>NW_027203137.1:457500-1657500 GCF_024711535.1 Dipodomys merriami
TGAGGGCTAGGGTGAGGGTGAGTTCTAGGGTTAGGTTTAGGGTGAGGGTTAGGATGAGGGTTAGGGTTAGGATTAGGGTTAGGATTAGGGCTAGTGTGAGGGTTAGGGTGAGGGTTAGGGTTAGGGTTAGGGTGAGGGTGAGTGTGAGGCTTAGGGTGAGGATTAGGCTTAGGGTTAGGGTGAGGGTTAAGTTTAGGGATTGGGCTAGGGTGAGTGTGATGATGAGGATTAGGGTTAGGTTTAGGTTTAGGGTTATGTTTAGGTTTAAGTTTAGGTTTAGGGTTAGGGTTAGGGTGAGAGTGAGTGTAAGTGTTAGGTTGAGGGTTAAGCTTAGGCTTATAGTTAGGCTGAGGGTGAGGGTGGGGGTGAGGATTAGGGGTAGGGTGATTTTTCTGGTTAGGGTTAGTGTTATTGTTATGGTTAGGTTTAGAATAACAATGAGGGTGCATGTGCGGGTGAGTGTTAGTGTTAGGGTGAAGTTTAGGTTTGGGTTAGGGTTAGAGTTAGGTTTAGGGTGAGGGTGAGGTTTAGGGTTAGAATTACGGTTCGGGTGAGGGTTAGGTTGAGGTTTAGGGTTAGTGTTAGTGTTAAGGTTAGGTTTACGGTGAGAGTTAGGGGGAGGGTTAGGGTTAGGATTAGAGTTAGGGTGAGGGTGAGTGTGTGTGTTAGGGTTAGGTTTAGGGTTAGGCATAGGGTTAGGCTGAGGGTGAGGTTGAGATGAGGGTTAGGATTAGGTTGAGGGTTAGGTTTAGGTTTAGGGTGAGGGTGAGGATGAGTGTTAGGCTTATGGTGAGGGTTAGGATGAAGGTTAGTTTTAGGATTAGGGTTAGGGTGAGGGCTATAGTGAGGGTGAGGTTTAGGGTTAGGGTTAGGGTTAGGGTTAGGATGAGTGTGAGGTTTAGGGTTAGAGTTAGGGTTAGGGTGAGGCTGAGGATGAGGGTTAGGTTTAGGGTTAGTGTTAGATTAAGTGTTAGGGTGAGGGTGAGGGTTAGGCTAAGGGTTAGGATTAGGATTAGGGTAAGTGTTAGGGTGAGTCTGAGGGTTAGGGTTAGGCTTAGGTTTAGGCTTCGGTTTAGGCCGAGGGTGAGGGTGAGGGTGAAGGTTAGGGTTAGGTTGAGGTTTAGGGTTAGGGTTAGGGTGAGATTTAGGGTTCAGCTTAAGTTTAAGGTTAGGGTGAGGGTTATGGTTAGTCTTACAGTGAGCATGAGAGCTAGGGTAAGTTTGAGGGTTAGGATTAGGGTTAGGTTTATTGTGACGGTTAGGGTTAGAATTAGGGTGAGGGTTAGGATGAGGATTAGGGTTAGGATTAGGGTTAGGGTGCGGGATAGTGTGAGGTTGAGGGTTATGATTAGTGTTAGGGTGAGGATTAGGTTTAGGGTTAGGGTTAGGGTGAGGGTTAGGATGAGGGTTAGGGTTATGGTGACATGAGGGTTAGGGTTAGGGTTTAGGTTAGGGTTAGAATTAGTGTTAGTTTGAGGGTGAGTGTTAGGATTAAGGTTAGGGTTAGGGTTAGGTTTAGGTTTAGGGTTAGGATTAGTGTTAATTTTAGTGTTAGAGTTACAGTTAGGGTGAGGCTGAGGGTGAGGTTGAGGGTTAGGTTTGGGGTGACGTTTATGGTTATGGTTAGGATTATGGTTATGTTGAGGGTGAGTTTTAGGGTTAGATTTAGGGTTAGGGTGCGGGTTATGTGGAGGGTTAGGATTAGGGTTAGTGTGAGGGTTAAGGTTAGGGTGAGGGTTAGATTGAGTTTTAGGGTTAGGGTGAAGTTTAGGGTTTGGATTTGGGTTAGGGTGAGGGTGAGTGTGAGGGTTACGGTTAGGTTTAGGCTTAGGCTGAGGGTGAGGGTGGGGTGAAGGATTAGGTTTAGGGTGATGGTTAGGATTAGGGTTAGTGTTGGATAGGGTGAGGGTGAGGATTAGGGTAAGGCTTAGGATTAGTCTTAGGGTTAGACTGAGTGTGAGGTTGAGTGTGAGGGTTAGGGTTAGGGTGATGTTTAGGTTTACGGTTAGGGTTAGGGTTAGGATGAGTTTTAGGGTTACAGTAAGGGTTAGGGTGAGGATGACAGTAAGGGTTAAGGTCAGGTTGAGACTGAGGGTGAGGGTTAAGATAAGGGTGAGGGTTAGTGTTAGGATTAGGGTGGGGTTTAGGGTTAGGGTTAAGGATAGGGTTAGGTGGAGGGGGAAGTTTAGGGTTAGATACAGGGTTAGGGGGAGGGTTAGGGGGAGGGTTAGGGTTAGGGTTTGTGTTAGGGTTAGGGTGAGGGTGAGGGTTAGTTTTAGGGTTAGGGTTAGGGTGAGGTTTAGGGTTAGTGTTAGGGTTAGGGTTTGGTTTAGAGTTATGGTGAGGGTGAGGGTGCGGGTGAGTGTGAGGGTTAAGGTTAGGTTTCAGGTAAGGCTTGTGGTTAGGCTTAGGGTTAGGCTGAGTGTGAGGGTGGGTTTGAGGGTTAGGTTTAAGTTGAGGTTTTCGGATAGGGTTATAGGGAGTGTTAGGATGAGGGTTAGGGTTAGGATTAGGGTTAGGGTGAGGGCTAGGTTGAAGGTGAGGTTTAGGGTTATGGTTAGGTTGAGGTTTAGGTTTAGGGTTAGGGTTAGGGTTAGGTTGAGCGTGGGGTTTAGGGTTAGAGTTAGGGTTAAGGTGAGGCGGAGGTTGAGAGTTAGGGTAAGGGTTAGGATTAGGATTAGGGTAAGGGTAGGGTGAGTGTGAGGGTTAGGGTTAGGGTGAAGGTTAGGGTTAGGGTTAAGTTGAAAGTTAGGGTTCAGGTAAAGTTTAGGGTGAGGGTGAGGGTTAGGGTTAGCTTTAAGTTGAGCGTGAGGATTAGGGTTAGGTTGAGGGTTAGGTTTAGGGTTAGGGTTAGGATGAGGTTTAGGGTTAGGGTGAGGGTTAGGATGAGAAGTACGTTTAAAATTAGTGTTAGGATAAGGGCTAGGTTGAGGGTGAGGGTTAGGTTTAGTGTTAGGGTGACTTTTAGTGTTAGGGTTAAGGTTAGGGTGAGGGTTAGGATGAGGGTTAGGGTTAGAGTAAGTGTGAGGGTTAGGGTTAGGTTGAGGGTTAGGTTTAGGATTAGGGTTAGTGTGAGGTTGAGGATTAGGATTAGGGTTAGGGTTAGGGTTATTGTTAGGGATAGGGTTAGGGTTACGATTAGGGTGAAGTTGAGGTTTAGAATTAGGGTTAGGGTGAGGTTTTAGTGTTAAGGTTAGGGTTAGAGTTAGGGTTAGCGTGAGGTTCGGGTTATTGTGAGGGTTAGTGTTAGGGTTAAGTTTTGGGTTGCGGTGAGGCTTATGGTTAGGGTTAGGATTAGGATTAGGGTTAGGGTTATTGTTATGGTTAGGTTTAGGGTTACGGTTAGGGTGAGGGTAAGTGTGAGGTTTAGGCTTAGTGTTAGGGTTAGGCCTAAGATTAGGGTTAGGGTTAGGATTACGGTTGGGGTTAGGGTGAGGTTTAGGTTTTGGTTTACTTTATAGTTAGCTTTAGGGTGAGGGTGGGATTTAGGGTTAGAGTTAGGGTTAGGGTGAGGGTTAGAGTGGAGGTTAGGGTTAGGGTTCGGATTAGGCTGAGGGTTAAGGTGGGGGTCACGGTAAGGTTAAAGGTGAGGGTTAGGCCTAGGGTGAGGGTTACAGTAAGGGTCAGGGTTAGGATTAGGGTGAGGGTTAGGCTGAGGTTTAGGCTGAGGCTGAGGGTTAGACTGAGGATTAGTGTTAGGGTTAGTGTGAGATTTATGGTGAGGGTGAGGGTTAGGGTTAGGGTGTGGGCTAGGGTGAGGGTGAGGATTAGGGTTAGTGTTAGGATTCGGCTGAGGGTGAGGTTGAGGGTAAGGGTTAGGGTTAGGGTGAGTGTTAGGGTTTGGGTTAGGGTGAGGGTTCAGATGAGGATTAGGGTTAGGATTAGGGTTAGTGTAAGGGGTAGGGTAAGGGTAGGTTTAGAGTTAGGGTTATGTTCAGGTTTAGGGTTAGGGTTAGGCTAAGGGTTATGGTGAGGGTGAGGTTTAGGGTTTGAGTTAGGGTTAGGGTGAGGCTGAGGGTGAGGTTTAGGGTTAGGCTTAGTGTTAGGGTTAGGGTTAGGGTGAGGGTTAAGGTGAGATTGAGGGTTAAGGTTAGTGTTAGGGTTAGGCTTAGGATTAGGCTGAGTGTGAGGTTGAAGCTGAGTGTTAGGGTTAGGGTTAGGGTTATGGCGAGGGTTAGGATCAGGGTTAGGGTTAAGATTAGGTCTAGGGTGAGAGCTTGGGTGAGGGTGTGCTTTAGGGTTAGGTTTAGGTTGAGGTTTAGTGTTAGGGATAGAGGGAGGATTAGGATGAGTGTTAGGTTTAGGATTAGGGTTAGTCTGAGGGCTAGGGTGAGGTCCATGGTTAGGGTAAGCGTTAGGCTTAGGCTTAGGTTTAGGCTGAGCATGTGGTTGAGGGTGAGGATTAGCTTTAGGGTTGGGTTGAGGTTTAGTGTTAGGGTTAGGTATAGAGTTTGGGTTAGGGTGAGGGTGAGGTTTAGGGGTAGAGTTAGGGTTAGGATGAGGGTTAGGTTTAGGGTGAGGGTTAGTGTGGGGGTCACGGTAAGGGTAAATGTGAAGTTTAGGCTGAGGGTGAGGGTTACGGTAAGAGTGAGGGTTAGGTTTAGGGTGAGATTTAGGGTTAGGTTTAGGGTGAGATTTAGGGTTAAGTTGATGGTTAGTGTTAGTGTTAGTGTGAGGTTTAGGGTTAGGGTTAGGGTTAGGATTAATGTTAGGGTTAGGCTTAAGTTGAGGCTTAGGGTGAGGGTGAGAGTCAGGGTTAGGGTTTGATTGGGATTTGGGTTAAGATGAATGTGAAGGTTAGGGTTAGGGATAGGGATAGGCTTAGGTTTAGGCTGAGGGTGAGGGTAAGTGTGAGGATTAGAGTTAGGGTGAGGGAAAGGGTTAGGGTGAGAGTTAGGGTTTGGGTTAAGTTTAGGGTTAGGGTGAGTGTTAGTGTAGGGGTTACAGTGAGGGTTAGGGTTAGGTATAGGCTTAGGTTTAGGCTGAGTGTGAGGGTGAGTGTGAGGATTAGTGTTAGGGTAAGGGATAGGGTTAGAGTGAGAGTTAGGGTTTGGGTTAAGTTTAGGGTTAGGGTGAGTGTTAGGGTAGGGGTTACAATGAGGGTGAGGGTTAGGTTTAGGTTGAGGTTTAGGGTTAAGGTTAGGGTTAGGTTGAGGGTGAGGGTTAGGATTAGGGTTATTTTTAGGATGAGGTTTAGGTGAGTGTTAAGGTTAGGATTAGGGTTAGGGTGAGGGCTAGCTTGAGGTTGAGTTTTAGGGTTAAGGTTAGGGTGAGGTTTAGGATTAGGGTTAGAGTTAGGGTGAGGGTGAGGTTTAGGGTTAGAGGTAGGGTTAGGGTGAGGCTGAGGGTGAGGGTTGGGTTAGGGTTAGGGTTAGGTTGACGGTGAGTGTTAGGATTAGGGTTAGGATTAGGGTTAGGTTTAGGGTTAGGATTACTGTTATTGTTAGGGTTAGAGTTAAGGTGAGGTTGAGGGTGAGGGTGAGGGGTAGGTTTATTGTTAGGGTGAGTTTTAGGGTTAGGGTTAGTGTTAGGGTGAGGGTTAGGATGAGGGTTAGGGTTACGGTAAGTGTGAGGGTTAGGGTTAGAGTGAGGGTTAGGGTAAGGATTAGGGTTAATGTGAGGTTGAGGGTTCGGATTAGGGTTAGTGTTAGGGTTACGGTTTCAATGAGGTTGAGGGTTAGAGTTAGAGTTAGGGTGAGGTTTTTAGTGTTAGGGTTAGGGTTAGAGCCAGGGTTAGCGTGAGTGTGAGGTTTAGGGGTAGAGTTAGGGTTAGTGTGAAGGTTAAGGTGAGGGTTAGAGTTAGGGTGAGGGTTAAGGTGGGTGTGACGGTAAGGGTAAAGTTGAGGGTTAGGCCTAGGGTGAGGGTTACAGTAGGGTGAGGGTTAGGTTTATGGTGAGGGTTAGGGTTAGGGTGAGGGTGAGGGTGACGGTTAGATTGAGGATTTGTGTTAGGGTTTGTGTGAGTTTGAGGGGGAGGATGAGGGTTAGGCTTAGGGTGAGGGCTAGGGTGAGGGTGAGGATTAGGTTTAGTGTTAGGGTGAGTTTAGGGTTAGGGTGAGGGTTATGGTTAGGGTTAGGGCTAGGTTTAGGTGTAGGTTTTGTGTTAGGGTTAGGGTTTGAGTTAGGGTAGGGTTAGGGTAAGGGTTTTTGTTAGGGTTATTATTAGGGTTAGGGTTAGGATGAGGTTTAAGTTTAGGTTTCGGTTTAGAGTTAGGGTTAGTGTGAGGGTCAGGTTTAGGGTTACAGTTAGGGTGAGTGTTAGGGTTAGAGTTAGGGTAAGCGCTAGGTTTAGGGTTAGGCTTAGGCTTTGGCTTAGACTTAGGCCCAGCATGTGGGTGAGTGTTAGGGTTAGGGTTAGGGTGAGGGTTAAGGTTAGGGTTAGGGTGAGGATTAGGATGAGGTTTAGGGTTAGGATTAGGGTTAGGCTGAGGGCTAGGGTGAGGGTTAGGGTGAGGGTTAGGCTTAGGGATAGGTTTAGGTTTAGGATTCGGATTAGGGTGAGGGTGAATGTGACAGTTAGAATTAGGGTTAGGTTTAGGCTTACGGTTAGGGTGAAGGTTAGGGTTAGGGTTTTGTTAGGGTGAGGGTGCGGCTGAGGATTAGGGTTAGGTTGAGGGTTACGTTTAGGTTTAGGGTTAGTGTTAGTGTTAGGGTTAGGGTTACAGTGATGGTTAGGGTTAGGGTTAGGGTTATTGTTAAGGTTAGGGTTAGGGTTTCAGTTACAATGAGGTTGAGGGTGAGGATTAGCGTTAGCATTATGGTTAGATTTAGTGTTAGGTTAGGGTTAGAGTTAGGGTTAGGGTGAGGGTGAGGTTTAGGGGTAGAGTCAGGGTTAAGGTGAGTGTTAGGTTGAGGGTTAGGGTTATGGTGAGGGAGGGAGTGACTGTATGGGTAAACGTGAGGGTTAGGCTGAGGGTGTGGGTTATTTTAAGAGTGAGGGTTAGTGTTAGCGTGAGAGTTAGGGTTAGGGGTAGTGTGAGGATGAGGGTTAGATTGAGGATTATTGTTAGGGTTAGTGTGAGGTTTAGGGTGAGGATGCGTGTTAGGGTTAGGGTGAGGGCTAGGGTAAGGGTGAGGGCTAGGGTTAGGTTTAGAGTGAAGTTTAGAGTTAGGGTGATGGTTAGATTTAGTGTGAGGGTTAGTGTTAGGGTTAGGGTGAGTGTTCGGTTGAGGGTAAATGTTAAGGTGAGGCTTAAGTTAAGGGTGAGGGTTAGGGTTAGGGTTATTGTTAGGGTTAGGTTTAGGGTTATGGTTAAGTTGAGGGTGAGGGTGAAGTGTAGGTTTAGGGTTGAGGATGAGGTTTAGGTTTAGGGTTAGGTTTAGAGTTAGGGTTAGGGTGAGAGTGAGGTTTAGGGTTAGACTTAGTGTTAGGGTTAGGGTTAGGGTCAGGTTGAGGGTTAGGGTTAGGGCTAGGCTTAGGCTTAGGCTTTGGCTTAGGCCGAACATGAGTGGGAGGTTTAGGGTTAGGGTTAGAGTGAGGGTTAGGGTGAGGGTTAGGATGAGGTTTACGGTTAGGATTAGAGTTAGGCTGAGGGCTAGGGTGAGGGTTATGGTAAGGTATAGGGTTACATTTAGGATTAGGGTTAGGTTGAGGGTGAGGGTGAATGTGAGGGTTAGGGTTAGGTTAGTGTTATTGTTAGGGTTAGGGTTAGCGCTATGGAGAGGGTGAGGGTGCCGGTGAGGGTTAGGTTTAGGTTTAGGGTGGGGTTTAGGGTTAGGGTTAGGGTTAGGGTTAGTGTGAGGGTGAGGTTTAGGGTTAGATATAGGGTTAGGGGGAGGGTTAGGGTGAGGGTTAGGGTGAGGCTTAGTGTTAGGGTTAGGGTGAGGGTGAGGGTTAGGTTAAGGTTTAGCGTTAGGGTTAGGGTTAGGGTTAGTGTGAGGCTTAGTGTTAAGGTTAGGGTTAGTGTTTGAGTGAGGTTAACTTTTAGGGTGAGGGTTTGGGTTAGGGTGAGGGTTATGCTTTTGGTGAGGTTTAGTGTTAGTTTTAGGGTTAGGGTTAGGGTGAGGCTGAGGCTTAGGGTTAAAGTTAGGGTTAGAGTGAGGCTGAGGGTGAGGGTGAGGGTTAGGGTTAGGGTTATTGTTAGGGTTAAAGTTAATGTGATGGTTAGGTTGACGGTTAGGTTTAGTGTTAGGGTTAGGATTAGGATTAGGCTTAGGGTTAGAATGAGGGTGAGGTTTAGGGTTAGGGTTAGAGTTAGGCTTAGGGTTAGGCTGAGGGTGAGGGTGAGGGTTAGGTTTAGGGTGAGGTTTAGGGTTAGGGTTAGGGTGAGAGTTAGGGTTCGGGTTAAGTTTAGGTTTAGGGTGAGGGTTAGGGTACGGGTTAAGGTGAGGGTGAGCGTTAGGTTTAGGTTGAGCTTTAGGTTTAGTTTAGGATTAGGGTGAGGGTGAGGGTGAGGGTTAGGTTTAGTGTTAGGGTGAGGGTTAGGATGAGGGTTAGGGTTAAGATTAGGGTGAAGGTGAGGTTTAGGTTTAGGTTGAGTTTTAGGGTTAGGGTGAGGGTGAGGTTTAGGATTAGAGTTAGGGTTAGGGTGAGGCTGAGGGTGAGGGTTCGGCTTTTGGTTAGTGTTAGAATTAGGGTTAGGGTGAGGGTTAGGGTGAGATTGAAGTTTAGGCTTAGAGTTAGGATTAGGATTAGGGTAAGGGTTAGGGTGAGTGTGAGGGTTAGAGTTATTGTTAGGCTTCAGCTTAGGGTTAGTCTGAGGGTGAGGGTTAGGCGTAGGGTTAGGATTAGGTTAAGCATTAGGGTAAGTGTGAGGGTTAGGTTTAGGGTTAGGCTTTGGCTTAGGGTTAGCCTGAGGGTGAGGGTGAGGGTGAGGGTTAGGGTTAGGGTGATGATTAGTGTTAGGTTAGGGTGAGAGTTTAGGTTCCGCTAAAGTTTAGGGTTAGGGTGAGGGTTAGGGTTAGGTTTAAGGTTAGGTTTAGGGATAGTGTGATGGTTAGGGTTGGGGTTAGGTTTAGGGTTAGGATGAGGATTAGGGTTAAGCTTAAGTTTAGGGTGAGGACTAGGGTGAGGTTGAGGGTTAGTGTTAGTGTTAAGGTTTGGGTTAGGGTTAGGGTTAGGGTTAGGGTGAGGGTTTGGATGAGGGTTAGGTTTACAGTGAGGTTGAGGATTAGGGTTAGGTGTAGGGTTAGGGTTAGGGTTAGGGTGTTAGGATTAGGGTTAGGCTTAGGTTTAGGGTTCGGTTTAGGGTTAGGATTAGTGTTATTTTTAGGGTTAGGGTTAGATTTATGGTAACGGTGAGGGTGAGGGTGAGGGTGAAGTTTAGGGTTAGGGTTAGGGTGAGGTTTATGATTTGTGTTAGGATTAGGGTTAGGGTGAGGGTTAGGTTTGGGGTTAGATTTAGGGTTAGGGTGATGATTAGGGTTAGGATTAGGGTGAGAGTTTGGGTTCCACTTGTTTAGGTTTAGGGTGAGGGTTAGGGTTAGGTTGAGGGTTAGGTTTAGGGATAGTGTGATGTTTAGAGTTAGGGTTAGGGTTAGGTTTAGGATGAGGATTAGGGTTAGGATTAAGGTTAGGGTGAGGACTAGGGTGAAGTTGAGGGTTAGGGTTAGGGTTAGGGTGATGGTTTGCATGAGGTTTAGGGTTACAGTGAGGGTGAGGATTAGGATTATGTTGAGGGTTGCTGTTAGGATTAGGGTTAGGTTGAGGGTGAGTGTTAGGATTATGGTTAGGCTTAGGTTTAATGTTAGGATTAGTGTTATTGTTAGGGTTAGGATTAGATTTATGGTAAGGTGAGGTGAGGGTGAGGGTGAAGGTTAGGGTTAGGGTTTGGGTGAGGTTTTTGGTTAGGGTTAGGATTAGGGTTAGGGTGAGGGTGAGGTTTAGGGTTAGATTTTGGGGTAGAGGGAGTGTTAGTTCGAGGGTTAGGGTTAGGGTTACAGTTACGGTTAAGGGTAGGTTGATGGTTATGTTGAGGTTTTTTGTTAGGATTAGGGTTAGGGTTAGGATTAGGGTTAGGTTGAGGGTGAATGTGAGGGTTAGGGTTAGGGTTAGGCTTAGGCTTAGGGTTAGGCTGAGGGTGAGGGTGGGGGTGAGGATTAGGGTTACGGTGAAGGTTAGGGTTAGGGTTATGTTGAGGGTTAGAATGAGGTTTAGTGTTAGGATTAAGATTAGGGTGAGGGCTCGGGTGAGGGTGAGGATTAGGCTTAGGGTTAGGCTGAGCTTGAGGTTGAGGGTTTCGGTTATGGTGATGGTTAGGTTTACGGTTAGGGTGAGGGTTAGTATGAGGTTTAGGGTTAGGGTGTGGGTTAGGGTGATTATGATGGTAAGGGTAAAGGAGAGGTTTTGGCTGAGGGTGAGTGTTAAGATAAGTTTGAGGGTTAGGGTTATTTTTAGGGAAGGGTAAGTGTTAGTGTTAGGGTTAGGGTGAGGGTAAGATTGAGGATTCGGTTTAGGGTTAGTGTGAGGTTTAGGGTAAGGATGAGGGTTAGGGTTAGGGTGAGGGTGAGGGATAGAATTAGGGTTAGTGTGAGGGCTAGGGTTTGCATGAGGTTTAGGTTTCGGGTTAGGGTGAGGGCTAGGGTGAGGTTTAGGTTGAGGTTTAGTGTTAGGGATAGGGTTAGGTTTAGGATTAGGGTTAGGGTGAGGGTGAGTGTGAGGGTTTGGGTTGGGGTTAGGATTAGGCTTAGGGTTAGGGTGAGGATTAGTGTTAGGGTTTGGGTTAAGGGGAGGTTGAGTCTGAGGATTAGGGTTAGGTTTAGGGTTAGGGTTATGTTTAGGGTTAGGGTTAGGGTTAGGGTTAGGGTTATGGTGAGGGTTATGTTTAGGATAGGGTTAGGCTTAGTGTTAGGCTGAGGTTGAGGGTGGGGGTGAGGATTAGGGTTAGGGTTAGGGTTTGGGTTAGGTTATTGTTAGGGTTAGGGTTAAGTTTGCGGTGAGGGTGAGGCTGCGGGTGAGGGTTATGGGTAGGGTTAGGGTTAATGTTATTGTTAGGGTTAGGGTTAAATTTACGGTGAGGTTGAGGGGAAGGGTGAGCGTTTGGGTTAAGGTGAGGTTTACGGTGAGGTTTAGGGTTAGGTTTAGGGTTAGGGTTAGGGTGAGGGTGAGATTTAGGGTTAGATATAGAGTTAGGGGTAAGTTTAGGGTGAGGGTTATGGTTAGGTTTAGTGTTAGGCTTAGGGTAAGGGTGAGGTTTAGGTTGAGTTTAAGGGTAAGGGTTAGGGTTAGTGTTAGTGTGAGGGTTAGTGTTAGGGTTAGAATTAGTGTTATGGTTAGCATAATTGTTAGTTTGAGGGTTTGGTTTAGGGTGAGGGTTATGGTTAGGGTGAAGGTTGGGGTTAGGGTTAGGGTTATTGTTAGGGTTAGGGTTAGGGTTACTGTTACAGTGAGGGAGAGAGTGAGGGTTAGGGTAAGGGTTAGGATGAGGTTTAGGGTTATGTTAGGGTTAGAATTAGGGTTAGGGTGAGAGTGAGGTTTAGGTTTAGAGTTAGGCTTAGTGTTAGTTTTACGGTTAGGGTGAGGGTTAGGGTTAGGCTTAGGCTTAGGCTTAGGCTTAGGTTTAGGCCGAGCATGAGGTTGCAGGTGAGGGTTAGGATGAGGTTTAGGGTTAGTATTAGGTTTAGGGTTAGGGCTAGGGTGAGGGTTAGGTTGAGGGTTAGGTTTTGGGTTAGAGTTAGGTTTAGGATTAAGGGTAGGATGAGGTTGAGTGTGAGGGTTAGGGTTAGGGTTAGGTTTAGGCTTAGGGTTAGGGTGAGGGTTAAGATTAGGGTTTGGGTTATGGTGAGGGTGAGGCTGAGGATTACGGTTTGGTTTAGGGTTAGATTTAGGGTTAGGTTTAGGGTTATTGTAAGGGTTAGGGTTAGAGTTACTGTGAGGTTGAGGGTGAGGTTGAGGGTTTAGGCTTTGGGTGAGGTTTAGGGTGAGGTTAAGGGTTAGGTTTAGGGTGAGGGTGAGGTTTAGGGTTAGAGTTAGGATAAGGGGGAGGCTTAGGGTTTGGTTTAGGGTTAAGGTGAGGGTTAGAATGAGGGTTAGGTTTAGGATTGGGCTTAGGGTGAGGGCTAGGGTGAGGTTGAGGTTTAGTGTTAGGGTGTTGTTTAGGGTTAGGTTTAAGGTTAGGGTCAGGGTGAGTTTGAGGTTTAGGGTTAGAGATAGGTTTAGGAGGAGGGTTAGGGTGAGGGTTAGGTTTAGGGTTAGTGTTAGGGTTAGGATTAGGGTGAACGTTAGGGTGAGGGTTAGGGTTAGGGATAGTGTTAGGTTTAGGATTAGCGTTAGGGTTAGGGTGAGGGTGAGTGTGAGGGTTAGGGTTAGGGTTAGGTTTAGGCTTAGGGTTAGGCTGAGGTAGAGTGTAAGTGTGAGAGTTAGGGTGCGGGTTAGGGTTAGGGTTAGGTTTAGAGTTAGCCTTAAGGTGAGGTTTAGTGTTAGGGTTAGGGTTAGGGTGTGGGTTAGGTTTAGGGTTAGTGTGAGGCTTAGGATTAGACTTAGGATTAGGCTTATGGTTAGGCTGAGGGTGGGGGTGGGGGTGAGGATTAGGGTTAAGGTTAGGTTTAGAGTTAGCTGATTGGTATTTTTATGGTTAGGGTAAAGTTTGCAGTGAGGTTGAGGTTGAGGGTGAGTGTTAGGTTTAGGGTGAGGTTTTGGGTTAGGTTTAAGGTTAGGTTGAGGGTGAGTTTGAGAGTTAGGGTTAGGCTTAAGTTTAGGGTGACGATTAATGTTAGTGTTTGAGTTAGGATGAGGATGAGGATTAGGGTGAGGTTTAGGGTTAGTTTTAGGTTTAGGGTTAGGGTTAGGGTTAGGCTGAGGGTGAGGGTGGGGGTGAGGATTAGGGTTAGGGTTTCGGTTAAAATTAGGGTTATTTTTAGTGTTATGGTTTGGGTTTAGTTTGTGGTGAGGGCGAGCCTGAGGTTGAGGGTTATGGTTAGGGTTAGGCTTAGTCTTAGGGTTAGGCTGAGTGTGAGTATGGGGGTGAGGAATAGGTTTTGGGTGATGGTTAGGGTTAGGGTTAGGTTGAGGGTGAGGATGAGGCTTTGCGTTAGGATTAGGTTTAGGGTGAGGGCTAGGGTGAGGGTGAGGGTTACGGTTAGGCTTAGGCTTAAGCTTAGGCTTAAGGTTAGGCTTAGGGTGAGGGTGAGTTTGAGGGTCTGGGTTAGGGTGATGGATAGGGTTAGGGTTAGGTTGAGTGTTAGGATGAGGGTTAGGATTAGGGTGAGGGTTAGCCTGAATGTGACGGTAAGAATAAAGGTGAGGGTTAGGCTGAGGGTGAGTGTTCCCTAAGGGTGAGTGTTAGGATTAGGTTGAGGTTTAGGGTAAGGATTAGGATGAGGGTTAGGGTGAGGGTGAGGGTTAGATTGAGGATCAGGGTTGGGATTTGTGTGAGGTTTAGGTTGAGGATGAGGGTTAGGGTTAGGGTGAGGGTTAGGGTTAGAATTAGGGTTAGGGTGAGGTCTAGGGTGAGGCTGAGGGTTAATGTTAGGGTTTAGGTGAGGTTTAGGGTTCGGGTGAGAGTTAGGGTTACTGTGAGTGTTAGTGTTAGAGTTAGTGTTAGTGTTAGGGTGAGGGTAAGTGTTAGGGTGAGGGTTAGTGTTAGGGTGAGTGTTATGTTTAGGGTGAGGGTTAGGGTTAGGTTTAGGGTGATTGTTAAGTTTAGAGTTAGGGTTATGTTGAGGGTGAGGGTGAGGGTTAGGGTTAGGGTGAGGTTTAGGTTTAGGGTTAGAGTTAAAGTTACGGTGAGGGTGAGGGTGAGGTTTAGGATTACAGTTAGGGTTCAAGTGAGGGTTAGGATGAGGGTTAGGGTTAGGGTTAGTTTTAGGTTTAGGGTTAGGGTGAGGTTTAGGGTTAGAGTTATGGTTAGGATTAGGGTTAGGGTGAGGGTTAGGGTTACGGTTAGGATGAGGTTTAAGATGAGAGTTAGTTTTAGGATTATGGTTATGGTGAGGGCTAGGGTGAGGATGAGGTTCAGGGTTAGGTTTAGGGTGAGGTTTAGGTTTAGGGTTAAATTTAGGGTCAGTGTGAGTTTGAGGTTTATTGTTAGAGATAGGGTTAGGGTGAGGGTTAGGGTGAGGGTTAGGTTTAGGGTTAGTGTTACGGGTAGGTTGAGGGTTAGGGTGAGGGTGTGTGTTAGGGTTAGGGTTAGGATTCAGATTAGGGTTAGGGAGAGGGTGAGAGTGTGAGGGTTAGAGTTAGGGTTAGGGTTAGGCTTAGGGTTAGGCTGAGGGTGAGGGTGAGGGTGAGTGTTAGGTTTAGGGTGAGTGTTAGGGTTAGGGTTAGGCTTAGGGTTAGGGTTAGGGTGAGAATTAAGGTTCGGCTTTAGGGTTAGGGTGAGGGTTAGGTTGAGGGTGTATGTAAGGTTAAAGTTGAGGGTTACGCTGAGGGTGAGGTTTTCGGTAAGGGGGAGGGTTAGGGTTAGGGTGAGGGATAGGGTAAGGGTAAGGGTTGGAGTTAGGGTGAGGGTGAGGGTTAGATTGAGGATTAGGGTTAGGGTTAGTGTGAGGTTTAGGGTTTCGGTGAGGGGTAGGCTTAGTGTGAAGGTTAGTATTAGGGTGAGGGTAAGTGTTAGGTTGAGGTTGAGGTTTAGGGTGAGGGTTAGGATGAGAGTTAGGATGAGGGTTACAATGAGCGTGATGGTAAGAGTAAAATTGAGGGTAAGGCTAAGGGTGAGAGTTACGGTAAGGGTGAGGGTTAGGGTTAGGGTGAGTGTTAGGGTAAGGGTTAGGGTTAGGGTTAGATTGGGGATTAGGGTTAGGGTTAGTGTGAGGTTTAAGGTGAGGATGAGGGTTAGGGTGAGGTTTAGGCTTAGAATTAGGGTTAGGGTGAGGGCTAGAGTGAGGGTGAGTGTTAGGGTTAGGGTGAAGTTTATGGTGATGTTTAGGGTGAGGGATAGGTTTAGGTTTAGGGTGTGGGTTAGGTTTAGTGTGAGGGTTACGGTTAGGGTGAGAGTGAGGGTGAGGGTAAGGGTTATGGTGAGGTTTAGGATGAGGGTGAGGGTTAGGGTTAGGTTTAGGGATACGGTTAGGGATAGGCTGAGGTAGAGGGTGAGGGTGAGGGTGACGTTTAGGTTTATGGTTATGGTTAGGGTGAGGTCTATGGAGAGGGTGAGGGTTAGGGGGAAGGTGAGGGTGAGGGTGAGGGTCTTGTTTAGGTAATGGTTAGGGTTAGGGTGAGGATTAGTTGAGGGTTAGGGTAAGGGAGAGCTTGAGGTTTAGGGTGTGGGTGTGCGTTAGGATTAGGTGAGTGTTCGTGTGATGGTGAGTGTTAGGGTGAGGTAGAAGGTTAGGTTTAGGGTTAGGTGAGGGTTAGTGTTAGGGTTTGGATTAGGGTGAGGGTTAGGATTAGGTTTAGGGTTAGGGTGATGTTTAGAGTGAGGGTGAGGATTAAGGTTAGGGTTAGGTTTGTGGTGTGGATAAGTGATAGTATGAGGTTTAGGGTGAGTGTTAGACTTAGCATTAGGGTTAGGGTGAGGGTTAGGGTGAGGATTAGGGTGAGTTTTAGGGTTAGGGTGCTGGTTAGGGTTAGGCTTAGCGTGAGGGTGACGGTGAGGGTGACGGTTAGGTTTAGAGTTATAGTGAGGATTCGGTTAAGTGTGAGGTTTAGGGTGAGGATGAGGTTAAGTGTTAGGATGAGGGTTAGGGTGAGTGTGAGGGTTAGGGTTAAGGTTTGGGTTAGGGTGAGGTTTAGGGTTAGGGTTATGCTTAGGGTTAGGATGAGGGTTAGGCTGAGGGTGAGGGTTAGGGTTGTTATAAGGTTTAAGGTCAGAATTAGGGTAACGGTGAGGTTTTGGGTGAGGGTTAGGTGGAGGGTTAGAGTTAGGGTTAAGGTGAGGGTTAGGGTATGGAGTAGGGCTACGGTTAGGGTGACGGTTAGGTATATTGTGAGAGTTAGGGTTAGGGTTAGGGTTAAGATTAGTTTGAGAGTAAGAATTAGCTGACTGTTCGGGTGAGGGTGAGGTTTAGGCTTAGGAATAGTGACAGGATTAGTGTAAATCTGAGGGTGAGGGTGAGGTTTAGGGTTAGGGTTAGGGTGAGGGCTTGGGTGAGGGTTAGCGTAAGGTTGCAGGTTAGGTTGAGAGTGATGGTAAGGGTAAAGGTGAGGGTTAGGCTGAGGGTGAGGTTTAAGATAAGGGTGAGGGTTAGGTTTAGGGTGAGGGTTAAGTTAAGGGTTCGGGTTACGGTTAGGGTGAGTGTTAGTTTGAGGATTAGGGTTAGGGTTAGTGTGAGGTTGAGGGTTAGGGTTAGGGTTAGGGTTAGAATTAGGGTTAGGGTGAGGAGTAGGATGAGGGTGAGGTTTAGGTTAGGGTTAGGGTTAAGGTTAGGGTGAAGTTTATGGTTACTGTGAGGGTTAGGGTTAGTGTGAGGGTTAGGGTTAGAGTTAAGGTTAATGTTAGGGTGAGGGTAAGTGTTGAGGTGAGTGTTTGGGTTAGGGTGAGATTTATGTTTCCATTGAGAGTTAGGTTTAGGGTTAGGGTTATTGTTAGGGCTAGGATTAGGATTAGGTTTAGGGTGAGAGTGAGTGTGTGGGTTAGGGTTAGGTTTAGGTTTAGGCTTAAGGTTAGGCTGAGGGTGAGGTTGAGGCTGAGGATTAGGGTTAGGTTGATGGTTAGGGTTTGGTTTAGGGTGAGGGTTAGGATGAGGGTTAGAGTTAGGATTAGGGTTTGGGTGAGGGCTAGGGTGAAGGTGAGGTTTAGCGTTATGTTTAGCTTGAGGTTTAGGGTTAGGGTTAGGGTTAGGGTTAAGATGAGGCTGAGGTTTAGGTTTAGAGTTAGGGTCAGGGTGAGCGTTAGGATTAGGGTTAATGTTCGGTTTAGGTTTAGGGTGAGGGTTAGGGTTAGGGTGAGGGTTAGGGCTAGGGTTATTTTCAAGGTTAGTGTTAAGGTGATGGTTAGGGTGAGGGTTAGGGTTAGGATTAGGATTATGCTTAGGGTTAGGTTGAGTGTGAGGATTAGGGTTAGGGTTAGATTTAGGCATAGGGTTAGGCTGAGGGTGAGGGTGAGGGTTAGGTTTAGGGTGAGGTTTAGTATTAGGGTTAGGGTGAGAGTTAGAGTACCGGTTAAGTTTAGGGTTAGGGTGAGGGTTAGGGTACGGCTTAAGGTGAGGTTGAGGGTTAGGGATAGGTTGAGGGTTAGGGTGAGGGTGAGGGTGAGGGTTAGTGTTAGTGTTAGGGTGAGATTGAGGGTGAGGGTTAGGGTTATTGTTAGGGTTAGGTTTAGGATGAGTGTTAGGGTTAGGATTAGGGTTAGGGTGATGGCTAGCATGAGGGTGAGGTTTAGGGTTAAGGTTATGGTGAGGTTTAGGGTTTGGGTTAGGGTTAGGGTTAGGGTGAGGGTGAGTTTTAGGGTTAGAGTTAGGGTTAGGGTGAGGCTGAGGGTGAGGGTTGGGTTAGGGTTAGGGTTAGGTGGATGGTGAGTGTTAGGATTAGGGTTAATTTTAGTGTTAGGTTTAGGGTTAGGGTTAGGTTTAGGCTTAGGGTTAGGCTTAGGCAGAGCATGAGGGGGAGGGTTAGTATTAGGGTAATAGTGAGGGTTAGGATGAGGTTTAGGGTTAGGATTAGGTTTAGGGTGAGGGCTAGTGTGAGGGTTAGGGTGAGGGTTAGTGTTAGGGATAGGATTAGGTTTAGGATTTCGGGTGGGGTGAGCGTGAGTGTGAGGGTTAGGCTAAGGATTACGGTTAGGCTTAGGGTTAGGGTGAGGGTTAGGGTTAAGGTTTGTGTTAGGGTGAGGGTGAGGCTGACAATTAGGGTTAGGTTTAGGGTTAGGTTTAAGGTTTGTTTTAGGGTTAGTGTTAGGGTTAGGTTTAGGGTTACGGTTAGGGTTACAGGGAGGGTTAGGGTTAGGGTTAGGCTGAGGGTGAGGTTGGGGGTGAGGATTAGGGTTAGGGTTAAGTTTAGGGTTAGTCTTATTGTTAGTATTATGGTTAGGGTTAGGGTTAGGGTTAGGGTTAGGGTTAGGGTTAGGGGTAGGGGTAGGGTTAGTGTGAGGTTTAGGGTGAGGTTGAGGGTTAGGGTTAGGGTTAGGGTTAGGGATAGAATTAGGGTTAGGGTGAGGGCTAGGATGAGCTTGAGGTTTAGGTTAAAGTTAGGGTTAAGGTTAGGGTGAAGTTTATGGTAATTGTGAGGGTTAGGATTAGTGTGAGGGTTAGGGTTATTGTTAATGTTAGTGTTAGGGTGAGGGTAAGTGTTAGGGTGAGGGTTTGGGTTAGGGTGAGGGTTATGTTTCGGTTGAGGGTTAGGTTTAGGGTTAGGGTTATTGTTAGGGCTAGGATTAGGATTAGGGTTAGGGTGAGGGTGAGTATGTGGGTTAGGGTTAGGTTTAGGATTAAGCTTAAAGTTAGGCTGAGGGTGAGGTTGAGGCTGAGGATTAGGGTTAGGGTGATGGTTAGGGTTTGGGTTAGGGTGAGGGTTAGGATGAGGGTTAGAGTTAGGATTAGGGTTTGGGTGAGGGCTAGAGTGAAGGTGAGGTTTAGGGTTATATTTAGCGTGAGGTTTAGGGTTGGGGTTCGGGTTAGGGTTAAGGTGAGGGTGAGGTTTAGGTTTAGAATTAGGGTTAGGTTGAGGGTTAGGGTTAGGGTTAATGTTCAGTTTAGGTTTAGGGTGATGGTTAGGGTTAGGGTGAGGGATAGGGTTAGGGCTGGGAGTAGGATTAGTGTTAGGGTGAGGGTGAGGGTGAGTGTAAGGGTTAGGGTTAGGGTTAGGGTGAGCCTTAGGTTTAGGCTGAGGTTGAGGGTGAGGCTTAAGGTGAGGGTGAGGGTGAGGTTTAGGGTTAGAGTTAGGGTTAGTGTGAGGTTTAGTGTAAGGATTGCTGTTAGGATTAGGGTTAGGATGAGGGTTAGGGTGAGGGTTATGTTTTAGGATCGGGTTAGATTTAGGATTAGGTTTAGCGTGAGTGTGAGTGTGAGGATTAGGGTTAGGGTTGGGCTGAGGGTGAGGGTGAGGGTTAGGGTTAGGTTTAGGGTGAGGGTTAGGTTGAGGTTTAGGGTTAGGATTATGGTTACGGTGAGGTCTAGGGTGAGGGTTAAGGTTAGGTTTAGGTTTAGGATTAGGATTAGGGTTCGTGTTAGGTTAGGGTTAGGATTAGGGTGTGGGCTAGGGTGAGGGTGAGGGTTAGGTTTAGGGTTAGTCTTAGACTTAGGGTTAGGCTGAGGGTGGGGTGAGGAATAGGGTTTGGGTGATGGTTAGAATTAGGGTTATGGTGAGGTTTAGGATGAAGGTTCGGGTTAGGATTATGTTTAGGGTGAGGGGTAGGGTGAATGTGAGGGTTATGGTTAGGCTTAGGCTTAGGGTTAGGCTGAGGATAAGGGTGGGAGTGAGGAATAGGTTTTGGGTGATGGTTGAGGTTAGGGTTAGGGTGAGGGTTAGGATGAGGGTTGGGGTTATGATAAGTTTTAGGGTGAGGGCTTGGGTGAGGGTGAGGTTTAGGGTTAGGGTTCGGCTTAGGCATAGGTTTAGGCTGAGGGTGAGGGTGAGTGTGATTGATAGGGTTAGGGTGATGGATAGGGTTAGGGTTAGGGTGAGTGTTAGGATGAGTGTAAGTTTTAGGGTGAGGGTTAGAGTGAGCATGACAGTAACAGTAAAGGTGAGGTTTAGGCTGAGGGTGAGTGTTCCATTAAGGGTGAGGGAAAGGATTAATGTGAGGGTTAGCATAAGGGATAGGGTGAGGGTTAGGGTGAGGGTGAGGGTTAGGGTGAGGGTGAGGGTTAGAATGAGGATTAGGGTTAGGGTTAGTGTGAGGTTTACGGTGAGGATGATGGTTAGGCTTAGGGTGAGGGTTATGGTTAGAATTAGGGTGAGAGTGAGGGCTAGGGTTTGGGTGAGGGTTAGGGTTAGGGTGAGGGTTAGGGTGAGGTTTAGGATTAGGGTGAGAGTTAGGGTTACTGTGAGGGTTAGTGTTAGAGTTAGGGTTAGGGTAAGGGTTTGGGTAAGTGTTAGGGTGAGGGTTAGGGTTAGGGTGAGTGTTAAGTTTAGGGTGAGGTTTAGGGTTAGGTGTAGGGTTATTGTTAAGTTTAGGGTTAGGGTTACAGTGAGGATGAGTGTGAAGGTTAGGATTAGGGTGAGGTTTAGTGTTAGGTTAGGGTTTTAATTAGGGTTAGGGTTAGGGTGAGTTTTAGGGTTAGAGTTAGGGTGAGGGTTAGGATGAGGATTAGGGTTATGATTAGGGTTAGGGTGAGGGCTAGGGTGACGGTGAGGGTTAGGGTTAGTGTTAGGGTGAGTTTTAGGGTTAGAGTTAGGGTTAGGGTGAGCTTTTGGATGAGGTTTAGGGTTACAGTGAGGGTGAGCGTTAGGTTTAGGTTGAGGGTTAGGGTTAGGATTAGGATTAGGGTGAGGGTGAGTGTTAGCATTAGGGTTAGGCTTAGGGTTAGGGTTAGTTTTAGGGTTAGGATTAGTGTTAATGTTAGGGTTAGGGTTAGACTTACGGTTTGGGTGAGGGTGAGGGTGAGGGTGAGGGTTAGGGTTACGGTGAGGTTTAGAGTTAGGGTTAGTATTAGGGATAAGGTGAGGGAGAGGTTTAGGGTTAGAGTTAGGTTGAGGGGGAGGGTAAGGGTGAGTGTTAGGGTTAGGGTTAGTGTTAGGGTTAGCATTAGATTTAGGGTGAGGGTAAGGTTGATGTTTAGGGTTAGGGTTAGGTTTTGGGTTAGGATTAGGTTTAGAGTGAGGGTGAGTGTGAGGGTTAGGGTTAGGATTAGGCTTAGGCTTACTGTTAGGCTGAGGGTGAGGGTGTGTGTGAGGATTAGGCTTAGGGTTATGGTGAACCTTAGGGTTAGGGTGAGGGTTAGGATGAGGGTTAGGGTTAGGATTAGGGTTAGGGTGAGGGTGAGGGTTAAGGTTTGGGTTAGGATTGTGCTGTGGATAAGTGATAGCATGACGGTTAGAGTGAGTGTTAGACTTAGCATTAGAGTTAGGGTGAGGTTTAGGGTGAGGATTAGGGTGGGTTTTAAGATTAGGGTGAGGGTTAGGGTTAGGCTTAGTATGAGGGTGACGGTGAGGGTGACTGTTAGGGATAGAGTTACGGTGAGGATTCGGTTAAGTGTGAGGTTTAAGGTGAGTATGAGTTTAAGTGTTAGGATGAGGGTTAGGGTGAGGGTGAGGGTTAGGGTTAAGGTTTGGGTTAGCGTGAGGGTTAGGGTGAGGGTTAGGGTTAGGGTTATGCTTAGGGTTAGGATGAGGGTTAGGCTGATGTTTAGGGTGATGATTAGGGTGATGGTTAGGGTGAGGTTTAGGTTTAGGGTGAGGATGAGGGTTCGGGTGAGGGTTAGGGTTGTTATTAGGGTTAGGGTCAGATTTAGGGTGATGTTGAGGTTTTGGGTTAGGGTTATGGTGAGGGTTAGAGTTAGGGTTAAGATGAGGTTTAGGGTAAGGTGTAGGGTTACAGTTAGGTTGAGGTTTAGGTTTAGTGTGAGAGTTAGGGTTAGGGTTAGGGTTAGGATTAGTGTGAGGTTAAGAATTAGCTGACTGTTAGTGTGAAGGTGAGGTAAGGTTGAGGGTTAGGGTGAGAGTGATGGTAAGGGTAAAGATGAGGGTTAGGCTGAGGGTGAGTGTTAAAATAAGGGTGAGGGTTATGGTTAGGGTGAGGGTTAGGGTTATGGTTAGGGTGAGGGTTAGATTGAGGATTAGGGTTAGGGTTAGTGTGAGGTTTAGGGTGAGGTTGAGGGTTAGGGTTAGGGTTAGAATTAGGGTTAGGCTGAGGGCTATGATGAGGTTGAAGTTTAGGTTAGGGTTAGGGTTAAGGTTAGGATAAGGTTTAGGGTTACTGTGAAGATTAGGGTTAGTGTGAACGTTGGGGTGATGCTTACGGCTCGTGTTAGGGTCAGGGTAAGTGTTAGGGTGAGGGTTTGGGTTAGGGTGAGGGTTATATTTAAGGTGAGGGTTAGCTTTAGGGTTAGGGTTATTGTTAGGTTTAGGATTAGGATTAGGGTTAGGGTGAGGGTGAGTGTGTGGGTTAGTGTGAAGGTTAGTGTTAGGATTGGTGTTAGGGTTAGGGTGAGGGTTAGGTTGAGGGTTATGGTTAGGGATCGGGTTAGATTTAGGATTAGGGTTAGCTTGAGTGTGAGTGTGAAGGTTAGTGTTAGGGTTAGGTTTAGGGTTAGGCTGAGTGTGAGGGTGAGGGTTAGTGTTAGGTTGAGGTTTAGGGTGACGTTTAGGATGAGGTATAGGGTTAGGATTAGGGTTAGGGTTAGGGTTAAGGTGAGGGTTAATGTTAGGGTTAGGGTGATGGTTAGGTTTATTGTTAGTGTTATGGTTAGGGTTAAGTTTGTGGTGAGGGAGAGGCTGAGGGTGGGTATTAGGGTTAGGATTAGGATTAGGGTTAGTGTTAGGGTTAGGATTAGTGTTATTGTTAAGGTTAGGGTTAGAGTTATGGTGAGGGGGAGAGTGAGGGGGAGAGTGAGGGTAAGGGTTAGGGTTAGAGTTAGGGTGAGGTTTCGGGTTAGGGTTAGGGTAGTGTGACGCTTAGGGTTAGTGTGAGGTTTAGTGTTTGGGTTAGGGTTAGTGTTAGGGTAAGGTAAGTGTTAGGGTGAGGGTAAGGGTTAGGGTGAGGGTTAGGGTTAGAATGAGGGATAGAGTTAGGGTTAGAGTTATTGTTAGCGTAAGGTGTTTGGGTGAGGATCAGGGTTAGGGTGAGGTTTAGGGTTAGAATTTGGGTTAGGGTTAGGGTTAGTGTTATTTTTAGGGTTAGGTTTAGGATTATGGTTAGGGTGAGGACTAGGGTGAGGGTGAGGTTTAGGGTTAGGGTTAGGCTTATGCTTAGGTTTAGGCTGAGTGTGAGGTTGAGGGTTACGGTTAGCGTGATGGTTAGGGTTATGTTTAGGGTGAGGGTTAGAATGAGGGTTAGGGTTAGGGTGAGGGTTAGGTTGAGTGTGACAGTAAGGGTAAAGGTGAGGGTTAAGGTTAGGGTGAGAGTTAGGGTGAGGATTATTGTTAGGGTTAGGGTGAGGGTGAGGTTAAATTGAGTATCAGTGTTAGGGTTAGTGTGAGGTTTAGGGTGAGGATGAGGGTTAGGGTTAGTGTGAGGGCTATGGTGAGTGTGAGGGTTAGGTTTAGGGTTATGTTGAAGTTTAGGGTTAAGGTGATGGTTAGGGTTAGTGTGACAGTTAGTGTTAGTATTAGGGTTAGTTTTAGGGTGAGGGTTAGCATTAGGGTGAGGTTTATATTTAGGGTTAGTGTTAGCGTTAGGGTTAGGGTTATTGTTAGGGTTAGGGTTACTGTTACGGTGAGGGTGAGGGTTAGGGTTAGGGTTAGGGTGAGGTTTAGGTTTAGGTTCAGTGTTAGAGTTAGGGTTAGGGTGAGGGTGAGGTTTAGGTTTAGGGTTAGGATTAGTGGGAGGGTTAGTTTGAGGGTTAGTGTTTGATTAGGGTTAAGGTGAGGGTGAGTGTGAGGGTTAGGGTTAGGCTTAGGTTTAGGGTTAGGCTGAGGCTGAGTGTGAGGGTGAGGGTGAGTGTTAGGGTTAGCTTCAAGGTTAGGGTTAGGGTTAGGTTGAGGGTTAGGGTTATGTTTAGAGTCAGGGTTAGGATGAGGTTTAGGGTTAGGATTAGGGTTAGTATGAGGGCAAGGATGAGGGTGAGGGTTAGGGTTACCATTATGGCGAGGTTTAGGATTAGGGTTAGGTTTAGGGTTAGGGTGAGGGTTAGGTTAGGGTTACGGTGAGAGTGAGGGTTAGTGTTAGGGTGAGGCTGAGGTTTAGGATTAGTGTTATGGTTAGGGTTATTGTTAGTGTTATCATGAAGGTTAAGTTTACAGTGAGGTTGAGGCTGAGGGTGAGGTTTAGGGTTAGGTTAGGGTAAGGTTTAGGGTTAGGATTAGTGTTAGTGTTAGGGTGAGGGCTTGGTTTAGGTTGAGGTTTACTGTCAAGGTGACGGTTAGGGTTAGGGTTAAGGTTCGGGTTAGTGTTATTGTTAGGGGTAAGGTTAGAGTAACTGTGAGGATAAGGGTGTGGGTGAGTGTGAAAGTTAGGGTTAGGGTTAGCCTTAGTCTTAGGTTTAGTCCTAGCGTGAGGGTGAGGTTAAGGGTTAGGATTAGGGTGATTGTTAGGGTGAAGGTTAGGGTGAGGTTTAGGTTTAGGATTAGGGCTAAGGTGAGGGCTAGGGTGTGGGTGAGGGTTAGGGTTAGCATTAGGATGACGTTTAGTGTTAGGATTAAGTTTAGGGTTAGGGTGAGTGTTAGTGTGAGGGTTACGGTGAGGGTGAAGGTTAGGGTTAGGGTGAGGGTTAGGGTTAGGGTAAGGGTTAGGCTGAGGGTTGGATTAGGGTTAGGGTTAGGGTTATTGTTAGTGTTATGGTTAGGTTTAAGTTTCTGGTGAGGTTGAGGCTCAGGATGAGGGTTAGGGTTAGGGTTAGGGTGAGGTTTAGGTTAGGGTTAAGGTTAGGGTTAGGGTGAGGGTTTGGGTTAGGGTTAGGGTTACGGTGAGGGTGAGGGTGAGGGTTAGGGTTAGGGTTAGTGTCATTGTTAGGGTTATGGTTAGAGTTACAGTGAGGGTGAGGTTAAGGGTTAGGGTTAGGGTGAGGTTTAGGGTTAGAATTAGGGTTAGGGTGAAGTTGAGGGTGAGGTTTAGGATTAGAATTAGGGTTAGGGTGAAGTTTAGGGTGAGGTTTAGGATTAGAATTAGGGTTAGGTTGAGTGTTAGGGTTAGTGTTAGGGTTAGGGTTAGGGTGAGGGTTAGGATGAGTGTTAGGTTTAGGGTTAGGATTAGGATTAGGGGTAATGTTAGGGTGAGTGATTGTGTTAGGCTTAGGGATAGGGTTAGGCTTAGCCTTAACCTGAGGGTGAGGGTTAGGGTGAGGGTTAGAGTTAGGCTTATGTTGAGTGTGAGGGTTAGGGTTAGGGTGAGGATCAGTGTTAGGATTAGGGTTAGGGTTATTGTTAGTGTTATGGTTAAGGTTAAGTTTACGGTTAGGGTGAGGCTGACATTGAGGTTTTGGGTTAGGCTTAGGGTGAGGTTTAGGGTTAGGGTTAGGGTTAGGGTGATGGTTAGGGTTAGTGTTATTGTTAGAGTTAGGGTTAGAGTTATGGTGAGGGTGAGGGTGAGGGTTAGAGTTAGGTTTAGGGTGAGGGTGAAGTTTAGAGTTAGAGTTAGAGTTAGGGGGATTGTTAGGGGGAGGGATAGGTTGAGGTTTAGGGTTAGTGTTAGGGTTGGGTTTAGGATTAGGGTTATGGTGAGGCTGAGTGTGAGGGTTAGGGTTAGGATTAGGCTTAGGCTTAGGGTTAGGCTGAGGGTGAGGGTGGGGTTGAGGATTATTTTAAGGGTGATGGTTAGGGTTAGGTTTAGGTTTAGGATTAGGGTTAGGATGATGTCTAGGGTGAGGGTGAGGGTTAGGGTTAGGGTTAGGCTTAGGGTTACGGTCAGGGTGAGTGTTAGGATGAGGGTTAGGCTTAGGGTGAGGGTTAAGGTGAGGGTGCAGATAAGGGTAAAGGTGAGAGTTAGGCTGAGAGTGAGGATTAAGTTAAGGGTGAGGGTTAGGTTTAGGGTGAGGGATAGGGTTAGGGTTAAGGTGAGGGTGAGGTTTATATTGAGGATTCGTTTTAGGTTTAGTGTGAGGTTTAGGATGAGGATGAGGGTTAGGGTTAGGGTGAGGGCTAGGGTGAGGGTGAGGGTGAGGGTTAGTGTGAGTGCTACTTTTGGGGTTAGGTTTAGTGTTAGGGTGAATTTAAGTGTTAGGGTGAGGGTTAGGTTTAGAGTGAGTGTTATGTTTAGAATGAGGGTTAGGGTTAGGGTTACGGTTACTATTAGGGTTAGGATTAGGTTTACTGTTAAGTTGAGTGTGAGGTTTAGGGTTAGGTTGAGGGTTAGGTTTATGTTTAGTGTTAGGGTTAGAGTTAGGGTTAGGGTGAGGGTGAGGTTTAGGGTTAGAGTTAGCTTTTGTGTTAGGGTTAGGGTTAGGGTGAGTGTTAGTGTGAGGGTTAGGTTTAGGCTTAAGCTTAGGCTTAGGGTTAGGCTTAGGCCGAGCATGAGGGTGAGGGTTAGGGTTAGGGTTAGGGTGAGGGTTAGGGTTAGGTTTCGGGTGAGCGTTAGGATGAGGTTTAGGTTTAGGATTAGGGTTAGGGTGAGGGCTAGGTTGAGGGTTACTGTGAGGGTTAGGGTTAGGTTTAGGATTAGGTGTAGGTTGATGGTGAGAGTCAGGGTTAGGGTTAAGGTTAGGCTTAGGGTTAGGGTGAGGGTTAGGGTTAGGATTTGGTTTAGGGTGAGGGGGAGAATTTGGGTTAGTGTGAGTGCTAGTGTTAGGGTTAGGTTTAGTGTTAGGGTGAATTTAAGTGTTAGGGTGAGGGTTAGGTTTAGGGTGAGTATTATGGTTAGAATGAGGGTTAGGGTTAGGGTTACTGTTAGGGTTAGGATTAGGTTTACTGTTAAGGTGAGTGTGAGGTTTAGGGTTAGGTTGAGGGTTAGGTTTATGTTTAGGGTTAGGGTTAGATTTAGGGTTAGGGTGAGGGTGAGGTATAGGGTTAGAGTTAGCTTTTGTGTTAGGGTTAGGGTTAGGTTGAGGGTTAGTGTGAAGGTTAGGTTTAGGTTTAAGCTTATGCTTAGGGTTAGGCTTAGGCCGAGCATGAGGGTGAGGGTTAGGGTTAGGGTTAGGGTGAGGGTTTGGGTTAGGGTTATGGTGAGGGTTAAGATGAGATTTAGGGTTAGCATTAGGGTTAGGGTGAGCGCTAGTTTGAGGGTTACTGTGAGGGTTAGGTTTAGGTTTAGGATTAGGTGTAGGTTGAGGGTGAGTGTGAGGGTTAGGGTTAGGGTTAGGGTGAGAGTGAGGGAGAGGTTTAGATTTAGGGTTAGTGTGAGTGTTAGGGTTATGGTGAGGGTTATGGTTAGGGTGAGTGTTAAGGTTAGGGTTAGGTTTAGGGTGAGCACTAGGGTGAGGGTGCGGTTTAGGGTTAGGGTGAGGGTGAGGTTTAGGGTGAGGGTGAGATTTAGGGTTAGTGTGAGGGTTTTGGGTCGGGGTAGGGTGAGGGTTAGCGTTAGGGTGAGGTTTAGTGTTAGGGTGAGGGATAGGTTTAGGGTTAGGTTTAGAGTGACGGTTAGGGTGAGCATTAGGGTTAGGATTAGTGTTAGGGTATGTGCCAGGGTGAGTGTTAGGGTTAGGGTTAGGTTGATGTTGAGGGTTAGTGTTAGGGTTAGGGTTAGGTTTAGGGTTGGGGTTAGGGTTAGGATTAGGGTTAAGGTGATGGTGAGTGTGAGAGTTAGAGTTAGTGTTAGTCTTAGGGTTAGGCTGAGTCTGAGGCTGAGGGTGAGGGTTAGATTAAGGGTGATGGTTAGGTTTAGGGTTAGAGTGTGGGTTAGTGTGAGTGATAGGTTTAGGATTTGGGTTAGGATATATCCTAGGGTGAGGGTTCGGTTTAGGGTTAGGGTTCGGTTTAGGGTTAGGGTTAGGGTCAGTGTTAGGGTTAGGGTGAATGTTTGGGTTAGGGTTAGAGTTACGGTGAGGGTGAGGTTTAGGGTTAGGTTTATGGTTAGTGTTATTCTTAGGTTTAGGGTTAGGGTTAAGGTTAAGGTAAGGGTGAGGGTGAGGGTGATGTTGAGGGTCAGGTTTAGGGTTAGGATGAAATTTAGAGGTAGGGTTAGGGTTAGGGTTAGGGTGATTGTGAGGGTTAGTGTTAGGGTTAGGGTGAGGTTTAGGATTAGGGTTAGGGGTAGCGTTAGGATGAGGGTGAGCGTTAGGGTTCGGGTTTGGGTGAGGGTCAGGGTTAGGTTTGGGGTGAGTGTTAAGGTGAGGACGAAGGTGAGGGTGAGGGTTAGGGTTAAGGTTAGGCTTAGGGTGAGGGTTAGGTTGAGGTTTAGGTTAAGGGTTAGGGTTAGGGTTAGGATTAGGGTTAGGGTGAGGATGAGTGTGAGGGTTATGGTTAGGTTTAGTCTTTGGCTGAGGGTTAGGCTGAGGGTGAGGGTGGGGTTGAGGTTTAGGTTTAGAGTGATGGTTCAGGTTATCGTTAGGTTGAGGGTTAGAATGTGTGTTAGGGTTAGGATTTGGGTTAGGGTGAGGGCTAGGGTGAGGGTGAGGATTAGGGTTAGGGATAGGGTGAGGTTTAGGGTTAGGGTTAGGGTGAGGTTGAGGTTTTTGGTTAAGGTGAGGCTGAGGCTGAGGGTTAGAATTAAGGTTAGGATTAGGATTAGGGTAAGGGTTAGGGTGAGTGTGAGGGTTAGCATTAGGGTTAGGGTTCGGCTTAGGGTTATACTGAGGGTGAGGGTGAGGGTGAGGTTTAGGGTTTGAGTGAGGGTTAGGGTGATGTTTAGGGTGAGAGTTAGGGTTCAGGTTAAGTTTAGGGTTAGGGTGAGGGTTAGGATTACGGTTACCTTGAGCTTGAGGTTTAGGGTTAGGTTGAGCGTTAGGGTTAGGTTTACGTTTAGCGTGAGGGCTAGGGTGAGGGTGAGGGTTAGGGTTAGTGTTAGGGTGAGGTTTTGGATTACGGTTAGGTTTAGGATGAGGGTTAGGATGAGGGTTAGGGTTACGGTAAGGGGGATGGTTAGGGTTAAGTGGAGGGTTATTGTTAGTGTTAGTCTTAGGGTGAGGGTAAGTGTTAGGGTAAGGTTTAGGTTTAGGGTGACGTTTAGCATCAGGCTTAGGGTTAGGGTTAGGGGGAGGGGGAGGTTTAGGGTTAGAGTTAAGGTTAGGGTGAATGTTAGGTTTAGGGTTAGGGTTAGGGATAGGGTGAGGTTTAGGGTTTGGTTAAGGTTAGAGTTAGGGTTAGGGTGAGGGTGAGATTTAGGGTTAGAGTTAGGGTTAGGGTGAGGGTTAGTTTGAGGGTTAGGGTTAGGCTTAGTGTTAGGGTTAGTGTGAGGGTGAGAGTTAGGGGGAGGGTTAGGATTAGGGTTACGGTTAGGGTGAGGATTAGTGTTAGGTTAAGGGTGAGTGTGTGTGTTAGGTTAGGTTTAGGGTTAGGCTTAAGTTTAGGCTGAGGGTGAGGTTGAAGGTGAGGGTTAGGGTTAGGGTTAGTGTTAGGGTTAGGGTTAGGGTGAGGGTGAGGTATAGTGTTAGGGTTAGGTTTCGAGTTAGGGTTAGTGATTAGTGTTATGGTTAGGTTGAGTGTTAGGGGGAGGGTTAGGGTTAGTGTTAGGGTTAGCGTTAGGGTTAGGGTGAGGGTGAGGTTTAGGGTTATAATTAGGGTTAGGGTGAGGCTGAGGGTGAGGCTTAGGGGTTAGGGTTAGTGTTAGGATTAGGGTTAGGTTGAGGGTTAGGATGAGTGTGAGGGTTATTGTTAGGGTTAGGGTTAGCCTTAGGTTCAGGCTGAGGGTGAGGGTGAGGTTTAGGTTTAGAGTTAGGGTTAGTGTTAGGGTTAGGGTTAGCATGAGGGTGAGATTATTGGTTAGGGTGAGGTTTAGGGTGGGGTTGACGGTAAGGGTAAACGTGAGGTTTAGGCTGAGGGTGAGGGTTACTGAAAGTGTGAGGGTTAGTGTTAGGGTGAGGTTTATGGTGAGGGGTAGAGTGAGGCTGAGGGTTAGAGGATTAGTGTTAGGGTTAGGGTGAGGTTTAGTGGGAGGATGAGTGTCAGGGTTAGGGTGAGGAATAGGCTGAGTGTGAGGGTTAGGGTTAGGCTTAGTTTTAGGGTTATGGTGATGGTTAGGGTTAGTGTGAGGATCAGTGTTAGTGTTAGGGTTTGTTTTAGGGTGAGGGTAAGTGTTAGGGTGAGGGTTAGGGTTAGGTTGAGGGTTATGGTGAGGGTGAGGGTGAAGGTTAAGGTTAGGGTTAGGATGAGGTTTAGGTTTAGGTTTAGAGTTAGAGTTAGGGTTATGGTGAGAGTTAGGTTTAGGTTTAGAGTTAGGGTTACTGTTAGGGTTAGTGTTAGTGTGAGGGTCAGGTGTACCGTTAGGCTTAGGCTTAGGCTTAGGCTTAGTCCGAGCATGAGGGTGAGGGTTAGCTCGAGGGTGAAGCTGAGGATTAGGGTTAGGTTTAGTGTTAGGGTTAAGTTTAGTTTTAGGTTTAGGTACAGGTTTAGGGTTAGGGTTCGGGTTACGGTGAGGGTTAGGGTTAGGGTTAGACTTAGGCTTAGGGTTAGGCTGAGGATGAGGGTGGGGGTGAGAATTAGGGTTAGGGTTAGGGTTATTGTTAGTGTTATGGTTATGGTTAAGATTGCAGTTAGGGGGGCTGGGAAGGTGGCTCAGTGGTAGAGCGCTTGCCTTGCATGCTCGAGTCCCTGGGTTCGATTCCTCAGCCCCACATAAGGAAAAAGAAAAAAGCCGGAAGTGGCGCTGTGGCCCAGAGTTCAGGCAAAAAAAAAAAAAAAAAGATTGCGGTTAGGTTGAGGCTGAAGATGAGGGTTATGATTAGGGTTAGGGTTAGTGTTAGGGTTATGGTTAGTGTTAGGGTTAGTTTTATTGTTAGGGTTAGGGTTAGAGTTACGGTGAGGAGGAGGGTGAGGGTGAGGGTGAGGTTTAGGGTGAGGTTTAGGGTTAGGGTTAGGTTTAGGGTGAGGGTGAGGTTTAGGGTTAGAGTTATGGTTAGGGGGAGAGTTAGGGTAAGGTTTAGGGTTAGGGTTAGTGTTCGGGTTAGGGTGAGGGTGAGGGTTAGGTTGAGGTTTAGGGATAGGGTTAGGGTTAGGTTTATGCTTAGGGTGAGGTTGAGTGTGAGGCTTAGTGTGAGGGTTAGGCTTAGGCTTAGGGTTAGGCTGAGTGTGAGGGTGGATGTGAGAATTAGGTTTAGGGTGATGGTTAGGGTTAGGGTTAGGGTTATTGTTAGGGTTAGGGTTATAGTTATGGTGAAGTTGAGGGTGCGGGTGAGGATTAGGGTTAGGGTTACGCTGGTGTTTAGGGTTAAGGTTAGGGTTAGCGTGAGGGTGAAGTTTACGTTTAGATATAGGGTTACTGGAAGAGGGATGGTGAGGTTTAGGGTTACGGTTAGTGATAGGGTTAGGGTGATGGTGAGGGTTAGGTTGAGGTTTAGGGTTGGGGTTAGGGTTAGGGTTAGTGTGAGGGTTAGCTTTAGGGTTAGGGTTAGGGTTAGGTTGAGGGTAAGATTTAGGGTGAGGGTTTGGGATAGGGTGAGGTTGATGGTTAGGTTGAGGGTTAGAATTAGGGTTAGTGTTATTGTTAGGGTTAGGTTTAGGGTTACAGTTACGGTGAGGGTGAGGGTGAGTGTTAGAGTTAGGGTTAGGGTGAGTTTGAGGGTTAGGATTTGGGTTAGGGTTAGAGTTAGGTTTAGGGTGAGGGTGAGGTTTAGGGTTAGATTTAAGGTTAGGGTGAGGGTTGGGGTGAGGGTTAGAGTTAGGGTTAGTGTTAGGCTTAGGGTGAGGGCTAGGGTGAGGGTTAGGGTTAGGGTGAGGGTTACAGTTATGGTTAGGGTGAGTGTTAGTGTTCAGGTTAAGTTTAGGGTTAGGTTGAGGATTAGGGTAAGGATCATGGTGAGTGTGAAGGTTAGGGCTAGTTTGAGGGATAGGGTTTAGATTTAGCGTTAGGGTGAGTGTGAGTGTGAGGGTTAGGCTTAGTGTTCTGGTGAGGGTTAGTGTGAGGGTTAGGGTTAGTGTTAGGGTTCTTGTTAGGTTTAGGGTTAGGTTGAGTGTGAGGTTAATTTTAGAGTTAGGGTTAGGGTGGGGCTGAGGTGAGGGTTAGGTTTAGGGTTAGTGTTGGAGTTAGGGATAGGGTGAGTGTTAGGGTGAGGGTGAGGGTTACGTTTAGGGTTAGGATTAGGATTAGGGTAAAGGTTAGGGTGAGTGTGAGGGTTAGGGTTAGGGTTGGGGTGAGGGTAAGTGTTAGGGTGAGGGTTAGGATTAGGGTGAAGGATATGGTTAAGATGAGGGTTAGGCTTAGGTTTTGGTTTATTGTTAGGGTTAGGGTTAGGGTTATTGTTAGGGTAAGGTTTACATTTACGGTCACTGTGAGGGTGAGGGTTAGGGGTAGGGTTAGGCTGAGGTTTAGGGTTTGGATTAGGGTTAGAGTTAGGGTTAGGGTGATTTTAAGGTTTAGGCTTAGAGTCAGTGTTAGAGTGAGGGTTAGGTTGAGGGTTAGGGTTAGGGTTAGTGTTATGGTTAGGGTTACGGTGAGTGTTAGGGGGAGGGAGAGGTTTAGGGTTAGGTTTAGGATTAGGGTTAGGGTGAGGGTGAGTGTGTGGGTTAGGGTTAGGTTGAGGGTTAGATTTAAGGTTAGGATTAGGGTGAGTTTGTGTGTTAACGTTAGGTTTAGGGTTAGGCTTCGGGTTAGGCTTCGGGTGAAGTTCAGGGTGAGAACGTTAGGGTTAAGGTGAGGGTTATGCTTAGGTTTATGGGGAGGGTTAGGATGAGGATTACGGGTAGGATTAGGGTTAGGGTGAGGGCTAGGGTGGGGGTGAGGTTTAGGTTTAGGGTTAGGGTGAGGTTTACTATTAGGTTTAGGGTTAGGGTCAGGGTGACGTTTAGGGTTAGAGTAAGTGTTAGGGTGAGGGTGTGGGTGTGGGTTAGGTTTACGGTTAATATTAGGGTTAGGGTTATGGTGAGGGTTAGGGTGAGGGTGAGGGTTAGGGTTAGTGTCAGCATTAGGATTAGTTTTAAGGTTAGTGTGAGTGTGAGGGTTAGGGTTAAGATAAGGCTAGGCTTAGGCTGAGGGTGAGGGTGAGGGTGAGGGTTAGGGTTAGGGTGAGGGTTAAGATTAGGGTTGGGGGAGTGTTAGGATGAGGGTTAGGCTTAGTATTAGGGTTAGGGGGAAGGCTAGGCTGAGGGTGAGGTTTATGTTTAGGGTTAGGGTGAGGTATAGGGTTAGGTTTAGGTTGAGGGTGAGATTATGGTTAGTGTTAGGGTTAGGTTGAGGCTGAGGGTGAGGTTTAGGGTTAGGGTTAGTGTTAGGGTTAGGGTTAAGGTGAGGGATAGGATGAGGGTGAGGGTTAGGGTTATGGTTAGGATTAGGATTAGGGTAAGGGTTCGGGTGAGTGTGAGGGTTATTGTTACGGTTAGGCTTAGGCTTAGGCTGAGGCTGAGGGTGAGGGTGAGGTTTAGGCATAGGGTGAGGGTTAGGGTTAGGGTTAGGTTTAGGGCGAGTGTTAGGATGAGGGTTAGGCTTAGGATTAGGGTGAGGGTGAGGGCTAGGGTGAGGATGATGTTTAGGGTTAAGGTTAGGGTTAGGGTGAGGTTTAGGTTTAGAGTTAGGGTGAGAAGGAGGTTTAGGTTTAGAGTTAGGGTTAGGGTGAGGCTGAGGGTTTGGGTTAGGGTTAGTGTTAGATTTAGGGTTAGGGTAAGGGTTAGGGTGATGGTGAGGGTTAGGCTTAGTGTTAGGATTAGGGTTAGGGTAAGGTTTAGGGTGAGTGTGAGAATTAGGATTAGGTTTAGGGTTAGGCTGAGGATGATGGTGAGGGTGAGGGTTAGGGTTATGCTGAGGGTTAGGTTTAGGGCTAGGGTGAGAGTTAGGGTTCCAGTTAAGTTTAGGGTTAGGGTTAGGTTTACGGTGAGAGTGAGGGTTAGGATTAGGTTGATGGTTAGGGTTAGGGTTAGGGCTAGGGTTAGGGTGAGGGTTAGGGTTAGGGTTAGGGTGAGGGTTAGGATGAGATTTAATGTTAAGATTAGAGTTAGGGTGAGGGCTAGGGTGAGGGTGAGGGTTATGGTTAGGATGAGGTTTAGAGTTAGGCTTAGGGTTAAGGTTAGGTTGAGGGTTAGGTTTAGGGTTAGATTTAGGGTTAGTGTTCGGGTTAGGGTTAGGTGAAGGTTCGGGTTAGGCTTAGGCTTAGGCTTAGGCTTAGGCAGAGGTTGAGGCTTAGAGTTAGGGTCAGGGTGAGGGTTAGGGTTAGGGTGAGTTTGTGGGTGATGGTGAGGGTTAGTGTTAGGCTTAGTGTGAGTGTTAGGGTTAGGGTGAGGGTTATGGTTAGGGTGAGGGTTAGTGTTAGGGTTGGGCTTAAGCTTATTCTTAGTGTAACGCTGAGTGTTAGGGTGAGGGTGAGTGTGAGGGTTAGGGTTAGTGTTAGGGTTAGGCTTAATGGTAGTCTAAGGAAGAGGGTGAGGGTGAGGTTTAGGGTTAGGGTGAGGGTGAGGTTTAGGTTTAGAGTTTGTGTTAAAGTGAGGGTTAGTGTGAGGGTTAGTGTTAGGGTTAGTTTTTGGGTTTGGTTTTAGCCTGAGTTTTAGGGTGAGGTTTAGGGTTAGGGATAGGGTTAGTTGTAGGATTAGGGTTTGGGTGAGGGTGAGTGTGAGGGTTAGGGTTCGGTTAATGTTAGGGTTAGGCTTAGGTTTAGGCTGAGGATGAGGGTTAGAGTTAGGGTGAGGGTGAGGGTTAGGATGAGGGTTAGGTTTAGGATTAGGGTTAATGTGAGGGCTATTGTGAGGGTGAGGATTAGGGTTAGGGTTAAGTTTAGGGATAGGGTGAGGGATAGGATTAGGGCTTGGTTTAAGGTGAGGGTTCGGGTTAGGTTTAGGGTTCAGGTTAGCATGAGGGTTCCGGTTAGGATTAGGTTTAGGATGAGGGCTAGGGTGAGCGTGAGGATTAGGGTTAGGGTTAGGTTGAGGTTTATTGATCGGGTTTAGGATGAGGGCTAGGGTGAGGGTGAGGTTGATGTTTAGGGTTAGGGTTAGTGTTAGGGTTAGGATTAGGGTTAAGGTGAGGGTGAGTGTGAGGGTTAGTGATAGGTTAGGCTTAGGCTTAGGGTTAGGCTGAGGGTGAGGTTGGGGTTGAGGATTAGGGCTAGGGTGATGGTTATGGTTAGTGTTAAGGTGAGGGTTAGTTTGTGGATTAGGGTTAGGGTTCGGGTTACGGTGAGGGCTAGGGTAAGGATTAGGGTAAGTCTTAGGATTTGGCTTAGGCTTATTCTGAGTATCTGTTTGAAGTTGAGGGTTAGGTTTAGGGTGATGCTTAGGTTGACGGTTAGAATGAGGTTTAGGTTTAGGGTGAGGGTGATTGTGAGGGTAAGGGTTAGGGTTACGCTTAGGCTTAGGGTTAGGCTGAGTGTGAGGGTGGGTGTGAGGATTAGGGTTAGGGTTATGGTTAGGGTTTGGTTTAGGGTTTGGGTTAGGGTTAGAGTTAGGTTTAGGGTTAGGGTGAGGTTTAGGGTTAGAGTTAGGGTTAGGGTGAGGGTTAGGTTGAGGGTTAGGGTTAGGGTTAGGGTGCGACTTTGGGGGAGGTTTAGTGTTAGTGATAGGTTTAGGTTTCAGGTTAGGGAGAGTGTGAGTGTGTGGGTTTGGGTTAGGTTTAGGGTTAAGTTTAGGGTTAGGCTGAGGGTGAGTGTTAGGGTTAGGGTTAGGATGAGGTTTAGGGTTAAGGTTAGGGTTAGGGTGAGGGTTAGGGAGCGGATGAGGGTTAGGGTTAGGGTTAGGGAGTTTAGGGTTAGAATTAAGGTTAGGGTGTGGGTACTGTTAAGTTTAGGGTTAGGGTGAAGTTTAGGGTTATGGTGAAGTTTGGGTTTAGTGTGAGGTTTAGTGTTAAGGTGAGGGTAATTCTTAGGGTGAGGTTTAGGGTTAGGGTGAGGGTTATCATTAGGGTGAGGTTTAGGGTTAGGGTTAGGTTTATTGTTAGGGTTAGGGTTAGGGTTACGGTTACGGTGAGGGTTAGGGTGATGATAAGGTTTAGGGTTAGGGTTAGTGTGAGATTTAAAGTTACGGTTAGGGTTAGATTTAGGTTTAGGTTGAAGTTGAGGTTTAGGGTTACAGTTAGGGTTAGGATGAGGGTTATGGTGAGTGTTAGGGTTAGTGTTAGGGTTAGGGTTAGGGTGAGGGTTAGGGTGAGGGTTAGGGTTAGTGATAGGGTTAGGATTAGGTTTAGGGATTAGATGAGGGTGAGTGTGAGGGCTAGGGTTAGTGTTAGTTTTAGGCTTAGATTTAGGCTGAGGGTGAGCCTGAAGGTGAGGGATAGGTTTAGGGTGCGGGTTACGGTTAGGGTTAGAGTTAGGCTTAAGGTGAGGTTTAGGGTTAGGGTTAGGGTTAAGTTTCTGGTAATGGTGAGGGTTAGAGTTAGCATTAGGGTAAGGGAGAGGGGTAGGGTTAGGTTTAGGGTGAGTGTTAGCGTTAATGTGAGGTTTAGGGTTAGGGTTAGGGTTAGTTTGAGGGTTAGGTTGAGGGTTAGGGTTTGGGTTAGGGTTAGGGTGAGTATGAAGTTTAGGGTGAAGTTTAAGTTAGGCTTAGTGTTAGGATTAGGGTGAGGTTAGGGGTTAGGGTGGGGGTTAGTCTTAGGGTTAGGGTGAGGGTTAAGATTAGCTTTAGGGTTTCAGTGAGGGTGAGGGTTAATGTTAGGGTGAGGGTTAGGTTTAGGATTATGGTTAGGGTGATGGTGATGTTTAAGATTAGGGTTAGGGTTATTGCAAGTGTTATTTTTGCAGTGTGGGTGAAGGTTAGGGTTAGGTTTAGGGTTAGTTTTAGGGTTAGGATTAGTGTTAATGTTAGGGTTAGGTTTAGACTTATTGTTTGGGTGAGGGTGGGGGTGAGGATGAGGGTTAGCGTTAGGGATAGGGTGAGGTTTATGGTTAGGGTTAGGATTAGGCATAGGGTCAGGGTGAGGTTTAGGGTTAGTCTTAGGTTGAGGGGGAGGTTTAGCGTGAGGGTTAGGGTTAGGGTTAGGGATAGGATTAGGGTTAGGGTGAGGGTGAGTGTGAGGGTTAGGGTTAGGATTAGGCTTTGGCTTAGGGTTAGGCTGAGGGTGAGGGTGGGTTTGAGTATTAGGCTTAGTGTGATGGTGAGCCTTAGGGTTAGGGTGAGGGTTAGGATGAGGTTTATGGTTAGGATTAATGTTAGGGTAAGGGCTAGCGTGAGGGTGAGGTTTAGGGTTACGGTTAGGTTTAGGCTGAGGGTGATGGTGAGGGTGAACTTTAGGGTTATGGTGATGGATAGGGTTAGTGTAAGGGTGAGGGTTAGGATGTGGGTTCGGGTTAGGGTGAGGGTTAGTAGGAGTGTGACGGTAAGAGTAAAAGTGAGGGTTACAGTAAGGGTGAGGGTTAAGGTAAGGGTTAGGGTTAGGGTTAGATTGAGGATTAGGGTTAGGGGTAATGTGAGGTTTTGGGTGAGGATGAGGGTTGGGGTGAGGTTTAGGGTTAGAATTAGGGTTAGGGTGAGTTCTAGCGTTAGGGTGAGGGTTAGTGTTAAGGTTAAGTTTAGGGTGAGGTTTAGGGTGAGGGGTAGGGTTAGGTTTAGGGTGAGGGTTAGGTTTAGTTTGAGGGTTATGGTTCGGGTGAGTGTGAGGGTGAGGTTAAGGTTTATGGAGAGGGTTAGGGTGAGGGTGAGGGTTAGGGTTAGTGTTAGAGTGAGTGTGAGGGTTAGGATTAGGTTTAGGTTTAGGGTGAGGTTTAGGGTGAGGGTGAGGGTTAAAGTTAGGGTTAGGTTTGTGGTGTGGGTAAGTTTTAGCATGAGGGTTAGGGTTAGTGTTAGAGTTAGCATTAGGTTTAGGGTGAGGGTTAGGTTTAGGGTTAGGGTGAGGGTGCGGGTGAGAGTGAGGGTTAACGTGAGGATTAGGATGAGTTTTAGGGTTAGGGTGAGAGTTAAGGTTACGTTAGCTTGAGCGTGAGGGTGAGGGTTAGGGTTAGGGTGAGGGTTAGGTTTACGATCAGAATTAGTTTTATGGTTAGGGTGAAGGTTAGGGTTAGGGTGAGTGGTAGGGTTAGGGGTGGTATTAGGATTAGGGTTAGGTTTAGGGTGAGTGTGAGGGTTAGTTTTAGGGTTAGGGTTTGGCTTAGGTTTAGGCTTAGGGTGAGGTTGAGGGTTATGGTTAGGGTGAGGTTAAGGTTTATGGTTTGGATTAGGGTTAGGGTGCAGGCTAGGGTGAGGGTGAGAGTTAGGGTTAGGGTTAGGCTTAGGCTTAGGGTTAGGCTGAGGGTGAGGGTGGGTGTGAGAAATAGGTTTTGGGTGATGGTTAGCGTTAGGGTTAGGGTGAGGATTAGGATGAAGGTTAGGGTTAGGATTTGGTTTAGGTTTAGGGCTAGGATGAGGGTGAGGGTTAGGGTTAAAGATAGGGTTAGATTTAGGATTAAGGGTAGGATGAGGGTGAGTGTGAGGGTTAGGGTTAGCGTTAGGCCTAGGCTTAGCTTTAGGCTGAGGGTGAGGGTGAGGGTTAGGGTTAGGTTGAGGGTTAGGATGTGGTATAGGGTTAGGATTCGTGTTAGGGTGAGGTCTAGGGTGAGGGTTATGTTTAGGGTTAGGTTTAGGGTGAGGTTTAGGGTTCGGGTTAGGTTTTGGTTTAGGGTGAGTGTTAGGGTTAGGGTTACGGTGAGGGTGAGGGTCAGGGTTAGGTTGAAGGTTAGGGTTAGCGTTAGGTTGAGGTTTAGGTTTAGGTTTAGGATGAGGGTTAGGATGAGGCTTATGGTTTGGATTAGTGTTAGGGTGCGGGCTAGGGTGAGTATGAGGGTTAGGGTTAGGGTTAGGCTTAGGCTTAGGGTTAGGCTGAGGGTGAGGGTGGAGGTGAGAAATAGGTTTTGGGTGGTGGTTAGGGTTAGGGTTAGGGTGAGGGTTATGGTGAGGGTTAGAGTTAGGATTAGTTTTAGGGTTAGGTCTAGGGTTAGGGTGAGGGTTAGTGTTAGGCTTAGGCTTAGGCTTAGGGTTAGGCTCATGGTTAGGGTAAGGGTGAGGGTTAATGTTTGGGTGATGGATAGGGTTAGGGTTAGGGTGAGTGTTAGGATGAGGGTTAGGGTTAGGGTGAGTGTTAGGATGAGCGTGACGGTAAGAGTAAATGTGAGGATTAGGCTGAGGGTGAGTGTTCCCCTAAGGGTGATGGTTAGGATTTGGGTGAAGGTTAGGATAAGGGTTAGGTTGAGGGGTAGGGTGAGGGTGAGGGTTAGGATGAGGTTTAGGGTTAGGATTAGGGTGAGTTTTAGGGTTATGGTGAGGGTTAGTGTTAGGGTGAGTGTTAGGGTGAGGTTTAGCATTAGGGTTATCCTTAGGGTTAGGGTGAGGGTTAGGATGAGGGTTAGGCTTAGGATTAGGGTGAGGGTTAGGGTGAGGGTGAAGGTTAGGGTTCTGGTGAGGGTTGGTGTTATTATTAGGGTTAGGGTCAGGTTTAGGGTGACGGTGAGGTTTAGGGTGTGGGTTGGGGTGAGGGTTAGGGTTAGGGTTAAGGTGAGGGTTAGGATAAGGGGTAGGGTTAGGGTTAGGGTGAGGGTTAGATTGAGGATTAGGTTTAGGGTTAATATGAGGTTTAGGGTGAGGATGAGGTTTAGGGTTAGGTTGAGGATTAGGGTTAGAATTAGGGTTAGGGTGAGGGCTAGGGTGAGGTTTAGGGTTAGGGTTAGGGTTAGGGTAGGGTTTAAGGTTAGGGTGAGGGTGAGGTTAAGGTTTAGGGTGAGGGTTAGTGTGGGGGTGAGGGTTAGGGTTAGGGTTAGGGTGAGGGTAAGGTTGAGGGTTAAGGTGAGTGTTAGGGTGAGGGTGAGGGTGAGGGTTAGGGTTGGGGTTAGGGTTAGAGTGAAGGTTAGGTTGAGGGGTAGTGTTAGGTTTAGGGTGAGGATTAGGGAGAGTGTGAGGGTTAGGGTTTGAGTGAGGGTAAGGTTCAGGTGAGGTTTAGGGTTAGGGTGAGGGTTAGCATTATTGTTAGGGTCAGGTTTAATGTTAGGTTGGAAGTCAGGGTTAGGGTGAGTGTTAGGGTGAGTGTTAGGGTTAAGGTAAGTGATTGGGTTAGGGTGAGGTTTATGTTTAGGGTGATGTGTAGAATGAGGTTGAGGGTTAGGGTGAGGGTGACAATGAAGGTTAAGGTATGGATGCGGGTTAGTGTTAGGGTAAGGGTTAATATTACAGTGAGGGTTAGGGTGACGGTGAGGGTAAGGGTTAGGTTTATGGTGAGGGTTAGGGTTAGAGTTAGGGTGAGGGGTAGGGTTATAGTTAAGGTTACAGTTAGTGTGAGGGTTAGGGTTAGGGTGAGGATAAGGTAAGCTTGAGGGTTGGAGTGAGGGTGAGGTTTACGGTTACTGTTAGTGTGAGGGTTAGGCTTAGGGTTATGTTTATTTGGAGGGTCAGTGTTTGAGTTAGGATGTGTGTTCTTGAGAGTGTGAGAGTTAGGGTTTGGGTGAGGGTTAGGGTTAGGGTGAGTGTTAGGGTGATGGTGAGGGTGAGGGTTAGGGTTGGGGTTAGGGTTAGAGTGAGAAGTAGGGTGAGGTGTAGGGTTAGGGTTAGGGTGAGAGTTAGGTTTACTGTGAGAGTTAGGGTTAGGGTGAGGTGTAGGATTACTGTGAGTGTTCAAGTTAGGATTAGGCTTAGTGTTAGGGTGAGGGTAAGGGTTAGGTTGAGGGTTAGGGTTAGAGTGAGGGTTAGGGTTAATGTGAGGGTTAGGGTTAGGGTTAGGGTTAGGCTTAGGCATAGGTTTAGGCTGAGGGTGATGTTGAGGGTGAGGGTTAGTGTTATGGTGATAGATATGGTTAGGTTTAGGGTGAGGGTTAGGATGAGGGTTCGTCTTAGGTTGAGGGTTAGTATGAGCCTGAGGGTTACAGTAAGGGTGAGGGTTAGGTTTAGGTTGAGGGTTAGTGTAAGGGTTAGGGTTAGGGTTCGATTGAGGATTAGTTTTAGGGGTAGTGTGAGGTTTAGTGTGACGATGAGGGTTAGGGTGAGGTTTAGGGTTAGAATTAGGGTTAGGGTGAGGGCTAGCATGAGGCTGAGGGTTAGGGTTAGGGTTAAGTTTAGTTTGAGGGTTAGGGTGAGGGGTAGGGTTAGGTTTAGGGAGAGGGTTAGGGTTAGTGTGAGGGTTAGGGTTAGGGTGAGGAGAAGGTAAGCGTGACGGTTGGAGTGAGGGTGAGGTTTAGGGTTACTGTTAGTGTGAGGGTTAGGGATACGGTTAGGGTGAGGGTTAGGCTTAGGGTTATGTTTATTTTGAGGGTGAGTGTTTGAGTTAGAATGAGTGTTCTTGAGAGTGTGAGAGTTAGGGTTTGGGTGAGGGTTAGGGTTAGGGTGAGTGTTAGGGTGACGGTGAGGGTGAGGGTTAGGGTTGGGGTTAGGGTCAGAGTGAGGGGTAGGGTGAGGTGTAGGGTTAGGGTTAGGGTGAGTGTTACGTTTACTGTGAGGGTTAGGGTTAGGGTGAGGTTTAGGGTTACTGTGAGGGTTCCAGTTAGGATTAGGCTTAGTGTTAGGGTGAGGGTAAGGGTTAGGTTGAGGGTTAGGGTTAGAGTGAGGGTTAGGGTTAATGTGAGGGTTAGGGTTAGGGTGAGGGTTAGGGTTAGGGTGATGTTTAGGGTGAGGTTGAGGGTTAGTATGAGTGTGAGTGTGAAGGTTCGGATGAGTGTTTGGGTTAGGTTTAGGTTGAGGTTGAGGGTGAGGGTGAGGCTTAGGGTTAGTTTTAGGGTAAGGCTGAGTGTGAGGGTTAAGGATAGGCTTAGGCTTAGGCTGAGGGTGAGGGTGAGGGTTAGGGTTAGTGTTAGGTTTAGGGTTAGTGTTAGGGTTATGTTGAGGCTTAGGGTTAGGTTAGAGGTTACGGTTAGGGTGAGGGTTAGGGTTAGGGATAGGTTTAGGTTGAGGATGAGGGTTGGGTTAGGGATAGGATTAGGGTTAGGGTGAGCCTGAGGGTGAGGGTGAGGGTGAGGTTTAGGGTTAGGGTGAGGGTTAGGCTAAGGGTTAAGGTGAGCGTTAGGTTTAGGGTGATGTTTAGTTTGAGGGTGAGGGTTAGGGTGAGATTGAGGGTGAGGTTTCGGTTGAGGGTTTGGGTTAGGGTTAAGGTGAGGGTGAAGGTGAGGGTGAGGGTTAGGTTTAGGGTTAGGGTTAGGCTTAGGGTGAGGGTGATTGTTAGGTTTATAGTTAGGGTTATGGTTAGGCTTAGGTTTAAGCTTAGGTTGAGGTGAGTTTGAGGGTTAGGGTTAGGGTGACTGTGAGCATTAGGGTTAAGGTTAGGGATAGGATGAGGGTTAGATGAGGGTGAGGGTTAGGGTTCGGGTGAGTGTTAGGCTTAGGGTTAGGGTGAGGGTGAGGGTGGGGGTGAGTATTAGGCTTAGGGTGATGGTTAGCATTAAGGTTAGGGGGAGGGTTAGGATGAGGTTTAGCAGTAGGATTTGGGTTTGGGTGAGGGCTAGGGTGACAGTGAGTGTTAGGGTTAGGGTTAGGCTTAGGCATAGGTTTAGGCTGAGGGTGATGGTGAGGGTGAGGGTTAGTGTTATGGTGATGGATATGGTTAGGTTTAGGGTGAGGGTTAGGATGAGGGTTCGTGTTAGGGTGAGGGTTAGTATGAGCCTGAGGGTTACAGTAAGGGTGAGGGTTAGGTTTAGGTTGAGGGTTAGTGTAAGGGTTAGGGTTAGGGTTAGATTGAGGATTAGGGTTAGGTTTAGGCTGAGGGTTAGTGTTAGAATTAGGGTTAGGGTGAGGGTTACGGTTAGGGTTAGGGTTAGGGTGATGTTTATGTTTATGGTGAGGGTTAGGTTTAGTGTGAGGGTTAGTGTTAGGGTGAGGGTAAATGTTAGGGTGAGGTTTAGCGTTAGGGTGAGGGTTATGTTTAGGGTGAGGTTTAGGGTTAAGGTTAGGGTTATTGTTAGGGTTAGGGTTAGGTTTATATTTATGGTGAGGTTGAGGGTGAGGGTGAGGTTTAGGGTTAGGGTTAGGGTGAGATTTAGGGTTAGGGTTAGGGTTAGATTTAGGGTTAGGGTGAAGTTGAGGTTTAGGGTTAGAGTTAGGGTTAGGGTGAGGGTTAGGGTGAGTGTTAGGGTTAGGGTTAGTGTTAGGGTTAGGCTTAGGGTGAGGGTTAGGTGTACGGATAGGGTAAGTTTAGGATTAAGGTTAAGGTGAGGGTGAGTGTGAGGGTTAGGGTTAGTGTTAAGTTTAGGCTTAGAGTTAAGCTGAGGGTGAGGGTGAAGGTGAGGGTTACGGTTAGGGTGAGGTTTAGGGTTAGGTTTAGGGTTAGAGTTAGCCTTAAGGTGAGGTTTAAGGTTAGGTTTAGGGTTCTGGTAATGGTGAGGGTTAGAGTTAGCATCAGGGTTAGGGTGAGGGTTTGGGTTATGGTTAGGGTGAGTGTTAGGGTTAATGTGAGTTTTAGGGTTAGGGTTAGGGTTAGGGTGAGGGTTAGGTTGAGGGTTGGGGTTTGGGTTAGGATTAGGCTGAGGGTGAGGATTAGGGTGAGATTTAGGTTAGGCTTAGTGTTAGGAATAAGGTGAGGTTAAGGGTTAGGTTGAGGGTTAGGCTTAGGGTTAGGGTGAGAGTTAAGATGAGGGTTAGGGTTTCAGTGAGGGTGAGGGTTAATGTTAGCGTGAAGGTTAGGGTTAGGATCAGGGTTAGGGAGTGGGTGATGGTTAGGATTACGGTTAGGGTTGTTGTAAGTGTTATGGTTACTGTTACATTTCCAGTGAGGGTGAGGCTGAGGGTGGAGGTTAAGGTTAGGGTTAGGGTTAATTTTAGGGTTAGGGTTAGTGTTAATGTTAGGGTTAGGGTTTGACTTTCGGTTTGGGTGAGGGTGAGGGTGAGGGTTAATTTTAGGGTTAGGGTGAGGTTGAGGCTTAGGGTTAGGATTAGGGATAGGGTCAGGGTGAGGTTTAGGGTTAGAGTTAGGTTGAGGGGGAGGGTTAGGGTGAGGGTCAGGGTTAGGGTTAGTGTTAGGGTTCTCATTAGGTATAGGGTGAGTGTTAGGTTGAGGTTTAGGGTTAGGTTTGGGATTAGGTTAGGGTGAGGGTGAGTGTGAGGTTTAGGGTTAGGCTTAGGCTTAGGCTTAGGTTTAGACTGAGGGTGAGGGTGGATATGAGTATTAGGCTTTTTGTGATGTTTATCCTTAGGGTTAGTGTGAGGGTTAGCATGAGGGTTAGGGATAGGATTAGGGTTAGGGTGAGGGCTAGGGTGAGGGTGAGGGTTAGGGTTAGGGTTAGGTTTAGGCATAGGTTTAGGCTGAGGGTGATGGTGAGGTTGAGGGTTAGGGTTATGGTGATGGATATTGTTATTGTTAGGGGGAGGTTTAGGATGAGGGTTCGGGTTAGGGTGAGGGTTAGTATGAGCGTGATGGTAAGAGTAAAGTTGAGGGTTAGGCTGAACGTGAGGGTTACAGTAAGGGTGAGGGTTAGGGTTAGGGTGAGGGTTAGGGTAAGTGTTAAGGTTAGGGTTAGATTGAGGATTAGGGTTAGGTTTAGTGTGAGGTTTAGGGTGAGGATGAGGGTTAGGGTTAGAATTAGAGTTAGGGTGAGGGCTAGCATGAGGGTGAGGGTTAGGGTTAGGGCTAAGTTTAGGGTAGGGTTAGGGTGAGGCGTAGGGTTAAGTTTAGGGTGAGGGTTAGGTTTAGTGTGAGGGTTATGGTTAGGGTGAGGGTGAGGGTGAGGTAAGGGTTATGGTTAGGGTTAGGTTGAGGGTGGGGGTTAGGGTTATGATTAGTTTTAGTGTTAGGGTGAGGTTTAGGGTGAGGGTGAGGGTTCAGGTTAGGGTTAGGTTTGTGGTGTGGGTGATAGCATGAGGGTTAGGGTGAGTGTTAGAGTTAGCTTTAGGGTTAGGGTGAGGGTTAAGTTTAGGGTTTGGGTGAGGGTGAGGGTGAGAGTTTGGTTTAAGTTGAGGATTAGGGTGAGTTTTAGGGTTAGGGTGAGGGTTAGGGTTACGGTTAGCGTGAGGGTGACGGTGACAGTAACGGTTAGGTTTAGAGTTATGGTGAGGGTTTGATTAAGTGTGAGGTTTAGGGTGAGGATGAGGTTAAGGGTTAGTGTGACAGTTAGGCTGCGTGTGAGGGTTAGGGTTAGGGTTTGGTTTAGGGTGAGGGTTAGTGTGAGGGTTAGGGCTAGGCTTATGCTTAGGGTTAGTTTGAGGGTTATGCTGAGGGTTAGGATTAGGATTAGGGTGAGGGTTAGGTTGAGGGTTAGGGTGAGGTTGAGGGTTAGTATTAGGGTGAGGGTTATGGTTATTATTAGGGTTAGGGTTAGGTTTAGGGTGACTGAGGTTTAGGGTGAGGGTTAGAGTTAGGGTTAATGTGAGGGTTAGGATAAGGGGTAGGGTTATGGATAGGTTTAGGGTTAGGATTAATGTGAGGTTAAGAATTAGGGTGAGGGTGAGGTTTAGGGTTAGGAATAGTGATAGGGTTAATGTTACGCTGAGGGTGAGGGTGAGGGTGAGAGTTGGGGTTAGGGTTGGGTGAGGGCTATGGTGAGGGTTAGGGTATGGGTGAGGGTTAGTGTGAGGGTGATTGTAAAGATAAAATTGAGGGTTAGGCTGAGGGTGAGAGTTAAGATAAGGGTGAGGGATAGGGTTAGGGTGAGGGTTAGTTTAAGGGTTAGGGATAGGGTGAGGGTTAGATTGAGGATTAGGTTAGGGTTAGTGTGAGGTTTGGGGTGAGGATGAGGGTTATGATTAGGTTGAGGGTTAGGTTTAGAATTAAGGTTACAGTGAGGGCTAGGCTGAGGGTGAAGTTTAGCTTTAGGGTTAGATTAAGGTTTAGGGTTAAGGTGAGAGTTAGTGTTAGTGTGAGGGTTAGTGTTAGAGTTAGGGTTAGTGTTAGGGTGAGGGGAATTGTTAGGGTGAGGGTTAGTGTTAGGGATAGGTTATGCTTAGGGTTAAGGTTAGGGTGAGGGTGATTGTGTGGGTTAGGGTTAGGTTTAGGTTTAGGGTTAGGGTTATGCTGACGGTGAGGTTGAGCTTGAGGATTAGGGTTAGGGTGATGGTGAGGATTAGGGTTAGGGTGAGGGTTAGGATGAGGGTTAGGATGAAGGTGAGGTTTAGGGTTAGGTTTAGGGTGAGGTTTAGGGTTAGGGTTAGGGTTAGGTTGAGGTTGAGGTTTAGGTTTAGAGTTAGGGTTAGGGTGATGGTTAGTGTTAGGGTTAATGTTAGGTTTAGGGTTAGGGTGAGTGTTAGGGTTAGGGTTAGGGTTAGTGTTATGGTGAGGGTGAGGTTTAGGGTTATGGTGAGGCTTAGGGTTAGTATGAGGGTTAGTGTTAGGTTGAGGGTAAGTGTTAGGGTGAGGGTTAGGATTAGGTTTAGGGTTAGGGTGAGGTTTAGGGTGAGGGTGAGTTTTAAGGTTAGGGATAGGTTTGTGGTGTGGGTAAGTGATAGCATGAGGTTTAGGGTGAGGGTTAGAGTTAGCATTAGGGCTAGGGTGAGGGTGAGGGTGAGGATGCAGGTGAGAGTGAGGGTTAGGGTGTGGTTTAGGGTTAGGGTGAGGGTTCGGGTTAGGGTGTGTGTTAGGATTAGGGTTTTCCTTAGGGTTAGGGTGAGGGTTAGGCTGAGGTTTAGGCTGAGGTTTAGGCTGAGGTTTAGGCTTAGGATTAGGGTGAGGGTTAGGGTGAGGGTGAAGGTTAGAGTTCTGGTGAGCTTTAGGATTATTATTAGGGTTACAGTCAGCTTTAGGGTGACGGGGAGGTTTAGGCTGAGGGTTGGGGTGTGGTTTAGGGTTAGGGTTAAGGTGAGTGTTAGGATAAGGGGTAGGGTTAAGGTTATGGTGAGGGTTAGGTTTAGTGTGAGAGTTAGATTTAAGGTTAGGGTTAGGATTAGTGTGAGGGTAAGAATTAGGGTGATGGTTAGGGTGAGGGTGAGGTTTAGGGTTAGGAATAGTGATAGGGTTAGTGTTAGGCTGAGGGTGAGGGTGAAGGTGAGGGTGAGGGTTAGGGTTAGGTTTAGGGTGAGGGCTGGGGTGAGGGTTAGGGATAGGGTGAGTGTTAGGGTGAGGGTGATGGTAAGGGTAAAGGTGAGGGTTAGGCTGAGGGTGAGGTTTAATATAAGCGTGAGTTTTAGTGTTAGGGTGAGGGTTAGGGTAAGGGTTCGGGTTAGGGTTAGGGTGAGGGTTAGACTGATTATTAGGGTTAGGGTTAATGTGAGGATGAGGGTTAGGTTTAGGGTGAGGGTGAGGGTTACTATTAGGGTTAGGGTGAGGGCTAGGGTGAGGGTGAGGGTTAGAGATAGGGTAAGGGTTAGGGCTAGGTTTAGGATTAGGGTGAGGGTTAGGGTTAGAATTAGGGTTAGGGTGAGGGCTAGGGTGAGGTTTAGGGTTAGGTTTAGGGTTAGGGTGAGGTTTAGGTTTAGGGTGAGGGTGAGGTTAAGGTTTAGGGTGAGGGGTAGGGTGAGGGTTAGGCTTAGCGTTAGGGTTAGGGTGAGGATAAGGTTGAGGATTAGGCTGAGTGTTAGGGTGAGGGTGAGGGTGAGGGTGAGGGTTGGGGTTAGGGTTAGAGTGAGTGTTAGGGTGAGGGGTAGAGTTAGGGTTAGGGTGTGGATTAGGGTTACTGTTAGGGATAGGTTTAGAGTGAGGATAAAGGTTAGGGTGAGGGTTAGGGATAGGGTGAGGGTTAGCGTTAGGGTTAGGGTGAGGGTTAATGTTAGGTTGGAGGTTATGGTTAGGTTGAGGGTTAGGGTGAGTTTCAGGTTTCGTGTGAGTGATAGGGTTAGGGTTAGAGTGAGGGTTATGGTTAGGGTGATGTGTAGAATGAGGGTTAGGGTTAGGGTGAGATTTAAGGTAAGGGTAAGGTTTAGGGTGAGGGTGAGGGTAAGGGTTAGGATTAGGGTGAGGGTTAGTGTTAGGGTTACGGTTAGAGTTAGGGAGAGGGGTAGGGTGAGGAGTAGTGTTAAAGTTAAGTTTAGGGTTAGTGTGAGGGTTAGGGTTAGGGTGAGGATTAGGTAAGGGTGAGGGTTGGGGTGAGGGTGTGTGTTAGAGTGAGGATGAGGGTTCTGGAGAGTGTGAGGGTTAGGGTTTGGGTGATGGTTAGGGTTAGTGTGAGTGTTAGGGTGACGGTGAGGGTGAGTGTTAGGGTTGGGATTAGAGTTACAATGAGGGGTAGGGTGAGGGGTAGGGTGAGGGTTAGGGTTACTGTGAGGGTTAGCGTTAAGGTGAGGTTTAGGGTTACTGTGAGGTTTCAAGTTAAGGTTAGGCTTAGTGTTAGGGTTAGGGTAAGGGTTAGGTTGAGGGTTAGGGTTAGGGTGAAGGTTAGGGTTAATGTGAGGGTTAGGTTTAGGGTGAGGGTTAGGGTGAGGGTTAGGGTTAGGGTGATGTTTAGGGTGAGGGTGAGGGTTAGGGTGAGGGTGAAGGTGAAGGTTGGGTTGAGTGTTTGGGTTAGGGTTAGGATGGGGTTGAGGGTGATGGTGAGGCTTAGGGTTAGTTTTAGGGTAAGGTTGAGTGTGAGGGTTAGGGATAAGGTTAGTCTTAGGCTGAGGGTGAGGGTGAGACTGAGGTTTAGGGTTAGGGTTAGGGTTAGCGTTAGGGTTATGGTGAAGGTTAGGGTTAGGTTGGAGGTTACGGTTAGGGTATGGGTTAGGGTTAGGGATAGGTTTAGTTTGAGGGTGATGATGAGGGTTAGGGTTAGGATTAGGGTTAAGGTGAGCCTGAGGTTGTGGGTTAAGTTGAGGGTTAGTGTTACGGTAGGTTTAGGCTAAGGGTTAGAGTGAGGTTTAGGTTTAGGGTGATGTTTAGGTTGAGGGTGAGGGTTAGGGTGAGGTTGAGGGTGAGGTTTCGGTTGAGGGTTTGGGTTAGGGTGGTGAGGGTGAAGGTGAGCGTGAGGGTTAGGTTTAGAGTTAGGGTTAGGCTTAGGGTGAGGGTGATTGTGAGGGTTAGGGTTAGGGTTATTTTTAGGCTTAGGTTAAAGCTTAGGGTGAGTGTGAGGGTTAGGGTTAGGGTGAGTGTGAGCGTTAGGGTTAGGGTTAGGGATAGGCTGAGGGTTAGATGAGGGTGAGGCTTAGGTTTAGGGCGAGTGTTAGGCTTAGGGTTATTGTGAGGGTTAGGGATAGTTTGATGGTTAGGGTGAGGTTTAGAGTAAGGGTGAAGGTGAGGGTGAGCGTGACTGTTAGGGTGCAGGTGAGGTTTAGGGTTAGGTTTAGGGTTAGGTTGAGGGTTTAGTGTTAGGGTTAGGATGATGGTTAGGATGAGGGGTAGGGTTAGGTTTAGGGTGAGGTTCAGGGTTAGATTAAGGGTTACCGTTAGGGTTAGGGATAGGGGGAGGTTTAAGGTGAGTGTTAGGGTTAGGTTTAGGGTTAAGGTGAGGGTTAGGGTGAGGGTAAGTTTTAGGGTGAGGGATATTGTGAGTGTGAGGTTAGGGTTAGGTTATGGAGTGGTTTAGGGTTAGATTTAGGATGAAGTTGAGGGTGAGAGTGTGGGTTAGGGATTAGTTTTAGGGTTAGGGTTAGTGTTATTGTTAGGGTTAGGGTTACGATTACAGTGAGGTTGCTGGTGAGGTAAGGTTTAGCGTTAGGGTTAGTGTTAGGGTGAGGGTTAGGGTGAAGGTAAGTGTTGGGGTGTGAGTTAGGGTTAGGGTGAGGTTAAGGGTTAGGGTTAGGGTTAGGTTGAGGGTTAGGTTTAGCATTAGGGTTACATTGAGGACTAGGGTGAGGGGTAGGGTTAGGTTAGGTTGAGGGTTAGGGTTAGGGTGAGCATTAAGGTGAGGGTAAGAATAAGGGTAAGGGTGAGGGTTAGGGTGAGTTTGAGGGTTACGTTAAGAGTGAAGGTTATGATGAGGGTGAGGTTTAGGGTGAGGTTTAGGATTAGGGTGACGGTGAGATTGAGGGTTAGGGTGAGGGTAAGGGTTAGGGTTAGGGTGAGGGTAAGATAAGGTTGAGGGTTAGGGTTAGGTTTTGGGTGAGGGTTAGAGTGAGTGTGAGGTTTAGGGTTAGGGTTAGGGTTAGGGTGAGGGTAAGTGTTAGGGTTTTGTATAGGTTTACGGTGAGGGTGAAGGATAGGTTTAGGGTGAGGTTTAGGGTTAGGGTTAGGGTGAGGGTGAGGGTTAGTATAAAGTTTAGGGTTAGGGTTATTTTTAGGTTTATGTTTAGGTTTATGATTACGTTGACGGTGAGGGTTATGGTTAGGGTGAGGTTTAGGATTAGGGTTAGTTTCAGGGTTAGGGTTAGCATGAGGTTTAGGGTAAGTGGTAGGGTTAAGGTTATGGTGAGGGTTAGGGTTAGTTTGAGGGTTACGGTTAGAGATAGAGTGATGGTTAGGATGAGGGTTAGGGTGAGGGTAAGGTTTAGGGTGAGGGTTAGAGTGAGTGTGAGGTTTAGGGTTAGGGTTAGTGTTAGGATGAGGGTAAGTGTTAGGGTTAGGTTTAGGTTTATGGTGAGGGTGAGGGTTAGGTTTAGGGTGAGGGTTAGGGTTAGGTTAGGGTTAAGGTGAGGGTGAGGGTTAGGATAAAGTTTAGGTTTAGGGTTATTTTTAGAGTTATGTTTATGTTTATGGTTATGTTGTGGGTGAGGGTTAAGGTTATGGTGAGGTTTAGGATTAGGGTTAGTTTTAGGGTTAGGGTTAGGATGAGGTTTAGGATGAGTGGTAGGGTTAAGGTTAGGGGGAGGGTTAGGGTTAGGGTGAGGGTTAGGATTAGTGTTAGAGTTAGGATTAGGGTAAGGATGAGGGTTTCGGGTTAGGGTTAGGGTTAGGGTTAGTTTCAGGATTTCGGTGAGGGTTATGATTAGGGTTCGGGTAAGGGTTAGCGTTAGGGTGAGGGTTATGGTTAGGATTAGTGTTAGAGTTAGTGTTAAGGTTAGGTTGAGGGTTATGGTGAGGGTGAGGTTTAGGGTTAGGTTTAGGTTTATCATGTGGGTGAGTGACAGTGTGAGGGTTAGGGTGAGTGTTAGAGTTAGCATTAGGGTTAGGGTGAAGGTTATGTTGAGGGTTAGGTTTAGTGTGAGTGTTAAGTTTAGGGTTAGGTTTAGGATTAGTGTGAAGGTAAGAATTAGGGTGATGGTTAGGGTGAGGGTGAGGTTTAGTGTTAGGATTTGGGTTATCGTTAGTGTTACGCTGAGGGTGATGGTGAGGGTGAGGGTGAGGGTGAGTTTTAGGGTTAGGGTTAGGGTGAGGGCTAGGATGAGGGTTAGGGTTAGGGTGAGGTATAGGGTTAGGGTGAGGGTTAGGGTTAGAGTTAGGGTTAGGGTTAGGGTTAGTTTGAGGATGGTATGAGGGTGAGGTTTAGGGTGAGGTTTAGGGTTAGGGTTAAAATTAGGGTGAGGTTTAGGGTTACTGGTAGTGTTACGGTTATGGTTAGTATTAGGGTTAATGTGTGGGTTAGGGTTAGGGTGAGGATAAAGTAAGGGTTAGGGTTAGGGTGAGGGTGAGGTTTATGGTTACTGTTTGAATGAGGGTTAGGGTTTGGTTTAGTGTTAAGGTAAGGTTGAGGGTGAGGGTTAGGGTTAGGCTTATGGTTAAGGAGAGGGTGAGGGTGAGTGTGAGGTTTAAGGTTAGGTTTAGGGTTAGGTTGAATGTTAGTGTTAGAGTGGAGGTTAGGATTAGGGTTAGGGTGAGGGTTAGATTTTGGGTTAGGCTGAGGGTTAAGGTTAAGATTAGGGTGAGGTTTAGTGTGAGGGTTAGGGGGAGGGGGAGGGTTAGGTTTCGAGTGAGACTTAGGGTTAGGATTAGGGTTAGGGTCAGGGTTAGGGTGACTGTGAGGTTTAGGGTGAAGTTTAGAGGGAGGGTTATGTTTAGGGTTAAGGTGAGGGTTAGGGTAAGGGGTAGGGTTATGGTTAGGGTGAGGTTTACGTTTAGTGTGAGAGTAAAGGTTAGGGTTAGGGTTAGGATTAGTGTGAGGGAAAAAATTAGGGTGATGGTTAGGGTGAGGGTGAGGTTTAGGTTTAGGAATAGGGATAGGGTTAGTGTTACACTGAGGGTGAGGATGAGGGTGAGGGTGAGCGTTAGGTTTAGGGTTAGGGTGAGGGCTAGGGTGAGGGTTATTAACGGTTAGGGTGAGGGCTAGGGTTAGGGTGAGGGTAAGGGTTAGGTTTAGTTTGAGGGTGGTGTGAGGGTGAGGTTTAGGGTGAGGCTTTGGGTTAGGGTGAGAGCTAGGTTGAGGGTGAACTTTAGAGTTATGATGAGGGTTAGCGTTAGGTTTAGGGTGAGGGTTAGGTTTAGTGTGAGGTTTACGTTTAAGTTTAGGTTGAGGTTGCGAGTAAGGGTTATGCTGAGGGTTCGGGTGAGGGTGAAGGTTAGGGTTATGATGAGAGATAGGGTTAGGTTTAGGCTGAGGGTGAATGTGAGGGTGCGGGTGAGGTTTAGGGTTAGGGTTAGGGTTAGGGTGAGGGTGAGGGCTAGGGTGAGGGTCAGGGTTAGAGTGAAGGTGAGGTTGAGGGTGAGGCTGAGCGTTAGGGTGAGGGTGAGGGTTTGGTTTAGGGTTAGGCTTAGGGTGAGGTTGAGGTTTAAGATTAGATTTAGGGTTATTGTTAGGGTTAGAGTGAGGGTTACAGTTCAGTATAGGGTGAGGGTGAAAGTTAGGGTTATGTTTAGGGTTAGGGTGAGGTTTAGGGTTAAGGTTAGGGTTAGTGTTAAGATGAAGTTTATGGTGAGTGGTAGGGTTAGGGTTAAGGTGAGGGTTAGGGTTAGTGTGACGGTTAGAATGAGGGTTAGGGTTAGGTTTAAGGTGAGGGTTAGGTTGAGCGTTAGGGTTTTGGTTAGGGTTAAGGTGAGGGTGAGGGCTAGGATGAGGTTTAGGGTAAGGGTGAGGGTTAGGATTAGGGTGGAGTTTAGGATTAAGGTTAGGGTTATGGTTAGGTTGAGAGTTAGGTTTAGGGTTAGGGTTAGGTTTACGCTGAGGGTGAGGGTTAGGGTTATGGTGAGGGTTTGGTTTAGGGTAAGGGTTAAGGTGAGGGTGAGTTTTAGGATTAGGATTAGAGTTAGGATTAGGGTGAGGGTGAGTATTACGGTTAGGGTTAGGGTTATAGTGAGGGTGAGGGTTAGGTTTAGGGTTAGGGTTAGGGTTAAGGTGTGGGTTTGTGTTAGGATTAGAGTTAGGGTCAGGGTTATTGTTAGGGTTAGGGTTAGTGTTAGGGTTAGGTTTAGGGTGAGGGTGAGGGTTACCGTTAAGTTTAGGTATAGTGTTAGGGTTAGGATTAGCGTGAGGGTGAGGGTGTGGGTTAGGGTTAGGGTTAATGTGAGGGTGAGGGTTAGTGTGAGGGTTAGGGTTAGGGTGAGGGTGAGGGTGAGGTTGAGGGTGAGTGTTAGGGTTAGTATGAGGTTTAGGGTTAGGGTTAAGGTTAGGCTTAGGTTGAGGGTTTGGCTTAGGTTTAGGGTTAGGATGAGGGTTAGGCTGAGGGGTATGGTTACGTTTAGGGTGAGGATTAGGTTTAGTGTGAAGGTTAGGCTTAGGGTTAGGGTGAGGTTAAGGATTAGTGTGAGTGTTAGGGTGAGGGTTAACGTTAGGTTTAGGTTTATGGTGAGGCTTAGGGTTAGGGTTAGGGTTACTCTGATGGTGAGGGTTAGGTTTAGGGTGAGGGTTAGGGTTAGGGTTAGGCTTAGGCATATGGTTAGGATTAGGGTGATGCTGAGGGTGGGGCTTAAGGTTATGGTGATGGATAGGGTTAAGGTTAGGGTGAGGGTTAGGATGAGGGTTCGGTTTAGGGTGAGGGTTAGGATGAGAGTGACGGTAAGAGCAAAGGTGAGGGTGAGACTGAGGGTGAGGGTTATGGTAAGGGTTAGGCTTAGGGTAGGGTGAGTGTTAGGGTAAGGGTTAGGGTTAGGGTTAGATTGAGGATTAGGTTTAGGGATAGTGTGAGGTTTAGATTGAGAATGAGGGTTAGGGTTAGAATTAGGGTTAGGGTGAGGGCTAGCATGATGGTGAGGGTTAGGGTTAGGGTTAAGTTTAAGATGAGTGTTAGGGTGAAGAGTAGGGTTAGGATTAGGGTTAGGGTTAGTGTTATTGTTTGAGTTAGGGTTACGGTTACGGTGAGGGTGAGGGTTAGGGTTAGGGTTAGGGTTAGTTATTGTTAAGGTTAGGGTTACGGTTACGGTGAGGGTGAGCATGAGGGTCAGGGTTAGGGTTAGGGTGAGGTTTTTAATGTTAGGGTTAGGGTTAGAATTAGGGTTAGGGTGATGGTTAGGGTTAGGGTTAGGGGGAGGGATAGGATGAGGATTAGGAATAGGGTTAGGGTAAGGGCTAGGGTGAGGGTGAGATTTAGGGTTAGGGTTAGGGTGAGGTTTAGGGTTTGGGTTATGGTGAGGGTACGGTTTAGTGTTAGAGTTAGTTTTAGCGTGAGGCTGAGGGTGAGGGTTAGGGTTAAGGTTAGTGTTAGGGTTAGGGTGAGGGTGAGGTTTAGGGTGAGGTTGAGTTTTAGGCTTAGGGTTAGGATTAGGATTACGGTAAAGGTTAGGGTGAGTGTGAGGTTTAGGGTTAGGGTTAGGCTTAGGCTTAGGATTAGACTGAGGGTGAAGCTGAGGTTGTAGTTTGGGGTTAGGGTGAGTGTTAGGGTTAGGCTTAGGGTTAGGATTAGGATTAGGGTAAGGGTTATGGTGAGAGTGAGGTTTAGTTTTAGAATTAAGTTAAGGGGGAGGCTGAGGTTGAAGGTGAGGGTTAGGGTTAGTGTTTGGGTAAGGTTTAGGGTTAGGTTTAAGGTGAGGGTTAGGATGAGGGTTAGGATTACGGTCAGGGTGAGGGTTAGGGGTAGAGTGAAGGATAGGGTTAGGATTAGGGTTAGGGTGAGGGTTATTGTTAGTGTTAGGGTGAGGTTTAGGATGAGGGTTAGGATTAGGGTTAGGGTGAGGCCTAGGGTGAGGGTGAGGTTTAGGGTTATGGTTATTGTCAGGTTTAGGGTTAGGGTTAGGGTTAGGGTGAGGGTGAGATTTAGGGTTAGAGTTAGGGTAAGGGTGAGGCTGAGGTTGAGAGTTAGGGTTAAGATTAGTGTTATTGCTAGGGTTAGGGTGAGGTTTAGGGTGATGGTGAGGGTTAGTCTTAGGGTTAGGATTAGGATTAGGGTAAGGGTTAGGGTGAATGTGAGCGTTAGGGTTAGGGTTAGGGTTCAGCTTATGGTTAGGCTGAGGGTGAGGGTTAGGGTTAGGGTGAGGGTAAGTGATAGAGTTAGTGTGAGAGTTAGGGTTCTGTTAAGTTTAGGGTTAGGGTGAAAGTTACGGTTAGGGTTACGGTGAGCGTGAGGGTTAGGGTTAGGTTGAGGTTTAGCGTTAGGGTTAGGGTGAGGGTTAGGATGAGGATTAGGTTTAAGATTAGGGTTAGGGTGAGTGCTAGGGTGAGGATTAGGTTTAGTGTTAGGGTAAGGTTTAGGGTTAGGTTTAGGGTTAGGGTGAGGGTTAGGATGAGGTTTAGGGTTATAGTGAGGTTGAGGGTTACATTAAGGTGAGGGTTAGGGTTAGGGTTAGGTTTAGGGTGAGGGTGAGGTTAAGGGTTATATTTAGGGTTTGTTGGAGGGTTAGGTCGAGGGTTGGGGTTAGGATTAATGTTAGTGTTACGCTTAAGGTGAGGGTTAGGTTGAGGGTGAGGGTTAGGGTTAGGGTTAGGATTAGGATTAGGGTAAATGTTAGGGTGAGTGAGAGGGTTAAGGTTAGGATTAGGATTAGGCTAAGGCTTCGGCTGAGGATGAGGCTGAGGTTGAGGGTTAGGTTTAGAGTATGGTTTAGGTTTAGGGTTAGGTTGATTGTGAGGGTTAGGGTTAGGGATAGGATTAGGGTTAGGCTGAGGGTGATGGTGTGGGTGAGGGTTCGGTTTAGGGTGAGGGTTATGGTTAGGGTTATGGGGAGAGTTAGGATGATGGTTATGGTTAGGATTAGGGGTAGGGTGAGGGCTAGGGTGAGGGTGAGGTTTCGGGTTAGGGATAGGGTGAGGTTTAGGGTTAGGGTTAGGGTGAGATTTAGGGTTATGTTTAGGGTTTGGGTTAGGTTGAGGTTAAGGTTTAGTGTTAGAGTTAGGGTTAGGGTGAGGCTGAGGGTGAGGGTTAGGGTTAGTGTTAGTGTTAGGGTTAGGGTGAGAGTGAGGGTGAGGGAGAGGGCTAGGGTGAGGGTGAGGGTTAGGCTTAGGATTAGGATTAGGATTACGGTAAAGGTTAGGGTGAGTGTGAGGGTTAGTGTTAGGGTTAGGCTTAGGCTTATGATTAGACTGATGGTGAAGGTGAGTGTGAAGTTTAGGGTTAGGGTGAATGTTATGCTTAGGCTTAAGGTTAGGATTAGGATTAGGGTAAGGCTTATGGTGAGCATGAGGTTTAGTTTTAGAGTTAGGGTAAGGGTGAGGCTTAGGTTTAAGGTGAGGGTTAGTGTTAGTGTTAGGGTAAGGTTTAGGGTTAGGGTTAGGGTTATGGTTAGGGTTAGGCTTAGGGTGAGTGTGAGGGTTAGGGTTTGAGTAAGGATTAGGCTTAGAGTTCGGCTGAGGGTGAGGGTGAGTGTGAGGTTTAGGGTTAGAGTGAGGTTTAGATTAAGGGTTAGTGTGAGTGTTAGGGTTAGGGATAGGATTAGAGTTAGTCTGAGGGTAATGGTGTGGGTGAGGATTAGGTTTAGGGTGAGGGTTAGGGTTAGGGTTATGGGGAGGGTTATGATGAGGGTTAGTGTTAGGATTAGGGTTAGGGTGAGGGCTAGGGTGAGAGTGAGGTTTAGGCTTAGGGTGAGGGTGAGGTTTAGGGTTAGGGTTAGGGTGAGGTTGAGGTATAGGTTTAGAGTTAGGGTTAAGGTGAGGCTGAGGGTGAGGGTTAGAGTTAGGGTTAGGATTAGGATTAGGGTAAGGGTTAGGGTGAGTGTGTGGGTTAGGGTTAAGATTAGGGCTTGGCTTAGGGTTACACTGAAGGTGAGGGTGAGGGTGTGAGTTAGTTAGGGTTTGGGTGAGGGTTAGGGTTAGTTTTAGGGTGAGAGTTAGGGTTCAGTTAAAGTTTAGTGTTAGGGTGAGGTATAGGGTTAGGTTTAGGGTTAGGGTTAGGTTGAGGGTTAAGGTTAGGTTTAGGGTTAGGGTGAGGTTTAGGATTAGGGTTAGGGTGAGGGTTAGGGTTAGGGTGAGGGTTAGGATTGGAGTTAGGGTGAGGGCTAGGGTGAGGGTGAGGGTTAGGGTTAGTGATAAGGTGAGGTTTCAGGTTAGGGTTAGGTTTAGCATGAGGGTTCGGATGAGGGTTAGGGTTAAGGTAAGGGTTATGGTTAGGTTTAAGTTGAGGGTTAGGGTTAGGATTAGGTTTAGGGTGAGAGTGAGGTTTAGGATTAGGATTAGGTTTAATGTTATTGTTAGGGTTAGGGTTATGGTTACGGTGAGGGTGAAGGAGAGGGATAGGATTAGGGTTAGTGTTAATGTTATTGTTAGGGTTAGGGTTAGGGTTACAGTGAGGGTGAGGATGATGGTTAGGGTGAGGTTTTTAGTGTTATGGTTAGGGTTAGAATTAGTGTTAGGGTGAGTGTTAGGGTTAGGGTTAGGGGGAGGGTTAGGATGAGTATTAGGAATAGGATTAGGGTTAGGGTAAGGGCTAGGGTGAGGGTGAGGTTTAGGGTTAGTGTTAGGGTGAGGTTTAGGTTTACGTTTAAGGTTTGGGTTAGGGTGAGGTTAAGGTTTAGTGTTAGAGTTAGTTTTAGGGTGAGGCTGAGGGTGAGGATTAGGGTTAGGGTTAGTGTTAGGGTTAGGTTTAGGGTGAGGGTGAGGGTGAGGGTTAGGGTGTGGGTGAGGGTTAGGCTTAGGTTTAGGATTAGGATTACTGTAAAGGTTAGGTTGAGTGTCAGGTTTAGGGTTAGGGTTAGGTTTAGGATTAGGATTACACTGAGCATGAAGGTGAGGGTGAAGTTTAGGTTTAGGGTGAATGTTAGGGTTAGGCTTAGGGTTAGGATTAGGATTAGGGTAAGGTTTAGGGTGAGGGTGAGGTTTAGTTTTAGAGTTAGGGTAAGGGTGAGGCTGAGGTTGAAGTTGAGGGTTAGGGTTAGTGTTAGGCTAAGGTTTAGGGTGAGGGTTAGGGTGAGGGTTAGGATGAGGGTTAGGGTAATGATCACGGTGAGGGTTAGTGGTAGAGTGAGGGTGAGGGTTAGGATTAGTGTTAGGGTGAGGGTGAGTGCTAGCATTAGTTTTAGGGTTAGGGTTAGGGTTAAGTTTAGGGTTAGGATTAGCGTTATTTTTAGGTTTAGGGGTAGAGTTATGGTGAGGGTGAGTGTGAGGTTTAGGATTATGGTTATGGTGAAATTTAGGGTTCAGGTTAGGATTAGGGTTAGGGTGAGGGTGAAGTTTAGGGTTCGATTTAGGGTTATTTGGAGGGTTAGGTAGAGGGTTAGGTTTAGAGTTAGTGTTAGGGTTAAGGTTAGGATGAGGTTTAGGTTGAGGTTAAAGGTTAGGGTTAGGCTTAAGATTAGGATTAGGGTTAGGGGAGGGTGAGTGTGAGGGTTAGGGTTAGGGTGATGGTTAGGGTTAGGGTTACAGAGAGGTTTAGGATGAGGGTTAGGTATAGGATTAGAGTTAGGGTGAGGGCTAGTGTGAGGGTGAGGGGTGGGGTAAGTGTTAGGCTTAGGCTTAGGCTTAGGCTGAGCATGAGGTTCAGGGTTAGGGTTAGGGTTAGGTTTAGGGTGAGGTTCAGTGTTAGGGTTAGGGTTAGAGTTAGGGGTTGAGTGAGGGTGAGGTTTAGGAGTAGAGTTAAGGTTAGGGTGAGGGTTAGGGTTAGGGTGAGGCTTATGGTTAGTGTTAGTGTTAGGTTGAGAGTGAGGTTTAGGTTGAGGTTTAGGGTTAGGGTTAGGGTTAGTGTGAGGGTTAGGGTTAGGGTTAGTGTTAGTGTGAGGGTAAGTGTTAGGGTGAGGGAATGGTTTAGGTTGAGGGTTATGGTTAGGGTGAGGGTTTGGATTAGGGTTAGGCTTATTTTTACGGTTAGGTTCAGGGTTAAGGTTACTGTGAGTGTGAGGGTGAGATTTAGGGTTAGGGTTAGGGTGAGGTTTAGGGATTGTGTTAGGGTTAGAGTTAGGGTTAAGGTGAGGGTGAGTGTGAGGGTTAGGGTTAGGCTTAGGCTTAGGCTTAGGGTAAGGCTGAGGGTGAGGGTGGGGTGAGGATTAGGTTTAGGGTGATGGTTAGGGTTAGGGTTAGGGTTTGGGTTAGGGTGGGGTTTAGGGTTACGGTTAGGGTTTGGTTTAGGGTGAGGGTGAGGTTTAGGGTTAGATATAGGGTTAGGGGGAGCTTTAGGGTGAGGGTTAGGGTTAGGGTTAAGTTTAGATTTAGGGTGAGTGTGCGGGTGAGTGTGAGGGTTAGGTTTAGGTTTAGGGTTAGGCTTAGGGTTAGGCTGAGGGTGAGGGTTAGGGTTAGGGTTATGGTGAGGGTTAGATTGAGTTTAGGGTTAGGATTAGGGTTAGGGTGAGGGCTAGGTTGAGGGTTATGTTTAGGGTGAGGTTTAGGGTGTGGTTTATGGTTAGGGTTAGGTTTAGTGTTAGGGTGTGGGTGAGGTTTAGGGTAAGAGTTAGGGTTAATTTGAGGCTGAGGGTGAGGGTTAGGGTTAACTTTAGGAATAGTATTAGTGTAAGGTTTAGGGTGAGTTTGATGGTTAGCGTAAGGTTTAGGGTTAGGCTTAGGGTTACACTGAGGGTGAGTTTTAGGGTTAGGGTTAGGATTAGGGTGAGAGTTAGTGTTCAGGTTAAATTTAGGGTTAGGGTGAGGGTTAGGGTTAGGGTTAAGTTGAGCTGAGGGTTAGGGTTGGGTTGAGGGTTAGGGTTAGGCTTAGGATGAGGGTGAGGTTTAGGGTTAGGGTTAGGGTGAGGTTTAGGATGAGGATTAGGGTTAGGATTAGGGTTAGGGTGAGGGCTAGGCTTAGGTTGAGGGTCAAGGTTAGTGTTAGGGTGAGGTTTAGGTTTAGGGTGAGGGTTAGGATAAGGGTTAGTGTTATAGTAAGGTGAGGATTAGGGTTAGGGTGAGGGTTAGTGTTAGGATTAGGTTTAGGGTGAGGGTGAGAGTTAGGAATAGGGTTAGGGTTAAGGTTATTGTTAGGGTTAGGGTTAGGGTTACGGTTACTGAGAGGGTGAGGGTGAGGGTTAGTTTTAGATTTAGGGTGAGGTTTTTAGTGTTAGGGTTATGGTGAGACTTAGGGTTAGTGTAAGAGTTAGTGTTAGGGTTAGTTTTAGGGTGAGGCTGAGGATGAGGGTTAAGGTTAGGGTTAGTGTTAGAGTTAGGGTTAGGGTTAGGATTAGGGTTAGGTTTAGGGTTAGGGTTAGGGTTAGGGTTAGGTTCTGGGTGAGAATTAGGGTTCGGGTTAGGTTTAGGGTTAAGGTGAGTTTTAGGGTTAGGGTTATGGTGAGCATGAGTGTTAGGTTTTGGTTGAGGGTTAGGGTTAGGCTTAGGATTAGGGTAAGGGTTAGGTTTAGGATTAGGGTCAGGGTTAGGATGAGGATTAGGGTTAGGATTAGTGTTAATGTGAGAGCTAGGGTGAGGGTGAGGATTATTGTTAGTGTTTGGGTGAGGTTTAGGGTTAGGGTTAGAGTTTTGGTGAGGGTTAGAATGAGTGTTATATTTACAGTGAGGGTGAGGGTTAGGGTTAGGTTGAGGGTTAGGGTTAGGATTTGGGTTAGGGTGACGGTTAGTTTTAGGGTTAGATTTAGAGTTTGGGGGAGATTTATGTCCAGGGTTAGGGTTAGGGTTAGGGTTAGTGTTAGGGTTAAGATTAGGGTGCAGGTTAGTTTGAGGTATATGATTAGGGTTAGGGTAAGTGTTAGGATTAGGTTTAGGGTGAGGGTGAGTGTGAGGGTTAGGGTTAGGGTTAAGCTTTGGCTTAGGTTTAGGTTGAGCATGAGGGTGGGGATGAGGATTAGGGTTAGGGTTATGTTTAGGGTTAGGGTTAGGGTGAGGGTTAGGATGAGGGTTAGGGTTAGGATTAGGGTTAGGATGAGGGCTAGGGTGAGGGTGAGATTTAGGGTGAGGTTTAAGCTTAGGCTTAGGGTTTTGGCTGACTGTGAGGTTGAGGGTGAGGGTTAGGGTTAGTGTGATCGTTAGGTTTTCGGTTAGGGTGAGTGTTAGGATGAGGTTTATGTTTAGGGTGAGGGTTTGGGTGAGGATGATGGTAAGTGTAAAGGTGAGGTTTAGGCTGAGGATGAGGGTTAAGATAAGGGTGAGGGTTATGTTTAGATTTAGGGTTAGGGTAAGTGTTAGTGTTAGATTTAGGTTTAGGGTTAGATTGAGGATTAGGGTTAAGGTTAGGGTTAGTGTGAGGTTTATGGTGAGGATGAGGTTTATGGTTATGGTGAGTGTGAGGGTTAGAATTAGGGTTAGGGTGAGGGCTAGTGTGAGGTTAAGGGTTAGAGTTAGGGTTAGGGTGATGTTTAGGATAAGGGTGAGGGTTTGGATTAGTGTGAGGGTTAGGGTTAGGGTGAGGGTAAGTGTTAGGGTGAGGGTTAGGTTTAGGGTGAGGGTTATGGTTAGGGGGAAGGTGAGGGTTAGGTTTAGCGTTAGGGATAGGTTTGAAATTAGGATTAAGGTGAGTATGAGGTTTAGGGGTTGAGTTAGGGTTAGGATGAGGGTTAAGTTTAGGGTGAGGTTTAGGGTGAGGGTTATGGTGGGTGTGATGCTAAGGGTAAAGGTGAGGTTAGGCTGAGGGTGAGGGTTACGGTAAGGGTGAGGGTTAGGATTAGGGTTAGGTTGAGTGTGAGAGTTAGATTGAGTATTAGAGTTAGGGTTAGTGTGAGGTTTAGGGTGAGAATTAGGGTTAGGGTCCGGGTGAGGGCTAGGGTGAGGTTGATGTTTAGGGTCAGTGTTAGGGTGAGGTTTAGGGTTAGGGTGATGTTTGGGTTAGTGTGAGCGTTAGTGTGAGCGTTTCCGTTAGTGTTAGGGTGAGGTTAAGTGTAAGGGTGAGAGTTAGAGTTAGGGTGAGGTTTATGGTTAGTGTGAGGTTGAGTGCTAGGGTTAGGGTTAGGATGAGGTTCAGTTTAGGGTTAGGGTTTGTGTTAGGGTTAGTGTTAGGGTGAGGGTGAGATTAGGGGTAGTGTTAGGATTTGGGTTAGGGTGAGGGTTAGGTTTAGAGGTAGGATTAGGCTTAGGCTTGGGCTTAGGCCGAGCATAAGGGTCAGTGTTAGGGTTCAGGTTAGGGTTCGGATTAGGGTTAGGGTTAGTGTGAGTGTTAGGATGAGGTTTAGGGTTAGGATTAGGTTTAGGGTGAGGGCTAGGCTGAGGGTTAGGTTGAGGTTTAGTGTTAGGGATAGGGTTAGGTTTAGGATTTGGGTTATGGTGAGGGTGAGTTGAGGGTTAAGGTTAGGGTTAGGGTTAGGGTCAGGGTGATTGTTAGTGTTATGGTTACAGTTAAGTTATGGTTAGGGTAAGGATTAGGGTTAGTGTTAGGGTTAGTGTTATTGTTAGGGTTAGGGTTAGGGGGATGGTTAGTGTGAGGTTTAGGGTTAGGGTTAGTGTCAGCGTTAGGGTGAGGGTGAGGTTTAGGTTGAGGTTTAAGGTTAGGTTTAGGGAGAGGGTTAGGTTTAGAGTTATGTTGAGGGTGAGGGTGCGGGTGATTATGAGGGTTAGGGTTAGGGTTAGCATTAGGCTGAGGGTTAGGCAGAGGGTGATGGTGAGGCTGAGGGTTAGGGTTAGGGTTAGGATGAGGTTTAGATTTAGGGTTAGTTTTAGAGTTAGAGTTAGGGTTAGGGTTAGGGTTAGGGTGAGGTTTAGGGTAAGGGTTCGGGTTATGGTTAGGGTGAGGGATAGATTGAGGATTAGTGTTAGGGTTAGTGTGAGGTTTAGGGTGAGGATGAGGATTAGGGTTAGGCTGAGGGTGAGGGTTAAGATAAGTGTCAGGGTTAGGGTTAGGGTGAGGGTTAGGGTAATGGTTCGGGATATGGTTAGGGTGAGAGTTAAATTGAGGATTAGGGTTAGGGTTAATGTGAGTTTTATGGTGAGCATGAGGATTAAGGTTAGGGTGAGGGTGAGGGTTAGAATTATGGTTAGGGTGAGGGCTAGGGTGAGGGAGAGGGTTAGGGTTAGGGTTAGGGTTAGGATGAGGTTTAGGATTAGGGTGAGGGTTAGGGTGAGTGTGAGGGTTAGTTTTAGGGTTAGGGTTAGTGTTAGGGTGAGGGTAAGTGTTAGGTTGAGGGTTAGGGTTAGGGTTATTGTTAGGGTTAGGGTTAGGGTTACGGTTACTGTGAGGGTGAGTGTGAGGGTTAGGGTTAGGTTGAGGTTTAGTGTTAGGGTTGTGGTTAGAGTTAGGGTTAGTGTGAGGGTGAGGTTTAGCGGTAGAGTTATGTTTAGGGTGTGGGTTAGGGTGAGGGTTAGTATTAGGGTGAGGTTTAGGTTTAGGGTGATGGTTAGGGTTAGTGTGAAGGTTAGTGTTAGGGTTAGGGTTAGGGTGAGGGTTTGGGTTAGGGTGAGGGTTAGGGTTAGGGTTAGGGTTAGGGTTAGGGTTAGGGTTAGGTTTACGGTTGCGGTGAGGGTAAGGGTGAGGTTTAGGTTTGGGGTTAGGATGAGGTTTAGGTTTAGGGTTAGGGTTAGGGTTAGATTTAGGGTTAGGGTTAGGGTGAGGGTGAGGTTTAGGGTTAGATTTAGGGTTAGTGTTATGGTTAGAGTTAGGGTGAGGGTTAGGGTTAGGCTTAGGCTTAGGCTTGGGCCTAGCAAGAGGGTGAGTGTTAGGGGTATGGTTATGGTGAGGGTTAGGGTTAGGGTTAGGTTGAGGGTCAGGATGAGATTTAGGGTTAGGATGAGGGTTAGGGTTAGGGATAGGGTTATGTTTGGGATTAGGGTTAGGGTTAGGGTGAGTGTGAGCGTTAAGGTTAGGGTTAGCGTTAGGCTTAGGGTTAGGATGAGGGTTGGCGTTAGGGTTTGGGTTAGAGTGAGTGTGTGGCTGAGGATTAGGTTTAGGTTTTGGAATAGAGGTAGGGTTAGGGTTAGGCCTAGGTTAGGCTTAGCGTTAGGCTGAGGGTGAGGGTGCGGGTTAGGATTAGGGTTAGGGTTTGGGTTAAAATTCGGGTTATTGTTAGTGTTTTGGTTTGGGTTAAGTTTGAGGTGAGGGTGAGGCTGAGGGTGAGAGTTATGGTTAGGGTTAAGATTAGGCTTAGGTTTAGGCTGAGGGTGAGGTTGGGGGTGAGGAATAGGTTTTGGGTGATGGTTAGGGTTAGGGTTAGGGTGAGGGTTAGGATGAGGGTTAGGGTTCGTATTAGGTTTAGGGTGAGGGCTAGGGTGAGGGTTAGGGTTAGGCTTAGGGTTAGGCTTAGGCTTATATTTGGGCTGAGGTTGAGGGTGAGGGTGAGAGTTATGGTTGGGGTGATGGACTGGGTTAGGGTTAATGTGAGTGTTAGGATGAGGGTTAGGATTAGAATGAGGATTAGGGTGAGCATGTCTGTAAGAGTAAAGGTGAGGCTCAGGCTGAGGGTCAGTGTTCCCCTAAGGGTGAGGGTTTGGTTTAGGGTGAGGGTTAGGGTAAGGGTTAGGGTGAGGTTTAGGATGAGGGTGAGGGTTAGATTGAGGATTATTGTTAGGGTTAGTTTGAGGTTTAGTGCGAGGATGAGGGTTAGGTTTAGGGTTAGGATTAGAATTAGGGTTAGGGTGAGGGCTAGGGCGAGGCTCAGGTTTAGGGTTAGGTTTAGGGTGAGGTTTAGGGTTAGGGTGAGAGTTAGGGTTACTGTGAGGGTTATTGTTAGATCTAGGGTTATTGTTAGTGTGAGGGTAAGTGTTAGGGTGAGGGCTAGGCTTAGGTTGAGGGTTGTGGTTAGGGTGAGGGTTAGGGTTAGAATGAAGGTTTTGGTTAGGGTGAGGGTTAGGGTTATGGTGAGGGTGAGGTTGAGTGTTAGGGTTAGAATGAGGTTTAGGGTAAGCTTTAGAGTTAGAGTTACGGTTAGGGTGAGGGTGAGGTTTAGGGTAAGAGTTAGGGATCAGGTGAGGGTTAGGATGAGGGTTAGGGTTAGGGTGAGTTTTAGGTTTAGGGTTAGGGTGAGGTTTATTGTTAGTGTTATGGTTAAGATTAGGGTTAGGGTTAGGGTGAGTGTGTGGGTTAGGGTTAGGTTTAGGGTTAGGCTTACGGTTAGGCTGAGGTTTAGGTTGAGGGTGAGGGTTAAGATTAGGGTGAGGGTTAGGGTTAGGGTTAGGGTGAGGGTTAAGATGAGGGTTAGGTTTAGGATTAGGGTTAGGGTGAGGGCTAGGGTGAGGGTGAGGTTTAGGGTTAGTGTTAGGGTGAGGTTTAGGGTTAGGGTTAGGGTTAGAATCAGTGTGAGTTAGAGGTTTAGGATTAGAAATTAGTGTTAGGTTGAGGGTTACTGTGAGAGTTATTTTTAGGGTTAGTGTCAGGGTTAGGGTTCGGGTGATGTTTAGGGTGAGGGTGTGTGTTAGGGTTAGGGTTAGGGTGAGGGTTAGGTTTAGGATTAGGGTTAGGGTGTGGGATAGGGTGAGTGTGAGGTTTAGGATAAGGGTTAGGGTGAGGGTTAGGGTGAGGTTTTGTGTTAGGATTAGGGTTAAGGTGAGGTTTAGGTTTAGAATTAGGGTTAGGGTGAGGGTTAGGATTAGGGATAGGGTTATGTTTAGGGTTATGTTGAGGTTTAGGGATAGTGTGAGTGTTAGTGTTAGGGTGAGGGTAAGTGTTAGGGTGAGGTTTAGGGTTAGGGTGAGGGTTATGGTTAGGGTGAGGTTTAGGGGTAGTGTTAGGGTTATTGTTAGGCTTAGGTTTAAGCTGAGGGAAAGGTTCAGGTTTAGGGTTAGGGTGAGAGTGAGGTTCAGGTTTACAGTTAGTGTTAGGGTGAGGGTTAGGGTTAGGGCTGGGATTAAGTTTAGGGTTAGGGTGAGAGTGAGTGTGAGGATTAGTGTTAGGGTTAGAGTTACACTTAGGTTTAAGCTGAGGGTGAGGGTGAGGTTTAGGGTTAGGGTGAGGGTGAGGGTTAGAGTTAGGGTTAGGGTGAGGGTTTCTGTGAGGGTTAGTGTTAGGATTAGTGTTAGGGTTAGGGTTTGGGTTAGGTTTAGTGTGAGGGTTAGGGTTAGGGATAGGGTTACATTTAGGATTATGGTTAGGGTGAGGGTGAGGGTGAGGGTTAGGGTTAGGGTTAGGTTTATGCTTAGGGTTAGGTTGAGGTTGAGGGTGAGGGTTAGTTTTAGGATGAGTTTCAGGGTTAGGTTTAGGGTGAGGTTTGGGTTAGGTATAGGGTTAGGATTCGGGTTAGGTTGAGGGCTAGGTTGAGGGTTAAGTTTAGGGTTAGGTTTAGTGTGAGGTTTAGGGTGAGGGTTAGGGTTAGGGTTAGGGTGAGGGTTAGGGTTAGAGTTACTGTATCGATGAGTGTTATGGTTAGGTTGAGGGTTAGGGTTAGGTTTAGTGTGAGGTTTAGTGTTAGGTTTAGGGTGATGGTTAGGTTGAGGGTTATCATTTGGTTTAGGGTTAGGGTGCGGGCTAGGTTGAGGGTGAGGTTTAGGGTTAGGGTTAGGCTTAGGCTTAGCGTTAGGCTGAGGGGTAGGTTGGGGTGAGGAATAGGTTTTGGGTGATGGTTAGTGTTAGGGTTAGGGTGAAGATTAGGATGAGGGTTAGGGTTAGGATTAGGTTTAGGGTTAGGGCTAAGGTGAGGGTCAGGGTTAGGGTTAGGTTTAGGGTTAGGCTGAGGGAGAGGGTTTAGGTAAGGTTTAAGGTTAGGGAAAGTGTTAGACTTAGGGTTAGGGTAGGGGTTAGGCTTAGGGTTAGGTTTGGAGTTAGTCTTAAGGTGAGGTTTATGGTTAGGGATAGGGTTAGGGTCCTGGTAAGGGTGAGGTTTAGAGTTAGCATGAGGGTTAGGGTGAGGGGTAGGGTTAGGGTTAGGGTGAGAGTTAGGGTTAATGTGAGGTTTAGGGTTAGGTTTAGGGTTAGGGTTAGGGTGAGGGTTAGGTTGATCGTTAGGTTTTGGGTTACAGTTAGGTTGAGGGTGAGGGTTAGGGTGAGTTTTTGTTTAGGCTTAGTGTTAGGATTAGGGTGAGGTTAAGGGTTAGGGTGAGGGTTAGGGTTAGGGTGAGGGTGAGGCTTAAGATGATGGTGAGGGTTACAGTGAGGGTCAGGGTTAGGGTTAGGGTCTGGGTTAGGGTGAGGATTAGGGTTAGGGTGAGGGTGATGGTTAGGATTAGGGTTAGGATCATTGTAAGTGTTATGGTTAGGTTTACATTTGCAATTAGGGTGAGGCTGGGGGTGAAGTTTAGCGTTAGAGTTAGGGTTAGTTTTAGGGTTAGGATTAGTGTTAATATTAGGGTTAGGGTTAGAGTTACGGTTTGGGTGAGGGTGAGGGTGAGATTTAGGGTTAGGGTTATTGTGAGGTTTAAGGATAAGGTTAGGATTAGGGATAGGGTGAGGGTGAGGTTTAGAGTTAGAGATAGGTTGAGGCTGAGGGATATGGTGACTGTTAGGGTTAGTGCTAATGTTAGTGTTAGCATTAGGTTTAGTGTGAGGGTTAGGTTGAGGTTTAGGGTTAGGGTTAGGGTTAGGATTGGGTTTAGGGTGAGGGTGAGTGTGAGGGTTAGGATTAGTATTAGGCTTAGGCTTAGGGTAAGGTTGAGGGTGATGGTTGGGGAGAGGATTAGCCTTAGGGTTAGGGTGAGAGTTAGGGTTAGGTTTAGGGTTAGGATTGGGGTTAGGGTGAGGGCTAGGGTGAGGGTGAGGGAAAGGCTTAGGGTTAGGCTTAGGCATAGGGTTACAATGAGGGTGATGGTGAGGGTGGGGGTTAGGGTTATAGTGATGGATTAGGTTAGGTTTAGGGTGAGGGTTAGGATGAGCGTGACGGTAAGAGTAACGGTGAGGGTTAGCCTGAAGTTGAGGGTTAGGGTAAGGGTTAGGGTTAGGGTTAGACTGAGGATTTGGGTTAGGGCTAGTGTGAGGTTTAGGGTGAGGATAAGGGTTAGGGCTAGAATTAGGGTTAGGGTGAGGGCTAGCGTGAGGGTGAGCTTTAGGGTTAGGGTCATGTTTAGGGTGAGGGGTAGGGTTAAGTTTAGGATGAGGGTTAGGTTTAGTGTGAGGGTTACGTTTAGGGTGAGGGTGAGGGTGGGATTAAAGGTTATGGTGAGGCTTAGATTGAGGGTGAGGGATAGGGTTAGGATTAGGGATAGGGTTAGGTTTAGGCTGAGGGTGAGCCTGAGGGTGAGGGTAAGGTTTAGGGTTAGGGTTATATTTATGGTTAGGGTGAGGTCTAGGGTGAGGGTGAGGGTTAGGGTGAAGTTGAGGGTTAGGCTGAGGGTCTTGGTTAGGTAATGGTTAGGGTTAGGGTGACAATTAGTTGAGGTTTAGGGTGAGGGTGAGCTTGAGCGTTAGGGTGTGGGTGAGGGTTAGGGTTAGGGTGAGGTTTCGGGTAATGGTGAGGGTTAGGGTGACCGTGAAGGTTAGGGTTAGGGTTATGTTAGGGTTAGGGTTAGGGTTAGGGATAGGGTGAGGGTGACGGTTAGGATTAGGTTTAGGGTTAGGGTGAGGTTTAGTGTGAGTGTGAGCTTTAAGGTTAGGCTTAGGTTTGGGCTGTGGGTAAGTGATAGCATGAGGGTTAGGGTGAGTGTTAGAGTTAGCATTAGCGTTAGGGTGAGGGTTAGGGTGAGGGTGAGTGTGAGAGTGAGGGTTAGGGTGAGGATTAGGGTGAGTTTTAGGGTTAGGGAGAGGGTTAGGGTTAGGGTGAGTGTTAGGGTGAGGGTTAGGTTTATGGTTATGCTTAGGGTTAGGGTGAGGTTTAGGGTTAGGATTAGGGTGAGGGTTAGTGTGACGATTAGTTGAGGTTTAGGGTGAGGGTGAGCTTGAGCGTTAGGGTGTGAGTGAGGGTTAGGGTTAGGTTGAGGTTTCGGGTAATGGTGAGGGTTAGGGTGACGTTGAAGGTTAGGGTTAGGGTTATGTGAGGGTTAGGGTTAGGGTTAGGGATAGGGTGAGGGTGAGGGTTAGAAATAGGTTTAGGTTGAGGGTGAGGGTGAGGGTTAGGGTTAGGGTGAGGATTAGGGTTAGGGTGAGCCTGAGGGTGAGGGTGAGTGTGAGGGTTAAGGTTAGATTGAGGGTTAAGCTAAAGATTAGTTTGAGGTTTAGGTTTAGGGTGATGTTTAGGTTGAGGGTGAGGGTTCGGTTGAGGGTTTGGTTTAGGGTTAGGGTGAGGGTGAGTTTGAGTGTTAGGTTTAGGGTTAGGCTTAGGCTTAGGATGAGGGTGATTGTGAGGGTTATGGTTAGGGTTATTGTTAGGCTTAGGTTTAAGCTGAGGGTGAGGGTGAGTTTGAGGGTTAGGGTTAGGGTGAGTGTGAGCGTTAGGGTTAGGGTTAGGGATAGGCTGAGGGTTAGATGCGGGTGAGGGTTCGGGTTAGGATGAGTGTTAGGCTTAGGGTTAGGGTGAGGGTTAGGTATAGGTTGATGTTTAGGGGGAGATTGAGGGTTAGGGTGAGGGTGACGGTGAGCGTGACTCTTAGGGTGTAGGTGAGGTTTAGGATTAGGTTTAGGGTCAGGGTGAGGGTTTAGAGTTAGGGTTAGGATGATGGTTAGGATGAGGGGCAGGGTTAGGGTTAGGGTGAAGTTCAGGGTTAGTTTAAGGGTTACGGTTAGTGTTTGGGTTAGGGTGAGGTTTAGGGTTAGGTTTAGAGTTAGGGTGAGGGTTAGGGTGAAGAAAGGTTTTAGGGTGAGGGTTAGGGTGAGTGTGAGGTTAGGGTTAGGGTGAGGGTTAGTGTTATTGTTAGGGTTAGGTTTAGGGTTACGGTTACGATGAGGTTGCGGGTGAGGTGAGGTTTAGCGTCAGGGTTACTGTTAGGGTGAGGGTAAGTGTTTGGGTGAGGGTTAAGCTTAGGGTGAGGTTTAGGGTGAGAGTGAGGGTTAGTTATAGGTTTAGGTTTAGGGTGAGTTTAAGGGATAGGGTTAGGGTGAGTGTTAGGGTTAGCATTAGCTTTAGGTTGTGGGCTAGGGTGAGTGTTCAGGTTAGGTTAGGGTGAGGGTTAGGGTTAGGGTGAGGGTTAGGGTGAGAGGAAGAATAAGGTTAAGGGCGAGTGTTAGGGTGAGATTGAGGGTTACGGTAAGAGTGAAGGTTATGGTGATGATGAGGGTTAGGGTGAGGGTTAGGGTTAGAGTGTGGGTGAGGTTGAGTTTTTGGGTGAGTGTTAGGGTTAGGTTTAGGGTGAGGGTTAGGATTAGGATAAGGGTGAGGTTTAGGGTGAGGGTTAGGTTTAGGGTTAGTGTTAGGGTGTGGGATAGGCTGAGGGATAGTGTTAGGATTAGGATGAGTTTTAGGGTGAGGGTTAGGGTCAGAGTGAGGGTTAGGTTTAGGGTGAGGGTTAGCGTTAGGATTAGGGTTAGGGTCAGGTTTAGGGTGACTGTGAGGTTTAGGGTGAGGATTAGCTTTAGGGTTTAGGTGAGGGTTAGGGTAAGGGGTAGGGTTACAGTTAGGGTGAGGGTTAGGTTTAGTGTGAGAGTTATGGTTAGGGTTAGGGTTAGGATTAGTGTGAGGGTAAGAATTAGGGTGATGTTTAGGGTGAGGGTGAGGTTTAGATTTAGGAATATGGATAGGATTAGAGTTACGCTGAGGGTGAGGATGAGGGTGAGGGTGAGAGTTAGGTTTAGGGTTAGGGTTAGGGTGAGGGTAAGGGTTAGGTTAATTTGGGGCTGGTGTGAGGGTGAGGTTTAGGGTGAGGCTTGTGGTTAGGGTGAGGGCTAGGTTGAGGGTGAATTTTAGGGTTATGATGAGGGTTAGGGTTATGTTTAGGGTGAGGGTTAAGGTGAGGGTTAGCTTTAGTGTAAGGTTTACGGTTAAGGTTAGGGTGAGTGTTAGGGTAAGTGTTATGGTGTGGGTTAGGGTGAGGGTGAGGGTTAGGGTTATGATTAGAGATAGGGTTAGGTTTAGGCTGAGGGTGAGGGTGAGGGTGCAGGTGAGTTTTAGTGTTAGGGTTAGGGTTAGGATGAGCGCTAGTGTGAGGGTGAGGTTTAGGTTGAAGGTGAGGTTGAGGGTGAGGCTGAGGGTTAGGGTGAGGGTGAGGGTTTGGGTTAGGGTTAGTGTTAGGGTGAGGGTGAGGGTTAAGATTAGGGTTAGGGTTAGAGTTATTGTTAGGGTTAGAGTGAGGGTTACAGTTCAGTTTAGGGTTAGGGTGAACTTGAGGGATATGGTTACGGTTAGGGTGAGGTTTAGGGCTAGGTTTAGGTTAGTGTTAGGAGGAAGTTTAGGGTGAGGGGTAGGGTTAGGGATAGGGTGAGGGTTAGGGTTTTGGTTAGGGTTAAGGTGAGGGTTCGGCTTAAGGTGAGGTTTATGGTTAAGGTTAGTGTTACAGTGAGGGTTAGGTTTAGCAATAGGATTAATGTGAGGGCTAAGGTGAGGGTGAGGGTTAGGGTTAGGGTTAGGTTTAGGGTGAGGTTTAGGCTTAGGCTGAGGGTTAGGGTTAGTGGGAGGGTTGGTGTTAGTGTTAGGCTTAGTGTTAGGTTGAGGATAAGGGTTAGAGTGAGGGTTAGGTTTCAGGTGAGGGTTAGGGTTAGGGTGAGGGTCAGGGTTAGGGTTAGGGTGAGGCTTTCGGGTTAGGGTTAGGGTTAGGTTGAAGGTTAAGGTGAGGGTGACGGTTAGGGTTAGTTTTAGGTTTATCGTGTGGGTAAGTGGAAGTGTGAGGGTTAGGGTGAGTGTTAGAGTTAGCATTAGGGTTAGAGTGAAGTTTAGGGTGAGGGATATGGTTAGGGTTAAGGTGAGCTTGAGGGTGAGGGTTAGGGTTAGGGTTAGGGTTGGTTTTAGGGTTAGGGTGAGGGTTACGGTTAGTGTTAGCGTGAGGGTAAGGGTAAGGGTGAGGGTGACGGATAGGGTTAGAGTTAAGCTGAGGGTTAGGTTTAGTATGAGGTTTAGGGTGAGGATGAGGTTAAGGCTTATTTTGAGGTTTTGGGTAAGTGTGAGGGTTAGGGTTAGTGTTAGGGTGAGGGTTAGGGTTAGGGATAGGGATAGGGTTACGGTTAGGGTGAGGGTTAGGGTAATGGGTATGGTTATGGTTAGGGTGAGGGTTAGGTTTAGTGTAAGAATTAGTGTTATGGTTAGGGTTAGGATTAGTGTGAAGGTAAGAATTAGGGTGACGTTTAGGGTGAGGGTTAGGTTTAGGGTTAGGATTAGGGTTATGGTTGGTGTTACGCTGAGGGTGATGGTGAGGGTGAGGGTGAGTGTGAGTTTTAAGGTTAGGTTTAGGTTGAGGGTTAGGGTGAGGATTAGGGTTAGGGTGAGATTTAGGGTTAGGGTGAGGTTTAGGGTTAGGGTTAATTTGAGGGTGGTGTGAGGGTGAGGTTTAGGGTGAGGGAAAGGGTTAGATTGAGGTCCTGGGTGAGTGTGAGGTTTAGGGTTAGGGTGAGGGTTTGAGTTAGGTTTAGTGTAAGTGTTATGAGGAGGGGTAGGGTTAGGTTTAGGGTGAGGTTAGGTTTAGTGTGAGGGTTACTGTTAGGGTTAGGGTGAGGGTGAGGTTAGGGGTTATGGTGAGGGTTAGGGTGAGGGCGAGGGTTAGGGTTAGGAATAGGGATAGTGTTAGGGTTAGGCTGAGGGTGAGGATGAGGGTGCGGGTGAATTTTTGGGTTAGGGTTACGGTTAGGGTGAGGGATAGGGTGAGGGTGAGAGTTAGGGTGAAGGTGAGTGTGAGGGTGAGGGTCTTGTTTAGGTAATGTTAGGGTTAGGGTGAGGATTAGGTGAGGGTTAGGGTGAGGGTGCAGGTTCAGGTGATGGTGAGGGTTAGGATGAGGTTGAGGGTTATTAACCATAACCGGGTTAGGTGAGGGTTAGGGTTAGGGTTAGGGTTAGGGTTAGGAGAGAGTTAAGGTTAGGCTAAAAGTTAGGGTGAGGGTTAGGGTTAGGGGTAGGGTTATGGTTAGGGTGAGTATTAGGGTTAATGTGAGGGTTAGGGTTAGGGTGAGGATAAAGTAAGGTTGAGAGTTACGGTGATGGTGAGGTTTAGGGTTACTATTAGAGTGAGGGTTAGGGTTAGGTTTAGTGTTAAGGGGAGGGTTAGGGTGACGGTTAGGGTTAGGCTTAGGGTTATGGAGAGGGTGAGTGTGAGCGTGAGGCTTAGGGTTAGGGTTAGGGTTAGGGTGAACTTTAGGGTTAGGGTGGAGGTTAGTATTAGGGTTAGGGTTAGGGTTAGGGTGAGGGTTTGGATTAGGCTTAGGGTTACGGAGAGGGTGAGGGTGAGCGTGAGGGTTAGGGTTAGGGTTAGGGTTAGGGTGAACGTTAGGGTTAGGGTGGAGGTTAGTATTAGGGTTAGTGTCAGGTTTATGGTGAGGGTTAGGGTTATTGTTAGGGTGTGGATTAGGCTGAGGGTTAGGGTTAGGATTAGAGTGAGGTGTAGGGTGAGGGTTAGGTTGAGGGTGAGGGTTATGGTTAGGGTTAGCATTAGTGTTAGGGTCAGGTTTAGGGTGACTGTGAGGTTTAGGGTGAGGTTTAGGGCTGGGTTAAGGTGACAGTTAGGGTAACGGGTAGGGTTACAGTTAGGGTGAGGGTTAGGTTTAGTGTGAGAGTTAGGGTTAGGGTTAGGGTTAGGATTAGTGTGTGGGTAAGAATTATCTTGGTGGTTAGGGTGAGGGTGAGATTTAGATTTAGGAATATGGATAGGATTAGTGTTATGCTGAGGGTGAGGATGAGGGTGAGGGTGAGGGTTATTTAGGGTTAGGGTGAAGGCTAGGCTGAGGGTTAGGGTTAGGGTAGGGTTAGGGTTAGGGTGAGGGTTAGGGTTAGGTTTAGTTTGAGGCTGGTGTGAGGGTGAGTTTTAGGGTGAGGCTTGTGGTTAGGGTGAGGGCTAGGTTGAGGGTGAACTTTAGGGTTATGATGAGGGTTAGGGTTATGTTTAGGATGGGGGTGAGGGTGAGGGTTAGCTTTAATTTGAGGTTTACGATTAAGGTTAGGGTGAGGGTGAGGGTAAGGGTTAGGGTGAGGGTTAGGTTGAGGGTGAGGGTGAGGGTTATGATTAGAGATAGGGTTAGGTTTAGACTGAGGGTTAGGGTGATGATGCGGGTGAGGTTTAGGGTTAGGGTTAGGGTTAGGGTGAGGGCTAGGGTGAGGGTGAGGGTTAAGGTGAAGGTGAGGTTGAGGGTGAGGCTGAGAGTTAGGGTGAGGGTGAGGGTTTGGGTTAGGGTTAGTGTTAGGGTGAGGGTGAGGGTTAAGATTAGGGTTAGGGTTAGGGTTATTGTTAGGGTTACAGTTCAGTTTAGGGTGAGGGTGAAGGTGAGGGATATATTTACGGTTAGGGTGAGGTTTAGGGTTAGGGTTAGGGTTAGTGTTAGGAGGAAGTTTAGGGTGAGGGGTAGGGTTAGGGTTAGGGTGAGGGATAGGGTTAGTGTGAGGGTTAGGGTGAGGGTTAGGGTTAGGGTTAGGTTGAGGGTTAGGGTTTTGGTTAGGGTTAAGGTGAGGGTGAGGGTTAGGGTGAGGTTTAGGGTTAGGGTTAGGGTTAGGGTGAGGGTTAGGGTTAGGGTGGAGGTTAGGATTAGTGTTAGGGTTATGGTTAGGGTGAGGCTCAGTGTTAGGGTTAGGGTTAGTGTTAGGAGGAAGTTTAGGGTGAGGGTTAGTGTTAGGGTGAGGGTTAGTGTTAGCAATAGGGTTAGTGTGAGGGCTAAGGTGAGGGTGAGGTTTAGGGGTAGGGTTAGGTTTAGGGTGAGGCTTAGGCTTAGGCTGAGTGTAGGGTTGTTGGGAGGGTTGGTGTTAGGGTTAGGCTTAGTGTTAGGGTGAGGGTAAGGCTTAGGGTGAGGGTTAGGGTTAGGGTGAAGTTTAGGGTTAGGGTGAGGGTCAGGGTTAGGTTTAGGGGTAGGCTGAGTGTTAGGTTAGGGTTAGGGTAAGGGTTTGCATTAGGGTAATGGTTAGGGTTAGGATTAGTGTTAGAGTTAGGGTGAGGGTTAGGGTGAGGGTTTCGGGTTAGGGTTAGGGTTAGGTTGAGGGTTACGGTGAGGGTGAGGGTTAGGATTAGGTTTAAGTTTATTGTGTTGGTAAGTGATAGTGTGAGTGTTAGGGTGAGTGTTAGGTTTAGCATTAGGGTTAGAGTGAAGTTTAGGGTGAGGGTTAGGGTTAGGTTTAAGGTGATCTTGAGGGTGAGGGTTAGGGTTAGGGTTAGGGTAAGTTTTAGGGTTAGGGTGAGGCTTAGGGTTAGTGTTCGTCTGAGGGTAAGTTGAGGGTAACTGTTAGGGTTAGAGTAAGGGTGAGGGTTTGGTTTTGTGTGAGGTTTAGGGTGAGGATGAGGTTAAGGCTTAGGGTGAGCTTTAGGGTGAGGTTGAGGGTTAGGGTTAGGGTAGGCGTGAGGGTGAGGGTTAGGGTGAAGGTTAGGGTTAGGGATAGGTTTAGGTTTAGGGTGAGGGTTAGGGTAAGGGGTAGGGTTATGATTAGGGTGAGGGTTAGGTTTAGTGTGAATGTTAGGGTTAGGGTTAGGGTTAGGATTAGTGTGAAGGTAAGAATTAGGGTGACTTTTAGGGTGAGGGTGAGGTTTAGGGTTAGGATTAGGGTTATGGTTAGTGTTATGCTGAGGGTGATGGTGAGGGTGAGGGTGAGTGTGAGTTTTAGGGTTAGGGTTAGGGTGAGGGTTAGGGTGAGGATTAGGTTTAGGGTGAGGGAGAGGGTTAGGCTGAGGGGTAAGTGTAGGGTTAGGTCAGGGTAAGGGTTAGTGTGAGGGTTAGGTTTAGGGTTAGGTTGAGGGTAAGGATTAGTGTGAGGGTTAGGGTGAGGGTGAGTGTTAGGGTTAGGTGGACGGTTAGGGTTAGGGTGAGGGTTAGATTGATATTGAGGTTTATGGTTAGCATTAGTGTTAGGGTTATGGTGAGGGTTAGGTTTGGGGTTAGGGTCAGGTCTAGGGTGAGGGTGAGGGTTAAACTTAGGTTTAGGGATAGGTTGAGTATTAGAGTTAGGATTAGGGTTAGGGTGAGCATTAGGCTGAGGGGTAGGGTTAGGGTTAGTCTTAGTCTTAGGGTTAGGCTTAGGGTGAGGGTGGGGTTGAGGATTAAGGTTAGGGTGATGGTTAGGGTTAGGGTTAGGTTGAGGGTTAAGATGAGGGTTAGGGAGAGGGAAAGTGTTAAGGTGAGGGTTAGGGTGAGGGTGAGGGTTATGGTTACCATTAGGGTTAGGGTTAGAGTTAGCGTGAGGTTTAGGTTTAGGTTTAGGGTTAGGGTGAGTGTGAGGGTGAGGGTTAGGTTTATGGTTCGGGTGAGGGCTAGGTTTAGCGTTAGGGTTAGGGTGTGGGTTAGGGTTAGGGTTCGTGTGAGGGTGAGGGTGAGGTTTAGGGTGTGGGTGAGGGTGAGGTTTAGGGTTAGGAATAGGGTGGGGTTGAGTGTGAGTGTGAGGGTTAGGGTGAGGAATAGGGATAGGGTGAAGGTGAGTGTTAGGGTGAGGTTTAGGGGTAGGTTAAGGTGAGGGTTAGAGTTAGGGTGATGGTTTGTATGAGGGTTAGTTTAAGGTTAAGGGTGAGGGTTAGGGTTAGGATTAGGTTAGGGTGATGGTTAGGGTGAGCGTTAGGGTTAGCGTTAGGTTTAGGGATAGGTTTAGGTTTAGGGTGAGGTTTAGGATGAGGGTTAGGATTAGGGTTAGGGTTAGGGTTACGGTGAGGGGTAGGGTCAGGGTTAGATTTACGGTGAGCGTAAGGGTTAGCATGAGGTTTAGGGTAAGTGTGAGGGTTAGAGTTAGCATTAGGGTTAGGGTGAGGTTTAGGGTGAGTGTTAGGGTTAGGTTTATGGTTAGGGTGAGGTGAGGGTGAGGGTCATTGTGAGGTTTATGGTTAGGGTGAGAGATAGGTTTAGGGTGAGGGTTAGGCTTTGGTTTAGGGTGTGGGTGAGCGTGAGGGTGACAGTGAGGCTTAGGGTGAGGGTGAGGGTGATTGTGAGGGTTAGGCTTAGAGTTAGCTTTAGGCTTAGGGTTAGTGTGAGGGTGAAGGTGAGGGTTAGGGTTAAGAGTAGGGTTAGGTTTAAATTTAGGCTGAGGGTGAGCGTGAGGGAGAGGGTAACGGTTAGTCTTAGGGTTAGGGTTGTTGTGAGGATTAGGGTGAGGGTAAGGTTAAAAGTTAGGGTGAGGGTGAGGGTTAGGGTTAGTGTTAGGGTGAGGGTTAGGGTTAGGGTGAGGTTAGAGTTAGGGTGAGGTTTATTGTTAGTGTGAGGCTTAGTGTTAGTGTTAGGTTGAGGGTAAAGGTTAGGTTGAGGGTTAGGGATAGGGATAGGTTTAGGGTGAGGTTTCGGATTATGGTGAGGTTTAGGGTGAGGGTGAGAGTTAGGGTTAGCATTATGGTTAGTGTGAGGGTTAGCGTAAGGTTAGTGTGAGGGTTAGGGTTAGGGTGAGGGTTAGGTTGAGGGTGAGAGTAATGTTAAGTGTGAGGGTTAGGATTATGGTAAGCTTGTGGGTTAGGGTGAGGGTTAGTTTTAGGTTTACAGTAAGGGTGAGGGTTAGGGTGAGTGTTTGGTTTGGGGTTAGGGTTAGGGTGAGGGTGAGATTGAGGGTTGGGAATAGGGTGAGGGTTAGGTTTAGGGTAAGGGTTAGGATTAGGATTAGGTTTAGGGTGAGGGCTAGGGTGAGGGTGAGTGTTAGGGTTAGGGATAGGGTTAGGTTGAGGGTTAGGGTTAAGCTGAGGATTAGGGTTAGTGTAATGGCTAGTTTTAGGTTTAGGGTTAGTGTTAGGGTGAGACTAAGTTTTAGGTTTAGGTTTAGGGTTACGGTGAGGTTGATGGTTAGGTTAAGGATGAGGGTTAGGGTTAGGGTGAGGGTGAAGGTGAGGGTTAGAATAAGGGTGAAGGTGAGGGTTAGGATTAGGGTTATTTTTAGGTTTAGGGTTAGGTTTATGGTTACGTTGAGGGTGAGGGTGAGGGTGAGGGTTACGGTTAGTGTGAGGTTTAGGGTTAGGGTTAGGTTTAGGGTTAGGTTTAGGATGAGGTTTAGGGTGAGGGGTAGGGTTAAGGTTATGGTGAGGGGTAGGGTTAGTGTGAAGGTTAGGGATAGGGTTAGGATGAGGTTTAGGTTGGGGTTGAGGGTTAGGGTTAGTGTTAGGTTGAGGTGAAGGTTTAGGTTGAGGTTAAGTTAGGGTTTAGATTAGGGTTAGGGTGAGAGTGAGGGTTAGGGTGACGTTAAGGGTTAGCTAAGGTTTACGGTTAGGGTGAGGGTAAGGGTTAGGGTTAGGGTTAGGCTTAGGGTGAGGTTTAGGGTGAGGTTGAGGGTTAGGGTTACTGTTAGGTTGAGGTGAAGGTTTAGGTTGAGGTTTAGGGTGAGGGTGAGTGTTAGGGTTAGCATTTGGGTTAGGGTTTGGTTTAGTGTGAGTGTTTTGGTTAGTTTAGGGTGAGGCTTTGGGTTAGTATGAGGGTTAAGGTGAGGGTAAGGTAAGGGTAAGGGTGAGGTTTTTGGTGAGGGTGATTGTTACGGAACAGGAGAGGGTTAGGTTTAGTGTGAGGGTTAGAGTTAGGGTTAGGAAAAGGGTTAGTGTGAGGGATAAGGTGAGGGTGAGGATTAGGGTTAGGGTTAGGTTTAGGTTGAGGGTTAGGTTTAGGCTGAGGGTTAGGATTAGTGTGAGTGTTGGTGTTAGGTTTAGGCTTAGTATTAGGGTGAGGGTAAAGTTTAGGGTGAGGGTTAGGGTTAGGGTGATGGTTAGGGTTAGGGTCAGGGTGAGGGTTAGGGTTAGGGTGAGGGTAAGGGTTAAGGTTAGGTCTAGGTTTAGGGTAATTGTGGGTTTTGTTGAGGTTTAGGTTTAGGGTTAGTGTACGGGTTAGGGTTAGGGTTAGTGTGAGGATTAGGTTGACGGTTGGCTTGACGGTTAGGGTTAGTGTGAGGGTTAGGGTTAGGCTGAGGATGAGGGTGAAGTTGAGAGTTAGGGTTAGGATTAGGGTTAGGGAGAGGTTTGGGGTTTGGTTTAGGGTTAGGATGAGGGTTAGGGTAAGGGGAAAGTTTAGGTTTAGAGTGAGGTTAGATTTATTGTGAGGGTTAGCGTTAGGGTTAGGGTCAGGGTGAGGGTGAGGATATGGTTTAGGGTGCGGGTTAGAGTGAGGGTTAGGGTTAGGGATAGGGTTAGGTTTAGGGTGACTGTTAGCTTGAGGATTTGGTTTAGGTTTAGGGTTAAGGTTTCTGGTGAGGGTTCGGGTTCAGTTTAGGGTTAGGTTAAGGGTTTCGTGTTTGGGTTACTGTTAGGGTTAAGGTGAGGTTTATGGTGAGGGTGAGGGTTAGGGTTAGTTTTAGGTTTATGGTGTGTTTAAGTGATAGCGTGAGGGTTAGGGTGAGTGTTAGAGTTATTAGTAGTGTTAGGGTGAGGGCTAGGGTGTGGGTTAGGGTTAGGGTCAGGGTTAGGCTTAGGGTGAGGGTTAGGGTTAGGGATAGTTTGTGGGTGGTGTGAGCGTGAGGTTTAGGATGATGGTTAGGATTAGGGTGAGGGCTAAGGTGAGGGTTAGGGTTAGCATTAGGGTGAAGGTCAGGTTTAGGTTTCAGTTGAGGTTTGGGGTGAGCGGTAGGGTAAGGTTTAGGGTGAGGTTTAGGTTTAGTGAGAGCGTTAAAGTTAGGCATAGGGTGAGGGTGGGGGTAAGAGTTATGGTCAGGGTTATGATGGGTTGATGGTTAGGGTTAGGATTCGTGGTAGGGTTAGGGTAAGGTTGAGCATGAAGGTGAGAGTGCGGGTGAGGTTTACGGGTAGGGTTACATTTAGGGTGAGTGCTAGGGTGAGGGTGAGGGTTAGGGTGAAGGTGAGGGTGAGGGCCTTTTTAGATAATGGTTAGGGTTAGGGTGAGGATTAAGTGAGGGTGAGGGTGAGGGTGAGCTTTAGGGTTAGGGTGTGGGTTAGTGTTAGGTTTAGGGTGAGGGTTCAGGTGATAGTGAATGTTAGGGTAAGGTTGAGATTTAGGGTTAGGTGAGGGTTAGGTTTAGGGTTAGGGTTAGAGTTAGGATGAGGGTTTGGGTGAGGGGTACTATTACGGTTAGGGTGAGTATTAGGGTTAATGTGAGGGTTATGGATAGGGTGAGGATAATATTAGGGTGACGGTTAAGGTGAGAGTGAGGGTTAGGGTTACTGTTAGGGTGAGGGTTAGGGTTAGCTTTAGTGTTAAGTTGAGGGTGAGGGTGAGGGTTAGGGTTAGGCTTGAGGGTGAGGGTGAGGATGAGGGTTAGCTTGAGGTTTAGGGTTAAGGTGAGGCTTAGGTTTACAATTAGGGTTATTGTTAGGATTAGGTTTAGGGTGAGGGTGAGGGTGAGGGTGTGGGATAGGGTTAGGGTTAGGTTTAGGGTGAGCATGAGGGTTAGGGTTAGGGTGAGGGGTAGGGTTAAGTTTAGGGTGAGGGTTAGGATTAGTGTGAAGGTTAAGGTTAGGGTTAGGGTGAGGTTTAGGCTAAGGGTTAGGGTGTGGATTAGGGATAGGTTGAGGGTGAGGGTTAGGGTGAGGTTTATGGTTAGCTTAGGGTTAGGTTTAGGGTGAGGGTTAGGGTGAGGGTAAGGATTAGGGTGAGGGTTAGGGTTAGGGTGAGGTTTAGGGTGAGGTTGTGGGTTTGGCGTTAGGGTTAGAGTGAGTTTCAGGTTTAGGGTGAAGGTTAGGGTGAGGGTGAGTGTTAGGGTTAGCATTAGGGTTAGGGTGATGTTTAGTGTGAGTGTTTTTATTAGGTTAGGTTGAGGTTTTGGGTAAGTGTGAGGGTTAGGGTGAGGTTAAGTTAAGTGTAAGGGTCAGGTTTTTTGTGAGGGTGAGAGTTACGGAAAGGGTGAGGGTTGGGGTTAGGGTTAGGTTTAGGTTGAGGTTTAGTTTTAGGCTGAGGGTTAGGGTTAGTGTGAGGGTTTGTGTTAGGGTTAGGCTTAGTGTTAGGGTGAAGGTTAGGGTTGGGTGAGTGTTAGGGTTAGGGTGAGGGTAAGGGTTAGGGTTAGGACTAGGTTTAGGGTTATTGAGGATTTTGGTGATGTTTAGGGTTAGGGTTAGTGTAAGGGTTAGGGTGAGGGTAAGGGTTAGGGTTAGGACTAGGTTTAGGGTTATTGAGGATTTTGGTGATGTTTAGGGTTAGGTTTAGTGTAAGGATTACGGTTAGGGTTAGTGTTGAGGATTACGTTGAGGGTTAGTGTGATGGTTAGGGTTAGTGTGAGGGTCAGGCTTAGGCTGAGGATGAGGGTGAGGGTGAGAGTTAGTGTTAGGGTTAGGGTTAGTTATGATGAGGGTGAGGGTTAGGGTTAGGATTAGGGTTAGGGATAGGTTTTGGGTAGGTTTAGGGTTAGGATGAGGGTTAGGGTGAGGGGTAAGAGGTTTAGGGTGAGGGTTAGAGTTATTGTAAGCGTCAGCATTAGTGTTAGGGTTAGGGTGAGGGTGAGTATAAGGTTTAGGGTGAGGGTTAGGGTGAGGGTTATGGTTTGGGATAGGGTTAGGGATAAGGTGACACTTAGCTTGAGGGTTAGGTTTAGGGATAGGTTTAAGGTTTTGGGTGAGGGTTAGGGTTCAGGTTAGGGTTAGGGTTTCGTATTTCGGTTAGGGTTAAGTTTAGGGTGAGATTTAGGGTGAGGGTGAGGGTGAGGGTGAGGGTTATGTTTAGGTTTATGGTGTGGGTAAGTGATAGCGTGAGGGTTAGGGTGAGTGTTAGAGGTAGCACTAGGTTTGGGTGAGGGTGAGGGTTAGGCTTAGGTTTAGGGTGAGTTTTAGGGTTAGGGTGAGGGTTAGGGTTAGGGTTAGCATGAGGTTGAGGGTGAAGGTGACGGTTAGGGTTAGAGTTTGGGTGACGTTTAGGTTTAGTGTGAGGTTTAAGGTGAGGATGAGGTTAAGGGTTAGGGTGAGGGTTAAGGTAAGGGTGAGGGTTAGGGTTAGGGTCAGTGTTAGGGTGAGGGTTAGGGTTAGGGTTAAGGTTAGGGTTAGGGTGAGGGGTAGGGTTAGGGTTAGGTTTAAGGTGAGGGCTAGTGTGTGGGTTAGGGTTAGGGTTAGGGAGAGGGCTAGGGTTAGGGTTAGTTTGAGGGTGGTGTGAGGGTGAAGTTTAAGTTGAGGGTTAGGATTAGGGTGAGGGTTAGTGTGAGGGTGAGGGTTAGCGTTAGGGTGAGTGTTAGGGTTAGGTTTAGGTTGAGGTTTGGGGTGAGGGGTAGGGTTAGGTTTAGGGTGAGGGTTAGGTTTATTGTGAGGGTTAAGGTTAGGGATATTGTGAGGGTGAGGGTAAGGGTTATGGTGAGTGTTATGATCAGGTTGAGCGTTAGGGTTAGGATTAGGGGTAGGGTTAGTGTAAGGCTGAGCATGAGGGTGAGGGTGCGGGTGAGGTTTAGAGTTAGGGTTACATTTAGGGTGAGGGATAGGGTGAGGGTGAGGCTTAGGGTGAAGGTTAGGGTGAGTGTGAGAGTGAGGGTCTTTGTTAGATAATGGTTAAGGTTAGGGTGAGGATTAGGTGAGGGTTAGGGTTAGGGTGAGCTTGAGGGTTAGGGTGTGGGTGAGTGTTAGGGTTAGGGTGAGAGTTCGGGTGATGGTGAGGGTTAGGGTAACGTTGACAATTAGGGTTAAGTTTAGATGAGGGTTAGGTTTAGGGTTAGGATTAGAGTTAGGGTGAGGATTCGCGTGAGGTGTACTGTTAAGGTTAGGGTGAGCATTAGGATTAATTTGAGGGTTAGGGATAGGGTGAGGATAAAGTTCGGGTGACGGTTAGGGTTAGGGTGAGGGTTAGGGTTACTGTTAGGGTGAGGGTTAGAGTTAGCTTTAGTGTTAAGGTGAGGGTGAGGGTGAGGGTTAGTGTTAGGCTTAGGGTTAAGGTTAGGGTGATGGTGAGGATGAGGGTTAGAGTGAGGGTTAGGGTTAGGGTGACTGTTAGGTTTAGGGTTAGGGTTAGGATTATTGTTAGGGTCAGATTTAGGGTGAGGGTGAGGATGAGGGTGAGGGTGAGGGTGTGGGTTAGGGTTAGGGATAGGTTTAGGGTGAGGGTGAGGGTTAGGGTTAGGGTTAATGTTAGGCTTAGGGTGATTGTTAGGGTTAGTGTGAGGCTTAGTGTTAGGGTTAGGGTTACTGTTAGGGTGATTGTAACTTTTAGGGTGAGGGTTAGGGTTAGGGTGAGGGTTAGGTTTAGGTTGAGGGTTAGGATTAGGGTTCTGGTTAAGGTGAGAGTGAGGGTGATGCTTAGGGTTAGGGTTAGGTTGAGGGATAGGGTGAGGGTTAATTTTAGGGTAAGGGTTAGGGTTAGGGCGAGAGTTAGCCTTAGTGTTAATTTGAGGGTGGGGTGAGGGTCAGGTTTAAGGTGTGGGTGAGGGTTAGGGTGATGGCTAGATTAGGATGATGATTAGGGTTAGGGTGAGGGTTAAGGTTAGGTTTAGGGTGAGGGATACGGTGTGAGTTAGGGTTAGGTTTAGGGTGAGGGTTAGGTTTATTGTGAGGGTTACAGTTAGGGTTAGGGTGAGGGTGAGGGTAAGGGTTTAGGGTGAGGGTTAGGGTTATGCTGAGGGTTATGTTTAGGATTAGCTTTAGAGTTAGGGTTAGGCTGAGGGTGAGGGTGAGGGTGAGTTTGAGGTTTAGGATTAGGGGTAGGGTTAGGGTGAGGGGTAGTGTGAGGGTGAGTGTTAGGTTAAAGATGAGGGCGAGGTTGAGGGTGAGGGTCTCGGTTAGGTAGAGGTTAGGGTTAGGGTGAGGATTAGGTGAGAGTTAGGGTGAGGGTGAGGGTTAGGGTTAGGGTTAGAGAGAGGGTTAGGTTAGTGGTTAAGGTTAGAATTAGGGTGAGGGTTATGGTGAAGGGTAGGGTTAGGGTTAGGGTGAGCATAAAGGTTAATGTGAGGGTTAGGTTTAGGGTGAGGATAAAGAAAGGGTGAGGGTTAGGGTTACTGTTAGGGTGAGGTTTAGGGTTACGACTAGTGTTAAGGTGAGTGTAAGGGTGAGGGTTAGGGTTAGGCTTAGGTTTAAGATGAGGGTGAGGGTGAGGGCGAGGGTTAGCGTGAGGTTTATGGTTAGGTTGAGGGTTAGGTTAAGGGTTAGGGTTAGGGTTATTGTTAGGGTTAAAGTTCTGGTGAGGGTGAGGATAAGGTTGAGTGTGAAGGTTAGGATTAGGATTGGGGTTAGGGTGAGCCTGAGGGTGACTGTGAGGGTTAGGGTGAGGGTTAGACTAAGGCTTAGGTTTAGTGTGATGTTTAGGGTGAGGGTGATGTTTAGGGTGAGAGTGAGGGTGAGGTTTTGGTTGAAGGTTTGGGTTAGGTTCAGGGTGAGGGTGAGTGTGAGGGTTAGGGTTAGTGTTAATATTAGGCTTAGGTTTAGGCTGAGGGTGAGGGTGAGTGTAAGAGTTAGGGTTAGGGTGAGTGTGAGTTTTAGGTTTAGAGTTAGGGTGAGGGTTAAGGTGAGGGTTAGGGTTAGGATTAGGGTTCGGGTTAGGCTGAGGGTGAGGGTGAGGGTGAGGGTTAGGGTTACTGTGAGGCTTAGGCTTAGGGTGAGGGTGACAGTTAGGGATAGGTTGATGGTTAGGGTGAGGGTGAGTGTTAGGGTGAGTGTTAGGGTGAGTGTTATGGTGCGGGTGAGGTTAAGGGTTAGGTTTAGGGTTAGGATTAGTTTTAGGGTGAGGGTGAGTGTAAGGGTTAGGGTTATCTTTATTGTTAGGCTTAGGATTAAGCTGAAGGTGAGGGTGAGTATGAGGCTTAGCGTTATGTTGAGTGTGAGCATTAGGGTTATGGTTAGGGTGATTGTTAGGGTAAGTGTTAGGGTGAGGGTTAGAGTTAGGGTTAGGATTAGGGTTAGGTTTAGGCTGAGGGTGAGGGTGAGTGTGAGGGTTATGATTAGGGTGAGTGTTAATCTTAGGGTTAGGGTGAGGGTTAGGGATAGGGTGATGGTTAGGGTGGGTGTGAGGGTGAGGCTTAGGGTGAGTGTTAGGGTGAGTGTTAGGGTGCGGGTAAGTTTTAGGGTTAGATTTAGGGTTAGGGTGAGGGTTAGGATGATGGTTACGATGAGGGGCAGGGTTAGGGTTATGTTGAGGTTCAGGGTTAGTTTGAGGGTTAATGTTACGGTTGGGTTTAGGGTGAAGGTTAAGGTGAGGGTTAGAGTTAGGTTTAGGGTTAGGCTGAGGGTTTGGGTGAGGGTAAGTTTTAGGGTGAGGGTTAGGGTGAGTGTGAGGGTTAGGTTTAGGGAGAGGTTTAGGGTTATGGAGAGGATTAGGGTTCGGTTTAGGGTGAAGGTGAGGGTGATGGTGTGGGTTAGGGTAAGGATTAGGTTTAGGGTTAGTGTTAGGGTTATTGTTAGGGTTAGGGTTAGGTTTACGGTTAAGGTGAGGTTGCAGGTGAGGTGAGGTTTATCATTACGGTTAGCGTTAGAGTGAGGGTTTTGGTCAAGGTAAGTGTTGGGGTGAGGGTTAGGGTTAGGGTGAGGTTGAGTGTGAGGTTGAGAGTTAGTGTTAGGGTTAGGGTTAAGGTGAAGTTTAGGATGAGGTTGAGGGTTAGTGTTAGGGTTAGGTTTAGGGTGCCATTAAGGGATAGGTTGAGGGTTAGGGTGAGTGTTAGGGTTATGTTAGGGTGAGGATTAGGGTTAGGGTGAGGTTTAGGGTTAGTGAGGGTTAGTGTTAGGGTTAGGCTTAGTGTTAGGTTGAGGGTAATGTTTAGATTGAGGTTTAGGTTTAGGGTGAGGGTTAGGGTTAGGGTGATGGTTAGGGTAAGGGTGAGGATTAGGGTGAGGTTTAGGGTTAGGGTGATGTTTAGGGTGAGGGTTAGGGTGAGGTTGAGGGTGAGGGTTGGTTTGAGGGTATGGGTTAGAGTTAGGGTGAAGTTGAGGGTGAGGGTGAGAATTAGGCTTAGGGTTAGGGTGAGGGTGAGTGTGAGGGTTAGGGTTAGGGTTAGGCTTAGGCTTTGGGTTAGGCTGAGGGTGGGGGTGACTGTGAGGGTTAGGGTTAGGGTTAGGTTTAGGGGTAGGGTGATGTTTAGGGTGAGGGTTATTGTCAGAATTAGTGTTAGGGTTTCGCTTAGTGTTAGGGTGAGTGTAAGGTGTAGGTTGAGGGTTAGCATTAGGGTGAGGGTTAGGGTTAGTGTGAGGGTTAGGGTTTTGGTAAGGGTGAGGTTGAGGGTGATGGTGAGGCTTAGGGTTAGGGTTTGTGTGAGGGTGAGTGTGAGTGTTAGGGTTAGGTTTAGGCTTAGGCTGAGAGTTAGGCTGAGGGAGATGTTGGGGGTGTGGGTGAGGATTAGAGTTAGGGTGAGTGTTAGGGTTAAGGTTAGCGTGAGGGTTTGGGTTAGGCTTAAGTTTAGGATGAGGGTTAGGTTGAGGGGTACGGTTACGGTTAGTGTGAGCGTTAGGGTGAGCGTTAGGGTTAGGGATAGGTTTAGGGTTAGGGTGAGGTTTAGGATGAGGTTAAGGGTTATGGTAAGGGTTAGGGTTAGGGTTAGGATGAGGGTTAGGGAGAAGGTTAGGATGAGGGTTAGGGTGAGGGTTCGGTTTAGGGTTCGGGTTAGGGTTATGGTGAGGGTGGGGGTGAAGGTGAGAGTGAAGGTTAGGGTTAGAGTTAGGATGCAGGTGAGGATTAAGGTTAGGGTTAAGGTTAGGGTTAGGTTAGGGTTAGGGTTAGGGTTAGGGTTAGGGTTAGGGTTAAGTTTAGGATGAGAGTTAGTTTGACGGGTACGGTTACAGTTAGATTGAGCATTAGGGTTAGCTTTAGAGTTAGGGATATAGTTAGGGTTAGGGTGAGGTTTAGGATGAGGGTTAGGGTTAGGGTGAGGGTTAGGGTGAGGGTTAGGCTGAAGGTAATGGTTAGGGTTAGGGTTAGGGTAAGGGATAGGTTCAGTGCGAGGGTTAGTGGTAGGGTTAGATTTATGCTGAGAGTAAGTGTTAGCGTGAGGTTTAGCGTGAGAGGGTTAGAGTTACATAAGGGTTAGGTTAGGTTTAGGGTGAGGTTTAGGGTGAGGTTTAGGGTTAGGGTGAGGTGAGAGTGAGGGTGATTGTGAGGTTTATTGTTAGGGTGAGGGATAGGTTTTAGGTGAGGGTTAGGTTTAGGGTGAAGGTGAGCGTGAGGGTGACAGTGAGGCTTAGGGTGAGGGAGAGGGTGAGTGTGAGGGTTAGGTTTAGGTTTAGGTTTAGGGTTAGGGTTAGTGTGAGGGTAAAGGTGAAGGTTAGTGTTACTAGTAGGTTTATGTTTAAAGTTAGGCTGAGGGTGAGCGTGAGGGTTATGGTTAGGGTTAGTGTTAGGTTGAGGGTTAGAGTTAGTGTGAGGGTTAGGGTGAGGGTAAGGTTAAAGGTTAGGGTGAGGGTTAGGGTTAGGGTTAGGGTGAGGATTAGGGGTAGGGTTATGGTTAGGGTTAGGGTGAGGGTGAGGGTTAGGGTGAGGGTAAGGGTTAGTGTTAGGGTGAGGGTTAGGGTTTGGATTAGGTTTAGGGTGAATGCTAGGTTGTCAGTGAGGGTTAGGGTTAGGGTGAAGGTGAGGGTTAGGTTTAGGGTTAAGTTGAGGGTTAGGGTTAGGGTGAGGGTCAGGGTGACTCTGAGGGTTAGGGTTAGGTTTATGCTTTATTCTGAGTTTTAGGCTGATGGTGAGGGTGAGGGTTAGGGTTAGGGTGAGTGTTAGAATTAGGCTTAATGATAGGGTGATATTTAAGGTGAGGGTTAGTGTGAGAGTTAGTGGTAGGGTTAGGCTTAGTGTTAAAGTGAGTGTAAGTGTTAGGTTGAGGGATAGGGTTAGGGATATGTTGAGTGTTGGGATGAGGGTTAGAGTGAGGGTAAGTTTTAGGATGAGGGTTATGGTGAGTGTGAGAGTTAGGGTTAGGGTTAGGTTTAGGGTGAGGGTGAGGTTTAGGGTTATGGTAAGGGTTAGGTTTAGGGTAAGGATGAGGGTTTGGGAGAGGGTTAGGATGAGGGTTAGGGTGAGGGTTCGGGTTAGGGTTCGGGTTAGGGTTCGGGTGAGGGTGGGGGTGAGGTTTAGAGTGAAGGTTAGGGTTAGGATGAGGGTGAGGATTAGTTTAAGATTAGGGTTAGGGTTAGGTTTAGGCTGAGGATGAGTCTGAGGATTTGGGTGAGGATTAGGGTTAGGCTGAGTTTTATGGTTAGGGTTAGGGTGAGGGTTTTTGTTAGGGTTAACTTTAGGATGAGAGTTAGTTTGAGGGGTGCGGTTATGGTTAAGATGAGCGTTAGGGTTAACGTTAGGGATAGGGATAGGTTTAGGGTTAGGGTGAGGTTTAGGATGAGGGTTAGGGTTAGGGTTAGGGTTAGGGTCAGGGTTCGGGTGAAGGTTATGGTTAGGGTTAAGGTTAGGGTGAGGTTTACGGTCAGGGTGAGGGTTAGGGTTAGTGTTAGATTTATGGTGAGAGTAAGGTTTAACATGAGGTTTAAGATGAGTGTGAGGTTTACAGTTAGCATTAGGGTTAGGGTGAGGTTTAGTGTGAGGGTTATGGTTAGGTTTATGGTTAGGGTGAGGTGAGGGTGAGGGTGATTGTGAGGTTTATGGTTAGGGTGAGAGGTAGGTTTAAGGTGAGGGTGAGGGTTAGGGTTAGGGTGAGGGTGAGCATGAGGGTGACAGTGAGGCTTAGGGTGTGGGTGAGGGTGAGTGTGAGGGTTAGGGTTAGGGTTAGGTTTAGGGTTAGTGTGAGGGTGAAGTTGATGGTTAGTGTTTGGAGTAGCGTTAGGTTTAAATTTAGACTGAGGGTGAGCATGAGGGTGAGGGTGACGGTTAGGGTTAGGGTTAGGTTGAGGGTTAGGGTTATTGTGAGGGTTATGGTGAGGGTAAGTCTAAAGGTTAAGGTTAGGGTTACAGTGAGGGTTAGGTTTAGGGTTAGGGTTATTGTTAGTGTTAGGTTAGTGTTAATTTTATGGTGAGGGTGAGGCTTAGGGTGAGGATTATGGTTAGGTTTAGGGTTAGGGTTAGGGTTAGGGTTAGGATTAGGCTTAGGGTTAAGTTATGGGCTAGGGTGAAGTTGAGGGTTAGGGTGAGGGTTAGGTTTCGGGTTAGTGTTAAGTTTAGGGTTGGGGTTAGGGATAGGCTTAGTGTTAGGCAGAGGGTGAAGGTGAGGGTGAGGGTTAGGGTTAGGGAGAGTGTTACTCTTAGGGTTAGGGTGAGGGTGAGTGTGAGGGTAAGGTTTAGTCTTAGGCTTAGGCTTAGGTTTAGGCTGAGCCTAAGGGTGAGGGTGAGGGTTAGGGTTAGGGTGAGGGTTATGGACAGGGTGAGGGTTAGCGTTAGGGTTAGGGTTATTGGTAGGATTAGGGTTAGGTTGAAAGTTACTGTGAGGGTGAGCGTTAGGGTTAGGGTTAGGTTGAAGTTTAGGTTTAGGAATAGGGTTAGAGTTAGGGTTAGGGTAAGGGTGAGGTTTAGGGTTAGAGTTAGGTTTAGTGTTAGGGTTAGGGTGAGGATGAGTGTGAGGGTGACAGTGAGGCTTAGGGTGAGGGTGAGTGTGAGGGTTAGGCTTAGGGTTAGGGTTAGTGTGAAGGTGAAGTTGAAGGTTAGTGTTAGGAGTAGCGTTAGGTTTAAAGTTAGGCTGAGGGTGAGCGTGAGAATGAGAGTTACGCTTAGGGTTAGGGTTAGGTTGTGGGTTAGGGTTATTGTGAGGGTTATGGTGAGGGTAAGACTAAAGGTTAAGGTTAGGGTTACAGTGAGGTTTAGGGTTAGGGTTAAGGTTATTGTTAGTGTTAGGTTAGTGTTAAGTTTACAGTGAGGGTGAGACTGAGGGTGAGGTTTATGGTTAGGTTTAGGGTTAGGTTTAGTGTTAGTGTTAGGGTTAGGGTTAGGATTAGGCTTAGGGTTAGGGTATGGGCTAGGGTGAGGTTGAGGGTTAGGATGAGGGTTAGGTTTCGGGTTAGTGTTAAGTTTAGGGTTGGGGTTAGGGATAGGATTAGTGTTAGGCGGAGGGTGAGGGTGAGGGTTAGGGTTAGGGTTAGGGTGCTGGTGAGGGTTATTGTTAGGGTGCAGGTGAGGTTTAGGGTTAGTGTTAGAATTAGGGTGAGGGTTAGTGTGAGGGTTAGGGTTAGGGTGAGTGTTACTCTTAGGGTTAGGGTGAGGGTGAGTGTGAGGGTAAGGGTTAGTCTTAGGCTTAGGTTTAGGTTTAGGCTGAGCCTAAGTGTGAGGTTTAGGGTTAGGGTTAGGTTTAGGGTTATGGATAGGGTGAAGGTTAGCGTTAGGGTTAGGGTTAAGGATTAGGGTTAGGTTGAAAGTTACTGTGAGGGTGAGGGTTAGGGTTAGGGATAGGGTGAGGCTTAGCTTTAGGAATAGGGTTAGAGTTAGTGTTAGGGTAAGGGTGAGGTTTAGGGTTAGAGTTAGGGTTAGTGTTAGGGTTAGGGTGAGGGTTAGGGTTAGACTTAGTCTTAGGCTTAGGCTTAGGCCCAGCATGAGGGTGAGTTTTACGGTTAGGGTTAGTGTTAGGGTTAGTGTTATGGTTAGGGTAAGGCTGAAGGTGAGTGTGAGGGTTAGGGTTAGTCTTAGGCTTAGGCTTAGGCTTAGGCCGAGCTTAAGGGTGAGGGTGAGGGTTAGAATAAGGGTGAGGGTTAAGGTGTTAGGGTTTGGGTGAGGGTTAGGATGAGGTTTAGGGTTAGGATTAGGGTTACGGTGAGGGCTAGAGTGAGGGTGAGGGTTAGGGTTAGCATTAGGGTGAAGTTAGGGTTAGGGTTAGGGTTACATTGAGGGTGAGGTTTAGGGTTAGGTTGAGGGTTAGGGTTAGGGTTAGGGTGATGGTGAGGTTTAGGATTTGGATATGGTTAGGGTTATTGTTAGTGTTATGTTTAGCGTTAATCTTATGTTAAGGGTGAGGCTGAGGGTGAGGGTTAAGCTTATTGTTAGGTTGACGTTTAGGGTTAGGGTTAGGGTTAGGGTTAGGAGGAGGGTTTGGGTTACGGTGAAGGTGAGGGTTAGGTTTAGGGTTTGGGTTAGTGTTATGGTTAGGGTTAGGGTTAGAATAACCATGAGGGTGAGTATTAGGGTTAGGGTTAGGGTTAGGGTTAGGGTTAGGGCTAGGGAGAGTTAGCAGGAGGGTTAGGGTTAGGGTTCGGTTTAGGATTAGGGTTAGGGTGAGTGTGAGGGTGTGGTTTAGGGTTAAGGTTGAGGTTAGGCTTAGGGTTAGGGTTAGGCTGGGGGTGAGTTTGAGTGTGAGGGTTAGGGTTAGGGTGAAGCTGAGTGTGAGGGTTAGGGTTAGTGTTATCATTAGGGTTAGAGTTAGAATAACGGTGAGGTTGAGGAGTATGGTTAGGTTTAGGATGAGGTTAAGGGTTAGTGTTCCTATTCGTGTTAGGGTTAGGGTTATGGTGAGAGTTAAGAGGAGGGTTAGGGCTAGGGTTAGGGTTAGGGTTAGGGTTAGGGTGAGGGTGAGGGCGTGGTTTAGGGTTAGGTTTGGAGTTAGGCTTAGAGTTAGGCTGAGGGTGAAGTTGAGGGTGAGGGATAGGGTTAGGGTGAGGCTGAGGGTGAGGGTTAGGGTTAGGCTTAGTGTTAGAGATAGGGTTAGGGTGAGGGTGAGTGTCAAGTTTAGGGTTAGGATTAGGGTTAGGGTGAGTGTGATGTTTAGGGTTAGGGTTAGGGTTAGGCTTAGGTTAAGGTTGAGGGTGAGGGTCAGGGTGAGGGTTAGGGTTAGGGTGAGGGTTGGGGTTAGGGTTAGAGAGGGTCAGGGTGAGGGTTAGGGTTAGGGTGAGGGTTGGGGTTAGGGTTAGAGAGGGTCAGGGTGAGGGTTAGGATTAGGCTTAGGGTTAAGTTATGGGCTAGGGTGAGGGTGAGGTTTAGGGTCATGGTTAGGGTGAGGGTTAGTGTGAGGGTTAGGTTTAGGGTTAGTGTTAGGGTTAGGTTTGGGTTTAGGGATAGTCTTAGTGTTAGGTGGAGGTTGAGGGTAAGGGTGAGGGTTAGGGTTAGGGTGAGGATGAAGTTTAGGGTTAGAGTTAGCATTAGGGTGAGGGTTAGTTTTAGGGTTAGGGTTTGTGTTACAGTTAGGATTAGGGTGAGGGTGAGTGTGAGGTTTAGGGTTATGTTTAGACTTAGGGTGAGGGTGAGGGTTAGGGTGAGGGTTAAGGTGAGTGTGAGGTTTACGGTTAGTCTTAGTCTTAGGCTTACGCTTAGGCCGAGCATGAGTGTGAGGGAGAGGGTTAGGGTTAGGATGAGGGTTAGGGTTTTAGGGTTAGGGTGTGGGTTAGGATGAGGGTGAGTGTTAGGGTTAGCGTTAGGTTGAGGTTTAGGGTTAGGGTTAGGGTTACTTTGATGGTGAGGGTTACGATTAGTGTGAGGGTTAGTTTTAGGGTCAGGGTGAGGGTGAGGGTTAGGATTAGGTTTAGGGTTAGGGTTATTGTTAGTTTTATGGTTAGGGTTAAGTTTACAGTGAGGGTGAGGCTGAGGGTGAGGGTTAGGATTAGGGTTAGGTTTAGGGTGTGGGTTAGGCTGAGGGTTAGAGTTAGGCTGAGGGTGAGTTTGGGGATGAGGATTAGATTTGAGTGATGGTTAGGGTTATGGTTAGGTTGAGGGTTAGGATGAGGGTTAGGGTTGGGATTAGGGTTAGGGTGAGGGCTAGGATGAGGGTGAGTGTTAGGGTTAGGGTGAGGGTTAGGGTTAGGGTAAGGGTGAGGCTTAGGGATAGTGTGAGGGTTAGGGTTAGGGTGAGGTTTAGGGTTACTGTGAGGTTTCATGTTAGGTTTAGTCTTAGTGTGATGGTGAGGGTAAGGGTTAGGTTGAGGGTTAGGTTAGGGTGAGGTTTAGGGTTAGTTTGAGGGTTAGGGCTAGTGTGAGGGTAAGTGTGAGTGTTAGGGTTAGGGTGATGTTTATGGTGAGGGTGAGTGTTATGGTGAGTGTGAGGGTGAGGGTTCAGTTGAGGGTTTGGGTTAGGGTTAGCGTGAGGTTGAGACTTAGTGTTAGGTTGAGGGTTAGGATGAGGGTTAGGGTTAGGATTAGGGTTAGGGTGAGGGCTAGGATGAGGTTGATGTTTAGGGTTAAGGTTAGGCTTAGGCTTTGTGTTAGGCTGAGGCTGAAGGTGAGGGTGAGGGTTAGGGTTAGGGTGATGGTTAGGGTTACAGTTAGGGTGAGGGTAAGGGTGAGGGGGACAGTAAGGGTTAAGGTGAGGGTTAGGCTGAGGGTGAGTGTTATGGTAATGTTGAACGTTAGGGTTAGGGTAACGGTTAGGGTGAGGGTTAGGTTTAGGTTTAGGGTTAGGGTTAGGGTTAGCGTTAGGGTGTGGGTTAGTGTGAGGGTTAGGGTTAGGGTTAGCGTTACGGTTAGGGTTAGGGTGAGGGTTATTGTGAGGGTTAGGGTTAGTCTTAGTCTTATGCTTAGACTAAGGCCCAGCTTGATGGTGAGGGTGGGGGTTACTGTTAGGGTGAAGGTTAGGGTTAGGGTAATAGTTAGTGTTAGAGCGAGGTTGAGGGTTAGGGTTAGGCTTAGGGTGAGTTTTAAGTTTAGGGTGATGGTTAGGGTTAGTGTGAGTGTTAGTGTTCGGGTTAAGTTTAGTTTTAGTGTGAAGGTAAGTGTTAGGTTGAGGTTTAGGGTTAGGGTGACATTTACGTTTAGAGTTAGTGTTAGGGTGCGGGTTAGGGTTAGGGTTAGGGTTAGGTTTAGGGTGAGGTTTAGGCTGGGGGTGAGTGTTAGGGTTAAGGTTAGGATTAGGATTAGGGTGAAGGTGAGGGTGAGTGTGAGGGTTAGGTTTAGGGTTAGGTTTAGGATTATAGTTATGGTGAGGGTGAGCTGAGGGTTAGGGTTAGGGTGAGGGTTGGGTTAGGGTTAGAGTGAGGGTTAGGGTGAGGGTTAGGATTAGGCTTAGGGTTAGGGTCTGGGCTAGGGTGAGGGTGATGGTTAGGGTCATGGTTAGAGTGAGGGTTAGGGTGAGGTTTAGGTTTAGGGTTAGTTTTAGGGTTAGGGTTGGGGTTAGGTATATTCTTAGTGTTAGGCGAAGGGTGAGGGTTAGGGTGAGGTTTAGGGTTAGGGTTTGGGAGAGGTTTATGGTTAGTGTTAGTGTAAGGGTGAGGGTTAGTGTGAGGGTTAGGGTTAGGGTGAGTGTTACTTTTAGGGTTAGGGTGAGGGTGAGTGGTAGGGTAAGGTTTAGTCTTAGTCTTTGTCTTAGGCTTAGACCGAGCCTAAGGGTGAGGGTGAGGGTTAGGTTTAGGGTGAGGGTTATGGAGAGGTTGAGGGTTAGGGTTAGCGTTAGGGTTATTGTTAGGATTAGGTTTAGGTGTAAAGTTACTATGAGGGTGAGAGTTTGGGTTACGGTTAGGGTTAGAGTGAGAGTTAGGGTTAGGGTGAGGGTTAAGTTTAGGGTGAGGTTTAGGGTTACTGTGAGGGTTCATGTTAGGTTTAGGCTTAGTGTTAGGGTGAGGGTAAGGGTTAGGTTGAGGGTTAGGTTTAGGGTAGGTTTAGGGTTAGTATGAGGTTTAGGGATATGGTGAGGTTAAGGGTGAGGGTTAGGGTTAGGGTGATGTTTATGTTGAGGGTGAGGGTTAGGGTGAGATTGAGGGTGAGGGTTCAGTTGAAGGTTTGGGTTAGGGTTAGGGTGAGGTTGAGGGTGAGGATGAGACTTAGGGTTAGGTTTAGGGTGATGGTTAGCGTGAGGATTAGGGATAGGTTTAGGCTTAGGTTTAGGTTTAGGCTGAGGGTGACTGTGAGCATGAGGGTTAGGGTTAGGGTGAGGGTTATTGTTAGGTTGAGGGTTAGGTTTAGGGTGAGGTTTAGGGTTAGGTTGGAGTTTAGGTTTAGGGTGAGGGTTAGCGTTAGGGGTAGGGTTATGTTGATGGTGAGGGTGAGGGTTATTGTTAGGATTAGGTTTAGAGTGAGCCTGTTGGTGAGGGTGAGGATGAGGGTTAGGGTTAGGGTGACGGTTAGGCTAAGGGTTAGGGTGAGGGTTAGGTTTAGGGTGATGTTTAGGTTGAGGGTTTGGGTTAGGGTTAGGGGGAGTGTGAGGGTGAGTGAGAGGGTTAGGATTAGGTTAGGGTTAGTTTTAGGATGAGGGTGAGTGTGAGGTTTAGGGTTAGGGTTATTGTTAGGCTTAGGTTTAAGCTGAGGGAGAGGGTGAGTGTGAGGGTTAGGGTTAGGTTGTGTGTGAGCATTAGGATTAGGTTTAGGTTGAGGGTGAGGTTGAGGGTTAGGGTGAGGTTTAGGATGTGGGTTAGGCTGAGGGTTAGATGAGGGTGAGGGTTAGGATTAGGGTGAGTGTTAGGGTTAGGGTGAGGGTGAGGGTTAGCGTTAGGGTGAGGGATAGGGTTTTGGTACGGATTAGGGTGAGGGTTAGGGTAAGGGTGATGTGTAGGGTGAGGGTGACTGTGGGTTTGAGGGTTTGCTTTAGGTTTAGGGTGAGGTTGAGTGTGAGGGTGAGGCTTAGGTTTATGGTTAGGGTGAGGGTGACTGTGAGGGTTAGGGTTAGGGTTAGGCTTTAGGCTGAGGGTTAGGCTGAGGGTGAGGGTGAGGGTGATGATTAGGGTTAGGGTGAGGTTTAGGGTTAGGTTTAGGTTGAGGGTTAGGGATAGTGTGAGGGTTAGGGTTAAGGTGAGGGTTAGGGTTACTGTGAGTTTTCATGTTAGGTTTATGCTTAGTGTTAGGGTGAGGGTAAGGGATAGGTTGAGGGTTAGGTTAGCTGAGGTTTAGGGTTAGTATGAGTGTTAGGGATAGGATGACGTTAATGGTGAGGGTTAGGGTTAGGGTGATGTTTAGGGTGAGGGTGAGGATTAGGGTGAGGGTGAGTGTCAAGGTTCAGTAGAGGGTTTGGGTTAGGGTTAAGGTAAGGTTGAGACTTGGGGTTAGGTTTAGGGTGAGGGTGAGGGTTAGGTTTAGGTTGATGTTTAGGTTGAGGGTGAGGGTTAGGGTTAGGGTGAGGGAGAAGTTTCGGTTGAGGGTTTAGGTTAGGGTTAGGTTGAGGGTGAGGGTGAGTGAGAGGGTTAGGTTTAGGGTTAGGATTAGGTTCAGGGTGAGGGTGAGGGTGAGGTTTAGGGTTATGTTGAGTGTGAGCATTAAGGTTAGGTTTAGGGTGAGGCTGTGGTTGAGGGTTAGTGTGAGGGTTAGGGTTTGGGTTAGAGTGAGGGTTAGATGAGGGTGAGGGTTAGGTTTACGGTTAGGGTTAGGGTTAGGGTGAGGGTTAGGGTTAGCTTTAGTGTGAGGCTTAGGGTTAGGGTTATGGTGCGGATTAGGGTGAGTGTTAGGGTTACGGTGATATTTATGATATTTATTTATTTATGATATTTATGATATTTATGAGGGTGAGGGTTGGTTTAAGGGTTTGTGTTAGGTTTAGGGTGAGGTTTAGGGTGAGGGTGAGGCTTTGGGTTATGGTTAGGTTGAGGGTGACTCTGAGGTTTATGGTTAGGGTTAGGCTTTAGGCTGAGGGTTAGGCTGAGGGTGAGGGTGAGGGTTAGGGTTAGGGTGAGGGTTAGGGTTAGGGTTAATGGTAGGGTGATATTTAGGGTGAGGTTTAGTGTGAGAGTTAGTGTTAGGGTTAGGCTTAGTGTTAGATTGAGTGTAAGGGTTCGGTTGAGGTTTAGGTTTAGGGGTAGGGTGAGGGTTGGGATGAGGGTTAGGGTGAGTGTAAGGTTTAGGGTGAGGGTTATGGTGAGTGTGAGGGTGAGGGTTAGTGTTAGGGTTAGGGTGAGGTTGAGGTTTAGGGTTATGATAAGGGTTAGGTTTAGGTTTAGGATGAGGGTTAGGGAGAGGTTTAGGATGAGGGTTAGGGTGAGGATTCGGGTTATGGTTCGGGTTAGGGTTAGGGTGAGGGTGGGGTTGAGGGTGAGATTGAAGTTTAGGGTTAGAGTTAGGATGAGGGTGAGGATTAGTTTTAGGATTAGGGTTAGGGTTAGGTTTAGGCTGAGGATGAGGCTGAGGGTGTGGGTGAGGATTAGGGTTAGGTTGAGTGTTAGGGTTAGGGTTAGGGTGAGGGTTTGGGTTAGGGTTAAGTTTAGGATGAGAGTTACTTTAAGGGGTACGGTTACTGTTAGGATGAGAGTTAGGGTTAGTGTTAGGGTTAGGAATAGGTTTATGGTAGGGTGAGGTTTAGGATGAGGGTTAGGGTTAGGGTTAGGGTTAGGGTCAGGTTTCGGGTGAAGGTTATGGTTAGAGTTAGGGTTAGGGTGAGGGTTAGGTTCAGGGTGAGGGTTAAGGTTAGGGGTAGCTTTATGTTGAGAGTAAGGGTTAGCGTGAGGTTTAAGGTGAGTGTGAGGGTTAGAGTTAGCATTAGGGTTAGGGTGAGATTTAGGGTGAGGGTTAGGGTTAGATTTAGGGTTAGGGTTACGGTGAGGGTGAGTGTGAGGGTGACAGTGAGGCTTAGGTTGTGGGTGAGGGTGAGTGTGAGGCTTAGTGTGAGGGTTAGAGTTAGGGTTAGTGTTACTTTTTGGGTTAGGGTGAGGTTGATTGTGAGGGTAAGGGTTAATCTTAGTCTTAGGTTAGGCTTAGTCCGAGCCTAAGTGTGAGGGTGATAGTTAGGGTTAGGGTGAGGTTTAGGGTTAGAGTGAGGCTTATGGACAGGGTGAGGGTTAGTGTTAGGGTTAGGGTGATTGTTAGGATTAGGGTTAAATTTAAAGTTACTGTGAGAGTGATGGTTAGGGTTAGGGTTAGGTGAGGTTTAGGTTTAGGGTTAGAGTTAGGGTTAAGGCAATGGTGAGGTTTCGGGTTAGAGATAGGGTTATTGTTAGGGTTAGGGTTAGGGTGAGGGTTAGGGTTAGGCTTAGGATTAGGCTTAGGCTTAGGCCGAGCATGAGGGTGAGGGTTAGGGTTAGGGTTAGTGTGAGTGTTAGGGTTAGGGTTAGGCTGAGGGTTAGGCTGAGGTTTAGGGTTAGGGTAGGCGTAGGGTTAGGGTTAGGGTTAGGGTTAAGATAATGTTTAGATTTAGGGTTATGGTGAGGATTAGGGTTAGGTTTTGGGTTAAGGTGAGAGTAAGGGTGAGAATAAGGGTTAGGGTTAGGGTTAAGGTTAGTGTAAGTTTTAGGTTTACAGTTAGGGTTAGGGTTAAGGTTAGGGTTACACTGTAGGTTAGGTTTAGGTTTAGGGTTAGGGTTATTGTCAGTGTTATTGTTAGGGTTATGTTTGCGGTGAGGGTGAGGCTGAGGGTTAGGTTTATGGTTAGGTTTACTGTTAGGTTTAGTGTTAGGGTTAGGGTTAGGGTGAGGTTTAAGGTGATGATTAGGGTTAGGGTTAGGATTAGAGTTATGGTGCTGGTGAGGGTGAGGGTTAGGGTTAGGGTGAGGGTTGGGGTTAGGGTTAGAATGAGGGTTAGGGTGAGTGTTAGGATTAGGTTTATAGTTAGTGTATGGGCTAGGGTGAGGGTGAGGGTTAGGGTGAGGGTTAGGGTGAGGATTAGGTTTAGGGTTAGGGTTAGGGTTGGGGTTAGGGATAGTCTTAGTGTTAGGCAGAGGGTGAGGGTGAGGGTGAGGGTGAGGGATAGGGTTAGGGTTAGAGTATGGGTTAGGGTGAGGGTGAGGGTTAGTGTTAGGTTTAGGGTGGGGGTTAGGGTGAGTGTGAGGGTTATGGTTAGTCTTAGGCTTAGGCTTAGGCTTAGGCCGAGCATGAGTTTGAGGGAGAGGGTTAGTGTTAGAATGAGGTTTAGGGTTTTAGGGTGATGGTGAGGGTTAGGATGAGGTTTAGGGTTAGGATTAGGGTTAGGTTGAGGCCTAGAGTGAGGGTGAGGGTTAGGGTTAGCGTTAGGATGAGGTTTAGGTTTAGGGTTAGGGTTACATTGAGGGTGAGGGTTAGGGTTAGGGTTACGGTTAGTGTGGGGTTGAGGGTTAGGATTAGGTTTAGGGTTAGGGTTATTGTTAGTTTTATGGTTAGGGTTAAGTTTACAGTGAAGATGAGGCTGAGGGTGAACGTTATGGTTAGGGTTAGGTTGAGGTTTAGGGTTAGGCTTAGGGTTAGGGTGACGGTGAGGGTTGGATTAAGGTTAGGGTCACGGTGAGTGTGAGGGTTAGGGTTAGGGTTAGGCTGAGGTTTAGGGTTAGGGTTAGGGTTAGGGTGAGGGTGAGTTTTAGGGTTAGAATTAGGGTTAGAGGAAGGGTTAGGGTTTGGTTTAGGATTAGGTTTACAGTGAGGGTGAGTGTGTGGATTAGGTTTAGGATTAGGCTTAAGGTTAGGATTAGGCTGAGGGTGATAGTGGGGATGAGGATTCGCTTTTGATTGATGGTTAGGTTTATGGTTAGGTTGAGGGTTAGGATGAGGGTTAGGGTTAGGATTAGGGTTAGGGTGAGGGCTAGGATGAGGGTGATGTTTAGGGTTAGGGTTAGGCTTAGGCTTAGGGTTAGGCTGAGGCTGAAGGTGAGGGTGAGGGTTAGGGTTAGGGTGATAGAGTTACAGTTAGGGTGAGCTTTAGGATGTGGATTAGGGTAAGGGTGAGGGTTAGGGTGAGGGGGACAGTAAGAGTAAGGGTGAGGTTTAGGCTGAGTGTGAGTGTTATGGTAATGGTGAAGGTTAGGGTTAGGGTGAGGTTTAGGGTGAGGTTTAGGGTTAGGTTTAGGGTGAGGGTGAGGCTTACATTGAGGATTAGTGTTAGGGTTAGTGTGAGGTTTAGGGTGAGGATGAGAGTTAGGATTAGGGTGAGGCCTAGGGTGAGGGTGAGGTTTAGGTTTAGGGTTAGGGTGAGGTTTAGGGTTAGTGTGAGGGTTAGGATGAAGGTTAGGCTGAGTGTTAGTGTTAGGGTTAGGGTGAGGATTAGGGCGAGGGTGAGTTTTAAGGTGAGGGTTAGGGTTAGGATGATGACTAGGGTTAGGGTTAGGGTGAGGTTTATGATTAAGGTGATACGTAGGGTGAGGGTGAGGTTTAGTGTGAGGGTGATGGTGGAGGTGTAGTTGAGGGTTAGTGTTACGGTGAGGTTTAGGGTGACGGTGACGGTGAGGGTTAGGGTGAAGTTGAGGGTTTGGGATAGGGTTAGTGTGCGGGTTAGGATTAGGGTTAGGGTTAGGGTAAGGGGTAGGGTGAGGGGTAGGGTTAGGGTTAGGGTAAGGGATAGGGTTAATGTGAGGATTACGGTTACGGTTAGGGTTAGTGTGAGGATAAGGATAAGCGTGAGGATTAGGGTGAGAGTGAGGTTTAAGGGTTAGCGTTAGGGTTAGGGAGAGGGTTATTGTGAAAGTTAAGGTGAGGGTTAGGGTTAGTATGAGGGTGAGGGTTAGAGTTAGGTTTAGATTGCGGGAAACGGTTAGGGTGAGGTTTAGGTTCTGGTTAGGGTTCGGGTTCGGGTTCGGGTTCGGGTGAGCTTTAGGGTGTGGTTGACGGTTAGGGTTAGGGTGAGGGTTAGGGTTACGGTGAGGATTAGTGTTAGGGTTAGGGTTAGGGTTATAGTGAGGGTAAGGGTTAGGATGAGGTTTAGGGTGAGGGTGAGTTTTAGGAAAAGCGTTAGTGGTACGGTGAGGGTTAGGGTGAGGGTTAGGATCCAGGTTAGGTTAGGTGAGGGTGAGGGTTATCGTTAGGTTTAGGGTTAGGTTTAGGGTGAGGGTAAGGTTTAGTGTGAGCGTTAGGGTGAGGGTGAGGGTTAGGGTTAAATTGAGGGTTAGGGTGAGCATTAGGGTGAGATTTCAGTTGAGGGTTTGCGTTAGGGTTAGGGTGAGGTTGAGGGTGAGGGTGAGACTTAGGGTTAGATTTAGGGTGAGGATGTGGTTTAGGTTGAGATTTAGTGTTTCTGTTAGGGTTAGGGTGAGGGTGAGGGTTAGGGTGATGGTAAGGGTTAGAGTGAGGTTTTCAGGGAAGGTGAGGGTTAGGGATAGCATTAGGGTTAAGGATAGATTTAGGGTGAGGGTTAGGGTTAGTGTTAGGGTTACAGTGAGGGTGAGGGTTAGGGTTAGGATTAGGGTGAGGGTTAGGGTTAGGGTTAGGGTGACGGTGAGGGTAAGGGATAGGGTGAGGACTAGGGTTAGGGTTAGGGTTATGGTAAGGTTTAGGTTTAGGGTGAGGGTGAGAGTGAGAGTTAGGTTTAGGATTAGGCTTAGATGTACGGTTCATCTTAGGGTGAGGGTGAGGGTGAGTGTCAGAGTTAGGTTTAGGGTGAGGGTTAGGGTTAGTGTTAGGGTTACGGTGAGGGTGAGAGTTAGGGTTAGGGTGACGGTGAGGGTAAAGGTCAGGGTGAGGGCTTGCTTAAGGTTTAGGGTTAGGTTCAGGTTTAGGTTTAGGGTGAGTGTGAGTTTGAGGGTTTGGTTTAGGATGAGGCTTAGGTGTAGGGTTCGGCTTAGGGTGAGGGTGAGGGTGAGTGTGAGAGTTAGGTTTAGGGTGAGGGTTAGGGTTATGATTATTTTTAGGTTGAGGGTGATGGTGAGGGTTAGTGTTTGGGTGAGGGTTATCGTTAGGGTTAAGTTTAGGGTGAGGGTTTGGGTTAGTGTTAGTGTTAGGATGAGGATTAGGCTGAGGGTTAGGTTTAGGTTTAGGGTGAGGGTAAGTGTTAGGGTGAGGGTGAGTGTTAGGTTTAGGATTAGGGTTAGGTTTAGGGTGAGGGTTAGGGATAGGGTTAGGATTAGGGTGAAGGTTTTGTTTAGGGTTAGGTTTAGAGTTAGGGTGAAGGTGAGGGTGAGGGTTAGCGTTTGGATTAGGGTTAGGGTTAGGCTGAGGTTGATGTTGAGCGTGAGGGTTATGGTTAATGTGAGGGTTGGAGTTAGGGTTATCTTTAAGGTTAGGGTGAGGGTTAGGGTTAGGGTTAGGATGAGGGTAAGGGTTAGGGTAAGGGCTAGGGTGAGGGTGAGGGTTAGGATTAGGCTTAGGGTTAGGGTGAGGTTTAGGGTGAGGGTTAGTGTTAGGGTTAGGGTTAGGGTTAGGGTGAGGGATAGGGTGAGGGTAAGGGTTAGGGTGAAGTTTTGGGTGAGGGTGAGGGATAAGCTTAAGGTCAGGGGAAGGGTTAGGGTCGAGGTTTCGGTTGAGGTTGAGGGTTAATGTTAGCATTAGGTTTATGGTGAGTGTGAGGGTTAGGGTGAGAGTTAGGGTTATCTTTAGGGATATGGTGAGGATTAGGGTTAGGGTTAGGTTTCCGGTGAGGGGTAGGTTGAGGGGTAGGGTTAGGGTTACAGTTAGGGTGAGGGTTAGGGTGAGGGTGACAGTAAGGGTAAAGGAGAGGGTTAGGATGAGGATTAGGGTTAGGGTTAAGGTGAGGGTGAGGATTAGATTGAGGATTAGTGTTAAGTTTAGAGTGAGGTTTAGGGTGAGGATGAGGGTTAGGGTTAGGGTGAGGGCTAGGGTGAGGGTGAGGGTTAGGGATAGGGTTAGGTTGAGGTTTAGGTTTAAGGTGAAGGTTAGGGTTAGTGTGAGGGTCAGTGTTAGGACTAGGTTTACTTTTAGGTTGAGTGTAAATGTTAGGGTAAGGGTTAGCGTTAGGGTGAGGGTTATAGATAGGGTTAGTGTTAGTGTTAGGTTCAGGGTTATGTTAGGGTTAGGGTTACAGTTACGGTGAGAGTGAGGGTGAGGGTTAGGGTTTATGTGATGGTTAGTGTTAGGGTGAGGGCTATGGTTAGGTTTAGGGTTAGGGTGAGGTTTAGACTTAGTGTGAGGGTGAGGCTGAGGGTCAGAGTGAGTTTAGGGTGAGGGTTAGGTTTATGGATGGGGTTAGGGTGAGAATGAGGGTTAGGGTGAGGGTGATGGTGAGGGTGAGGGTGAGGGTTAGGTTTAGGGTGAGGGATAGGGTTATGGTTACAGTTAGGGTGAGTGTGAGGGTGTGGGTTATGGTGAGCGTGATGGTGAAGTTGAGGGTGAGGGTGAGGGTTAGGATTTGGGTGAAGGTTAGGATGAGGGTTAGACTGAGGGTTAAGTTTAGGTTTAGGGTGAGGGTAAGGTTTAGAATGAGTGTAAGGGTTACAGTGAGGGTGAGGGTTAGGTTTTGGATTAGGGTTAGGGTTAGGTTGAGGGTTTAGGGTTAGTGTTTGGATTAGGGTTAGGGTTAGGTTAGGCTTAGGGTGAGGTTGAGGGTGAGGTTGAGGGTTAGGGTTAATGTGAGGGTTAGGGTTAGGATTAGCGTTAAGGTTATTGTGAGGGTTAGGGTTAGGATGAGGGTTAGTCTGAGGGATAGGTTTAGGGTTAGGGTGAGGGTAAGGGTTAGGTTGAGGTTTAGGGTGAGGGTGAGGGTTAGGTTAAGGCTTAGTGTTAGGGTGAGGGTTAGGGTTAGGGTTAGAGTGAGAGTGAGGTTTAGGGTTAGGGTGAGAGTGAGGGTTAGTGATAGGGTTGGGGTTAGGGTCAGGGTCAAGTTTAGGGTTAGCGTTAGAGTTAGGGTGACGATGAGTGTGAGGGTTAGGGTTAGGTTTAGGTTTAGGGTTAGGGTTAGGCTGAGGGTGAGGGTGAGGGTGAGGGTGAGGGTGAGTTTTAGGTTTAGGATGAGGGTTAGAGTTAGGTTTAGGGTTATGGTTGGGTTGAGGGTTAAGGTTAGGTTTAGGAAGTGGGTTTGGCTGAGAGTTAGGGTTATGGTTAGGGTGAGGTTTAGGATTAGTGTGAGGGTTAGGATGATGGTTAGGCTGATTGTTAGGGTTAGTGTAAGGGTGAGGGTAAGGGTTTGGGTGAGGGTGAGGGTTAGGTTTAGGGTTAGGTTTAGGGTTAGGGTGAGGGTTAGGGATAGGGTTAGGATTAGGGTGAGGGTTACGGTGAGGGTTAGGGTTAGGGTTAGCGTTAGGATGAGGTGTAGTTGAGGGTTAGGGTTAGGGTGAGGTTTAGGGTGACGGTTACGGTAAGGGTTAGGGTGAAGTTTAGGGTTTGGGATAGGGTTACTGTCAGAGTTAGGCTTAGGGTTAGGGTTAGTGTGAAGTTTAAGTTGAGGGGTAGGGTTAGGGTTAGGGTGAGGTATAATGTTAATGTGAGGATTAGGGTTAGGGTTAGGGTTAGTGTGAGTGTAAGGATAAGAGTGAGGGTTAGGGTGAGAGTGAGGTTTAGGGTTAGCGTTAGCGTTAGGGTGAGGGTTAGTGTGAAGGTTAAGGTGAGGGTTTGGGTTAGTATGAGGGTGAGGGTTAGAGTTAGGTTTAGATTGAGGGTTAGGGTTAGGGTTAGGTTTAGGGTCGGGTTAGGGTGAGGGTTCGGGTTCGGGTTCGGGTGAGTTTTAGAGTGTGGGTGACGGTTTAGGTTAGGGTGAGGGTTAGGGTTACGGTGATGATTAGGGTTAGTGTTAGGGTTATAGTGAGGGTAAGGGTTAGGATGAGTTTTAGGGTGAGTGTGAGGTTTAGGGATAGCATTAGAGTTAGGGTGAGGTTTAGGGTTAGGGTTAGTGTCAGGATCAGGATAAGTGTGAGGGTTAGGATGAGATTGAGGTTTAGTGTTAGCATTAGGGTTACGGTGAGATTTAGGGTGAGGGTTAAGGTGAGGTTTAGTGTTAGTATGAGGGTGAGGGTTATAGTTATGTTTACGGTGAGGGTTAGGTTTAGGGTGAGGTTTAGGGTTGGGTTAGGTTTCTGGTTCGGGTTGGGGTTCGGGTGAGTTTTAGGGTGTGGGTGAGTGTTAGGGTTAGTGTGAGGGTTAGGGTACTGGTGAGGATTAGGGTTAGGGTTAGGGTTATAGTCAGGGTAAGGGTTAGGATGAGGTTTAGGGTGAGGGTGAGGTTTAGGGATAGCGTTAGATTTAGGTTGAGGTTTAGGGTAAGGGTTAGGATCCAGGTTAGTTTAGGTAAGTGTGAGGGTTATCGTTAGTTTTAGGGTTAGGTTTAGGGTGAGGGTAAGGTTTAAGGTGAGCGTTAGGGTGAGGGTGAGGGTTAGGGTTAAGTTGCGTGTTAGGGTGAGCGTTAGGGTGAGGGTTCAGTTGAGGGTTTGGGTTAGGGTTAGGGTGAGGTTGAGGGAGAGGGTGAGACTTAGGGTTAGGTTTAGGGTGAGGATGGGGTTTAGGTTTAGTGTTAGGGTGAGGGTTAGGGTGAAGTATAGGGTGAGGGTAAGGGTTAGAGGGAGGTTTAGGGGAAGGGTTAGGGTTAGGGATAGCATTAAGGTTAAGGATAGGTTTAGGGTGAGGGTTAGTGTTAGTGTTAGGGTTACAGTGAGGGTGATGGTTAGGGTTAGGGTTAGGATTAGGGTGAGGGTTAGGTTTAGGGTTAGGGTGACGGTGAGGGTAAAGGTTAGGGTGAGTACTAGGGTTAGGGTTAGGGTTAGGGTAAGGTTTAGGTTTAGGGTGAGGGTGAGAGTGAGAGTTAGTTTTAGGATTAGGCTTAGGTGTAGGGTTAGGCTTAGGGTGAAGTTGAGGGTGAGTGTCAGATTTAGTTTTGGTGTGAGGGTTAAGGTTAAGGTTATTTTTAGGGTGAGGGTGAGGGTGAGGGTTAGGGTGTGGGTGAGGTTGAGGTTGAGGGTGAGGTGGAGGGTTAAGGTTTGTGTGAGGGATAGGGTTAGTTAAGGTTAGGGTGAGGGTTAGTGTTATGGTTAGTGTTAGGATGAGGGTTAGCTTTAGGGTTATTGTGAGGGTAAGGTTTACGGTGAGCGTGAGGCTTAGGGTTAGAATTAGGGTTTGGGTTAGGGTGAAGATCAGGGATAGGGTTTGGATTAGAGTGAGGGTTTTGTTTAGGGTTAGGTTTAGAGTTAGGGTGAGGGTGAGGGTGAGGGTTAGCGTTTGGATTAGGGTTAGGGTTAGGGTTAAGCTGATGTTGATGTTGAGGATGAGGGTTAAGGTTAATTTGAGGTTTAGCATTAAGGTTAGTGTGAGGGTTAGGTTTAGGTTTAGGATGAGGATAATGGTTAGGGTGAGGGCTAGGGTGAGGGTGAGAGTTAGGGATAGGGTTAGGTTGAGGTTTAGTGTTAAGGTGATGGTTAGGGTTAGTGTGAGGGTTAGTGTTAGGACTAGGGTTAGTTTTAGGGTGAGGGTTAGTGTTAGGTTGAGTTATAGCGTTAGGGTGAGGGTTATGGTTAGGGTTAGGGTTAGTGTTAGCTTTAGGGTTATTGTTTGGGTTAGGGTTAAGCTTACGTTGATGGTGAGGGTGAGGGTAAGTGTTAGGGTGAGGGTTACCGTTAGGGTGAGGGTTATGGTTAGGTTTAGGATTAGTGTTAGGTTTAGGGTTATTGTTAGGGTTAGGGTTAGGGTTAAGGTTACGGTGAGGGTGAGGTTGAGGGTAAGGTTTAGGGTTAGGTTGAGGTTTAGGTTTAGGGTTAGGGTTAGAGTTAGGGTTAGGGTGAGGGTGAGGTTTAGGTTTAGAGTTAGTGTTAGGGGGAGGGTTAGGTTGAGGGTGAGGGTTAGGGTTAGGTTTAGGTTTAGTGTTAGGATTAGGGTTAGGGTGAGGTTGAGTGTGAGGGTTAAGGTTAGGGTTAGTCTGAAGGTGAGGGTGAGGGTTAGGTTTAGAATTAGGGTGAGGTTTAGGATGAGGTTAAGGTTAGGATTAGGGTTAGGATGAGGGCAAGGGTCAGGGTGAGGGTTAGGGTTAGCATTATGGTGAGGTTTAGGATTACTGTTAGGTTTATGGTTAGGGTGAGGGTTAGGGTTAGGGTTACAGTGAGGGTAGGTTTAGGGTTAGGGTGAGGGTTAGTGTTAGGGTTAGGGTGAGAGTGAGGTTTAGGGTTAGAGTGAGGTTTAGTGTTAGGTTTAGGGTTAGGGTGAGGGTTAGAAGTCAGGTTCGGTTTAGGCTTAGGCCGATTGTGGTGGTGAGGGTTACGGTTAGGGTTAGGGTGAGAGTTAGGTTTAGGTTTAGGGTGAGAGTTAGGATGAGGTTTGTGGTTATGGTGATGGTTAGGGTTAGTTTTAGGGTTACGATTAGGGTTAATTTTAGGGTTAGCGTTAGGTTGAGGGTTTCGGTTAGGGTTAGGGTTAAGTTTAGGATTAGGGTTAGGGTTAGGGTTATTGTTAGTGTTATGGTTAGTGTTAAGTTTGCAGTGAGGGTGAGGCTCAGGGTGAGGGTTATGGTTAGTGTTAGGGTTTGGGTTAGGGTTAGTATTATTGTTAGGGTTAGGTTTAGAGTTACGGTCATGGTGAGAGTGAGGGTGAGGGTTAGGGTGAGTTTTAGGGTGAGGTTTAGGGTTAGGGTTAAGGTTAGGTTTAGGGTGCTGGTGAGGTTTAGGGTTAGAGTTAGGGTGAGGGGGAGGGTTAGGGTGAGGGTTAGGGTTAGGTTTAGTGTTACCATTAGGGTGAGGGTGAGGGTTAGGTTGAGGTTTAGGGATAAGGTTAGGGTTAGGATTAGGGTTAGGGTGAGGGTGAGGGTTAGGGTTAGGCTTAGGATTAGGGTTAGGCTGAGGGTGAGGCTGGGGGTTAGGATTAGGATTAGGGTGATGGTTAGGGTTAGGGTTATTGTTATTGTTAGGGTTAGCTTTAGAGTTAACGTGAGGGTGAGGTTGCGGGTAGTGTTTCGGTTACGGTTAAGCTGAGGTTTAGGGTTAGGTTTAGAGACAGGGTTAGGGTGAGGGTGAGGTTTAGGTTTAAAGTTAGGGTTAATGTTAAGGTTAGGCTTAGGGTTAGAATGAGGCTGAGCTTGGGCATGAGGATTAGGGTTAGGGTTAGGGTTAGAGTTAGGGTTAGGTTTAGGGTTAGGGTTAGGCTAAGGGTTAATTTTAGTGTTATGGTTAGTGTTAGGTTTAAGTTTGCAGTGAGGGTGAGGCTGAGGATGAGGTTTATGGTTAGGGTTAGGGTTATGGTTAGTGTTATTGTTAGGTTTAGGGTTAGAGTTACGGTTAGGGTGAAGGTGAGGGTTAGGGTTAGGTGAGAATTAGGGTGAGGTTTAGGGTTGGGGTTAGGTTGAGGGTGAGGATTATGTTTAGAGTCAGGGTTAGTGGGAGGGTTAGGGTGAAGGTTAGGGTTAGGTTGATTTTTAGGGATAGGGTTAGGGTGAGGATTAGGGTTAGGGTGAGGGTGAGTGTGAGTGTTAGGGTTAGGGTTATGCTTAGGTTTAGGGTTAGGCTGAGGGTGAGGGTGAGAGTGAGCATTTGTGTTACAGTGAGGGTGAGGATTAGAGTTAGGGTCAGGGTTACGATGAGGGTTAGAGTTAGAGTGAGGGTGAAGGTTAGGGTTAGGGTGAGGGTTAGTGTTAGGATGAGGGTTAGGGTGAGGGTGAGGGTTAGGATTAGGGTTAGAGTTAAGTTTATTGTTAGTGTTATGGTTAAGGTTACTTTTGGAGTGAGGGTGATGCTGAGGGTGAGGGTTAGGGTTAGGTTTAGGGTTAGGGTTAGGATTAGGGTTAGGGTGAGGGTGAGTTTGAGGGTAAAGGTTAGGGTTAGGGTGATGGTTAGTGTTACGGTTAGCTTGAAGGTTAGGATGAGGGTTAGGGATAGATTGAGTGTTAGAGTGTTAGGGTGAGGGTGAAGGTAAGGGTAAATTGAGGGTTAGGCTGTGGGTGAGGGTTAAGATAAGGGTGAGTGTTAAGGTTAGCGTGAGGGTTAGGGTAAGTGTGAGGGTTAGGGGTTAGGGTGAGGCTGAGAGTTAGATTGAGGATTAGGATTAGGGTTAGTGTGAGGTTTAGGGTGAGGATAAGGGTTTAGGTTTAGGTGAGGATAAGAGTTAGAATTAGGGTTAGGGTGAGGGCTAGGGTGAGGCTGGGTGTTAGGGTTAGGGTTAGGGTTAGGGTGCGGTTTAGGGTTAGGATGAATATTAGGGTTAGTGTGAGGGTTAGTGTTAGGGTTATGGTTAGTGTTAGGGTAGGGGTAAGTGTTAGGGTGATGGTTAAGTTTAGGGTGAGGGTTACAGTTAGGTTGAGGGTTAGGGTTCGTGTTAGGCTTATTTTTAATTTTAGGTTTAGGGTTACGTTGAGGGTGAGGGTGAGGGTGAGGGTTAGGGTTATTGTGAGGTTTAGGGTTAGGATTTGGGTTAGAGTTAGGGTTAGGGTTAGGGTGAGGTTTAGGGTTAGAGTTAGGCTTAGGGTGAGGGTTAGGTTGACGGTTCGGGTTAGGGTTAGTGTTAGTTTAGGGTTAGGGTGAGGGTGAGTGTGTGGGTTAGGGTTAGGTTTAGGGTAAGGCTTAGGGTTAGGGTGAGGGTGAGTTTGAAGGTGAGGGTTAGGTTTAGGGTGAGTGTTAGGATTACGGTTAGGGTGAGGGTAAGGGTGAGGGTTAGGGTTAGGATTAGGGTTAGGCTGAGGGCTAGGGTGAGGTTGAGGTTTAGGTTTATGGTTAGGGGGAGGTTTAAGGTTAGGGTTAGGTTGAGGATGAGGTTTAATTTTAGAGTTAGTGTTAGGGTGAGTGTGAGTGTTAGGGTTAGTGTTAGGGTTAATGTTAGGGTTATTGCTAGGGTTAGGTTGAGGGTTAGTGTTATGGTTAGGATTAGGATTAGGGTTAATGTGAGGGTGAGTGTGAGGGTTAGGGTGAGGGTTAGGTTGGGCTTAGGGTTAGGCTGAGGGTGATGGTGAGGGTAGGGTTAGGGTTAGGGTGAGGGTGAGGTTTAAGGTTAGAGTTAGTGTTCTTGTGAGGGTTAGTTTGAGAGTGAGTGTTAGGGTTAGGTTGTGGGTGAGGGTTAGGATTAGGTTGATGCTAAGGGTTATGGTCAGGGTGAGGGTGAGGATGAGGGTTAGGGATAGTGTGAGGATTAGGGTGAAGGTGACAGTAAGGGTAAAGGTGAGGGTTAGGCTGAGAGTGAGGATTACTGTAAGGGTGAGGGTTAGGGCTAGGGTGAGGGTTAGGTTTAGGGTTAGGGTTAGGGTGTGGTTTAAATTGAGGATTCGTTTTTGGGATTAGTGTGAGATTTAGGGTGAGGATGAGGTTTAGGGTTGGGTTGAGCGCTAGGGTGACGATGAGGGTTAGGATTAGGGTTAGGGTGAGTGTTAGGTTTTGGGTGAACTTTAGGGTTAATGTGAGGGTTAGTGTTAGGGTTAGGGTTAGTGTTGGGGTGAGGGTGAGTGTTAGGGTGAGGTTTAGTGTTAGGGTGAGAATTATGGTTAGAATGAGGGTTAGGGTTAAGTTTAGGGTTATTTTTAGGGTTATTGTTAGGGTTAGGATGAGGGTCAGGTTTAGGATTAGGGTTAGGGTGAAGGCTAGGGTGAATGTGAGAATTAGGGTTAGTGTTAGGCTTAGGCTTAGGGTTAGGCTTAGGCTGAGGGTGAGGTTGAGGGTGAGGGTTAGCATGATGGTTAGGTTCATGGTTAGAGTGAGGGTTAAAATGAGGGTTAGGTTTAGGGTGAGGTTTAGGATGAGGGTGACAGTAAGGGTCAAGATGAGGGTTAGTGTGAGGACTAGGGTTAGGGTGAGGGTGAGGATAAGATTGAGGATAGTGTTAAGGTTAGAGTGACTTTTACGGTGATAATGAGGGTTAGGGTTAGGGTGAGGGCTAGGGAGAGGGTGAGGATTAGGGATAGGGTTAGGTTGAGGTTTAGGGTTAAGGTGATGGTTAGAGGGTTAGTGTGAGGGTTAGTGTTAGGACTAGGGTTAGTTTTAGGGTGAGGGATAGTGTTAGGGTGAGTTATAGCGTTAGGGTAAGGGTTATGGTTAGGGTTAAGGTTAGTGTTAGCTTTAGGGTTATTGTTTGGGTTAGGGTTAAGCTTACGTTGAGGGTGAGGGTGAGGGTAATATTAGGGTGAGGGTTACCGTTAGGGTGAGGGTTATGGTTAGGGTTAGGGTTAAGTGTTAGGTTTAGTGTTATTTTTAGGGTTAGGGTTAGGGTTAAGGTTACGGTGAGGATGAGGGTGAAGGTAAGGTTTAGGTTTAGGTTGAGGTTTAGGTTTAGGGTTAGGGTTAGATTTTGGGTTAGGGTGAGGGTGAGGTTTAGGTTTAGAGATAGTGTTAGGGGGAGGGTTAGGGTGAGGGTTAGGGTTAGGGTTAGGGTTAGGTTTAGTGTTAGGATTAGGGTTAGGGTGAGGTTGAGTGTGAGGGTTAGGGTTAGGGTTAGTCTGAGGGTGAAGGTAAGGGTTAGGTTTAGGATTAGGGTGAGGTTTAGGATGAGGTTAAGGTTAGGATTAGGGTTAGGATGAGGGCAAGTGTGAGGGTGAGGGTTAGGGTTAGCATTATGGTGAGGTTTAGGATTAGGGTTAGGTTTATGGTTAGGGTGAGGGTTAGGGTTAGGGTTACAGTGAGGGTGAGGTTTAGGGTTAGGGTGAGGGTTAGGGTTAGGGTTAGGGTGAGGGTGAGGTTTAGGGTTGGATTTAGGGATAGTGTTATGGTTAGGGTTAGGGTGAGTGTTAGGGTGAGGGTTGGGGTGAGGTTTAGGGTGACTGTTAGGATGAGGTTTGTTGTTATGGTTAGGGTTAGGGTTAGTTTTAGGGTTACGATTAGGGTTAGGGTTAGGGTTAGGGTTAGGGTTTGGGTTAGGGTTAGGTTTAAGTTTAGGATTAGGGTTAGGGTTAGGGTTATTGTTAGTGTTATGGTTAGTGTTAAGTTTGCGGTGAGGGTGAGGCTCAGGGTGAGGGTTATGGTTAGTGTTAGGGTTTGGGTTAGGGTTAGTATTATTGTTAGGGTTAGGGTTAGAGTTACGGTCATGTTGAGAGTGAGGGTGACGGTTAGGGTGAGGTTTAGGGTGAGGTTTAGGGTTAGGGTTAGGGTTAGGGTTAGGGTGCTGGTGCGGTTTAGGGTTAGAGTTACGGTGAGTGGGAGGGTTAGGGTGAGGGTTAGGGTTAGGTTTAGTGTTACCATTAGGGTGAGGGTGAGGGTTAGGTTGAGGTTTAGGGATAGGGTTAGGGTTAGGATTAGGGTGAGGGTGAAGGTGAAGGTTAGGGTTAGGCTTAGGCTTAGGGTTAGGCTGAGGGTGAGGCTGGGTGTGAGTATTAGGGTTAAGGTGATGGTTAGGGTTAGGGTTAGTGTTATTGTTAGGGTTAGGGTTACAGTTAAGGTGAAGTTAAGGGTGCACGTAGGGTTAGGGTTAGGGTTAAGCTGAGGTTTAGGGTTAGGTTTAGAGATAGGATTAGGGTGAGTGTGAGGTTTAGGGTTAAAGTTAGGGTTAATGTTAGGGTTAGGCTTAGGGTTAGAATGAGGCTGAGCTTGGGCTTGAGGATTAGGTTTAGGGTTAGGGTTATAGTTAGGGTTAGGTTTAGGATTAGGGTTAGGCTAAGGGTTAATATTAGTGTTATGGTTAGTGTTAGGTTTAAGTTTGCAGTGAGGGTGAAGCTGAGGATGAGGTTTATGGTTAGGGTTAGGGTTATGGTTAGTGTTATTGTTAGGGTTAGTGTTAGAGTTACCGTGAGGGTGAGGGTGAGGGTGAGGGTAAGGCTTAGGTGAGATGGGTAAGGTTTAGGGTTAGGGTTAGGTTGAGGGTGAGGATTATGTTTAGAGTTAGGGTTAGTGGGAGGTTTAAGGTGAGGGGTAGGGTTAGGTTGATTTTTAGGGATAGGGTTAGGGTTAGGATTAGGTTTAGGGTGAGGGTGAGGGTGAAGGTTAGTGTTACGTTTAAGCTTAGGCTTAGGGTTAGGCTGAGGGTGAGGGTGGGAGTGAGCGTTTGTGTTACAGTGAGGGTGAGAATTAGAGTTAGGGTGAGGGTTAGAAGGAGGGTTAGGGTTACAGTGAGGGTGAGGGTTAGGGTTAGTGTGAGGGTAACGTTTAGGATTAGGGTTAGGGTGAAGGTGAGGGTTAGGATTAGGGTTAGAGTTAGGTTTATTGTTAGTGTTATGGTTAAGGTTACTTTTGGAGTGAGGCTGAGTGTGAGGGTTAGGGTTAGGATTAGGGTTAGGGTTAGGATTAGGGTTAGGGTGAGGGTGAGATTGAGGATGAGGTTGAGGGTTAGGGTTAGGTTTAGGATGCGATTTAGGTTTAGGATTAGGGTTAGAGTTAGGGTTAGGTTTAGGGTGAGGGTAAGTGTTAGGGTGAGGTTTAGGTTTAGGGTTAGGTTTACAGATAGGTTGAGGGTTAGGTTTCCTGCTAGTGTTATTTTTAATTTTAAGTTTATTGTTACGTTGAGGGTGAGGGTGAGGGTGAAGGTTAGGGTTAGGGTTAGGGTGAGGTTTAAAGTTAGGATTAGGGTTAGAGTTAGGGTTAGGGTTAGGTTGAGGTTTAGGGTTAGAGTTAGGCTTATGTTGAGGCTTAGTGTGAGGGTTAGGGTTAGGGTTAGTGTTAGGTTAGGGTAAGGGTGAGGGTTAGTGTGAGGGTTAGGGTTAGGTTTAGGTTGAGGTTTAGGTATACGGTTAGGGTTAGAGTTAGGGTTAAGTTGATCGTGAGGTTTAGGGTTAGAGTTCGAGTTAGTGTTACGGTTAGGTTTAGGGTGAGGGTTAGGGTGAGGGTTAGATTTCGGGTTAGGCTTAGGCGGATTGTGAGTGTGAGGGTTAGGGTTAGGGTGAGGGTTAGCGTTAGATTTAGGGTGAGGGTTTGCAAGAGGTTTTTGGTTATGGTTAGGGTTAGTGTTAGTTTTAGGGTTAGGGTTAGGGTTAAGTTTAGGTTTATGGTTAGGGTTAAGGTGAGGGATAGGTTTAGGGTTAGGCTTAGGTTTAAGGTTATGGTTATTGTTAGTGTTATGGTCAGTGTTAAGTTTGCAGTGAGGGTGAAGCTCAGGTTGAGGGTTATGGTTAGTGTTAGTGTTAGGGATAGGGTTAAGGTTAGTGTTACTGTTAGGGTTAGAGTTAGAGTTATGGTCACGGTGAGAGTGAGGGTGAGGGTGAGGGTTAGGGTGAGGTTTAGGGTGAGGTTTAGGTTTAAGGTTAGGGTTAGGGTGCTGGTGAGCTTTAGGTTTATAGTTAGGGTTAAGGGGAAGGATAGGGTGAGGGTTAGATTTAGGGTTAGTTTTATAGATAGGTTGAGGGTTAGGGTTCCTGGTAGGGTTATTTTCAATTGTAAGTTTAGGGTTACGTTGAGGGTGAGGGTGAGGGTGAGGGTTAGGGTTAGGGTTAGGGTGAGGGTTAAGGTTAGGATTAGGGTTAGAGTTAGGGTTAGGGTTAGGGTGAGGTTTAGGGTTAGAGTTAGGCTTAGGGTGAGGGTTAGTGTGAGGGTTAGGGTTAGGGTTAGTGTTAGGTTAGGGTTAGGGTGAGGGTTAGTGTGAGGGTTAGGGTTAGGTTTTGGTTGAGGTATAGGTAGAGGGTTAGGGTTAGAGTTAGAGTTAGGTTGATCGTGAGGTTTAGGGTTAGAGTTAGGGTTAGAGTTAGGGTTAGTTTTAAGGTGAGGGTTAGGGTGAGAGTTAGAGTTCGGGTTAGGCTTAGGCGGATTTTGAGGGTGAGGGTTAGGGTTAGGGTGAGGGTTAGCGTTAGGTTTAGGGGGAGGGTTTGGATGAGGTTTTTGGTTATGGTTAGGGTTAGTGTTACTTTTAGGGTTAGGGTTAGGGTTAGGTTTATGGTTAGGGTTAAGGTGAGGGTTAGGTTTGGGGTTAGGCTTAGGGTTAATGTTAGGATTATTGTTAGTGTTATGGTTAGTGTTAAGTTTGCAGTGAGGGTGAGGCTCAGGTTGATGGTGATGGTTAGTGTTAGGGTAAGGGTTAGGGTTAAGGGTAGTGTTATTGTTAGGGTTAGGGTTAGAGTTACAGTCACGGTGAGAGTGAGGGTGAGGCGGAGGGTTAGGGTGTGGTTTAGGGTGAGGTTTAGATTTAAGGTTAGGGTTAGGGTGCTGGTGAGGTTTAGGTTTAGAGTTAGGGTTAAGGGGAGGGTTAGGGTGAGGGTTAGGTTTAGGTTTCGTGTTAGCATTAGGGTTAGGCTTAGGGTTAGTTTAGGGTCAGTGTGAGGGTGAGGGTTAGGGTTAGGGTTAGGCTTAGGCTTAGGCTTAGGCTAAGGGTGAGGATGGGAGTGATTATTAGGCTTAGGGTGATGGTTAGGCTTAGGTTAGTGTTATTGTTAGGGTTAGGGTTAGAGTTACGGTGAGGGTGAGGGTGCGGGTGAGGTTTAGGGTTAGGGTTAAGGTAAGGTTAAGGGTTAGATTAAGAGATAGAGTTAGGGTGAGGGTGAGGTTTAGGGTTAGAGTTAGTGTTAGTGTTAGGGTTAGGCTTAGGTTTAGGCTGAGCCTGAGGGTGGGGGTGAGGATTAGGGTTAGGGTTAGGGTTAGAGTTAGGGTTAGGGTTAGGGTTAGAGTTAGGGTTAGGGTTAGGGTTAGAGTTAGGGTTTGGTTTATTTTTAGAGTTATGGTTAGGGTTAAGTTTGCAGTGAGAGTGAGGCTGAGGGTGAGGTTTATGGTTCGGGTTAGGGTTAGGATTAGGGTTAGGGTAAGGGTGAGTGTGAGGGTTAGGGTTAGGGTTAGGCTTAGGCTTAGGGTTAGGCTGAGGGTGAGGGTGGGGGTGAGGGTTAGTGTTATGTTGAGGGTGAGGATTAGGGTTTGGGTGTTGCTTAGGATGAGGGTTAGTGTTATGGTGAGGGTAAGGTTTAGAGTTAGGGTGAGGGTTTGGGTTAGGATTAGGGTGAGGGTGAGGGTGATAGGGTTAGGGTTAGGGTTAGGGTTATTGTTAGTGTTATGGTTAAGGTTACCTTTGCAGTGAGGGTGAGGCTGAGGGGGAGGTTTAGGGTGAGGATTAGGTTAGGGTGAGGTTGAGGGATAGGATTAGGGTTAGGGTGAGGTTTAGGGTTAGGGTGAGGGTTAGGGTTAGTGTGAGGGTTAGTGTTAGGGTTATGGTTAGGGTTAGGGTCAGGGTTAGTGTTAGGTTCAGGGTTAGGGTTAGGGTTAGTGTTAGGGTTAGTGTTATGGTGAGGGTTAGTTTGAGGTTTAGGGTTAGGCTTAGGTTTAGGATTATGTTTGGGTGAGGGTGAGTGTGAGGGTTAGGGTTACGCTTTGGCTTAGGCTGAGGGTGAGGGTGGGGGTGAGTATTAGTGTTTGGTGATAGTTAGGTTTAGAATTAGAGTGACGGTTAGGATGAGGTTTAGGGTTACGATTAGGGTGAGGGCTAGGGTGAGGGTGAGGGTTAGTGTTAGGGTTAGGGTTAGGCTGAGGTTTAGGCTGAGGGTATGATTGAGGGTGAGGGTTAGGGTTAGGTTGATGGTTAGGGTTCGGTTAGCTTGAAGGTTAGAATGAGGTTTAGGGATAGGGTGAGTGTTAGGGTGAGGGTGATGGTAAGGGGAAATTTGAGGGTTAGGCTGTGGGTGAGGGTTAAGATAAGGGTGAGGGTTAGGGTTAGGGTGAGGGTTAGGGTAATTGTGAGGGTTAGGGGATAGCGTGAGGATGAAGGTTAGGTTTAATGTGAGGTTTAGGGTGAGCATGAGGGTTAGGGTTAGGTGAGGGTAAGGGTTAGAATTAGAATTAGGGTGTGGGCTAGGGTGAGGGTGAGGTTTAGTGTTAGGGTGAGGTTTAGGATTAGGTTGAGTGTTAGGGTTAGTGTGAGGGTTAGGGTTAGGTATAGGGATAGTGTTAGGGTGAGGGTAAGTTTTAGGATGATGGTTAGGGTTTGGGTGAGGGTTACAGTTCGGGTAAGGTTTTGGTTTAGTGTTAAGGTTATTTTTAATTTTAGGTTTAGGGTTACATATAGGGTGAGTGTCAGGGTGTGGGTTAGGGTTAGGGTTAGGGTGAGCTTTAGGGTTAGGATTAGTGTTAGAGTTAGGGTTAGGATTAGGGTGAGTTTTAGGTTTAGAGTTAGGCTTAGGGTGAGGGTTAGTGTGAGGTTTAGGGTTAGGGTTAGTGTTATGTTACGGTTAGAGTGAGGGTTAGTGTGAGGGTTAGGGTTAGAGTTAGGGTTATGGTTAGGATTAGGGTTAGGGTGAGGGTGAGTGTGTGGGTTAGAGTTAGGTTTAAGGTTAGTCTAAGGGTTAGGCTGATGGTGAGGTTGAGGGTGAGGGTTAGGTTTAGGGTGAGGGTTAGGATTAGGGTTAGGGTGAGGTTTAGGATGAGGGTTAGGGATAGGATGAGGGTTAGGGTGATTGGTGGGGTGAGGGTGATATTTTGGGTTAGGGTTAGGGTGAGGTGTAGGGTTAGGTTGAGGTTGAGGTTTAATTTTAGAGTTAGGGTTAGGGTGAGGTTTAGGGTTAGGGTTAGTGTTTGGGTTAGGGTTAGGTTTAGTGTTAATGTTAGGTTGAGGGTCATGGTTATGGTTAGGATTAGGTTTAGGGTGAGGGTGAGGGTGAGTGTGAGGGTTAGGGTTATGGTTAGGCTTAGTGTTAGGCTGAGGGTGTGGGTGAGGGTTAGGGTGTGGGAGATGTTTAGGGTTAGAGTTAGTGTTAGTGTGAGGGTTAGTGTTAGGGTTAGGTTGTGGGTGAGGGTTAGCGTTAGGGTGATGCTTAGAGTTACGGTCAGGGTGAGGTTTAGGATGAGGGTTAGGGTTAGTGTGAGGGTTAGGGTGACGGTGACAGTAAGGTTAAAGCTGAGGGTTAGGCTGAGAGTGAGGATTACAGTAAGGGTGAGGGTTAGGGTTTCGGTGAAGGATAGGTTTAGGGTTAGGGTGAGGGTGTGGTTCAAATTGAGCATTAGGGTTAGGGTTATTGTGAGGTTTAGGGTGAGCATGAGGGTTAGGGTTTGGTTGAGGGCTAGAGTGAGGGTGAGGTTTAGGATTAGGGTTAGCGTGAGTGTTAGCCTTAGGGTGATCATTAGGGTTAGTGTGAGTGTTAGTGTTAGGGTTAGAGTTAGTGTTAGGGTGAGGGTTAATGTTAGGAGTAGGGTTAGGGTTAGGGTTAGAGTGAGGGTTAGGCTTAGGCTTAGGGTTTGGGTATAGGCTAGTTTGATGGTGAAGATTAGGGTTAGGGTTAGTGTGACGGGTAGGGTGAGGGCTAAGTTTAGTGTTAGGGTTAGGGTTGGGGATAGGTTGAGTTTTAGTGTGAGGTTGAGGGTTAGTGTTAGAGTTTGGATTAGGGTTAGGTTTAAGGTGAGGGTGAGTGTGAGGTTTAGGATTAGGATTAGGGTTAGGTTTAGAGTTAGGGTGAGGGTGAGGGTGAGTGTTACGGTTATGGTGAGTGTTGGGGTTGTTTAGAGTGAGGGTTAGGGTGAGGGTTAGTCTTAGGCATAGGGTTTGAGTTTGGGCTAGGTTGAGGGTGAGGGTTAGGGTTAGGGTTAGGGTGAGAGTTAGGGTGAGGTTTAGGGTTAGTGTTAGGGTTGGGGTTGCGGATAGGGTGATATTTAGTGTGGGGTTGAGGGTTAGTGTTAGTATTAGGATTAGGTTTAGGGTTAAGGTGAGGGTGAGTGTGAGGTTTAGGGTTAGGGTAATGATTAGAGTTAGGGTGAGGGTGAGGGTGAGGGTTACATTTAGGGTGAGTTTTGGGGTTAGGTTTAGAGTGAGGGTTAGGGTGAGTGTTAGGCTTAGGCTTAGGGTTTGGGTATGGGCTAGGGTGAGGATGAGGGTTAGGGTTAGGTTTAGGGTGAGCGGTAGGGTGAGGGTTAGGGTTAGTGTTAGGGTTAGGGTTGCAGTTAGGGTTAGGCTTAATGTTAGTCGGAGGGTGAGGGTGAGGGTGAGGTTTAGGGTTAGGGTGAGGGTGAGGATTAGGGTAAGAATTAGGGTTAGGGGGAGGGTTAGTGTGAAGGTTAGGGTTAGGTTTAGTGTTACGGTTAGGTTTAGGGTGATGTTGAGTGTGAGGGTCAGGATTAGTCTTAGGCTGAGGCGGAGGCTTAGGCGGAGCGTGAGGGTGAGGGTGAGTGTTAGGGTTAGGGTTTTAGGGTTAGGGTGAGTGTTAGGATGAGGTTTAGGGTTAGCATTAGGGTTAGGGGGAGGGCTAGAGTTAGGGTGAGGGTTAGGGTTATCGTTAGGGTAAGGTTTAGGGTTAGGGTTAGGGTTATGTTGAGGGTGAAGGTTAGGGTTAGGGTTAGGGTTAGGGTGAGGCTGAGGGTTAGGATTAGGATTAGGGTGAGGGTTTGTTTTAGGGTTAGAGTTACCGTGAGGGACAGGGTTTGGGTTAGGTTTAAGGTTAGTGTTATAAGTTAAGTTTAGGCTTAGAGTTACATTAAGTTTGAGGGTGAGGGTGAGGGTTAGGATCAGGGTTAGGGGGAGGTTTAGTGTTAGGATTATGGTTAGAGTGAGGGTGAGGTTTAGGGTTAGAGTTAGGGTTAGGGGGAGGGTTAGGTTGAGTGTTAGGGTTAGGGTTAGTGTTAGGGTTAGGGTGAGGGTTAGGGTGAGGTTTAATGTTAGGGTTAGGGTTAGGTTTAGGATTAGGGTGAAATTCAGGGTGAGTTTGAGGGTTAGGGTTAGGGTTTGGCTTAGGCTTAGGGTTAGGCTGAGGTATGGGTGGAGGTGAGGATTAGGTTTAGAATGATGGTTAGGGTTATGGTTAGGTTAAGGGTTAGTATAAGTGTTAGTGTTCGGATTAGGGATAGGGTGAGGGCTAGGATGAGGGTGAGGGTTAGGGTTATGGTTAAGCTTAGGCTTAAGTTTTGGCTGAGGCTGAGGGTGAGGGTGAGGGTTAGGGTTAGGTTGATGGTTGAGGTTGCCGTTAGGGTGAGGGTTAGGATGAGGATTTATGTTATGGTGAGGGTTAGGGTGAGGGTGAGCGTTACGGTAAGGTGAGGGTTAGGATTAGGGTGAGGTTGAGGTTTAGATTCAGGATTAGTGTTAAGGTTAGTGTGAGGTTAACGGTGAGGATGAGGTTTAGGGTTAGGTTGAGGGCTAGGTTGAGGGTGAGAGTTAGGGTTAGGGTGAGGTTTAGGGTTAGGGTGATGGTTAGGGTTAGTGTGACGGTTAGTGTTATGGTTAGGGTTAGTGTTAGGGTGAGGAAAAGTGTTAGGGTGATGGTTAGGTTTAGGGTGAAGGTTATGGTTATGATGAGGGTTAGGGTTAGGGTTAGGTTTATTGTTAGGTTAGGGTTAGGGTTAGGGTTGTGTTGAGAGTGAGTGTGAGAGTGAGGGTTAGGGTTAGGATGAGGTTTAGGTTTCAGATAAGGGTTAGAGTTAGGGTTAGGGTGAGGGTGAGGTTTAGGGTTAGAGTAAGGGTTCGTGTTACTGTTACGATTAGGGTGAGGGTAAGTTTGAGGGTTAAGGTTAGGGTTAGGTTTAGGCTTAGGGTTAGGCTCAGGGTGAGGGTGGGGATGAGGAATAGGTGTAACGTGATGGTTAGGATTAAGTTTAGGGTTAGGGTTAGGGTTACGGTTAGGGTTAGGGTTAGGTTGAGGGTGAGGGTTAGGTTGAGGTTTAGGGTTATGTTGAGCGTTATGGTTAGGGTGAGGGTTAGGTTTAGTGTTAGGGTTATTGTTAGGGTTAGGGTTAGGCTTACAGTGAAGTTGAGGGTGAGGGTTAGGTTTAGAGTTTGGGTGAGGTTTAGTTTTAGGGTTAGGGTTAGACTTAGGTTTAGTGTTAGCATTACGGTGAGGGTGAGGGTTAGGTTGAGGTTTAGGGATAGGGTTAGGGTTAGGATTAGGGTTAGGGTGAGAGTGAGGGTGAGGGTTAGTGTTAGGCTTAGGCTTAGGCTAAGGGTTAGGCTGAGGGTGAAGGTGGGGGTGAGGATTAGTGTTAGGGTGATCTTTAGGTTTAGTGGTAGTGTCATTGTTAGGGTTAGGGTTAGAGTTATGGTGAGGCTGAGAGTGCGGTTGAGGGTAAGTGTTAGGGTTAATGTGAGTGTTAGGATGAGGATTAGGGTTAGGATTAGTGTTAGGGTGAGGGCTAGGATGACTCTGAGTGTTAGGGTTAGGGTTAGTCTGAGGTTTAGGGTTAGGGTTAGGGTGAGGGTGACGTTTAATTTTAGAGTTAGGGTTAGGGTGCGGGTTAGGGTTAGTGTTTGGGTTAGGGTTAGGGTTAGTGTTAGGGTTAGGTTGAGGGTTAGGGTTAGGGTTAGGATTAGGTTTAGGGTGAGGGTGAGGGTGAGTGTGAGGGTTAGGTTTAGGGTTAGACTTAGTGTTAGGCTGAGGGTGAGGGTGATGGTGAGGCTTAGTTTGAGGGTGAGGTTTAGGGTTAGAGTTAGTGTTAGTGTGAGGGTTAATGTTAGGGTTAGGTTGAGGGTGAGGGTTCGGATTAGGGTGATGCTTAGGATTACGGTCAGGGTCAGGTTAGGATGAGGGTTAGTGTTAGTATGAGGGTTAGGGTGAGGTTGACAGGACAACAAGGGTAAAGTTGAGGGTTATCTGAGAATTAGGATTACGGTAAGGGTGAGGGTTAGTGTTAGGGTGGGTGTTAGGTTTGGGTTTAGGGTGATGGTGTGGTTTAGATTGAGGATTAGTCTTATGGTTAGTGTGAGGTTTAGGGTGAGGATGAGGGTTAGGGTTAGGTTGAGGGCTAGGTTGAGGGTGACATTTAGGGTTAGGCTTAGCGTGAGTGTTAACCTTAGGGTGATCATTAGGGTTAGTGTGAGTGTTAGTGTTAGGGTTAGCGTTAGTGTTATGGTGAGGGTTAGGTATAGGGTTAGGGTTAGGTTTAGGCTTAGGGTTAGGTGTAGGGTTGTTTTTAGGGTTAGGGTTAGGGTTAGGATGAGGGTCAGGGTTAGGATTAGGGTTAGGGTGAGGGCTAGGTTGAGGGTGAGGATTAGGGTTAGGGTTAGGCTTAGGCTTAGGTTTAGGCTGAGGCTTAGGGTGAGGTTGAGGGTTAGGGTTAGCATGATGGTTAGGGTCATGGTTAGGGTGAGGGTTAGGATAAGGGTTAGGGTTAGGGTGAGGTTTATGGTGAGGGTGACAGTAAGTGTCATGGTGAAGGTTAGGGTGAGGATTAGGGTTAAGGTTAGGGTGAGGGTGAGGTTAAGATTGAGGATTAGTGTTAAGGTTAGAGTGAGTTTTAGGGTGATAATAAGGGTTAGGGTTAGTGTGAGAGCTAGGGTGAGGGTGAGGGTTAGGGATAGGGAAAGGTTGAGTTTTAGGGTTAAGGTGATGGTTAGGGTTAGTGTGAGGGTTAGTGTTAAGACTAGGGCTACTTTTAGGGTGAGGGTTAGTGTTAGCGTGAGTTATAGCGTTAGGGTGAGGGTTATGGTTAGGGTTAGGGTTAGTGTCAGGTTTAGGGTAATTGTTAGGGTTAGGGTTAGCGTTAAGTTTACAGTGAAGGTGAGGATGAGGGTAAGGGTTAGGGTTTGGGTGAGGCTTAGGTTTAGGGTTAGGGTTAGAGTTAGGGTTAGGTTGAGGGTGAGGTTTAGGTTTAGAGTTAGGGTTAGTGTGAGGGTTAGGGTGATTGTAAGGGTTAGGGTTGGGGTTAGGTTTAGTGTTAGGATTAGGGTTAGGGTGAGTTTGAGTGTGAGGGTTAGCGTTAGGGTTAGGCTGAGTTTGAGGTTGAGTGTTAGGGTTAGGGTGAGGGATTGGGTTAGGGTTAGGATTAAGGTGAGGGTTAGGATGTGGTTTACTGTAAGGATTAGGGTTAGGATGAGGGCAGTGTTAGGTGGAGGGTTAGGGTTAGAATTATGGCGAGATTTAGGATTAGGGTTAGGTTTAGGGTTAGGGTGAGTGTTAGGGTTGGGGTTAGTGTTAGGGTGAGGGTGAGGGTTAGGATTAGGTTTAGGGTTAGGGTTATTGTTAGTGTTATGATTAATGTTAAATTTAAGGTGAGGGTGAGGCTGAGGGTGAGGTTTAGGTTTAGGGTTATGGTGAGGTTTAGTGTTAGGGTTAAGGTTAGGTTTAGGGTGAGGGCTTGGGTTAGGGTTAGGGTTAGGGTGAGGGTGAGGGTTAGGGTTAGGCTAAGGCTTACAGTTAGGCTGAGGTTGAGCCTGGGGGTTAGGATTAGGTTTAGGGTGATGGTTAGGGATAGGGTTAGTGTTATTGTTAGGGTTAGGGTTAGAGTTACCATGAGGGTGAGTGTGGGGGTAGGGTTAGGGTTAGGGTTAGGCTGAGGTTTAGGGTTAGGTTTAGAGATAAGGTTAGGGTGAGGGTGAGGTTTAGGGTTAAAGTTCGGGTTAGGGTTAGGGTTAGGCTTAGGGTTAGGCTGAGGGTGAGGGTGGGGTGAGGATTAGGGATAGGGTTAGGGTTAGAGTTAGGGTTAGGGTTAGGGTAAGGGTTAATATTAGTGTTATGGATAGGTTTAAGTTTGCAGTGAGGGTGAGGCTGAGGGTGAGATTTATGGTTAGGGTTAGGGTTATGGTTAGTGTTATTGTGAGGGTTAGGTTTAGAGTTATGGTGAGGGTGAGGGTGAGGGTGAGGGTTAGACTTACGGTGAGATTAAGGGTGAGGTTTACGTTTAGGGTTAGGTTGAGGGTGAGGATTAGGTTTAGAGTTAGGGTTAGTGTGAGGGCTAGTGTGAGGGTTAGGGTTAGGCTTAGGGTTAGGCTGAGGGTGAGGGTGATGGTGAGTATTAGGTTGAGGGTGAGGGTGAGGTTTAGGTTTAGAGTTAGGGTTGGGGGAGGGTTAGGTTGAGGGTTAGTGTTAGGGTTAGTGTTAGTGTTAGGATTAGGGTTAGGGTTAGGATGAGGTTGAGTGTGAGGGTTAGGGTTTGGGTTAGGCTTAGGCTTAGGGTTAGGCTGAGTGTGAGGGTGAGGGTTAGTGTAAGGGTCAGGTTTAGGGTTAGGAATAGGGTGAGAGATTGGATAAGGTTTAGGGTTAGGATTAGGGTTAGGATGAGGGCAAGGTTGAGTGTGAGGGTTAGGGTTAACATTATGGCAAGGCTTAGGATTAGGGTTAGGTTTAGGGTTAGGGTGAGTGTTAGGGTTAGGGTTACGGTGAGGTTGAGGTTTAGGATTAGGGTGAAGTTTAGGGTTAGGTTTAGGGTGAGGGTGATGGTTAGGATTAGGGTTAGGATTAGGGTTATTGTTAGTGTTATGGTTAAGTTTTAGGTGAGGGTGAGGCTGAGGGTGAGGGTTAGGGTTAGGGTTAGGGTGAGGGCTTGGGTTAGGTTTAGGGTTACGGTGAGGATGAGCGTTAAGGTTAATGTTAGGGTTAGGGTTATTGTTAGGGTTAGGGTTAGAGTTATGGTTAGGGTGAGGCTGAGGCTGAGGTTTAGGGTTAGGGTGAGGGTGAGGTTTAGTGTTAGAGTAAGGGTTAGGGAGATAGTTAGGGTGAGGGTTAGGGTTAGGTTTAGTGTTAGGGTTAGGGTTAGGGTGAGGGTTAGGTTGAGGTTTAGGGTTAGGGTTAGGGTTAGGTTTAGGATTAGGGTTATGATGAGGGTGAGTGTGAGGGTTAGGGTTAGGGTTAGGCTTAGACTTAGGGTTAGGCTGTGGGTGAGATTGGGGATGAGGATTAGGTTTTGGGTGATGGTTAGGGTTAGTGTTAGGTTTAGGGTTATGATTAAGGTTAGGGTTAGGATTAGGGTTTGGGTGAGGGCTAGGGTGAGGGTGAGGGTTAGTGTTAGGTTTACGTTTAGGCTTTAGGGTTAGGCTGATGGTGAGGTTGAGGGTCAGGGTTAGGGTTAGGGTGATGCTTAGGATTATGGTCAGGGTGAAGGTTAGGAAGAGGGTTATGGTTAGGGTGAGGGATTTGGGTGACGGTGACGGTAAGAGAAAATCTGAGGGTTAGGCTGAGAGTGAGGATTAAGGTAAGGTCTAGGGTTAGGGTTAGGGTGAGGGTGAGGTTAAGATTGATGATTAGGTTTAGGGTTAGTGTGAGGTTTAGAGTGAGGATGAGGGTTAGGGTTAGGGTGAGGGCTAGGTTGAGGGTGAGCGTTAGGGTTAGGCTTAGGGTGAGGTTTAATGTTAGGGTTATGGTTAGGGTTAGTGTGAGTGTTAGTGTTAGGGTTAGGGTTAGTGTTAGGGTGAGGGTAAGTGTTAGATTGATGGTTAGGTTTAGGGTGAGGGTTATGATTAGAGTGAGGGTTAGGGTTAGGGTTAGGGTTATTGTTAGGTTAGGGTTAGTGTTACATTTACGAGAGGGTGAGAGTTAGGGTTAGGTTTAGGGTGTGGTTTATGTTTAGGGTTAGGGTTAGAGTTAGGTTTAAGGTGAAGGTGAAGTTTAGGGTTAGAGTTAGCGTTAGTGATAGTGTTAGGGTTAGGGTTTGTGTAAGTGTGAGGGTTAGGGTTAGGCTTAAGCTTAGCGTTAGGCTTAGGCTTAGACCGTGTGTGAGTGTGAGGGTTAGGGTTAGGGTTAGGATGAGGTTTAGGTTTAGGGTTACGGTGAGGGTTAGGGTTAGGGTTAGTGATAGTGTTAGAGGTAGGGTTAGGGTGAGGGTGACAGTAAGGGTAAAGGTGAGGGTTTGGTTTAGGATCAGGTTTAGATTGAAGGTGAGTGTGAGGGTTACGGTTAGGGGTAGGGTTAGGCTTAGGGTTAGGGTGAGAGTTAGGGTTAGGGTTAGGGTTAGTGTTGCTGTTAGGGGTAGGGTTAGGGTGAAGGTTAGGGTGAAGGTGAGGATTAGGGTTAGGATTAGGATTAGGACTAAATTGAGGGTGAGTGTGAGGGTTAGTGTTAGTGTTAGGGTTAGGGTGAGCTTGAGGGTTAGGGTTAGGGTTAGGGTGAGGGTTAGGGTTAGGGTTAGTGTTAGTGTTAGGGTTAGGGTTAGGGTTAGGGTTAATGTTAGGGTTGGGGTTAGGGTGAGGGTTAGGATGACGGTGAGGGTTAGGGTTAGGGTTAGGATTACGATTAGGGGTAGTGTTAGGGTGAATGCTTGGGTTAGGCTTAGGGTTAGGATTAGTCTTAGCATTAAGCTGAGAGTGAGGTTGAGGGTTAGGGTTAGGGTTCAGGTTAGGGTTAGCATTTGGGTGACAGTTATGGTTCAGTTTAAGTTTAGGGTTAGGGTGAAGGTTTTGAGTTAGGTTTTCAGATAAGGATTAGGGGGAGAGTTAGGAAGAGGATTAGGTTTAGGATTAGGGTTAGGGCGAGGGCTAGGGTGAGGGTGAGGGTTAGGGTTATTTTTAGGTTGAGGTTAAGGGTTAGTGTTAGGGTTAGGGTGAGGGTTAGGGTTATGGTGAGGGAGAGGGTTAGGGTTAGTGTTAGAGTTAGGTTGAGGATGAGGGTTAGGGTGAGGGTGAGGGTTAGGATTAGGGTTAGGGTTAGGATTATTGTTAGTGTTATGGTTCTGGTGAGGCTGAGGGTGAGGGTTAGAGATAGGATTAGGGTTAGGGTGAGGGCTAGGGTGTGGGTGAGGTTTAGTCTTAGGGTTAGGGTGAGGTTCAGTTTCGAGTTAGGATTAGTGTTATTGTTAGGGTTAGGGTTAGAGTTAAGGTGAAGGTGAGGGTCAGGGTAAGCGTTAGGGTTAGGGTTAGGGTTAGGGTGAGGTTTAGTGTCAGGGTTAGGATTAGGGTTAGGGTGAGGGTGAGTATGAGGGTTAGGGTTAGGGTTAGGATTAGGCTTCGGTTTAGGCTGAGGGCGATTGTGAGTGTGAGGGTTGGTGTTAGTTTGAGGTTTAGGGTTAGTATTACATTTAGTGTCAGGTTTAGCATTAGTTTGAGGGTTACAATTAGGTTTAGGATTAGGGTGAGGTTTAGGGATAGTGTTTGGGTTTGGGTTAGAATGAGGTTTAGGGTTACAATTAGGGTTAGGGTGAGGGCTAGGGTGAGGGTGAGGTTTAGTCTTAGGGTTAGGGTGAGGTTCAGGTTTAGGCGTAGGGTTAGGGGGAGGGTTAAGTTTCGGGTTACATTGAGGGTGAGGGTTAGGTTTGAGGTGAGGGTTATGTTGAGGACTAAAGTGAGGGTGAGGGTTAGGGTTAGGGTTAGGGTTAGGGTGAGGGTTAGGTTGAGGTTTAGGTTTAGGGTTAGGGTTAGGGTTAGGATTAGGGTTATGCTGAGGGTGAGTGTGAGGGTTACTGTTTGGGTTAAGTTTAGGCTTAGGGTTAGGCTGAGGGTGATGGTGGGGATGAGGATTAGGTTTAGATTGATGCTTCCGGTAATGGTTAAGTTGAGAGTTAGGATGAGGGTTAGGGTTAGGCTTAGGCTTAGGGTTAGGCTGAGGCTGAAGTCGAGGGTGAGGGTTAGGGTTAGGGTGATGGTTAGGGTTACGGTTAGTGTGAGGGTTAGGATGAGGGTTAGCTTTGGGGTGAGGGTTAGGATGAGGGTGACAGAGTAAAGGTGAGGGTTAGGCTGAGGGTGAGGGTTATTGTAAGGGTGAGGGTTCTGGTTAGGGTTAGGGTGAGGGTGAGGGTTAGATTGAGGATTATTGTTAGGGTTAGTGTGAGGTTTAGGGTGAGGATGCGTGTTAGGTTTAGGGTGAGGGCTAGGGTGAAGTTGAGGGTTAGCGTTTGGGTTAGGGTGAGGTTTAGGTTTAGGGTGATTGTTAGCGTTAGTGTGAGTGTTAGTGTTAAGGTTAGTGTAAGTGTTAGGGTGAGGGTAAGTGTTAGGGTAAAGTTTAGGTTTAGGTTGAGGTTTAGGATTAGGGTTAGGGTTAGGGTTAGGGTGAGGGTGAGGTTTAGGGTTAGAGTTAGGGTTGGGGTGAGGCTGAGGTTTAAGGTTAGGGTTAGGGTTAGTGTTAGGGTTAGAGTTAGGGTGAGGTTTAGTGTGGGTGTGAGGGTTAGTGTTAGGGTTAGGATTAGGGTTTGGGTTAAAGTGAGGGTGAGTGTGAGAGTTAGGGTTAAGTTTAGGGTTAGGTTTAGAATTAGGGTGAGTGTGAGGGTGAGGGTTACGGTTAGGGTGAGTGTTGGGGTTAGGGTTAGAATGAGGGTTAGGCTTAGGCTTAGGGTTTGGGTATGGGTTAGGTTGAGGGTGAGGGTTAGGGTTAGGGTTAGTGTGTGGGGTATGGTGAGGGTTAGGGTTAGTGTTAGGGTTAGGGTTGGGGATAGGGTGAGTTTTAGTGTGGGGTTGAGGGTTAGTGTTAGTTTGGATTAGGGTTAGGGTTAAGGTGAGGGTGAGTGTGAAGGTTAGGGTTAGGGTTAAGGTTAGGTTTAGAGTTAGGGTGAGGGTGAGGGTGAGGGTTACGGTTAGGGTGAGTGTTGGGGTTAGGGTTAGAGTGAGGGTTAGGATGAGGGTTAGGCTTAGGCTTAGGGTTTGGGTATGGGCTAGGGTGAGGGTGAGGTTTAGGGTTGGGGTGAGGGGTAGGTTGAGGGGTAGGGTTAGTGTTAGGGTTAGGGTTGGGGTTAGGGTTAGGCTTAATGTTAGGCAGATGGGGAGCGTGTGGGTGAGGTTTAGGGTTAGGGTGAGGGTGAGGTTTAGGGTTAGAGTTAGCATTAGGGTAAGGGTTAGTGTCAGGGTTAGGGTTAGGGTTAGTGTTACTGTTAGGGTTAGGATGAGCGTGAGTGTGAGGGTCAGGGTTAGTCTTAGACTGAGGCGGAGGCTTACGCAGAGCGTGAGGGTGAGGGTGAGGGTTAGGGTTAGGGTTTTAGGGTTATGGTGAGTGTTAGGATGAAGTTTAGGTTTAGCATTAGAGTTAGGGTGAGGGCTAGAGTTAGGGTGAGGGTTAAGGTTAGCGTTAGGGTGAGATTTAGGGTTAGGGTTAGGGTAAGGGTTAAGGTGAGGCTGAGGGTTAGGATTAGGGTTAGAGATATGATGAGGGTCAGGGTTTGGGTTAGGGTTAGCGTTAGGGTGAGAGTTAGGGTTCGGGTTTAGTTTAGGGTTGGATGAGGTTTAGGGTTCAGGTTACAATGAGGGTGAGGGTTAGGGTTAGGTTGAGGGTTAGGGTTTGGATTAGGGTTAGGGTGAGGTTTAGGATGAGGATTAGGGTTAGGATTAGGTTTAGGGTGAGGGCTAGGGTGAGGGTGAGGGTTAGGGTTATTGTTAGGGTGAGGTTTAGGTTTCGGTTTAGGGTTAGGGTTAGGTTAGGATGAGGGTTAGGGTTATGGTGAGGGTGAGGGTTAGGGTTAGGGTGAGGGTTAGGGTGAGGATGAGGATTAGGGTGAGTGTGAGGGTTATGGTGAGGGTTAGGGTTAGGGTTAGAGTGAGGGTTACGGTTAGGCTTAGGGTTAGGCTGAAGGCTAGGGTGAGGGTGAGGGTTAGGGTTATTGTTAGGGTGAGGGTTAGGATGAGGGTTAGGGTTATGGTGAGGTTAGGGTTAGGGTTAGAGTGAGGATTAGGGTTAGGATTAGGGTTAGGGTGAGGGTGATTGTTAGGATTAGTGTTAGGGTTAGGAGTATTAGTGTTATGGTTCTGGTGACTTTTGCAGTGATGGTGAGGCTGAGGGTGATGGTTATGTATAGGATTTGGGTTAGGTTTAGGTTTCGAGTTAAGATTAGTGTTATTGTTAAGGTTAGGGTTACAGTTACGGAGAGGGTGAGGGTGAGGGTTAGGGTTAGGGTTAGGGTGAGATTTAGTGTCAGGTTTAGGATTAGGGTAAGGGTGAGTGTGAGGTTTAGTGTTAGAGTTAGGTTTAGGGGGAGGGTTAGTGTGAAGGTTAGGGTTAGGGTTAGTGTTATGGTTAAGGTTAGGGTGAGGGTGTGTGAGGGTCAGGGTTAGTCTTAGGCTGAGGCCGAGGCTTAGGCGGAGCATGAGGGTGAGGGTGAGTGTTAGTGATAGGGTTTTAGAGTTAGGGTGAGTGTTAGGATGATGTTTAGGCTTAGCATTAGGATTAGGGGGAGGGCTAGAGTTAGCGTGACGGTTAGGGTTAGCGTTAGGGTGATGTTTAGGATTAAGGTTAGGGTTATGGTGAGGGTGAGTGTTAGGGTTAGGGTGAGGGTTAGGGTTAAGGTGAGGCTGAGGGTTAGGATTAGGATTAGGGTGAGGGTTTGTGTTAGGGTTAAAGTTTCGATGAGGTTCAGGGTTTGGGTTAGGTTTAGGGTTAGTGTTATAGTTAAGATTAGGGTTAGAGTTACAGTAAGGTTGAGGTTGAGGGTGAGGGTTAGAATCAGGGTTATTGTGAGGTTTAGTTTTAGGATTATGGTTATGGTGAGGGTGAGGTTTAGGGTTAGAGTTAGGTTTAGGGGGAGGGTTAGGTTGAGTGTTAGGGTTAGTGTTAAGGTTAGGGTGAGGGTGAGGTTGAGGTTTAATGTTAGGGTTATGGTTAGGTTTAGGATTAGGTTGACGGTAGGGTGAGTGTGTGGGTTAGGGTTAGGGTTTGGCTTAGGCTTACGGTTAGGCTGAGGGTATGGGTGTGGATGAGGATTAGGTTTAGAATGATGGTTAGGGTTATGGTAGGTTAAGGGTTAGGATGAGGGTTAGGGTTAGGATTAGGGTGAGGGTGAGGGTTAGGGTTAGGGTTAGGCTTAGGCTTAGGCTTAGGGTTAGGCTGAGGCTGAGGGTGAAGGTGAGGGTTAGAGTTAGGGTGACTGTAAGTGTAAAGGTGAGGGTTAGGCTGAGGGTGAGTGTTACGGTAAGGTGATGGTTAGATTCAGGATTAGTGTTATGGTTAGTATGAGGTTAAGGGTGAGGATGAGGGTTATGGTTAGGTTGAGGGATATGTTGAGGGTGAGAGTTAGGGTTAGGGTGAGGTTTAGGGTTTGGGTGATGGTTAGGGTTAGTGTGAGGGTTAGTGTAATGGTTAGGGTTAGTGTTAGGGTGTGGGTAAGTGTTAGAGTGAGGGTTAGGGTTAGGGTGAAGGTTATGGTTATGATGAGGGTTAGGGTTAGGTTTAGGGTTATTGTTAGGGTTAGGGTTAGGGTTATGTTGAGGGTGAGGGTGAGCGTTAGGGTTAGGGGAGGTTTAGGTTTCAGGTTAGGGTTAGAGTTAGGGTTAGGGTGAGGGTGAGGTTAGGGTTAGAGTTAGAGTTAGTGTTAGTGTTAGGGTTAGGTTTAGGTTTAGAATTAGAGTTAGGGTTAGGATTAGGGTTAGGGTTAGGGTGAGGGTTACGGTGAGGGTTAGGGTTATGTTTAGGGTTAGGGTGAGGGGGAGGGTTAGGGTTAGGGTTAGGGTGAGGGTGAGGGTTAGATTGAGGGTTAGGGTTATGTTGAGGGTTATGGTTAGGGTGAGGGTTAGGTTTAGTGTTAGGGTTATTGTTAGGGTTAGGGTTAGGGTTACGGTGAGGTTGAGGATGAGGGTTAGGTTTAGGGTTAGGGTGAGGATTAGTTTTAGTGTTATGGTTAGAGTTAGGGTTAGGGTGATGGTGAGGTTTAGGGTTAGAGTTAGGGTTAGTGTTAGGGTTAGGTTATGGTGATGGTTAGGGTGAGGTTTAGAGTTCGGGTTAGGCTTAAGCTTAGGATTAGACTTAGGCCGAGAGTGAGGGTTAGGGTTATGGTTAGGTTTAGGATGAGTCCTAGGATGAGGATTATGGTTAGGGTTAAGGTTAGGTTTAGATTTATTGTTAGGGTTAGGGTTAGGGATAGGGTGTGGGTTAGGGTTAGGGTTAGGTTTAGGGTGAGGGTTAGGGTTAGGCTTAGGCTTAGGCTTAGGCTTAGGCTTAGTGTTATGTTTAGGGTTATTGTTAGTGTTATGGTTAGTGTTACGTTTGCGGTGAGGGTGAGGCACAGGGTGAGGTTTATGGTTATTGTTAGGGTTAAGTTTAGGTTTACTGTTATTTTTAGGGTTAGGGTTAGAGTTACGGTCACTGTGAGAGTGAGGTTGAGGGTGAGGATTAGGGTGAGGTTTACGGTGAGGTTTAGGTTTAGGGTTAGTGTTAGGGTGAGAGTGAGGGTGAGGGTTAGTGTTAGGGTTAGGCTTAGGCTGAGGGTGAGGGTGGGGGTGAGAGTTAGGGTTAGGGTGATCCTTAGGTTTAGGGTTAGTGTTATTGTTAGGGTTAGGGTTAGAGTTACAGTGAGGGGGAGTGTGGGGATGAGGGTTAGGATTAGGGTAAGGGTGAGGTTTAGGGTTAGGTTTAGAGATAGGGTTAGGGTGAGGGTGAGGTTTAGGGTTAGAGTTAGGGTTAATGTTAGGGATAGGCTTAGGGTTAGGCTGAGGGTGAGGGTGGGGTTGAGGATTATGGTTAGGGTTAGGGTTCGGGTTAGGGTTAGAGTTAGGGTTAGGGTAAGGGTTCGGGTTAGGATTAGGATTAAGGTTAAGTTCAGGGTGAGTGTGAGGGTTAGAGTTAGGGTTAGGGTTAGGATTAGGGTTAGGATATGTGCTAGCATGAGGGTTAGGGTTAGGTTTAGGGTTAGGGTGACGTTTAGCGTTAGTTTTAGTGTCAGAGTTAGGGTTAGGGTGAGGGTTTTGGTTATGGTTAGGGTTACGGTGAGGGTGAGGTTTAGGGTTAGGTTTAGGGTTAGGGTTATTCTTAAGGTTAGGGTTAGGGTTAAGGTTAAGGTAAGGGTGAGGTTGAGGGTGATGTTGAGTGTTAGGGTTAGGGTTAGGATGAGATTTTCAGTTAGGGTTAGTGTTAGGGTTAGGGTCAGGGTGAGGTTGAGGGTTAGAGTTAGGGTTAGGGTTAGGGTTAGTGTGAGTGTTAGGGTTAGGGTTAGTGTTACAGTTAGGGTTATGGTGAGGGCTAGTGTGTGGGTGAGGGTTAAGGTTAACGTTGGGCTTTGGCTTTGGGTTAATATGAGGGTGAGGGTGAGGGTGAGGGATAGGGTGAGGGTGAGGGTGAGATTTAGGGTTAGATTTAGTGTTAGGGTGAGAGTTAGAGTTAGGGTTAGGGTGAGGGTCATGGTTATGGTAAGGGTGAGGCTTAGGTTTAGGGTGAGGGTTAGGGTTAAGATGAAGGTTAGGGTTAGGGTGAGGGTTAGGATTAGGGTTAGAGTTAGTATTATTGTAAGTGTTATTGTTCTGGCTACCTTTGCAGAGACGGTGAGACTGAGGGTGAGGGTTAGGTATAGGATTAGGGTTAGGGATTGATTTAGGGTTAGGATTAGCGTTATTGTGAGGTTTAAGGTTAAAGTTACGGTGAGGGTGAGGGTGAGGATAAGGGTTAGGGTTAGGATTAGGGTTAGGGTGAGGTTTAGGGTCAGGGTTAGGATTTGGGTTAGGGTGAGTGTGAGGTTTAGGGTTAGAGTTAGGGTTAGGGGGAGGGTTCGCGTGAGGGTTAGGGTTAGGGTTAGTTTTAGGGTTAGGGTTAGGGTGAGGTTTAGGGTTAGGATTAGGGTAAGGGTGAGGGTGAGTATGAGGGTTAGGGTTAGGGTTTGGGTTAGGCTTAGTGTTAGGCTGAGGGTGAGATTGAGGTGAGGGTTATGGTTAGGGTGAGGGTCGGGTTTAGGTTTAGGGTGAGGGTGAGGTTTAGATTGAGGATTAGTGTTTGGGTTAGTGTGAGGTTTACGGTGAGGATGAGTGTTAGGGTTAGGTTGAGGGCTAGGGTGAAGGTGAGGGTTAGCTTTAGGGATAGGGTGAGGTTTAGGTTTAGGGTATTTGTTAGCGTTAGTGTGAGGGTTAGTGTTAGGGTTAGTGTTAATGTAAGGGTGAAGGTAAGTGTTAGGGTAAGGTTTAGGTTTAGGGTGAGGTTTAGGATTAGGGTTAAGGTTAGGGTTAGGGTGAGTGTGAGGGTTAGGATAAGGGTTAGGGTTAGGGTTAGAGTTAGGGTGAGGTTGAGGGTGAGGGTTACGGTTAGGGTGAGTGTTGGGGTTAGGGTTAGAGTGAGGGTTAGTGTGATGGTTAGGCTTATGCTTAGCGTTTGTGTATGGGCTAGGGTGAGTGTGAGGGTTAGGGTTAGGTTTAGGGTGAGGGGTAGGGTGAAGATTAGGTTTAGTGTTAGGGTTAGAGTTGGGGTTAGGGTTAGGCTTAATGTTAGGCAGACTGTGAGGCTCAGGGTGAGATTTAGGGTTAGGGTGAGGGTGAGGTTTAGGGTTATAGTTAGGGTGAGGGTTAGTGTGAGGGTTAGGGTTAGGGTTAGTGTTAGGGTTAGGGTTAGGGTGAGGGTTAGTGTGACGGTCAGGGTTTGTCTTAGGCTGAGGCGGAGGCTTAGGCAGAGCATGAGGGTGAGGGTGAGTGTTAGTGTTAGTGTTTTAGGGTTAGGCTGAATGTTAGGATGAAGTTTAGGGTTAGCATTAGGGTTAGGGGGAGGACTAGAGTTAGGGTGAGTGTTAGGGTTAGGTTTAGGGTGAGGTTTAGGGTTAAGGTTAAGGTGAGGCTGAGGGTTAGGATTAGGATTAGGGAGAGGGTTTATGTTAGGTTTAGAGTTAGGGTGAGGTTCAGGGTTTGGGTTAGGTTTAGGGTTAGTGTTATAGTTAAGGTTAGGGTTAGAGTTACAGTAAGAGTGAGAGTGAGGGTGAGGGTTAGGTTTAGGGTTAGGGTGAGGTTTAGGTTTAGGGGTAGGATTAGGGTTAGCGTGATGGTAAGGTTTAGGGTTAGTTTTAGGGTTAGTTGGAGGGTTAGGTCGAGGGTTAGATTTAGGGTTAGTTTTAGGGTTAAGGTTAGGGTGAGGGTTAGGTTGAGGGTTAGGTTGAGGGTTAGTGTTAGTGTTAAGGCTAGGATTAGGGTTAGGGTTAGGGTTAGGGTTAGGATGACGATTAGGGTGAGTGTTAGGATTAGGGTAATGGTGAGGTTTAGGGTGAGGTTTTCAATTAGGGTTAGGGTTAGGGTTAGAGTGAGGTTTAGGGTTAGGGTTTGGGTTAGGCTTAGAGTTACTCTGAGGGTGAGGGTGCAGGTGAGTGTGAGGGTTAGGGTTAGGTTTAGGGTTAGGCTTAGGGTTAGGCTTAGGATTAGGCAGAGGGTGAGGGTGGGAATGAGGGTTAGATTTAGGGTGAGGGTTAGTTTTAGGGTTATGGGGAGGGTTAGGATGAGGGTTAGGGTTAGGATTAGGGTTAGGGTGAGGGCTAGGTTGAGGGTGAGTTTTAGGGTTAGGGTTAGGGTGAGGTTTAGGGTTAGGGTTTTGGATAGGGTTATAGTTACTGTGAGGGTGAGGGTGCGGGTGAGTGTGAGGGTGAGGGTGAGGTTTAGGGTTAGTTTTAGGGTGAGAGTTAGGGTTCAGGTTAAGTTTAGGGTTAGGTTGAGTGTTAGGGTAGGCTTAAGTTGAGCGTGAGCGTCAGGGTTAGGTTGAGGGTTAGGGTTAGGTTTAGGGTTAGGGTGAGTTTCAGAGTTAGGGTTAGGGTGAGGGTTAGGATGAGGTTTAGAGTTAGGATTAGGGTTAGGTTGAGGGCTAGGGTGAGGGTAAGAGTTATGGTTAGTGTTAGGGTGAGGTTTAGGTTTAGGGTTAGGTTAGGGTTAGGTTGAGGGTTAGAGTTTGGATAAGGGTCAGGGTGAGTGTGATGTTTAGGGTTAGAATTAGGGTTAGGGGGAGGGTTAGGTTGAGGGTTAGGGTTAGGGTTAGTGTTAGGTTAGGGTTAGGGTGAGGGTTAGGGTTAGGATTAGGGTCAGGGTGAGGGTGAGGGTTAAGGTTTGGGGTCAGAGGATTAGAGATAGTATTAGGGTTAGGGTGAGTGTCAGTGTGTTTGTTAGGGTTAGGTTTAGGCTTAAGCTTAGGGTTAGGCTGAGGGTGAGTTTGAGAGTGAGGGTTAGGGTTAGGTTGAGGGTTAGTGTTAGGTTTAGGGGGAGTGTGAGGATGAGGGTCAGGGTTAGGTTTAGTGTTAGTGTAAGGGCTAGGGTGAGGTTGAGGTTTAGGGTTTAGGGTTTGTGTTAGGGTTAGGTTTAGTGTGAGGTTTAGTGTTAGAGTTAGGGTTAGGATAAGGCTGAGGTGAGTGTTAGGGTTAGGGTTAGTGTTAGGGTTAGTTTGAGGGTTAGGGTGAGGGTGAGGTTTAGGGTTAGGGTTAGGATTAGGATTAGGGTTAGGGTTAGGGTGAGTGTGAGGGTTAGGGTTAGGGATAGTGTTAGGCTTAGGTTGAGGGTGAGGGTGAGGGTGAGGGTTAGGGTTAGGTTGAGGGTTAGGTTTGGGTTTAGTGTGAGAGTTAGCTTTAGGATAATTTTAGGGTTAGGGTGAGGATTAGGGTTAGGATTAGCATTAGGGTGAGTGCTAGCTTGAGGGTGAGGGTTAGGGTTAGTTTTAGGGTAAGGTTTATGGTTAGGGTTAGGGTTCGGGTGAGGGTTAGGGTTAGGATTAGGCTTAGGGTGAGGGTGAGTGTTAGGATTAGGGTTAGGATTAGTGTTAGGGTTTGGTTTAGGGTTGGGATTAGTGTTATTGTTAGAGTTAGGTTTAGAGTTATGGTGAGGGTGAGGGTGAGGGTTAGGAATAGGATTAGTGTTAGTGTTAGGGTGAGTGTGAGGTTTAGGGTTAGGATTAGGGTTAAGCTAAGTTTTAGGCTGAGGGTGATGGTGAGGGTGCGGATTATTGTTAGGGTGAGGGTTAGGGTTATTGTTAGGGTGAGGGTTAGGATGAGGTTTAGAATTAGTATTAGGGTTAGGTTGAGTGCTAGGGTGAGGGTGAGAGTTAGGGTTAGTGTTATGGTGAGGTTTAGGTTTAGGGTTAGGGTTAGGGTTAGGTTGAGGGTTAGTGTTTGGATTAGGGTTAGGGTGAGTGTGAAGTTTAGGGTTAGAGTTAGGTTTAGGGGGAGGGTTAGGTTGAGGGTTAGAGTTAGGGTTAGTGTTAGGGTTAGGGTTAGGGTTATTGTTAGTGTTATGGTTAGGGTTAAGTTTGCAGTGAGGTTGAGGCTGAGGTTGAGGGTTATGATTCGGGTTAGGGTGAGTGTTAGTGTTACTCTTATTTTTCGGTTTAAGGTTAGAATTACAGTGAAGTTGAGGGTGAGGGTGAGGGTTAGGGTTAGAATGAGGTTTAGGATTAGGGTTAGGGTTAGGGTGAGGGTGAGGTTTAGGGTTAGAGTTAGGGTTTGGGGGAGGGATAGGGTGTGGTTTAGGGTTAGGGTTAGTGTTAGGGTTAGGGTGAGTGTGAGGGTTAGTTTGAGGTTTTGGGATAGGGTTACGTTTAGATTTAGGTTTAGGGTGAGGGTGAGTGTGTGGGTTAGGTTGAGGGTTAGACTTAGGCTTAGGTTTAGGCTAAGGGTCAGGGTGGTGGTGAGGATTAGTGTTAGGGAGATGGTTAGGGTTAGGGTTAGTGTTATTGTTAGGGTAAGGGTTAGAGTTACGGTGAGGGTGAGGGTGCTGGTGAGAGTTAGGGTTAGAGTTAGTGTTGGGTTTAGGGTTAGGGTGTGAGTTAGGTTTAGAGTTACTGTGAGGGTGAGGGTGCGGTTGAGTGTGAGGGTTAGGGTTAGTTTTAGGGTTAGGATTAGGGTGAGGGCTAGGGAGACGTTTAGGGTTAGGTTTGTAGTGAGATTTAGGGGTAGGGTTAGATTTAGGGTTAGGGTGATGTGAGGTTTAGGGTTAGATTTAGGGTTAGGGTGAGGCTGAGGGTGAGGGTTAGGGATAGGATTAGTGTTAGGGTTAGGTTAGGGTTGGGGTGAGGTTAGGGGGAGGGTGAGGTTTAGGGTTAGGGTTAGGATTAGTGTTAGGGATTGGGTGACTGTGAGGGATAGGGTTAGGGTTAGGGTTAGGGTGAGGTTTAGGGTTAGGGTAAGGGTGAGAGTTAGGGTTCTGATAAGTTTAGGGTTAGGGTGAGGATTAGGGTTAGGATTGGGTTTAGGTTTGGGGCTAGGGTGATGGTGAGGGTGAGGGTTAGTTTTAGGGTAAGGTTTACGGTTAGGGTTAGGGTTTGGGTGAGGGTTAGGGTGAGGGTTAGCATTACGGTGAGGGTGAGGTTTAGGGGTAGGTTGAGGGTTAGATTTAGGATTAGGGTTAGGGTGAGGGTGAGTGTTAGGATTATTGTTAGGATTATGATTTGGATTAGGGTTAGGGTGAGTGTGAGGTTTAGGGTTAGGGTTAGGGTTAGGCTTAGGTTTAGTCTGAGGGTGATTGTGAGGGTGAGGGTTATTGTTAGGGTGAGGGTTAGGATTAGGGTTAGGGTGAGAGTTAGGGTTCGGGTTAAGTTTAGGGTTAGAGTGAGGTTTAGGGTAAGGGTTACAGTGTGGGTTAGAGTTAATGTTAGTATGAGGAGTAGGATGAGGGTTAGGGTTAGGATTAGTCTTAGAATGAGGGCTAGGGTGAGGGTGAGGTTTAGGGTTAGGGTTAGGGTGAGGCTGAGGGTGAACTTTAGGGTTAGTGTTAGTGTTAGTGTTAGATTTAGGGTTTCGGTGAGGGTTAGGGTGAGGGTGAGTGTTAGCCTTGGTGTTAGGAATGGGATTAGGGTAAGGGTTAGGGTGAGTGTAAAGGTTAGTGTCACAGTGAGCGTGAGTGTTAGGGTTAGGTTGAGGGTTAGGATTAGGCTTACGATTAGGGTGAGGGTGAGAGTGAGAATTAAGGTTAGGGTAAGGGTTAGGGGTAGGGTTAGAGTGAGAGTTAGGGTTCGAGTTTAGGGTTAGGGTGTGATTTAGGGTTAGGATTACGTTTAGTTTGAAAGTTAGGCTTAGTTTGAGGGTTAGGGTTAGGCTTAGGATTAGGGTGAGGGTTACGGTTAGGGTTAGGCCGAGTTTTAGGGTGAGGTTTTGGATTACGGTTAGGGTTAGTGTTAGGGTGAGGGTGAGGTTTTGGGTTAGAGTTAGGTTTAGGGGCAGGGTTAGGGAGAGTTTTTGGGTTAGAGTTAGTGTTATGGTTAGGGTGAGGATAGGATTTGGGTTAGGGTTATTGTTAGTGTTATGGTTAGGGTTAAGTTTGTGGTGAGGGCGAGGCTGAGGGTGGGAGTTATGCTTTGTGTTAGGTGTAGGGTGAGGTTTAGGGTTAGGGTTAGGGTAAGGGTTAAGGTGAGTGTGAGGTTTAGGGTTAGATTTAGGGTTAGGGGTAGGATTAGGGTTAGGGTGAGGGTTAGGGTGAAGGCTAGGGTGTCATTGAGGGTTATGGTAAGTGTTAGGGTTAAGTTTAGGGTGAGGGTTAGCTTGAGGTTTAGGGTTAGGGTTAGGATTAGGGTTAGGGTGAGGATTAGGGTGAGTGTGAGGTTTAGGTTTAGGGTTAAGCTTAGGTGTAGGCTGAGGGTTAGGTTGAGTGTGAGGTTAGGGTTAGGGGTTAGGGTTAGGGTGAGAGTTAGGGGTAGTGTTAGGGTGAAAGATAGGGTTCAAGTTAAGTTTTGGGTTAGCGTTAGGTTTACGGTGATGGTTAGGATGAGGATTAGGGTTAGGATTAGGTTTAGGGTGAGGGCTAGGGTGAAGGTGAGGGTTAGGGTTAGTGTTTTGGTGAGGTTTAGGGTTAGGGTTAGTGTTAGGATGAGGGTTAGGGTTACGGTGAGGGTGAGGGTTAGGGTTAGGGTAAGGGTTAGGGTAAGCATTTGGGTTAGGGTTAGGGTGAGTTTTAGGGTTACATTTAGGGTTAGGTCGAGGGGTAGGGTTAAGTTTAGTGTTAGGGTTAAGGTTAGGGTGAGTGTTAGCTTGAGGTTTAGGGTTATTTTTAGGGTTAGGGTTAGGATTAGAGTTAGGGTGAGGGTGAGTGTGAGGGTTAAGTTTAGGGTGAGTGTTAGCTTGAGGTTTTGGGTTAGGCTGAGGGTGAGGGTGGGGTGAAGATTAGGGGTAGGGTGAGGGTGAGTGTGAGGGTTAGGGTTAGGGTTAGGCTTAGGCTTAGGGTTAGGCTGAGGGTGAGGGTGGGGGAGAGGATTAGGGTTAGGGTGATGGTTATGGTTAGGGTTAGGGTGAGGGTTGGGATGAGGGTTAGGTTTAGGATTAGGGTTAGGGAGAGGACTAGGGTGAGGGTTAGGGTAAGGGTTAGGCTTAGGCTTACGGTTAAGCTGAGCGTGAGGTTGAGGGTAAGTTTTAGATTTAGGGTGATGATTAGGTTTACGGTTAGGGTGAGGGTTAGGATGAGGTTTAGGGTTAGGGTGAGGATGATGGTAAGTGTAAAGGTGAGGTTTAGGCTGAGGGTGAGGGTTAAGATAAAGGTGAGTGTTAGGGTTAGTGTTAGGGTTAGGGTGAGTGTTAGATTGAGGTTTAGGTTTAGGGTTAGGGTTAGTGTGAGGTTTAGGGTGAGGATGAGGGTTAGGGTTAGGGTGAGGGTGAGGATTAGACATCAGGTTAGGGTGAGGGCTTGGATGAGGGTTAGGATTAGAGTTAGGGTTAGGGTTAGGGTGAGGTTTAGGATTAGGGTGAGGATTAGGGTTAGTGTGAGGGTTAGTGTTAGGGTTAGGGTTAGTGTTATGGTGAGGGTAACTGTTAGGGTGAGGGTTAGGGTTAGGGTGAGGCTTATGGTTAGGGTGAGGGTTAGGGTTAGGGTTAGAGTAATTTTTAGGTTTAGGATTACGGTTACAGTGAGGGTGAGAGTTAGGGTTAGTGTTAGGGAGAAGTTAAGTGTTAGGGTTAGTGTTAGAGTTAGGGTTAGGGTGAAGTTGCTTTTTAGTGGTAGGATTAGGGTTAAGGTGAGGGTTAGGGTGAGGGTTAGGGTTAGGGTGAGGGTTAGGGTGGGGGTGACGGTAGGGGTAAAAATGAGGGTTAGGCTGAGGGTGAGCGTTACTGAAAAGGTGAGGTTTAGGTTTAGGGTGAGGGTTAGGTTTAGAGTTAGGGTGAGGCTGAGGGTTAGATTGAGATTTAGTGTTAGGGTTAGTGTGAGGTTTATGGTGAGGATGAGTTTTAGGGTTAGGGTGAGTGCTAGGGTGAGGTTGAGGGATAAGTTTAGTGTTAGGATGGGGTTTAGGGTTAGGGTGATTGTTAGGGTTAGTGTTAGCATTAGGTTTAGTGTTAGTGTGAGTGAAAGTATTAGGATGAGGGTTAGGGTTAGGGTGAGGGTTATGGTTAGGGTGAGGGTTAGGGTAAGGGTTAGGGTTATTGTTAGGGTTAGGGTTAGGGTTATATGGTTACTGTGTGGGTGAGGGTGTGGGTTATTTTTAGGGTTAGGATGAGGTTTAGGTTTCAGGTAAGGGTTAGAGTTAGGGTTAGGGTGAGGGTGAGGTTTAGGGTTAGAGTTAGTGTTAGTGTTAGGGTTAGGGATAGGGTGAGGGTTAGGGTTAGGCTTAGGCTTAGGCTTGGGCCGAGCATGAGGAGGAGGGTTAGGGTTCAGGTTAGGGTGAGGTTTAGGGTTAGGGTTAGGCTGAGGGTTAGGTTTAGGTTTAGGGTTAGGATTAGGTTTGGGGTGAGGGCTATGGTGAGGGTTAGGGTGTGGGTTAGGTTTAGGGTAGGGTTAGGTTTAGGATTTGGGTTAGGGTGAGTGTGAGTGTGAGGGTTAGGTTTGGGTTAGGCTTAGGGTTAGTGTGAAGGTTAGGGTTAGGGTTTGGCTTAGGGTGAGGGTGAGGCTGAGGATTAGTGTTAGGTTTAAGGTTTGTTTAAGGGTTAGGGTTTCTGTTAGGTTTAGGGTTAGGGTTAGGGTTACAGTGAGGGTTAGGTTTAGGGTTAGGGTTAAGTTAGGGTTAGGCTGAGGGTGAGGGTGTGGGTGAGGAATAGGGTTATGGTTAGGGTTAAGGTTATTTTTAGTGTTGTGGTTAGGGTTAAGTTTGCAGTGAGGGTGAGGCTGAGGGTGAGGTATATGGTTAGGGTTACGGTTAGGGTCAGGGTTACTGTTATTGTTTGTGTTGGAGTAAGAATTACTGTGAGGTTGAGAGTGAGGGTGAGGGTTAGGGTTAGGGTGAGGTCTAGGATTAGGGTTAGGTTTAGGGTTAGGCTGAGGGTGAGGTTTAGGGTTAGAGTTAGTGTTTGTGGGAGAGTTAGGGTGAGGTTTAGGGTTAGGGTTAGTGTTAGGGTTAGGCTGAGGGTGAGGTTTAGGTTGAGGATTAGGGATAGGGTTAAGTTTAGTTTTAGAATTAGGTTGAGCGTGAATGTGAGGGTTAGGTTGAAGGTTAGGCTTAAGCATAGGGTTAGGCTGAGGGTGAGGATGGGGGTGAGGATTAGAGTTAGGGTGATTGTTAGGTTTACGTTTAGTGTTATTGTTAGGGTAAGGGTTAGAGTTAAGGTGAGTGTGAGGGTGTGGTTGAGACTTAGATTTAGGGTTAGGGTGTGTTTTAGGGTTAGGATTAGGGTTAGAGTGAGGGTGAGGGTTAGGGTTAGTGTGAGGGTTAGGGTTAGGGTTTGGCTTAGGGTTAGAGTTACTGTGAGGGTTAGGGTACGGGTGAATATGAGGGTTAGGGTTAGGTTTAGGGTTAGGTTCAGGTTTAGGGTGAGGGCTGGGGTGAGGGTGAGTTTTAGGGTTACGGTTAGAGTTTGGTTTAGGGTTAGGGTTAGGGTTAGGTTTAGGGTGAGTGTGAGGTTTAGTGTTAAAGTTAGGGTTAGGGTGAGGCTGAGGGTGAGGGTTAGGGTGAGGGTTAGCATTAGGGTTAGGGTGAGAGTTAGGTTTCAGTTTAGTTTAGGGTTAGGGTGAGGATTAGGGTTAGGATTAGTGTTAGGCTGAGGGCTAGGGTGAGGATGAGGGTTAGGGTTAGTGTTAGGGTAAGGTTTAGGGTTAGGGTTAGGGTTCGGGTTCGTGATAGGATGAGGGTTAGGGTTTCGGTGAGCGTTAGCGTTAGGATTAGGTTGAGGGTTAGGGTTAGGATTAGTGTTAGGGTGAGGGTGACTGTTACGATTAGGGTTAGGATTAGGAGTAGGGTTAGGTTTAGGGTTAGGATTAGTGTTATTTTTAGGGTTTGGTTTATAGTTATGGTGAGGGTGAGGGGAGGGTGAGGATTAGGGTTAGGGTTATTGTCAGGTTCAGGATTAGGCTTAGGATTAGTGTTAGGGTGAGGGTGAGGTTTAGTTTTAGATTTAGGGTTAGTTGGAGGTTTAGGTGGGGGTTAATGTTAGGGTTAGTTTTATGGTTAAGGTTAGGGTGAGGGTTAGGTTGAGGTTAAGGTTTAGGGTTAGGGTTAGTGTTAGGATTAGGGTTAGGGTGAGGGTTAGTGTGAGGGTTAGGCTTAGGATTAGGCTTAGGCTTAGGGTAAGGCTGAGAGTGAGTGTGGGGGTGTGGATTAGGTTTAGGGTGATTGCTAGGTTTAGGCTTAGGGTGAGGGTTAGGATGAGTGTTAGGGTTAGGATTAGGGTTAAGGTGAGGGCTTGGGTGAGGTTGAGGGTTAGGGTAAGTGTTAGGCTTAGGCTTAGGGTTAGGCTGAGAATGAGGTTGAGGGTGAGGATTAGGGTTAAGGTGAGATTTATTGTTAGTGTTACAGTTAGAGTTAGGATTTGGGTGAGGGTGAGGTTTAGGGGTACAGTTAGGGTTAGGGTGAGTGTTAGGCTTAGGGTGACGGTTAAGTTGGGAGTGATGTTAAGGTAAAGGTGAGGGTTAGGCTGAGTGTGAGGGTTATTGAATGGGTTAGCGTTAGTGTTAGGTGGAGGGATAGGATTAGGCTGAGTGTGAGGGTGAGGGTTAGATTGAGGATTAGTGTTAGGGTTCGTGTGAGGTTTAGGGTGAGGATGAGGGTTAGGGTTAGGGTAAGGCCTAAGGTGAGGATGAGGGTTAGTGTTAGTGTTAGGGTGAAGTTTATGGTTAGGGTTATTGTTAGGATTAATGTTAGAGTTAGGCTTAAGATGAGGGTTAGGGTGAGGGTGAGGTTTAGGGTTAGGGTTAGGATTAGGATGAGGTTTAGGGTTAGGGTAAGTGTGACTTTTAGGGTTAGGGTTAGGCTTAGGCTTAGGGTTAGGCTTAGGGTGATGGTGAGGGTGAGGGTTATTATTAGGGTGAGGGTTAGGCTTAGTCTTAGTGTGAGAGATAGGGTTCCGGTTATGTTTAGGTTTAGAATGAGTATTGGGTAAGGGTCACAGTGAGGGTGAGGGTTAGGGTTAGGTTGAGGTTTCGGGTTAGGGTTTGGTTTAGGGTGAGGGTGAGGGTGAGGGTAAGGGTTAGGGTTAGTGTTAGGTAAGGGTTAGGATGAGGGTTAGGGTTAAGATTAGGGTTAGGGTTAGGGTTAGTGTTAAGGTTAAGTTGAGGGTGAGGGTGAGGGTTAGGGTTAGGGTGGGGGTTAGGGTTAAAGTTATTGTTAGGGTTAGGGTTAGAGTTAAGGTTAGGTTGAGGGTGAGGGTGAGGGTTAGGTTTAGGGTGAGGTGTAGGGTGAGGTTTAGGGTTACGGTTAGGGTTAGAGTTAGCATGAGGGTGAGGTTTAGGGGTAGAGTTAGGGTTAGGGGGAGGGTTAGAGTCAGGTTTAGGTTTAGGGTTTGGGTGAGGATGAGGGTTAGGTTGAGTTTTAGGGATATGGTTAGGTTTAGGATTAGGTATCGTGTGAGGGTGAGTGTGAGGGTTAGGGTGATGGTTAGGCTTAGGGTGAGGGTTAGGCTGAGGGTGAGGGTGGGGGTGACGATTAGGGTTAGGGGGATAGTAAGGGTTAGGGTTAGTGTTATTGTTAGGGTTAGAATTAGAGTTACTGTGAGGGTGAGGTTGGCGGTGAGGGTTAGGGTTAGGGTTAGGGTGGGGTTTAGGTTTAGGGTTAGTGTTAGAGTTAGTGTGAGGTTGAGGGTTAGGTTGAGGTTTAGGGTTAGGGTTAGGGTTATTGTGAGGGTTAGGGTTAGGGTTAGAGTTAGTGTTAGGGTTACGGTAAGTGTTAGGGTGAGGGTTTGGGTTAGGGTGAGGGTTCTGTTTAGGGTGAGGGTTAGAGTTAGGTTTATTTTTAGGGTTAGGGTTAGGGTTAAGGTTACGTTGAGGGTGAGGATTAGGGTTGGGGTTAGGATGAGGTTTAGGTTTAGGGTTAGTGTTACAATTAGGGTTAAGGTGAGAGTGAGGTTTAAGGTTAGAGTTAGGGTTAGTTTTAGGGTTAGATTGAGGGCTAGGGTGAGGGTTAGGGTTAGGTTTAGGGTGAGGGTTAGGATTAGGTTTAGGGCTAGGATTAGGGTTAGGGTTAGGACTAGGGTAAGGGTTAGGGTTAGGGTTAGGGTTATGGATAGGGTTAGGTTTAGGATTAGGATTAGGGTGAGGGTGAGTGTGAGGGTTAGGGTTAGGTTTAGGGTTAGGATTAGGCTTAGGGTTAGGGTGAGGGTTAGGGTTAGGGTTTGGGTTAGGGTGAGGTTGAGGCTGAGGATTAGGGTTTGGTTTAGGGTTAGGGTTAGGGTTAGTATTAGGGTTAGGTTTAGGGTTAGGGTTAGGTTTAGCATTAGGTTTTGGCTGAGGTTGAGGGTGGTGGTGAGGATTAGGGTTAGGTTTACGGTTCTGGTTATTGTTAGTGTTATGGTTAGGGTTAATTTTGCAGTGAGGTTGAGTTTGAGGTTGAGTGTTATGGTTAGACATTGGGTTATGGTTAGGGTTAGTGTTATTGTTAGGGTTAGGTTTAGAGTTACGGTGAGTTTGAGGGTGAGGGTGAGAGTTAGGGTTAGGATGAGGTTTAGGGTGAGATTTGGGGTTAGGTTTAGGGTTAGGTTTAGGGTGAGTGTGAGGTTTAGGGTTAGAGTTAGTTTTAGGGGGAGGGTTAGGGTGAAGTTTAGGGTTAGGGTTAGTGTTAGGGTTAGGGAGAGCGGCAGGGTTAGGATGTGGTTTAGGGATAGGTTTAGGGTTAGGATTAGGGTTAGGGTGTGGGTGAGTGTAAGGGTTAGGGTGTAAGGGTTAGTCTTAGGCTTAGTGTTAGGATGAGAGTGAGGATGAGGGTGAGATTTAGGGTGAAAATTAGGGTGGGGTTTAGGGTTAGGGTTAGGGTTAGGGTTCGGGTGAGGGTGAGGTTTAAGTTTAGATATAGGGTTAGGGGGGTGGTTAGGGTGAGGGTTATGGTTAGGGTTAGTTTTAGGGTTAGGGTGAGGGTGAGGGTTAGGTTTAGGGTTAGGATTAGGTTTAGGGTGAGGGTGAACGTGTGTGTTAGGGTTAGGTTTAGGGTTAGGCTTAGGATTAGGCTGAGGGTGAGTTTGAGGTTGAGGGTTAGGGTTAGGGTTCGGGTTAGGGTTCGGGTTAAGTTTAGGGTTAGGGTGAGGGTTGGGGTAAGGGTTATGGTGAGGGCGAGGGTTAGCGTTAGGTTGAGTGTTAGGGTTAGGGTTAGTGTGCGTGTGAGGGTGAGGGTTAGGGTTAGGGTGAGGGTTAGGATGAGTGTTCGGGTTAGTGTTAGATTTAGGGTGAGTCTGAGGGTGAGGGTTAGGGTGAGGGTTAGTGTTAGATTTAGGGTTAGGGTGAGGGTGAAGGTGAGGGTGAGGTTTAGGTTTAGGGTTAGGTCGAGGTTTAGGGTTAGTGTTATGATTAGGGTTAGGATGAGGGTGAGGTTTAGGGGTAGAGTTAGGGTTAGGGTGTGGGTTAGGGTGAGGGTTAGGGTTAGTGTGAGGGTTAGGGAGGGGGTGATGTTGAGGGTAAATGTGAGGTTAGTCTGAGGGTGAGTTTTACCATAAGGGTGATGGTTAGGGTGAGGATGAGTGTTAAGGTTAGCGTGAGTGTTAGGGTGAGGGTGAAGGTTAGGGTTAGTTGGAGGGTTAGGTCGAGGGTTAGGGTTAGGGTTAGTTTTAGGGTTAAGGTTAGAGTGAGGGTTAGGTTGAGGTTTAGGTTTCGTGTTACAGTTAGGATTAGGATTACGGTAAGGGTTAGGCTGAGTGTGAGGTTTAGGGTTAGGGTTAGGGTTAGACAGGTTTAGGCTGAGGGTGAGGGTGAGGGTGAAGGTTAGGGTTAGGGTGAGGGTTAGGGTTAGGTTTAGGGAGAAAGATAGGGTTTGGGTTAAGTTTAGGGTTAGGGTTAGTTTGAGATTTAGAGTTAGGGTTAGGGTGAGGGTGAGGGTTAGGGTTAGGATGAGGGTTAGGATGAGGATTAGGGTTATGATTAGTGTTAGGGTGTGGGCTAGGGTGATGGTGATTTTGAGGGTTAGGGTTTGGGTGAGGTTTAGTTTTAGGGTTAGGGTTAGAGTGAGTGTTAGGATGAGAGTTAGTGTTACCATGAAGTTAGGGTTAGGGTTATGGTGAGGTTGAGGGTTAGAATTAGGTGTAGGGTGAGGGTGAGTGTTAGGATTAGGGTTAGTGTTAATTTAGGTTTAGGATTAGTGTTATTGTTAGGGGTAGGGTTTGACTTACAGTGAGGGTGAGGGTGAGGGTGAGGGTTAGGGTTAGGGTGAGGGTTAGGATTGGTGTTATGGGGAGGGTTATGATGAGGGTTAGGTTTAGGTTTATGGTTACGGTGAGGGTGAGGGTTACCGTTAAGTTTAGGGTGAGGTTTTTAGTGTTAGGGTTAGGGTTAGAGTTAGGGTTAGGGTGAGGGTGATGTTTAGGGGTAGAGTTAGGGTTATGGTGAGGGTCAACATGAGGGTTAGGGTTACGGTGAGGGTTAAGGTGGGGGTGATGGTAAGGGTAAAGATGAGGATTAGGCCTAGGGTGAGGGTTATGGTAAGGGTGAGGGTTACGGTTAGGGTGAGGATGAGAGTTAGGGTTAGGGTGAGTGCTAGGGTGAGGGTGAGGACTAGGTTTAGTGTTAGGGTGAGGTTAGGGTTAGTGAGGGGTATGGTTAGGGTTAAGGATAGGGTTAGGTTTAGGTTTATTGTTAGGGTTAGGTTTAGGGTTAGGGTAGGATTAAGGTTAGGGTTAGGGTTATTGTTAGGGTTAGGGTTGAGATGAGGTTTAGGTTTAGGGTTCGGGTTAGAGTTAGGCTTAGGGAAAGGGTGAGGTTTAGGGTTAGAGTTAGGGTTAGTGTTAGGGTTAGGGTTAGCATGAGGGTTTGGTTTAGGGTTAGGCTAAGGCTTTGGTTTAGGCTTAGGCCCCGCATGTGGGTGAGGGTTAGGGTTAGGGTTAGGGTGAGGGTAATCCATACGGAAGGGTGAGGGTTTGGGTTAGGGTGAGGGTTAGGGTTAGAATTAGGGTTAGGGTGAGGGTGAGGGTTAGGATTAATGTTAGGGTTAGGGTTATTGTTAGGGTTAGGGTTACGGTGAGGGTGACGGTTAGGGTTAAGTTTATGGTGAGGTTTTTAGTGTTCGTGTTAGGGTTAGGGTAAGGGTTACGGTGAGGTTTAGGGGTAGAGTTAGAGTTAGGGTTATGGTTAGGGTGAGGGTTAGGGTTAGGGTGAGGGTTAAGGTGGGGTGACGGTAAGGGTAAAGATGAGGGTTAGGCCTAGGGTGAGGGTTATGGTAAGGGTGAGGGTTAGGGTTAGGGTTAGGATTAGGGTGAGAGTCCGTGTTCAGGTTAAGTTTAGGGTTAGGATGAGGTTTAGGGTGAGGATGAGGGTTAGGGTTAGGGTGAGAACTAGGGTGAGAGGGAGGATTAGGATTAGTGTTAGGGTGAGGTTAGGGTTAGGGTGAGGGTTATGGTTAGGGTTAGGGTTAGGGTTAGGTTTAGTGTTAGGGTTAGGGGTAGGATTAGGGTAGGGTTAAGGTTAGGGTTAGGATTATTGTTAGGGTTAGGGTTAGGATGAGGTTTAGGTTTAGAGTTAGGGTTAGTGTTAGGGTTAGGGTAAGGGTGAGGGTGATTGTGAGGCATAGGGTTACGGTTAGGATTAGGCTTAGAGTTAGGGTGAGGGTTAGGGTTAGAGTTTGGGTTAGGGTGCAGGTGAGGCTGAGGATTAGGTTTAGGTTTAGGGTTAGATTTAGGGTTAGGTTTAGGGTTAGGTTTAGTGTTAGGTTCAGGGTTATGGTGAGGGTTAGGGTAAGAGTTAAGGTTAGGCTTAGGGTTAGGCTGAGGGTGTCTGTGGGGGAGAGAATTAGAGCTAGGGTTAGGGTTAGGCTTAGGGTTAGGTTTATTGTTAGTGCTATGGTTAGGGTTAAGTTTGCAGTGAGGGTGAGGCTGAGGGAAACGGTGAGGGTTAGGGTTAGGGTTAGTGTTATTGTTAGGGTTAGGGCTAGAGTTACGTTGAGGTTGAGGGTGAGGGTGAATGTTAGGGTTAGGGTGAGTTTTAGGGTTATGGTTAGGGTTAGGGCAAGGGTGAGTTTTAGGGTGAGGGTGAGGTTTAATGTTAGGGTTAGGGTGAGAGTTAGGGTAGAGTTAGGGTGAGAGAAGGATTCAAGTTAAGTTTAGGGTTATAGTGTGGGTTAAGGTAAGGGTTACGGTGAGGTTGAGGGTTAGGGTTAGGTTGAGATTTAGGGTTAACATTAGATTTAGTGTTAGGGTGAGGGTTAGGGTAAGGTTTACGGTGAGGGTGAGGGTTAGGGTTAGGGTTAGAGTTAGGATTTGTGTTAGGGTGAGGGCTAGGGTGAGGCTGAGGGTTAGGGTAAAGGTTTGGCTTAGGCTTAGGTTTAAGCTGAGCGTGAGGTTGAGGGTGAAGGTTAGGGTTAGGATTAGTGTGAGGTTTAGTGTTAGGGTTAGGGTTAGAGTTAGCATTATGGTGAGGTTTAGGGGTAGAGTTAGTGTTAGGGTGAGGTTAGGGTTAGGGTGAGGGTTGGGTTGTGGGTGACTGTAAGGGTAAGGTGAGGGTTAGGCTGAGGATGAGGGTCATGGTAAGGGTGAGAGTTAGGGTTAGGGCGAGGGTTAGGGTTAGGGTTAGGGTTAGGGTGAGGGTTAGATTGAGGATTAGTGTTAGCTTTAGTGTGAGGTTTACCATGAGGATGAGCATTAGGTTTAGGGCTAGGGTTAGGTTGAGGTTTAGGTTTAGTGTTAGCGTGAGGTTTAGGGTTAGGGTGATTGTTAGATTTAGTGTGAGGCTTAGTGTTCGGGTTAAGGTTAGTGTTAAGATGAGAGTAAGTGTTAGGGTGAGGGTTAGGTTTAGGGTGAGGGTAATGATTAGGGTTAGGTTTAGGGTTAGGGTTAGGGTTTTTGTTAGGTTTAGGGTTACTGTTGTTGTTAGTGTTAGGGTTAGGGTTCCGGTTAATTAGAGGGTGAGGTTTAGGGTTAGGGTTAGGATTAGGGTTAGTGTTAGGGTGAGGGTAAGTGTTAGGGTGAGTGATAGGGTTAGGGTGAAGGTTATGGTTAGGGTGAGGGTCAAGGTAAGGTTTAGGGTTACTTTGAGCGTGAGGGTTAGGGTTATGTTGATGGTTAGGGTTAGGTTTAGGGTTAGGGTGAGTTTAGGGTTAGGGTTATTGTGAGGGTTAGTGTTATGGTTAAGGTTAGGGGTAGGGTGAGGGTAAGTGTTAGGGTGAGGTTTAGGGTTAGGGTGAGGATTATGGTTAGGGTGAGGGTTAGGGTTATTGTTAGGGTTAGGGTTAGGTTTAGATTTAGGGTTAGGGTGAGGGTGAGAATTAGGGTTAGAGTGAGATTTATTTTAGGGTTATTGTTAGGGTGAGGGTTAGGGTTAGGTTTAGGCTTAGGTTTAGGCTTAGGCCGAGCATGAGGGTGAGGGTTAGGGTTCGGGTTAGGGTTCGGGTTAGGGTTATGGTTAGTGTCAGGTTTAGGATGAGGTTTAGGGTTAAGGTTAGGGTTAGGGTGAGGGCTAGGCTGAGGGTTAGGGTTAGGGATTGGGTTAGGTTTAGGATTACGGTTAGGATGAGGGTGAGTGTGAGGCTTCGGCTTAGGGTTAGAGTTAGGCTTAGAGTTAGGGTGAGGGTTTTGCTTAGGGTTTGGGTTAGGATTAGGGTTAGGGTTACCATGAGGGTCAGGGTTAGGTTAGGGTTAGTCTTAGGATTAGGCTTATTGTTAGTGTTATGGTTAGGGTTAAGTTTGCAGTGAGGGTGAGGCTGAGGGTGAGGGTGAGGTTTAGGGTTAGGGTTAGGGTTAGTGTTATTGTTAGGTTTAGGGCTAGAGTTACGTTGAATTTGAGGGTGAGGTTGAAGGTTAGGGTTAGGGTGAGTTTTAGGGTTAGGGTTAGTGTTAGGGTGAGAGTGAGGTTTAGGGTTAGAGTTAGGCTTAGGGTTAAGGTTAGGGTGAGGTTTCGGGTTAGGGTTAGGTTTGGGGTTATGGTAAAGGTGAGGTTTAGGGTTAGAATTAGGGTTAGGGTGAGGCTGAGGGTGAGGGTTAGGGTTAGGGTTAGTGTTAGCTTTAGGGTTAGGGTTAGGGTGAGGGTTAGGGTGACGGTAAGAGTTAGAGTTAAGGTTAGGATTAGGATTAGTGTAAGGGTTAGGGTGAGTGTGAGGTCTAGGGTTAGTGTTAGGATTAGGGTTAGGCTTAGTGTTAGCCTGAGGGTGAGGTTGAGTGTGAGGGTTAAGGTTAGGGTGAGGGTGAGGGTTAGGATTATGGGGAGGGTTAGGATGACTGTTAGGGTTAGTATTAGGGTTAGGATGAGGGGTAGGGTGAGGGTGAGGTTTAGGGATAGGGTTAGGGTTAAGGTAAGGGTGAGGGTGAGGTTTAGGGTTAGAGTTAGGCTTGAGTTAAGCCTGAGGGTGAGGGTGAGGGTTAGGGTGAGGATTAGGATTAGGGTAAGGGTTAGGGTGAGTGTGAGTGTTAGGGTTAAGGTAGGATTAGGTTTATGGTTACACTGAGGTTGAGGGTGAGGGTGAGGGTAAGGGTTAGGATTAGGGTTAGGGTGAGCATGACTGTGTGTGTTTGGGTTAGTTTTAGGGTTAGGCTTAGGGTTAGGGTGACGGTGAGGTTCAGGGTGAGGGTTAGGGTTAGGGTGAGGTTTAGGCTAAGGGTTAGGGGTAGGGTTAGGATGAGGTTTAGGGTTAGGATTAGGGTTAGAATGAGGACTAGGGTGAGGTTGAGGGTTAGGGTTAGGGTGAGGGTTAGGGTTAGGGTTAGGGTGAGAGTTAGGATTTGGGTTAAGTTTATGTTTAGGGTGAGGGTTAGGATAAGGGTTATGGTAAGGTTGAGGGTTAGGGTTAGGTTGAGGGTTAGGGTTAGGATTAGGGTTAGGGTGAGGGTGAGGTTTAGGGTTAGTGTTAGGGTGAGGGTTAAGATGAGGTTTAGGATTAGGGTTAGTGTGAGGGTAGGCTGAGGTTGAGGTTTAGGATTAGGGATTTTTGAAGTTTAGGGTTAGGGTTATGGTTAGGGGTAGGATGAGGGTGAGGATTAGGGTTAGAGTTAGGGTAAATGTGAGGCTGAGGTTGAGGGTTAGGTTTAGGGTTAGTGTTAGAGTAACGGTTAGGTTGAGGATTAAGGTGAGGGTGAGGGTTAGGCTTAGGGTTATAATTAGGATTAATGTAATGGTTAGGGTGAGTGTGAGGGTTAGGTTTAGGCTTAGGCTTAGGGTTAGGCTGAGGGAGAGGGTGAGTGTGAGGGTTAGCTTTAGGTTGAGGGTTAAGGTTAGGGTTAGCTTGAGAGTTAGGGTTCAAGTTATGTTTAGGGTTAGGGTTAGGGTTACAGTGAGGGTTATGTTTAGGGTTAGGTTGAGGGTTAGGGTTAGGGTTAGGGTGAGGCTTAGGATTAGAGTTAGGGTGAGGGTTAGGATTAGGATTAGGTTTACAATTAGGGTTAGGATGAGGGCTAGGGTGAGGGTGAGGATTAGGGTTAGTGTTAGGGTAAGGTTTAAGGTTAAGTTTAGGTTTACAGTGAGGGTTAGTATAAGGGTTAAGGTTACGGTAAGGGTGAAGTTTAGGGTTAGGGTGACGGTTAGGGTTAGGATTAGGGTTATGGTGAGGGTGAGTTTTAGCATTAGGGTTAGGGTTAGGGTTAGGTTTAGGGTTAGTATTAGTGTTATTATTAGGGTTAGGGTTAGAGTTAAGGTGAGGGTGAGGGTGGGGGTGAGGGTGAGGGTTAGGTTTAGGGTTAGGGTGAGGTTTAAGTTTAGGGTTTGGATTAGGGTTAGGGTGAGTGTGAGGTTTAGGGTTAGGTTTCGTGTTAGTTGGAGCATTAGGTAGAGGGTTAGGGTTAGTTTTAGGGTTAAGGTTAGGGTAGGCTTAGGTTGAGTTTTCGGGTTAATTTTAGATTTAGGGTTAAGATTAGGGTTAGGGTGAGGGTGAGTGTTAGGGTTAGGGTTAGGCTTAGGCTTATGCTTAGGGTTAGGTTGAGGGTGAGGGTGGGGTGAGGATTAGAGTTAGGGTGATGGTTAGGGCTAGGGTTAGGGTGAGGGTTAGGATGACGTTTAGCGTTAGGATTAGGGTTAGGGTGAGGGCTAGGGTGAGGGTGTGGGTATAGTAAGGGTTTGGCTTAGGCTTAGGCTTAGGGTTAGGCTGAGGGTGAGGGTGGGGGTGAGGATTAGAGTTAGGCTGATTGTTAGGGTTAGGGTTTGGGTGAGGGTTAGGATGAGGGTTAGGGTTAGGATTAGGGTTAGGGTGAGGGTTAGGGTGAGGGTGTGGGTAGGGTAAGTGTTAGGCTTAGGCTTAGTGTTAGGCTTAGCTTTTGGTTGAGGATAAGGGATGGGGTTAGGGATAGGGTGTGTTTTAATGTTAGGGTTAGGGTTAGAGTTGGGGTTAGGGTGATGGTGAGGTTTAGGGGTAGAGTTAGTGTTAGGGTGAGTGTTAGGGTTAGGGTGAGTGTTAGGTTGTGGTTGACGGTAAGGGTAAAGGAGAGCGTTAGGTGAGGTTGAGGTTGAGGGTGATGGTAAGGGTGAGGGTGAGGGTTAGGGTGAGGGTTAGGGTTAGGGTTAGGGTTAGAGTCATGGTGAGGGTTAGATTGAGGATAAGTGTTCGGGTTAGTGTGAGGTTTAGGGTGAGGGTGAAGGTTAGGGTTAGGTTGAGGGCTAAGGTGAGGGTGAGTATTAGGGTTAGTGTTAGTGTGAGATTTAAGGTTAGGTGATGTTTAGGTTTAGTGTGAGTGTTAGAGTTAGGGTTAGGGTTAGTGTTAGGGTGAGGGTAAGTGCTAGGGTGAGCTTAGGTTTAGGGTGTGGATTATGGTTAGGGTGAGGGTTAGGGTTAGGTTTAGCGTTATTGTTAGTGTTAGGGTTAGGGTTACGGTTATGGTGAGTGTGAGGGTGAGGGTTAGGGTTAGGGTTAAGATTAGGATTAGGGTTAGTGTTAGGGTGAGGGTAAGTGTTAGGATGAAGGTTAGGGTAAGGGTGAGGGTTATGGTTAGGGTTAGGGTTACGTTGAGCGTAAGGGTTACTGTTTGATTGAGGGTTATGGTTAGGGTTAGTGTTAGGGTGAGGTTAGGGTTACGTTTAGTGTGAGGTTTCGTGTTTGGGTTAGGGTTAGTGTTAATGTGATGGTAAGTGTTAGGTTCAGGATTTGGGTTAGGGTGAGGGTTATGGTTACATTGAGGTTAAGGATTAGGTTTAGGGTTATTGTTAGGGTTATGTTTAGGGTTAAGGTTACGGTGTGGGTGAGGGTGAGGGTTAGGTTTAGGGTTAGGGTTAGGGATAGGGTGAGAGTTAGTGTTCGGTTTAAGTTTAGTGTTAGGTTGAGGTTTAGGGTGAGGGTTATGTTGAGGGTGAGGGTTAGGGTTAGGTTGAGGGTTAGGGTTATGATTAGGTTTAGGGTGAGGGTGAGGGTGAGGGTTAGGGTTAGTGTTAGGGTGAGGATTAGGATGAGGGTTAGGGTTAGGGTGTGGGTTAGGGTTAGGGTGAGGGTTAGGGGTGGGGTTAGGGTGAAAGTTAGGGTTCAGTTTAAGTTTAGGGTTAGGGTAAGTGTTAGGGTTAGGATTACGGTGAGCATGATGATTAGGGTTAGGTTGAGGGTTAGGTTTAGGCTGAGGATTAGGGTGAGGGTTAGGGTTAGGGTGAGGGTTAGGATGAGGATTAGGGTTAGGGTTAGGATTATGTTTAGGGTGAGGGCTAGGTTCAGGGTGAGGTTTAGGGATAGAGTTTGGTTTAGGATGAGGGTTTGGGTTACTGTGAGGGTGAGGTTTAGGGTTAGGGTGAGGGTTAGGGTTAGGATTTGGGTTAGGGTTAGGATGAGTTTAGGGTTACATTTAGGGTTAGGGGGTGGTTTAGGTCGAGGGTTAGGGTTAGGATTAGTGTTAGGGATAAGGTTAGGGTGAGGTTTAGCTTGAGGTTTAGGGTTAGGTTTAGGATTAAGGTTAGGGTGAGGGTGAGCGTGAGGTTTAGGGTTAGGTTTAGCCTTAGGCTTAGGGTTATGCTGAGGATGAAGGTGTGGATGAGGATTAGGGTTAGGGTGATGGTTAGGGTTAGTGTTAGTGTGAGGGTTAGGATGATGGTTAGGTTTAGGATTAGGGTTAGAGAGAGGGCTAGGGTGAGGGTTAGGGTAAGGTTTAGGCTTAGGCTGAGTGTTAGGCTGAGGGTGAGATTGAGGGTGAGGGTTAGGGTTAGGGTGATGGTTAGGTTTAAGGTTAAGGTGAGGGTTAGGATGACGTTCCGGTCAGGATGAGGATGATGGTAAGGGTAAAGGTGTGGTTTAGGTTGAGGGTGAGGGTTAAGATAAGTGTGAGGGTTAGGGTTAGGTTTAGGGCTAGGGTAAGGGTTAGCGTTAGGCTGAGGCTTAAATTGAGTATTAGGGTTAGGGTTAGTGTGAGTGTTAGTGTTAGTGTTAGGGTTAGTGTTAGGGGGAGGGTTATTTTTAGGGTGAGGTTTAGGGTTAGGGTTATTGTTATGGTTATGGTTAGGGTTACGGTTATGGTGAAGTTGAGCGTGAGGGTTAGGGTTAGGTTTAGGGTGAGGTTTAGGGTTAGGGTTAAGGTGAGGATTAGGTTTAGGTTTAGGGTTATGGATACGGTGAGGTTGAGGTTTAGGGTTAGAGTTAGGGTTAGGTTGAGGCTGAGGCTGAGGGTTAGGGTTAGTGTTAGAGTTAGGTTTACGGTGAGGGTTAGGGTGAGAGTGAGGGTTAGGCTTAGTGTTAGGATTAGGATTAGGGTAAGGGTTAGCATGAGGGTGAGCTTGAAGTTGAGGGTGAGGGTTAGGGATAGGGTAAGTTTTAGGTGTAGGGTTAGTTTGAGATTTAGGGTTCGGGTTAAGTTTAGGGTTAGGGTGAGGGTTAGCGTTAGGGTTAGTGTTAAGGTTAGGGTGAGGGTTAGGGTTAGGGTTAGGGTTAGGGTTATTGTTAGTGTTATGGTTAGGGTGAAGTTTTCGGTGAGAGTGAGGCTGAGGGTGAGGTTTATGGTTATGGTTATGGTCAGTTTTAGGGTTAGTGTTATTGTTTGGGTTAGGGTTAGAGTTAAAGTTAGATTGAGGGTGAGGGTGAGGGTGAGTGTTAGGGTTAGAGTGAGTTGTATGGTGAGTTTTAGGGTGATGGTTAGGGTTAGGGTGAGGGTGAGGTTTAGGGTTAGGTTTAGGGTTAGGATTAATGTTAGGGTTAGGCTTAAGGTGAGGGTTAGGGTGAGGGTGAGGTTTAGGGATAGGGTTATGATTAAGAATAGGGTTATGGTTAGGGTGAGTGTGAGGTTTAGGGTTAGCGTTAGTGTTAGCGTTAGGCTGAGGGTGAGGGTGAGGTTGAGGGTTATTGTTAGGGTGAGGTTTAGGGTTAGGGTTAGGGTGAGAGTTAGGGTTCGGGTTAAGTTTATGGTTAGAGAGAGGATTAGGGTAAGGGTTACAGTGAGAGTGATGGTAGGGTTAGGTTGAGGGTTAGGATTAGGGTTATGTTTAGGGTGAGGGTGAAGATGAGGGTTAGGGTTAGTGTTAGGGTGAGGGTTAGGATGAGGGTTAGGGTTTGGATTAGGGTTAGGGTGAAGACTAGGGTGACGGTGAGATTTAGGTTTAGGGTTAGGGTGAGGTTTAGGTTTAGGTTTAGTGTTAGGGATAGGGAGAGGGTGAAGTTTAGGGTTAGAGTTAGGGTTAGGTTGAGGCTGAGGCTGAGGGTTAAGGTTAGGGTTAGTGTTAGAGTTAGGGATACGGTGAGCGTTACGGTGAGAGTGAGGTTTAGGCTTAGTGTTAGGATTTGGATTAGGGTAAGGGTTAGGGTGAGGGTGAGGGTGAGGGTGAGGGTTAGTGTTAGGGTAAAGGTTAGGGGTAGGATTAGGGTGAGATTTAGGATTCTGGTTAATGTTGGGTTAGGGTGAGGTTTACGGTTAGGGTTACGTTGAGCGTGAGGGTTAGGGTTAGGTTGAGGGTTAGGGTTAGGCTTAGGATTAGGGTGAGGGTTAGGGTTAGGGTGAGGTTTAGGGTGAGGTTTTGGGTTAGAGTTAGGTTTAGGGGCAGGGTTAGGGTGAGGTTTAGGGTTAGGGTTAATGTTAAGGTTAGGGTGAGGCTTAGGGTTAGGGTTAGTGTTAGTGTTATTGTTAGTGTTATGGTTAGGTTGAAGTTTGCGGTGAGGGTGAGGCTGAGGGTGAGGGTCATGGTTATGTTTATGGTTATGGTTATGGTTAGTGTTATTGTTAGGGTTAGGGTTAGAGTTAAATTAGGTTGAGGGTGAGGGTGAGTGTTAGGGTTAGGGTGAGTTTTAGGGTGAGGTTTAGGGTTAGGGTGAGGGTTAGGGTGAGGGTGAGGTTTAGGGTTAGAGTTAAGGTTGAGAGTAAGGTTAGGGTTAGGTTTAGGGTTAGGGTTAGGATGAGGGTGAGGGTTAGGTTGAGGTTTAGGCATAGGATTTAGGCCTAGGGTTAGGGTTAAGATTAATAATAGGGTTAGGCTTAAGTTGATGTTTAGGGTGAGGGTGAAGTTTAGGGTGATGGTTAGGATGAGTGTTAAGGTTAGAATTAGGGTTAGGGTGAGAGCTATGGTGAGGGTGAGGTTGAGGGTTAGGGTTAGGGTGATGTTTAGTGTTAGGGTTAGGGTTACTGATAGGGTGACGGTGAGGTTAAGGGTTATTGTTAGGGTTAGGGTGAGGCTGAGGGTGAGTGTTAGGTTTAGTGTTAGTGTTAGAGATAGGGTTACAGTGAGGATTAGGGTGAGGATGATGGTTAGGCTTAGTGTTAGGATTAGGTTTAGGGTAAGGGTTAGGGTGAGTGTGAGGGTTAGGGTTAAAGTGAGCGTGATTGTTAGGGTTAGGGTTAGGGTTATGGTTAGGGTTATTGTTTGGGTTAGGGTTATTGTTAGTGGTATGGTTAGGGTTAAGTTTGCAGTGAGGGTGAGGCTGAGGGTGAGGGTTATGGTTAGGGTTAGGGTTAGCGTTATTGTTAGGGTTAGGGTTAGAGTTAAGGGTAGGTTGAGGGTTAGGGTTAGGATGAGGTTTAGATTGAAGTTTAGGGTTAGGGTTAGGGTTAGGGTGAGGGTGAGGTTTAGGGGTAGAGTTAGAGTTAGGGTTAGTTTTAGGATTAGGGTTCAGGTGAGGGTGAGTGTGAGGGTTAGGTTGAGGTTGAGGCTTAGGCTGAGGGTTAGGCTGAGGGTGAGGGTGGGGGTGAGGATTGGGGTTAGGGCGATGGTAAGGGTTAGTGTTAGTGTTATTGTTAGAGTTAGGGTTAGAGTTATTCTTAGTGTGAGGGTGGGGGTGAGGGTTAGTGTTAGGGTTAGTGTGAGGTTTAGGTTTAGGGTTATTGTTAGGGGTATTGTGAGGGTGAGGTTTAGGTTTAGATATAGGGTTAAGGGGAGGGTTAAGGTGAGGGTGAGTGTTAGGGTTATGGTGAGGTAGAGGGTTAGGTTGAGGTTTAGGGTTAGGGTTAGGGTTAGGGTTAGTGTGAGGGTTAGTGTTAGGGTTAGGGGTAGTGTTAGGGTGAGGGTTTGGGTTAAGGTGAGGGTTATGGTTAGGGTGAGGGTTATGGTTAGATTGAGGGTTAGGCTTAGGATTATTTTTACTGTTAGGTTTAGGGTTATTCTGAGGGTGAGGGTGAGGGTGAAGGTTAGGGTTAGGGTGAGGGTTATGGTTATGGTTATGATTAGGGTTAGTGTTAGTGTTATTGTTAGGTTTAGGGTTAGAATTAAGGTTAGGTTGAGGGTGAGTGTGAGTGTTAGGGTTAGGCTGATTTTTAGGGTGAGGTTTAGGGTTAGGGTTAGGGTTAGGGTGAGTGTGAGGTTTAGGGTTAGAGTAAGTGTTGAAGAGAGGGTTAGGGTGAGATTTAGGGTTAGGGTTAGGATGAGGGTGAGGGTTAGGTTGAGGTTTAGGGATAGGGTTAGTTTTAGGATTAGGGTTAGGGTGAGGGGGAGTGTGAGGGTTAGAGTGAGGGTGATGGTGGATGTACGGATTAAGGTTAGGGTGATGGTAAGTGTTAGGGTGGGGGTGACGGTAAGTGTAAAGGTGAGGTTTAGACTGAGGGTGAGGGTTAAGCTAAGGGTTAGGATTAGGGTTAGGGGGAGGGATAGGGTTTGGGTTAGGGTGAGGGTGAGGGTTAGATTGAGGATTAGTGTTAGGGTTAGTGTGAGGTTTAGGGTCAGGATAAGTATTAGGATTAGGGTGAGGTGTAGGGTGAGGATGAGGGTTAAGGTTAGTGTTAGGGTGAGGCTTAGGGTTAGGGTGATGGTTAGGGTTAGTGTTAGGGTGAGGTTTAGTGTTAGGTTTAGTGTTAGGATTAATGTTAGGGTTAGGCCTAAGGTGAGGGTTAGGGTGAGGGTGAGGTTTAGGGATAGGGTTATGATTAAGAATAGGGTTAGGGTTAGGGTGAGTGTGAGGTTTAGGGTTAGCGTTAGTGTTAGCGTTAGGGTGAGGGTGAGGGTGAGGGTGAGGGTTATTGTTAGGGTGAGGGTTAGGGTTAGGGTTAGGGTGAGAGTTAGGGTTCGGGTAAAGTTTATGGTTAGAGTGAGGATTAGGGTAAGGGTTACAGTGAGAGTGATGGTAGGGTTAGGTTGAGGGTTAGGATTAGGGTTATGTTTAGGGTGAGGGTGAAGGTGAGGGTTAGGGTTAGTGTTAGGGTGAGGGTTAGGATGAGGGTTAGGGTTCGGATTAGGGTTATGGTGAAGGCTAGGGTGACGGTGAGATTTAGGTTTAGGGTTAGGGTGAAGTTTAGGTTTAGGTTTAGTGTTACGATAGGGAGAGGGTGAAGTTTAGGGTTAGAGTTAGGGTTAGGTTGAGGCTGAGGCTGAGGGTTAGGGTTAGGGTTAGTGTTAGAGTTAGGGATACGGTGAGCGTTACGGTGAGAGTGAGGTTTAGGCTTAGTGTTAGGATTTGGATTAGGGTAAGGGTTAGGGTGAGGGTGAGGGTGAGGGTGAGGGTTAGGGTTAGGGTAAAGGTTAGGGGTAGGATTAGGGTGAGATTTAGGATTCTGGTTAATGTTGGGTTAGGGTGAGGTTTAGGGTTAGGGTTACATTGAGTGTGAGGGTTAGGGTTAGGTTGAGGGTTAGGGTTAGGCTTAGGATTAGGGTGAGGGTTAGGGTTAGGGTTAGGGTGAGGTTTAGGGTGAGGTTTTGGGTTAGAGTTAGGTTTAGGGGCAGGGTTAGGGTGAGGTTTAGAGATAGGGTTAGTGTTAAGGTTAGGGTGAGGCTTAGGGTTAGTGTTAGTATTAGTGTTATTGTTAGTGTTATGGTTAGGTTGAAGTTTGCGGTGAGGGTGAGGCTGAGGGTGAGGGTCATGGTTATGTTTATGGTTATGGTTATGGTTAGTGTTATTGTTATGGTTAGGGTTAGAGTTAAATTAGGTTGAGGGTGAGGGTGAGTGTTAGGGTTAGGGTGAGTTTTAGGGTGAGGTTTAGCTTTAGGCTTAGGGTTAGGTTTAGGGTGAGGGTGAGGTTTAGGTTTAGAGTTAGGGTTGAGGGAGGGTTAGGGTGATGTTTAGGGTTAGGTTTAGGATGAGGGTGAGGGTTAGGTTGAGGTTTAGGGATAGGGTTAGGTTGAGGGTTAGGGTTAGGGTGAGGGTGAGTGTGAGGGTTAGGGTGAGGCTTAGTCTTAGGCTTAGGGTTTGTCTGAGGGTGATGGTGGCGGTGAGGATTAAGGTTAGTGTGATGGTAAGGGTTAGGGTTAGTGTTAATATTAGGGTTAGGCTTAGAGTTAAGATTAGGGTGAGGGTGAGGATTAGGGGTAGAGATAGGATTAGGGTGAGTGTTAGGCTTAGGGTAAGGATTAGAGTGGGGGTGACGGTAAGGGTAAAGGTGAGGTTTAGGCTGAGGGTGAGGGTTACGGTAAGGGTTAACTTTAGGGTTATGGGGAGGAATAGGGTTAGGGTTACGGTGAGGGTGAAAGTTAGGGTTAGATTGAGGATTAGTGTTAGGGTTAGGATGAATATTAGGGATAGGGTTATGGTTTGAGTTAGGGTGAGTATGAGGGTGAGAGTTAGGGTTAGGACTAGGGTTACAGTTAGTGTTAGGCAGAGGGTGAGGGTGAGGGTCAGGATTAGGGTTAGGGTGACCTTTAGGGTTATGGTTAGGGTGAAAGGTAAGGTTAGTGTTAGGGAGATTGTTAGGGTTAGGGTGAGGGTTTGGTTTAGTTTGAGGTTTAGGGTGAAGTTGATTTTGAGATTGAGGGTTAGGGTGAGGGTGATGGTGACGGTGAGGGTTAGGATTAGGATTCTGGTTAGGGTTAGGGTGAGGGTTAGGGTTAGGTTTAGGGTTAGGGTGAGGGTAAGGTTGAGGGTGAGGGTTAGGGTTATGGTTAGGTTTAGCGTTAGGGTTAGGTATCAGGTAAGGTTTAGTTTTAGGATGAGGGTTAGGTTTAGGTATAGGTTGAGGGTTAGGGTTAGGGTTAGGTTTAGGGTGAGGGTTAGTGTTAGGGTTAGGGTGAGGGTGAGGGTTAGGTTGAGGGGTAGGGTTAGGGATAGGGTCAAGGTTAGGGTTAGGGTGAGGGTGAGGGTGAGGTTTAGGTTTAGGGTGAGGGTTAGGGTGAGGTTTTGGATTAGGGTTAGTGTTAGGGTTAGGGTGAGGGTGAGGTTTAGGGTTAGAGTTAGGTTTAGGGGCAGGGTTAGGGTGAGGTTTGGGGTTAGGATTATGGTGAGCTTGGGGGTTAGGTTTAGGTTGAGGTTTAGGGTTAACCTTAGGATTCGGGTGAGGGTTAGTGTTAGGGTTAGGGTGAGGTTTAGGGTGAGGTTTTGGATTAGGGTTAGGGTGAGGGTGAGGTTTAGGGTTAGAGTTAGGTTTAGTGGCAGGTTTAGGGTGAGTTTTAGGGTTAGGGTTAGTGTTACTGTTAGGGTGAGGGTTAGGTTTAGGGATGTTGTTTCGTTTAGGGTTATTGTTAATTTTATTGTTAGAGTTATGTTTGCGGTGAAGGTGAGGCTGAGGGTGAGGTTTATGGTTAGTGTTAGGTTTAGGGTTAGTGTTATTGTTAGGGTTAGAGTTAGAGTTAAGGGTAGGTTGAGGGTGAGGGTGAGGGTAAGGGTTTGAGTGAGGTTTAGAGTGAGGTTTAGGGTTAGGGTTAGGGTTAGGGTGAGGGTGAGGTTTAGGGATAGAGTTAGGCTTAGGGGGAGGGTTAGGGGTAGGTTTAAGTTTAGGGTTAGTATGAGGATGAGGGTTCGCTTGATGTTTAGGGATAGGTTTAAGTTTAGGATTAGGGTTCAGGTGAGGGTGAGTGTGAGGGTTAGGGTGAGTGTTAGGCTTAGGCTGAGGGTTAGGCTGAGGGTGAGGGTGGGGGTGAGGATTAGGGTTAGGGGGATCGTAAGGATTAGGGTTAGTGTTATTGTTAGGGTTAGGGTTAGAGTTACTCTGAGGGTGAGGGTGGGGGTGAGGGTTAGTGTTAGGGTTAGTGTGAGGTTTATGTTTAGGGTTATTGTTAGGGTTATTGTGAGGGTGAGGTTTAGGATTAGATATAGGGTTAACGGAAGGCTTAGGGTGAGGGTGAGTGTTAGAGTTAGTGTTAGGGTTATGGTGAGTTTGAGGGTTAGGTTGAGGTTTAGGCTTAGGGTTAGGGTTAGGGTTAGTATGAGGGTTAGTGTTAGGGTTAGGATTAGTGTTAGGGTGAGCGTAAGTTTTAGGGTGCAGGTTTGTGTTAGGGAGAGGTTTATGGTTAGGGTGAGGGTTAGGGTTAGGATTATTGATAGGGTTATTCTGAGGTTGAGGGTGAGGGTGAGGGTTAGGGTTAGGGTGAGGTTTAGGGTGAGGTTTAGGGTGAGGGTTAGGGTTAGGGTTAGGGTTACAGTAAGCGTGAGGGTTAGGGTTAGTTTGAGGTTTAGAGTTAGGGTTAGGGTGGGGGTTAGGCTTAGGATGAGGCTTAGCATGAGGATTAGGGTTAGGATAAGAGTTAGGGTGAGGGCAAGGGTGATGGTGACGTTTAGGTTTACTGTTAGGGTGAGTTTTAGGGTTAGGGTGAGGGTTAGGATGAGAGTTAGGATTAACGTGACATGCAAGTTAGTGTTAGGTTGAGGGTGAGGGTTAGAATTAGGGTTAGGGTGAGGGTGAGTTTTGAGATTAGGGTTAGTGTTAAGTTTAGTGTTAGGATTAGTGTAATTGTTAGGGTTAGGTTTAGACTTACAGTGAGGGTGAGGTTGAGGGTGAGGGTTAGGGTGAGGGTTAGGGTGAGGTTTATGGTTAGGGTTATGATTAGAGTTAGGGTGAGGGTTAGGGTTATGTTTAGGGTTAGGTTTAGTGTTATTGTTAGGGTTAGGGTTAGAGTTACGATTAGGTTGAGGGTGAGGGTGAGGGTTAGGTTTAGGCTGAGTTTTACGGTGAGCTTTAGTTTTAGGGTTAGGGTTAGGGTTAGGGTGAGGGTGAGGTTTAGGGTTAGAGTTAGGTTTAGGGGGAGGGTTGGGGTGAGGATTAGGGTTAGGGTTAGTGTTCGGGTTAGGGTGAGGGTGAGGGTTGGGTTGAGTTTTAGGGATAGGGTTAGGTTTACGATTAGGGTTAGGGTGTAGGTGAGTGTGAGGGTTAGGGTTAGGGTTAGCCTTAGACTTAGGTTTAGGCTGAGGCTGAGGTTGAGGATAAGGGTTAGGGTTGCGTGAGGTTTAGGGTAAGGGTTAGAGGGAGGGTTAGGATGAGGATTAGGCGTAGAATTAGGGTTAGGGTGAGGGAAAGGGTTAGGGTTGTGGTGAGCGTGAGGGTTAGGGTTAGGTTGAGGGTTAGGGTTAGTGTTAGGGTAAGCATTAAGTTTAGGGTTAGGTTTAGGGTTAGGGTGAGTGTGAGGTTTAGGGGTAGAATTAGGGTTAGGGTCAGGGTTAGGGTTAGGGTGAGGTTTAGGGTGGGGGTGATGGTAAGAGTAAAGGTGAGGGTTAGGCTGAGGGTGAGGGTTATGATAAGGGTGAGGGTTAGTGTTAGGGTGAGTATTAGTTTTAGGCTGAGTGTGAGGGTTAGATTGAGGATAAGTGTTAGGGTTAGTGTGAGGTATAGAGTGAGGATGAGGGTTAGGGTTAAGGTGAGGTTTATGGTGAGGGTGAGATTTAGGGTTAGTGTGAGGGTTAGTGTTAGGGTTAGGGTTAGTGTTAGGGTGAGGGTTAGTGTTAGGGTGTGGGTTATGGTTAGGAGGAGGGTTATGGTTAGGGTGAGGGTTAGGGTTAGTATTAGGGTTATTGTTAGCATTTCGGTTAGGGTTACAGTTACAGTGAGGGTGAGGGTGAGGTTTAGGATTAGGGTTCGGGTTAGTGTTAGGGTGAGGGTAAGTTTTAGGATGAGGTTTAGGGTTAGTTTGAGGGTTATGGTTAGGGTGAGGTTTAGGGTTAGGGTTATGGTTACGTTGAGCGTAAGGGTTAGGGTTAGGTTGAAGGTTGGGTTTCGGGTTAGGGTGAGTTTAGGGTTAGTGTGAGGGTTAGAGTTGGGGTTAGGGTTAGTGTTACGGTGAGGGTAAGTGCTAGGGTCAGGGTTTGGGTTAGGGTGAGGGTTATGGTTAGGTTGAGGGTTAGGATTAGGGTTAGGGTTATTGTTAGTGTTAGGTTTAGTGTTAAGGTTACAGTGAGGGTCAGGGTGAGGGTTAGGGTTAGGGTTAGGGTGAGGTTTAGGGTTTGCATTAGGGTTAGAGTTAGGTTTTGGGTGAGGGTGAGGTTTAGGGTTAAAGTTAGGGTTAGGGTGAGGGTTAGGTTGAGGGTTAGGGTTAGGGTTAGTGGTAGGTTTAGGGTTAGGGTGAGAGTTGATTGGAGGGTTAGGGTTAGGGTTAGGTTTAGGATTAGGGTTAGGGTTAAGTTGAGTGTGTGTGTTAGCGTTAGGTTTAGGCTTAGGCTTAGGTTTAGGATGAGGGTGAGGTTGAGTGTGAGGGTTAGGGTTAGGGTGAGTTTTAGGGTAAGCGTTAGTTGGAGGGTTAGGATTAGTGTTAAGGTTAGGATTAGGGTTAGGTTGAGGGCTAGGGTGAGGTTGAGGTTTAGGGTTTGGTTTAGGGTGAGGTTTAGGGTTAGGGTTAGGGTGAGAGTTAGGGTTTGGGTTAAGTTTATGGTTAGGTTGACGGTTAGGGTAAGGGTTATGTTGAGGGTATGGTTTAGGGTTAGGTTGAGAGTTAGGGTTAGGATTAGAGTTAGGGTGAGGGTGAGGGTGAGGGTTAGGGTGAGGGTTAGGGTGATTATTAGGATGAGGGGTAGGGTTAGGATTAGGGTTAGGGTGAGGGCCAGGGTGAGGTAGAGTTTTCGGGTTAGGGTTAAGGTGAGATTTAGGGTTAGGTTTAGGGTTAGTGTTAGGGTGAGTGTAAGATTTAAGGTTAGAGATAGGGTTAGGGTGAGGTTGAGGGTGAGGGTTAGAGTTAGGGTTAGGTTGAGGGTTAGGTTTGGGGTGAGTGTTAGGGTTTCGGTTAGGGTGAGGGTGAGGGTTAGGGTTACCATTACAGCTAGGGTTAGGTTTAGGTTGAGTGTTACGGTTAGGGTGAGTTGGAAGTTTAGGATTAGCATTAGGGTAAGGGTTAGGGTTAGGGTGGAGGTTAGGGTTAGAGTGAGGGTGAGGGTCAGGGTTAGGGTTAGGATTAGGTGTAGGTTTAGGGTGAGGCTGAGGGTGAGGGTGAGCATTAGGGTGAGCGTGAAGGAGAGGGTTAAGTTTACCGTTATGTTTAGGGTGAGGTCTAGGGTGAGGGTGAGGGCTAGGGTGAGGGTTAGTGTGAAGGTGAGGTTTTCGGTTTGGAAAGGGTTAGGGTTAGGTTTAGGGTGAGGATTAGGGTGAGGGTGAGGTTTAAGGTGAGGGTTAGGGTTAGGGTTAGGGTGAGGGTTAGGGTTAGGGTGATGTTTAGGGTGAGGTTGAGGGTGAGAATGAGGGTTCGGGTAAGGGTGTGGGTTAGGGTGTTGGTGAAGGTTAGGGTGAGAGTGAGGATTCGGGTGAGGGTGAGAGTTAGGGTGTTGGTGAGGTTTCGGATTAGGGTGAGTTTTAGGGTTAGGGTGAGGTTTAGGGTGAGGGAGAGGGTTAGGGTTAGGGTTAGGATTAGGGTTAGGGTTAGGGTGAGGGTTAGGGTGAGGGTTATGGTTAGTGTTATGTTGAGGATTAGGGTGAGAGTGAGGGTTAGGGTTTGATTAAGGGTTAGGTTGAGGGTTAGGTTAAGGGTTAGGGTTAGGGTTAGGGTGAGTGTGAGGGTTAAAGTTAGGGTTAGGGTGAGGGTTATGGTTGGGGTGAGAGTTAGGGTTAGGGTTAGGGTGAAGGTGAGGATGAGGGTGAGGGTGAGTGTGAGTGTTAGGGTATGGGTTACGGTTAGTTTTAGGGTGAGGGTTAAGGTGACGGTGAGTGTTAATTTTAGGGTGAGTGTTAGGGTTAGTGTGAGTGATAGGGTGAGGTTTAGGGTCAGATTTAGTGTGAGGATTAGGGTTATGGTTACCCTTAGGGTTATGTTGAGCCTATCAGTTAGGGTGAGGTTTAAGGTGGGGGTGAGGTTTAGGGTTAGCGTTAGGGTTAAGTTGAGATTAGGGTGAGGGTTAGAGTTAGGGTGAGGATTAGGGTTAAGGTTAGGGTGATGTTTAGGGTTAGGGTGTGTGTTAGGGATAGGTTTATGGATAGGGTGAGAGTTAGGTTTATGGTTAGGGTTCAAGTTAGGGTGAGTGTGAGTGTGAGTGTTAGGGTTAGGATTAGGGTTAGTGTTAGTGATTGCCTGAGGGTGTGGGTGAGGGTGAGGGAGAGGGTTAGGCTTAGGGTAATCTTTAGGGTTAGGGATAGGTTGAAGGTTAGGGTTAGGGTTAGGATGAGGGTTAGGGTGAGGATTATGTTTAGGGTTAGGGTGAGGGTTAGGTTTAGTTTGATTTTTAGGGTTAGTGTCAGGGTAAGTGTTAGGGTGAGGGTTAGGGTGAGAGTGAGGGATAGGTTTAGTGTTAGGGTTAGGGTGAGCGTTTGGGTGAGGGTTAGGGTGAGGGTGCGGTTTTCAGTTAGGAAAGGGTTAGGTTCAAGTTTAGGGTGAGGATTAGGCTGAGGGTGAGGTTGAAGGTGAGCGTTAGGGTTAAGGTGAGGTTTAGGGTTAGGGTTAGGCTGAGGGTTAGCGTTAGAGTGAGGTTTAGGATGAGGGTGAGGGTGAGGGTGATGGTGAGTTTTAGGGTATAGTTGAGGTTTAGTTTTAGGGTGAGGCTTAGGGTGACGGTGAGGGTCAGGGTGAGGGTGTGGAAAAGGGTTAGGGTTAGGTTCAGGGTGAGGGTTAGGGTTAGGGTTAGGTTTAGGGTGAGGTTTCGGGTTAGTGTGAGGTAAGGGTTCGGGTTAGTGTGAGGAAAAGGTTTAGGGTGAGGTTTAGGATGAAAGTAAGAGTTAAGGTTAGGTTTAGTGTTAGGGTTAGGGTGAGGTTTACGGTTAGAATTAGGGTTAGGGTTAGGTTGAGGGTGAGGGTTAGAGTTAGGGTTAGGTTGAGGGTTAGGTTTGGGGTGAGTGTTAGGGTTTTGGTTAGGGTGAGGGTGAGGTAGAGGTTTCAGTTTCGGGTGAGGGTTAGTGTGTGGGTGATGGTTAGTGTTCGAGTGAAGTTTAAGGTGACGGTGAGTGTTAGGGTCAGGGTGATGGTTAGAGTTAGTGTGAGTATTAGGTTTAGGGTTAGGGTTAAGGTTATTGTGAGGGTAAGGTTTAGGGTGCGGTTTAGGGTGAGGGTGAGGGATAGGGTTAGAATTAGGGTTATGGTGGGGGATAGGGTTAGGGTTAGGGTGAGATTGAGGGTTAGGTTTAGGTTTAGGATGAGGTTTAGGATTAGGGTGAGAATTAGGGATAGGGTTAGGGTTAGGGTTTGAGTTAGGGTTAGTATGAGGGTGAGAGTTAGGGTTAGGATTAGGGTTACGGTTAGTGTTAGGCAGAGGGTGAGGATGAGGGTGAAGGTTAGGGTTAGGGTGACTTTTAGGGTTAAGGTTAGGATGAAATGTAGGGTTAGTGTTAGGGAGATTGTTAGGTTTAGGGTGAGGGTTTGGTTTAGTTTGAGGGTTAGGGTGAAAGTGAGTTTGAGATTGAGGGTTAGGGTGAGGGTGATGGTGACGGTGAGGGTTAGGTTTAGGATTCTGGTTAGGGTTAGCGTGAGGGTTAGGGTTAGGTTTAGGGTTAGGGTGAGGGTAAGGTTGAGGGTGAGGGTTAGGGTTATGGTTAGGTTTAGCGTTAGGGTTAGGTTTCAGGTAAGGTTTAGGGTTAGGATGAGGATTTGGTTTAGGTTTAGGGTGAGGGTTAGGGTTAGGGTTAGGTTTAGGGTGAGGGTTAGTTTTAAGGTTAGGGTGAGGGAGAGGGTTAGGTTGAGGGGTAGGGTTAGGGATAGGGTAAAGGTTAGGGTTAGGGTGAGGTTGAGGGTGAGGTTTAGGTTTAGGGTGAGGGTTAGGGTGAGGGTTAGTGTGAGGTTTAGGTTTAGGGTAAGGGTAAGGGTTAGGTTCAGGCTGAGCCTTAGTTTTAGGTTAATGTTTAGGAATAGGGTGATGTTGAGGGTTAGGGTTCGGGTTAGTGTGAGGATAAGGGTTAGGGTGAGGATTAGGGTGAGGATGAGAGTTAGGGTTAGCATAAGGTTTAGTGCGAGGGTTAGGGTTAAGGTTGGGGTTAGGCTAGGGTAAGGGTTAGGGGTATGGTTAGGTTTAGGTTTAGGGTTAGGTTTCAGGTAAGGTTTATGGTTAGGATGAGGGTTAGGTTTAGGTTTAGGGTGAGGATTAGGCTTAGGGTTAGGTTTAGGGTGAGGGTTAGTGTTAGGGTTAGGGTGAGGGTGAGGGTTAGGTTGAGGGGCAGGGTTAGGGATAGGGTAAAGGTTAGGTTTAGGGTGAGGGTGAGGGTGAGGTTTAAGTTTAGGGTGAGGGTTAGGGTGTGGGTTAGTGTGAGGTTTAGTTTTAGGGTAAGGGTAAGGGTTAGGTCCAGGGTGAGCGTTAGTTTTAGGTTTAGGTGTAGGGTTAGGGTGATGCTGATGGTTAGGGTTAGGGTTAGTGTGAGGATAAGGGTTAGGGTGAGGATTAGGGTGAGGATGAGATTTAGGGTTAGCATAAGGTTTAGGGCGAGGTTTAGGGTTAGGGTTAGGGTTAGGGTTAGGGTAGGGTAAGGGTTAGGGTTAGCATGAGGGTTAAGGTTAGGGTGATGTTTAGGGTGACGGTGAGGGTTAGGGTGAGGGTTAGGTTGAGCGTGAGGGTTAGGGTGAGGGAGAGCGTGAGTGGGAGGGTGACCATGAGGATTAAGGTTAGGGTTAGATTTAGGGTGAGGATAAGAGTTAGGGTACTATTAGGGTTAAGCTGAGGGTGAGGGTGAGGGTCAGGGTTATGGTTTCAGTTAGGTAAGGGTTAGGGTTATGTTTAGGGTGAGGATTATGGTGAGGGTGAGGATTACGGTTAGGTTGAGGGTTAGGCTTAGTGTGAGGGTTACAGTTAGGGTTAGGATTAATGTGAATATAAGGGTTAGGATGAGGGTTAGGTTGAGAGTGAGGGTTAGGGTTAGCGTTAGGGTTAGGGTGAAGGTTAGTGTGGGAGTTAGGGTGTGGGTTAGGGTTCGGGTTAGGGTTGGGTGAGGGTTAGGGTGAGCGTAAGGTGTAGGGTGAGGGTTAGGTTGAGAGTGAGGGATAGGGTTATGGTGAGGGTAAGTGTTAGGGTTAGGGTGAGTGTGAGGGTGATGTTAAGGGTAAGGGCTAGGGTCCAGGTTAGGGTGAGGGTGAGGGTTAGGGTTAGCATTAGGGTTAGGGTTAGGTTTAGGTTGAGTTTTAGGGTTAGGGTTAGGGTTAGGTTTACGGCGAGGGTAAGGGTTAGGATGATAGTTAGGGTGAGAGTGAGGGTTAAGTTTAGGTTTAGGGTTAGGGTGAGTTTGAGGGTGAGGGTTAGGGTTAGGGTTATGGTGAGTGTTAGGGTGAGGCTTAGGGTGAAGGTTAGGATTAGGGTTAGGCTTTGGGTTAGGGTGAGGGTTAGGGTGAGAGGAGGGGTTAGGGTGAGTGTTAGGGAGAGGGGAGGTATAGGGTTATGGTGAGGGTAAGTGTTAGGCTGAGGCTTAGGTTGAGAGTGAGCATTTGTGTTAGCATCAGGTTAGGGTTGAGGGTGAGGGTTAGAGTTAGGCTGAGGGGGAGTTTAAGGGTTAGGGTTAGGGTTAGGTTTCGGGGGATGTTAAGGGTTAGGGTGAGGGTGAGGTTTAGGGTTACACTTAGGTTCAGGGTGAGGATTAGGTTTAGGGTAAGGGTGAGTGTGAGTGTGAGGGTTAGGTTTAGGATTAGGGTTAGGGTTAGGCTGAGGTTGAGGGTATGAGTGAGGGTGAGGGCTAGGGTTAGGAGTAGAGGTAGGGTTAGGTTTAGGTTTAGAATTAGTATTAGGGTTAGGGATAGGATTAGTCTGAAGTTGAGGGTGAGGGTGAAGGTGAAGATGAGGTTTAGGGTTAGATTTAGGATTACAGTTAGGGTTATGTTGAGCGCTAGGATGAGGGTGAGGGTTAGGGTTAGCGTTAGGGTTAGGGTGAGGCTTAGGGTGAGGGTTGAGTGTTAGGGTTAGGCTTAGGTTGAGGGTTACAGTTAGGGTTAGGGATAGGGATAGCGTTAGGCTGAGGTTGAGGATGAGGGTGAGGTTTAGTGTTAGGATTACGGTTCGGGTGAGGGCTCGGGTGAGGGTGAGGGTTAGGGTGAAGGTGACTGTGAGGGTGAGGGTCTTGATTCGGTAATGTTAGGGTTAGGGTGAGGATTAGCTGAGTGTTAGGGTGAGGGTGTGGGTTTGGGTGATGGTGAGGGTTCGGGTTAGCATTAGTGTTATGTTAGGTTTAGGTTGAGTGTTAGGGTTAGGGTTAGGGTTAGGGTGAGGGTATGCGTTAGGGTGAGGGTTACGGTGAGGGTGAGGGATAAGGTTAGTGTTAGGGTTAGGGTGAGCATTTGGATGAGGGTTAGGTTTAGGGTTAGGGTGAGGGATAGGGTTAGGGTTGAGTTAAGGGTTAGCGTTAGTGTGAGGTATAGGGTTAGGGTTAGGGTTAGTGTGAGTATAAGGGATATGGTGAGGGTTAGGGTGAGGGTGAAGAATAGGGTTAGTGTAAGGGTTAGGGTGAGTGTTTGGATGAGGATTAGGTTCAGGTTTAGGGTTAAGGTGAGGGTTAGGAAGAGGGTAAGTGTTAGGGTGATGTTTAGGTTGTGGTTGAGTATTAGGGTTAGCATTAGTCTTAGTGTGAGGGTTAGGGTTAGGTATGCATTAGGCTTAGGGGTTAGGGTTAGGGTGAGGGTTAGGATTAGGGTTAAGGTGAGGGTCAGGTTTAGGGTTAGCATTAGGTTTACGGTTATGGTTACCGTGAGGGTTTGGGTGAGGGTTAGGTTTAGGATTAGGTTTAGGGTGAGGCTGAGGTTGAGGATGAGGTTGAGGTTGAGGGTTAGGGTTAGGGTTAGGCTTAAGGTGAGGGCTAGGGTGAGGGCGAAGGTTAGGATGAGGGTTAGGGTGAGGGTGCGGTTTTCGGTTAGGAAAGGGTTAGGGTTAGGTTTAGGGTGAGGATTAGGCTGAGGCTGAGGTTGAAAGTGAGGGTTAGGGTTAAGGTGAGGGTTAGGGTTAGGTTTAGGCTGAGGGTTAAGGTTAGGGTGATTTTTAGGGTGAGTTAGAGGGTGAAGGTTAGGGTGTAGGTGAGGGTTGGGGTTAGGGTGACAGTGAGGGTTAGGTTGAGGGTTAGGGCTAGTGTGAGGGTTAGGATTAGGGTTAGGGTGAGGAAAAGGGTTAGGGTGAGAATTAGGATGAGACTAAGATTTAGGGTTATGTTTAGCATTAAGGGTAGTGTGAGGTATAGGGTTAGAGTTCAGGTGTTGGTTAGGTTGAGGGTTATTTTTAGAGTTAGGGTTAGGGTGAGGGTTAGGGTTGGGGTGAGTGTTAGTGTTATGGTTAGGGTGAGGGTTTGGTTTCGCGTCAGGGTTAGGGTGTGGGTTAGGGTTAAGGTTGTGGTGAGGGTAAGGGTTAGGGTGAGATTTAGGGTGAGGGTTAGGGTTAGGTTGAGGGTTAGGGTGACGTTGAGGGTTAGGGTGACAGTGAGGGTTAGGTTCAGGGTTAGGCTTAGGGTGAGGGTTAAAGTGAGGGTTAGGGTTAGGTTTAGGGTTAGTGTGAGAATTAGGGATAGTTTTAAGTTTATAGTGAGGGTAAGGGTTAAGGTGAGGTTTAGGCTGATGGGTAGGTTTAGGGTAAGGGTGAGGGAGAAGGTGAGGGTAAAGATTAGAGTGAGGGTTAGGGTGAGGTTGATGGTTAGGGTTAGCATTAGGTTTAGGGTTTGGGTTAGGGTGAGGGGTAGGGTTAGGGTTAGGGTGAGGATGATGTTTAGGGTTACCATTAGGTTTAGGGTTAGCTTGAGGGTGAGGGTATGGTTAGGTTTAGGGTGAGTGTTAGGTTCAGGTTTAGGGTCAGGGGTAGAGTGAGGGTTAAGGTTAAGTTGTGGGTTCCAATTAGGGTGAGAGTGAGGCTAAGGATTCTGGTGAGGTTTAGGGTGTGTGGGAGGGTTAGGGTTTGAATTAGAGTTAGGGTTATGGTGAAGGTGAGGGTGAGGGTTAGGGTTAGGGATAGGGTTAGAGTGAGGGTCAGGGTGAGGGTGAGGGTCAGGTTTAGGGTTAGGATTAGTGTAAGGTTGAGGGCTAGGTGAGGGTGAAGGTTAGGGTTTGGTTTCGGGTGAGTGTAAGTGTTAGGGTGACGGTTAGGGTTAGGGTTGGGATGAGGTTGAGGGTTAGGTTTAGTGTGAGGTTGTGGGGTAGGGTTAGGGTAAGGTTAAGGGTTAGAGTGAGGGTTAGGGTGAGAGTTAGTGTTAGGGTTAGTGTGCGTGTGAGGGTGAGGGTTAGGGTGATGTTTAGGCTGACAGTGAGGGTTAGGGTGAGGGTTAGTTTTAGGTTTAGTGTTAGCGTTACAGTGAGGGTTAGGGTCATGGTTAGGATTAAGGTGAGGGTTAAAGTGAGGGTGAGGGTTAGGGTTAGGTTTAAGGTGTGGGTTATGGTTAGGGTTAGGATTAGGGTGAGGTTTAGGGTAAGGGGTTGGGTCAGGGTTAGTGTGAGGTTTAGGGTTAGTGTGAGGTTTTGGGTTTGGTTTAGGGTAAGTGTGAGGATAAGGGTTAGAGTGAGGGATAGGGTTATTGTTAGGGTTAGGGTGAGGGTAAGTCATAGGATTGGGGTTAGGGTAAGGGTGCTTGTGAGGGTGATGGTTAGTGTTAGGTTTATGGTGAAGGTGAGGTTTTGGTTTAGGATTAGGGTTAGGGTTAGTTTTAGGGTGAGGGTTAGGGTTAGGTTTAGGATTAGGGTTAGGGTTAGGATAAGGTGTGGGTGAGGGTGAGGGTGAGGGTTAGGGAGAGGATTAGGTTTAGGTTTAGGGTTAGGGTGAGAGTGAGGGTTAGGTTGAGGTGAGGGTTCAGGTTTGGGTGAGGGTGAGGGTTAGGGTTAGAGTTAGGATGAGTGTTAGGGTTAATGTGAGGGGTAGGGTTAGGGTTAGGGTGAGGGTGAGGTTTAGGTTTAGTGTGAGGGTTAGGGTTAGTGTTAGGGGTAGGGTAAGGTTAAGGGTTAGGGTGAGGTTTAGCGTGAGGGAGAGGCTTATGATTAGGGTTAAGGTGAGGGTTAGGATGAGGGTGAGGTTTAGGGTGAGGTTGAAGGTTAGGGTGAGTGTGAGGTTTAGGGTTAGGGTTAGGGTTATGGTGTGGGTTAGGTTTAGTGTTAGGGTTAGGCTGATGGTTAGGTTTGGGGTTAGGCTAAGGGTAAGGGTGACAGTGAGTGTTAGGATTAGGTTTAGGGTGAGTGTGAGGGTTAGGTTTAGGATTAGTGTTAGTATGATGGTGATGGTGAAGTTTTCAGTTAGTGTTAGCTTTGGGGCGAGGGTGAGGTTGAGGGGGGGGTTTAGCGTGTGGGTGACGGTTAGGTTTAGGGTGAGGTTTAGGGTGATGGTGAGGGTTAGGTGAGGGTGAGATGTAGGCTTAATGTTAGAGTTAGGCTGAGGGTTAAGATCAGGGTCAGGATTAAGGTGAGGGTTAAGGTGAAGGTTAGGTTTAGGGTTAGGTTTAGGGTTAGTGTGAGGATTAGGTTTAGGGTGAGGGTAAGCTTTAGGGTGAGGGTTAGACTGAGGGTGAGGGATAGGTTTAGTGTTAGTGTTAGGGTGAGCATTTGGGTGAGGGTTAGGTTCAGGGTTAGGGTTAGGGTGAGTGTTAAGGTGAGGGCAAGTGTTAGGGTTAGGTTTATGTGGACGGTGAGGGATAGGGTTATGGTGAGGTGAGGGTGAGGGTGACGGTGAGGGTTAAGGTTAGGGTTAGGTTGAGGGGAAGGTATAGGTTGAGGGTAAGTACTAGGGTTAGGCTGAGGGTGAGGGTGAGGTTGAGGTTTAGGGTTAGGTTTAGGGTTAGTGTGAGGGTTAGTGTTAGTGTTAGAGTTAGGGTTAGTGTGAGGGTAAGTGTTAGGGTGAGTGTTTGGGTTAGGGTGAGTGTTATGGTTAGGGTGAGGGTTAGGGTTAGGTTTATTTTTAGGGTTATTGTTACGGTAACGGTGAGGGTGAGGTTTAATGTTAGGGTTAGGATGAGATTTAGGTTTAGGGTTAGGATGAGCGTTAGGCTGAGGGTTAGGTTTAGGGTTAAGTGTGTGGGTTAGGGTTAAGGTTAGGGTGAGGGTGAGGGTTCGGGTTAGGGTTAGCTTGAGGTTAGGTTTAGGGTTAGAGTTAGGGTGAGCATGAGGGCTAGGGTGAGGAGTAGGGTTAGGGTTAGGGTGAGGGTGAGGGTTAGGTTTAGTGTGAGGGTTAGGGTTAGGGTGAGGGTGAGGGTTACGGTTAGGGTAAGGATAAGGTTGAAGATGAGGGTGATTGTTAGGGTTAGGTTTAGGGTGAGGGTGACCGTTAGATTTAGGATGAGGGTTAGGGTGAGTGTGAGGGTGAAGGTTAGGTTTAGGATTAGGGTTAGGGTTAGGCTTAGGGTGAGGGTCACGGAGAGGGTGAGGTTGACGGTAAGGGTGAGGGTAAGGGTTAGGGTTACGGTAAGGGTGAGGGTGAGGGTTAGGGTAAGGGTTAGGGTTACGGTAAGGTTTAGGGTGAGGGTGAGGGTTAAGGTGAGTGTGTGGTTAGGGTTAGAGTTAGGGTTAGCATGAGGGTTTTGGTTAGGGTTAGGGTTAGGGTGATGGTGAGGGTTAGGGTGAGTGTGAGGTTGAGGTGGAGGGTGAGGGTGAGGGTTATGGTGTGGTTTAGGGTTAGGGTTAAGGTGAGGGTTAGGGTTAAGGTGAGTGTGAGGGTTAGGTTTAGAGTTAGGGTTAGCATGAGGGTTATGGTTAGGGTTAGGTTTAGGGTGATGGTGAGGTTGAGGGTGTGGTTGAGGGTGAGGGTGAGGACGAGGGTTAGAGTGAGGGTGAGCGTTAGGGTGAGAGTGTGGGTTCCGGTGAGTGTGAGGGGGAGGGTTATGGTTAGGGTTCGGGTTAGAGTTAGGGTGAGGGTGTGGGTGAGGGTTAGGTTTAGGATTAGGATTAGCTTTAGGGTTAGGCTGAGGGTGAGTGTTAGGGAGAGGTTAGGGTTTGGGTTAGGGGGAGGGTTAGGTTAATGTTAGGGTTAGGGTTAGGGTGAGGGATAGGGTTAGGGTTAGGGTTAGGATGAGTGTTAGGCTGTGGGGTAGGCTTAGGGTTAGGGTGAGGCTTAGGTTTAGTGTGAGTTTTAGGGTTAAGTTTAGGTTCATGATTAGGTTTATGGTGAGGAGAAGGGTTAGGGTGAGGGTTAAGATGAGGGTGAGGTTTAGGGTTTGGGATAGGGTTAGGGTAATTTTAGGGTGAGGGCTAGAGTGGGTGTGAGGGTTAGGGTTAGGGTTAGGTATAGTGTGAGGATTAGGTTTAGGGTTAGGGTTAGGGTTCGGGTGAGTCTTAGGCTGAGGGGTAGGGTTATGGATAGGGTGAGGGTTAGGTTTAGTGTGAGGGTTAGGGTTTGGGGTAGGGTTAGGGTTAGGGTGAGGTTTAGGCTGATGGCTAGGGTTACATTTAGGGTGAGGGTTAAGTTTAGTGGGAGTGTGAGGGTTAGGTTTAGGGTTAGGGTTAGGGTTCGGATTCGGGTTCGGGTGAGGGTTCGGATTAAAGTTTGGATGAGCGTTAGGGTTAGTGTGAGGACTAGGTTTAGGGTTAGGGTTACTCTTAGGGTTAGGGTTAGAGTGAGGGTAAGGGTTACGGTTAGGGTGATTGTGAGGGTAAGGGTTAGGGTTAGTGTTAGTGTTAGGGTGAGAGTTCGGGTTAGTGTGAGGGTTAGAGTTAGGGTGAGTGTTAGGGTGAGTTTTAGGATTAGAATTAGGGTTAGGATTAGGGTTAGGGTGAGGTTGAGGTTTAGTGTTAGTGTTAGGGTTAGGGTTATTTTTAGGGTTAGGGTGCGGGTGAGGGTGAGGGTGAGGGTGAGGTTTAGGGCTAGGGTAGTGTTAGGTTTAGCCGGAGGGTGAGGGTGAGTTTGATGGTTAATGTTAGGGTTAGGGTGAGGATCAGGGCTATGGTGACGGTGAAGTTTAGGGTGTGGGTGAGGATTAGGTTTAGGGGGAGGGTTAGGGTGATGGTGAGGATTAGGTGAGGGTGAGATTTAGGTTTAGTGTTAGAGTTAGGCTGAGGGTAAGATCAGGGTCAAGATTAAGGTGAGGGTTAAGGTGAGGATTAGTGTGAAGTTGAGGGTGAGGGTTTCCTTTATGTCAGGGTTAGGGGTAGGTTAGGGATTAGGGTGAGGGTGAGGGTGAGGGTGTAGTTTACATCAGGGTTAGGGTTAAGCTGAGGTTAGTGTTAGGGTGAGGTTTACGGTTAGTGTTAGGATTAGGGTTAGGGTGAGGGTGATGTTTAGGGTGAGGGTGAGTGTTAAGGGGAGGGTTAGATTGAGGGTCAGGGTTAGGGTTAGTGTTAGGGTTATGGTGAGGGTGATGTTTAGGGTGAGGGTGAGGGTTAAGGGGAGGGTTAGATTGTGGGTCAGGGTTAGGGTTAGTGTTAGGGTTAGCGTTAGGATGAGGGTTAGGTTGACGTTTAGGGTTAGGGTTATTGTTAGAGTTACGGTGAGGGTTAGGCTTAGGGTTAGGGTTAGAGTTAGGGTGAGGGTTAGGGTTAGGGTTAGGATTATGGTAAGGGTTAGGGTTAGCGTGACAGTTAGGTTTAGGGTGATGTTAAGGGTGACTTTGAGGGTTAGGGTGAGGTAGAGCGTGAGGATTAGGGTGCGGGTGAGGGTGAGTGAGAGGGTGACGGTGAGGATTAGGGTTAGGGTTAGGTTTAGGTTGAGGGTAAGAGTTAGGGTTTGGATTAAGGTTAGTGTAAGGGTTAAGCTGAGGGTGAGGTTAAGGGTGAGGCTTTCGGTTTGGTAAGGGTTAGGGTTAGGTTGAGGGTGAGGATTAGGGTGAGGGTTAGGGTTAGGTTGAGCGTTACGGTTAGGGATAGGGTTAGGGTGAGGCTTTGGGTGAGAGGTAGGGTTAGGGTTAGGATGAGGGTTAGGGTTAGTGTGACCTTTACGGTAAGGGTTAGGGTTAGTGTGAGGATAAGGTTTAGGGTGAGGGTTAGGTTGAGACTGAGGGTTAGGGTTAGCGTTAGCCTTATGGTGAAGGTTTGGGTGGGGTTTACGGTGAGGGTTAGGGTTCGGGTTAGGGTTGGGTGAGGGTTAGGGTGAGCGTAAGTGTTAGGGTGTGGGTTAGGTTGAGGGTTAGAGATAGGGTTATGGTGAGGGTAAGGGTTAGGGTTAGGGTGAGAGTAAGGTTGAGGTTTAGGGTGAGGCTGAGGGTGAGGCTAAGGGTGAGGCTGAGGGTTAAGTTTAGGGTTAGGTTTATGATGAGGGCTAGGGTGAGGATTAGGTTGAGGGTGAAGTTTAAGGTGAGGGTTAGGTTTAGGGTGAGGTTTAGGGTTAGGGTGATGTTTAGGGTTAGGGTGAAGGAGAGAGTTAGGGTTTGGGTGAGGGTTAGGGTTAGGGTGAGTGTTAGGGTTAGGGTTAGGGTGAGGTTAAGTGTTAGGATGACAGTTACGGTGAGGTTGAGGGTTAGGCTTAGCTTTAGTGTTAGGGTGAGTGTTAGGGTTAGGGCTAGGGTGAAGGTTAGGGTGAGGGTTAGGTGGAAGTTTAGGGTTAGGGTTAGGGTTAGGGTTAGGTTGAGGGATAGGGTGAGAGGAAGGGGTAGGGTGAGGGTTAGGGAGAGGGTGAGGCTTACGTTGAGAGTGAACATTTGTGTTAGCATCAGTGTTTTGTTTAGGGTAAGTCTTCGGGTTAGGCTGAGGGGTAGTTTTAGGGTTAGTGTGAAGGTTAGGGTTAGGGTTAGGGTTAGGGTGAGGTTAAGGGTTAGGGTGAGGTTGAGGGTTGGTTAGGGTTAGCCTTAGTGTGAGGATGAGGGTTAGGGTTAGGTTTAGGGTGAGTGTGAGTGTGAGGGTTAGGTTTAGGCTTAGGGTTAGCCTTAGGGTTAGGCTGAGGTTGAGGGTATGAGTGAGGCTCACGCTAGCCCTCACGGCTAGGGTTAGGGTGAGGCTCAGATTTAGGTTTAGAGTTAGGGTGAGGCTTAGATTTAGTGTGAGGGTTATGGTTTGGATAAGGGTTAGGGTGATGGTAAGTGTTAGGGTGAGGGTTAGGGTGAGAGTGAGGGTTAAGTTTAGCCTAAGTGTTACGTTGTCGGTTAGGGTAAGGGTTAGGGTTAGGGTTAGGGTTAGGGTGAGGGTGAGGGTTATGGTTAGGGTTAGGATTAGTGTTAGGGTTAGGGTGATGTTTAAGGTGAAATTGAAAATTAGGGAGAGTGAGAGGGTTCGGGTGAGGGTGACGGTTAGTTTGTGGGTGAGATTGAGGGTTAGAGTTTGGGTGAGGGTGAGGGTTAGGGTGATGTTTAGGTTGAGGGTGAGGTTTAGCGTGAGAATTAGGCTTCAGGGTATGGGAAGGGATAGGGTGTAGGTGAGGGTTTTGGTGAGGGTGAGGCTTAGGGTGACCATGAGGTTTTCGGTCAGGAAAGGTATAGAGTTAGGTTTAGGGTGAGGATTACGGTGAGGGTGAGGATTAAGTTTAGGGTTAGGGTTAGGGGGAGGGTTAGGGTTAGGGTTAAGATGAGGGTTTAGGGTTAGGGTGATGTTTAGGGTGAGGGTGATGGTGAGAGTGAGGATTCGTTTGAGGGTGTGGCTAAGGGTGTTGGTGAAGATTAGGGTGAGAGTGAGGGATCGGGTGAGGGTGAGAGTTAGGGTGTTGGTGAGGGGTAGGGTTAGGGTGAGGGTTAGGGTGAAGGTGAGAGTTACGGTCAGGTTGAGGGTTAGGTTAAGTGTAAGAGTGAGGGTTAGGTTTAGGGTGAGGGGTAGGGTGAGGGGTAGGGTTAGGGTTAGGGAGAGGGTTAGGTTTAGGGTTAGGATTATGGTGAGTGTTATGGTTAGGGTTAGGGTGAGGGTTAGGGTGAGGGTTACGTTTAGGTTTAGGGTGAGGATTAGGTTTAGTGTGAGGGTTAGTGTTAGGGTTAGTGTAAGGATCAGGGTTAGGTTGAGGATTAGGGTGAGAGTGAGGTTTAGGGTTAGATTAAGTTTTAGGGTGAGGGTTAAAATTAGGGTTAGCGTGAGGGTTAGGGTTGGGGTGAGGGTTAGGGTTAGGATTCGGGTGAGTGTTAAGGTGAGGGTGAGGTTTAGGGTGAGGGTGAGTGTTAGGGTTAGGGTGAGCGATAGGGTGAAGGTTAGGGTTAGGGTGAGTGTGAGGATTAGGTTTAGGGTTACTCTTAGGGCTATGGTGAGGGTTTGGGTTAGGGTGAGTTTGAGGTTTAGGGTGAGGGTGAGGTTTAGGGTTAGCGTCAGGGTTAAGGTGTGAGTTAGGGTGAGAGTTAGGGTTAGGGTGAGGGTGAGGGTTAGGGTTAGGGTTAGGGTGATGTTTAGGGTTAGTGTGTGCGTTAGGGATAGGTTTATGTTTAGGGTGAGGGTTAGGTTTATGTTTAGGGTTCAAGTTAAAGTGAGTGTGAGGGTGAGTGTTAGGGTTAGGATTAGGGCTCGGGTTAGTGTTAGGCTGAGGCTGAGTGTGAGGGTTAGGGTTAGGGTAATGTTTTGGGTTAGCGTTAGGGTTAGGATGAGGTTTAGGGTGAGGATTATGGTTAGGGTTAGGGTGAGGGTTAGGTTTAGTGTGAGGGTTATGGTTAGGTTTAGGGTGAGGGTGTGGGTAAAGGTTAGGGTGAGGGTCAGTGTGAGGGTGAGGTTTAGGGTAAGGGTTAGGGTGAGTGTTTGGTTGAGGTTTAGGTTTAGGATTAGGGTTAGGGTGAGGGTTAGGATGAGGGTAAGGGTTAGGGTGAGGTTTAGGTTGTGGTTATGTATTAGGGTTAGCATTTGTCTTAGGGTGAGGGTTAGGGTTGGGTATAGCATTAGGGTTAGGGTTAGGGTTAGGGTGAGGGTTAGATTTAGGGTTAAAGTGAGGGTGAGGTTTAGGGTTAGCATTAGGTTTACAGTTAGGGTTAGAGTGAGGGTGAGGGTGAGGGTTAGGGTTAGGAATATGTTTAGGTTTAGGGTGAGGCTGAGGTTGAGGATGAGGTTGAGTTTGAGGGTTAGGGTTAGGGTTTGGCTTAGGGTGAGGTCTAGGGTGAGGGCAAGGGTTAGGGTGAGGGTTAGGGTTAGGGTGCGGTTTTCGGTTAGGAAAGGGTTAGTTTTAAGTTTAGTGTGAGGATTAGGCTGAGGGTGAGGTTGAAGGTGAGGGTTAGGGTTAAGGTGAGGTTTAGGTTTAGCGTTAGGCTGAGGGTTAGGGTTAGGTTGATGTTTAGGGTGAGGGTGAGGGAGAGGGTTAGGGTGTAGGTGAGGGTTAGGGTGATGCTGAGGGTTAGGGTGATGCTGTGGGTTAGGTTGAGGGTTAGGGTTAGTGTGAGGGTTAGGATTAGTGTTAGTATGAGGAAAAGGGTTAGGGTGAGGATTAGGATGAGAGTAAGAGTTAGGGTTAGGTTTAGCCTTAGGGTTAGGGTGAGGTATAGGGTTAGAGTTCAGGTTAGGGTTAGGTTGAGGGTGAGGGTTAGACTTAGGGGTAGGGTGAGGGTTAGGGTTGGGGTGAGTCTTAGGGTTACAGTTAGGGTGAGGTTGAGGGTGACGGTGAGGGTTCGGGTGAGGGTTAGGCTGTCGGTTAGGGTAAAGTTTATGGTTAGGGTAAGGGTTAGGGTGAGGTTTAGGGTGAGGGTTAGCGTTAGGGTGACATTGAGGGTTAGGGTGACAGTGGGGGTTAGGGTGAGGGTGAGGTTTAGTTTTAGTGTTAGTGTTACAGTGAGGATGAGGGTCAGGGTTAGGATTAGGGTGAGGGTTAAAGTGAGGGTTAGGGTTAGGCTTTGGTTTAGTGTTAGTGTGAGGATTAGGGTTAGTGTTAGGTTTATAGTGAGGATAAGGTTTAAGATGGGGGTTAGGCTCATGTGTATGTTTAAGGTAAGGGTTAGGGAGAGGGGGAGGGTAAGGGTTAGGGTGAGGCTTAGGGTGAGGGTGAGGGTTAGGGTTAGCATTAGGGTTAGGTTTTGGGTTAGGATGAGGGGTAGGGTTAATGTTAGGGTGAGGATGAGGGTTAGGGTTGGCATTAGGTTTAGGGTTAGGGTAAGGGTGAGGGTTAGGTTTAGGGTTAGGGTGAGTGTGAGGTTGAGGGTTAGGGTTAGGGTTAGAGTGAGGGTTAAGTTTAAGGTGTGGGTTCCGGTTAGGGTGAGGGTGAGGCTAAGGATTAGGGTGAGGTTTAGTGTCTGGGTGAGTGTTAGGGTTTGAATAAGAGTTACGGTTTGGGTTAGGATGAGGGTGAGGGTGAGGGTTAGTGTTAGGTTTAGGTTTAGGGTTAGGGTGAGGGTCAAGGTGAGGGTTAGGGTGAGGGTTAGGTTTAGGGTTAGGGTTAGGGTTAGGATTTGTGTTAGGGTGAGGGCTAGGGTGAGGGTTCAGGTTCGGGTTTGTGTTAGGGTGAGGGTAATTGTTAGGGTGAGGGGTAGTGTGAGGGGTAGGGTTAGGGTTAGGGTGAGGGTGAGGGTTAGGTTTAGCGTGAGTGTGAGGGTCAGGGTTAGGGTGAGGGTTCGTGTTAGGGTTAGGATTAGGGTTGGGGTGATGGTGAGGTTTATGTTTAGGGTTAGGGTGAGGGTTAGGTTTAGGGTGATGTTTAGGGTGAGGGTGAGTGTTAGGGTGACAGTGATGGTTCGGGTGAGGGTGAGGATTAGGGTGTGGATGAGGGTTATGGTGAGGGTGAGGGTTAGGGTTAGATTTAGGGTGTGGATTGGAGTTAGTGTTAGGATTAGGGTGAGGGGTATGATTAGGGATAGTGTGAGTTTTGGGGTTAGTGTGAGGTTTAGGGTTAGGTTTAGGGTAAGTGTGAGGATAACGGTTAGGGTGTGGGATAGGGTTATTGTTAGGGTTAGGGAGAGGATTAAGGTTAGGTTTAGGGTTATGGTGAGATGGAGGGTTAGCTTGAGGTGAGGGTTCGGGTTTGGGTGAGGTTTAGGGTGATGGTGAGGGTTAGGGTTAGGGTAAAGTTGAAGGTGAGGATCAGAGTAATGGTTAGTGTTAGGGTTAAGGTGAGGGTGAGGTTTCGGATTAGGATTAGGGTTAGGGTTAAGCTTAGTGTGAGGGTGAGGGTGAGGATGGGGGTGAGGGTTAGGGTTAGGGTGAGGGTTAGGGTTATGGTTAGGGTTTGGGTGAAGATTATGGGTATAGTTAGGGTTAGGATGAGCATTATGCTGAGGGTTAGGGTTAGAGTTAGTGTGCAGGTTAGGTTTAGGGTTAAGGTTAGGGTGAGGGTGAGGGTTTAGTTTAGGTAACGTTTAGGGTAAGATTAGGGTGACGTTTTGGATGAGGTTGAGGGTTAAAATGAGGTTTTCGGTTAGGGTGAGCATTAGGGTTAGGATTAGGGTCAGGGTTATTGTTAGGGTGATGTTTAGGGTGAGGGTGAGGGTGAAGGTGAGGGTGAGGTGGAGGGTTAGGTTTAGGGTTAGCCTGAGGCTTATGGTTATGGTTAGGGTAATGGTGAAGGTTAGGGTGAGTGTGAGGTTGAGGGTGAGAGTTAGGGTGAGGGTTAGAATGAGGGTGAGCGTTAGGGTGAGAGTGAGGGTTCGGGGGAGGGTTCAGGGGAGGGGGAGGGTTATGTTTATGGTTTGGTTTAGAGTTAGGGTTAGGGTGTGGGTGAGGATTAGGGTTAAGATTAGAGTTAGGGTGACGGTAAGGCTTCGGGTGAGGGTTAGGGTGAGGATGAGAGTTAGGGTTAGGGTGAGGGTGAGGGTAAGTGTTAACGTGAGGACTAGGGTTAGGTTTAGGATTAGGGTGAGTGTTAGGGTTTTGGTGAGGGTGAGGCTGAGGGTTAGGTTCATTATTAAGGTTAGGGTTAGTGTGAGGGTTAGTGATAGTGTTAGGGTTAGGGTGAGGGTTAGAGTTAGGGTAAAGGTGAGGGTTAGTCTGAGAGGTAGGGTTAGGGTTAGGGTGAGAGTTAGGCTCAGTGTGAGGGTTAGGGTTAGGGTGAGGGTAAGGGTTAGGTTTAGGTTTAGGGTGAGGGTGAGTGTGAGAGTGAGGGTTAGGGTTATGGTGAGGGTTAGTGTTAGGGGGTGGGCTAGGTTGAGGGTTAGGTTGAGGGTGAGAGTGAGTGTGAGGTTTTCGGTTAGGTAAGGTTTAGGTTTAGGGTTAGGGTGAGGATTAGGGTGAGGTTGTGGGTTAGGGTTAGGGTGAGGGTGAGGGTGAGGGTTAATGTTAGGATGAGGGTTAGGGATAGGGTTAGTGTGAGGGTGAGGGTGAGGGTTTCGTTTACATCAGGGTTAGGATTAAGCTGAGGTTAGGGTTAGGGTGAGGGTTAGGGTTAGGATTAGGGTATGGGTTAAGTTTAGGGTGATGTTTAGGGTGAGGGTGAGAGTTAGGGTGAGAGTTAAGGGTTAGTGTTAGATTAGGGTTAGGTTGAGGGTGAGGTTTAGGGATAGAGTTAGGGTTATGGGGAGTGTTAAATTGAGGGTCAGGGTTAAGGTTAGTGTTAGGGTTAGGGTTAGCATGAGGGTTAGGCTGAGGATTAGGTTTAGGGTTAGTGTGAGGGTTAGGGTTAGGTTAGGGTTAGGGTTAGGGTTTGGTTAGGGTGAAGGTTAGTTTTAGGTTTAGGGTTAGGATAAGGTTTAGGCTGAGGGTTAGGTTTAGGGTTAGTGTGAGGGTTAGGTTTAGGGTTAGGGTGTTGACTATGTTGAGGGTGAGCGTTAGGGTGAGGGATAAGATTATGGCTGGGGTTAGCGTCAGGGGTAGGCTGAGGGTTAGGATTAGGGTATAGACTAGGGTTAGGCTGAAGTTGAGGGTGAGGTTGAGGGTGAGGGTTACTGTTAGAGTGAGGGTTAGAGTGAGGGTGAGGGGGAGTGGGAGTGTTTGGTTTAGGGTTAGAGTTAGGTTGAGGGTGAGTGTTAGGATTAGGGTTAGCACTAGGTTTAGGCTGAGGGTTAGGGTGAGTTTGAGGGTGCGGTTTAGGGTTAGGGTGAGGGTTAGGTTTAGGGTTAGTTTTAGGGTAAGGTTTAGGGTTAGGGTTAGGGTTAGGATGAGCATAGGCTGAGGGTTAGGGTTAGGGTTAGGTTTTGGTTAGGGTGAAGGTTGCTTTTAGGTTTAGGGTTAGGATAAGGTTTAGGATAAGGTGAGGGTGAGGGGTAGGGTGAGGTTGTGGGTTTGGGTTATGGTCAGGTTTAGGGTTAGGGTTAGGGTGAGGGGAAGGGTTAGAGTGAGCTTTAGGCTGAGGGTGAGGGTGAGGGTTTCGGTTAGTTAAAGGTTAGGGTTAGGGTGAGGATTAGGGTGAGGGTGAGGATTAAGCTGAGGTTAGGTTCAGGGTGAGGGTTCGGGTTAGGGTTATGGTGAGGGTTAGGGTTAGGATGATATTTAGGGTGAAGGTGAAGGTTAGAGTGAGGGTGAGGGTTAGGGTTAGGGTTAGGTTTAATGTGAGGCTGAGGGTTAGGAATAGGAATAGGATTAGGGTTAGGGTTCAGCTGAGGGTGAGGATCAGGGTGTGGGTGAAGGTCAGGGTCAGGGTTACGTTTAGGGCTAGAGTGAGGGTTACGGTTATTTTGAAGGTTATGGTTAGGGTTAGGGTGAGGGTAAGGGTTAGGGTGAGGGTTAGGGTGAGTGTGAGGGTTTGGAATAGGGTTTGGGTTAGGGTTGGGGTGAGGGTTAGGGTTTGGGTGATGTTTAGAGTGAGGGTGAGGGTTAGGGTGAGGATGAGGGTGCGGTTGAGGGTGAGGGTTCCGTTGAGGGTGAGGGTTAGGGTGTGAGTGAGGATTAGGGTTAGGGTGAGGGTTAGGTTGAGGGTGAGGGTGAGGTTAGGGTTAGGGTTTGTGTTAGAGATAGGGTGAGTTTGAGAGTGAGGGTTAGGTTTAGGATTAGGGTGAGTGTTAGGGTTAGTTTGAGGGTTAGGTATATTGTTAGGGTTAAGGTAAGGGTGAGGGTGGGTGTTAGGGTTAGGTTTAGGGTTAGAGTTAAGGTGAGCGTGAGGGTGAGGGTTATGATTAGGTTAGGATTAGGGTTAGGTGAAGGTGAAGGAGAGGGTGAGTGTGAGGGTTAGTTTTAGGGTGAGGTTTAGGCTTATGGTTAGGGTTAGTGTGAGGGTTAGGATTAGGGTTGGGGTTAGGATGAGGGTTAGGCTGAGGGTTAGAGTTAGGATTAGGGTGAGGTTTAGGGCTAAGTTTAGGGTTAGGATAAGGGTTAGGCTGAGGGTTAGTGTTAGGGTTAGTGTTAGGGATTGGCTTAGGGTTAGGGTAAGAGTTAGGGTGAAGGTAAAGGTTAGGGTGAGAGTTAGAGTGAGGGTGAGGGTTAGGGTTAGGGTGAGTGTTAGGGTAAAATTTAGGTTTAGGGTTAGGGTTAGGGTGAGGATAAGGGTGTAAGTGTTCGGGTGAGGTTTAGGGTGAGGGTGAGGGTTAGCGTCAAGGTTAGGTTTAGGGTGAGGGTTAGGGTTTGGGTGTTAGGGTGAGGTTTAGGGTGAGGGTTAGGGTTAGGGTTAGGGTGAGGGTAAGTGTTAGGGTGAGGATTAGTGTGAGTCTGAGGGTTAGGGTTAGCATTAGGGTGATGGTGAGGGTTAGGGTTAGGATTAGAGTTAGGGTGAGAGTAAAGCTTAGGGTGAGGGTTAGGGTGAGGTTGAGGGTTAGTGTTAGGGTGACTGGGAGGGTAAGTGTGAGTGTGAGGACTAATTTTAGGGTTAAGATTTGGGTGAGTGTTAGGGTTATTGTGAGGGTGAGGGTGAGGGTTAGGTTCAGTATTAGGTTTAGGGTTAGTGTGAGGGTTAGTGATAGGGTTTGTGTTAGGATGAGGGTCAGAGTTAGGGTTAAGGTGAGGGTTAGTCTGAGAGGTAGGGTTAGGGTTAGGGTGAGGGTTAGGCTTAGTGTGAGGGTGAGGGATAGGTTTAGGGTTAGGGTGAGGGTGAGTTTGAGGGTGAGGGTTTGGGTTAGGGTGAGGGTTAGTGTTAGGCGGATTGCTAGGTTGAGGGTTGGGGTTTGGGTGAGGGTGAGGTTTTCGGTTAGGTAAGGTTTAGGGTTAGGGTTAGGGTGAGGATTAGGGTGAGGTTGTGGGTTAGGTTTAGGTTGAGGGTGAGGGTCAGGGTTAGTGTTAGGATGAGGGTTAGCGTTAGGCTTAGGGTGAATGTGAGGGTTCCGGTGAGGGTTCGGGTGAGGGTTAGGGTGTGGGTTAAGGTTCGGTTTTGGGTGAGGGTTAGGGTGACAGTGAGTGTTAGGGTGAGGGTGAGGTTGAGTGAGAAGGTTAGGGTTAGGTTTAGGGATAGGATTAGGGTTAGGTTTAGGGTAAGGGTTAGGGTTAGGTTGAGGGTTAGGTTTAGGGTTAGAGATAGGGTTAGGGTGAGGTTAGGTTGAGGGTGAGGGTTAAGCTGTGGTTAGGGTTAGGGTGATGGTTAGGGTTAGGGTGATGTTTAGTGTGAGGGTGAGTGTTCGGTGAGGGTGAGGGTTAGTGTTAAGGTTAGGTTTAGGTTGAGGGTGATTGTGAGGGTGAGGATTAGGAATAGGATTAGGGTTAGGGTTAAGCTGAAGCTGAGGGTCAGGGTGAGGGTGAAGGTTAGGGTCAGGGTTAGGATTAGGGTTAGAGTGAGGGTTACGGTTAGTGTGAGGATAATGGTTAGGGTTAGGGTGAGGGTAATGATTAGGGTGAGAGTAAAGGTTAGGGTGAGGATTAGGGTGAGTGTGAGGGTTTGGATTAGGGTTTGTATTAGAGTTAGGGTGAGGGTTAGGATTTGGGTGATGTTTAGAGTGAGGGTGAGGGTTAGGGTGAGGATGAGTGTTCGGGTGAGGGTTCTGGTTCGGTTGAGGGTGAGGGTTAGGGTGTGGGTGAGGATTAGCTTTAGGGTGAGGGTTAGCGTTAGGCCTAGGTTTAGGGTTAGGTTGAGGGTTAGGGTTAGGGTTAGGGTGAGGTGTAGGGACAGGGGTAGGGTCAGGTTTAGGGTGAGGTTTAGGGTGAGTGTGAGGGTTAGGGTGAGGGTGAGTGTGAGGGTTAAGGTTAGGTTTTAAGTTAGATTTAGGGTGAGATTGAGGGTGAGGGTTAGGTTTAGGATTAGGGTGAGGGTTAGGGTTAGGTTGAGGGTTAGGGATAGTGTTAGGGTTAGGGTAAGGGTGAGGGTGAGTGTTAGGTTTAGGTTTAGGGTTAGAGTTAGGGTGAGGGTGAGGGTGAGGGTTAGGATTAAGTTTCATTTAGGGTTAGGCTGAGGGTGATCGAGAGGATGAGGGTGAGGCTTAGGGTTAGGTGAGGTTTAGGTTTACGGTTAGGGTTAGGGTGAGGGTTAGGATTAGGGTTATGGTTAGGATGAGGGTTAGGCTAAGGGTTAGGGTTAGGGTTAGGGTGAGGTTTAGGGCTAGGTTTAGGGTTAGGATAAGGATTAGGCTGAGGATTAGGGTTCGGGTTAGTGTGAGGGTTAGGTTTAGTGTTAGGTTAAGAGTTAGGGTGAGGGTAAAGTTTAGGGTGAGGGTTAGGGTGAGGGTGAGGTTTAGGGTTAGGGTGAGGGTTAGGGTCAATTTTAGGTTTAGGGTTAGGGTTAGAGTGAGGGAAAGGGTGTGTGTAAGTGTTAGGGTGAGGTTTAGAGTGAGGGTGAGGGTTAGCGTCAAGGTAAAGGTTAGGGTTAGGGTTAAGTTGAGGGTTAGGGTTTGGGTGAGTGTTAGGGTGAGTTTTAGGGTGAGGGTGAGGGTTAGGGTGAGGGTAAAGTGTTAGGGAGAGGGTTACGGTGAGGCTGACAGTTATGGTTAGCATTAGGGTGAGGGTGAGGGTTAGGGTGTAGTTTTGGGTTAAGGTTAAGGATAGGGTGAGGTTTAGGGTTAGGGTTAGGTTGAGGGTGAGGGTTAGGGTGAGGGGTAACATTAGAGTTTGGGTGAGGGTTAGGTTTAGTGTGAGGATTAGGGTTGGTTTAGGGTGACGGTAAGGGTTAGGGTGACGGTAAGGGTTAGGGTGACGGTTAGGTTGAATGTGAGGTAGGATGAGGGTTAGGGTTAGGGTGAGGGTTAGGGATAGGTTTAGGGTTAGAGTGAGGGTTAGGGTTAGGATTAGAGTTAGGGTGACGGTAAGGCTTCGGGTGAGGGTTAGGGTGAGGGTTAGGGTTAGGATTAGTGTTAGGGTGACGTTAAGGCTTCGGGTGAGGGTTAGGGTGAGGATGAGAGTTAGGGTTATGGTGAGGGTGAGGGTAAGTGTTAGCGTGAGGACTAGGGTTAGGTTTAGGATTAGGGTGAGTGTTAGGTTATGGTGAGGGTGAGGCTAAGGGTTAGGTTCATTATTAAGGTTAGGGTTAGTGTGAGGGTTAGTGATAGTGTTAGGGTTAGGGTGAGGGTTAGAGTTAGGGTAAAGGTGAGGGTTAGTCTGAGAGGTAGGGTTAGGGTTAGGGTGAGAGTTAGGCTCAGTGTGAGGGTTAGGGTTAGGGTGAGGGTAAGGGTTAGGTTTAGGTTTAGGGTGAGGGTGAGTGTGAGGGTGAGGGTTAGGGTTATGGTGAGGGTTAGTGTTAGGGGGTGGGCTAGGTTGAGGGTTAGGTTGAGGGTGAGAGTGAGTGTGAGTTTTTCGGTTAGATAAGGTTTAGGGTTAGGGTTAGGGTGAGGATTAGGGTGAGGTTGTGGGTTAGGGTTAGGGTGAGGGTGAGGATGAGGGTGAGGGTTAATGTTAGGATGAGGGTTAGGGATAGGGTTAGTTTGAGGGTGTGGGTGAGGGTGAGGGTTAGGCTTAGGGTTAGTGTGAGGTTTAGGTTTACGGTGAGGGTAATGGTTAGGGTGAGGGTTAGGGTTAAGTTTAGGTTGAGGGTTAGTGTTAGGTTGATGTTTATTGTGAGAGTGAGTGTTAGGGTGTGGGTGAGTGTTCGGGTAGAGTTAGGATTCGGGTTAGGGTTAGGGATAGGGTTAGGGTTTGGGTAAAGTTCAGGGTGAGGGTGATGATTAGGGTTACTGTGAGGGTTAGGGTTAGGTTTAGGGTTAAGATGAGGTTTAGGCTGAGGGTTAGGTTTAGGTTTAGGGTAAGTGTGAAGTTTCAGGTTAGGGTGAGGGTTGGATTTAGGTTTAGGGTTAGTATAAGGGATAGGGTGAGGGTTAGGGTTACGGTTAATATGAGTGTTAGGTTTAGTGTTACGGTTTCGGTTAGGTTGAAGGTAATGGTTCGGGTGAGGGTTAGGGTGAGGCTCAGGGATAGGTTTAGGGTGAGGGTTAGGTTGAGTGTTAGGATTATGGTTATGGATAGGGTAAGGCTGAGGGGGAAGAAGAGGTTGAGGGTGAGCGTTAGGATTAAGGTTACTGATAGGGTGAGCATTTGGGTTAAGGTTAGATTTAGGGTGAGGGTTAGGCTCAGGGGTAGGGTTAGGGTTAGGTTGAGGGTTAGGTTTAGTGTGAGGTTTAGGGTTAGGGTTAGAGTGAGGGTTAGGTTTAGTGTGTTGGTGAGGGTTAGGCTTAGGTTGAGGGTAAGGGTTAGGGTGAGGGTTAGGGTGAGGGTGATGTTTAGGGTTAGCATTAGGTTTAAGGTTAGGGTTAGGATGAGGTTAGGGTGAGGGAGAGAGTGAGGGTGAGGGTAAGGGTTATGATGAGGGTCAGGTTTAGTGTGAGGGTGAGGGTTAGGTTTAGTGTGAGGTTGAGGGTTAGGTTTAGGGTGAGTATTAGGGTTAGGGTAAGTGTGAGGGTTAGGGTTAGGGTTAGGGTGAGGGTGAGGGTCAGGGTGAGGGATAGGTTTATGTTGAGGATTAGATTTAGGGTGAGGTTTAGAGTTTGGGTTAGGGTGAGATTTAGGGTTAGGGTGATGTTTATTGTGAGGGTGAGTGTTAGGGTGAGTTTGAGTGTTCAGGTGAGGGTGACTGTTCGGCTGAGGGTGACGATTAGGGTGTGGTTGAGGGTTAGGGTTAGTATGAGAGTCAGGGTGAAGTGTAGGGATAGGGTTAGGGTGAGGGTTAGGGTTAGTGTGAAGGTTAGAGTTAGGGTTACGTTTAGGGTTAGCGTTAGTGTGAGGATAAGAGTTAGGGTGTGGGTTAGTGTGAGGGTGAGGGTTACGGTTAGCGTTAGGGTTAGGGTGTGGGTTACTGTGAGGGTGAGGATTATGGTGAGGTTTAGGCTTAGGATGAGGGTTAGTATTAGGGTTAGTGTGAGGGTTAGTGTTAGGGTGATGTTTAGGGTGAGGTTGAGGGTTAGTGTGAGGGTGAGAGTGAGGGTGAGGGTTAGGGTTAGGTTTAGGGTGAGGGTGTGGGTTAGGGTTAGGATTAGTGTTAGGGTTAGGCTGAGGGTGAGGATGAAAGTAAGTGTGAGGTTTAGGGATTGGGTTAGTATTAGGTTAAAGTTAGTTTTAGGGTGAGGGTTAGGGTTAGATATATTGTTAGGGTTAGGGTTTGGGTTAGTTAGGGTGAGGGTGAGGGTTAGCGTTAGGGTTAGGGTTAGGGTTAGGGTGAGGGTGGGGTTCAGGGTTAGGGTTAGGATTATGTTTAGGGTAAGCCTGAGGGGGAAGTGGAGGTTGAGTGTGAGGTTTTGGTTTATGGTTACGGTTAGCGTGAGGGTTACAGTTAGGTTTAGGGTTAGTATAAGGGCTAGGCTGAGGGTAAGGGTTAGGGTTAGTGTGAGTGTTAGGTTTAGGGATAGGGCTTGGGTTAGGTTGAGGGTAAAGTTTAGAGTGAGAGTTATGGAGAGGATGAGGGTTAGGGTTACCGTGAAGGTTCGGGTGAGGGTTAGGGTTAGGGTTATGGTTAGGGGTAGCGTGAGGGTTAGGGTGAAGGTTAGGTTTAGGGTTAGGGTTCGGGTGTGTGTTAGGTTGTGGGTAAGTGTTAGGGTGAGGATTAGGGTGAGGGTGAGGGTTAATAGGAGGGTGAGGGTTAATGTTAGCATTAGGGTTAGGGTGAGGGTGAGGGTTAGGGTTAGGTTGAGGGTTAAGGTGAGGGTTAGGGTTAAGGTTAGGGATAGGGTGAGGATTAGGGTTAGAGTTAGGAATAGGGTGAGGGTTAGGCTGAGGGGTAGTGTTAGGTTTAAGGTGAGTGTTAGGTTTAGTGTGAGGATTAGGTTTAGGTTTAGGGTGAGGTTTAGGTTTATTGTGAGGGTTAGGGTTAGTGTTAGGGTGAAGGTAAGGGTTAGGTTGAGGTTTACGGTGAGGGTGAGGTTTAGGGTTAGCATTAGGTTTAGGTTTAAGGTTAGGATGAGGGTTAGGGTTAGGGTGAGGGTGAGGGTGAGGGTGAGGCTTATGTTTAGGATGAGGGTTAGGGTTAAGGTGAGGGTTCGGGTTAGGTTTAGGGTGAGGGTTAGGGTCAGGGTAAGGGTTAGGGTGAGGGTTAGGGTTATGGTTAGGTTTAGTGTGAGGGTCAGGGTGAGGGTTAGGGTTAGGTTGAGGGTTAGGGTTAGGGTTAGTGTTAGGGTGAGGGTGAGGGTTATGGTCAGGGTTAGGTGGAGGATAATGGTGAGGGTTAGGGTTAGGATAAGTGTTAGGGTTAGGGTTAGGCTGAGGGTGAGGGTGAAAGTGAGGGTGAGGGTTAGGGTTAGGGTTAGGGTGAGGGGTAGTGTGAGGGGAAATGTTAGGTTTAGGGTGAGGATTAGGTTTAGGGTGATGTTTAGGGTGAGGGTGAGGGTTAGGGTGAGGGTGAGGGTGAGGGTGAAGGTTAAGGTTAGGGTTATGTTTAGGGTGAGGCAGAGGGTTAGTGTTAGGAATAGGATTAGGGTTAGGGTTAAGCTGAGCCTGAGGGTAAGGGTGAGGGTGAAGGTTAGGGTCAGGGTTAGGATTAGGGTTAGCGTGAGGGTTATGGTTAGTGTGAGGGTTATGTTGAGGGTTAGGGTGAGGGTAAGGGTTAGGGTGAGAGTAAAGTTTAGGGTGAGGGTTAGGGTGAGTGTGAGGGTTTGGATTAGGGTTTGTGTTAGGGTTAGGGTGAGGGTTAGGTTTTGGTTGATGTTTAGAGTGAGAGTGAGGGTTAGGTTGTAGGTGAGGATTAGGTTTAAGGTGCGGGTTAGCGTTAGGGGTAGGTTTAGGGTTAGGTTGAGGGTTAGGGTTAGGGTTAGGGTGAGGAGTAGGGACAGGGGTAGGGTCAGGTTTAGGGTGAGATTTAGGGTGAGTGTGAGGGTTAGGTTGAGGGTGAGGGTGAGGGTTAGGGTTAGGGTTTGCGTTAGACTTAGGGTGAGTTTGAGGGTGAGGGTTAGATTTAGGATTAGGGTGAGGGTTAGGGTTAGGTTGAGGCTTAGGGATGGTGTTAGGGTTAGGGTAAGGGTGAGGTTGAGTGTTAGATTTAGATTTAGGGTTAGAGTTAGGGTGAGGGTGAGAGTGAGGGTTAGGATTATGTTATTATTAGGGTTAGGCTAAGGGTGATGGAGAGAGTGAGGGTGAGGGTTAGGGTTAGGGTGAGTTTGAGGGTGAGGGTTAGGTTTAGGATTAGGATTAGGTTTAGGGTTAGGGGGAGTGTTATAGTGTGGGTGAGGGTTCAGGTTCGGGTGAGGGTTAGTGTGTGGGTGAGGGTTAGGGTTAGGGTGAGGATTAGGTTTAGGCTTAGGGTTAAGGCTATGGTGAGGGTATAGGTTAGGGTTAGGTTTAGTGTGAGGATGAGGGTTAGGTTTAGTTTTAGGGTTAGGGTGAGGGTTAGGGTTAGGGTTACGGTTAGGGTTAGGGTGAGGGTGAGGTATAGGTAGAGGGTTAGGGTTAGGGTGAAGGTTAGGGCTAGTGTTAGGTCAGGGTGAGGGTGATTGTGAGTGTTAGGTTTAGGTTTAGAGTTAGGGTGAAGGTGAGGGTGAGGGTTAGGATTAGGGTTAAGGTTATGGTTAGGATGAGGGTTAGGCTGAGGGTTAGGGTTAGGGTTAGTGTCACCGTTAGGGTTAGGGTTAGGTTTAGGGTTAGTGTGAGGTTTAGTGTTAGATTTAGGGTTCACATAAGGTTTAGACTGAGGGTAAGGGTTAGGGTTAGTGTGAGGGTTAGGTTTAGTGTTAGGGTAAGGGTTAGTGTGAGGGTAAAGGTTAGGATGAGTGTTACGTTGAGGTTGAGGGTTAGGGTTAGTGTGAGCGTTATGGTGAAAGTTAGGTTTAGGTTTAGGGTGAGGGTGAGGGTGTGGGTAAGTGTTAGGGTGAGGGTTAGGTTTAGGGTGAGGTTGAGATTTAGGGTGAGTGTAAGGGTTAGGGTGAGTGTACTGGTGAGGGTGAGGGTTAGGGTTAGCGTTAGGGTTAGGGTTAGGGTGAGGTTTTGCCTTAAGCTTAAGGATAGGGTGAGAATTAGGGTTAAGGTTAGGTTTACGGTGAGGTTTAGGCTGAGGGGAACAATTAGGGTTAGGGTGAGGGTGAGGTTTAGTGTTAGGTTTAGGGTTATGTTTAGTGTGACGGTAAGGGTTAGGGTGAAGGTTAGGGTGATTGTGTGGTTTATGGTTAGCATTAGGTTTAGAGTTAGGGTTAGGATGAATGTTAGGTTTATGTTTAGGGTTAGGGTTAAGGTGAGGGTGAGGGTTATGGTTACGTTTAGGGTTATGGTTAGTTTTAGGGTGAGGGCAAGGGTGAGGGTGAGGTTTAGGGTGAGGGTGAGGTGGAAGGGGAGGTTTTCATTTAAGTAAGTTTTAGGGTTAGGGTTAGGGTGAAGTGTAGGGTGAGGGTGTGGGTTGGGGTTAGGGTTAGGTTTAGGGTTAGGGTGAGGCTGAGAGTGAAGGTTAGTGTTAGGATGAGGATTAGGGTTAGGGTTAGGGTGAGGGTGAGGGTAAGGGTTAGGGTTAGGGTTAGTGTGAGAGTTAGGGTTACGGTGAGGGTTAGGGTTAGGGTGAGGAGTAGGGTTAGGGTTACTGGGAGGGTTATGGTTGGGTGATGTTTAGTGGGAGGGTGACGGTTAGGGGAGGGTGAGTGTTCTTTTGAGAATTAGGGTTAGGGTTAGGGATTGGCTTAGTGTGAGGGTAAGTGTTAGGGTGAGGGTTAGGGTGAGGGTGAGGTTTATTGTTAGGGTGAGTGTTAGGTTTAGGGTTATGATGAGGGTGAGGGTTAGGGTGAGCCGTAGGTTTAGGGTTAGGGTTAGTTTGCGGGTTAGGGTGAGGGTTAGTGTGAGGTTAAGGTTGAGGGTGAGTTTTAGGGTTAGGGTGAGTGTAAGGTTTAGGGTGAGGGTTAGGGTGAGGGTTAGGGTTAGGGTTAGTGATAGGGTAAGGATTAGTGTTAGTGTAAGAGTTAGGGTGAGGGTAAGGTTTAGGGTTAGTGTGAGGATAAGGGTTAGGGTGAGGATTAGGGTGAGGGTGAGGGTTAGGGTTAGGGTTATGGTTAAGGTGAGGGTTAGGGTGAGATGTAGGTTTACGGTTAGGGTTATTTTGCGGGTTAGGGTGAGGGTAAGGATTAGCGTGAATTTTAGGTTTAGGGTGAGGGTAATGGTTAGGGTGAGGGTAAGGGTTAGGTTGAGGGTTAGGGTGAGGTTTCGGGTTAGGGTTAGGGATAGGATGAGGATTAGGGTTAGTGTGAGGGTTAGGATTAAGTTTATTGTGAGGATAAGGGTTAGGGTGAGGGTTAGAGTGAGGGTGTGGTGTTGGGTTAGTGTTAGGGATAGGGTGAGCGTAAGGGTGAGGGTTAGGTTTAAGGTGAGGTTTATGGTGAGGTTTAGGGTGAGGGTGAGGGTCGGTTGAGGGTTAGGGTTAGGATTAGTGTTAGGGTTAGGGTGAGGGCTAGGGTGAGTGTGAGGTTTGGGTGAGGGTGAGGGTGAGTGTTTCAGTTATGTAACTGTTAGGGTTAGTGTGAGGATTAGGGTGAGGGTGAGGGTTAACCTGAGGTTAGGTTTAGCCTGATGGTTAGGGTTAGGGTGATGGTTAGGGTGAGGGTGAGGCTGAGAGTTAGGATTAGGAATAGGGTTAGTGTTAGGGTCAGGCTGAGGTGAGGGTCAGGGTGAAGGTGAAGGTTCGGTTTAGGGTTATAATTAGGGTGAGGGTTAAGCTAAGTGTGTGGGTTAGGGTTAGGTTTATGTTTATTGTGAGCGTTAGGATTATATTTAGGGTTAGCATAAGGGTTAGGCTGAGGGTTAAGGTTAGGGTTAGTCTGAGGGTTAGGTGTAGGGTTAGGGTAAGTGTAAATTTTAGGGTGAGGGTTAGGGTGAATGTGAGGGTTAGGATTAGGGTGAGGGTTAGGGTGAAGGTTAGGTTTACGGTTAGGGTAGGGTGAAGGTTAGGGTGGGGGTTAGTGTAAGGGTGAGGGTTAGGGTGAGGGTTAGGGTGAGGGTTAGGATTAGGGTTAGCATTAAGTTTAGGGTGAGGGTGAGGGTTAAGGTGAGGGTTTGGGTTAAGGTTAAAGATAGGGTGAGGATTAGGTTTAGGGTTAGGTTTAGGGTGAGGGTTAGGAGGAGGGGTAGGCTTAGGGTTAGGGTGAAGGTTAGGTTTAGTGTGAGAGTTAGGGTTAGGGTTAGGTTGATGGTAAGGGTTAGTGTGAGGGTTAGGGTGAGTGTGAGGTTAAGGGTTAGCATTAGGTTTAGCCTTAGGTTTAGGATGAGTGTTAGGGTTAGGTTTAGGGTTAGGGTGAGGGTGAGGGCGAAGGTTAGAGTTAGGATGAGGGTAGGGGTTAGGGGTAGAGTGAGGGTTAGGGTTAGGGTTACTGTGAGGGTTAGGATTATGGTGAGGTTTAGGGTGAGGGTGAGGGTTAGGTTTAGCATTAGGGTGAGGGTTATCTTTAGGGTCATGATTAGTGTCCGGGTGAGGGTTAGGATGAGGGTGAGTGTTCTGCTGAGAGTTAGGATTAGGGTTAGGATCAGGGATAAGTTTAGTGTGAGGGTAAGGGTTAGGGTGAGTGTTATGGTGAGGGTCAAGTTTAGGGTTAGGGTGAGCGTTAGGGTTAGGGTTAGGGTTATATTTAGGGTGAGGGTTAGGGTGAGCGGTAGGTTTAGGGTTAGGGTTAGTTTGTGGGTTATGGTGAGGGTAAGGGTTAGGGTGAGGTTTAGGTTTAGGATGAGGGTTAGGGTTAGGGTAAGGGTAAGGGTTAGGTTGAGAGTGAGTGTGAATGTGAGGGTTAGGGTTAGCATTAGAGTTAGGTGAGGGTGAGGGATAAGGTGAGGTTTAGTTTGAAGATGAGGATTAGGGTTAGTGTGAGGTTTAGGGTGAGGGTTAGTGTTAGGGTTTGGGTTAGGGTGAGGGTGAGGTATAGGGTGAGGGTTAGTGTTAGGGTGAGGGTTAGGGATAGGGTTAGAGTTAGGGTGAGGATGAGGGTGAGTGTTAGGTTTAGGTTTAGGGTGAGTGTGAGGGTGAGAGTTAGGATTAGGAATAGGGTTAGGGTTAGGGTTAGGGTTAGGCTGAGAGTGAGGGTCAGGGTTACGGTGAGGGTTAGGGTTTGGGTGATGTTTAGGGTGAGGATGAGGGTTAGGGTGAGGATGCGGGTTTGGGTGAGGGTGAGGTATCAGGTTAGGGTGTGGGTGGGATTAGGGTTATGGTGAGGGTTAGCATTAGGTTTAGGGTTAGTGTGACAGTGAGGGTGAGGGGTAGGGTTAGGGTTAGGTTGAGTGTTAGGGTTAGGATAAGGGTGATGGTTAGGGAGAGGGGTAATGTTAGGGTTAGGGTGAGGTTTAGGATGAGTTTGAGGGTTAGGGTTAGGTTGAGAGTTAGGTTTAGGGTTAGGGTTAGGGTGAGGGTTAGGGTTAGAGTTAGGGGTAAGGTGAGTTTCAGGGTGAGGTTTAGGTTTAGGTTTAGACTTAGAGTTAAGGTTATGGTGAGGGTAAGTGTTAGCGTGAGGTTTAGTGTGTGGATGAGGATTAGGGTTATTATTACGGCTAGGGTGAGGGTTAGTGTTAGGGTGAGCGTTAGGGTGAGGGTGAGGTATAGGGTGAGGTTTTCGGTTAGGGTGAGGGTTAAGGATAATGTTAGGTTAGGGTGAGGGTGAGGGTGAGTGTTAGGTTTAGGTTTAGGTTTAGAGTTAGGGTGAGGATGAGAGTGAGGGTTAGGATTAGTGTTAGGGTTAGGGTTAGGATGAGGGTTAGGCCGAGGGTTAGGGTTAGGGTTAGGGGTAGCATAATGTTTAGGTTGAGGGTTAGGGTTAAGCTTAGGGATAGGGTTAGGGTGAGGGTTAGGCTGACGGTAAGTGTTAGGGTGAGGTTTAGGGTGAGGTTGAGTATTAGGCTTAGCATAATTCTTAGGGTGAGGTTTAGGCTTAGGTATAGCATTAGGGTTAGGGTTAGGGTTATGGTGAGGGTTAAGATTAAGGCTAAGGTTAGGGTGAGGTTTAGTTTTAGCATTAGGTTTAGCGTTAGGGTGAGGGTTTGGGTTACGGTGAGGGTTACCTTTCATGTGAGGGTTAGGGTAAGGGTTAGGTTTAGGATGAGGGTTAGGGTTGGTGAGAGGTTTAGGGTGAGGGTGGGTGTTAGGGTTAGCATCAGCGTTAGGGTGAGGGTGAGGTTTTGAGTTAGGTTAGACTGACGTTGAGGGTGAGGGTTAGGTTTGGTGTTAGTGTTAGTGTTAGGGTTAGGTTTAGGGTTAGGGTGAGGGTTAGGGTGAGGGTTAGGTTGTTGGTAAGTGTTAGAGTGAGGGTTAAAATGAGGGTGAGGGTTAGGGTAAGGATGAGGGTAAGGGTTAGTTTGAGGGTTAAGGTGAGGGTGAGGGATAGGGTTAGCATTAGGTTTAGGGTTAGGGTTAGGGTGAGCGATCGGGATAGGGTTAGGGTTAGGGTTAGGGTGAGGGTGAGGGTTATGTTGAGGCTGAGGGTGACGTTGAGGGTTAGGGATAGGGTTAGGGTGAGGGTGAGGGTGTGGGTGAGGGTTAGGGTTAGGATTAGTGTTAGGGTTAGGGTTTCGCTGAGGGAGAGCTTGAGGGTGAGTGATAGGGTTAGGTTTAGGTTTAGGGTGAGGGTTAGGTTTAGTGTGAGTGTTAGGATTAGGGTGAGGGTTAGGTTTACGGTTAGGGTGAGTGTTAGTGTGAGGTTTAGGGTTAGGGTTAGGTTTAGGTGAGGGTTAGGGTGAGGGTTAGGGTTAATGTTAGGGTTAGGTTGAGGGTGAGGGTAAGGGTGACGTTGAGAGTTAGGGTTAGGATTTAGGGTTAGGGTTAGTTATAGGGTGAGGCTTAGGGTGAGGGGTAAGGCTAGGGTTAGGAAGAGGGTTAGGGTTAGTGTGAGGGTTAGAGTTATGGTTAGGGTTAGGGTGAGGCTATGGATTAGGGTGAGGTTTAGTGTGAGGGTGTGGGTTAGTGTGAGCGTTTTTGTTAGGTTTAGCGTAAGGTTTATTGTGAGGTCTAATGTGAGGTTGCGGGTTAGGAAGAGGGAGAGGGTGAGGGAGAGCGTGTCAGTTAGGTAAGGGTTAGGATTCAGGTCAGGGTGAGGATTAAGGTGAGGGTTAGTGATAGGATGAAGTTTAGGGTTAGGCTGATGGTTAGGGTTAGTGTGAGGTTTAGGGTTAGGGTTAGGGTTAGAGTGAGGTTTAGGGTTCGGGTTTGCATTAGGGTTAGGATGAGGGTTAGGGTGATTTTAAGGGTTAGGGATAGGGTTAGGGTTAGTGTTAGGGTGAGGGTTAGGGTTAGGATTAGGTTTAGTATGATGGTTAGGGTAAGGGGTAGGGTTAGGGTTAGGGTGAATGTTAGGATTAGGGAGAGGGTTAGGGTTAGGGTTAGGGTGAGGTTAAGGATTAGGGTGAGGTTGAGGGTTAGTGTTAGGTTTAGGGTGATGGTGAGGGTGAGGGTTAGGGTTAGGTTTAGGCTTAGTTTGAGGGATAGGATGAGGGTTTTGTTTAGTGTTAGTGTTAGGTTTAGGGTGAGGTTTAATATTAGTGTGAGGGTTAGGGTGAGGTTGAGGGTGAGAGTAAGGGTTTGGGTGAGGGTTAGAGTGAGTTTTAAAGTTCTGGTTAGGGCTAGGGTGAGGCTTATGGTGAGGGTCAGGGTTAATGTTATGTTTAAGGTGAGGTTTAGGGTTAGGGTTAGGGTTTGGGTGAGGATTAGGGTGAGGGTGGGATTAGGATGAAGGTTAGGGTTAGAGTGAGTATTAGGGTTAGGGTTAGGGTTAGATTAAGGTTTAGGGTGAGGGTTAAGATAAGGATTAGGGTTAGGGTAAGGGTGGGTGTGAGGGTTAAAGTTAGGGTTAGGGTGAGGGTTAGGGTTTGGGTGAGGGTTAGGGTTAGGGTTAGGCTGAGCGTGAGGGAAAGGGTTTGGATGAGTGTGAGTGTTAGGGTGTTGGTGACGGTTAGGGTTAGAATGAGGGTTAAGTTGACGTTGAGGTTTAGGGTGAGGGTTAGGGTTAGGGTTAGGGTGAGCGATAGCATGAGGGTTAGGGTTAGGGTGAGTGTGAGGATTAGGATTAGGGTTACCCTTAGGGTTATGGTGAGAGTATGGGTTAGGGTGAGATTTAGGGTGAGGGTGAGGGTTAGGGATAGCATTAGGGTTAAGGTGAGGGTTAGGGTTAGGGTTAGGGTGAGGGTGAGGGTTAGGGTGATGTTTAGGGTGAGGGTAAGGGTGAGGGTGTGGGTGAGGGTTAGGGTATAGTTGAGGGTTAGTTTTAGATTGAGGGTTAGGGTGACGGTGAGGGTTAGGGTGAGAAGTGTGGAAAAGGGTTAGGTTAGGTTCAGGGTGTGGGTTAGGGTTAGGTTTAGGGTGAGGGTTTGAGTTAGTGTACGGGTTAGTGTTTGGGTTAGTGTGAGGAAAAGGGTTAGGGTGAGGATTAGGATGAGAGTAAGATTTAGGGTTAGGTTTAGCTTTAGGGTTAGGGTTCGGTTTAGGGTTAGGGTTCGGGTTAGGGTTAAGTTGAGGGTGAGGGTTAGAGTTAGGGTTCGGGTGAGGGTTAGGTTTGGGGTGAGTGTTAGGGTTACGGTTAGGGTGAGGGTGAGGTTGAGGGTTGGGTTTCAGGTGAGGGTTAGGGTGTGGGTGACGGTTAGTGTTAGGGTGAGGTTCAAGGTGACAGTGAGGGTTAGGATGAGGGTGATGGTTAGAGTTAGTGTGAGTATTAGGTTTAGGGTTAGGGTTAAGGTTATGGAGAGGGTAAGGCTCAGGGTGAGGTTTATGGTGAGGCTGAGAGTTAGGGTTAGCGTTAGGGTTACGGTGAGGGATAGGGTTAGCGTTAGTGTTAGGGTGAAGTTGAGGGTTAGGATTAGGGTTAGGATGAGGTTTAAGGTTAGGGTGAGGGTTAGGGATAGGGTTTGGGTTATGGTGAGGGTTAGGGTTAGGGTTACGTTTTGAGTTGGGTGAGTATTAGGGTGAGCTTTAGGGTTAGGATTAGGGTTATGGTTAGTGTTAGGCAGAGGGTGAGGGTGAGCATGAGGGTTAGGGTTAGTGTCAGGTTTAGGGTTAGGGTTAGTGTGAGGGATAGGGTTAGGGTTAGGGAGAGGGATAGGGTTAGGGTGAGGGATAGGGTGAAGGTTAGGGTCACTGGTAGGTTTAGGGTTAGGTTGAGATTTAGTGTTAGTGTGAGGGTTAGGGTTAGTGTTAGGGTGATGGTAAGGGTTACTGTGAGATTTAGGGTGAGGGTGACAGTTAGGGTTAGCTTAGGTTTAGGGTGAGGTGAGGTTTCGGGTTTGCACTAGGGTTAGGGTGAGGGTTATGGTGAGGCATAAGGTTAGGTCTAGGGTGAGGGTGAGGGTGAGGGTTAGGTTTAGGGTTATGTTGAGTGTTAGGTTTAGGGTGAGGGTTAGGGTTAGGGTGAGGTTTAGGGTGAGGGTGAGGGTGAGGGTGAGGGTGAGGGTTAGGGTTAGGTTTAGGGTGAGGGTGAGGGTGAGGGTGAGGTTTAGGTTTAGGGTTAGGTTTAGGGTTAGATTTAGGGAGAGGGTGAGGGTTAGGGTTAGTGTGAGGGTGAGAGTGAGGGTTAGGGTTAGGGTTAGGGTGAGTGTGAGTATTAGGGTTAGGGTTACCATTAGGGTTATGGTAAGGATATGGGTTAGGGTGAGGGTGAGGGTTAGGGTTAGCGTTAGGGTTAAGGTGAGGTTTAGGGTTAGGGTTAGGCTGAGTGTTACGGTTAGGTTGATGTTTAGGGTGAGGATAAGGGTGAGGCTGAGGGTGAGGGTTAGGTTATAGGTGAGGGTTAGGTTTAGGGTGAGGGTTAGGGTGATGGTGAGGGTTAGGGTGAGGGTGTGCAAAAGGGTTAGGTTTCGTTTCAGGGTGAGGGTTAGGGTTAAGTTTAGGGTGAGGGTTAGGTTGAGGGTTTGAGTTAGTGTAAGGGTTAAGGTGTAGGGTTAGTGTGACGAAACGGGTTAGGGTGAGGATTAGTATGAGAGTAAGATTTAGGGTTAGGTTTAGCTTTAGGGTTAGGGTGAGGTTTAGGGTTAGGGTTCATGTTAGGGTTAAATTGAGGGTGAGGGTTAGAGTTAGGGTTCGGGTTCGGGTTAGGTTTGGGGTGAGTGTTAGGGTTACGGTTAGGGTGAGGGTGAGGGTGAGGGTTGGGTTTCGGGTGAGGGTTAGGGTGTGGGTGACGGTGAGTGTTAGGGTGAGGTTTAAGGTGACATTGAGGGGTAGGGTGAGGGTGATGGTTATAGTTAGTGTGAGTATTAGGTTCAGGGTTAGGGATAAGGTTATGGAGAGTGTAAGGGTCAGGGTGGGGTTTAAGGTGAGGGTGAGGGTTAGGGTTAGGTTTAGGGTTAGGGTGTAGTTGAGGGTTAGGATTAGGGTTAGGATGAGGTTTAGGGTTAGGGTGAGGGTTAGGGATAGTGTTAGGGTTATGGTGATGGTTAGGGTTAGGGTTACGTTTTGAGTTAGGGTGAGTATGAGGGTGAACTTTAGGGTTAGGATTAGGGTTAGGGTTAGTTTTAGGCAGAGGGTGAGTGTGAGAGTGAGGGTTAGGGTTAGGGTGAGGTTTAGGGGTAGGGTTAGGGTGAGGGGTAGGGTTAGGGTTATGGAGAGGGATTGGGTTAGGGTAGGGATAGGGTGAGGCTTAGGGTCACAGGTAGGTTTAGGGTTAGGTTGAGGATTAGGGTTAGTGTGAGGGTTAGAGTTAGTGTTAGGGTGAGGATAAGGCTTATTGTGTGGTTTAGGGTGAGGGTGACAGTTAGGGTTAGCTTTAGGTTTAGGGTGAGGTGTGGTTTCGGGTTTGCATTAGGGTTAGAGTGAGGGTTATGGTGAGGGTTAGGGTTAGGGTTAGGGTGAGGGTGACGGTGAGGGTTAGGGTTAGGGTGAGGGTGAGGGTGAGGGTGAGGTTTAGCGTGAGGGTGACGGTGAGGTTTAGGTTTAGGTTTTGGGTTAGGGTTAGGGGTAAATTTAGGGTGAGGGTGAGGGTGAGAGTTAGGATTAGGGTGAGGGTGAGTGTGAGGTTTAGGGTTAGGGTTAGTATCAGTTTGAGGGTTAGGGTTAATGTGAGGTTTAGGGTGAGGGTGAGGGTAAGGCTTAGTGTGAGGGTTAGGGTGAGGGTTAAAGTTAGAGTGAGGGGTAGAGGTAGGGTTAGGGTTAGGTTTAGCGTTAGGATTAGGCTGAGGGTGAGGGTGAGGGTGAGGGTGAAGGTGAGGTTTAGAGTTAGCGTTAGGGTGAGGGTGAGGGTGAGGATTAGGTTTAGTGTTATGGTGAGTGTTAGGTTTAGGTTGAGTGTTAGGGTTAGGGTTAGGTTTAGGGTGAGGGTGAGGGTCAGGGTTAGGGTGAGGGTAAGGGTGAGGGTGAGGGTTAGGTTTAGGGTGAGGGTGAGGGTGAGGGTGAAGGTAAGGGTTAGGGTGAGGGTGAGGGTTAGGGTTAGGTTTAGTGTTAGTTTGAGGGTTAGGGTTAATGTGAGGTTTAGGGTGAGGGTGTGGGTAAGGGTTAGTGTGAGGGTTAGGGTGAGGGTGAGGGTTAGTGTAAGGGTCATGGTTAGCGTTAGGGTTCGTTTGAGGATTAGGGTGAGGTTTTGGGTTAGGGTGGCTGTTAGGTATAGGCTGAGTGTTAGGTTTAGGGTTAGGGTGAGGGTTAGGATTAGTGTGGTATTTAGGCGGAGGATGAGGCTGAGTGTGAGAGTTCGGGTTCTCATGAGGGTTAGCTTTTGGATGATGGTTAGGATTAGGATTAGGGTTAGGGTGAGGTTGAAGTCTAGGGTGAGTGTGAGGGGTAGGGTTAGGTTTAGTGTGATTTTTAGGTTTAGGGTTAGTGTTAGGTTAGGCTTATGGGGAGGGTTAGGGTGAGGGTTAGGTTTAGGATTAGAGTTAAATTTAGGGTGAGGGTTACGGTGAGGTTTAGGGTTAGGGTTATGATGAGGGTTAGGTTTAGAATGAGGGTTAGATTGAGCGTGAGGGTTAGGTTAGGGTTTGGGTAAGGGAAAGGGTGAGAGTTAGGGTTAGGTTGATGGTGAGGGTTAGGGTGAGAATTTTGGTTAGTGTTAGGTTTAGTGTTATTGTTAGTGTTAGTGTGAGGGTGATGGTTATGGTTAGGGTTTGTATTAGGGTGAGGTCTAGGGTGAGGGTGAGGGTTAGTGTTAGTGTTAGGGTTAGGTATAGGGTGAGTGTTAGTGTTATGATTTGGGTGAGGGTTAGGTTGAGCAGTAGGGTTAGGTTTAGGTTTAGTGTGAGAATTCGGATTAGGGTTAGGATTAGGGTTAAGGTGAGGGTCAGGGTTAGGTTGAGGGTTAGGGTTCTGGTGAAGTTTAGGGTTAGCATTAGGGATAGGGTGAGTGTTAGGGTGTGGGTAAGGGTCTGGGTAAGGGTTAGGGTGAGGGTGAGTGGTAGGGTTAGGTTTAGGGAGAAGGTTAGTGTTAGGGTGAGGGTTTGGGTTAGTTTGAGGGGTAGGGTGAAGTTGATTTTGAGGTTGAGAGTTAGGGTGAGGGTGATGGTGACGGTAAGTTTTAGGGATAGCATACGGGTTAGGGTTAGGGTGAGGGTTAGGGTTAGGTTGAGGGTTAGGGTGAGGGTGAGGGTGAGGGGGAGGGTTAGGGTTAGGGTCAGGTTTAGGATTAAGGTGGTTTAGGGTAAGGGATAGCGTTAGGGTGAGGGTTAGGTTTAGGGTTACGGTGAAGGTTAGGGTTAGGTTTAGGTTTAGGGTGAGGGTTAGTGTTAGGATTAGGGTGAGGATGAGGGTTAGGTTGAGGGGCAGGGTTAGGGATAGGATAAGGTTTAGGGTTAGGGTGAGGGTTAGGGTAAAGGTTAGGCTTAGAGTGAGGGTGAGGGTGAGGGTTAGGGAGAGGGGTAATGATAGGGTTTGGGTGAGGTTTAGGTTGAGTGTGAGGGTTAGGGTTAGGTTGAGGGTTAGGGTTAGTGTGAGGGTTAGGCTTAGAGTTAGGGGTGGGTTGAGTTTGACGGTGAGGGTTAGGTTTAGGATTAGGATTAGGGTTAGGGTTAGGGTGAGCTTTAGTGTGTGGGTGAGGGTTAGGTTTAGGGTCAGGATTAGGTTTAGGCTTAGGGTTAAGTTTATGTTGAGGGTAAGTGTTAGGGTGAGGTTTAGTGTGTGGATGAGTGTTAGGGTTATTATTAGGGTTAGAGTGAGGGTTAGGGTGAGGGATAGAGTTAGGGTTAGCGTTAGGGTGAGTGTGAGGTATAGGGTGAGTTTTAAGGTTAGGGTGAGGGTTATGGATAGTTTTAGGTTAGGGTGAGGGTGAGGGTGAGTGTTAGGTTTAGGTTTAGGCTTAGAGTTAGGGTGAGGGTGAAGGTGAGGGTTAGGGTTAGAATTAGTGTTAGGGTTAAGGTTAGGATGAGGGTTAGGATTAGGGTTAGGATGAGGTTTAGGGTTAGGGTGAGGGTTAGCGATAGGGTTAGAGTTATTGTGAGGGTTAGGGATAGGGTTACGATTTGAGTTAGCGTGAGTATGAGGGTGAGCTTTAGGGTTAGGATTAGGGTTAGGGTTAGTGATAGGCAGAGAGTGAGCATGAGGGTTAGGGTTAGGGTGAGGTTTAGTGTTAGGGTTGGGGTGAGGGTTAGGGTTAGGCTTATGGAGAGGGTGAGGATTTGGGTGAGGGTTAGAGTTTAGGTTAGCATTAGCGTGAGTGTGAGGTATACGGTGAGCTTTAAGGTTAGGGTGAGGGTTAGGATAAGTTTTAGGTTAGGGTGAGGGTGAGGCTGAGTGTTAGATTTAGGTTTAGGTTTAGAGTTAGGGTGAGGGTGTGGGTGAGGGTTAGGGTTAGAATTAGTGTTAGGGTTAGGGTTAGGATGAGGGATATGATTAGGGTTGGATGAGGTTTAGGGTTAGGGTGAGGGTTAGGGATAGGGTTAGGGTTATTGTGAGGGTTAGGATTAGGGTTACGGTTTGAGTTAGGGTGAGTATGAGGGTGAGATTTAGGGTTAGGATTAGGGTTATGGTTAGTGTTAGGCAGATGGTGAGTGTGAGGGTTAGGGTTAGGGTGAGGTTTAGGGTTAGGGTTAGCGTGAGGGTAAGGGTTAGGGTTAGGGAGAGGGATAGGGTTAGGGTGAGGGATAGGGTGAGGGTTATGGTCACAGGTAGGTTTAGGGTTAGGTTGAGGGTTAGGGTTAGTGTGAGGGTTAGGGTTAGAATTAGGGTGAGGATAAGGTTTACTGTGAGGTTTAGGGTGAGGGAGACAGGGTTAGCTTTTGGTTTAGGGTGAGGTGAGGTTTCGGGTTTGCGTGAGGGTTATGGTGAGGGTTAGGGTTAGGGTTAGGGTGAGGGTGAAGGTGATTGTTAGGTTTAGGGTTCTGTTGAATGTTAGGTTTAGGGTGAGGGTTAGGGTTAGGTTTAGGGTGAGGGTGAGAGTGAGGTTTAGGTTTAGGTTTAGGTTTAGGTTTAGGGTTAGGGTACGGGTTAGGGTTAGGGTGAGGGTGAGGGTGATGGTTAGGGTTAGGTTTAGGGTGAGGGTGAGGGTTAGGGTTAGCATTAGAGTTAGGGTTAGGGTAAGGTTGAGTGTTAGGATTAGGGTTAGGGTTAGGTTTAGGGTGCAGGTTAGGGTTCGGGTTACACTGAGAGTGAGGTTCAGAGTTAGGGATAGGATTAGGTTTAGGGTTAGGGTGAGGCTGAGGGTGAGGGTGAGAGTGAGGATTAAATTTAGGGTTAGGTTTATGGTGAGGGCTAGGATGAGGGTGAAATTTTTGGTTAGGAAAGTTTTAGGGTTAGGTTTAGGGTGAGGATTTGGGTGAGGGTGAGGTTTAAGGTGAAGTTTATGGTTAGGGTGAGGGTTACGGTGAGGGTTTGGTTGTGGGTAAGTGTTAGCGTAAGGGTTAGATTGAGGGTGAGGGTTAGGGTTAGGGTGAGGGTAAGGGTTATTGTGAGGGTTAGGGTGAGGGTGACGTTTATGGTTAGCATTTGGGTTAGGGTGAGGTTTAGGATGAGCGATAGGGATAGGGTTAGGGTTAGGGTGAGGGTGAGAGTGAGGGTTAGGGTGAGGATGAGGGTGAGATTGAGGGTTAGGGTTAGAGGGAGGGTGAGGGTGTGGATGACGCTTAGGGTTAGGATTAGTGTTAGGGTTAGCTTTTGGCTGAGGATGAGCTTGAGGGTGAGGGTGAGTTTTAGGTTTAGATTTAGGGTGAGGGTTACGGTTAGTGTGAAGGTTAGGGCTACCGTTAGGGTGAGTGTTAGTGTGAGGTTTAGGGTTAGGGTTAGGTTTAGGTGAGGGTTAGTGGTAATGTTAATGTTAGGTTGAGGGTGAGGTTTAAGGTGACAGTGAGAGTTAGTGTTCGGTTTAGGTTAGGGTTAGTTATTGGGTGAGGCTTAGGTTGAGGGGTAGGGTTAGTGTTAGGATGAGGGTTAGGGTTAGTATGAGGGTTAGAGTTAGGGTTAGGCTTAGAGTGAGGGTAAGGATTAGGGTGAGGTTTAGGGTGAGGGTGAGGGTTAGGGTTAGCTTTCGGGTTAAGTTGAGGGTGAGGTTTAGGGTTTGCATTCGGGTTTGGTTGAGGGTTAGGGTGAGGTTTAGGTTTAGGTTTAGGGTGAGTGTGTGGGTGAGAGTTCGGGTTAGGGTTATGGTGAGGGTTAAAATTAGGGTGAGGGTTAGGTTTAGGGTTAGGGGGAGAGTGAGGGTGAGGGTTAGGGTTCGGGTGATGGTGAGGGTTAGGGTGAGGCTTAGGGTTAGGTTTAGTGTGAGGGTGAGGTTTAGAGTGAGGGTTATTGTTAGGTTTAGCATAAGGTTTATGGTGAGGTCTAATGTGAGATTGCGGGTTAGGGAGAGGGAATGGGTGTGGGAGAGCGTTTCAGTTAGGTAAGGGTTAGGATTAGGGTTAGGGTGAGGGTCAGGGATAGGATGAAGTTTATGGTTGGGGTGATGGTTAGGGTTAGTTTGAGGTTTAGGGTTAGGGTTAGGGTTAGGTTGAGGTTTAGGGTTCGGGTTTGCATTACGGTTAGGGTGAGGATTAGGGTGTATTTGAGGGTTAGGGATAGGTTTAGGGTTAGTGTTAGGGTGAAGGTTAGTGTTAGGGTTAGGGTTAGGGTGAGGGTTAGGGTAAGGGGTAGGGGTAGGGTTAGGGTGAATATTAGGATTAGGGTGAGGGTTCGGGTAAGGGTATGTTTTAGGGTTAGGGTGAGGTTAAGGATTAGGGTGAGGGTGAGGGTCAGTGTTACGTTTGGGGTGATGGTGAGGGTGAGGGTTAGGGTAAGGTTTAGCCTTAGTTTGAGGGATAGGATGAGAGTTTTGTTTAGTGTTAGTGTTAGGGTTAGGGTTAGGTTTAGGTTTAGTCTGAGGTTTTGGGTGAGGGTGAGGGTGAGTGTATGGGTTTTGGTGAGGGTTAGGCTGAGGGTTAAATTTCGGGTTGGGGCTAGGTGAGGGTTATGTTGAGGGTTAAAGTTAATGTTATGTTTAGGGAGAGGGTTAGGTTTAGGGTTATGGTGAGGGCGATGGTGAGGTTGAGGAATAGGGTGAGGATGAGTGTGAGGATGAGGGTTTCGGTTAGGTAAGTATTAGGGTTAGGGTTAGTGTGAGGATTAGGGTGAGGGCGAGGGTTAGGATGAAGTTTAGGGTTAGGGTGAGTATTAGGGTTAGGGTTAGGTATAGGGTGAGCCTTAGGGTGAGAAGTAGGTTTAGGTTTAGGGTGAGGGTTATGGTTAGTATGAGGGTTAGGGTTAGAGTTAGGGTGAGTGTAAGGGTTAGGGTGAGCTTTAGGGTGAGGGTGACTATTAGGGTTAGCTTTAGGTTTAGGGTGAGGGTGAGGATTTCGTTTTGCATTAGGGTTAGGGTGAGGGTTATGGAGAGGGTTAGGGTTTGGTTTAGCGTGAGGGTGAGGGTGAGGGTTAGGGTTAGTGTGAGTGTGAGGGTGAGGTTGAGGGTTAGGTTTAGGTGTAGGGTGAGGGTGAGGGTGAGGTTTAGGGTGAGGGTGAGGGTTGGACTTAATGTGAGGTTTAGGGTGAGGGTGAGGGTAAGGGTTAGGGTGAGGGTGAAGGTGAGGGTTAGGGTTAGGGGTAGGGGTAGATGTAGGTTTAGTGTTAGGTTTAGGGTTAGTATTAAGGTTAGGGTTAGGATTAGGCTGAGGGTGAGGGTGAGGGTGAGGGTGAAGGTGAGGTTTAGAGTTAGGGTTAGGGTTAGAGTTAGGGTTAGGTTGAGCGCTAGGATGAGGGTTAGGGTTAGGGTGAGGCTGAGTTTGAGGATATGATTGAGACACACCCTAGCTTTCATGGCTATGGTTAGGGTGAGTTTTAGGGGGACGGGTAGATTTAGTGTTAGATTTAATGTGAGGGTTAGGTTTAGTGTGAGAGTTAGGGTTAGGGTTAGGGTTAGGGTGATGTTAAGTGTTAGAGTGAGGGTTAGGGTGAGAGTGAGGGTTAGGGTGATGTTTCAGGTGAAGGTGAAAGTTAGGGAGAGTGAGAGGTTTCGGGTGACGGTGAAGGTTAGGGTGTGTGTGAGGGTGAGAGTTAGGGTGAGGGTAAGGATTAGGGTGATGTTTAGGGTGAGGGTGAGGTTTAGGGTGAGAGTTAGGGTTCAGGGTAGAGGAATAGTTAGGGTGTAGGTGAGGGTTAGGGTAAGGGTGAGGCTTAGGGTGACCGTGAGTGTTAGGGTTCAGGTGAGGATTCGGGTTAGGGTTAGGGTTTGGGTTGGGGTTAGGGTTAGGGTTAGGGTGAGTGTTAGGCTTAGGGTGAGGGTTTCGGCTTAGGATTAGGGTTAGTGTGAGGATAAGGCTTAGGGTGAGGGTTAGGGTGAGACTGAGGGTTAGGGTTACCCTTAGGGTTAGGGTGAGGTTTAGGATGGGGGTTAGCGTGAGGGTTAGGGTTAGGGTTAGGGTTGGGTGAGGGTTAGGGTGAGCGAAAGGTTTAGGGTGAGGGTTAGGTTGAGGTTAAAGGATAGGTTTATGTTGAGGGTTAGGGTTAGGGAAACGGTTAGGGTGAGGTTGAGGATTAGGGTTAGCATTAGTGTTAGGGTGAGGGTGAGGGTCAGGGTGAGGGTGAGGGGTAGGCTGAGGGGTAGGGTTAGAGTTAGGTTCAGGGTTAGGGTGAGGGTGAGGGTTAGGGTTAGCATTAGGGTTAGGGTTAGGTTTAGGGTGAGTGTTAGGGTTAAGGTTAGGGTAAGTTTGAGGGTAAGGTTTAGCATAAGGGTTAGGGTTAGGTTGCAGGTTAGGGTTAGGTTTAGGGTGAGGGTGGGGTTGAAGGTTAGGTTTAGTCTTATGGTTATGGTTAGGGTAAGGCTGATGGGGAAGGGGAGGTTGAGGGTGAGTGTTAGGGTTAAGTTTAGGGTTAAGGTGAGGGATTGGGTGAGGGTGAGGGTTAGGCTGATGGTGAGGGTGAGGGTTTTGGTTAGGTAAAGGTTAGGGTTAGGGTGAGTATTAGGCTGAGGATGAGGATTAAGCTGAGGTTAGGTTCAGGGTGAGGGTTAGTGTTAGGGTTAGGTTGAGGGTTAGGGTTAGGGAGATGTTTAGGGTGAGGTTGAGGGTAAGGGTGAGGGTTAGGGTTAGGGTTAGGTTTAGGGTGAGGTTGAGGGTTAGGATTAGAGTGAGGGTGAGGGTGAGGGTTAGGGTTAGGATTAGTTTTAGGGTTAGGGTGAGGGCTAGGGTGAGGGTGAGGGTTAGGGTGAGGGTGCGGTTTTCTGTTAGGAAAGGGTTAGGGTTAGGTTTAGGGTGAGGATTAGGCTGAGGGTGAGGTTGAAGGTGAGGTTTAGGGTTAACGTGAGGGTTAGGGTTAGCATTAGACTGAGCGTTAGGGTTTGGGTGATGTTTAGGGTGATGTTTAGGGTGAGGGTGAAGGTGAAGGTGAGGGTTAGGGTGTAGGTGAGGGTTACGGTGAGGGGGAGGGTTAGGGTGATGGTGAGGGTTAGGTTTAGGGTTAGTGTGAGGAAAAGGCTTAGGGTGAGGATTAGGATGAGAGTAAGTGTTAGGGTTAGGTTTAGAGTTTGGGTTAGGGTGAGGTATAGGGTTAGAGTTCGGGTTAGGGTTCAGTTGAGTGTGAGGGTTAGAGTTAGGGTTAAGGTGAGGGTTATGGTTGGGGTGAGGTTTAGGGTTACGGTTAGGGTTAGGGTGAGGGTGAGGTTTCAGGTGAGGGTTAGGGTGTGGGTTAGGGTTAAGGTTATGGTGAGAGTAAGGGTGAGGGTGAGGTTTAGGGTGAGGGTTAGGGTTAGGGTTAGGGTTAGGGTTAGGATGAGCGTTAGGCTGAGGGTTCGGTTTAGGGTTAGTGTGAGGGTTAGGGTTAAGGTTAATGATAGGTTTAGGATTTGGTTAGGGTGAAGGTTAGTTTTAGGTTTAGGATAAGGTTTAGGCTGATGGTAAGATTTAGGGTTAGTGTGAGGGTTATGTTTAGCGTTAGGGTTAGGGTGTGGGCTAGGGTAAGGGTGAGGGTTAGGTTGAGGGTTTAGTTTAGGTAAGGGTTAAGGTAAGGTTAGGGTGAGGATTAGGGTGAGATTGAGGGTTAAGTTGAGGGTTAGGGTTAGGGTGAGCCTTAGGGTTACGATTAGGGTGAGGGTTAATGTTAGGGTGATGTTTAGGGTGAGGGTGAGGGTGAAGGTTCGGTGAGGGGGAGGGGTAGGTTTAGGGTTAGCGTGAACGTTAGGGTTAGGTTTAGGGTTAGAGTTAGGGTGAGGGTGAGGGTTAGGGTGAGGGGTAGGGTTAGGGTTACGATGAGGGTGAGGGTTAGGTTTAGTGTGAGAGTTACGGTTAGGGTTAGGGTTACGGTGAGGATTAGGTTGAGGGTTAGGGTTAGGTTAAGGGTGAGGATGAGGATGAAGGTGATGGTTAGGGCTACGTTTAGGATGAGGGTGAGGCTTAGGTTTAGGATGAGGGTGAGGATGAGGGTGAGGATGAGGGTTACTCTTAGGATTAAGTTTAGGGTGAGGGTGAGGGTTAGGTTTAGGATTAGGGTTAGGGTCAGGGTGAGGGTGAGGGTTAGGGATAGGGTGAGGGTTAGGTTTATGGTTAGGGTTAGGGTGACGGTTAGGGTTAGGGTTAGGTTTAGGATGAACGTTAGGCTGAGGATTAGGGTTAGGGTTAGTATGAGGTTAGGTTTAGGGTTGGGTTAGGGTGAGGGTGAGGGTTTACTTTAGGTAAGGGTTTGGGTAAGTTTAGGGTGAGGATTAGGATGAGGTTGACGGCTGAGGTGAGGGTTAGATTTAGGATGAGTGTTAGCGTTAGGTGAGGGTTATTGTTAAGGTGATGTTTAAGGTGAGGGTGAGGGTGAAGTTTCAGGTGAGGGGAGGGGTTAGGTTTAGGGTTATCGTGAGGTTTATGGTTAGGGTTAGGGTTTGGGTGATGGTGAGGGTTAAGGTGAGTGTGAGGTTGATGGTGAGTGTGAGATTTAAGGTTAGGGTGAGGGTTAGGGACAGTGTTAGGGTTAGGGTGAGGTTGAGTATTAGGGTGAGAGTGAGCATTCAGGTGAGGGGGAAGGGGAGAGGGAGGGTTATTGTTAGTGTTCGGGTTAGAGTTAAGGTGAGTGTGTGGGTGAGGGTTAGGTTTAGGATTAGGGTTAGGGTTAGGTTTAGGCTGAGGGTGAGTGTGAGGGTGAGGGTGAGGGTTAGGGTTAGGGTGAGGGTTAGGCTTAATGTTAGGGTTAGGGTTAGGGTGAGGGATAGGGTTAGGATTAGTTTTAGGATGAGGGTTAGGCTGTGGGTTAGGGTTAGTGTTAGGGTGAGGGTTAGGGTTAGTGTGAGGGTTAGGATGAGGGTGAGGTTTAGGGTTAGGGATAGGGTTAGGCTGAGGTTAGGGTGAGGGCTAGGGTTAGTGTGACGGTTAAAATTAGGGTTAGGAATAGGGTGAGGGTTATGTTTAGGTTTAGGGTGAGTCTTAGGCTGAGGTGTAGGGTTAGTGTTACGGTTAGGGAGAGGGTTCGGGTTAGTGTGAGGGTTAGGTTTAGGTTTAGGTGAAGTTGAGGGTAAGGGGTAGGGTGAGGGTTAGGGTGAGGATGAGGGTTAGGATTAGAGTTACGGTTAGGATTAGGGTTAGGGTGAGGTTGAGGTTTAGTATTAGGGTGAGGGTTAGGGTTATTGTTAGGTTAGGGTGCAGGTAAGGTTGAGGGTTAGGGTTAGGGTAAGTTTAGGTTTAGGCTGAGGGTGAGGGTGAGGGTGAGGTTGATGGTTAGTGTTAGGGTGAGGGTGAGGGTGAGGGCTAGGGTGAGGGTGCAGGTTAGTGTGAGGGTGAGGGTTAGGGTTTCTTTTACATCAGGGTTAGGGTTAGGGTGAGGATTAGGGTGAGAGTGAGGGTGAGGATTTCGTTTACATCTGGGTTAGTGTTAAGCTGAGGTTAGGGTTAGGGTGAGGGTTAGGGTTAGAGTTAGGGTGTGGGTTAAGCTTAGGTTGATGTTTAGGGTGAGGCTGAGGGTTAGGGTGAGAGTTAGGGTGAAGCTTATGGTTAGTGTTAAGATTAGTGTTAGGGTGAGGGTGAGGTTTAGGGTTAGAGTTAGGGTTATGGGGAGGGTTAAATTGAGGGTCAGGGTTAGGGTTAGTGCTAGGGTTAGGGTTAGGATGCGAGTTAGGTTGAGGTTTAGGGGTAGGGTTAGAGTGAAGTTTAGAGTGAGGGTGAGAGGAAGGGGGAGAGTTTGGTTTAGGGTTAGAGATAGGTTGAGGGTGAGGGTTAGGATTAGGGTTAGCACTAAGTTTGTGCTGAGGGTGAGTGTGAGGTTGAGGGTGAGGGTTAGGTTTAGGATGAGGGTTAGGGTTAGTTTTAGGGTGAAGGTTAGGGTTAGGGTTAGGGTTAGGATGAGCATTAGGCTGAGGGTTACAGTTAGGGTTAATGTGAGGGTTAGGGTTAGGGTTTGATTAGGTTGAAGGTTAGTTTTAGCTTTAGGGTTAGGATAAAGTTCAGACAGAGGGTTAGGGTTAGGGTTACTGTGAGGGTTAGGTTTAGTGTTAGGGTTAGGGGGTGGTCTAGGGTGAAGGTGAGTTTTAGGGTGAGGGTGAGGGTTTAGTTTAGGTAAGGGTTAAGGTTAGGTTAGGGTGAGGATTAGGGTGAAGTTGAGGGTTAAGGTGAGGATTAGGGTTAGGGTGAGGGGTAGGATTACTGTGAGGGTTAGGGTTAGTGTTAGGGTGAGGGTGAGGGTAAGTGTGAGGGTGAGGTTTAGGGTGAGGGTGAAGGTTAGGATTGGAGTTATGGTTAGGATTAGAGTGATGGTAAGGATGAATGGTTAGTGTTAGGGTGAGGATTAGGGTTGGGTTGAGGGTGAGGGTGAGGTTTAGGGTTAGGGTTATGGTTATGTTTAGGCTGAGGGTGAGGGTGAGGGTGAGGTTGATGTTTAGGATTATGGTTAGGGTGAAGGTGATGTTTAGGGTGAGGTTAGGGTTAGTATGAGGTTTAGGGTGAGGGTTTCGTTTACCTCAGGGTTAGGTTTAACCTGAGGTTAAGTTTAGGGTTAGGGTTAGGGTTAGTGTTAGGGTTAGGGTTAGGGTGAGGTTTAGGGTTAGGGTGATGTTTAGGGTGAAGGTGAGGGTGAGGGTGAGGGTTAGGTTAAGGGTGAGGGTAAGGTTTAGGTTTGGGAACAGGGTTAGGGTTAGGGTTAGGCTGAAGGTGAGGGTGAGAGTGAGGGTGAGGGTGAGGGTGAGAGTTTGGGTTAGGGTTAGGGTTAAGGTTAAGGTAAGAGTTACAGGTACTGTGAGGGTAATGGTTAGGTTTAGGGTTAGGGTGAGGGGAAGGGTTAGAGTGAGGTTTAGTGTGAGTGTGAGGTTTAGGGTTAGGGTTAAGATTAGGGTGAGGGCTAGGGTGAGGGTGAGGTTTAGTATGAGGGTTAGGGTGAGGGTTTCTTTTAGCCAAGGTTTAGTGTTATGGTGAGGATTAACGTGAGGGTGAGGGTTAGGTTGAGGTTTAGGGTTAGGGTGAGGGTTAGAGCAAGGGTTAGGGTGAGGGTTAGGGTTTGGGTGATGTTTAGCGTGAGGGTAAGGGTTAGAGCGAGGATGAGGGTTCGGGTGAGGGTAAGGGTTCGAGTGAGGGTGAGAGTTAGGGTGTGGGTGAGCATTAGTGTTAGGTTGAGTGTTAGCATTAGGTTTAGGGCTAGTGTGAGAGTGAGGGTAAGGTCTAGGGTTAGGATTAGGTTGACGGTTAAGATTAGGGTTAGGGTTAGTATGAGGGTTAGGGTGAAGGGTAGAGTTAGGGTTAGGGTGAGGGTTAGAGTGAGGGTGAGAGTGAGGGTTTAGTTTAGATAAGGGTTAAGGAAAGGTTAGGTTGAGGATTAGGGTGAGGTTGAGGGTTAAGGTGAGGGTTAGGATTAGGTTGAGTGTTAGGCTTACTGTGAGGTTTAGGGTTAGCACTTAGGGTGAGGTTGAGGGTAAGGTTTAGGGTGAGGGTTATGGTGAGGGTGAGGGTTAGGATTAGAGTTATGGTTAGGATTAGGGTGAGGGTGAGGGTGAGGGTTAGTGTTAGGGTAAGGGTTAGGTTTGGCGTGAGGGTGAGGGTTAGGGTTAGGTTTGGGGTGAGGGTGAGAGTGAGGGTTAGGGTTAGGCTTAGGGTTAGGTTTAGGCTGAGGTTTAGGCTGAGGGTGAGGTTGAGGCTTATAGTTAGGGTTAGGGTGAGGGTGAGGGCTAGGGTGAGGGTGAGGGTTAGTGTGAGGGTGAGGGTGAGCGTTTCGTTTACGTCAGGGTTAGGGTTAAGATGAGGTTAAGGATAGGGTAAGGTTTAGCGTTAGGGTTAGGGTGAGGTTTATTGTTAGGGTGATGTTTAGGGTGAGGGTGAAAGTTAGGGTGAGGGTGAGGGTTAGGGTAAGTTTGAGGGAGAGTGTTAGATTTGAGAATAGGTTTAGGGTTAGGGTTAGGCTAAAGGTTAGAGTGAGGGTGAGGGTGAGGCTGAGGTTTAGGTTTAGGGTTAGTGTTAGGCTTAGGGTTAGGGTGAGGGTAAGGGTTAGCGTGAGGTTTAGGGTGAAGGTGAGGGTTAGGGTTAGGGTTAGGATTAGGGTGAGGGTTAGAGTGAGGGTGAGGGTTAGTGTGAGTTTCAGATTGAGAGTTTCTTTTAGCCAAGGGTTAGGGTTATGTTGAGGAATAGGGTGAGGTTGAGGATTAGGTTTTGGATTAGGGTTAGGGTGAGGGTTAGGGCTAGGGATAGGATGAGTGTTAGGGTTTGGGTGATGTTTAGAGTGAAGGTGAGGTTTAAGGTGAGGGTGAGTTTTAGGGTGTGGGTGAGGATTAGGGTTAGATTGAGTGTTAGTGTTAGGTTTACGTTTAGTGTGAGGTTGAGGGTTAGGGGTAGCTTTAGGATTAGGTTGAGGGTTTGGATTAGGGTTAGGGTTAGTGTGAGGTTTAGGGTGAAGGGTAGGGTTATGGTTATGGTGAGGGTTAGGGTGAGGGTGAGGGTTAGGGTGAGGGTGTGGGTGAAGGTTAGGCGTAGGTGTAGGGTTAGGATGAGTTTAAGGGTTAGGTTTAGGTTGAGGAATAGTGTTAGGGTTTGGGTTAGGGTGAGTGTTAGAGTGTGGGTTAGGGTTCCGGTGGGGGTGAGGTTTAGGGTGTTGGTGAGGGTTAGGTTTAGGGTGAGGATTAGGGTTATAGTGAGGTTTATGGTGAGGGTAATGGTTAGGGTGAGGTTTAGTGTGAGGGTTAGGATGAGGGTGAGGTATAGGTTTTGGGTTAGGGTTAGTGTGAGGGTTAGGGATAGGTTTAGGGATAGGGTGAGAGTGAGGGTTAGGGTTAGGTTTAGGTTTAGAGTTAGGTTGAGGGTGAGCGTTAGGGTTAGTATTAGAGTTAGCCTGAGGGTGAGGGTGAGGGTTAGGGTTAGGGTGAGTTTTATGGGTAGGGTTTGGGTTAGGGTGAGGGTTAGGGTTAGGGTTAGGGTTAGGATGAGATTAGTCTGAGGGTTAGGGTTAGGGTTAGGTTGAGGGTTAGGGTTAACCTGATATTTATTGTGAGAGTATCGTTTAGGGTGAGGGTGAGTATTCGGGTGAGCGTGATGGTTAGGATGAGGGTGAGGGTTAGGGTTACAGTTAAGGTTAGGGAGAGGGGTAGCGTGAGCATTAGGGTTAGGATTAGGGTTAGGATTAGGGTTAGAGTGAGGATGAGGGTGAGGGTTAGGGTTACAGTTAAGGTTAGGGAGAGGGGTAGCGTGAGCATTAGGGTTAGGATTAGGGTTAGGATTAGGGTTAGAGTGAGGATGAGGGTGAGGGTTAGGGTGTGGGTAAGTGTTATGGTTATGGTTAGGGTTAGGGCTAGGGTGAGGGTTAGTGTGAGGGTGAGTGTTCAGTGAGGGTGAGGGTGAGTGTGAGGGTTAGTGTTAGAGTTAGGTTTAGGTTGAGGGTGATTTTGAGGGTTAGGAATAGGAATAGGGTTAGGGTTATGGTTAGGGTGAGGGTTACGGTTAGTGTGAGAGATATGATTAGGTTTAGGGTTAGGGTTACTGTGAGGGTAAGGGTTAGGGTGAGGGTTAAGGTGAAGCTGAGGGTTAGGGTTCGGGTTTGGGTTAGGGTGAGGGCTAGGGTGAGGGTGAGGGTTAGTGTGAGGGTTAGGGTGAGGGTTTCTTTTAGGTCAGGGTTAGGTTTATGGTGAGGATTAGCGTGAGAGTGAGGGTTAGGGTTAGGGTTAGCATGAGGGTGAGGGTTTAGGTGATGTTTAGGGTGAGGGTGAGGATTAAGGTGAGGGTGAAGGTTAGGGTGCGGTTGAGGATTAGGGTTAGGGTTTGGGTTAGGGTAATGGTGATGGTAAGGTATAGGGTGAGGTTTATTGTGAGGATGAGGTTTAGGTTTAGTGTTAGGGTTAGGGTGAGGTTTAGGGTGAGCGTTAGGGTTTGGTTTAGGGGTAGGGTGAGGGTGTGGTATAGGGTGAGTGTTAGTGTTAGGGTGAGGGATAGGGAAATGGTTAGGGTGAGTTTGAGGGTTAGGGTTAGGGTTAGGGTGAGGTTGAGCGTTAGGATTAGGGTAAGGATTAGGTTTTGGCTGAGTTTGTGGGTGACTGTAAAAGTGAGGGTTAGGTTTAGGGTGAGGGTTAGGGCTAGGGTTAGGGTTAAGGTAAGGGTGAGGGTTAGGGTTAGGGTGAGGGTGTGGGTAAATGTTAGAGTGAGGGTTAGGTTGAGAGTGAGGGTTAGGGTAAGTTTCAGGGTAAGGGTTAGGATGAGGGTAAGGGTTAGATTGAAGGTTAAGGTGAGGGTGAGGGTTAGCATTAGTGTTAGGGTGAGGGTGAGGGTGAGGGTTAGGGTGAGGGTTAGGGTTAAGTTTAGGGATGGGGTGAGGATTAGGGTTAGGGTTAGGTTTAGGGTGAGTTTTAGGATGAGGGGTAGGGTTAGTGAAAGAGTGATAGTTAGGGTTAATTTGAAGATTAGGGATATAGTGAGGTTAATTTTACTGTGAGGTTTAGGTTTAGGTTAGGGTTTAGATGAGTGTTAGGGTTATGTTGAGAGTGAGGGTGAGGGTGAGGGCTAGGTTTAGTGTTAGTGTGAGTGTTATTGTTTGGGTCGGGGTTAGGTTTAGGGTGAGGGTTAGGGTTAAAGTAAGGGTTAGAGTGAGGGTTAGGGTTAGGGTGAGGGTCAGGGTGAGGGTTTGGATTAGGTTGAAGGTTAGGTTTAGGGTGAGGGTTAGGGTTAGGGTAAGCGTTAGGGTGATGGTGAGGGTTAGGGTGAGGGTGAGGGTTAGGTTTAGAGTTAGGGTTAGACTGAGTGTTAGGATTAGGGATAGGGTTAGGGTGAGAGTTAGGGTGAGGTGTCGGGATACGGTTAGGCTGAGGGTTAGGGTTAGTGTGAAGGTTAGGGGTAGGGTTAGGGTTAGTGTTAGGATAATGTTTAGGGTGAGGGTTAGTTTAAAGGTGAGGGTTAGAGTCAGCGTTAGGGTTAGGTTCAGTGTGAGGTTTAGGGTTAAGGTGATGTTTAGGGTGATGTTGAGGGTTAGTGTGAGGGTGAGGATGAGGGTGAGGCTGAGGGTGAGGGTTAGGGTGAGGGTGAGTTTAGTTTAGGATTAGGGTTAGAGTTAGGGTTAGGCTAAGGGTGAGGGGGAAAGTGAGGGTGAGGGTTAGGGTTAGGGCTAGGGTGAGGTTTAGGGTTAGTGTGAGGGTTAGTGTGATGGTGAGGGTCAGCGTGAAGGTGAGGGTTAGAATGACGGTGAGGGTGAGGTTGAGGGTTAGGGTTAGGATTAGGGTTAGGGTGAGTTTTAGGGTTATGGCTTGGGTTAGAGTTATTATTAGGGTTAAGTTTAGGATGAGGGTGAGGGTTATTGTTAGGGTTAGGGTTAGGTTTAGGTTGAGAGTGGGTTTGAGGGTTAGCGTTAGTCTTAGGGTTATGGTTAGGGTAAGGCTGATGGGGAAGGGGAGGTTGAGGGTGAGTGTTGGGGTTAAGTTTAGGGTTAAGGTGAGGGATTGGGTGAGGGTTAGGCTGAAGGTGAGGGTGAGGGTTTTGGTTAGGTAAAGTTTAGGGTTAGGGTGAGGATTAGGCTGAGGATGAGGATTAAGCTTAGGTTAGGTTCAGGGTGAGGGTTAGTGTTAGGGTTAGGTTAAGGGTTAGGGTTAGGGAGATGTTTAGGTTGAGGTTGAGGGTTAGGGTTAGGGTGAGGGTGAGGGTTAGGGTTAGGGTTAGGTTTAGGGTGAGGGTGAGGGTTAGGATTAGAGTGAGGGTGAGGGTGAGGGTTAGGGTTAGGATTAGGTTTAGGGTTAGGGTGAGGGCTAGGGTTAGGGTGAGGGTTAGGGTGAGTGTGCGGTTTTCTGTTAGGAAAGGGTTAGGGTTAGGTTTAGGGTGAGGATTAGGCTGAGGGTGAGGTTGAAGGTGAGGTTTAGGGTTAAGTTGAGGGTTAGGGTTAGCGTTAGGCTGAGCGTTAGGGTTTGGGTGATGTTTAGGGTGAGGGTGAGGGTGAAGGTGAGGGTTAGGGTGTAGGTGAGGGTTAGGGTGAGGGTGAGGGTTAGGGTGATGGTGAGGTTAGGTTTAGGGTTAGTGTGAGGAAAAGGCTTAGGGTGAGGATTAGGATGAGAGTAAGTGTTAGGGTTCTGATTAGAGTTTGGGTTAGGGTGAGATATAAGGTTAGAGTTCGGGTTAGGTTTCAGTTGAGGGTGAGGGTTAGAGTTCGGTTAGGGTGAGGGTTAGGGTTGGGGTGAAGGTTAGGCTTACGGTTAGGGTGAGGGTGAGGGTGAGGTTCAGGTGAGGGTTAGGGTGTGGGTTAGGGTTAAGGTTATCGTGAGAGTAAGGGTTAGGGTGTGGTTTAGCGTGAGGGGTAGGGTTAGGGTTAGGGTTAGGATTAGGTTTAGGGTGAGAGTTAGGGTGAGGTGTCGTGATACGGTTAGGCTGAGGGTTAGGGTTAGTGTGAAGGTTAGGGGTAGGGGTAGGGTTAGTGTTAGGATAATGTTTAGGGTGAGGGTTAGTTTTAGGGTAAGGGTTAGAGTGAGCGTTAGGGTTAGGTTCAGTGTGAGGTTTAGGGTTAAGGTGATGTTTAGGGTGATGTTGAGGGTTAGTGTGAGGGTGAGGGTGAGGGTGAGGCTGAGGGTCAGGGTTAGTGTGAAGGTGAGTTTAGTTTAGGTTTAGGGTTAGAGTTAGGGTTAGGCTGAGGGTGAGGGTGAGGGTTAGGGTTAGGGCTAGGGTGAGGGTTAGGGTTAGTGTGAAGGTTAGTGTGATGGTGAGGGTCAGCGTGAAGGTGAGGGTTAGAATGACGGTGAGGGTGAGGTTGAGGTTTAGGGTTAGGATTAGGGTTAGGGTGAGTATTAGGGTTAGGGCTAGGGTTAGAGTTATTGTTAGGGTTAAGGTTAGGATGAGGGTGAGGGTTATTGTTAGGGTTAGGGTTAGGGTTAGGTGAGGGTGGGGTTGAGGTTAAGGGTTAGTCTTAGGGTTATGGTTAGGGTAAGGCTGATGGGGAAGGGGAGGTTGAGGTTGAGTGTTACGGTTAAGTTTAGGGTTAAGGTGAGGGCTTGGGTGAGGGTGAGGTTTAGGCTGAGGGTGAGGGTGAGGGTTTTGGTTAGGTAAAGGTTAGGGTTAAGGTGAGGATTAGGGTGAGGATGAGGATTAAGCTGAGGTTAGGTTCAGGGTGAGAGTTAGTTTTAGGGTTAGGGTGAGGGTTAGGGTTAGGGAGATGTTTAGGGTGAGGTTGAGGGTTAGGGTGAGGGTGAGGGTGAGTGTGAGGTTTAGGATTAAGGTTAGGTTTAGGGTTAGGGAGATGTTTAGGGTGAGGTTGAGGGTTAGGGTGAGGGTGAGGGTGAGGGTGAGGGTTAGGGTTAGGGTTAGGTTTAGGGTGAGGGTGAGGGTTAGGATTAGGAATAGGATTAGGGTTAGTGTTAAACTGAGTGTGAGGGTCAGGGTGAGGGTCAAGGTTATGGTCAAGTTTAGGGTTAGGTTTAGAGTGCGGGTTAAGTTTAGTGTGAGGTTTATGGTTAGAGTTAGGGTGAGGGTAAGGGTTAGGATGAGGGTAAGCCTTAGGTTGAGTGTGAGGTTTTGGAATTCGGCTTTGTGTTAGGGTTAGTGTGAGGGGTAGGGTTCGGGTGAGTGTGAGGGTTCGGTTGAGAGTGAGTGTTAGTGTGAGGGTGAGTGTTAGGGTGAGGGTGAGGTTTAGGGTGTGGTTGAGGGTTTGGGTTAGGATGAGAGTCAGGGTATGGTGTCGGGATAGGGTTAGGGTGAGTGTTAGGATTAGTGTGAATGTTAGCGTTAGGGTTAGGGTTAGGATAAGGGTTAGTGTGAGGGTTACGGTTAGTGTGATGTTTAGGGTGAGGTTGAGGGTTAGTGTGAGGGTGACCGTGAGGGTTAAGGTGAGGATGAGGCTGAGTGGGAGAGTGACAGTGAGGGTTAGGTTTAGGGTTAGGTTTAGGGTGAGGGTAAGTGTTTGGGTTGCTATTAGGGTTATGGTAAAGCTTAGGTTGATTGTGAGGGTGAGGGTGAGGGTGAGGATCTCGGTTACGTAAGTGTTAGGGTTAGGTTTAGGTTAATACTGAGGGTTAGGGTTAGCGTTAGGGTTAGGGTGAAGGTTAGGATGGGGGTTAGGGTGAGGGTCAGGGTTCGGGTTAGGGTTGGGTGAGGGTAAGGGTGAGCGTAAGTGTTAGGGTGAGGGTTAGGTTGTGGGTGAGGGATAGGTTTATCGTGAAGGTAAGGGTTAGGGTTAGGTTGAGAGTGAGGGTGAGGGTAAGGGTAAGGGTTAGGGTCAGAATTAGGGTGAGGGTGAGGGTTAGGTTTAGCATTAGGGTTAGGTTTAGGATTAGGTTGAGTGTTAGGGTTAGGGTTAGGGTTAGGGTTAGGGCTAGGGTGCAGGTTAGGGTTACGGTTAGAGTGAGGGTGAGGGTCAGGGTTAGGGTTAGGATTAGGTTTAGGGTTAGGGTGAGGCTGAGGCTGAGGCTGAGGGTGAAGGTGAGGGTGAGGGTGAGGATTAAGGTTAGGGTTAGGTTTAGGGTGAGGACTAATGTGAGGGTGATGTTTTTGTTTAGGAAAAGTTTAGGGTTAGTTTTAGGGTGAGGATTAGGGTGAGGGTGAGGTTTAAGGTGAGGGTTAGGGTTAGGGTCAGTGTTAGGGTTAGGGTTAGGGTGAGGATTAGGGTTAGGTTGATGTTTAGGGTGACGGTGAAGGTGAGACTGAGGGTTCGGGTGAGGGTTAGGGTTAGGGTGAGGGTTAGGGTTAGGGTTAGGTTTAGGTTTAGGGTGAGGGTAAGGGTCATGATGACAGGGTGAGGGTGTGGGTTAGGGTTAGGTTTAGGGTTAGGGTGAGGGTTGGGGTGAGGGTTAGGGTTAGGGTTAGGGTGAGGGTTAGGGTGAAGCTTAGGGTGAAGTTTACGGTTAGGGTTAGGTTTTGGGGTAGGGTAAGGTTTAGGGGGAGGGGAAGAGGTATGGTGAGGGTTAAGGAGAGGGTGAGGGATAGGGTTATGGTGAGGGTAAGGGTTAATCTAAAGGTTATGTTGAGAGTGAGCATTTGTGTTAGCATCAGGGTTGGGTGAAGGTTAGGGTTAGGATTAGGCTGAGGGGTAGTTTTAGGGTTATTATGAGATTTAGGTTTAGGGTTAGGGTGAGGGTAAGGGTTAGGATGACAGCTAGGGTGAGGGTCAGGGTTAGGGTTAGGTTTAGGGTTAGGGTGAGGGTTAGAGTGAGGGTTAGGGTTAGAGTTAGTGTGAGGGTTAGGGTGAAGGTTAGGGTTAGGTTTAGGGTTTGGGGTAGGGTGAGGTTTAGGGAGAGGGGAAGGGGTAGGGTGAGGGTTAAGGAGAGGGTGAGGGATAGGGTTATGTTGAGGGTAAGGGTTAATCTAAGGGTTAGGTTGGGAGTGAGCATTTGTGTTAGCATCATGGTTGGGTTGAGGGTTAGGGATAGGGTTAGTTTGCGGAGTAGTTTAGGGTTAGGGTGAGGGTTAGGGTTAGGGTTAAGGTGAGGTTAAGGGTTTGGTTGAGGGTGAGGGTGAGGGTTAGGCTTAGCCTTAGAGTGAGGGTGAATGTTAGGGTTAGGGATAGGGTGAGTGTGAGTGTGAGGATTAGGTGTAGGATTAGGGTTAGGTTTAGGGTTATGCTGAGGTTTAGCCTGATGGGTAGGGTTACAGTTAGGGTGAGGGTTAGGTTTAGTGGGAGTCTTAGGGTTAGGTTTAGGGTTAGGGTTAGGGTGAGGGTTCAGGTGAGGTTTCGGGTTAAGTAGTGGGTGAGGGTTAGGGTTAGTGTGAGGACGAGCTTTAGGGTTAGTGTTAATGTTAGGGTTAGGATTAGGGTGAGGGTAAGGGTTAGGGTTAGTTTTATGGTTAGGGTTCGGGTTCGGGTTAGTGTGAGGGTTAGGTTTAGGGTTAGGTGAAGGATCGGGTAAGGGTGAGGGTGAGGGTTAGGGTCAGGGTGAGTATTATGATTAGGTTAAGGACTAGGGTTAGGCTGAGGGTGAGGGTGAAGTTGAGGTTTATGATTAGGGTTACGGTGAGGGTTAGGTTTAGGGTGATGTTTAGGGTGAGGGTGAGGGTTAGGGTGAGGGTGAGGGTTCGGGTGAGGGTGAGGATTAGGGTGTGGATGAGGGTTAGCCTGAGGGTGAGGGTTACAGTTAGGTTTAGGGTGTGGGTTAGGGTTAGGGTTTGGATTAGGGTGAGGTTTAGGGTGAGGGGTAGGGTCAGGGTTGGGGTGAGGTTTAGGGTTAATGTGAGGTTTAGGGTTAGGTTTAGGGTAAGTGTGAGGGTAAGGGTTAGTGTGAGGGGTAGGGTTATTGTTAGGTTTAGGGTGAGTGTGAGGGTGAGTGTTATGGTTAGGGTTAGGGTGAGGGTTAGGGTTAGGCTAAGGCTTAGGGTTGGGGATAGGGTAAGGTTGAGTGTGAGGGTGATGTTTAGAGGTAGTTTTAGGCTGAAGGTGAGGTTTCAGTTTAGGATTAGGGTTAGGGTTAGGGTTAGGGTGAGGGTTAGGTTTAGGATTAGGGTTAGGGTTAGCCTTAAGGTGGGGATGAGGTTGAGGGTTTGGGAGAGGATTAAGGTTAGTTTTACAGTTAGGGTGAGAGTGAGGATTAGGTTGAGGTGAGGGTTCGTGTTTGGGTGAGGGTTAGGGTGATGCTGAGGGTTAGGGTGAGGGTGAGGTTTAGGTTTAGTGTTAGCTTTAGGGTGAGGGTTAGGATCAGGGTTAGGATTAGGGTGAGGGTTAAGGTGAGGGTTAGGGTTAGGGTTAGGGTGAGGGTGAGGGTGAGAGGTACAGTTAGGTTTCGAGTTAGGGTGATGGTGAGGGAGAGGGTGAGGGTGAGGTTGTGGGTTAGGTTTTGGGTGAGGGTTAGGGTTAATATTAGAGTTAGGGTTAGGGTGAGGTATAGGGTTAGGGTTTGGGTTAGGATGAGGGTTAGGGTGTGGGGTAGGGTTAGGATCAGGGTGAGGGTTAGGGTTAGTGTGAGTTTTACGTTTAAGATTAGGGTCAGGGTTAGGATTAGGGTAGGGGTGAGGGCTAGGGTGAGGGTGAGGGGTAGGGTGAGGGGTAGGGTTAAGGTTAGGGTGAGGGTGAGGGTTAGGTTTAGTGTGAGGGTTAGGGTTAGTATGAGTTTGAGGGTGAGGTTGAGGGTTAGGGTGAGGGTGAGCGTTAGGGTTAGGGTTAGGGTTAGGGTGAGGGTGAGCGTTACGGTTAGGTTGAGGGTTAGGGTGAGGGTAGGGTTAGGGTAAGGGTGAGGGTGAGGCTTAGGTTTAGTGTGAGGGTTAGGGTTAGTGTAAGGTTAAGGGTTAGGGTGAGGTTTAGGGTAACAGTGAGGCTTAGGATTAGCGTGAGTTTGAGGGTGAGGGTGAGGTTTAGGGTTAGATTGAGGGTTAGGGTTAGGGTGAAGGTGAGGGTGAGCTGTAGCGTGAGAGTGAGGGTTCGGGTGAGGGTTTGGGTGAAGGGGGAGGTTTATGGTTTGGGTTCGGGTTAGAGTTAGGGTGAGGCTGTGGCTGAGGGTTAGGTTTAGGATTAGGGTTAGTGTTAGGGTTAGGCTGAGGGTGAGTGTGAGGGTGAGGGTGAGGGTTAGGTTTTGGGTGAGGGTGAGGGTTAAGGTTAGGTTTAGGGTTAGGTTGAGGTATAGGATTAGGGTTAGGATGAGGATTAGGCTGTGGGGTATGGTTAGGGTTAGGGTGAGGGTTAGGGTTAGTGTGAGTTTTAGGGTTAAGGTTAGGGTCAGGGATAGGATTAGGTTAGGGGTAAGGTATAGGGTGAGGGTTAGGATGAGGGTGAGGTTTAAGTTTAGGGATAGGGTTAGGATGATGTTAGGGTGAGGGCTAGGGTGAGTGTGTGGGTTAGGGTTAGTGTTAGGGATAGGGTGAGGATTAGGTTTAGGGTAAGGGTTAGGGTGAGTCTTAGGCTGAGGGGAAGGGTTAGGGATAGGGTGAGAATTAGGTTTAGTGTGAGGGTTAGGTTTTGGGGTAGGGTTTGGGTGAGGTCTAGGGTGAGTGTGAGGGTGAGGGTTTTATTTAGGGATAGGGTAAGGATTAGGGTTAGGGTTAGGTTTAGGGTGAGATTTAGGCTGATGTGTAGGGTTACAGTTAGGGTGAGGTTTAGGTTTAGTGGGAGTGTTATGGTTAGGTTTAGGGTTAGGGTTAGGGTGAGGGTTTGGGTGAGCGTTCGGGTTAATGTGTGGGTGAGGGTTAGGGTTAGTGTGAGGACTAGGTTTAGGTTTAAGGTTACTGTTAGGGTTAGGGTTAGGGTGAGGGTAAGGGTAAGGGTTAGTGGTATGGTTAGGGTGAGGGTTCGGGTTAGTGTGAGGGTTAGGGTTAGGGTTAGGTGAAGGTGGGAGTAAGGGTTAGGGTGAGGGTTAGGTTGAGGGTGAGGGTTAGGATTAGAGTTAGGGTTAGGATTAGGTTTAGGATGAGGGTGAGGTTGAGGTTCAGTGTTAGGGTGAGGGTTAGTGTTATTGTTGTGGTTAGGTTGCAGGTGAGGGTGAGGGTGAGGGTGTGGGTTAGGGTTAGTATTAGGGTAGGGTTAGGTTTGGCTGAGGGTGAGGGTGAGAGTGAGGGTGAGGGTTAAGTTTAGGGTTAGGTTTAGGGTGAGGGCTAGGGTGAGGGTGATATTTTTTGTTAGGAAATGTTTATTGTTAGGTTTAGGGTGAGGATTTGTGTGAGGGTGAGCTTTAAGGTGAGGGTTAGGGTTAGGGTGAGGGTTAGGGTTAGGGTTAGCGTGAGTTTTAGGGTTAGGGTGATGTTTAGGGTGAGGGTGAAGGTGAGAGTGAGGGTTCAGGTGAGGGTTAGGGTTAGGGTGAAGTTTAGGGTTAGGGTTAGTGTTAGGGTCAGGATAAGGGTTAGGATGACAGTTAGGTTGAGGGTGAGGGTTAGGGTTAGGTTTGGGTTAGGGTGATGTTTATGGTGAGGGTGAGGGTGAGAGTGAGGATTCGGTTGAGGGTGTGGCTTAGGGTGTTGGTGAGGGTTAGGGTGAGAGTGAGGGTGAGGGTGAGGGTGAGAGTTAGTGTGTTGGTGAGAGTTAGGGTGAGGGTGACTGTTAGGGTTAAGGTTAGGATTAGGATGAGGGTTAGGGTTAGGGTTAGGGTGAGGGTTATGGTTAGGGATAGGGTGAGGATTAGGTTTAGTGTGAGGGTTATGGTTAGGGTTGGTGGAAGGATAAGGGTTAGGTTGAGGATTAGGGTAAGAGTGAGTGTTAGGGTTAGATTAAGGGTTAGGGTGAGGGTTAGGGTAAGGGTTATGGTTAGGGTTAGGGTGAGTTTGAGGGATAAATTTAGGGTTAGGGTGAGGGTTATGGTTGGGGTGAGGGTTAGGGTTAGGGTTAGGGTGAGGGTTCAGTTGAGTGTGAGTGTTAGGGTGTGGGTGACGGTTAGGGTTAGGTTGAGGGATAAGGTGACGGTGAAGGTTAGGGTGAGGGTGAGGGTTAGGGTTAGGGTGAGTGATAGGGTGAGGGTGAGGGTTAAGGTGAGTGTGAGGATTAGGGTTAGGGTTACCCTTAGGGTTATGGTGAGGGTATGGGTTAGGGTGAGGTTTAGTTTGAGGGTGAGGGTTAGGCTTAGCGTTAGGGTTAAGGCGAGAGATAGGGTGAGGTTTAGGGTTAGGGTGAGTGTGAGGGTTAGGGTTAGGGTGATGTTTATGGTTAGAGTGTGGGTTAGGGATAGGTTTATGGTTAGGGGGAGGTTTAGGTTATGGTTAGGGTTCCAGTTATGGTGAGTGTGAAGGTGAGTGTTAGGGTTAGGATTAGGGTTAGGGTTAGTGTTAGGCTGAGGGTGAGGGTGAGGGTGAGGGTGAGTGTTAGGGTTAGGGTAATGTTTAGGGTTAGGTTTAGGTTGAGGGTTAGGGTTAGGGTTAGGATTAGGATTAGGGTTAGGATTATGGTTAGGGTTAGGCTGTGGGTTAGGGATAGGTTTATGGTTAGGGTTAGCATTAGGTTTAACATTAGAGTTAGAGTGACGGTGAGGTTGAGGGTTAGGTTTAGGATTAGGTTTAGGGTTAGGGTGAGGCTGAGGTTGAGGATGAGTTTGAGGGAGAGGGTGAGGGTTAGGGTTAGGCTTAGGGTGAGGGCTAGGGTGAGGTTGAGGGTTGGTGTGAGGGTGCAGTTTTCAGTTAGGAAAGGGTTAGGGTTAGGGTTAGGTTTAGGGTGAGGATTAGGCTGAGGGTGAGGTTGAAGGTGAGGGTTAGGGCTAAGGTGAGGGTTAGGGTTAGGGTTAGGGTTAGGGTTAGGGTGATGTTTAGGGTGAGGGTGAGGGTGAGGGTGAGAGTTGGGGTTAGGGTAATGTTTAGGGTTAGGGTTAGGTTGGGGGTTAGATTGAGGGTTAGGGTGAGGATTATGGCTAGAGTTAGTGTGAGGGTTAGGTTTAGTGTGACGCTTAGGGTTAGGGTGAGGGTAAGCATTAGGGTGAGGGTTAGGATCAGTTTGCAGGATAGGGTTAGTGTTAGGGTTAGGGTGAGCATTTGGATGAGGATTAGGTGTAGGGTAAGGGTGTGGGTTAGTGTTAGGGTTGAGTTCAGTGTTAGCATTAGGGTGAGGTGTATGGTTAGGGTTAGGGTTAATGTGAGGATAAGGGTCATATGGAGGGTTAGGGTGAGGGATAGGGTTAATGTAAGGTTTAGGGTGAGTGTTTGTGTGAGGGTTAGGTTTAGTTTTAGGGTTACGTGAGGGTTAGGATGAGGGTAAGGTTTAAGGTGAGGTTTAGGGTGAGGTTGAGTATTAGGGTTAGCATTAGTGTTAGAGTGAGGGTTAGGGTTAGGGATAGCATTAGTCTTAGTATTAGGGTTAGGGTGAGGTTTAGGATTAGGGTTAAAGTGAGGGAGAGGTTTAGGGTTAGCATTAGGTTTACGGTTAGGTTTAGTTTGAGGGTGAGGGTTAGGAATAGGGTTAGGATTAGGTTTAGGTTTAGGGTGAGGCTGAGGTCGAGGGTGAGGGTGAGGGTTAGGGCTAGGCTTAGGGTGAGGGCTAGGGTGAGGGCTAGGGTGAGGGCGAGGGTTAGGGTGAGAGTTAGGGTTGGGGTGAATGTTAGGATTACGGTTAGGTTGAGGGTGAGGGTGATGGTGAAGTTGAGGGTTAAGGTGTGGGTTAGGGTTAAGGTTATGGTAAGGGTAAGGGTTAGGGTGAGGTTTAGTGTGAGGGTTAGGGTTAGGGTGAGGATTATGGTGATGTTGAGTGTTAAGGTGACAGTGAGGGTTAGGGTGAGGGTGAGGTTTAGGTTTAGAGTTAGCATTAGTGTGAGGGTTAGGGTCAGGGTTAGGATTAGGGAAAGGGTTAAAGTGAGGGTTAGGGTTCGGGTTAGTTTTAGGGTTAGTATGAGGATTAGGGTTAGTGTTAGGTTTATAGTGAAGGTAAGGGTTAAGGTGAGGGTTAGGCTGAAAGGGTAGGTTTAGGGTAAGGGTGAGGGAGAGGGTGAGGGAGAGGGTGAGGGTAAGGGTTAGGGTGAGGGTGAGGCTTAGTGTTAGCATTAGTGTTAGGGTTAGGGTTAGAGTGAGGGTGAGGTTTAGGGTTAGGGTTAGAGTGAGTGTGAGGGTGAGGGTTTGCTTTATGTCAGGGATAGTGTCACGCTGAGGTTAGGGTTAGGGTTATTGTTAGTGTTAGGGCAAGGGTTAGGTTGCGGGTTAGGGTTTGGGTGATGTTTAGTGTGAGGGAGAGGTTGAGGGTTCAAGTGTGGGTGAGATTTAGGGTGTGGGTGAAGTTTAGTGTTAGGTTGAGTTTTAGCGTTAGGTTTAGGTTTAGTGTGAGGGTGAGGGTTAGGGCTTGGGTTAGGGTTAGGTTGAAGGTTAGTATTAGGGTTAGGGTTACTATGAGTGTTATGGTGAAGGGTAGGGTTAGGGTTAGGGTTAGGGTGAAGATTAGGGTGAGGTTGTAGGTGAGGGTTAGCGTTAGGTGCAGGGTTAGGTTGACTTTGAGGGTGAGGCTTAGGTTTAGGATTAGGGTTAGGGTTAGGAAGAGTGTTAGGGTGTCGGTGAGGAATCGGGTCAGGGTCCGGGTTAGAGCGTAGTTGAGAGTTATGTTTAGGGTGATTATTAGGGTTAGATTTAGATTTATGGTGAGAGTAAGGGTTAGGGTGTGGTTTAGTGTGAGGGTTAGGCTTAGGGTTAGGTTTAGGGTGAGGGTTAGGGATAGGTTTAGGGATAGGGTGAGGGTAAGTGTGAGGATTAGGTTTGGTTTATGGTTAGAGTTAGGGTGAGGGTGAGGGTTAGTATTTGGGTTAGTATTAAAATTAGCCTGATGGTGAGGGTGAGGGTTAGGTTCAGGGTGAGTGTTAGGGTTAGGGGTAGGGTTAGGGTGAGTGTTAGGGTTAGGGTTAGGTTTAGGATGAGCTTTAGGCTTAGGGTTAGGGTTTGGGTTAGTGTGAAGGTTAGGGTTAGTGTTAGTGTTAGTGTGAGGGTTAGGGTTAGTTTTAGGTTTAGGATAACGGTTAGGTTGAGGGTTAGGTTTAGGGTTAGTGCGAGGGTTAGGTTTAGGGTTAGGGTTAGAGTCAGGGTAAAGGTTAGGGTGAGAGTTAGGGTGAGGGTGAGGGTAAAGGTTAGGGTGAGGGTTAGGGTTAGGGTGAGGGTTAGGATTAGGGTTAGCACTAGGTTTAGGCTGAGGGTGAGGGTGAGGATGAGGGTGAGGTTTACAGTTAGGTTGAGGGTTAGGGTTAGGATTAGGTTTAGGGTGAGGGTTAGGGTTAGGTTTAGGCCTAGGCTGAGGGTTAGTGTTAGGGTTAGTGTTAGGTTTAGTGTGCGGTTACGGTTAGGGTTAGGGTTAGGTTAGGGTGAAGTTTTGTTTTAGGTTTAGGGTTAGGATAAGGTTTATCCTGAGGGTTATGGTTAGGGTTAGTGTGAAGATTAGGTTTAGGGTTAGGGTTAGGGTGCGTGCTAGTGTGAGGGTGAGTGTTAGGGTGAGAGTGAGTGTAAGGGATTACTTTAGGTAAGGGTTAAGGTAAGGTTAGTTTGAGGATTAGGGTGAGGTTGAGGTTTAAAGTAAGGGTTAGGGTTAGGTTTAGGGTTAGAGATAGGGTGAGGGTGAGGGTTAGGTTTAGTATTAGAGTTAGCCTGAGGGTGAGGGTGAGGGTTAGGGTTAGCGTGAGTTTTATGGGTAGGGTTACGGTTAGGGTGAGGGTTAGGATTAGGGTTAGGGTTAGGATGAGTGTTAGGCTGAGGGTTAAGGTTAGGGTTAGTGTGAGGATTAGGGTTAGGGTTAGGGTTAGGGTTAGGTTTAGATTTAGGATAAGGGTTAGGATGAGGGTTAGGTTTAGGGTTAGGGTTAGGGTTAGGGTCAGGGTAAAGGTTAGGGTGAGGGTTAGGGTGAGGGTGAGGGTAAAGGTTAGGGTGAGCATTAGGGCGAGTGTGAGGGTTAGGGTTAGTGTGAGGGTTGGGTGAGGGTTAGGGTGAGGGTTAGGGTGAGTGTTCACGATTGTTGTGAGAGTATGTTTTAGTGTGAGTGTGAGTGTTCAGTTGAGCTTGTGGGTTAGGATGAGGGTGAAGGTTAGGGTTACATTTAGTGTTAGTGAGAGGGGTAGGGTGATCATTATGGTTAGTATTAGGGTTAGAGTGAGGATGAGGGTGAGGATTAGGGTGTGGGTAAGTTATGGTTAGGGTTAGGGTTAGGGCTCGGGTGAAGGTGAGGGTTAGTGTGAGGGTGAGGGTTTCATTTACCTTATGGTTAGGGTTATGGTGAGAATTAGGTTGAGGGTGAGGGTTAAGCTGAGGTTAGGGTTAGGGTGAGGGTTAGAGTTAGGCTGATGACTGTTGTGAGAGTATGGTTTAGGGTGAGGGTGAGTGTTCAGGTGAGCTTGAGGGTTAGGATGAGGATGAGGGTTAGGGTTATATTTAGGGTTAGGGAGAGGTGTAGGGTGAGCATTATGGTTAGAATTAGTGTTAGAGTGAGGATGAGGGTGAGGGTTAGGGTTAGGGTTAGGGTTTGGTTAGGGTGAATTTATGTTTTAGGTTTAGGAATAGGAAAAGGTTTATCCTAAGTGTTATGGTTAGGTTAGTGTGAAGGTTAGGTTTAGGGTTTGGGTTAGGTTGTGGGCTAGGGTGAGGGTGAGGGTTAGGGTGAGGCTGTGGGTAAGGGTTTAGTTAAGGTAAGGGTTAAGGTAAGGTTAGGTTGAGGATTTGGGTGAGGTTGAGGGTTAAGGTAAGGGTTAGGGTTAGGTTTATGGTTAGAGGGTGAGGGTTAGGTTTAGTATTAGAGTTAGCCTGAGGGTGAGGGTGAGGGTTAGGGTTAGGGTTAGTGTGATGGTTAGGGTTAAGGTTAGGGTGAGTGTTAAGGTCAGGTTTAGGGATAGGATAAGGGGTAGTTTTAGGGTTAGGGTGAGGGTTAGGTTTAGGTTTAGGGTCAGGGTAAAGTTTAGGGTGAGGGTTAGGGTGAGGGTGAGGGTAAAGGTTAGGGTGAGCGTTAGGGCGAGGGTGAGGGTTAGGGTTAGTGTGAGGGTTAGTGTGAGGGTTAGGGTGAGGGTAAGGGTTAGGGTGATGGTAAGGTTGAGGGTGATTGTTAGTATTATGTTATGGGTAAGGGTTAGGCTGAGCGTTAGGGTACGGATTAGGGTTAGGGTGGGGGTTAGGGTTAGGGTTAAGTTGAGGGTTAGCGTTAGGGTGATGACTGTTGTGAAAGTATGGTTTAGGGTGAGGGTGAGTGTTCCGTTGAGCTTGAGGGTTAGGATGAGGTTGAGGGTTAGGGTTACATTTAGGGTTAGGGAGAGGGTTAGGGTGAGCATTAGGGTTAGGATTAGGGTTAGAGTGAGGATGAGGGTGAGGGTTAGGGTGTGGGTAAGTGTTATGGTTATGGTTAGGGTTAGGGCTAGGGTGAGGGTGAGGGTTAGTGTGAGGGTGAGGGTTTCGTTTACCTTAGGATTAGGGTTAGGGTGATGTTTAGGGTGAGGGTGACAGTTCGGTGAGTGTGAGGGTGAGGGTTCAGGTTAGGGTTAGGTTTAGGTTGAGGGTGATTGTGAGGGTTAGGATTAGGAATAGGGTTAAGGTTAGGGTGAGGGTGAGGGTTAGTGTGCGGGTTATAGGGTTAGGGTTAGGGTTAGGGTTAGGGTGAGGGTAAGGGATAGTGTGAGGGTTATGATTAGGGTTAGGTTTAGGGTGAGGGTAAGGGTTACGGTGAGGGTTAGGGTGCAGTTGAGGGTAAGGGATCGGGTTAGGGTTAGGGTGAGGGCTAGGGTGAGGGTGAGGTTTAGTGTGAGGGTTAGGGTGAGATTTTGTTTTAGGTCAGGTTTAGGTTTATGATGAGGATTAGCTTGAGAGTGAGGGTTAGAGTTAGGGTGAAGGTTAGGGTTAGGGTCAGGTTGAGGGTTAGGGTTTGTGTGATGTTTAGGGTGATGGAGAGGGTTAGGGTGAGGATGAGGATGAGGGTGAGGGTGACGGTTGGGGTGAGGGTGAAGGTTAAGGTGTGGTTGAGGATTAGGGTTAGGGTTAGGGTTACGGTTATGGTGAGGGTAAGTTATAGGGTGAGGTTTATTGTGAGGATGAATGTTAGGGTTAGTGTTAGGGTTACGGTGAGGTTTAGGGTGAGGGTTACGTTTTGGTTTAGGGTTAGTTTGAGGGTGAGGTATACGATGAGTGTTAGGGTGAGGGTTAGGGATATGGTTTGGCTGAGGGTGAGGGTGACTGTAAGAGTGAGGGTTAGGGTGAGGGTTAGGGTTAGGGTGAGCGTGAGGGTGAGGGTTAGGGTGAGGCTATGGGTTAGGTTGAGGATTAGTGTGAGGGTGACGGTTAGGGTTAGCATTAGGGTTAGGGTGAGGGTTAGGGTTAAGGTTAGGGATAGGATGAGGATTAGGGTTAGTGTTAGGTTTAGGGTGAGGGTTAGGCTGCATGATAGGGTTAGGGATAGAATGACTGTTATGTTTACTGTGAGGATAAGGGTTAGAGTGAGGTTTAGGTTTAGTGTGAGGTTTAGGTTTAAGGTTAGGGTTAGGATGAGTGTTAGGGTTAGGTTGAGGGGGAGGGTGAGGGTGAGGGCTAGGGTTAGGGTTAGTGTGAGGGTTAGTGTTAGGATGAGGGTTAGGTTTAGGGTACAGGTTAGGGTTAAAGTAAGGGTTAGGGTGAGGGCTAGCGTTAGGGTTAGGGTGAGGGTCAGGGTGAGGGTTAGGTTAAGGTTGAGGGTTAGGTTTAGGGTTAGGGTTAGGTTTAGGGTGAGCGTTAGGGTGATGGTGAGGATCAGGGTGAGGGTGACGGTTAGGTTTAGAGTTAGGTTTAGGGTGAGTGTTAGGATTAGGGTTAGCTTTAGGGTGAGAGTTAGGGTGAGGTGTAGTGATACGGTTAGAGTGAGGTTTAGGGTTAGTGTGAAGGTTAGGGTTAAGGTTAGGGTTAGTGTGAGGATAATGTTTAGGGTGAGGGTTAGTTTGAGGATGAGGTTTAGGGTGAGCGTTATGGTTAGGTTCAGTGTAAGGGTTAGGGTTAAGGTGATGTTTAGGGTGAGGTTGAGGTTTAGTGTGAGGGTGAGGGTGAGGTTGAGGGTGAGGGGTAGGATGAGGGTGAGAGTGAGGTTAGTTTAGGATTAAGGTTAGAGTTAGGGTTAGGCTGAGGGTGAGGGGGAAAGTGAGGGTGAGGGTTAGGGTTAGGGCTAGGGTGAGGGTTAGGGATTTTGTGAGAGTTAGTGTGATGGTGAGGGTCAGCGTGAAGGTGAGGGTTAGAATGAGGGTGAGGGTAAGGTTGAGGGTAAGTGTTAGGATTAGGGTTAGGGTGAGTTTTAGGATTAGGGTTAGAGTTATTGTTAGGGTTAGGATTAGGGTTAGGATGAGGGTGAGGGTTATTGTTAGAGTTAGGGTTAGGGTTAGGGTGAGGGTGGGGTTGACGGTCAGGGTTAGTGTTAGGGTTATGTTTAGGTTAAGGCTGAGGAAGGGGAGGTTGAGGCTGATGTTTAAGGTTAAAGTTAGGGTTAGGTTGAGGGCTTGTGTGAGGGTGAGGGTTAGGCTGAGGGTGAGGGTGAGGGTTTCGGTTAAGTAAAGGTTAGGGTTAGGGTGAGGATTAGGGTGAGGATGAGGATTAAGCTGAGGTTAGGTTCAGGGTCAGGGTTAGGGTTAGAGTGAGACTTAGGGTTAGGATGATGTTTAGGGTGAGGGGGAGGGGGAGGGTTAGGGTTAGGGTGAGTGTGAGGTTTAGGATTAGGAATAGGATTAGGGTTAGGGTTAAGCTGAGGGTGAGAGTCAGGGTGAGAGTGAAGGTTCGGGTCAGGGTAAGGGTTAGGATTAGAGTTAGGGTTATGGTTAGTGTGAGGGTTTTGGTTAGGGTTAGGTTGAGGGTTAGTGTTAGGGTGAGAATAAACGTTAGGGTGTGGGTTAGGGTGAGTGTGAGTGTATGGATTAAGGTTTGTGTTAGGGTTAGGGTTTGGGTGATGTTTAGAGTGAGGGTGAGGGTTAGGCTGAGGATGAGGGTTCAGTTGAGGGTGAGGGTTCGGTTGAGGGTGAGGGTTAGGGTGTGGGTGAGGATTAGGTTTAGGGTGAGGTTTAGCATTAGGGGTAGGGTTAGGGTTAGGTTGAGGGTTAGGGTTAGCGTTAGGGTTAGGATGAGGGGTAGGGAGAGGGTAGGGTTAGATTTAGGGTAGGTTTAGGGTGAGTGTGAGGGTTAGGTTGAGGCTGAGTGTGAGCGTTAGGGTTAGAGTTAGGATGAGGGTTAGGCTGACGGTGAGTTTTAGGCTTAGGGTTAGGGTAAGGGTTAGGGTGACGGTGAGGGTTAGCTTTAGGATGAGGATTAGGGTTAGTGTGATCGTTAGGGTTAAGGTTAGGGTGAGGGTTAAGGTGAGGATTAGGGTCAGTGTTGGGGTGACGGTTAGGGTGAGGGTTAGGTTTAGAGTTAGAGTTAGTGTGAGGATAAGGGTTAGGCAGAGGGTAAGAGTGAGGGGGAGGATGAAGGGGAGGGTTAGGGTGAGGGTGATGGTTATGGTTAGGTTTAGATTTAGGGTGAGAATGAGGTTAAGGGTTAGGTTTTGGATTAGGGTTAGGCTTAGGCTGAGGGTGAGGTTGAGGGTCAGGGTGAGGGTTAAGGTTAGTGTGAGTGTTAGGGTTAGGGTTAGGGTTAAGGTTAGGTTGAGGGTTAGGGTTAGGGTTAGGATTAGGATAAGGGTTAGGCTGAGGGTTAGGTTTAGGTTTAGGGTGAGGGTAAGGTTTAGGGTGAGGTTTATGGTGAGGGTGAGGGTTAGGATAAGTCTTAGGGTTAGGGTGAGCGTTAGGGTTAGGGATAGGTTTAGGGCTGGGTGAGGGTTAGGGTGAGGGAAAGGGTTAGGGTGAGATTTAGGGTAAGGGGGATGGATAGGGTTATGGTGAGGGTAAGGGTTAGGGCAAGTTTTAGGGTGAGGTTGAGGGTTAATGTTAGCATTAGGGTTATGGTGAGCATGAGGGTTATGTTTATGTTGAGGGCTAGTGTGAGGTGAGGGTTAGGGTGAGGGTGAGTGTTCTGTTGAGAATTAGAGTTAGGGTGAGCGTTAGGGATAGGGTTAGTGTGAGCATAAGGATTAGGGGCATGGTTAGGGTGAGGGTGAAAGTTAGGTTTAGTGTGAGGGTTAAGGTTAGGGTTATGGTTAGGGGGAGGGCTAGGGTGAGCCGTAGTTTTAGGGTTAGGGTAAGTTTGCAGGTTAGGGTGAGGGTAAGGTTTAGGGTGAGGTTTAGGGTGAGGGTGAGGTTTAGGGTTAGGTTGAGGTTAGGGTGAGGGTTAGGGTTAGGGTTAGGAATAGGATGATGATAAGGGTTAGTGTGAGGGTTAGGGTGAGGTTGAGGATTAGGGTTAATGTGAGGATAAGGGTTAGGTTGAGGGTTATGGTGAGAGTGAGGGTTAGGTTTAGGTTGAGGTTATGGGTTAGGGTTATGGTTAGGGTGAGGATTACGGTGTGCCGTACGTTTAGGGTTAGGGTTAGTTGGCGGGTTAGGGTGAGGGTAATGTTTAGGGTGAGGTTTAGCGTGAGGGTAAGAGTTAAGGTTAGAGTGAGGTTAAGGATTAGGTTGAGGGTTAGGGTTAGGGTTAGTGATATGGTGAGGATTAGGGTTAGTGTGAGGGTTAGGGTGAGGTTTAGGATTAGGTTCATTGTGAGGAGAAGCGTTAGGGTGAGGGTTAGGGTGAGGGTGAGGTGTTGGGTTAGCATTAGGGATAGGGTGAGCGTTAGGGTGAAGGTTAGGTTTAGGGTGAGCGTAGGGTTAGGTTTAGGCTGAGGGTTAGGGTTAGGTTGATATTTATGCTGAAGGTGAGTGTTACGGTGAGGTTGAGGGTGAAGGTTAGGTTAAGGGTTAGGGTTAGGGTTAGTGTGAGGGTGAGGATGAGGGTTAGGTTTAGGATTAGGGTTAGGGTTTTGCTTAGTGTGCATGTTAGGGTGAGGATGTGGGTTTGAGTGATGGTGAGGGTTACAGTGTGTGTGAGGTTTAGAGTTAGGCTGAGGATTAGGGTTAGGGTTAGGATTATGGTGAGGTTAAGGGTTAGGGTGAGGTTTACTGTGAAGGTGAGGGTTAGGGTTAGCATTAGAGTTAGGATGATGGTTAGGGTGAGCGTTAGGTTTAGGGTTAGGTTTAGGGTGAGTTTGAAGGTGAGGGTGAGATTTAGTGTTACGATTAGTGTTAGGGTTATGTTTAGAGTGAGGTTAAGAGTTTTGGTTAGGGTGAGGGTTAGGATTAGGGTGAGGGTTATGGTTAGGGTGAGGGTTAGGGTTAGGTTGAGGGTTAGGGTTAGGATAAAGTTTAGCGTTAGGGTGATGTTTATTATGAGGGTGAGTGTTAGGGTGAGGGTGAGTTTCAGGGTGAGGGTCAGGGTTTGGTTGATCGTGAGGGTTAAGGTGTGGTTGAGAGTTAGGTTTAGGGTGAGGGTAGGGTGACGGTGAGTGTTAGGGTGCGGGTTAGATTTAGTGTTAGGGTTAGTGTGATGGTGAGGGTGAGCGTGCGGGTGACAGTTAGGGTGAGTGTGATTGTGAGGGTTAGGGTTAGGATTAGGTTTAGGGTGAGTTTTAGGGTTAGGGTTAGGGTGTGGGTGAGGGTTACGCTTAGGGTTAGGGTAATTTTTAGGGTTAGAGTTAGGGTGAGGGTGAGGGTGAGGTTCAGCATTAGCGTTGGTGTTAGGGTTACGGTGAGGATGGGGGTGAGGGTTAGGGTTAGGATTAGGGTTGGGTTTAGGGTTAGGCTGAGTGGGAGGTGGGATTTAGGGTGAGGGTTAGGGTTAGGGTTAGGTTAAGGACTAGGGTGAGGGTGAGGGTTAGGGTGAGGGTGAGGGTAAGGGTTTCGGTTAGGTAAGGTTCAGGGTTAATTTTAGGGTGAGGATTAGGTTGAGTTTGAGGGTTAGTGTGAGTTTTAGTGTTAAGTTGAGGGTTAGGGTTAGGATTTTGGGGAGAGTTGGTGTTAGGGTTATGTTTAGAGTGAGGTTTAGAGTTAGGGTGGGGTTAGGGGTCGGGTGATGGTGAGGGTTAGGGTGTGGGTGAGGGTTAGTGTTAAGTTGAGTGTTAGGGTGATGGTGAGGGTTAGGTTGAATGTGAGGGTTAGGGTTAGGTTGAGGGTGATGTTTATGGTTAGGGTGAGGGTTAGGGTGAGGGTTAGTGTGAGGGGGTAGGGTTAGGGTTAGGGTGAGGTTTAGGGTTAGTGTGATGGTTAGGGTTACAGTGAGGGTAAGTGTTAGGTTGAGGGGTACGGTTAGGGATAGGGTGAGGGCTAGGGTGAGGGTGAGGTTTAGGTTTAGTGTGAGGGTGAGAGTTTCGGTAGGCAAGGGATAGGGTTAAGGTTAGGGTGAGGATTAGGGGAGGGGGAGGTTTAGGTAGATGGTTAGTGTCAGGGTTAGGTTTAGGGTGAGGGGTAGGGTTAGGGTTAGTGTGAGGATAAGGTTTAGTTTGAGGGTTAGGTTGTGGGTGAGGGTTAGGGTTATCGTTTGTTTTAGGTTGGGTTAGAGTGAGGTTTAGGGTCAGGGGTAGGGTAATGGTTAGGGTGAGCGTTAGGGTTAGTGTGAGGGTTAGTTTTAGGGTTAGGGTTTGTGTGAGGATAAGGGTTAGTGTGAGGGTTAGTGTGAGAATGAGGGGTAGGGCTAGCGTTAGGTCTAGGTTAAGGGTTAGGGTAAGGGTTAGGGTTAGTGTTAGGGTTAGGGTGAGGGTGTGGGTTAGAGTTAGGGTTAGGGTTGGGTGAGGGTTCTGGTTAGGCTTAGGGTGAGAGTGAGGGTTCAGGTGAGGGTGAGGGTGAGGGTGAGGGTGAGGGTGTGGGTGACGGTTAGGTTTAGGGTTAAAGTGATGGTACTTTTTAGGATGAGGGTGAGGATTAGTGTTAGGGTGATGGTGAGGGTGCCGGTTAGTGTTAGGGTTAGTGTTACAATTAAGGTTAGGGTTAGGGTTATTGTTATGGTGAGAGTAAGTGCTAGGGTAAGGTTTATTGTGAGTGTGAGTGTTAGGGTTAGAATTAGGGTTAGGGTTAGGGTTAGGGTGAGGGGTAGTGTTAGGGTGAGGGTGAGGTTAAGGGTTAAGGTTAGGGTTAGTGTGAGTGTTAGGATTAGGGTGAGGGTTAGGGATAGGGTTAGGGTTAAGGTGAGATTTAGGGCTGGAGTTAGGTTTAGAGTCAGGGTATGGATAAGGCTTAGGGTGAGGGTTAGGTTCAGGTTGAGGCTTAAGGTAGGTTGAGGGTGAGGGTAAGTTTTAGGGTGAGGGCTAGGGTTAGGTTTAGGGTTACAGAGAGAGTTAGGGTTATGGTGAGGGTGAGGGTGATGGTTAGGTTTAGGATTAGGGTTAGGGTTAGGGTGAGGTTTAGGTATAGGCTTAGGGTTAGGGTTAGGGTTAGAGTTAGGGTGAGGTTCAGTGTGAGGGTTAGTGTTTGGATTAGAGTTAGAGATAGGGTTAGGGTGAGGGTTAGACTGAGGGGTAGGATTAGTGTTAGAGTGAGGGTAATGGGGATGGTAAAGTTTACAGTGAGGGTTAGGGTGAGGGTGAGGTTTAGGGATAGCATTAGGTTTAGTGTTAGGGTTAGGGTGAGGGTTAGTGTTAGAGTTAGGTTGAGGGTGATATTTAGGGTTAGCATTAGGGTTACGGTTAGGTTTATTTAGAGGGTTAGGATTAGGGTAGGGTTAGGATTATGGTGAAGGTTAGGGTTAGGCTGATTATGGGGGTGAGGGTGAGGGTTAGGGTTAGGGTTAGGTTTATGGTGTGGGCTAGGGTGAGGGTTAGGGTAAGGGTGAGGTTTTAGGTTAGGAAAGGCTTAGGGTTAGGTTTACAGTGAGGATTAGTGTGAGGGTGAGGTTTAAGGTGAGGATTAGGGTAAGTGTGAAGATTAGGGTTAGGTTTAGGGTGAGGTTCAGGTTTAGGGTGATGTTTAGGGTGAGGGTGAGTGTTAGGGTGAGGGTGAGGGTGAGGGTGTTGGTGAGGGTTAGGGTTAGGGTTAGGGGGACAGTGAGGTTTAAGGTGAAGGTGAGGATTATGGTTAGTGAGGGTTAGGGAAAGAATTAGGGTGAGAGGGAGAGTTAGGGTTAGGGTGAGGGTTAGGTTTAATGTGACGTTAGGGTTCGGTTAGGGTTAGTGTGAGGATAAGGGTTAGGGTGAGGGTTAGGGTGAGACTGAAGATTAGGGTTAGCGTTACGGTTAAGGTGAGATTTAGGGTGAGGGTTAGGGTGAGGGTTAGGTTTAGGGTGAGGGTGAGGGTTCGGGTGAGGGTGTGTGTTACAGTGTGGGTGAAGTTTAGGTTTAGGGTTATGGTTAAGGTGATGTTGAGTGTTAGGGTGAGAGTGAGTGTTAGGGTTACGGTGAGCATTAGGGTTAGGGTTAGTGTTAGGCAAAATGTGAGGATTAGGGTTAGAGTTAGGGTTAGGATTAGGTGTACGGTTAGGCTGAGGGTGAGGGATAGGTTTAACGTGAGGGTTAGCGTTAGGATTATGGTTAGGCTGAGGTTTAGGGTGGGGGTTAGGGTGAGGGTGAGGGTGCATGTTAGGGTTAGGGTTAGGGTGAGGTTTAGGGTTAGGGTGAGGGCTAGGGATAGGGTTAGGATTTGGGTGAGGGTCAGAGTTAGGGGTAGGTTTAGAGTTAGAGAGAGGGTGAGGGTTAGAGTTAGGGTTAGGATTAGGTGTACGGTTAGGCTGAGGGTGAGGGTTAGGTTTAGCTTGAGGGTTAGGGTTAGGGTTAGGGTTAGGGTTAGGGTTAGGTTGAGGGTTAGGGTTAGGTTTAGGATGAGGGTTTGGCTGAGGGTTAGGGTTAGGGTGAGGGTGAGGGTTAGTGTTAGTGTGAGGGTTAGGGTTAGGGTTTTGTTTACAGTGAGAGTGAGGGTTAGGGTTAGGTTTAGGGTGAGGTGAGCGATAGGTTGAGGGTTTGGGTTACGTTTAGTATTAGGGTGATGCTTAAGGTGAGGGTTAGTGTTGGGGTTAGGGTTAGGGTGAGGGTTAGGGTTATGGTTAGAGTTAGGATGAGGGTGAGTTTTAGGGTTAGCGTTTGAATTAGGGTTAGGTTTAGGGTTATGCTGAGGGTGAGGTTGAGGGTGAGGGTGAGTTTTAGGGTTTGGGTGACGGTTAGGGTTATGGTTAGGGTTAAGGTGAGGGTGAGGGTTAGGGTTAGAGTTAGGGTTAGGATGAGTGGTAGGCTGAGCGTTAGGTTTAGGCTTAGGGTGAGGGTAAGGATTAGGGTGATGGTGAGGGATAGGTTTAGGATTCAGGTTAGGGTTAAGGTGATGGTTAGGCTTAGGGTTAGGCTTAGGGTGAAGGATAAGGTGAGGGGTAGGGTTAGGGTTAGTGTTAGGGTGAGGATTAGGGTTAGGGTGAGGGTAAGGGTGAGGGGTAGGTTTAGGTTTAGGTTTAGTGGGAGGGTAAGGGTTAGGGAGAAGTATAAGGTGAGGGTGAGGATGAGGGTGAGGGTTAGTGTGAGGGTGATGGTTACTGTTAGGTTTAGAGTTAAGATGAGAGTGAGTGTGAGGATTAGGTTTTGGATTAGGGTTAGGTTTAGATTTACTCTGAGGGTGAGGTTAAGGGTGAGGGTGAGTTTGAGGGTTAGGTTGAGAGTTAGGGTTAGGGTTAGGGTTAATGTTAGGGTGAGGGATAGGGTTAGGGTTAGGGTTTGGATCAGGATTAGGCTGAGGGTTAGGATTAGTGTCAGGGTGAGGATAAGGGTTAGGGTGAGGGTTATGGTGAGGGTGAGGGTTAGGGTTAGCTTAGGGTTAGGGTGAGGGTTAGGGTGAGGTTTAGGTTGAGGGTTAGGTTGAGGGTTAGTGTTAGGGTTAGGGATAGGGTTGGGTGAGGGAAAGTGTTAGGGTAAGGGTTAGTGTGGGGATGAAGGATATGGTTATGGTGAGGGTAAGGGTTACGGCTAGGTTTAGGGTGAGGTTGAGGGTTAATGTTAGCATTAGTGTTATGGTGAGCGTGAGGTTTAGCGAGAGGGTTATGGTTAGAGTTAGGGTTAGGGTGAGGGTTAGGCTGAGGGATAGGGTTCGGATTAGGTTTAGGGTAAGGTTTAGGGTTAAGTTTAGGGTAAGGGTGAGGGTGAGGGTGATGTATTAATTGCTAATGTTAGGGTTAGCCTGAGTGTGGGGTTGAGGGTTAGGGTTAGGGTTAGGTTTAGGGTTAGGGTTATGGTGAGGGTGAGGGTTAGAGTTAGGTTGTTGGTTAGGGTGAGTGTTAGGGTGACTGTGAGGGTTAGGGTTAGTGTGAGGGTTAGGTTTAGAGTGAGTTATAAGGTTATGGTTAGGGTTTGGGTGAAGGTTAAGTTTAGGGTTTGGGTTTAGGTTAGGTTGAGAGTTAGGCTGAGGGTTAGGTTTAGGGTTAGGGTGAGGATAAAAGTTAGGGTGACGGTGAGGCTTAGGATTAGGGTTAGGGTTAGTTTTAGTGTGAGGGTAAGGGATAGGGCTAGGGTTAGGGTGAGGGTTTTGGTTAGGGTTACGTTTAGAGTTAGGGTGAGGGTGAGGGTAAGGGTGAGGTTTTGTATTAGGGTTAGGTTTAGGGTTAGGCTGAGGGTGAGGTTGAGGGTGAGGGTGACGGTTAGGGTGAGGGTTAGGTTTAGGGTTAGGATGAGGGTTAGGCTGAGGTTTAGGGTTAGGGTTCTGTAAGGGTAAGGGTTAGGGTGAGAGTGAGGGTTAGGCTTAGGCTTAGGGTTAGGGTGCCGGTTAGGGTGACTTTTATTGTTAGTGTTAGGTTTAGGGTTAGAATGAGGGTTAGGCTGAGGGTAAAGGTTCGGGTTAGGGTTAGGTTGATGTTGATGGTTGATGTTAAAATGAGGGTAAGTGTTAGGGCGAGGTTTAGGGTGAGGCTGATGGTTAATGTTAGGATTAGGGGTATGGTGAGGTTGAGGGTTAGGGTGAGGGTTAGAGTTAGGTTAGGGATAGGGTGGGAATTATGGTTAGGGTTAGGTTTAGGGTGAGGGTTATGCTGAGGGGTAGGGTTAGGGTTAGTGTTAGGGTGAGGGTTAGGGAGTGGGTTAATATTAGGGTTAGGGTTAGGGTGAGGTTGAGGGTGAGGGTTAGGGTTAAGGTGAGGGTTATGGAGAGGTTGAGGTTTAGGGTTAGCATTAGGGTTAGGCTTAGGATCAGGGTTAGGGTGAGGGTGAGGGCTAGTGTTAGTATTAGGGTTAGGGTTAGGGTTAATGTGAGGATGAGGTTTAGAGTGAGGGTAAGGGTTAGGGCGAGGTTTAGGGTGAGGTTGAGGATTAATGTTAGCATTAGGGTTACTGGGAGGGTGAGGGTTAGGGTGAGTGTTATGGTTATGCTAAGGGATACATTGAGGATTAGAGTTAGGGTTAGGTTTAGGGTGAGGGTAAGGCTGAGGGCTAGGGTTAGGTTTAGCGTTACGTTGAGGGTTAGGGTTAGGGTGAGGGTTAGGATTAGGGTTAGGTTCAGGTTGAGGTTGATAGTGAGGGTAACGGTTAGGTTGAGGGTCAGAGTGAGGTTGAAGTTTAGGGTTAGCATTAGGGTTAGGGTTAGGTTAGCGTGAAGGTTAAGATTAGGCTTACGGTTAGGGTAAGGGTTAGGGTTAGGGTGAGGGTTAGGGTTAGGGTGATTTTTAGGGTGACGGTGAAGGTTAGGGTTAGGGTGAGTTTGAGGGTCAGGGTGAGGTTGAGAGTGACATTGAGGGTGAGGGTTAGGGTTACGGTTATGTTTAGGGTGAGGTGAGGGTGAGGGTTAGGGTTAGGGTGAGGGTTAGGTTGAGGTTTAGTGTTAATGTTTCGTGTAGGGTAAGGGTGAGGGTAAGGGTTACAGTGAGAGTTATTTTGAGTGTGAGTGTTAGGGTTAGGGTGAGGGTAAGGGTTAGGATGAGGGTTATTGTGAGGGTTTGGGTTAGGGTTAGCATTAGGGTTAGGTTGAGGGTGAGGGTTTGTGTGAGGGTTAGGGTTACGGTTAGGGATAGGATGAGGATTAGGGTTAATGTGAGGGTGAGGGTCTGGGTAAGGGTTAGGGTTAGATTTAAGGTGAGGGTGAGGGTGAGCATTAGAATTAAGATTAGGGTTAGGGTTAGAGTTAGGTGAGATTGAGGGTGAGGGTTAGGGTTTAGGATAGAATTAGGTTGAGGGTGAGCGTGACGTTTAGGTTTAAGATTAGGGTTAGGGTTATGGTGAGGGTTAGGGTGAGGGTGAGAGTGAGGCTTAGGCTAAGGGTTAGGGTGAAGTTTAGGTTTACGGTGAGGGCTACGGTCCGGGTGAGTTTTAGGGTGAGTGTGTGGATGAGGTTGAGGGTTTCGGTTAGGTAAGGGTTATGTTTAAGGTTATGGTGAGGATTAGGGTGAGGTTGAGGGTTAGGGTGAGGCTCAGGGTTAAGGTGAGAGTTAGGGTTATGGTGAGGGTTACGGTTAGGGTTAGGTTGAGGCTGAGGGTTAGGTATAGGGTAAGGGTTAGGGTTAGTTTGAGGCTGAGGGTTAGGTATAGGGTAAGGGTTAGGGTTATGGTGAGGGTTATGGTTAGGGGAAGAGTTAGGGTGAGGGTGAGGTTTAGGGTTAGGGTTAGGGTGAGGTTTAGGGTTAGGGTTAGTGTTAGTGTAAGGGTTAGAGTTAGGGTGAAGGTTAGGGTTAGAGTTAGGATTAGGGTTAGGGTAAGGGTTAGGGTGAGGGTGAGGGTTAGGGTTAGGGTTAGGGTGAGGGGTACGGTTAAGATTAGGGAGAGGGTTAGGGTTAGGGTATGGGTTTGGGTTAGTTTGAGGGTTAGGGTGAAGTTGAGTTTGAGGTTGAGGGTTAGGGTGAGGGTGATGGTGACGGTGAGTGTTAGTGTTAGGATTCGGGTTAGGGTTAGGGTGATAGTTAAGGTTAGGTTTAGGGTTAGGGTGAGGTTGAGGGTGAGGATGAGGGTTAGGTTTAGGGTTAGGTTTAGGATTAGGGTGAGATTTAGGGGAAGGGTTAGGGTTAAGGTGAGGGTTAGGTTTAGGGTTAGGGTGAGGGTTAGGGTTAGGGTTAGGTTTAGGGTGAAGTTAAGTGTTAGAGTGAGGGTGAGGGTGAGGTTGAGGGTTAGGGTTAGGGTGAGTGTGAGTGTGAGTGTGAGTGTGAGGGTTAGGTTTAGAATTAGGGTTAGGTTTAGGGTTAGGCTCAGGTTGAAGGTATGAGTGAGGCTCACCCTAGCACTCACAGCTAGGGTTAGGCTGAGGGTTAGGATGCTGGGTAGATTTAGGGTTATAATTAGTGTGAGGGTTAGTTTTAGTGTGAGGGTTACGGTTAGGGTTAGGGTTATGGTGATGGTAAGTGTTAGAGTGTGTGTTAGGGTGAGAGTGAGGGTTAAGGTGATGTTTAAGGTGAAGGTCGAAGTTAGAGAGAGTGAGAGGTTTTGGGTGAGGGTGAGGGTTAGGGTGTGGGTGAGGGTGAGGGTTAGGGTGAGGGTATGGGTTAGGGTCATGTTTAGGATGAGTGTGAGGTTTAGGGTGAGAGTTAGGGTTCAGGGAAGGGAAATTGTTAGGTTGTAGGTGAGGGTTAGGGTAAGGGTGTGGCTTAGGGTGACCGTGAGTGTTAGGGTTCAGAGGAGGATTAGGGTTAGGGTTAGTCTTTGGGTTTGTGTTCGGGTTAGAGTTAGGGTGAATGTTAGGGTGAGAGGTAGGATTAGTGTTAGGATGAGATTTAGACTTAGGGTGAGGGTTATGGTTAGGGTTAGGGTTAGGGTTAGGGTGAGTATAAGGGTTAGGGTGAGGGTTAGTGTGAGACTGAGGGTCAGGGCTAGGCTTAGGGTTAGGGTGAGGGTTAGGGTTAGGGTTAGGGTTCGGTGAGGGTTAGGGTGAGTGAAAGGTTTAGGGTGAGGGTTAGGTTGAGGTTGAGGTATAGGGTTATGGTGAGGGTAAGGGTTAGGGCGACGGTTAGGGTGAGGTGGAGGGTTAGGGTTAGCATCAGTGTTAGGGTGAGGGTGAGCGTTAGGGTGAGGGTGAGGGGAAGGCTGAGGGGTAGGGTGAGGGTTAGGGTTAGGGTTAGGATTAGGGTGATGGTTACATTTAGGGTTAGGGTGAGGGTGAGTGTTATGTAATGGTTAGGGTCAGGGTTGGGTGAGGGTGATGGTTAGGGTTAGCATTAGGGTTTGGGTCAGATTGAGTGTTAGAGTAAGGGTTAGGGTGAGGTTGAGGGTTAGGGTTAGCATTAGGGTTACGGTTAGGGTTAGGGTGTAGGTTAGGTTTAGGTTTAGAGTGAGGGTGAGGGTCAGGGTTAGGGTTAGGATTAGGTTTAAGGTTAGGGTGAAACTGAGGGTGAGGGTGAGGGTGAGGGTAAGCGTGAAGGTGAGGGTTAAGTTTAGCATTAAGTTTAGGGTGAGGTCTAGGGTGAGGGTGAGGGCTACGGTGAGGGTTAGTGTGAGGGTTATGGTTGGTACTAGGTGAGGGTTAGGGTTAGGGTTAGTGTAAGGATAAGGGTTAGGTTGAGGATTAGGGTGAGCGTGAATGTTAGGGTTAAATTAAGGGTTAGGGTGAGGGTTAGGGTTGGGGTGAGGGTTAGAGTTAGGGTTATGGTGAGGATGAGGATTCGGGTTAGGGTGAGTGTGAATGTTAGGGTGTTGGTGAGGTTTAGGGTTAGGGTGAGGGTGATGCTGACGTTTAGGCTTAGGGTTAGTGTGAGGATAAGGGTTAGGGTGAGGATTAGGGTGAGTGAGTGTTAGGGTTAGCATAAGGTTTAGGGTGAGGGTTAGGGTTAGGGTTAGGGTAAGGATTAGGGTTAGGTAAGGGTTAGGGTTAGGCTTCGGGTTAGGGTTAGGGTTAGGGTTAGGGTGAGTGTTAGGCTTAGGGTTAGGGTTGGGGTGAGGGTTAGGGTTAAGTTTAGGGTTAGGGTAAGGTTAGGGTTAGCATGAGGTTTAGGGTTAGGGTGATGTTTAGGGTGACGGTGAGGGTTAGGGTGAGGGTGAGGTTGAGCGTGAGGGTTAGGGTGAGGGTGAGGGTGAGTGGGAGGGGGACGGTGAGGGTTAGATTTATGGTGAGGGTAAGAGTTAGGGTTAGGGTAAGGGTTAGGCTGAGTGTGAGGGTGAGGGTGATGTTAGGTAAGTGTTAGGGTTAGGTTTATGGTGAGGATTAGGGTGAGGGTGAGGGTTAGTGTTAGGTTGAGTGTTAGGGTTAGGGTTAGGGACAGGGTTAGGGTGAGAGGTAGGGTTAAGGTTAGGATGAGGGTTAGGTTTAGTGTGAGTGTTCCGGTTAGGTTTAGGGTTAGTGTGAGGATAAGCGTTAGGGTGAGTGTTAGGTTGAGACTGACTTTTAGGGTTAGCGTTAGGGTTAGTGTGAAGGTTAGATTGGGGGTTATGGTGAGGGTTAGGGTTCGGGTTAGTGTTGGGTGATGGTTAGGGTGAGGGTAAGTGTTAGGTTTAGGTTGAGAGTGAGGGTGAGGGTAAGGGTTAGGGTTAGGGTCAGGGTTAGGGTGAGGGTGTGGTTTAGGGTTTGCCTTAGGTTTAGGGTTAGGGTTAGGTTGAGTGTTAAGTTTAGGGTTAAGGTGCAAGTTAGGGTTAGGGTTAGAGTGAGGGTGAGGGTCAGGGTTAGGGTTAGGATTAGTTTTAGTGTTAGGGTGAGGCTGAAGGTGAGGCTGAGGGTGAGGGTGAGGGTGAGGGTTAAGTTTAGGGTTAGATTTAGGGTGAGGGCTAGGGTGAGGGTGATGTTTTTGTTTAGGATAGGTCTAGGGTTAGGTTTAGGGTGAGGATTAGTGTGGGGTTGAGGTTTAAGGTGAGGGTTAGGGTTAGGGTTAGGTTGAGGGTTAGGGTTAGGGTGAGTGTTAGGGTTAGGGTGATGTTTAGGTTGAGGGTGAAGGTGAGAGTGAGGATTCGGGTGAGGGTTAGGGTTAGGGTGATGGTTAGGGTTAGGGTAACGTTTAGGGTTAGGAGGAGCGTAAGGGTTAGGATGACAGTTAGGGTGAGGGTGAGGGTTAAGGTTAGGTTTAGGATTAGGATGAGTGTTAGGGTGAGGGTTAGTGTTAGGGTTAGGGTGAGGGTTAGGGTGAAGGTTAGGGTGAAGTTTAGGTTTAGGGTTTGGGTTAGGGTGAGGGTTAGGTGAGAAGGAGTAGGGTGATGGTTAGGGGGAGGGTGAGGGATAGGGTTATGGTGAGGGTAAGGTTTAGGCTGAGGCTTAGGTTGAGAATGAGCATTTGTGTTAGCATCAGGGTTGGGTTGAGGGTGAGGGTTAGTGTTAGGCTGAGGGGTAGTTTTTGGGTTAGGTTGTGGGTGAGGGTGAGGGTTAAGGCTAGACTTAGGGTGAGCATGAGGGTTAGGTTTAGGGTTAGGGTGAGTGTGAGTGTGAGGGTTAGGTTTAGGATTAGGGTTAGGGTTAGGGTTAGGCTGAGGTTGAGGTTATGAGTGAGGGTGAGGTCTAGGGTTAGGGGTAGAGGTAGAGTTAAGGTTAGATTTAGGGTTAGTATTAGAGTTAGGGTTACGATTATGCTGAGGTTGAGGGTGAGGGTGAGGGTGAAGGTGAGGTATAGGGTTTGCGTTAGTTTTAGGGTGAGGTTTAGGTTGAGAGTTGAGTGTTAGGGTTAGGGTTAGGATGAGGGTGATGGTCTGTGTTAGGTTTAGGGTTAGGCTTAGATTTAGGATGAGGGTGATGGTGAGGGTTAGAATTAGGATTAGGTTTAGGGTTAGAGTTAGGTGAGAGTGAGGATGAGTGATAGGCTTTGGGTGAGAATTAGGGTGAGGGTGATCATGAGGGTTAGGGTTAGGATTAGGGTTAGAATTATGGTTAGGGTCAGGGTGAGAGTGAGGGTGAGGCTGAGGGTTAGGATTAGGCTTTAGGGTTAGTGTGAGGATCAGGGTTGGGTTAGAATTAGGGTGAGGGTGAGAAGGAGGGTGAGGGTTAGGGTGAGCTTTAATGTTAGGGTTAGGGTGAGGGTTAGGGTGAGTTTTAGGGTTACGGTGAGGGTTAGGGTTAGGTTTAGGTTGAGGCTAAGTTTTAGGCTGAGGGTTAGGGTAGGTTTAGGGTGAGGTTTAGGTTTAGGGTGAGGGCTATTGTGAGGGTGAGTGTTAGGGTGAGTGTGAGGGTGAGGTTGAGGGTTTTGGTTAGGTAAGGGTTAGGGTTAGGGTTAGGGTGAGGATTAGGGTGAGGATGAGGTTTAGGTTGAGTGTTAGGTTGAGGGTGAGGGTTAGGGTTAGGGTGAGGGTGAGGGAGATCATGAGGGTTCAGGTGAGCGTGAGAGTTCGGGTGAGGTTGAGGGTTCGGGTGTGTGTCAGGGTTAGGTTTAGGGTGAGGTTTAGGGTGACGGTGAGAGTTAGGGTGAGGGTGAGGTTTAGGATTGGGGTTAGGGTGAGGGTTAGGTTTAGGGTCATTGTTAGGGTGAGGGGTAGGTTTAGGGTTAGGCAGAGGGTTAGGGTTAGGGTGAAGGTTAGGGTTAGTTTGAGAGTTAGGGTGAAGGTGAGTTTGAGGTTGAGTGTTAGGGTGAGGGTGATGGTGACGGTGAGGGTTAGGGTTAGGATTCGGGTTAGGGTTAGGTTGAGAGTTAGGGTTAGGCTTAGGTTTAGGATGAGGTTGAGGGTGAGGGTGAGGGATAGGGTTAGGGTTAGGTTTAGGATTAGGTTTAGGTTTAGGGTAAGGGTTACGGTTAGGGTTAGGGTGAGGGTTAGGTTTAGAGTTAGGGTGAGTGTTAGGGTTAGGGTTATGTTTAGAGTGAGGGTTAGGGTTAGGATTAGGGCGACGGTGAGAGTTAGGTTGAGGGGTAGGGTTAGGTATAGGGTAAGGGTTAGGGTTAGGGTGAGGGTTAGATTTAGGATTAGGGTGAGGGTGAGGGTTAGGGTTAGGGTAAGGGTTAGGTTTAGGGTGAGGATTAGTTTTAGGTTTAGGTTTAGGGTGAGGGTGACGCTGAAGGTTAGGGTTAGGGTTAGTGTGAGGATCATGGTTAGGGTGAGGATTAGGGTGAAGGTGAGGGTTAGGGTTAGCATAAGGTTTAGGGTGAGGGTTAGGGTTAGTGTTAGGGTTAGGGTAAGTGTTAGGGTTAGGGTAAGGGTTAGTGTTAGGCTTAGGGTTAGGGTTATCTTTATGGTTAGGGTCAGGGTTAGGCTTAGGGTTAGGTTTAGTGTGAGGGTTAGGGTTAAGTTTAGGGTTAGGGTAAGGTTAGGGTTAGCGTTAGGTTTAGGGTTAGGGTGATGTTTATGATGATGTTGAGGGTTAGGTTGAGGGTGAGTTTGAGCGTGAGAGTTAGGGTGAGGGTGAGGGGGAGGGTGACGGTGAGGGTTAGGGTGAGGTTGAGGTTTAAGGTTAGCATTAAGGTTAGGGTTAGTGTTAGGCTGAGGTTTAGGGGTAGGGTTAGGGTTAGGGTGAGGTTCAGGGTGAGGGTGATTTTGAGGGTGAGTGTATGGTTTAGGCTGAGGTTTAGGGTGAGGGTTAGGGATAGGGTGCGGATTAGGGTTAGGGTGAGGTTTAGGGTGAGTGTTAGGTTTAGGGTTAGTGTGAGCGTTAGGGTGAGGGTTTGGGTTAGGGTTTGGGCGAGGTTGAGGTTTAGGGTTAGCATTAAGGTTAGGGTTAGGGTTAGGCTGAGGATTAGGTGTAGGATTAGGTTTAGGGTGATATAGAGGGTGAGGGTGAGATTGAAGGTGAGTGTGAGGTTTAGGCTGACGTTTAGGGTTAGGTTTAGGGATAGGGTGAAGATTACGGTTAGGGTTAGGTTTAGGGTGAGTGTTAGGCTGAAGGGTAGGTTTACGGTTAGTGTGAGGGTTAGGGTGAGGGTTAGGGTTAGGGTTAGCATTAGGGTGAGGTTGAGGGTGAGCGTAAGGTTTAGGGTGATTGTTAGGGTGATTTTGAGGTTTAGGGTTAGCATTAGATTTAGGGTTAGCCTTAGGCTGAAGTTTAGGGTTAGGATTAGGGTTGGGGTGAGGGTGAGGGCTAGTTTTAGCATTATGGTTAGGTTTAGGTTTAGGATTAGGATTAGTGTGAGGGTTAGGGATAGGGTAACGGTAAGGATGAGGGTAAGGGTTAGGGTTACGGTAAGGGTGAGGGTGAAGGTTAGGTTTAGAGTTAGGATTAGGGTTAGGGATAGGGTTAGGCTGAGGGTGGGGGTGAGTTTGAGGGTGAGGGTTAGGGTTAGGGTTAGTTTTAGGGTGAGGGCTAGGGTGAGGGAGAGGTTTAGTGTGAGGGTTAGGTTGAGGGTATGGGTTTAGTTTAGGAAAGGCTTAGGTTTAGGTTTAGCGTGAGTATTGGGGTGAGGCTGAGGTTTAAGGTGAGGATTAGGGTTAGGGTGAGGATTAGGGTTAGGGTTAGGGTGAGGGTGAAGATTAGGATGATGTTTAGGGTGAGGGTGAGGATTAGGGTGAGGGTGAGGGCTAGGGTGTAGGTGAGGGTTAGGGTTAGGTTGAGGTCTAGGGTTAGGGTTAGGGTTAGGGTGAGGTTTAGTTTTAGTGTGAGGGTGAGTGAGAGGGTTAGTTTTAGGATTAGGCTTATGTGTATGGTTAGGCTTAGGGTGAGGGTGAGGGTCAGGTTAGGATTAGGATGAGGTTTAGGGTTATGGTTAGGGTTAGGGTGAGGGTGAGGGTTAGGGTAAGAGTGATGTTGAGGGTGAGGGTTAGGTTTAGGGTGAGGGATAGGGTTATGGTTAGGGTTAGGCTGAGGGTGAGGGTGTGGGTTACGGTGAGGGTGATGGTGAGGTTGAGAGTGAGGGTGAGGATTAGCGTTTGGGTGAAGGTTAAGTTTAGGGTTTGGGTTAAGGTTAGGTTGAGGGTTAGGGTTAGAGTTAGGATGAGGGTTAGGCTGAGGGTTAGGTTTAGGGTTAGGGTGAGCGTGAGGGTTAGGGTGAGGGTGAGACTTAGGATTAGGATTAGGGTTAGTTTTAGGGTGAGGGTAAGGGATAGGGTTAGGCTTAGGGTGAGGGTTTTGTTTAGGGTTAGGTTTAGAGTTAGGTTAAGGGTGAGGGTTAGGGTTAGGTCTTGTAATAGGTTTAGGGTTAGTGTTAGGCCGAGGGTGAGTTTGAGGTTGAGGGTGACAGGGTGAGGGTTAGGGTTATGGTTATGGTTAGGATGAGAGTTAGGCTGAGGATTATTGTTAGGGTTCGTTAAGGGTAAGGGTTAGGGTGAGAGTGAGGGTTAGGCGTAGGCTTAGGGGTAGGGTGACGGTTTGTGTGATTTTTAGTGTTAGTGTTAGGGTTAGGGTTAGAGTGAGGTTTAGCGTGAGGGTAAGGGTTAGGGTGAGGGTTAGGCTGATGTTGAGGGATAGGGTTAAGGTGAGGGTAAGGGTTAGGGCGAGGTTTAGGGTGAGGCTGAGGGGTAATATTAGCATTAGGGGTAAGGCGAGTGTGTGAGTTAGGGTGAGGGTTAGTGTTAGTGTTAGAGACAGGGTGAGTATTAGGTTTAGGGTTAGTTTTAGGTTGACGGTTAGGCTGAGGGGTAGGGTTATGGTTAGTGTTAGGGTGAGGGTTAGGGTGTTGGTTTATGTTAGGGTTAAGTTTAGGGTGAGGGTGAGGGTGAGGGTAAGGGTTAGTGTGACGGTTATGATGAGGTTGAGATTTAGGGTTAGGATTAGGGTCAGGTTTAGGGATAGGGTTAGGGTTAGGATTAGGGTTAAGGTGAGGGTGAGGGCTAGTGTTAGTATTAGGGTTCGTTTTCAGGTTAGGGTGAGGGTGAGGTTTAGGGTGAGGGAGATGGTTAGGTTGAGGTTTAGGGTGAGGGTGAGGGATTTGGTTAGGAAAGGCTTAGGGTTAAGGTTAGGGTGAGTATTAGGGTTTGGGGTGAAATTTAACTTGAGGATTAGGGTTAGGGTGAGTATTAGGGTTAAGGTTAGGGTTAGGGTGATGTTTAGGGTGAAGGTGATGTTTAGGGTGAGCATTAGGATGAGGGTGAGTGTGAGGGTGTAGGTGAGGGTTAGGGTCACGGTGAGGGTCAGTGTGAAGGTGAGCGTTCGGGTTCGGTTTAGGGTTAGGGTGAGTGTTAGGGTTAAGGGTTAGGGTGAGGGGTAGGGTGAGGTGTAAGGTGAGGGTTAGGGTTAATGTGAGGGTTAGGGTTAGGGTTAGTGTGTATAAGCGTTAGGGTGAGAGTGAGGGTTAGGTTTAGCGTTAGGGTTAGGGTGAGGTTTATGGGGAGGGTTAAGTTGAGGGTTAGGGTTAGTATGAGTTTGAGGGTTAGAGTTAGGTTTAGGTTGAGGATTAGGGTTAGGGTGAGTTTTAAGGTAGGGTTAGGGTTAGGGTGAGGGTTAGGATGAGGGTGAGTTTCAGGTTGTGGGTGACGGTTAGTGTGAGGGTGAGGGTTATGGTTATGGTGAGGTTTATGTTAGGGTTAGGGTTATGGTGAGGGTAATGGTTAGGATGAGGTTTGAAGTGAAGGTGACAGTGAGGGATAGCGTTAGATTTAGGGTGAGGGTTAGGGTGAGGGTTAGGTTTCAGGTTAGGTTGGGTGAGGGTGAGGGTTAGAGTTAGGTTTAGGCTGAGGGTAAGGATTAGCGTGAGGGTTAGCGTGAGGGTGAGGGTAAGGGTTAGGTTGAGGGTTAGGGTGAGCGTTAGGGTGAGGGTTAGATTTGGATTAGGGTTAGGGTGAGGGTTAGGGTGAGGTTTAGTTTTAGTGTTAGGGTTAGGGTAAGGGTTAGGGTGAGGGTAAGGGTTAAAGTGAGGTTCAGGGAGAGGGTGAGTGTTAGGGATAGCATTAGGGTTAAGTTTAGATTTAAGGTGAGGGTTAGTATGAGGGTTAGGCTTACTGTGAGGGTGAGGGTTAGGGTTAGCATTAGTGTTAGGGTTAGGTTTAGGCTGAGGGTTAGGGTTAGGGTTAGGGTGAGGGTGAGTGTTAGGGTTAGGGTTAGGGTGAGGGTGAGGGTTAGGTTTAGGATTAGGCTTAGGTGTAGGGTCAGGCTTAGGGTGATGGTGAGGGTGAGGGTCAGAGGTTTAGTGTTATGGTTATGGTTATGGTTTGGGATAGGGTGAGGGTTACCGTGAGGGTGATGGTGAGGGTGAGGGTGAGGGTTAGGTTTAGGGTGAGGATTAGGGTTATGGTTCGGGTTAGAGTGAGGATGAGTGTGAGGGTTAGTGTGAGTTTGAGGGTGAGGTTGAGGTTGAGGGTGAGGGTTAGGGTTTAGGTGAGGGTCAGGTTTACGGTTAGGGTAAGGTTAGGTTGAGGGATAGGGTTAGGTTTAGGGTCAGGGTTAGAGTTTGCGTTAAGGTTATCGTGAGGGTTAGGGTTAGGGTTAGGTTTAGGGTTAGGGTGAGGCATAGAGTGAGGGGTAGGGTTAGGTTTAGGTTAAGGGTTAGGGTTAATGTGAGGATTAGGGTTAGGGTTAGTGTCAGTGTGAGGATAAGGGTAAGGGTGAGGGTTAGGGTGAGAGTGAGGGGTAGGGTTAGCATTAGGTTTAGGGTGAGGGATAAGGTGAGGGTTAGGGTTAGTATGAGGGTGAGGCTTAGAGTTAGGTTTAGGGTAAGGTTTAAGGTTAGGATGAGGTTTAGGATAGTGTTTGGATGAGGGTGAGGGTGAGTTTTAGGGTGTGGATGACGGTTAGGGTTACGGTGAGGATTAGGGTTAGGGTTAGGGTTAGGTTTATGGTGAGGGTAAGGGTTAGGATGAGGTTTAGGGATAGCGTTAGAGTTAGGGTGAGGGTTAGGGTGAGGGTTAGGATCCAGGTTAGGTTAGGTGAGAGTGAGGGTTAGAGTTAGGTTTAGGGTTAGGTTTAGGGTGAGGGTAAGGTTTAGGGTGAGCGTTAGGGTGAGGGTGAGGGTGAGGGTTAGGTTGAGGTTTAGGGTGAGCATTAGGGTGAGGGTTAGGTTTAGGTTTAGGGTTACTGTGAGGGTTAGGGTGAGGTTAAGGGTTAGAGTGAGGTTTAGGATGAAGTTGAGGGTTAGGGATAGCATTAGGGTTAAGGATAGGTTTAGGGTGAGAGTTAGGGTTAGGGTTAGGGTTACGGGTGAGGGTTAGGTTTAGCGTTAGGGTGACGGTGATCTTAAGGTTCAGGGTGAGGACTAGGGTTAGGGTTAGGTTTAGGTTAAGGTTTAGGTTTAGAGTGAGGGTGAGAGTGAGAGTTATGTTTAGGATTAGGCTTAGATTTTGGGTAAGGCTTAGGGTGAGGGTGAGGGTGTGTGTCACAGTTACATTTAGGGTGAGGATTAGGGTTAGGGTTTATGGTTAGGGTGAGGGTGAGGGTGAGTTTGAGGGTGAGGTTGAGGGTTAGGGTTTGGTTGAGGGTTAGGATTAGGGTTAAGGTTAGGGTGAGGGTTAGGTTTAGTGTTAGGGTTAGGATGAGGATTAGGCTGCGGGTTAGGTTTAGGGTTAGGGTGAGGGTACGGGTTAGGATGAGGGTGAGGGTTAGGTTTATTATTAAGGTTAGGGTTATGATGAGGCTTAGGGATAGGGTTAGGATTAGGGTGAGGGTTTTGGTTAGGGTTAGGTTTAGAGTTAGGGTGAGGGTGATGGTTAGCTTTTGGATTAGGGTTAGGCTGAGGGTGATGTTGAGGGTGAGGTTTAGGGTTAATGTGAGGGTTAGAGTTAGGGTTAGCGTTAAGGTTAGGGTGAGGGTTAGGGTTAGGGTTAGGATGAGGGTAAGGTTTAGGGTGACGGTTAGGGTGAGGGTGAGGGTTAGGGTTAAGCTTAGGGTTAGGGTGAGGTTTAGGGTGAGGGTTAATGTTAGGGTTTGTGGTAGGGTTATGGTGAGGGTTAAGGTGAGTGTGAGGGTTGGGGTGAAGGTTTGGGTGAAGGTGAGGAATAGGCTTCAGGTGAGGGGAAGTGTTAGGGCGTGATTTAGGCTGAGGTTGAGTGTTAATATTAGCATTGGGGTGACGGTGAGTGTGAGGATTACGGTGAGATTCAAGGTTATGGTTAGGGATAAGGTGAGGATTAGGGTTAGGGTTAGGTTTCGGGTGAGGGTTAGGTTGAGGGGTAGGGTAAGGGTTAGAGTTAGGGTGAGGGTTAGGGTGAGGGTAAGAGTTAGGGTGAGCGTTAGGATTAGGTTGAGGTTTTGGGTTAGGTTGAGGGTGAGGGTGAGGTTGGGGGTGAGGTTGAGGGTGAGGGTTAGGGTTAGGGTTAGTTTTAGGGTGAGGGCTAGTGTGAGGATGAGGGTTAGGGTGAGGTTTAGGGTAGTGTGAGGGTGAGGGTTCTGGTTCGGTTTAGTGTGAGTTTTAGAGTGTGGGTGACAGTTAGGGTTAGGGTGAGGGTTAAGGTGATGTTGAGGGTTAGGGTGAGGGTGAGGGTTAGGGTTAACGTGAGGATTAGGGTTAGGGTTGGTGTTAGGGTTATGGTGAGGGTAAGGGTTAGGATGATGTTTAGGGTGAGACTGAGGTTTAGGAATAGCGTGAGAGTTAGGGTGAGGGTTAGGGTGAGGTTTAGATTAGGGTGAGGGTGAGGGTTAGAGTTAGGTTTATGGTTAGGGTTAGGGTGAGGCTAAGGTTTTGGGTGAGTGTTAGGGTGAGGGTGAGGGTTAGAGTCAGGTTGAGGGTTAGGGTGAGCTTTAGGGTGAGGGTTTGGTTTAGGTTTAGGGTTAGGGTGAGGGTTAGGGTGTGGTTTAGTGTTAGTGTTAGGTTAAGGTTTAGGGCTTGGGTTAGGGTGTTGGTAAGGGTTAGAGTGAGGGTTAGGGTGAGGTTTAGTGTTAGTGTTAGGTTTAGGTTTAGGGCTTGGGTTAGGGTGTTGGTAAAGGTGAGAGTGAGGGTTAGGGTGAGGGTAAGGGTTAGAGTGAGGGTTAATTTTAGGGTGACGGTGAGGGTATGCGTTAGTTTGAGGGCTAGTGTTAGGGTTAGGGTAAGGTTTAGGTTTAGGGTGAGGGTGAGGGTTAGAGTAAGGGTTAGGGTTTGTTTGAGGGTTAGGGTTTGCGTTCGGGTTAAAATTAGGGTGAGGGTTAGGGTTAGGGTTAGGATGAGGGTTAGGCTGAGGGTTAAGGTTAGGATTAGTGTGAGGGTAAGGGTTAGGGAGAGGGTGAGGGTAAGGTTTAGGATTAGGGTTAGGCTTAGGGTGAGGGTGTGTGCTAGGGTTAGGATTAGGGTGAGGGTAATGGTTAGGGTTAGGTTTAGAGTTAGGGTGAGGGTGAGGGTTAGTGTATGGAGTAGTGTTAGGGTTAGGGTTAGGCTGAGGTTGAGGTTGAGTGTGAGGGAGATGGTTAAGGTAAATGTGAGGGTTAGGTTTAGAGTTAGCATTAAGGTTAGGGTCAGGGTTAGTGTGAGGGTTAGGTTTAGGATGAGGGTTAGGCTGAGGGTTAGGGTTAGGGTTCGTGTGAGTGTAAGGGTTAGGGTGAGGGTTAGGGTGAGAGTGAGGTTTAGGTTGAGGTTGTAGGTTAGTGTTAGGATTTGGGTGAGGGTTAGGGTGAAGGTTAGTGTTAGGGTTAGGATGAGGGTTAGGGTGAGGGTTAGGGTGAGGGTGAGGGTTAGGGTGAGTGTTAGTGTGAGGGTGAGGGATAGGGTTAAGGTGAGTGTAAGTGTTAGGGCGAGGTTTAGTGTGATTTTGAGGATTAATGTTAGCATTAGGGTTAAGGGGAGGGAGAGGTTTAGGGTGAGTGTTAGGGTTATGGTTAGGGATACCCTGAGGATTAGGGTTAGGGTTAGGTGAGGCTGAGGGTGAGGGTGTAAGGGAGGGTTAGGTTTAGGGTAAGGGTTAGGGTGAAGGTGACATTGAGGGGTAGTGCGAATTTGAGTGTTAGGGACAGGGCTAGGGTGAGGGTTAGGGTTAGGGTTATGGTGAGGGTTAGGCTGAGGGGTAGGGTTAGGGATAGTGTGAGGGTTAAGCTGAGGAGTAGGTTTAGGGTTAGAGTTAGGGTGAGGGTGAGGTTGACGGTGAGGGTAAGGGTTAGGTTGAGGGTTAGGGTGTGGTTGAGGTTTAGGGTTAGCATTAGGGTTAGGTTTAGGGTTAGGGTGAGGGTTAGGGTTACGATTAGGTTTAGGGTGAGGGTGAGGGCTAGTGTTAGCATTAGGGTAAGGGTTAGGGTTAAGGTTAGAGTGGGGGTGAGGGTGAGGTTTAGGCTTAGGGTTATGATTAGGGTTAGGGTTACCCTGAGGGTGGGGGTGAATTTGAGGGTGAGGATTAGATTTAGGGTTAGTTTTATCATGAGGGCTAGGGTGAGGGTGAGGTTTAGGGTGAGGGTTAGGGTGAAGTTGAGGTTTTCTGTTAGGAAAGGCTTAGGGTTAGTGTTAGTGTGAGGGTGAGGATTAGGGTGAGGGTGAGGTTTAAGGTGAGGGTTAGGGTTAGGGTTAGGATTAGGGTGAGGGTTAGGGTGAGGGTTAGGGTTAGGGTGATGTTTAAGGTGAGGGTGAGGGTTAGGGTGAGGGTGAGCATGAGGCTGAGGTTCAGTGTGTAGGGGAGGGTTAGTTTTAGGGTAAGGGTTAGGGTGAAGGTGACATTGAGGGGTAGTGCGAATTTGAGTGTTAGGGACAGGGTTAGGGTGAGGGTTAGGGTTAGGGTTATGGTGAGGGGTAGGGTTAGGGTTAGGTTGAGGATTAGCATTAATGTGAGGATTAGGGTTAGGGTTATGGTTAGTGTAAGGATAAGGGTTAGGGTGAGGGTTAGGTTGAGAGTGAGAATTAGGGTTAGCTTTAGGGTTAGGGTGAGGGTTAGGGTGAGGTTTAAGGTGAGGGTTTGGGTTAGTATGAGGGTGAGGTTTATAGTTCGGATTAGGGTGAAGATTAGGGTTAGGGTGAGGTTTAGGGTAGGGTTAAGATGAGGGTTCGGGTTCAGGAGAGGGTGAGTTTTTGGGTGAGAATGATGGTTCGGGTTAGGGTGAGGGTTAAGGTGACATTGATTGTTAGGGCGATGTTCAGGCTTGGGGTTAATGTGAGGATTAGGGTGAGGGTTATTGTTAGGGTTAGGATGAGGGTAAGTTTTAGGGTGAGGGTTAGGCTGAGGTTGTGGTTTAGGTTTAGGTTGAGGGTTAGGTTGAGCGTTAGCGTGAGGGTTAGGTTTAGGTTTAAGGATAGGGTGAGGGTTAGGGTGAGGTTTAGTGTTAGTGTTAGGGTGTGGGTTAGGGTTAGGGTAAGGATTAGAGTGCGGTTTAGGGTGAGAGTGAGGGTTACATATAGTATTAGGGTTAAGGTTAGGTTTAGGGTGAGGCTTAGGGTTAGGGTTATGTTGAGGGTGAGTGTTAGGGTTAGCATTAGAGATAGGTTTAGTGTGAAGGTGAGGGTTAGGGTTAGGGTTAGGGTTATGGTGAGGGCTAGGATTATGGTTAGGGTAAGCTTTAGGTTTAGGGTGAGTGTAAGGGTGAAGTTTAGGTGTAGGATTAGGCTTAGGTATAGGGTTAGGCTTAGGGTGAGTGTGAGGGTGAATGTCAGAGGTAGGTTTAGGGTGAGGGTTAGGGTTATGGTTAGGGTTAGGGTGAGGGAGAGGGTGAGGGTTAGGGTGAGTTTGAGGCTGAGGTTGAGGGTGAGGGTGAGGGTTACGGTTTGGGTGAGAGTTAGGGTTAAGTTTAATGTTAGGGTGAGGGTTAGGGTTAGGGTTAAGTTTAGGAGGAGGGTTAGGCTGTGGGTTAGGGTTAGGGTTAGGGTGAGCATAAGGTTTATGATGAGGGTGAGGGTTAGGTTTAGGATTAGGTTTAGGGTTAGCATGAGGGTTAGGGATAGTGTTAGGTTTAGGGTGAGGGTTTTGTTTAGTGTTAGGTTTAGAGCTAAGATGAGGTTGAGGTTGAGGGTTAGGGTTTAAATTAGGGTTAGGGTTAAGGTTTAGCTGAGGGTGAGGTTGAGAGTGAGGGTGAGGGTTAGGGTTAATATGAGGGTTAGGTTCACGGTTAGTGTTAAGGTTAGGGTGAGGGGTAGGGTTAGGGTTAGAGTTAGAATGGGAGTTAGACTGAGAGTTAGGGTTCGTGTGAGGGTAAGAGTTAGGGTGAGGGTTAGGGTGAGCGTTAGGATTATTGTTATTGTTAGGTTTAGTGTTATGTTGAGTGTGAAGGTGCAGGTGAGGGTTAGGGTTAGGGTTAGGGTGAGGTTTAGGGTTAGAGTTAGAAATCGGGTAAGGGTGAGGGTGAGGTTTAGGGTTAGAGTTAGGGTTAGTGTTAGGTTTAGGCTTAGCGTTAGGCTGAGAATGAGGGTGGGGGTGAGTATTAGGGTTAGGGTTAGGGTTAGGATTAGAGTGAGGGTTAGGGTTAGGGTTAGGGTTATTGTTAATGTTATGGTTAGGGTTAAGTTTGCGGTGAGGGTGACGCTGAGGATGGTTTATGGTTAGGGTTAGGTTTAGAGTTAGGGTTAGGGTTAGTGTTATGGTTAGGGTTAGGTTTAGAGTTACAGTGAGGGTGAGGGTGAGTGTTAGGGTTAGGGTGGGGTTTAAGTTGAGGTTTAGTTTAGGGTTAGGTTGAGGTTGAGGTTTAGGGTTAGAGTAAGGGTTAGTGTGAGGATTAGGGTGAGGGTTAGGTTTAGGGTTAGTGTTAGACTTAGGGTGAGGTTGAGGGTTAGGTTGGGGTTTAGGGATAGGTTTAGGGTTAGGCTTAGGGTTAGGGTTAGGCTGAGGGTGAGTGTGGGGGTGAGGGTTAGTGTTACAGTGAGGGTGAGGATTAGGATTAGGGTTAGGGTTAGGATGAGGGTTAGGTTTAGGGTTAAGGTTAGGGTTTGGTTTAGGGTGAGGGTTAGGCTGAGGGTTAGGGTTAGGCTTAGGTTTAGGGTTAGGCTGATGTTGAGGGTGGGGTTGAGATTAGGTTAGACTGATGGTTAGGGTTAAGGTTACATTGAGGATTAGGATGAGGGTTAGGGTTAGGATTAGTGTTACGGTTTGGGCTAAGGTGAGGATGAGGGTTAGGGTGAGGGTTAGGTTTAGGATTAGGTTTAGGCTGAGGCTGAGGGTGAGGATGAGAGTTAGGGTTAGGATGATGGTTATGGTTATGGTTAGGGTGAGGGTTAGGCTGAGGGTTAGGGTTAGGGTTAGTGTGAGGGTGAAGGCAACGGTAAACCTGAGGGTTAGGGTTAGGGTGAGGGTTACAATAAGGGTGATGGTTAGGATTAGGGTGAGGATTAGGGTAAGGTTTAGGGTGAGGTTGAGGCTTAGATTGAGGGTTAGTGTTATGTTGAGTGCTATGGTTAGGGTGAGGGTTAGGTTTAGGGTTAGGGTTAGTGTTAGGGTTAAGGATAGGGTTACGGTTACGGTGAGCGTGAGGGTGAAGGTTAGGGTTAGGGTTAGGGTGAGGATTAGGTTTAGGGTTAGGGTTAGAGTTAGGCTTAGGGTGAGGGTGAGGTTTAAGTTTAGAGTTAGGGTAAGTGTTAGGGTTAGGGTTAGGGTGCGGGTTAGTGTGAGGTTTAGACTTCGGGTTAGGCTTAGGCTTAGGAATAGGCTTTGGCCCAGCGTGAGGGTGAGGGTTAAGGTTAGGGTTAGGGTGAAGGTTAGGGGGATGTTTAGGGTGAGGATTAGGGTTAGGGTTATGTTGAGGGTGAGGGTTAGATTTAGAGTGAGTGTTAGTGGGAATGTTAGGGAGAGGGCTAGGTTTAGGGTTAGTGTTAGTCTTAGGGTGAGGGTGAGGTATAGGTTGAGGTTTAAGTATAGAGTTAGGGTTAGGATTAGGCTTAGGTTAAGGATGAGTGTGAGGGTTAGGGTTAGGTTTTAGGCTTAGGCTAAGGGTTAGGCTGAGGGAGAGGGAGGGTGTAAGGGTTAGTGTTACGGTGAGGGGGAGAATTAGGGTTAGGTTGAGGGTTAGGATGAGGGTTAGGGTTAGGGTTAGGGTGAGGGCTAGGGTGAGGGTGAGGGTTAGGGTTAGGTTTAGTGTTAGGATGAGGGTAAGTATTAGGGTGAGGGTTAGGGTTAGGGTGAGGGTTATAGTTGGGGTATGGGTTAGGGTTTAGTGTTAGGGTTATTGTTATTGTTAGGTTTAGGTTTACATTGAGGGTGAAGGTGAGGGTGAGGTTTAGGGTTAGGGTTAGGGTGAGGTTTAGGGTTTGGATTAAGGTAAGATTTAGGGTTAGGGTTAGGGTGAGGGTTAGGTTTAGGGTTTGGGATAGGGTGAGGGTGAGGGTGAGGATTATGGTTAGGGTTAGTGTTAGGGTTAGGTTTAGTTTTAGGGTTAGTTTTTTGTTAGGGTTAATGTGATGATTAGGTTTAGGATTAGGCTTAGGTTTAGGCTGAGGCTGAGGTTGAGGGTGAGGTTTAGGGTTAGGGTGAGTGTTAGGTTTAGGGTTAGTTTGAGGGTTAGGATGAGGGTTAGGGTTAGGATTAGGTTTAGGGTGAGAGCTGGGATGCCAGTTTGTGTGAGGGTTAGGGTTAGGTATAGGGTTAGGTTTAGGATTAGTGTTAGGTTGAGAGTGAGTGTGAGGGTTAGGGTTAGGCTTAGGCTTAGGCTTAAGCTTAGGCTTCGGGTTTGGCTGATGGTGAGGGTGGGGATTAGGGTTAGGTTGATGGTTAGGGTTATGGTTAGCGTGAGGGTTAGGATGAGGGTTAGGGTTAGGGTGAGGCTTAGGTTGAGGGTGAAGGTAAGAGTAAAGGTGCGGGTTAGGGTTAGGGTGAGGGTTAGGGTTAGATTGAGGGTTAGGGTTATGTTGAGGTTTATATTTAGGGTGAGGGTTAGGTTTAGGGTTAGAGTTATTGTTAGGTTTGGTTTACGGTTACGGTAAGGGTGAGGGTGAGGGTTAGGGTTAGGATTAGGGTGAGGTTTAGGTTTAGGATTAGGGTTAGAGTTAGGCTTAGGGTGAGGTTGAGGTTTATGGTTAGTTAGGTTTAGTGTTAGGGATAGGGTTTGGGTGAGGGTTATGGTTAGAGTTAGAGTTCGGGTTAGTCTTAGGCTTAGGCTTAAGCTGAGCGTGAGGGTGAGGGTTAGGGTTAGGGTTAGGGTTAGGTTTAGGGTGAGGGTTAGGATGAGGTTTCGGGTTAGGGTTAGGGTTAGGGTTAGGTTTATGTTTAGTGTTAGGGTTAGGTTTAGGATTAGGTTAGGGTTAGGGTGATGATTAGGGTTAGTGTTTGGGTTGGGGTGAGGGTGAGGGTGAGGTTTATGGTTGGGGTTAATTTTAGGGTTAGGTTTAGGTTTAGGTTTAGGTTTAGGGTTACATTGAGGGTTAGGGATAGGTTTAGGGTTATTGTTACTGTTATGTTTAGGGTTAAGTTTGCGGTGAGGGTGAAGCTGAGGGTGAGGTTTATGGTTAGTGTTAGGGTTAGGGTTAGGGTTAGGGTTAGTGTTATTGTTAGGGTTAGGGTTAGAGTTACGGTGAGGATCACAGTGAGGGTGAGGGTGAGGGTTAGGGTGAGGTTTAGGGTGAGGTTTAGGGTTAGGGTTAGGGTAAGGGTTAGGGTGCTGGTGAGATTTCGGATTAGAGTTTAGATTAGGGGGAGGGTTAGTGGGAGGATTAGGGTTAGGTTTAGTGTTAGCATTAGGGTGAGGGTGAGTGTTAGGTTGAGGTTTAGTGGTAGGGTTAGGGTTAGGATTAGGGTTAGGATGAGGGTGAGTGTGAGAGTTAGGGTTAGGCTTAGGCTTAGGCTTAGGGTTAGGGTGAGGGTGAAGGTGGGGGTGAGGATTAGGGTTAGGGTGATGGTTAGGGTTAAGGTTAGAGTTATTGTTAGTGTTAGGGTTAGATTTACAGTGAGGGTGAGGGTGCAGGTGAGGGTTAGGTTTAGGGTTATGTTGAGGTTTAGGATTGGGGTTAGACAAAGGGTTCGGGTGAGGGTGAGGTTTAGGATTAGAGTTAGGGTTAGTGCTAGTGTTAGGCTGAGTGTGAGTGAGGGGGTGAGGATTAGTGTTTGGGTATGGGTTTGGGTTAGAGATAGGGTTAGGGTTAGGGTTAATATTAGTGTTATGGTTAGGGTTAAGTTTGCAATGAGGGTGAGGCTGAGGTTTATGATTAGGGTTAGGTTTAGGGTTAGTGTTATTGTTAGGGTTAGGGTTAGAGTTATGGTGAGGGTGAGGGTGAGGGTGAGGGTACAGGTTAGGGTTAGGGTGAGGTTTAGGGTGAGGTTAAGTGTTAGGGTTAGGTTGAGGGTGAAGTTTAGGGGCAGAGTGACGGTTAGTGGGATGGTTAGCGTGAGGGTTAGTTTTAGGGTTTGTGTTTGTCTTAGGGTGAGGTTGAGGGTTAGGTTAAGGTTTAGGGATAGGGTTAGGGTTAGGAATAGGGTTAGGGTGAGGGTGAGTGTGAGGGTTAGTCTTTGGTTTAGGCTTAGGCTTAGGTTTAGACTGAGGTTTAGGGTGAGGGTTAATGTTAGGGTGATGTTTAGGGTTATGGTTAGGGTGAGGGTTAGCATGAGGGTTAGTTTTAGGGTGATTAGGGTGAGGGTGATGGTGAGCATAAAGGTGAGGGTTAGGGTTAGGTTGAGGGTTACACCAAGGGTGAGTGTTAGGGTTAGGGTTAGGGTTAGGGTGAGGGTGAGGGTTAGATTTAGGGTTAGGATTATGTTGAGGGTTATGGTTAGGGTGAGGGTTAGGTTTAGGTTTAGGGTTATTGTTAGGGTTAGATTTAGGGTTACAGTTAGGGTGAGGGTAAGAGTTCGGATTAGGCTTAGGCTTAGGCCAAGCATGAGGGTGATGGTTAGGGTTAGGGTGAGGGTGAGGGTTAGGGTTAGGTTTGGGTGAGGGTTAGGATGAGTTTTAGGGTTAGGGTTAGGCTTAGGGTTAGGGTTACGGTGAGGGTTAGGGTTAGGATTAGGGTTAGGGTTAGGGTTATTGTTATTGATATGGTTAGAGTTAAGCTTGGGGTGAGGGTGAAGATGAGGGTGAGGGTTATGGTTAGTGTTAGGGTTGGGGTTAGGGTTAGGGTTAGTGTTATTGTTAGGGTTAGGGTTGGAGTTATGGTGAGGGTGAGGGTGAGGGTTAGAGTGAGTTTTAGGTTGAGGTTTAGGGTTAGGGTTAGGTTTAGAGTGCTGGTGAGGTTTAGGGTTAGTGTTAGGATTTAGTGGGATGGTTAGGATGAGGGTTAGGTTTAGGGTTAGTGTTAGTCTTAGGGTGAGGGTTAGGTTGAGGTTTAGGGATAGGGTTAGGGTGGGATTAGGGTTAGTGTGAGGGTGAGTGTGAGGGTTAGGTTGAGGGTTAGGGTTAGGGTAAGGGTTAGGGTAAGTTTTAGGGTGAGGCTTAGAGTGAGTGTCAGAGTTAGGTTTAGGGTGAGGTTTATGGTAATGGTTAAGTTTAGGTTGAGGGTGAGGGTGAGGGTTAGGGTGAGGGTGAGGGTGAGGTTTTGTGTGAGGGTGAGGGTTAGGTTTTGGGTTAGGTTTACGGTTAAGTTTAGGGTGAGGGTTACTGTAAGTGTTAGGGTTAGGATGAGGGTTAGGGTGAGGTTAAGGGTTAGGGTGAGGGTGAGGGTTAGTTTTAGGATTAGGGTAAGGTTTAGGGTGAGGGTTAGGGATAGGGTTAAGATTAGGGTGAGGGTTTTTCTTAGGGATAGGTTTAGAGTTAGGGTGAGGGTGAGGGTGAGGGTTAGCGTTTGGATTAGGTTTAGGGTTAGGGTTAGGCTGAGGGTGAGTTTGAAGCTGAGAGTGAGAGTTAGGATTAATGTGAGTGTTAGGGTTAGGGTTAACGTGATGGTTAGGGTGAGGGTTAGGGTTAGGGTTAGGATGAGGGTTAGGCTGAGGGTTAGCTTTAGGATTGGGCTGAGGGTAAGGTTTAGGGTGAGGTTTAGGGTGAAGTTTAGGCTTAGGTTTAGGGTGAGGGTTAGGGTGAGGGATAGTGTTAGGTTTAGGGTTAGCATTAGGGTGAGGGTTAGGGTGTTGGTAAGGGTTAGAGTGAGGGTTAGGGTTAGGCTGAGCTTTAGGGATAGCATTAGGGTTAGCGTTAGGTTGAAGTTTAGGGTGATGGTAAGGGTTAGAGTGAGGGTTAGGGTGAGGGTGAGGGTTAGGGATAGCATTAGGGTTAGGTTTAGAGTTAGGGTGAGGTTTAGGGTTAGGGTTAGGGATAGGGTGACATTTAGGCTTAAGGTGAGGTTGAGGGTTAGGATTAATGTGAGAATTATGGTTAGGGTTAGGGTTAGTGTGAGGATAAGGGTAAGGGTGAGGGTTCGGGTGAGAGTGAGGTTTAGGGTTAGCATTAGTGTTAGGGTTAGGGTTAGGGTGAGGTTTTGGATTAGGGTTAGGGTTAGGGTGAGGGTTAGAGTTAGTTTGAGGGTTAGGGTAGGGTTAGGGTGAGGGGTAGGGTTCGGGTGAGGGTGAGTTTTAGGGCGTTTGATGCTTAGGGTTAGGGTGAGGGTTTAGGTGAGGGTGAGGGTTAGGGTGAGGGTGAGGGTTAGGGTTACGGTGAGGATTAGTGTTAGTGTTAGGGTTAGGGTTATGGTGAGGGTAAGGGTTAGGATGAGGTTTAGGGTGAAGATGAGGTTTAGAGATAGCATGAAATTTAGGGTGAGGGTTACTGTGTGGGTTAGGATCCAGGTTAGGTTATGTGAGGGTGAGGGTTAGTGTTAGGTTTAGTGTTATGTTTAGGATGAGAGTAAGGTTTTGCATGAGCATTAGGGTGAGGGTGAGGGTTAGGGTTAGGTTGAGGGTTAGGGTGAGCATTAGGGTGAGGGTTAGGTTTAGGTTTAGTGTTAGGGTGAGGGTTAGGGTGAGGTTTTGTGTTAGTGTTAGGATTAGGGTTAGGGTGAGGGTTAGGGTTAGGGTAAGGGTTAGAGTGAAGTTTAGGGTGAGGGTGAGCATTAGGGATAGCATTAGGGTTAATGGTAGGTTTAGGGTGAGGGTTAGGGTTACGCTTAGGCTTACGGTTATGGTGAGGTTTAGGGTTAGGGTTATGGTGAGTGTTAGGTTTAGGGTTAGGATAAGGTTTAGGTTTAGAGTGAGGGTGAGAGTGAGAGTTATGTTTAGAATTAGGCTTAGGTGTAGGGTTAGGCATAGGGTGAGGGTGAGTGTCAGAGTTAGGTTTAGTGTGAGGGTTAGGGTTATGATTATGGTTAGGGTGAGGGTGAGTGTGAGGTTGAGGATGAGTTTGAGGGTTAGGGTATGGTTGAGGGTTAGGGTTAGGGTTAAAGATAGGGTGAGGCTTAGAGTTAGGATTAGGGTTAGGATGAAGATTAGGCTGATGGTTAGGTTTAGGGTTACGATGAAGGTTAGGGTTAGGGTTAGGGTGAGTCTGAGGGTTAGGGTTAGCATTAGGGTGAGGGTGAGGGTGAGGGTTAAGTTTAGGTTTAGGGTTAGGGTTAGGATTAGGGTGAGGGTGAGGTTTAGGGTTAGAGTCAGGTGTACGGTTAGGTTTACTGTGAGTGTTAGGGTTAGGTTTTGTGTTACATTTAGGGTTATGGTGAGGGCAAGTGTGAGGGTGAGGTTTAGGGTTAGGGTTAGGCTTTGGTTTCAGCTGAGGGTTAGGGTGAGGGTTAGGGTTAGGTTAAGGATTAGTGTTAAGATTAGAGTTAGGGTGAGGGTTATGTTTAGGGTTAGGTTAGTGTTACGATGAGGATTAGTGTTAGGATTAGGGTTAGGGTGAGGGTGAGGGTTAGGGTTAGTGTTAGGGTGAGGTTTAGGGTTTGGGTTAGGGTTAGGGTGAGGGTTAGGATGAGGGTTAGGGTTATGATGAGGGTGAGGGTTAGGGTTAGGGTGAGGGTTAGGTGTAGGATGAGGGTTAGGGTGAGGGTGAGGATTAGGATGAGGGTTAGGGTTACAATTATTGTTAGTGTTATGGTTATGTTTATGTTGGCAGTGAGGGTGAGACTGAGGGTCATGTTAGGGATAGGATTAGTGTTAGGGTTAGGTTTAGGGTTAGGATTAGTGTTATTGTTAGGGTTAGGGTTAGACTTACCGTGAGTTTGTGGGTGAGGGTACAGTTGAGGTAAGGGTTACGGTTAGGGTGAGGTGATGGTTAGGGTTAGGATTAGGGTTAGGGTGAGTGTGAGGTTTAGGGTTAGAATTAGGGTTAGGGGGAGGGTAAGGTTAGGGTTAGTGTTAGGGTTAGGGATAGGGTGAGGGTTAGGTTGAGGTTAAGGGTTATGGATAGGGTTAGGTTTATGATTAGGGTTAGGGTGACGGTGAGTGTGAGGTTTAGGTTTAGGGTTGGGCTTAGGCTTAGGCTTAGGCTGAGGGTGAGGCTGGGTGTGAGGATTAGGGTTTGGGTGATGTTTAGGGTTAGGGTTAGGTTGAGGGTTAGGATGAGGGTTAGGGTTAGGATTAGGGTTAGGGTGAGGGCTAGGGTGAGGTTGAGGGTTAGGTTTAGGTTTAAGCTTAGGCTTATTGTTAGTCTGAGGGTGAGGGTGAGGGTGAGGGTTACGGTTAGGGTGATGGGTAGGGTTAAGTTTAGGGTGAGGTTTAGGATGAGGGTTAGGGTTAGGCTGAGTGTTACGGTGAAGGGTATGGTAAGCGTAAAGGTGAAGTTTAGGCTGTGGGTGAGGGTTAAGATAAGGGTAAGTGTTAGGGTTAGTGTTTGGGTTAGGGTAAGGGTTACTGTTAGAATAAGGGTTAGGGTGAAGGCTAGAGTGAGGGTGAGGTTTAGGGTTAGGGTGAGGTTGAGAGTTAGGTTGAGGGTTAAGATTAATGTGAGGGTTAATGTTAGGGTTAGGGTTATTGTAAGGGTGAGGGTAAGTGTTAGCGAGAGCGTTAGGGTTAGGGTGAGTGTTAGAGTTAGGTTTAGGGTTATTGTTAGGGTTTGGGTTAGGGTTACTCACAGTGAATGTGAGGGTTAGGGTTAGAGTTAGGGTTAGTATTAGGGTTAGGGTGATGGTGAGTGTGTGGGTTAGGGTTATGTATAGGTTTAGGCTTAGGGTTAGGCTAAGGGTGAGTTTGATGGTGAGGGTTAGGGTTAGGGTAAGTGTTAGAGTTAGGGATAGGTTGAGGAAGAGTGTGTGGCTTAGGATTAGATTTAGGGTTAGGCTAATGGTAAGGTTAAGGGTGAATGCTAGGGTTAGGTTGGGGGTTAGGTTTAAGGTTAGGGGGAGGGTTAGGATGAGGGTTAAGGTTAGGATTAGGTTTAGTGTGAGGGCTAAGGTGAGGGTGATGTTTAGTGTTAGGGTAAGGGGGAGGGGGAGGGGGAGGTTCAACATTACAGTTATGGTTAGTGTGAGGGATAGGGTTAGGTTTACTGTTAGGGTTAGTGTTAGGGTTAGGGTTAGGGTGAGGGTTAAGGTTAGGGTGAGGGTTAGGTTTAGGGTTAGGATTAGGATTAGGGTTAGTGTGAGGGTGAGTTTGAGGGTTAGGGTTAGGGTTAGGGTTAGGCTTAGGGATAGGCTGAGGGGGAGGGGGAGGAGGAGTGTTAGGGTGAGGGTGAGGGAGAGGTTTAGGGTTATAGTTAATGTTAAGGTGAGGATTAGGGTTAGGGTGAGCTTGAGGGTGAGTGTTAGATTGAGGATTAGTGTTAGGGTTAGTGTGAGGTTTAGGGTGAGGATGAGGGTTACGGTTAGGGTGAGGGCTAGGTTGAAGTTGAGGATTAGGGTTAGGGTTAGGGTGAGGTTTAGGTTTAGGGTGATCGTTAGCGTTTGTGTTAGGGTTAGGGTTAGGATGAGGGTTAGGTTGAGGGTTAGTGTTAGATATAGGTTTAGGTTTAGAATTAGGGTTTGTGTGAGGGTGAGTGTGAGGGTTATGGTTAGGTTTAGGGTTAAGTTTAGGGTTAGGCTGAGGGTGAAGGTGAGGGTTAGGGTTAGAGTGAGGGTTAGGGTTAGGTTTAGGGTAAGGGTTAGAATGAGGGTTAGGTTTAGGATTAGGTTTAGCGTGAGGGCTAGCATGCTGATGAGGGTTAGGGTTAGGGTTAGGGTGAGGTTTAGGTTTTGGGTTAGGTTGAGAGTTAAGATTAGGGCGAGGTTTAGGGTGAGGGTTAGGGTTAGGGTGAGGGTTAGCATGAGGGTTAGGGTTAGAATTAGGGTTAGGTCAAGGGAGAGGGTGAGGGTTAATGTTAGGGTTATGGTGAGGTTTAGGTTTTGGGTTAGGTTTAGGGTTAGGGTGAGGGTTAGGGTTAGAGTTATGGTGAGGGTCAGGGTTAAGGTTTGGTTGAGGGTTAGAATTAGTTTTAGGGTTAGGGTGAGGGTTAGGGTTAGGATTAGGGTGAAGGTTAGGATGAGGGTTAGTGTTACAATTTGGATTATGGTGAGGGCTATGGTGAGGGGGAGTGTTAGGGTAAGGGTTAGGGCGAGCTTTAGGGTTAGGGTTAGGGGTAGGGTTATGGTGAGATTTAGGGTTCGGGTTATGGTGCGGGTGAGGGTTAAGTTGGGGATGAGGTTTAGGGTGTGGACTAAGGTGAAGGTGAGGGTTAAGTTTAGGGTTAGGGTTAGGGTGAGGGTTAGGTTGAGGTTGAGGTATAGGGTTAGGGTTAGGGTTAGGGTTAGGATTAGGATTAGGGTGAGGGTTAGTGTGAGGATTAGGGTTAGGTTTAGGCTTAGGCTTAGGGTTAGGCTGAGGGTGAGGTTGGGGATGAGGATTCGGTTTAGAGTGATATTTCCGGTTATGGTTAGGTTGAGAGTTAGCATGAAGCTTAGGGTTAGGATTAGGCTTAGGGTTGAGGGCTAGGATGAGTGGGAAGTTTAGGGTTAGGTTTAGGATTAGGGTTAGGCTGAGGCTGAAGGTGAGGGTAAGCATTAGGTTTAGGGTGATGGTTAGGATTACGGTTAGGGTGGGGGTAAGGATGTGGGTTAGGATTAGGGTGAGGGTTAGAATGAGTGTGACAGTAAGAGTAAAGGTGAGGGTTAGGCTGAGTGTGACTGTTATGTTAAGGGTGAGTGTTCGGATTAGGGTTAGGGTGAGGGTTAGGGTTAGACTGAGGGTTAGTGTTAGGTTTAGTGTGAGGTTAAGGTTGAGGATGAGGGTTAGGCTTTGGGTGAGGCCAGGGTGAAGTTGAGGGTTAGGGTTAGGGTTAGGGTTAGTGTGAGGTTTAGTATGGGGGTGAGGCTTAGTGTTAGGGTTAGGATTAGGCTTAGGGTTAAGGTGAGGGTGAGTGTGAGGGTTACGGTTAGGGTGAGTGTTAAGGTTAGGGTTAGAGTGAGGGTTGGGTTGAGGGTTAGGCTTTGGCTTAGGGTTTGAGTATTGGCTAGGGTGAGGGTGAGGGTTTGGGTTAGGGTTATGTTGAGGTTTTGGGTTAGTGTTAGTGTTAGGGTTGGTGTTAGGGTTAGGCTTAATGTTAGTCAGAGGGTGAGGGGGAGGGGGAGGGTTAGGGTTAGGGTGAGGGTGAGGTTTAGAATTAGAGTTAGCATTAGGGTGAGGGTTAGTGTGAGAATTAGGGTTAGGGTTAGTATTATGGTTAGGGTTAGGGTGAGGGTGAGTGTGAGGGTCAGGATTAGTCTTAGGCTTAGGCTTAGGCTTAGGCCAAGCGAAAGGGTGAGGGTGAGGGTTAGGGTTAGAGTTAGGGTTTTAGGGTTAGGGTTATGCTTACAATGAGGCAGAGGTTTAGGGTTAGAGTTAGGGTTATTGGAAGGGTTAGGGCGAGGGTTAGGGTTAGGGTTATTGTTAGTCTTATGGTGAGGGTGAGGGTTAGTTTGAGGTTTAGGGAAAGGCTTAGTGTTAGGATTAGTGTTAGGGTTAGGGTAAGTTTGAGGGTTAGGGTTAGGATTAGGCTTAGGCGTAGGGTTAGGCTGAGGTTGAAGGTAGGTGTAAGGGTTAGGGTTATGGTGAGGGTGAGGATTAGGTTTAGGGTGAAGGTTAGGATTTGGGTTATGGTTAAGGTGAGGCTGAGGGTTATGGTTAGGGTGAGGTTTAGGGTTAGGATTAGGGTTAGGGTGAGGTTGAGGGTTAGGATCAGGGTTATGGTTATTGTTAGTGTTATGGTTAAGGTTACCTTTGCAGTGATGGTGAGGCTGAGGTTTAGGGTTAGGGTTAGGATTAGGGTTAGGTTTAGATTTAGGGTTAGGATTAGTGTTATTGTTAAGGTTAGATTTAGAGTTATGGTGAGGGTGAGGGTGAGGGTTAAGTTTAGGGTTAGGGTGAGGTTTAGGGTTAGGGTGAGGATTAGGGTTAGTGTGAGGGTGAGGTTTAGGGTTAGAGTTAGGGTTAGGGGGAGGGTTAGGGGGAGGGTTAGGGTTAGGGGGAGTGTTAGGTTGAGGTTTAGGTTTAGGGTTAGTGTTTGTTTTAGGATTAGGGTTAGGGTGAGGGTGAGTGTGAAGGTTAGGGTTAGGCTTAGGCTCAGGTTTAGGCTGAGGGTGATGGTGGGGGTGAGGATAAGGGTTTGGGTGATGGTTAGGGTTAGGATTAGGGTGGGGGTTAGGATGAGGGTTAGGGTTAGAATTACGGTTAGGGTGAGGGCTAGGTTGAGTGTGAGGGCTAGGGTTAGGCTTAGGCTTAGGCTTAGGGTTAGGCTGAGGGTGAGGTTGAGGGTGAGGGTTAGGTTTAGGGAGATGTTTAGGGCGATGGTTAGGTTGAAGTTTAGACTGAGGTTTAGGGATAGGGTGAGGGTTAGGGTGAGGGTGATGGTAAGGGTAAAGTTGAGGGTTAGGCTAACTATGAGGGTTAAGTTAAGGTTGAGGGTTAGGGTTAGGGTAAGGGTGAGGGTTAGATGTTAGGTTGAGGGTGAGGGTTAGATTGAGGATGAGGGTTAGGTTTAGTGTGAGGGAAAGGGTTAGAATTAGGTTTAGGGTGAAGGCTAGGGTGAAGGTGAGGGTTAGGGTTAGGGTTAGGGTGAGGTTAAGTGTTCGGGTAAGGGTTAGGGTTAGTGTTAGAGTTATTGTTATTGTTAGGTTTAGGTTTACGTTTAGGGTGAGGGTGAGGGTTAGGTTTAGGGTTACAGTTAGGCTTAGGCTGAGGGTTAGTGTGAGGGTTAGGTTTAGGGATAGGGTTAGGTTTAGGATTAGGTTTGGGTTGAGAGTGAGTGTGAGTGTTAGGGTTAGGGCTAGGCTTAGGGTTAGGGTTAGGGTTTGGTTTAGGGTGAGGGTGAGTTTTAGGTTTAGAGTTAGTGTTAGTGTTAGGGTTAGGTTTAGAGTTATGGTCAGGGTTAGGTTTAGGTTTAGGCTTAGGCTTAGGTTTAGGCTGATGGTGAGGGTGGAGATGAGGATTAGGTTTAAAGAGATGGTGAGTGTTATAGTTACCTTGAGGGTTAGGATGAGGGTTAGGGTTAGGATTAGGGTTAGTCTGAGGCGGAGGTTGAGGGTGAGGTTTAGGGTTAAGGTGATGGTTAGGGTTACGTTTAGGGTTAGAGTAAGGATGAGGGTTAGGGTTAGGGTGAGGGTGACAGTAAGTGTAAAGGTGAAGGTTAATGTTAGGGTGAGGTTTATGGTAAGGGTGATGATTAGGTTTAGGGTGAGGGTTAGGGTGAGTGTTAGGGTTAGGGTTAGGATGAGGGTGAGGGTTAGATTGAGGGTTAGGTTTATGTTGAGGGGTATGGTTAGGGTGAGGGTTAGGCTTAGGGTTACTTAGGGTTATTGTCACGGTTATGTTTAGGGTTACGGTTACGGTGAGAGTGAGGGTGAGGGTTCGGGTTAGGGTGCGGGTGAGGTTTAGTTTAAGGTTAGGGTTAGAGTTAGGCTTAGTGTGAGGGTGAGGTTTAGGGTTAGAGTTAGGGTTAGTGTTAGGTTTAGGGTTAGGGTGAATGTTAGGGTGAGGGTTAGAGTTCGGTAATGCTTAGGCTTAGGCTTAGGCCAAGCTTGAGGGTGAGGGAAAGGGTTAGGTTGAGGTTTAAGGATAGGGTTAGTGTTAGGATTAGGGTTAGGGTGAGGGTGAACGTTAAGGTAAGGGTTAGGCTTAGGCTCTGGGTAACCTTAGGGTGAGGGTGGGTGTGAGGATTAGGATTAGAGTGATGGTTAGGGTTAGGGTTAGTGTTATTGTTATGGTTAGGGTTAGAGTTAAGGTGAGGGTGAGGGTGCGGGTGAGGGTTAGGGTTAGGGTTAGGGTGAGGTTTAGGTTTAGGGTTAGAGATAGGGTTAGGGTGAGGGTGAGCTTTAGGGTTAGAGTTAGGGTAAGTGTTAGGGTTAGGCTTAGGTTTAGGCTTATGGTTAGGCTGAGGGTGAGGGTGGGGATGGGAATTAGGGTTACGATTAGGGTTAGGGTGAGGTTTAGGGTTAGGGTGAGTGTTAGGTTTAGGGTTAGTGTTAGCCTTAGGGTGAATGTGAGGGTTAGGTTGAGGTTTAGGGATAGAGTTAGGGTTAGGATTAGGGTTAGGGTGACTGTGAATGTGAGGGTTAGTGTTAGGGTTTGGCTTAGGCTTAGGGTTAGGATTAGGGTGAGGGTTAGGGTGAGGGTGAGGGTGAGAGTTAAGGTTAGGGTTAAGGTGAAGTTTAGGGTTAGAATATGTGTGAGTGTTGGTGTTAGGGTTAGGGTTAGGGTTAGGGTTAGTGTTAGGGATAGGGGCAGGGTTAGGGTTAGGGTTAGGGTTAGGCTTAGTCTTAGGGTTAGGGTTAGGTTGAGGGTTAGTTTGACGTTCAGGTTTAGGGTTAGGATTAGGTTTAGGAATAGATTTAGGCTGATGGTGAGGTTGAGGGTGAGGGTTAGTGTTAGGGTGATGGTTAGGGTTAGTGTTAGAGTGAGGTTTAGGATGATGCTTAGGTTTAGGATTAGGATTAGGGTGAGGGCTAGTGTGAGGGTGAGGGTGAGGGTTAGGTTTAGGGTGGTGGTTAGGGTTAAGGTTAGCTTGAAAGTTAGGATGAGGTTTAGGGATTGGGTGAGGGTTAGTTTGAGGGTGATGGTAAGATTAAATTTGAGGGTTAGGCTGAGGTTGAGGGTTAAGATAAGGGTGAGGGTTACAGTTAGGGTGAGGGTTAGGGCAAGGTTGTGGGTTATGGATTATGGTGAGGCTGAGGGTTAGATTGCAGATTAGGGTTAGGGTTAGTGTGAGGTTTAGTTTGAGGATGAGTGTTAGGGTTATGTGAAAGTAAGGGTTAGAATTAGTTTTAGGGTGAGATCTAGGGTGAGGTTGAGGGTTAGGGTTAGTGTTAGGGTTAGGCTGAGGTTTAGGCTTAGGGTGAGGTTTAGGGTTAGTGTGAGGGTTAGTGTTAGGCTTAGGGTTAGTGTTAGGGTGAGGGTAAGTGTTAGGGTGAGGGTTAGGGTTACGGTGAAATTTATAGTTAGGGTGCGGGTTAGGGTTAGGTTTAGGTTGAGGTTCAGGGTTAGGATTAGGGTTAGAGTTAGGGTTAGGGTGAGGGTGAGGTTTAGGGTTAGATTTAGGCTTAGGGTGAGGGTTAAAGTTAGGGTTCGGTTTAGGGTTAGTGTTAGGTTAGGGTTAGGGTGAGGGTTAGTATGAGTGTTAAGGTTAGAGTTAGGGTTAGGGTTAGGATTAGTGTAAGGTTGAGGGTGAGTGTGTGCGTTAGGGTTAGGTTTAGGGTTAGGCTTAGTGTTAGGCTGAGGGTGAGGTTGAGGGTGAGGTTTAGGGTTAGGGTGAGGGTTAGGATTAGGGTTAGGTTGAGGGTTAGGATGAGGGTTAGAGTTAGGATTAGTGTTAGGGTGGGGGCTAGCATGAGGGTGAGGTTTAGGGTTAGGGTTAGGGTGAGCTTTAGGGTTAGGATTAGGGTGAGGGTGAGGTTTAGTGTTAGAGTTAGTGTTAGGGTGAGGGTTAGGGTTAGGGTTAGTGTTAGGGTTAGGGATAGGGTGAGTGTTAGGGTTAGGATTAGGGTTATGCTTATGGTTAGGATTAGGATTAGTGTTAGGGTGAGGGTGAGTGTGAGGATTACGGTTATGCTTAGGGTTAGGCTGAGGGTGAGTGTGAGGATGAGGGTTAGGGTTAGGCTGAGTGTTATGTTTACGTTTAGAGTTAGTGTTACTGTGAGGGTTAGGGTTATGGTGAGCGTGTGGGTGAGGGTTAGAGTTAGGGTGATGCTTAGGGTTATGGTCAGGGTGAGGGTTAGGATGAGGGTTAGCGTGAGGGTGATAGTAAGTGTAAATTTGAGGGTTAGGCTGAGAATGAGGATTACTGTAAATGTGAGGGTTAGGGTTAGAGTGAGGGTTAGAGTTAGGGTTAGGGTGAGGTTGTGGTTTAGATTGAGGATAAGTTTGAGTGTTATTTTGAGGTTTAGGGTGAGGATGATAGTTAAGGTTGGGTGAGGGCTAGGGTGGGGGTGAGGTTTAGGTTTAAGTTTTGGGTGAGTGTTAGGGTTAGGGTTAGTGTTAGGGTTAGTGTGAGGTTTAGTGTTAGGGTTAGGGTTAGTGTTAGGTTTTGGGTAAGTTTTAGGGTGAGGGTTAGGGTTAGGGTGAGGATTAGGGTTAGGGTTAAGGTGAGGGTGAGGGTTAGACTGAGTATTAGTATTAGGGTTAGTGTGAGGTTTAGAGTGAGGATGAGGGGTAAGGTTAGGATGAGGGCTAAGGTGAGGGTGAGGGTTAGGGATAGGGTTAGGTTGAGGTTTAGGGTTAAGTGTGAGGGTTAGCGTTAGGATTAGGGTTAATTTTAGGGTGAGGTTAAGTGTTATGGTGAGGGTTAGGGTTAGGGTGAGAGTTATAGTTAGTGTAAAGATTAGTATTTGGGTTAGTGTTATTTTTAGGTTTAGGGTTAGGTTTATGGTTACGGTGAGGGAGAGGGGGAGGGTTAGGGTTAGGGTTAGCGTAAGGGTTAGGTTGTGGTTTAGGGTTGGGGTTAGGTTTAGGATTAGGGTTTTGGTGAGGGTGAGGGTGAGGGTTAGGGTTAGGCTGAGGCTTAGGCTTAGGGTTAGGCTGAGGGTGAGTGTCGGGATGAGGATTAGGTTTAGGGTGATGGTTAGGGTTAGGGTTAGGTTACGATTAGGTTTAGGGTTAGGATTAGGTTTAGGGTGAGGTCTAGGGTGAGGGTGAGGGTTAGGTTTAGGGTTAAGGTGAGTGTTAGGGTTAGAGTGAGTGTTAGGGTTAGTGTGAGGGTTAGTGTTAGTGTGAGGGTTTGTGTTAGGGTTAGCGTTAGTGTTAGGGTGAGGGTAAGTGTTAGGGTGAGGGTTAGGGTTAGGGTGAGGCTTATGGTTAGAATGAGGGTTAGAGTTAGGGTTAGGGTTATTGTTTGGGTTAGGGTTAGGTTTAGGATAAGGGTTAGGGTTAGGATTAGGGTTAGGGTGAGGGCTAGGGTGATGGTGAGGGTTAGGGTTAGGGATAGGCTTAGGCTTAGGTTAGGGCTGAGGCTGAGGTTGAGGTTGAGTTTTAGAGTTAGCGTGATGGTTAGGTTATGGTTAGGCTGAGGGTTAGGATGAGGGTTAAGTTTAGGGTTAGGGATAGGGTGAGGGTGACAGTAAGGTTAAAATTGAGGATTAGGTTTAGGGTGAGTGTTAGGGTGAGGATTAGTGTTAGGGTTAGGGTGAGGGTTAGATTGAGTATTCGTGTTAGGGTTAGTGTGAGGTTTAGGGTGAGCATGAGAGGTAGCGTTAGGGTGAGGGCAATGGTTAGGGTGAGGATTAGGGATAGGATTAGTTTGAGGTTTAGGGTTAAGTTGATGGTTAGGGTTAGTGTGAGGGTTAGTGTTAGGATTAGGGTTCATTTTTGGGTGAGGGTATGTGTTAGGGTGAGGGTGAGTGTTAGGGTGAGAGTTATGTTTAGGGTTAGGATTAGTATTAGGATTAGGGTTATTTTAGGATTAGGGTTAGGGTTATGGTTACTGTGAGGGTGAGGGTTAAGGTTAGGGTTAGGTTGAGGTTTAGGTTTAGGGTTATGGTTAGAGTTAGGGTTAGGTTGAGGGTGAGGTTTAGGTTTAGATTTAGGGTTAGAGGAGGGTTAGGGTGAGGGTGAGTGTGAGGGTTATGTTTAGGGTTAGGCTTACACATAGGGTTTGGCTGAGGGTGAGGCTGAAGGTGAGGGTTACAGTTAGGGTGAGGGTTAGAGTTAGGGGTAGGTTGAGGTTTAGGATGAGGTTTAGAGTTAGGATTAGGGTTAGGATGAGGGCAAGGGTGATGGTGAGGTTTAGAGTTAGCATTAGGGCGAGGATTAGGCTTAGGCTTAGGTTTAGGGTTAGGGTGATGTTTAGTATGAGGGTGAGTGTTAGGATTAGGGTTAGGGTTATTGTTAGTGTTATGGTTAAAGTTAAGTTCACAGTGAGGGTGAGGCTGAGGCTGAGGTTTAGGGTTAGGGTAAGGGTGAGCGTTAGGGTTAGGGTTAGGGTGAGGCTTTGGTTAGGTTTAGGGTTATGGTTAGGGTGAGCATTAGAGTTAGGGTTAGGGTAACGTTTATTGTTAGGGTTAGGGTTAGATTAACGGTGAGGTTGAGGGTGAGGGTGAGGTTGAGGGTTAGGGTTAGATTTAGGGTGAGTGTGAGGTTTTGGGTTAGAGTTAGGTTTAGGGCGAGGGTAAGGGTGAGGGTTAGGGATAGGGTTAGTGTTAGGTTTAGGTTTCTGGTGAGGGTTAGGTTGAGGTTTAGGGTTAGGGTTAGGGTTAGGTTGAGGATTAGGGTTATGGTGAGGGTGAGTGTGATGGTTAGGGTTTGGGGTATTCTTAGACTTAGGGTTAGGCTGAGAGTGAGGGTTGGGATGATGATTAGGTTTAGGGTGATGGTTAGGGTTAGGGTTATTTTTAGGGTTAGGATTAGGGTTAGGGTTAGGATTAGGTTTAGGTTGAGAGTGAGGGTTAGGGTTAGGTTTAGGCTTAGGGTTAGGGTTAGGCTGAGGCTCTGGGTGTGGGTTAGGGTTAGGGTTAGGTTGATGCTTAGGGTTACGGTCCGGGTGAAGGTTAGGATGAGGCTGTTGGTGAGGGTGAGGGTAAGGGTTAGGGTGATGCTTAGGGTTACAGTCCGGGTGAAGGTTAGGATGAGGGTTAGGGTTAGGGTGAGTGTTAGTGTGAGGGTTAAGGTAAGGGAAAAGTTGAAGTTTAGGCCGAGAGTGAGGATTACATTAAGGGTGAGGGTTAGGGTTATGTTGGGGGTTAGGATTAGGGTTAGGGTGAGGGTGATGTTAAGATTGAGGATTAGTTTTAGGGTTTGTGTGAGGTTTAGGGTGAGGATGAGGGTTAGGGTTAGGGTGAGGCCTAGGGTGAGGGTGAGGGTGAGGGTTAGTGTGAGGGTGAGGTTTAGGGTTAGGGTGACAATTAGGATTAGTTTGAGGATTATTGTTATTGTTAGGGTTAGTGTTAAGGTGAGGGTAAGTGTTAGGGTGAGGGTTAGAGTTAGGTGAGGGTTATGGTTAGAATGAGGGTTAGGGTTAGGTTTAGGGTTATTGTTAGGGTTAGGGTTAGGGTTACAGTTATGGTGAGGGTGAGGGTTAGGGTTAGGTTTAGGGTGAGGTTTATGTTTAGGGATAGGGTTACAGTTAGGGTTAGGGTGAGGGTTAGGTTTAGGTTTAGGGTTAGGGTTATAGTTAGGGTGAGGGTTAGGGTTAGGTTAGGGGCACGATTAGGGTTAGGGTTAGGGTTAGGGTTAGGGTTAGGGTTAGGGTTAGGGTTAGGGTTAGGGTTTGGGTGAAGTTGAGGGTGGGATTTAGTGTTAGAGTTAGGGTTAGGGTGAGAGTTAGTGTGAGGGTTAGGGTTAGTGTTAGATTTAGGGTTAGGATGAGGGTGAGGTTTAGGGTTAGGGTTACTATTAGGATTAGGGTTAGTGTTAGGGTGAGTGTTTGGGTTAGACTTAGGGTTAGGGTTAGGTTAAGGTTTAAGCTGAGGGTGAGTGTAAGGGTGAGGATTAGGGTTAGGGTGGGGGTTAGGGTTATCTTTAGGGTGAGAGTTAGGGTTCGGGTTAAGTTTAGGGTTTGGGTTAGGGTTAGGGTTCAGGTTACAGTGATGGTGAGTGTTAGGGTTAGGTTGAGGGTTAGGGTTAGGATTAGGGTTAGGGTTAGGGTTAGTGTTAGGATGAGGATTAGGGTTAGGATTAGCGTTAGGGTGAGGGCTAGGCTAAGGGTGAGGGTTAGAGTTAGCGTTAGGGTGAGGTTTAGGGTGAGGGTTAGGGTGAGGGTGAGGGTTAGGATGAGGGTTAGGGTTATGGTGAGTGTGAGGGTTAGAGTTTCCGTGAGGGTTAGGGTTAGAATGAGGGTTAGGGTGAGTGTGATGTTTAGGATTAGGGTTAGTGTTAGGATTATTGTTAGTGTTAAGGTTATGGTTTCATTTGCAGTGAGGGTGAGGCTGAGTGTGAGAGTTAGGGATAGGATTAGTGTTAGTGTTAGGTTTAGGTTTAATTTTAGTGTTATTGTTAGCTTTAGGGTTAGAGTTATGGACAGGTGAGGGTGAGGGTTAGGGTTAGGGTGAGGTTTAGGGATAGGATTACGATTAGGTTTAGGGTGAGTGTGAGGTTTAGGGTTAGAGTTAGGGTTAGGGGGAGGGTTAGGTTGATGCTTAGTGTTAGGGTTAGTGTTAGGTTAGGATTAGGGTTAGGGTTAGTGGGAGGCTTAGGGTTAGAGTTAGGGTTAGGGTTAGCATTAGAGTTTCGCTGAGGTTGAGCCTGTGGGTTAGGGTTAGGTTTAGGGTTATGCTTAGGGTTAGGCTGAGGGTGAGTTTGAGGGTGAGGGTTAGGGTTATTGTGAGGGTAAGGATTAGTGTTAGGGTGAGGGTTATGATGAGGGTTAGGGTTAGGATTAGGGTTAGGGTGAGGGCTAGCGTGAGGGTGAGGATTAGGGTTAGGGTTAGGGTGAGCTTTAGGGTTAGGGTTAGGGTCAGAGTGAGGTTTAGTGTTAGAGTTAGTGTAAGGGTGAGGGTTAGGGTTAGGGTTAGTGTTAGGGTTAGTGTTAGGGTGAGTGTTAGGGTTAGTGTGAGGGTTATGGTTAGGGTTAGGTTTAGGATTAGGGTTAGGGTGAGGGTGAGGGTTAGAGTTAGGTTTAGGGTGATGCTTAGGGTTACAGTCAGGGTGAGGATTAGGATGAGTGTTAGGGTTAGTGTGAGGGTTAGTGTGAGGATGACAGTATGAGTAAAGTTGAGGGTTATGTTGAGAATGGGGATTACGGTAAATGTGAGGGTTAGGGTTAGGGTGAGGGTTACAGTTAGGGTTAGGGTGAGCTTGTGGTTTAGCTTAAGGATTAGTTTTAGGGTTAGTGTGAGGTTTAGGGTGAGGATGATAGTTAGGGTTAGGGTGAGAGCTAGGGTGACGGTGAGGGTTAGGGTTAGGGTTAGGGTGAGTGTTAGGGTTAGGGTGATGGTTAGGGTTAGTGTGAGTGTTAGTGTTAGGGTTAGCGTTAGTGTTAGGGTGAGGGTAAGTGTTAGGGTGAGGGTTAGGGTTAGGGTGAGGCTTATGGTTAGAATGAGGGTTAGGGTTAGGGTTAGGGCTATTTTGTGGGTTAGGGTTAGTGTTAGGCTGAGGGTTAGGGTTAGGATTAGGGTTAGGTTGAGGGCTAGGGTGAGGGTGAGGTTTAGGGTTAGGGTTAGGCTTAGGCTTAGGTTTAGGCTGAGGCTGAGGGTGAGGTTGAGGGTTAGGCTTAGCGTGATGGTTAGGTTATGGTTAGGCTGACGTTTTCGATGAGGGTTAGGGTTAGGGTTAGGGTTAGGGTGACAGTAAGGTTAAAGGTGAGGGCTAGGTTTAGGGTGAGGTTTAGGGTGAGGATTAGGGTTAGGGTTAGGGTGAGGGTTAGATTGAGTAGTCGTGTTAGGGTTTGTGTGAGGTTTAGGCTGAGGATGAGGGGTAGGGTTAGGGTGAGGGCTAGGGTGAGGTTGAGGGTTATTGATAGGGTTAGGTTGAGGTTTAGGGTTAAGGTGATGGTTAGGGTTAGTGTGAGGGTTAGTGTTAGGATTAGGTTTCGTTTCAGGGTGAGGGTAAGTGTTAAGATGAGGGTGAGTGTTAGGGTGAGAGTTATGGTTAGGGTTATGATTATTATTTGGATTAGGGTTATTTTAGGGTTAGGGTTATGGTTATGGTTATGGTGAGGGTGAGGGTGAGGGTGAGGGTTTGGGTTAGGTTTACGGTGAGGTTTAGGTTTAGGGTTATGGTTAGAGTTAGGTTTAGGTTGAGGGTGAGGTTTAGGTTTAGATTTAGGGTTAGGGGGAGAGTTAGGGTGAGGGTTACGGTTAGGGTTAGTGTTAGGTTTACGGTTAGGGTGAGGGTTAGTTTGAGGGTTAGGTTTAGGGTTAGGGTTAGGTTGAGGATTCGAGTTATGGTGAGGGTGAGGGTGAGGGTTAGGGTGAGGGTTAGGCTTAGGCTTAGGGTTAGGCTGAGAGTGAGGGTGGGGTGAGGATTAGGTTTAGGGTGATGGTTAAGGTTAGTGTTAGGTTTAGGGTTAGGATTTGGGTTAGGGTTAGGATTAGGGTTAGGGTGAGGGCTAGGTTGAGGGTGAGGGTTCGGGTTAGGTTTAGGCTTAGGGTTAGGGTTAGGCTGAGGCTGTGGGTTAGGGTGAGCGTTAAGGTTAGGGTGATGCTTAGGTTTACAGTCCGGGTGAGGGTTAGGATGAGGGATAGGGTTATGGTGAGGGTTAGGGTGAGGTTGACAATAAGGCTTAATGTGAAGGTTAGGCTGGGGTTTGGGTGAGGTTTAGGGTTCAGGTTACAGTGATGGAGAGGGTTAGGGTTAGGTTGAGGGTTAGGGTTAGGATTAGGGTTAGTGTGAGGGTTAGGGTTAGGGTTAGGGTTAGTGTTAGGATGAGGATTAGGGTTAGGATTAGGGTTAGGGTGAGGGCTAGTGTGAGGGTGATGTTTAGGGTTAGGCTTAGACTTCGGTTTAAGTTGAATCTGAGGGTGAGTTTGAAGGTTAGCGTTAGCATGATGGTTAGGGTTATGGTTATTCTGCGGGTTCGGATGAGGGTTAGGGTTAGGGTGAGGGTTATAGTGAGGGTGACAGTAAGGGTAAATGTGAGGGTTAGGGTTAGGGTGAGTGTTAGCGTGAGGATAAGGGTTAGGGTTAGGGTGAGGGTGAGGGTTAGATTGAATATTAGTCTTAGGATTAGTTTGAGGTTTAGGGTGAGGGTTAGGGGTAGCGTTGGGGTGAGGGCTGGGGTGAGGGTGAGGGTTAGGGATAGGGTTAGGTTGAGGTTTAGGGTTAAGGTGATGGTTAGGGTTAGTGTGAGGATTAGTGTTAGCATTAGGGTTAGTTTTAGGTTGAGGGTAAGTGTTAGGGTGAGGGTTAGGGTTAGGGTGAGAGTTATGGTTTCTGTTAGGATTAGTGTTAGGGTTAGTGTTATTTTTAAGGTTAGGGTTTGGCTTATTGTTACGGTGAAGTTGAGGGTCAGGATCAGGGTTACGGTTAGGCTGAGGTTTAGGTTTACGGTTATGGTTAGAGTTAGTTTTAGGTTGAGGGTAAGGTTCAGGTTTAGAGTTAGGGTTAGGGGGAGGGTTAGGGGGAGGGTTAGGGGGAGGGTTAGGGTTAGGGTTAGTGTTAGTGTTAGGATTAGGGTTTGGGTGAGTGTGACGGTTAGTGTTAGGGTTAGGCATAGGTTTAGGGTTAGGCTGAGGGGGAGGGGGAGGGGGAGGGTTAGGGTTAGGGTGAGGGTTAGGGTTAGGGTTAGGGTGAGGGTTAGGATGAGGTTTAGGGTTAGGATTAGGGTTAGGTTGAGGGAAAGGGTGAGGGTGAGTTGTAGAGTTAGCATTATGGCGAGGTTTATGATTAGGGTTAGGGTTAGGGTTAGGGTGAGGGTTAGGTTTAGGGCTACTTTGAGTGTGAGGGTTAGGGTTAGGGTGAGGGTTCGTGTTAGGGTTAGTGTGAGGGTGAGGGTTAGGATTAGGGTTAGGGTTATTGGTAGTGTTATGGTTAAGGTTAAGTTTGCAGTGAGGCTGAGGCTGAGGGTGAGGTTTAGGGTTAAGGTTAGGGTGAGTTTTAGGGTTAAGGTTATGGTTAGGGTTAGGATGGGGGCTTGGGTTAGGGTTAGGATTACGGTGAGGGTGAGCGTTAGGGTTAAGGTTAAATTTAGGGTTAGTGTTATGGTTAGGGTTAGAGTTACAGTGAGGGTTAGGGTGAGGGTTTGGTTTAGTGTTAGGTTGAGGTTTAGGTTGAGGGTGAAGTTTAGGGTTAGAGTAAGGTTTAGGGGAAGGTTTAGGGTAAGGGTTAGGTTTAGGGTTAGTGTTAGGGTTAGGGTTAGGTTGAGGGTTAGGTTGAGGTTTATTGTTAGGGTTAGGGTTACTTTGAGGATTAGGGTTATGGTGAGGGTGAGTGTGAGGGTTAGGGTTAGGGTTAGGCTAAGGCTTAGGGTTAGGCTGAGAGTGAGGGTGGGGATGAGGATTAGGTTTAGGGTGATGGTTAGGGTTAGCGTTAGGTTTAGGGTTAGGATTGGGGTTAGGGTAAGGATTAGGGTTAGGGTGAGGGCTAGGGTGAGGGTGAGGGTTCGGGTTAGGTTTAGGCTTATGGTTAAGGTTAGGCTAAGGCTGTGTGTGAGGGTGAGGGTTAGGGTTAGGGTGATGCTTAGGGTTACATTCAGGGTGAGGGTTAAGATGAGGTTTAGGGTTAGGGTGAGTGTTAGGGTGAGGTTGACGGTCAGGGTAAAGGTGAAGGTTAGGCTGAGAGTGAGAATTAACGTAAGGGTGAAGATTAGGTTTAGGTTTAGGGTTATGGTTTGGGTTGGGGGAGGGTGAGGTTAAGATTGAGGATTAGTTTAAGGGTTAGCCTGAGGTTTAGGGTGAGGGTGAGGGTAAGGGTTAGGGTGAGGGTGAGGGTTAGGGTTAGGGTGAGGTTTAGGTTTAGGGTGATGATTAGGGTTAGTGTGAGGATTAGTGTTAGGGTTAGGGTTAGTTTTAGGGTGAGTGTGTTAGGGTTTGGGTTAGGGTTAGAGTGAGGGTTAGGTTGAGGTTTATTGTTAGGGTTAGGTTTAGGTTGAGGATTAGGGTTATGTTGAGGGTGAGTGTGAGGGTTAGGGTTAGGGTTAGGCTTAGGATTAGGGTTAGGCTGAGAGTGAGGGTGGGGATGAGGATTAGGTTTAGGGTGATGTTTAGTGTTAGGGTTAGGTTTAGGGTTAGGATTGGGGATAGGGTTAGGATTAGGGTTAGGGTGAGGGCTAGGGTTAGGGTTAGGGTTATGGTTAGGGTTAGGGTTAGGGTTAGGCTGAGGCTGTGTGTGAGGGTGAGGGTTAGGGTTAGGGTGATGCTTAGGGTTACAGTCAGGGTGAGGGTTAGGGTTAGGGTGAGTGTTAGGGTGAGGTTTACGGTAAGGGTAAAGGTTAAGGTTAGGCTGAGAGTGAGGATTACGGTAATGGTCAGGGTTAGGTTTAGGTTGAGGGTTAGGGTTCTGGTTAGGGTGAGGGTGAGGTTAAGATTGAGGATTAGTTTTAGGGTTAGTCTGAGGTTTAGGGTTTAGGTGAGGATTCGGGTTAGGGTTAGGGCTAGGATGAGGGTGAGGGTCAGGGTTAGGTTGAGGTTTAGGTTTAGGGTGACGATTAGGGTTATTGTTAGGATTAGTGTTAGGGTTAGGGTTAGTGTTACGGTGAGGGTAAGTGTTAGGGTGAGGGTTAGCTTTAGGGTGAGTTTTATGGCTAGAATGATGATTAGGGTTAGGTATAGGGTTATTGTTGGGGTTAGGGTTAGGGTTACAGTTACGGTGAGGGTGAGGGTTAGGGTTAGGTTGAGGGTGAGGTTTATGTTTAGGGTTAATGTTAGAGTTAGGGTTAGTGTGAGGGTGCGGTTTAGGGTTAGAATTAGTGTTATTGTTAGTGTTAGGGTTAGGGTGAGGGTTAGTGTGAGGATTAGAGTTAGGCTTAAGCTTAGGTTTAGGCTTAGGCTTAGGCCGAGTGTGAGGGTGAGTGTTAGGGTTAGGGTTAGGGTCAGGGTTAGGGTGAGGTTTATGGTTAGGTTGAGCGCTAGGTTGATGGTTAGTGTGAGGTTTAGGGTTAGGGTTAGGGTTATGGTGAGGGTGAGTGTTAGGTTTAGGGTTAGGTTTAGTGTTATTGTTAGGGTTAGGGTTAGATTTACCGTGAGGGTGAGGGTGAGGATCCGGGTTAGGGTTAGGATGAGGTTTAGGGTTTGGGTTAGAGTTAGGATGAGGGTGAGGGTGAGATTGAGTGTTAGAGTTAGGTTTAGGGTGAGAGTTAGTGTGAGGGTTAGGGTTAGGGTTAGTTTTAGGATTAGGTTGAGGGTTAGGATGAGGGTGAGTGTTAGGGTTAGTGTTAGGATTAGGATTAGGGTTAGTGTTAGGCTGAGTCTTTGGTTTATGCTTAGGGTTAGGGTTAGGCTAAGGGTTAAGCTGAGGGTGAGGGTAAGGGTGAGGGTTAGGGTTAGCGTTTGGGTTAGGGTTAGCGTTAGGTTGAGGGTTAGGGTTCGGGTTAAGTTCAGAGTTTGGGTGAGGTCTAGGGTTCAAGTTACAGTGATGGTGAGGGTTAGAGTTAGGTTGAGGGTTAAAGTTAGGATTAGGGTTAGTGTGAGGATTAGGGTTAGGGTTAGGGTTAGTGTTAGGATGAGGATTAGGGTTAGGATTAGGGTTAGGGTGAGGACTAAGTTGAGGGGGTGGGATAGGTTTAGTGTTAGGGTGAAGTTTAGGGTTCGGGTTAGGGTGAGGTTGGGTTAGGATGAGGGTTAGGTTTATGCTGAGGATGAGGGCTAGAATTACTCTGAGGGTTAGGGTCAAGAAGAGGGTTAGGGTTAGGATTAGGGTTAGTGTTAGGATTATTATTAGTGTTAAGTTTATGGTTACATTTGCAGTGAGGGTGAGGCTGAGGGTGAGGGTTAGGGATAGGATTAGTGTTAGGGTTAGGTTTAGGGTTTGGATTAGTGTTATTGTTAGTGTTAGGGTTAGTGTTACCGTCAGGGTGAGGGTGACGGTAAGGCTGGGGTTTAGGGTTAGGGTTAGGGTGAGGTTTAGGGTTAGGGTTAAGATTAGGGTTAGGGTGAGTGTGAGGTTTAGGGTTAGAGTTAGCGTTAGGGGGAGGGTTAGGGGGAGGGTTAGCTTTAGGGTTAGGATTAGTGTTAGGATTAGGGTTAGGGTGAGGGTGAGTGTGAGGGTTAGGTTTAGGGTTAGGCTTACACATAGGGTTAGGCTGAGGGTGAGGCTGACGGTGAGGGTTAGAGTTAGGGTTAGGGTTAGCATTAGGATTACGTTGAGGGTGAGTGTGTGGGTTAGGATTAGGTTTAGGGTTAGGGTTAGGGTTAGGATGAGGGTGAGGTTGTGGGTGATAATTAGGGTTATGGTGAGGGTTAGGATTAGGGTTAGGGTGAGGGTTATGATGAGGGTTAAGTTTAGGATTAGGTTTAGGGTGATGGCTAGTGTGAGGGTGAGGTTTAGGGTTAGGGTTAGGGTGAGCTTCAGGGTTAGAGTTAGGGTCAGGGTGAGGTTTAGTGTTACAGTTAGTGTTAGGGTCAGGGTTAGGGTTAGGGTTAGGTTGAGTGTTAGGGTTAGTGTGAGGGTTATGGTTATGGTTAGGATTAGGATTAGGGTTAGGATGAGGGTGAATGTTCGGGTTAGGTTTAGACTTCGGCTTAGGCTGAGGGTGAGGGTGAGGGTTAGGGTTAATGTGTGGGTGAGGGTTAGAGTTAGGGTGATGCTTAGGGTTACAGTCAGGGTGAGGGTTAGGATGAGTGTTAGGGTTAGTGTGAAGGTTAGGGTGAGGGTGACAGTAAGGGTAAAGTTGCGGGTTAGGCTGAGAATGAGGATTATGGTAAATGTGAGGGTTAGGGCATGGGTGAGGGTTAGAGTTAGGGTTAGGTTGAGGGTGTGTTTTAGATTAAGGATAGTTTTAGGGTTAGTGTGAGGTTTAGGGTGAGTATGATAATTATGGTTAGGGTGAGGGCTAGGGTGAGTGTGAGGGTTAAAGTTAGGGTTAGGGTGCGTGTTAGGGTTACGGTGATGATTAGGGTTAGTGTGAGGGTTAGTTTTAGGGTTAGGGTTAGTGTTAGGGTGAGGGTAAGTATAAGGGTGAGGGTTAGGGTTAGGGTGAGGGTTATGGTTAGAATGAGGGTTAGGGTTAGGGTTAGGGTTATTGTTAGGTTTAGGTTTAGGGTTAGGCTGAGGGTTAGGTTTAGGATTAGGGTTAGGGTGAGTGCTAGGGTGAGGGTTAGGGTTAGGCTTAGGCTTAGGTTTAGGCTTAGGCTGAGGGTGAGGTTGATGGTTAGGGTTAGCGTGATGGTTAGGGTTATTGTTAGGCTGAGTTTTAGGATGAGGGATAGGGTTAGGGTTAGGGTTAGGGTGAGGGTGACCCTAAGGGTAAAGGTGAGGGCTAGGGTTAGGGTGAGGGTTAGGGTGAGGATTAGATTTTGGGTTAGGGTGAGGGTGAGGGTTAGATTGAGTATTAATATTAGGGTTAGGGTGAGGGCTAGGGTGAGGGTGAGGGTTAGGGATAGTGTTAGGTTGAGGTTTAGGGTTAAGGTGATGGTTAATGTTAGTGTGAGGGTTAGTGTTAGGATTAGGGTTAGTTTTAGGGTGAGGGTAAGTGTTAGGGTGAGGGTTAGGGTTAGGGTGAGAGTTATGGTTAGGGTTAGGATTAGTGTTAGGGTTAGGGTTATTTTTAGGGTTACGGTTAGGCTTATGGTTAAGGTGAGGGTGAGGGTGAGGTTTAGGGTTAGAGTTAGGGTGAGGTTTACGTTTAGGGTTATGGTTAGAGTTCGGGTTAGGTTTAGGGTGAGGTTTAGAGTTAGGGTTAGGGAGAGGGTTATGGTGAATTTTAGGGTTAGGGTTAGGGTTAGTTTTAGAATAAGGGTTAGGGTGAGGGTGAGTGTGAGGGTTATGGTTAGGGTTAGGCTTAGGCATAAGTTTAGGCTGAGGGTGAGGGTGAGGGCAAGGGTTAGGTTTAGGGTGAGTGTTAGCGTTAGGGTTAGTTTGAGGGTTAGGATGAGGTTTAGGGTTAGGATTAGGGTTAGGCTGAGGGCAAGGTTGAGGGTGAGGTTTAGAGTTAGCATTATGGCGAGGTTTAGGATTAGGGTTAGGATTAGGGTTAGGGTGAGTGTTAGGGTTAGGTTTACTGTGAGGGTGAGGGTTAGGTTTAGGGTGAGGGTTAGGGTTAGGGTTAGAGTGAGGGATATTGTTAGTGTTATGGTTAAGGTTAAGTTTAGAGTGAAGGTGAGGCTGAGGGTGAGATTTAGGGTTAGGGTTAAGGTGAGGTTTAGGGTTAGTGTTAGGGTTAGGGTTAGGGTGAGGGTTAGGGTGAGGGTGAGGTTTAGGGTTAGAGTTAGCGTTACTGTTAGTGTTAGGGTTAGGGTGACAGTGCTCTCACTGTTAGGTTTAGGCTTAAGCTTAGGTTTAGGCTTAGGCTTAGGCGGAGCTTGAGGGTGAGGGTTAGGGTTTGGGTTAGTGTGAGGGTTAGGGTGAGGGTTAGGGTTAGGATGAGGTTTAGGGTGAGGGTGAGGGTTAGGATTAGTGTTAGGGTTAGGGTTAGGTTGAGAATGAGGTTTAGGGTTAGAGTTAGGATTAGGGGGAGGGTTAGGTTGAGGTTTAGTTTTAGGGTTAGTGTTAGGGTTAGGGTTAGGGTGAGGGTTAGGTTGAGGTTTAGGGTTAGGGTTAGGGTTAGGATTAGTATTAGGTTTAGTGTGATGGTGAGTGTGAGGGTTAGGGTTAGGCTTAGGCTTAGGCTTAGGGTTAGGCTGAGCATGAGGATGGGGGTGAGGATTAGGGTTCGGGTGATGGTTAGGTTTATCGTTAGATTGAGGGTTATGATGAGGGTTAGGGTTAGGATTAGGGTTAGGGAGAGGGCTAGGGTGAGGTTGAGGTTTAGGGTTATTTTTAGCCTTAGGCTTAGGGTTATTCTGAGGCTGACGTTGAGGGTGAGTGTTAGGGTTAGTGTTAGGGTTAGGGTTAGGGTGAGGGTTAGTCTGAGGGTGATTGCTAGGCTGGTCATTAATGACAGGGTTAGGATTAGGGATAGGGTTAGTTTTAGGATTAGGTTTAGATTGAGGGTGTGTGTGAGGGTTAGGGTTAGGGTTAGGCTTAGGCTTAGGGTTAGAGTGAGTGTTAGGTTTAGGGATCGGTTTAGGCTGAGAGTGAGGGTTAGGGTTAGGGTTAGGCTGAGTGTGAGGGTGAGGTTTAGGGGTTAGGGTTAGTGTGAAAGTTAGGGTTATGAGGAGGGTTATGGTTAGATTGAGGTTTAGGGTTAAGTTTAGGCTTAGGGTGAGGGCAAGGGTGAGAGTGAGGGTTAGGGTTAGGGTTAGGTTGAGTTTTTGGTGAGGGTGAGGTTTAGGGTTAGGGTTAGGGTGAGTTTAAGGGTTATGGTTAGGGTTACCGTTTTAGCGAGGGTGAGGGTTAGGGTTAGATTTAGGGTAGGGTGAGGGTTAGGGTGAAGGTTAGGGTGAGGGTTAGGTTTAGTGTTAGTGTTAAGGGTAGGGTTAGGATGAGGGTTAAGGTGAGGGTGAGGGTTAGGGTAAGGTTTAGGATTAGGATTAGTGTTAAGGTGAGGGTGAGTATGCGGGTTAGTGTTAGGGTTAGTATTAGGGTTAGGGTGAGGGTGAGGGTTAACTTTAAGGTTTGGTTTAGAGTGAATGTTAGGGTGAGGTTTAGGCTGTGCGTGATTGCTAGGGTGGTGGTTAATATGAGGGTTAGGGTTAGGGATATGGTTAGGTTTAGGATTAGGTTTAGATTGAGGGTGAGTTTGAGGGTTAGGGTTAGGGTTAGGCTTAGGCTTAGAGTTAGAGTGAGTGTTAGGGTTAGGGTTTGGTTTAGGGTGAATGTGATGGTTAGGGTTAGGGTTAGGGTGAGGGTGAGGGTGATGGTAAGGGTTAGGGTTAGTGTGAAAGTTATGGTTATGGTGAGGGTTATGGTTAGGGTGAGGGTTAGGCTTAGGTTTAGGCTTAGGGTGAGGGCTAGGGTGAGAGTGAGGTTTAGGGTTAGGGTTAGGGTGAGTTTTAGGGTGAGGGTGAGTTTTAGGGTTAGGGTTAAGGTGAGTTTTAGGGTTATGGTTAGGGTTAGGGTTAAGGCGAGTGTGAGGGTTAGGGTTAGATTTAGGGTTAGGGTTAAAGTTAGTGTTAGGGGCAGTGAGAGTTAGGGTGAGGGTTAGGGTTAGTGTTACTGTTAGGGGCAGGGTTAGGAAGAGGGTTAGGGTGAGGGTGAGGGTTAGGATATGTGTTAGGATTAGGATTAGGGTTAAGGTGAGCGTGCATGTTTGTGTTAGTGTTAGGGTTAGTATTAGGTGTAGGGTGAGGTTGACTGTTAGCTTTAGGGTTAGGTTTAGAGTGAGTGTTAGGGTGAGGGTTAAGGTGAGGGTTAGGGATAGGATTAGAGTTAGGATATGTGCTAGGATGATCGACAGTGTTAGGGTTAGGTTTAGAGTGAGAGTTATGGTGAGGGTTAGGTTTAGGGTTAGTGTTAGGTTTAGAGTTGGTGTTAGGGTTAGGATTAGGTTTACGGTGACTGTGGGTGTGACAGTTAGGGTTAGGGTTAGTGTTAGACTTAGGGTTAGGCTGAGGCTGAGGGTGAGGATGAGGGTTAGATTTAGGATGAGATTTGGTTTAGGTTTAGAGTGAGGGTTAGGGTGAGGGTTAGGGTTAGGATTAGGGTTAGGGTATGTCCTAGGGTGAGGATTAGGGTTAGGGTTATTTTAAGTGTAAGGTTTAGCACTAGGGTTAGGGTGAGGGTTAGGGTTAGGGTGAGGGTTTGGGTTAGGGTTAGAGTTACTGTGAGGGTGAGTTTTAAGTTTAGGTTTAGGGTTATTGTTATTCTTAGGGTGAGGGTTAAAGTTAAGGTTAAGGTTAAGGTAAGGGTGAGGGTGAGGGTGATGTTGATGGTTAGTTTTAGGGTTGGGATGAGGTTTAGAGTTATGGTTACTGTTAGGGTGAGGGTGAAGTTTAGGGTTAGTGTTAGGTTTAGGGTTAGGGTTAGTGTGAGTGTTAGGGTTACATTTAATATTATGGTTAGGGTTATGGTGAGGGCTAGTGTGAGGGTGAGCATTAGGGTTAGGGTTAGGCTTAGGCTTAGTGTTAAGCTGAGGGTGGGGGTGAGGGAAAGGGTTAGGCTTAGGCTTAGGGTTAGGCTGGGGGTGAGAGTGAGGGTTAGGTTTAGGGTGAGGGTGAGTTTTAGGGTTAGGGTTAGCGTTAGGGTGCGGATTAGTGTGAGGGTTAGGGTTAGGGTTAGTTTTACGGTTACGGTGAGAGTGAGGGTGACTGTGATGGTTAGGCTTAGCCTTAGGCTTAGGCTTATGCTTAGGCCGAGCTTGAGGGTGAAAGTGAGGGTGAAGTTTAGGGTGATTGTTAGGGTTTTAGGGTTAGGTTGAGGGTTAGGGTTAGGGTTAGGGTGAGGTTTACGTTTAAGTTTAGGGCTAGGGTGAGTGCTAGGGTGAGCGTGAGGGTAAGGGTTAGAGTTAGGGTGAGGTTTAGGGATAGGGATAGGTTTATGGTTAGGGTGAGTGTTAGGGTGAGGATTACGGTGAGGGTGAGGGTTAGGGTTAGAGTTAGGGTTAGGGTTAGGGTGAGGGTGATGGTGAGGGTTAGATTAGGGTTAGGGTTAGTGTTATTGTTAGTGTTATGTTTAGGTTTAAGTTTACAGTGAGGGTGAGGCTGAGGGTGAGTGTTAGGTTTAGGGTTAGGGTGAGATTTAGCTTAGGGTTAGGGTAAAGGTTAGGATAAGGGTTTGGGTTAGTGTTAGGATTACGGTGAGCGTGAGTGTTAGGTTTAAGGTGATGGTTATTGTTACTGTTAGGTTTAGGGTTAGAATTACGGCGAAGGTGAGGGTGAGTGTGAGGGTTAGGGTTAGGGTGAGGTTTAGGGTTAGGGTTAGGTTTAGGGTGAGGGTGAGGGTGAGGTTTAGGGTTAGATTTAGGGTTAGGGTGAGGTTTAGGGTGAGGTTTAGGGTTAGGGTTAGTGTTAGGGTTAGGGTTAGGGTGAGGGTTAGTATGAGGGTGAGGGTTAGGGTGAGGGTTAGAGTTAGGGTTAGGATTAGGATTAGGGTGAGTGTTAGGGTGAGTGTTTGGTTTAGGCTTAGGATTAGGGTTAGGATTAGCATTAAGCTGAGAGTGAGGGTGAGGGTGAGGTTTAGGGTTAGGGTTTGGGTTAGGCTTAGCGTTTGGGTGAGAGTTAGGGTTAGGGTGAGATTTATGATGAGGATTAGGTTTAGGATTAGTGTTAGGGTTAGGGTGAGGGTGAGGGTTCGGATGAGGGTGATGCTTAGGATTAGGGTTAGGGTGAGGGTGAGGGTGAGTTTTAGGGTTAGATTTAGGGTTAGGTAAGGGATAGGGAGAGGTTTAGGGTTAGGGTTAGTGTTAGTTTTAGGGTTAGGGTGAGGGTTAGTGTTAGGTTGAGGGTAACTATTAGGGTGAGGGTTAGGGTTATGGTGACGGTTATGGTTACAATGAGGGTTAGGGTTAGGTTTAGGGTTATTGTTAGGGATAGGGTATGGTTATTGTGAGGGTTAGGGTTAGGTTTACGCTGAGGTTTATATTAAGGGTTAGGGTTAGAGTTAGTGTTAGGGTGAGGGTGAGGTTTAGGGTTAGAGTTAGCATTAGTGTTAATGTTAGGGTTAGTGTGAAGGTTAGTGTGAGGGTTAGGGTTAGGGTTAGGGTGAGTGTTAGGATGAGGTGTAGGGTTAGGATTAGGGTTAGGGTGAGCACTAGGGTGATGGTTAATGTGAGGGTTAGTGTTAGGGATGGGGTTAGGTTTAAGATTAGCTTTAGATTGTGGGTGAGTGTGAGGGTTAGGGTTAGGTTTAGGGTTAGGGTTAGAGTGAGTGTTAGGGATAAGATTTGGTTTAGGGTGAGTTTGAGTGTTAGGGTTAGGGTTAGGGTGAGGGATAGGGTGAGGTTTAGGTTTTAGATTAGGGCTAGGGTGAGTGCTAGGGTGACGGTGAGGGTTAGGGTTAGAGTTAGGGTGCGGTTTAGGGATAGGTTTAGGTTTAGGGTTAGGGTGAGTGTTAGGCTGAGGGTTACGTTGAGGGTGAGGGTTAGGGTTAGGGTGAGGGTTATGGTTAGGTTGAGGTTGAAGGTAAGATTAGCGTAGGGTTATTGTTATTGTTAGTGTTATGGTTAGGTTTAAGTTTACAGTGAGGGTGAGGCTGAGGGTGAGGGTTAGGTTTAGGGTTAGGGTGAGGTTTAGGTTAGGGTTAGGGTAAGGGTTAGGGTGAGGCTTTGGGTCAGGTTTACGATTATGGTGAGGGTGAGTGTTAGGTTTAGGGTGAGGGTTAATGTTATTGTTAGGGTTAGGGTTAGAGTTACGGTGAAGGTGAGGGTGAGTGTGAGGGTTAGGGTTAGGGTGAGGTTTAGGGTTAGGGTTAGGGTTAGTGTTAGGGTTATTGTGAGGGTGAGGGTTAGGATGAGGTTGAGGTTTAGGGTGAGGTTTAGAGTTAGGGTTAGGATTAGGATTAGGGTAAGTGTTAGGGTGAGTGTTTGGGTTAGGCTTATGGTTAGTGTTAGGCTTAGCGTTAAGCTGAGGGTGAGGGTGAGGGTTAGGATTAGGGTTAGGTTTTCGGTTAGGGTTAGCATTTGGGTGAGATTTAGTGTTAAGGTTAGGGTGAGAGTTAGGATGAGGATTAGGGTTAGGATTAGTGTTAGGGTTAGGTTTAGTTTGAGGTTTAGGATGAGGTTGATGTTTAGGATTAGGGTTAGCGTGAGAGTGAGGGTGAGTTTTAGGGTTAGAGTTAGGGTTAGGGTAAGGGATAGGGTGAGGTTTAGGGTTCGGGTTAGTGTTAGGTTTAGGGATAGGGTGAGGGTTAGTGTTAGGGTGAGGGTTAGGTTTAGGGTTAGGATTAGGATTAGGGTTAGTTTGAGGGTGAGTATGAGGGTTAGGGTTAGGTTTAGGTTTAGGCATAGGGATAGGCTGTGGGTGAGGGTGAGGGTGAGGGTGAGGGTTAGGGTTAGGGTGAGGGTGCGGTTTAGGGTTAGAGTTAGTGTTAAGTTGATGTTTAGTGTGAGGGTTAGTGTTAGGGTTAGTGTTAGTGTTAGGGTTAGGGTTAGGGTTAGGGTTAGGTTGAGGGTTAGGTTTAGGGATAGGGTTAGGTTTAGTATTTGGTTTTTGGTGAGGTTGACTGTGAGGGTTATGGTTATGGTTATGATTAGGCTTCGGGTTAGGTTTAGGGTGAGGTTTTTGTTTAGGGTTAGGGTTAGAGTTAGGGTTAGGGTGAGGGTGAGGTTTAAGGGTAGAGTTAGCGTTAGTGTTTGTGTTAGGGTTAGGGTGAGGTTTAGGGTTAGGATGAGTGTTATTATGAGTGTTAGATTTAAGATTAGGATTAGGTTGAGGGCTAGCATAAGAGTTTGGGTTAGGGTTAGGGTTAGGGAGAGGTTTAGGGTTAGGATTAAGTTTAGGCATAGGGTGAGGGTTAGGGTTAAGGTTATGATGAAGGTGAGGGTTAGGGTAAGGTTGAGGGTTAGGATTAGGTCTAGGTTTAGGGTGAGGTTTAGGGTTAGGGTGAGGGCTAGGGTGAGGGTGAGGTTTAGGGTTAGGGTGAGGTTTAGGGTTAGAGTGATGTTTAGGTTTAGTCTGAGAATTAGTGTTAGGTTTAGTGTTAGTGTTAGGGTGAGGGTAAGTGTTAGGGTGAGGTTTAGGGTTATTTTGACATTTATGGTTACAATGAGGGTTAGGGCTATATTTAGGATTATTGTTAGGGTTAGGGTTAGGGTTTCGGTTACTGTGAGGGTGAGGGTTACGGTTCGGTTTAGGGTGAGGTTTATATTAAGGGTTAGGGTTAGAGTTCGGGTTAGGGTGAGGGTGTGGTTTAGGGTTAGAGTTAGCGTTAGTGTTAGTGTTAGAGTTAGGGTGAGGGTTAGTGTCATGTTTAGGGTTAGGCTTGAGCTTAGGGTTAGGCTTTGGCTTAGGCCAAGAGTGAGGGTGAGGGTTAGGGTTAAGGTTAGGTTGAGAGTTAGGATTAGGGTTAGGGTGAGTGTTAGGATGTGGTGTAGTGTTAGGATTAGGGTTAGGGTGAGCGCTAGGGTGATGGTTAATGTGAGGGTTAGGTTTAGGGATAGGGTTAGGTTTAGGATTAGGTTTAGATTGAGGGTGAGTGTGAGGGTTAGTGTTAGGGTTAGGCTTAGGCTTAGGGTTAGTGTGAGTGTTAGGGTTAGGGTTTGGTTTAGGGTGAGGTTGAGGGTTAGGGTTAGGGTTAGGGTTAGGGTAAGGGTGAGGGTGAGTGTTAGGGTTAGGGTGAGGACTAGGGTGAGGCTGAGGGTTAGGGTTTGGGTGACGTTTAGGGTTAGTGTGAGGATTAGTGTTAGGGTTAGGGTTAGTGTTAGGTTGAGGGTTAGTGTTAGGGTGATGGTTAGGGTTAGGTTTAGGGTTATGGTTAGAATGAGGTTTAGGGTTAGGTTTAGGATTATTGTTAGGGTTAGGGTTAGGGTTAGTGTTACAGTGAGGGTGATGGTTAGGGTTAGGTTTAGGGTGAGGTTTTTGTTTAGGGTTAGGGTTAGAGTTAATGTTAGGGTGAGGGTGAAGTTTAGGGTTAGAGTTAGCGTTAGTGTTTGTGTTAGGGTTAGGGTGACAGTTAGTGGGAGGGTTAGGGTTAGGCTTAGGCGGAGCATGAGGGTGAGGGTTAGGGTTAGGGTTAGTGTTAGGGTTAGGGTGAAGGTTAGGGTTAGGATGAGGTTTAAGGTGATGGTGAGGGTTAGGATTAGGGTTAGGGGTAGGATCATTGTTAGTGTTAAGGTCATGGTGACGTTTGCAGTGAGGGTGTGGCTGAGGGTGAGGGTTAGGTATAGGATTAGTGTTAGGATTAGGATAAGGGTTAGGATTAGTGTTATTGTTAGGGTGAGGGTTAGAATTACATTGAGGGTGAGGGCGAGGGTAAGGGTGAGGGTTAGCATTAGGATTAGGGTGAGGTTTAGGGCTAGGGTTAGGATTAGGTTTAGGATGAGTGTGAGGTTTAGGGTTAGAGTTAGGGTTAGGGAGATGTTTAGGGTGAGAGTTCGGGTTAGGGTTAATGTTAGGGTTAGGGTTAGGGTGAGGGTTAGGTTTAGGTTTAGGGTTAGGGTTAGCATTAGGGTTAGGGTTAGCATTAGTGTTAGGATTAGTGTTAGGGTGACGGTGAGTGTGAGGGTTAGCGTTAGGGTTAGGCTTAGGCTTAGGGTTAGGCTGAGGGTGAGGTTGGGGGTGAGGATTAGGGTTCGGGTGATGGTTAGGGTTAGGGATAGGTTCAGTTATAGGATGAGAGTAAGGGTTAGGATTAGGTTTAGGGTGAGGGTGAGGGTTAGGGTTAGGCTTAGGGTGAGGGCTAGGGTGAGAGTGAGGGTTAGGATTAGGGTTAGGGTGAGTTTAGGGTGAGAGTGAGGTTTAGGGTTAGGATTAGGGTGAATTTAGGGTTATGGTAAGGGTTACAGTTTAGGCGAGGGTGATGGTTAGGGTTAGATTTAGGGTTAGGGTGAGGGTTAGGTTGAGGGTTAGGGTTAGTGTTAGTGTTAACGGTAGGTTTAGGATGAGGGTTAGGGTGAGGTTGAGGGTTATGGTAAGGGTTAGGATTAGGATTAGAGTTAAGGTAAGGTGAGTGTGAAGGTTAGTGTTAGGGTTAGTATTAGGGGTAGGGTGAGGGTGAGGGTTAACTTTAGGGTCGGTTTATAGTGAGGGTTAGGGTGAGGTTTAGGCTGAGGGTGATTCCTAGGGTGGTGGTTAATATGAGGGTCAGGGTTAGGGATAGGGTTAGGTTTAGGATTAGGTTTAGATTGAGGGTGAGTGTGAGGGTTAGGGTTAGGGTTAGGGTTAGGCTTAGGGTTAGAGTGAGTGTTAGGGTTAGGGTTTGGTTTAGGGTGAAGGTGAGGGTTAGGGTTAGGGTTAGGGTGAGTGTGAGTGTGAGGGTTAGGGTTAGGGTTAGTGTGAAATTTAGGGTGATGATAAGGGTTATGGTTAGTGTGAGGGTTAGGGTTAGAGTTAGGCTTAGGGTGAGGGCTAGGGTGAGTGTGAGGTTTAGGGTTAGGGTTAGGGTGAATTTTAGGGTGAGGGTGAGGTTTAGGGTTAGGGTTAGGGTGAGTTTTAGGGTTATGTTTAGGGTTAGGTTTAAGGCGAGTGTGACGGTTAGGGTTAGATTTAGGTTTAGGGTGAGGGTTAGAGTGAGGTTTAGGGTTAGTGTTAGTGTTAGGGTCAGGGTTAGGATGAGGGTTAGGGTGAGGGTGAGGGTTAGGGTAAGTGTTACGATTAGGATTAGGGTTAAGGTGAGGGTGTATGTGAGTGTTAGCGTTAGGGTTAGGATTAGGTGTAGGGTGAGGATGAGGGTTAGATTTAAGGTTAGGTTTAGAGTGAGGGTTAGGGTGAGGGTTATGATGAGGGTTAGGGATAGGATTAGCGGTAGGGTATGTGCTAGGAGGAGCAACAGTGTTAGGGTTAGGGTTAGAGAGAGGGTTAGGGTTAGGGTTAGGTTTAGGCTTAGTGTTAGGTTTAGGGTTGATGTTAGGGTTAGGATTAGGGTTATGATGACTGTCAGTGTGACAGTTAGGTTTAGGGTTAGTGTTAGGCTTAGGGTTAGGCTGAGGCTGAGGGTGAGGGTGAGGGTTAGATTTAGGGTGAGGGTTTGGTTTAGGGTTAGAGTGAGCGTTAGGGTGAGGATTAGGGTTAGGATTAGGGTTAAGATATATCCTAGGGTGAGGATTAGGGTTAGGGTTACTTTTTGTGTAAGGTTTAGCACTAGGGTTATGGTGAGGGTTAGGGTTAGAGTTACTGTGAGGGTGAGTTTTAAGTTTAGGTTTAGGGTTATTGTTATTCTTAGGGTTTGGGTTAAAGTTAAGGTTAAGGCAAGGATGAGGGTGACGGTGATGTTGAGGGTTAGGGTTAGGGTTAGGATGAGGTTTAGAGTTAGGGTTAGTGTTAGGGTGAGGGTGAGGTTTAGGGTTATTGTGAGGGTTAGGGTTAGGGTTAGTGTGAGTGTTAGGGTTATGTTTAATGTTATGGATAGGGTTATGGTGAGGGCTAGTGTGAGGGTGAGGGTTAGGGTTAGGGTTAGGCTTAGGCTTAGTCTTAAGCTGAGGGTGGGGGTGAGGGTTAGGGTTAGGCTTAGGCTTAGGGTTAGGCTGAGGTTGAGAGTGAGGGTTAGGTTTAGGGTGTGGGTGAGGTTTAGGGTTCGGGTTAGCGTTAGGGTGCGGGTTAGTGTGAGGGTTAGGGTTAGGGTTAGTGTTACGGTTACAGTGAGGGTGAGGGTGACTGTGATGGTTAGGCTTAGCCTTAGGCTTAGGCTTATGCTTAGGCCGAGCTTGTGGGTGAAGGTGAGGGTAAGGGTTAGGGTGATTGTTAGGGTTTTAGGGTTAGGGTGAGGTTTAGGGTTAGGGTTAGGGTGAGGTTTAGGTTTAAGATTAGGGCTAGGGTGAGTGCTAGGGTGAGGGTGAAGGTTAGGGTTAGAGTTTGGGTGAGGTTTAGGGTTAGGGTTAGGTTTACGGTTAGGTTGAGTGTTAGGGTGAGGATTACGGTGAGGGTGAGGGTTAGGGTTAGGGTGAGGTTTAGGGTTAGATTGACTGTGATGGCGAAGGTTAGATTAGGGTTAGGGTTAGTGTTATTGTTAGTGTTATAGTTAGGTTTAAGTTTCCAGTGAGGGTGAGGCTGAGGGTGAGGGTTAGGTTTAGGGTTAGGGTGAAGTTTAGCTTAAGGTTAGGGTAATGGTTAGGGTGAGGGTTTGGGTTAGGTTTAGGATTACTGTGAGGGTGAGTGTTAGGGTTAGGGTGAGGGTTAGTGTTATTGTTAGGGTTAGGGTTAGAGTTTCGGCGAAGAGGAGGGTGAGTGTGTGTGTTAGGGTTAGGGTGAGGTTTAGGGTTAGGGTTAGGTTTAGGGTGAGGGTGAGGGTGAGGTTTAGGGTTAGATTTAGGGTTAGTGTGAGGTTTAGGGTGAGGTTTAGGGTTAGGGTTAGTCTTAAGGTTAGGGTTAGGTTGAGGGTTAGGATGAGGGTGAGGGTTAGGGTGAGGGTTAGAGTTAGGGTTAGGATTAGGATTAGGGTTAGTGTTAGGGTGAGTGTTTGGGTTAGGCTTAGGGTTAGGGTTAGGCTTAGCATTAAGCTGAGGGTGAGGGTGAGGGTGAGGGTGAGGTTTAGGGTTAGGGTTTGGGTTAGGGTTAGCGTTTGGGTGAGAGTTAGGGTTAGGGTAAGAGTTAGGATGAAGATTAAGGTTAGGATTAATGTTAGGGTTAAGTTTAGGGTGAGGGTTAGAATGAGGGTGATGTTTAGGATTAGGGTGAGGGTGAGTTTTAGGGTTAGAGTTAGGGTTCAGGTAAGGGATAGGGAGAGGTTTAGGGTTAGGGTTAGTGTTAGGTTTAGGGTTAGGGTGAGGGTTAGTGTTAGGATGAGGGTAACTGTTAGGGTGATTGTTAGGATTATGGTGACTGTTATGGTTACAATTAGGGTTACGGTTAGGTTTAGGGTTATTGTTAGGGTTAGGGTTACGGTTAATGTGAGGGTTAGGGTTAGGTTTAGTGTGAGGTTTATATTAAGTGTTAGGGTTAGAGTTAGTGTTAGGGTGAGGGTGAAGATTAGGGTTAGAGTTAGCGTTGGTGTTAATGTTAGGTTTAGGGTGAGTGTTAGTGTGAGGGTTAGGGTTAGGGTTAGGGTGAGTGTTAGGATGAGGTGTAGGGTTAGGATTAGGGTTAAGGTGAGCGCTAGGGTGATGGTTAATGTGAGGGTTAGTGTTAGGGATAGGGTTAGATTTAAGATTAGGTTTAGTTTGAGGGTAAGTGTGAGGATTAGGGTTACGGTTAGGGTTAGGGTTAGGGTTAGAGTGAGTGTTAGGGTTAAGATTTGGTTTAGGGTGAGGGTGAGAGTTAGGGTTAGGGTTAGTGTGAAAGTTAAGCTTATGGTGAGGTTATGGTTAGGGTGAGGTTTAGGGTTAGGGTTAGGCTTAGGTAGAGGTTTAGGGTCAGGGCTAGGGTGAGAGTAAGGTTTAGAGTTAGGGTTAGGGTGAGTTTTAGGGTGAGGGTGAGGTTTTGGGTTAGGGTTAGGATGAGTTTTAGGGTTATGTTTAGGGTTCCGTTTAAGGCGAAGTTGAGGGTAAGGGTTAGATTTTCGGTTAGGGTTACGTGTAGGGTGAGGCTTAGGGTGAAGTTTAGGGTTAGTGTTAGTGTTAGGAGTAGGGTTAGGATGAGGGTTAAGGTGAGGGTGAGGGTTAGGGTAAGGGTTAGGATTAGGATTAGGGTTAAGTTTTGATTGAATGTGAGGGTTAGTGTTATGCTTAAGGTTAGGGTTAGGATTAGGGGTAGGGTGAGGGTGAGGGTTAACTTTAGGGTTAGGTTTAGTGTGAGGGTTAGGATGAGGGTTATGGTGAGGTTTAGGGATAGGATTAGCGTTAGGGTATGTGCTAGGATGAGCAATAGGTTTGGTTTAGGTTTAGAGTGAGGGTTAGGGTGAGGGTTAGGTTTAGGGTTAGTGTTAGGTTTAGGGTTGGTGTTAGGATTAGGATTAGAGTTATGATGACTGTGAGTGTGACGGTTAGGGTTAGGGGTAGTGTTAGGCTTAGGGTTAGGGTGAGGCTGATGATGAGTGTGAGGGTTAGATTTAGGATGAGGGTTTGGTTTAGGGTTAGAGTGAGGGTTAGGGTGAGAGTTAGGGTTAGATTAGGGTTAGGGTATGTCCTATGGTGAGGATTAGGGTTAGTGTTAGGTTTAGGGTGAGGTTTAGCATTAGGGTTAGAGTCAGGGTTAGGGTTAGGGTGAGTGTTTGGGTTAGGGTTAGAGTTACGGTGAGGGTGAATTTTAAGTTTAGGTTTCGGGTTATGGTTATTCTTAGGGTTAGGGTTAAGGTTAAGTTTAAGGTAAGGGTGAGGGTGAGGGTGATGTTGAGGGTTAGGGTTAGGGTTAGGATGAGTTTTAGAGTTAGGTTTAGTGTTAGGGTGAGGGTGAGGTTTAGGGTTATTGTTAGGGTTAGGGTTAGGGTTAGTGTGAGTGTTAGGGTTAGGTTTAGTGTTATGGTTAGGGTAATGGTGAGGGCTAGTGTGAGGGTGAGGGTTAGGGTTAGGGTTAGGCTTAGTCTTAGTGTTAAGCTGAGGATGAGAGTGAGGGTTAGGTTTAGGGTGAGGATGAGGTTTAGGGTTAGGGTTAGCGTTAGGGTGCGGGTTAGTGTGAGGGTTAGGGTTAGGTTTAGTGTTACGGTTACGGTGATGGTGAGGGTGAGTGTGAGGGTTAGGCTTAGCCTTAGGCTTACGCTTATGCTTAGGCCGAGCTTGAGGGTGAAGGTGAGGGTTAGGATTAGGGTGATTGTTAGGGTTTTAGGGTTAGGGTGAGGGTTAGGATTAGGGTTAGGGTGAGGTTTAGGGTGAGGTTTAGGTTTAAGACTAGGGCTAGGGTGAGTGCTAGGTTGAGGGTGAGGGTTAGGTTTAGAGTTAGGGTGAGATTCAGGGATAGGTTTAGGTTTAGGTTTAGGGTAAGTGTTAGGGTGAGGGTTACATTGGGGGTGAGGGTTAGGTTTAGGGTGAAGGTTAGGGTTAGGGTGAAGTTGAGGGTAATTTTAGGGTTACGGTTATTGTTATTGTTAGTTTTATGGTTAGGTTTAAGTTTACAGTAAGGGTGAGGCTGAGGGTGAGGGTTAGGTTTAGGGTTAGGGTGAGGTTTATGTTAGGGTTAGGGTAAGGGTTAGGGTGACGGTTTGGGTCAGGTTTACGATTACGGTGAGGGTGAGTGTTAGGTTTAGGGTGAGGGTTAGTGTTATTGTTAGGGTTAGGTTTAGAGTTACGGTGAAGGTGAGGGTGAGTGTGAGGGTTAGGGTTAGGGTGAGATTTAGGGTTAGGATTAGGTTTAGGGTGAGGGTTAGGAAGAGGGTGAGGTTAGAGGTTTAGGTTGAGGTTTAGAGTTAGGGCTAGGATTAGGATTAGGGTTAGCTGTAGGTTGCGTGTTTGGGATAGGCTTAGGGTTACGGTTTGGCTTAGCATTATGCTGAGGGTGAGGGTGAGGGTGAGGATTAGGGTTAGGGTTTGGGTTAGGGTTAGCGTTTGGGTGAGAGTTAGGGTTAGGGTTAGGGTGAGAGTTAGGATGAGGACTAGGGTTAGGATTAGTGTTAGGGTTAGGGTTAGGGTGAGGGTTAGGATGATGGTGATGTTTACGATTAGGGTTAGGGTGAGGTTGAGGGTGACTTTTAGGGTTAGAGTTAGGTTTAGGGTAAGGTATAGGGTGAGGTTTAGGGTTACGGTTAGTGTTGTGGTTAGGTTTAGGGTTTGGGTTAGGGTTAGCGTTTGGGTGAGAGTTAGCGTTAGGGTTAGGGTGAGAGTTAGGATGAGTATTAGGGCTAGGATTAGTGTTAGGGTTAGGGTGAGGGTGAGGGTTAGGATGATGGTGATGTTTAGGATTAGGGTTAGGGTGAGGTTGAGGGTGAGTTTTAGGGTTAGAGTTAGGTTTAGGGTAAGGGACAGGGTGAGGTTTAGGGTTATGGTTAGTGTTAGTGTTAGGGTTAGGGTGAGGGTTAGTGTTAGGGTGAGGGTTAGGTTTAGGGTTAGGATTAGGATTAGGGTTAGTGTGAGGCTGAGTACGAGGGTTAGGGTTAGGATTAGGTTTAGGCTTAGGGATAGGCTGAGGGTGAGGGTGAGGGTGAGGTTTAGGGTTAGGGTTAGGGTGAGATTTAGGGTCAGAGTTACTGTTAAGTTGAGGTTTAATGTGAGGATTAGTGTTAGGGTTAGTGTTAGGGTTAGGTTTAGCGTGAGGGTTAGGGTGAGGGTTAGGGTGAGGGTTAGGGTTAGGGATAGGGTTAGGTTTAAGATTAGGTTTTGGGTGAGGTTGAGTGTGAGGGTTATGGTTAGGATTACGATTAGGCTTATGGTTAGGCTGAGGGTGAGGGTGAGGGTTAGGGTTTGGGTGAGGGTTAGGTTTATGGTTAGGGTGAGGGTTAGGATGAGGATTAGGTTCAGGATTAGGATTAGGTTGAGGGCTAGCATGAGGTTGAGGGTTAGGGTTAGGGTTAGGGTGAGGTTTAGGGTTAGGATTAAGTTTAGGCATAGGGTGGGTGTTATGGTTAAGTTTATGATGAGGGTGAGGTTTAGGGTAAGGTTGATGGTTAGGATTAGGTCTAGGTTTAGGGTGAGGGTTAGTGTTAGGGTGAGGGTTAGGGTGAGGGTGAGGTTTAGGCTTAGGGTGAGGTTTAGAGTTAGGATGATGGTTACGGTTAGAGTGAGGATTAGTGTTAGGGTTAGGATTAGTGTTAATGTGAGGGTAATTGTTAGGGTGAGTGTTAGGTTTATGGTGACGATTATGGTTACAATGAGGGTTAGGTTTAGTTTTAGTTTTATTTTTAGAGTTAGGTTTAGGGTTACGGTTACTGTGAGGGTGAGGGTTAGGGCTAGGTTTAGGTTGAGGTTTATATTAAGGTTTAGGGTTAGAGTTAGGGTTAGGGTGAGGGTAAGGTTTAGGTTTAGAGTTAGCGTGAGTGTTAGTGTTAGGGTTAGGATGAGGGTTAGTGTTAGGGTTAGGGTTAGGATTAACCTTAGGGTTTAGGCTTAGGCCGAGACTGAGGGTTTCGTTTAGGGCTAGGGTGAGTGCTATGATGAAAGTGAGGTTTAGGTTTATGCTTAGGTTGAGGTTTAGGGTGAGTTTTAGGGTTAGGGTTAGTGTGAGGTTTAGGGTTATGGTTAGGGTTACGGTTAAGGCGAGGGTGAGGCTTAGGGTTAGAGTTAGGGTTAGGTTGAGGGTTAGGGTGAGGGTTAGTGTTAGTGTTAATGTTGGGTGTAGGGTTAGGATGAGAGTTAGGGTGAGCGTGATGGTTAGGGTAAGGTTTAGGATTAGGATTAGGGATATGGTGAGGTTGACTGTGAGGGTTAGTGTTAGTGTTAGCATTAGGGTTAGGGTGAGGGTGAGGGTTAATTTTAGGGTTATGTTTAGAGTGAGGGTAAGGGTGAGGGTTATGGTGAGGGTTAGGGATAGGATTAGCCTTAGGGTATGTGCTAGGATGAGCAATAGCATTCAGGTTAGGGTTAGAGTAAGGGTTAGGTTGAGGTTTAGGTTTAGGTTTAGTGTTAGGGTTAGGATTGGTGTTAGGGTTAGGATTAGGGTTACGGTGACTGTGAGTGTGACACTTAGGGTTAGGGTTAGTGTTAGGCTGAGGGTTAGGCTGAGGTTGAGGGTGAGGGCGAGGGTTAAATTTAGGGTGAGGGTTTGGTTTAGGGTTAGAGTGAGTGTTAGGGTGAGGGTTAGGGTTAGATTAGGGTTAGGGTATATCCTAGGGTGAGGATTAGGTTTAGTGTTAGGTGTAGGGTGAGGGAGAGGGTGAGGTTTAGGGTTAGATTTAGGGTTAGGGTGAGGTTTAGGGTGAGGTTTAGGGTTAGGGTTAGTGTTAGGGTTAGGGTTAGGGTGAGGGTTAGGATGAGGGTAAGGGTTAGGGTGAAGTTTAGTGTTAGGGCTAGGATTCGGATTAGGGTTAGCATTAGGGTGAGTGTTTGGGTTAGGCTTAGGGTTAGGGTTTGGCTTAGCAATAAGCTGAGGGTGAGGGTGAGGGTGAGGATTAGGGTTAGGGTTAGCGTTTGGGTGAGAGTTAGGGTTAGGGTTAGGGTGAGAGTTAGGATTAGGATTAGGATTAGGATTAGTGTAGGGTTAGAGTTAGGGTGAGGGTTAGGATGAGGTTGATGTTTAGGATGAGGTTTAGGGTGAGGGTGAGGATGAGTTTTAGAGTAGAGTTAGGGTTAGATTAAGGGATCGGGTGAGGTTTAGGGTTATGGTTAGTGTTAGGGTTAGGTTTAGGGTGAGGGTTAGTGTTAGGGTGAGGGTTAGGTTTAGGGTTAGGATTAGGATTAGGGTTAGTGTGAGGTGAGTATGAGGGTTAGGGTTAGAGTTAGGTTTAGGATTAGGGATAGGTTGAGGGTGAGGTTGAGGTTGAGGTTTAGGGTTAGGGTGAGGGTGAGGTTTATGGTTAGAGTTAGTGTTAAGTTGAGGTTTAGTGTGAGGGTTAGTGTTAGGGTTAGTGTTAGGGTTAGGGAAAGGGTGAGGGTAAGGGTGAGGGTTAGGGTTAGGGATAGGGTTAGGTTTAGGATTAGGTTTTGGGTAAGGTTGAGTGTGAGAGTTATGGTTAGGGTTAGGATTGGCTTAGGGTTAGGCTGTCAGTGAGGGTGAGGGTTAGGTTTAGGGTGAGGGTTAGGTTTAGGTTTAGGGTGAGCGTTAGGATGAGGGTTAGGTTTAGGTTTATGGTTAGGGTGTGGGCTATCATGAGGGTGAGGGTTAGGATTACAGTTAGGGTGAGGTTTAGGGTTAGGATTAGGTTTAGGAATAGGGTGGGGATTAGGGTTAAAGTTATGATGAGGGTGAGGGTTAGGGTAAGGTTGAGGGTTAGGATTAGGTCTAGGTTTTAGGGTGAGGTTTAGGGTTAGGGTGATGGTTATTGTTAGTGTGAGGATTAGTGTTAGGGTTAGGGTTAGTGTTAATGTGAGGAGAAGTGTTAGGGTGAGGGTTAGGTTTATGGTGACGCTTAGGGTTACAATGAGGGTTAGGGTTAGGTTTAGTGTTATTGTTAGAGTTAGGGTTAGGGTTACGGTTACTGTGAGGGTGAGGTTTAGGGTTCGGTTTAGGGTGAGGTTTATATTAAGGGTTAGGGTAAGAGTTAGGGTTAGGGTGAGAGTGAGGTTTAGGGTTAGAGTTAGCGTTAGTGTTAGTGTTAGTGTTAGGGTGAGGGTTAGTGTGAGGGTTAGGGTTAGGCTTAAGCTTAGGTTTAAGTTTAGGCTTAGGCCGAGATTGAGGGTTAGGGTTAGGGTTAGGGTGAGGGCTAGGGTGAGAGTGAAGTTTAGGTTTAGGGTTAGGGTGAGGTTTAGGGTGAAGGTGAGGTTTAGGGTTAGGGTTAGGGTGAGGTTTTATGTTATGTTTAGGGTTAGGGTTAAGGCGAGTGTGAGAGTTAGGGTTAGAGTTAGGGTTAAGGTGAGGGTTAGGGTGAGGATTACTGTTAGTGTTAGGGGTAGGGTTAGGCTGAGAGTTAGGGTGAGGGTGAGGGTTAGGGTAAGGTTTAGGATTAGGATTAGGGTTAAGGTGAGGGTGAGTGTGAGGTTAGTGTTAGGGTTAGGGTTAGGGTTAGCATTAGGGTTAGGGTGAGGGTGAGTTAGCTTTTGGGTTAGGTTTAGAGTGAGGGAAAGGTTGAGGGTTATGGTGAGGTTTAGGGATAGGATTAGCATTAGTGTATGTGCTAGGATGAGCAATAGGGTTAGGGTTTGCTTTAGAGTGAGGGTTAGGGTGAGGGTTGGGTTTAGGTTTAGTGTTAGGGTTAGGGTTGGTGTTAGGGTTAGGATTAGGGTTACAGTGACTGTGAGTGTGACAGTTAGGGTTAGGGTTAGTGTTAGGCTTAGGGTTAGGCTGAGGCTGAGGGTGAGGGTGAGGGTTAGATTAAGGGTGAGGGTTTGGTTTAGGGTTAGAGTGAGGGTTAGGGTGAGGGTTAGGGTTAGATTAGGGTTAGGGTATGTCCTAGGGTGAGAATGAGGGTTAGTGTTAGGTTTAGGGTGATGTTTAGCGTTAGGCTTAGGGTCAGGGTTAGCGTTAGTGTGAGGGTTTGGGTTAGGGTTAGAGTTACGTTGAGGGTGAAGTTGAAGTTTAGGTTTAAGGTTATGGTTATTCTTAGGGTTAGGATTAAAGTTAAGGTTAAGATAAGGGTGAGGATTAGGGTGATTTTGAGGGTTAGGGTTAGGGTTAGGATGAGGTTTTTAGTTTGGGTTAGTGTTAGGGTGAGGGTGAGGTTTAGGGTTATTGTTAGGGTTAGGGTTAGGATTAGTGTGAGTGTTAGGGTTAGGGTTAGGGTTATGGTTAGGGTTATGGTGAGGGCTAGTGTGAGGGTGAGGGTTAGGGTTAGGGTTAGGCTTAGGCTTAGTGTTAAGCTGAAGGTGAGGGTGAGGGTGAGGGTAGGGTTAGGGTAAGGGTTAGGGTTAGTGTTAGGCGGAGGGTGAGGGTGAGGGTGAGGGTGAGGGTTAGGTTTAGGTTGAGTGTGAGGTTTAGGGTTAGGGTTAGCGTTAGAGTGCGGGTTAGTGTGAGGTTTAGGGTTAGTGTTAGTGTTATGGTTATGGTGAGGGTGAGGGTGAGTGTGAGGGTTAGGTTTAGCCTTAGACTTATGCTTAGGCCGAGCTTGAGGGTGAAGGTGAGGGTTAGGTTTAGGGTGATTCTTAGGGTTTTAGGGTTAGGGTGAGGGTTAGGGTTATGGTTAGGGTTAGGGTGAGGTTTAGGTTGAGGTTTAGGTTTAAGATTAGGGCTAGGGTGATTGCTAGGGTGAGTCTGAGAGTTAGGGTTAAAGTTAGGGTGAAGTTTAGCGTTAGGGTGAGTTTTAGGGTGAGGATTACGGTGAGGGTGAGGGTTAGGGTTAGGGTGAGGGTTAGGGTTAGGGTGAGGGTGAGAGTGAGGGTTAGATTAGGGTTAGGGTTTGTGTTATTGTTAGTGTTATTGTTAGGTTTAAGTTTACAGTGAGGGTTAGGCTGAGGGTGATTGTTAGGTTGAGGTTTAGGTTAGGGTTAGGGTAAGGGTTAGGGTGAGGGTTTAGGTTAGAGTTAAGGTAATGGTGAGGGTGAGTGTTAGGGTTAGGGTGAGGTTTAGTATTATTGTTACCGTTAGAGTTAGAGTTACGGCGAAGGTGAGGGTGATTGTGAGGGTTAGGGTTAGGGTGAGGTTTAGGGTTAGGGTTAGGTTTAGGGTGAGGGTGAGGGTGAGATTTAGGGTTAGATGTAGTGTTAGGATGAGGGTTAGGGTGAGGTTTAGGGTTAGGGTTAGTGTTAGGGTCAGGGTTAAGCTGAGGGTTAGGATGAGGGTGAGGGTTAGGGTGAGGGTTAGGGTTAGGGTTAGGATTAGGATTAGGGTTAGTGTTAGGGTGAGTGTTTGGTTTAGGCTTAGGGTTAGGGTTAGGCTTAGCGTTAAGCTGAGGGTGAGGGTGAGGTTGAGTGTTAGGGTTAACGTTTGTGTGAGAGTTAGGGTTAGGGTGCGATTTAGGGTTAGGGTTAGGGTGAGAGTTAGGATGAGGATTAGGGTTAGGATTAGTGTTAGGGTTGGGGTGAGGGTGAGGGTTAGGATGAGGGTGATGTTTAGGGTTAGGGTTAGGGTGATGGTGAGGTTTAGGATTAGAGTTAGTGTTAGGGTTTGGGATAGGGTGAGGTTTAGATTTAGGGTTAGTGTTAGGGTTAGGATTAGGGTGAGGGTTAGTTTTAGGGTTAGGGTTAGGTTTAGGGTTAGGATTAGGATTAGGGTTAGTGTGAGGTGAGTATGAGGGTTAGGGTGAGGGTTAGGTTTAGGCTTAGGGTTAGGCTGAGGCTGAGGCTGAGGTTGAGGGTTAGGGTTTGGGTGAGGGTGAGGTTTAGGGTTAGAGTTAGTGTTAAATTGTGATTTACTGTGAGGGTTAGTGTTAGGTTTAGTGTTAGTGTTAGGGTTAGGGTGAGGGTTAGGGTGAGGGTTAGGGTTAGGGATAGGGTTAAGTTTAGGTTTAGGTTTTGTGTGAGGTTGAGTGTAAGGGTTATGGTTAGGGTTAAGATTAGGCTTAGGGTTAGGCTGAGGGTGAGGGTGAGGTTTAGGGTTAGGGTGATAGTTAGGTTTACGGTGAGGGTTAGGATGTGGCTTAAGTTGAGGATTATTATTAGGGTGATGGCTAGCATGAGGGTGAGGGTTAGGGTTAGGGTGAGGTTTAGGGTTAGGATTAAGTTTAGGCATAGGTTCGGGGTTAGGGTTAAGGTTATGATGAAGGTGAGGGTTAGGGTAAGGTTGAGGGATAGGATTAGGTCTAGGTTTAGGGTGAGGGTTAGGGTTAGAATGAGGGCTAGGGTGAGGGTGAGCTTTAGGGTTAGGGTGAGGTTTAGGGTTAGGGTGATGTTTAGGGTTAGTGTGAGGATTAGTATTAGGGTTAGGGTTAGTGTTAGGGTGAGGGTACGTGTTAGGTGAGGGTAAGGGTTATGGTGACAGTTATGGTTACAATGAGGGTTAGGGCTAGGTTTAGGGTAATTGTTCGGGTTAGGGTTATGGTTACAGTTATTGTGACGGTTAGGGTTAGGGTTAGTTTTAGGGTGAGGTTTATATTAAGGGTTAGGGTTAGAGTTAGGTTTAGGATGAGGGTGTGGTTTAGGGTTAGATTTAGCGTTAGTGTTAGGGTTAGGTTTATATTAAGGGTTAGTGTTAGAGTTAGGGTTACGGTGAGGGTGTGGTTTACGGTTAGCTTTAGCATTAGTGTTAGTGTTAGTGTTAGGGTGAGGGTTAGTGTGAGGGTTAGTGTTAGGCTTAAGCTTAGGGTTAGGCTTAGGCTTAGGTTGAGAGTGAGGGTGAGGGTTAGGGTTAGGGTTAGTGTGAGGGCTAGGATTATGGTTAGGGTGAATGTTAGGATGAGGTATAGGGTTAGGATTAGGGATAGGGTGAGCGCTAGAGTGATGGTTAATGTGAGGGTTAGGTTTAGGGATAGGGTTAGGTTTAGGATTAGGTTTAGATTGAGAATGAGTGTGCAGGTAAGGATTAGGATTAGGCTTAGGGTTAGAGTGAGTATTAGGGATAGGTTTTGGTTTAGGGTGATGGTGAGGGTTAGCGTTAGGATTAGTGTGAAAGTTAGGGTTATGTTGAGGGTTATTTTTAGGGTGAGGGTTAGGGTTAGGTTTAAGTTTAGGGTTAGGTCTATGGTGAGAGTGAGGTTTATGGTTAGGGTTAGGGTGATGTTTAGGGTGAGTGTGAGGGTTAGGGTTTGGGTTAGGGTGAGGTTTAGGGTTATGTTTAGGCTTACGGTTAAGGCGAGGGTGAGGGTTAGTGTTAGAGTTAGGGTTAGGGTGAGGGTTAGGGTGAGGGTTAGTATTAGTGTTAGTGTTAGGGGTAGGGTTAGGATGAGGGTTAAGGTGAGGGTGAGGGTTAGGGTAAGGGTTACGATTAGGGTTAGGGTTAAGATGAGGGTTGGTGTGAGGGTTAGTGTTAATGTTAGGGTTAGGGTTAGCATTAGGATTAGGGTGAGGCTGAGCGTTAGCTTTAGGTTTACGTTTAGAGTAAGGGTTAGGGTGAGGGTTATGGTGAGGGTTAAGGATAGGATTAGCGTTAGGGTATGTGCTAGGATGAGCAATAGGGTTAGAGTTAGTGTTAGAGTGAGGGTTAGGGTGAGAGTTAGGTTTAGGGTTAGTGTTAGGCTTATGGTTGGTGTTATGGTTAGGATTAGGGTTACGGTGACTGTGAGTGTGACAGTCAGGGTTAGGGTTAATGTTAGGCTTAGGGTTAGGCTGAGGCTGAGGTTGAGGGTGAGAGTTAGATTTAGGGTGAGGGTTTGGTTTAGGGTTAGAGTGAGGGTTAGGGTGAGGGTTAGGGTTAGATTAGGGTTAGGGTATGTCCTAGGGTGAGGATTAGGGTTAGTGTTAGGTTTAGGGTGAGTGTTAGTGTTAGGTTTTGGGTGAGGTTTAGCGTTAGGGTTAGGGTCAGGGTTAGGTTTAGGGGTAGGGTTTGGGTTAGGGTTAGAGTTACAGTGAGGGTGAGTTTTAAGTTTAGGTTTATGGTTATGGTTATTCTTAGGGTTAGGTTTAAGGTTAAGGTTAAGGTAAGGGTGAGGGTAAGGTTGATCTTGAGGGTTAGGGTTAGGGTTAGGTTGAGGCTTACAGTACGGTTAGTGTAAGGGTGAGGGTGAGGTTTAGGGTTATTTTTAGGGTTAGGGTTTGGTTTAGTGTGAGTGTTAGGGTTAGGTTTAGTGTTATGGTTAGGGTTATGGTGAGGGCTAGTGTGAGGGTGAGGATTAGGGTTAGGGTTAGGCTTAGGCTTAGTGTTAAGCTGAGGGTGATGGTGAGGGTGAGGGTTAGGGTTTGGGTTAGGCTTAGGCTTAGGTTTAGTCTGAGGTTGAGTGTGAGCGTTAGGGTTAGGTTTTGGGTTCGGGTTAGGCTTAGTGTTAGGCGGAGGGTGAGGGTGAGGGTGAAGGTTAGGTTTAGGGTGAGGGTGAGGTTTAGGGTTAAGGTTAGCGTTAGGATGCGGGTTAGTGTGAGGGTTAGGGTTAGGGTTAGTGTTACGGTTACGGTGAGAGTGAGGGTGAGTGTGAGGGATAGGGTTAGCCTTAGGCCTAGTCCTCTGCTTAAGCCGAGCTTGAGGGTGAAGGTGAGGGTTAGGGTTAGGGTGATTGTTAGGGTTTTAGGGGTAGGGTGAGGGTTAGGGTTAAGGTTAGGGTGAGGTTTAGGTTTAATATTAAGGTTAGGGTGAGTGCTCAGGTGAGGGTGAGGGTTAGGGTTAGAATTATTGTGAGTTTTAGGGTTAGGGTTAGGTTTTGGGTTAGGGTGAGTGTTAGGGTGAGGGTTACGGTGAGGGTGAGGGTTAGGGTTAGGGTGAGGGTGAGGGTTAGATTAGGGTTAGGGTTAGTGTTATTGTTAGTGTTATGGTTAGGTTTAAGTTTACAGTCAGGGTGAGGCTGAGGGTGAGGTTTAGGTTTAGGGTTAGGGTGAGGTTTAGGTTAGGGTTAGGGTAAGGGTTAGGGTGAGGGTTTGGGTTAGGGTTAGGGTTACGGTGAGGGTGAGGGTTAGGTTTGAGGTGAGGGTTAGGGTAAGGACTAAGGTGAGTGTGAAGGTTAGGGTTAAGTTTATGGTTAGGGTCAGGGTTAAGGTGAGTGTGAGTGTGAGGGTTGGTGTTCGAATTAGGCTTAGGCTTAGGGTTAGGCTGAGGATGAGAGTGGGGATGAGGATTAGGATTCAAGTTAGCAGGAGGGTTAGGATTAGGAATAGGGTTAGGATGAGGGTAGGGTGAGGCTGAGGGTTAGGTTTACAGTGAGGTTTAGGGTTTGGGTTAGGTTTAGGGTTAGGTTTAGGTTTAGGGTTAGTGTCACGGTGAGGCTATGGGTTAGTGTTAGTTTAAGGTTAGAATAAGGTTTAGGGTTAGGGTGAGGGTTAGGTTTATTGTTAGGGTGAGGGTTAGTATGAGGGTTAGGGTTACAATTTGGGTTAGGGTGAGGGCTAGGTTGAGGGTGAGGTTTAGTGTTAGGGTTAGGGTGAGGTTTAATGTTAGGGTTAGGGTTAGGGTTAGGGTGAGTTTTAGGGTTCGTGTTACTGTGAAGGTGAGGGTTAGGTTTGAGGTGAGGGTTAGGGTGAGGACTAAGGTGAGTGTGAAGGTTAGGGTTAAGTTTATGGTTAGGGTCAGGGTTAGGGTGAGTGTGAGTGTGAGGGTTAGTGTTCGTATTAGGCTTAGGCTTAGGGTTAGGCTGAGGATGAGGGTGGGGATGAGGATTAGGATTCGAGTTATGGTTCCGGTTATGGTTAGGTTGAGGGTTAGGATGAGGGTTAGGGTTTGGATTAGGGTTAGGGAGAGGGCTAGGTTCAGTGTGAGGTTAAGGGTTAGGTATAGGCTTAGGCTTAGGTTTTGGCTGAGGCTGAAGGTGAGGGTGAGGGTTAGGGTTAGGGTGATTGTTAGGGTTACGGTTAGGGTGAGGGTTAGGATGAGGTTTAGGATTGGGGTGAGGGTTAGGATGAGGGTGACAGTAAGAGTAAAGATAAGGGTTAGGCTGAGAGTGAGGATTACAGTAAATGGGAGGGTTCGGGTAAGGGTTAGGGTTAGGGTTAGTGTTAGGGTGAGGGTTATGGTTAGGATTAGGGTAGTGTGAGGGTTAGAGTTAGGGTTACAGTTAGGCTTATGGTTAGATTGAGGGTGAGTGTGAGGGTTAGGATTAGGGTTAGGGTTAGGCTTAGGGTTAGAGTGAGTGTTAGGGTTAGGGTTTGGTTTAGGGTGAGGGTGAGGTTTAGGGTTAGGGTTAATGTGAGGGTGATGGTGAGGGTTAGGGTTTGGGTTAGTGTGAGAGTTAGGTTTAGGGTGAGGGCTAGAGTGAGGGTGAGTTTTAGGGTTAGGGTTAGGGTGATGTTTAGGGTTAGGCTGAGGTTTAGAGTTAGGGGAAGGGTGAGGTTTAGGGTTATGTTTAGCGTTAGGGTTAGGGCGAGGGTGAGGTTTAGGGTTAGAGTTAGGGTTAGGGTGAGGGTTAGGGTGAGGGTTAGTGTTAGTGTTAGTGTTAGGGGTAGGGTTAGGATGAGGGTTAGGGGGAGGGTGAGGGTTAGGGTAAGGGTTAGGATTAGGATTAGAGTTAAGGTGATGGTGAGTGTGAGGGTTAGTCTTAGGAATAGGAATATGGTTAGGATTAGGGTTAGGTTGAGGGTGAGGTTTAAGGTTAGGGTTAGGTTTAGAGTGAGGGTAAGGGTGAGGGTTAGGGTGAGGGTTAGGGTTAGGATTAGGGTTAGGGTGAGGTTGAGTGTGTGGGTTAGGGTTAGGTTTAGGGTTAGGCTTAGGGTTAGGCTGAGGGTGAGGTTGAGGGTGAGGGTTAGGGTTAGGATGAGGGTAGGGTTAGGATTAGGGTTAGGATTAGGCTTAGGTTTAGGGTGAGTTTTAGGGTTTGGTTTAGGGTGAAGGTGAGGATGAGGATTAGGATTAGTGTTAGGTTTAGGGTTAGGGGTAGGCTAAGGGTGAGGGTGGGGGGTGAGGATTAGGGTTAGGGTGATGGTTAGGGTTAGGGTTAGTGTTATTGTTAGGGTTAGGTTTAGAGTTACGTTGAGGGTCAGGTTGAGGGTGCGGGTGAGGTTTAGGGTTAGTGTTAGGGGGAGGTTTGGGGATAGGGTTAGAGATAGGGTTAGGGTGAGGGTGAGGTTTAGGGTTAGAGTTAGGGTTAGTGTTAGGGTTAGGCTTAGGTTTAGGCTGAGGATGAGGGTGGGGGTGAGGATTAGGTTTAGTTTTAGGGTTAGGGTTAGAGTTAGGGTTAGGTTTAGGGTTATTGTTCATGTTATGGTTAGGGTTAAGTTTGCAGTGAGGGTGAGGCTGAGGGTGAGATTTATGGTAAGGGTTAGGGTGATGGTTAGGGTTACAGTAAGCTTGAAGTTTAGGGTTAGGTTTAGAGCTAGGTTGAGGGTTAGTGTGAGGGTGATGGTAAGGTTAAATTTGAGGGTTAGGCTAAGGGTGAGGGTTAAGATAAGGGTGAGGGTTTCGGTTTGGCTGAGGGTTAGGTTAAGGGTGAGGGTTAGGGATTAGGGTGAGGGTGAGGGTTAGATTGAAGATTAGAGTTAGGGTTTAGTGAGGTTTAGGGTGAGGATGAGGGTTAGGGTTCGGTGAGGGTAAAGGTTAGAATTAGAGTTAGGGTGAGGGCTAGGTTGAGGGTAAGGTTTAGGGTTAGGGTTAGGGTGAGGTTTAGTCTTAGGGTGAGGTTTAGGGTTGGTGTGAGGGTTAGTGTTAGCATTACGGTTAGTGCTATGGTGAGGGTAAGTGTTAGGGTGAGGGTAAAGGTTAGGGTTATTGTTAATTTTAGGTTTAGGGTTACATTGAGGGTGAGGGTGAGGGTAAGGGTTAGGGTTAGGGTGAGGTTTAGGGTTAGGATTAGGGTTAGAGTTAGGGTTAGGGTGAGGGCGAGGTTTAGGGTTAGATTTAGGCTTAGGGTGAGGGTTAGTTTGAGGGTTAGGTTTAGGGTTAGTGTTAGGTTAGGGTTAGGGTTAGGGTTAGTGTGAGGGTTAGGGTTACAGTTAGGGTTAGAGTTAGGATTAGGGTTAGGGTGAGGGTGAGTGTCTGGGTTAGGGTTAGGTTTAGGGTTAGGCTTATGTTTAGGGTGAGGGTGAGGTTGAGGGTGAGGGTTAGGGTTAGGGTGAGGTTTAGGATTAGGGTTATGGTGAGGGTTAGGATGAGGTTTAAGGTTAGGATTAGGGTTAGGGTGAGGGCTAGTGTGAGGGTGAGTTTTAGTGTTAGGGTTAGGATGAGGTTTAGGGTTAGGGTTAGGGTGAGGGTGAGGTTTAGTGTTAGAGTTAGGGTTAGGTTGAGAGTTAGGATTAGGGGTAGTGTTAGGGTTAGGGTTAGGGTGAGTTTTAGGGTTAGGGTGAGTGTTATGGTTATAGTTATGATTAGGATTAGGGTTAGGGTGAGGGTGAGTGTGAGGTTTAGGGTTAGGTTTAGGCTTAGGATTAGGCTGTGGGTGAGAGTGAGGGTCAGGGTTAGGGTTAGGGTGAGGGTGAGGTTTACGGTTAGAGTGAGGGTTAGTGGCAGGGTTAGGGTGAGGGTTAGTTTTAGGGTTCTGTTTAGTGTTACGTTTAGGGGGAGGTTTAGGGTCAGGTTGAGGGTTAGGGTTAGTGTTAGATTTTGGGTTAGGGTGAGGGTTAGTTTGAGATTTAGGGTTAGGGTTAGGGTTAGGTTAAGGATTACGGTTAGGGTGAGGGTGAGTGTGAGTGTTAGGGTTAAGGTTTGGCTTAGGATGAGGCTGAGGTTGGGGGTAAGGATTAGTGTCTGGGTTATGGTTAGGGTTAGGTTTATGGTGAGGGTTAGGATGAGGGTTAGGGTAAGGATTAAGGTTAGGGTGAGGGCTAGGGTGAGGGTGAGAGTTAGGGTTAGGGTTAGGGTGAGATTTATGGTTAAGGTGAGCGTTAGGGTTAGTGTGAATGTTAGTGTTAGGTTTAGGTTTAGTGTTAGGGTTAGGGGGTTAGTGTTAGGGTGATGGTTAGGGTTAAGGGTAGCTTGAAGTTTAGGATGAGGTTTAGGGATAGGGTGAGGTATGGATAAGGTTAGGGTAAGGGTGATGGTAAGGGTAAATTGGTTTAAGTTTAGTGTTAGGGTTAGGGGGAGGGTTAGGGTCAGGTTTAGGGTTAGGGTTAGTGTTAGTGTTTGGGTTAGTGTGATGGTTAGGGTTAAGGGTAGCTTGAAGGTTAGGATGAGGTTTAGGGATAGGGAGAGGTAGGGATAAGGTTAGGGTAAGGGTGATGGTAATGGTAAATTTGAGGGTTAGGGTGAGGGTGAGGGTTAGGATAAGGGTGAGGGTTACGTTTAGGGTGAGAGTTAGGGATTATGGTGAGGGTGAGGGTTAGATTGAAGATTAGGGTTAGGGTTAATATGTAATCCTCACTCTCAGCCTAACCCTCATCTTTACTCTTACTGTCACCCTCATCCTAACCCTCACCCCAATCCTAAACCTCATCCTAACCCTAACAGTAACCCTAACCCTAACACTCAGCCTTACCCTAAACCTCACCCTAACCCTAACACTAATCATCAATCTAACCCTCACCCTCACCCTACCCCTACCGCTAACCCTCACCCTAACCCTAACCCTCAGCCTTATAGTAACTCTCACCCTCAGCCCAACCCTAACATTTAACCTTACCTTCATCCCCACCCTAACACTCACGCCTACCCTAACCCTCATCCTAAACCCAACTCTTCCTGTAAACCTCACCCTCACCATTACCCTAACTCTAACCCTAAACCTAACACTAAACCTCACCATAACCCTAGCCATAACATTCACCCTAACCCTAAACCTCACCCTCTCCCATAACCTCAGCCTAAACCTAAGGCTAACACTAACTCTAATCCTCACACTCACCCTAACCCTAATCCTAAACCTCACCCTCACCCTAGCCCTCACCCTATCCCTAACCTTCATCCTCACCATAAACCTCACACTATCCCTAAAATTAATCCTCAGTCTAAACCACACCCTCACCCTAACACTATCCCTAACCCTCACCATATCCCTAAACCTCACATTTACCATAATCCTCACTCTCAGCCTAACCCTCAACTTTACCCTTACCCTCAGCCTAACCCTCACACTAACCCTAACCCACATACTCACCCTCACCCTGACCGTAACCCTAAGCATCACCCTAACCCTAACCCTCACCCACATCTTAATTTTAACACTAACCCTCACACTAACCCTCACCCTAACCCTAACTCTAACCCTAACCCTAAAACTAAACCTCACCCTAACCCTAACCCTAACACTAACACTAACCTTCACACTCACCCTCACCCTAACCCTAACCCTCACCCTCACCCTCACCCTCAGCCTAACCCTAAGCCTAACCTTTACCCAAACCCTCACACTCACCATAAGCCTAACCTAATCCTAATCCTAATCATATCCATAACACTCACCCTAACCCTAACACTAACCCTAATCCTAACCCTCAACCTAACACTAACTCTAACACTAAACCTCACCCTTACCCTAAACATAACCCTAAACCTCACCCTAACCCTAATACTAAACCTCACACTCACCCTAGCCCTCACTCTAACCCTAATCCTAACCCTAACATTCATCCTAACCCTCACATTAACCCTAATCCTAATCCTCACCCTACCCCTAACCCTCACCCTCAACCTCATCCTCAGCCTAACCCCAAGCCTAACCCTAAACCTAACCCTAACCCACACACTCAACCTCACCCTAACCCTAATCCTAAAACTAAATCTAACCCTAACCCTCACACTAACCCTCAACCTAACCCTAACCTAGCACTATTCCTAACACTAACACTAACACTAACCCTCACCTTAAGCCTAAATCTAACCCTAAACCTCACCCTCACCCTAACCCTAACTCTAACACTAAACCTAACGCTAAACCTCACCCTAACCCTAACCCTTACCCTCACCCTCACACTCAACCTGAACATAACCCTAAACCTACAATGAACAATAACCCTAACCTTAACCCTAACCCTCACCCTAACTATAACCCTCATCCTCATCCTAACCCTCACCCTAACACGATCACCCTAACACTAACCCTAACCCTAACACTAACCCTAAACCTCACCCTAAGCCTAAACCTCACCCTACCCTAACCCTAGGGTGAGGGTGAGGGTTAGGTTTAGCGTTAGGGTGAGGTTTAGAGTTAAGGTGAGGTTTAGGGTAAGTGTGAGTGTTAATGTTAGGTTTCGGTTTTGTGTTAGGTTTAGGCGGAGGGTTAGGGTCAGGGTTAGGTTTAGGGTTAGTATTATGGTTAGGGTTAAGGTGATGGTTAGGATTACGTTTAGCTTGAAGGTGAGGATGAGGTTTATGGATAGGATGAGGGTTAGGGTAAGGGTGATAGTAAGGGTAAATTTGAGGGGTAGTCTAAGGGTGAGGGCTAAGATAAGCGTGAGGGTTACAGTTAGGGTGAGGGTTAGGTTAAGGTTGAGAGTTAGGGATTAGGGTGAGGGTCAGGGTTAGATTGAGGAGCATGGTTAGGGTTAGTGTGTGGTTTAGGGAGAGGATGAGGGTTTGGGTTAGGTGAGGGTAAGGGTTAGAATTAGGGTTAGGGTGAGGGCTAGGGTGAGGGTGAGGGTTAGGGTTAGGGTTAGGGTGAGGTTTTGGGTTAGGGTGAGGGTTAGGGTTAGTGTAAGGGTTAGTGTTAGTGTTAGGGTTACTGTTTGGGTGAGGGTAAGTTTTAGGGTGAGGGTTAGGGTTAGGGTGAGGGTTATAGTTAGGGTTAGGTTTATTGTTAGTTTTAGGTTTAGTGTTACATTGAGGGTGAGGGTGAGGGTGAGGGTTAGGGTTAGGGTTAGGGTGAGGTTTAGGGTTAGGATTAGGGTTAGAGTTAGGGTTAGGGTGAGGGTGAGGTTTAGGGTTAGATTTAGGCTTAGGGTGAGGGTTAGTGTTAGTGTTAGGGTTTGGGTTAGTGTTAGGTTTGGGTTAGGGTGAGGGTTACTGTGAGGGTTATGGCTAGAGTTAGGGTTAGTGTTAGGATTAGGGTTAGGGTGAGGTTGAGTGTGTGGGTTAGGGTTAGATTTAGGGTTAGGCTTAGCGTTAGGCTGAGGGTGAGGTTGAGTGTGAGGGTTGGGTTTAGGTTGAGGGATAGCATTAGGGTTAGTGTGAGGGTCAGGATGAGGGTTAGGGTTAGGATTAGGGTTAGAGTGAGGGCTAGGGTTAGGATGACGTTTAGTGTTAGGCTTAGGGTTAGGTTTAGGGTTAGGGTTAGGGTGAGGATGAGGTTTAGTGTTAGAGTTAGGGTTAGGGTTAGTGTTAGGCTTAGGGATTGGGTGAGTGTTAGGGGTAGGATGAGGGTTATGGTTATGGTTAGGATTAGGATTAGGGTTAGGGTGAGTGTGAGGGTTAGGGTAAGGGTTAGGCTTAGGGTTAGGTTGAGGGTGAGGGTTAGGTTTAGGTTGAGGTTTAATTTGAGGGTTAGGGTTATTGTTAGGGTTAGGGTGAGGGTTAGTGTGAGCGTTACTGTTAAAGTTAGGGTGTGGGTGAGGGTTAGGGTTAGGGTCATGCTTAGGGTTACGGCCAGGGAGAGGGTTAGCATGAGGGTGAGAGTTAGTGTGAGTGTAAGGATGGGGGTGACAGTAAGGGTAAAGTTGAGGGTTGGGGTTAGGGTTAGGGTTAGGGTTAGGGTGAGTGATAGGGTTAGGGGGAGGGTTATGGTTATGGTTAGGATTAGGATTAGGCTTAGGGTGAGGGTGAGTTCGTAGGTTAGGGTTAGGTTTAGGGTTAGGCTTAGGGTTAGGCTGATGGTGAGGTTGAGGTTTAGGTTTAGGGTTAGTGTGAGTGATAGTGTTACGGTGAGGGTTATGTTTAGGGTGTGGATTACGGTTAGGTTTAGGGTTAGGGTGAGGGCTGGTTTAGGGTGAGGTTGAGGTTTAAGATTAGGTTTAGGCTGAGGTATAGGGTTATGGTTAGGGTTAGGGTTTGGGCGAATGTGAGTTTTAGGGTTAGAGTTAGGGTTATGGTGAGGTTTTGGGTGAGGTTTATGGTTAGTGTTAGTGTTAGGGGTAGGGTTAGGCTGAGGGTGAGTGTGAGTGTGAGGTGTAGTTTTAGGGTTAGGCTTAGGTTTAGGCTGAGGGTGAGGGTGAGGTTTAGGGTTAGGGTGAAGGTGAGGTTTAGGCTTAGACTTAGTGTTAGTGTGAGGGTTAGTCTGAGGTTTAGTGTTAGTTTAAGGGTGTGGGTGAGATTTAGGGTTAGAGTGATGCTTAGGGTTACGGTCAGTGTGAGGGTTAGGATGATGGTTAGGGTTAGTGTGAGGGTAAGTGTGAGGGTGAAAATAAGGGTAAAGTTGAGGGCTAGGCTGAGAGTGACGATTACGGTAAATGTGAGGGTTAGGGTTAGGGTGAGGGTTAGGGTTAGGGTTAGGGTGAGGGTGTGGTTAGATTGAGGATTAATTTTAGGGTTACTGTGAGGTTTGGGGTGAGGATGAGGGTTAGGGTAAGGGTGAGGGCTAGGGTGAGGGTGAGGCTTAGTGTTATGTTTAGGGTGAGTGTTATGGTTAGGGTGATGGTTAGGGTTAGTGTGAGGGTTAGTGTAAGGGTTAGCGTTAATGTTAGGTTGAGGGTAAATGTTAGGCAGAGGATTAGGGTTGGGGTGAGGGTTATGGTTAGAATGAGGTTTAGGGTTAGGGTTATTGTTCGGGTTAGTGTTCGGGTTAGGATGAGGTTTAGTGTTAACATTAGGGTTAGGGTGAGGACGAGGGTGAGGTTGAGGTTTAGGGTTAGGGTTAGGCTTAGGCTTAGGGTTAGGCTGAGGCTGAGGCTGAGGCTGAGGTTAAGGGTTAGGGTTAGCGTGATGGTTAGGGTTACTGTTAGGCTGAGTTTTAGGATGAGTGTTAGGGTTATGGTGAGGGTTACGGTGAGGCTGACAGTAAGGGTAAAGTTGATGGTTAGGGTTAGGGTGAGGGTTAGGGTGAGGATTAGGGTTAGGGTTAGGGTGAGGGTGAGGGTTGGTTGGAGGACTAGTGTTAGGGTTAGTGTGAGATTTAGGGTGAGGATGAGGGTTAGGGTTAGGGTGAGGGCTAGTCTGAGGTTGAGGGTTACGTTGAGGTTTAGGTTTAAGGTGATGGTTAGGGTTAGTGTGACGGTAAGTGTTATGATTAGGGTTATTGTTAGGGTGAGGGTAAGTGTTAGGGTGCGTGTTAGGTTTAGGGAGAGGGTTATGTTTTGGGTTAGGCTTAGTTTTAGGGTTATGGTTAATTGTTAGGGTTAGGTTTAGGGTTACGGTTAAGGTGAGGGTGAGGGTTAGGGTTAGGGTTAGGTTTAGGGTTAGTGTTAGGGTTAGGGTTAGGGTGAGGGTTAGGTTGAGGTTTAGGGATAGGTTTAGGATTACGGTTATGGTGAGGGTGAGTGTGAGTGTTAGGATTAGGCTTAGGGTTAGGCTGAGGGTGAGGGTGGGAATGAGTTTTAGGTTTATGGTGATGGTTAGGTTTAGGGTTAGGGTTAGGGTTAGGATTAGGGTTAGGTAGAGGTCTAGGGTGAGGGTGAGGGTTAGGCTGAGGGTTAGCGTGAGTCTGAGGGTGAGGGTGAGGGTTAGGGTTATGTTGAGGTTTAGGGTTAGGGTTTGGGTGAGGGTGAGGTTAAGAATGAGGATTAGTTTTAGGGTTATTTTGAGGTTTAGGGTGAGGATGATGGTTAGGGTTAGGGTGAGCGCTAGGTTGAGGGTGAGGGTTAGGGTTAGGGTGAGGTTTAGGGTTAGGGTGATGGTTAGGGTTAGTTTTAGTGTTAGGGTTATGGTTAGTGTTAGGGTGAGGTTAAGTGTTAGGATGAGGGTTAGGGTTGGGGTGAGGGTTATGGTTAGAATGAAGGTTAGGGTTAGGTATAGGGTTATTTTTAGGATTAGTGTTAGAGTTATGGTTATGGTGAAGGTGAGGGGTAGGGTTAGGTTTAGGGTGAGGTTTATGTAAGGGTTAGCGTTAGAGTTAGGTTTAGGGTGGGGGTGAGGTTTAGGGTTACAGTTAGCCTTAGTGTTAGTGTTAGGGTTAGGGTGAGGGTTAGTGTGAGGGTTAGGGTTAGGTTTAAGCTTACGGTTAGGCTTAAGCTTAGAATGAGAGTGAGGGTGAGGGTTAGGGTTAACGTTAGGGTTAGGGTTCGGGTTAAGGTTAGGGTGAGGGTTAGGATGAGGTGTAGGGTTAGGATTAGGATTAGGTTGAGCACTAGGGTGATGGTTAGTGTGAGGGTTAGGGTTAGGGTTAGGGATAGGGTTAGGTTTATGATTAGGTTTAGATTGAGGGTGAATGTGAGGGTTAGGGTTAGGGTTAGGCGTAGGGTTAGGGTGAGTGTTAGGGATAGGGTTTCGTTTAGGGTGAGGGTGAGGGTTAGGGTTAGGATTAGGGTGAGGGTGAGGGTTTGGTTAAGGGTTAGTGTGAGGTTTAGGGTTATTGTGAGGGTTATGTATATGGTGAGGGTTAGAATTAGGTTTAGGGGTTAGGGTTAGGGTGAGGTTTAGGGTGAGGGTGAGTTTTAGGGTTAGGGTTAGTGTGAGGTTTAGGGTTATGGTTAGGGTTATTTTTAGGGCGAGTGTGAGGGTTAGGTTTAGAGTTAGGGTTAGGCTTAGGCTTAGGGTTTGGTTATGGCCTGGGTTGAGGGTGAGGGTTAAGGTTAGGGTTAGGTTGAGGGTTAGGGTGAGGGTTAGTTTTAGGGTTAGGGTTAGGGGTGGGTTTAAGGTTAGGCTTAATGTTAGGACGAGGGTGAGGCTGAGGGTTAGGGTTAGGGTGAGGGTGAGGTTTAGGGTTAGATTTAGTGTTAGGGTTAGGTTAGTGTGAGTGTTAGGGTAAGGGTTAGTGTTATGGTTAGAGTTAGGGTGCGGGTGAGTGTGAGGGTTAGGGTTAGTCTTATGCTTAGGCTTAGGGTTAGTCCGAGCATGAGGGTGAGGGTTAATGTTAGGGTTTTAGGATTAGGGTTATGGTTAGGGTGAGGGTGAGCTTGAGGGTTAGATTTAGGTTTAGGGGGAGGTTTAGTGTGAGGGTTAGGGTTAGGGTTGTTGTGAGGGTTAAGGTTAGGGTGATGGTTAGGTTGAGGTTTAATGTTAAGGTTAGGATTAGGTTTAGGACTACTTTTTCCCTGAGGGTTAGGTTTAGGGTTCAGCTTAGTCTTAGGGTTAGGCTGAAGGTATGGATGGGGATGAGGATTAGGTTTAGAATGATGGTTAGGGTTATGGTTAGGAGGAGGGTTAGTGTTTTGATTAGGGTTAGGGTGAGGGCTAGGATGAGGGAGAGTGTTAGGGTTAGGGGTAGGCTTAGGCTTAGGGTTAGGCTGAGGCTGAGGGTGAGGGTCAGGTTTAGGGTGATAGTTGGGGTTAAAGTTAGGGTGAGAGTTAGTATAAGGATTAGGGTTAGGGTGCGGGTTAGGGTGAGGGTGACTTTATGGGTAAAGGTGAGCATTAGGCTGAGGGTGAGGTCTAGGGTTAGGGTGAGGTTTAGGGTTAGGGTGATGGTTAGGGTTAGTGTGAGGGTTAGTGTTAAAGTCAAGGTTAGTGTTAGGTTGAGTCTAAGTGTTAGGGTGAGGGTTAGGGTTAGGGTGATGTTTACGGTTAGGATGAGGGTTAGGGTTAGGGTTAAGGTTATTGTTAGGGTTAGGATTACGGTTACAGTGAGGGTGAGGTTGAGGGTTAGGGTTAGGATGAATTTAGGTTTAGGGTTAGGGATAGAGTTAGGGTTAGGGTGAGGGTGAGATTGAGGTTTAGGGTTAGGGTTAGGGTTAGGGTTAGGGTTAAGGTGAGGGTGAGGGTTAGGGTTAGGGTGAGGGTTAGGGTTAGGATTAGGGTTAGGGTGAGGGTGAGTGTTAGGATTAGCGTTAGGGTTACATTTATTGTTAGTGTTATGGTTAAGGTTAACTTTGTGGTGAGGGTGAGGCTGAGGGTGAGGGTTAGGGTTAGGATTAGGGTTAAGTTTAGCTTTAGGGTTAGGGTTAGTGTTATTGTTAATGTTAGGGTTAGAGTTGTGGTGAGAGTGATGGTGAAGGTGAGGGTGATTGTTAGGGCTTGGGTTAGGGTGAGGTTTAGGGTTAGGGTGAGGATTAGAGTTAGGGTGAGGGTAAGGTTTAGCGTTAGAGTTAAGGTTAGGGGGAGAGTTAGGGTGAGGGTTAGGGTTAGGGTGAGGGTTAGGTTGAAGTTTAGGTTTAGGCTTACAGTTAGGTTTAGGATTAGGGTTATGGTGAAGGTGAGTGTGAGGATTAGGGTTAGGCTTAGGCTTAGGCTTAGTGTTGGGCTGAGGGTGAGGATGGGGGTGGGGATTAAGGTTCTGGTGATTTTTAGGGTTAGGGTTAGGGTGAGGGTTAGGATGAGGGTTAGGGTTAGGATTATGGTTATGGTTAGGGCCAGGGTGAGGGTGAGGTTTAGGGTTAGGATTAGGCTTAGGCTTATGTTTAAGCTGAGGGTGAGGTTGAGCTGAAGGTTTAGCATTAGGGTGATGTTTAGTGTTATGTTTAGGTTGAAGCTTAGCATGAGGTTTAGAGATAGGGTGAGGGTTAGCATGAGGGTGATGGTAAGGGTAAAGTTGAGGGTTAGGCTGAGGGTGAGGGTTAAGATCAGGGTGAGGGTTAGTGTTAGGGTGAGGGTTAGGGTAAGGGTGAGGGTTAGGGGTTAGGGTGAGGGTAAGGGTTAGATTGAGGATTAGGGTTAGTGTGAGGTTTAGGGTGAGGATGAGTGTTAGGGTTAGGGTGAGGGTTAAGGTTAGGGTGAGGGCTAGGGTGAGGGTGAGGGTTAGGGTTAGGATTAGGGTTAGGGTGAGTTTTAGGGTTAGGGTGAGGGTTAGGGTTAGTGTATGGGTTAGTGTTAGGGTTAGGGTTAATGTTAGTGTGAGGGTAAGTGTTAGGGTGAGGTTTAGGGTTAGGGTGAGTGTTATAGTTAGGGTGATGTTTAGGGTTAGGTTAGGGTTATTCTTGTTGTTAGGTTTAGGGTTATGTTGAGGTTGAGGGTGAGGGTGAGGGTTAGGGTTAGTGTTAGGGTGAGGTTTAGGGTTATGATTAGGTTTAGAGTTAGGAATAGGTTGAGGGTGAGGTTTAGGATTAAAGTTAGGCTTAGGGTGAGGGTTAGTGTGAGGGTTAGCGTTAGGGACAGTGTTAGGTTATGGTTATTGTGAGAGTTAGTGTGAGGGTTAGGGTTAGAGTGAAGTTTAGGGTTAGGATTAGGGTTAGGGTGAGGATGAGTGTGTGGGTTAGGGTTAGGTTTAGGGTTAGGCTTAGGGTTAGGCTTAGACTGAGGTTGAATATGAGGCTTAGGGTTAGGGTGAGGGTTCGAGTTAGGGTTAGATTGAGGGTAAGGATGAGGGTTAGGGTTAGGATTAGGGTTAAGGTGAGCACTGGCGTGACGGTTAGTGTGAGGGTTAGGGTTAGGGATAGGGTTAGGTTTAGGATTATGGTTAGGTTGAGGGTGAGTGTGAGGTTTAGGGTTAGGGTTAGGGTTAGGCTGAGGGTTAGGTTTAGGGTTAGTGTTAGGTTTTGATTTAGGCTGAGGGTGAGGTTTAGCGTTAGGGTTAGGGTTAGGGTTAGCGTTACGCTGAAGATGAGGGTGGGGGTGAGGATTAGGGTTAGCGTGAGGGTTAGGTTTAGAGCGTGTTATTGTTAGGGTTAGGGTTAGAGTTATGGTGAGGGTGAGGTTGCGGGTGAGGGTTAGGTTTAGGGTTAGGGTTAGATTTAGAGTTAGGGTTGGAGATAGGGTTAGTGTTAGGGTTGGGCTTAGGGTTAGGCTGAGGGTGAGGGTGGGGATGAGGATTAGGTTTAGGTTTAGGGTTAGGGTTAGAGTTAGGGTTAGGCTTAGGCTTAGGGTTTGGCTGAGCGTGAGGTTGGGGCGAGGATTAGGGTTTTTGTGATGGTTAGGTTTAGGGTTAGGATGATGGTTAGGATGAGGGTTAGGGTTAGGATTAGGGTTAGGGTGAGGGCTAGGGTGAGGTTGAGGGATAGGGTTAGGTATAGGCTTAGGCTTAGTGTTAGTCTGAGTGTGAGGTTGAGGGTGAGGGTTAGGGTTAGGGTGATGGTTAGGTTTACGGTTAGGGTGAGGGTTAGGATGAGGGTTAGGTTTAGGGTGATTGTGATGGTAAGTGTAAATGTGAGGGTTAGGCTGAGGGTGAGGGTTAAGATAAGGGTAAGGGTTAGGGTTAGGGTGCTGGTTAGGGTAAGGTTTATGGTTAGGGTTAGGGTGAGGGTGAGGGTTAGATTGAGAATTAGGGTTAGGGTTAGTGTGAGGTTTAGGGTAAGGATGAGGTTTAGGTTTAGGGTGATGGTTAGGGTTAGAATTAGGGTTAGGGTGAGGGCTAGGGTGAGCGTGAGGATTAGGTTTGGGTTTAGGGTGAGGTTGAGGTTTAGGTTAAGGTTGAGTGTTAGGATTAGTGTGAGGGTTAATGTTATGGTTAGGGTTAGTGTAAGGGTGAGGGTAAGTGTTAGGGTGATGTTTAGGGTTAGGGTTATTGTTAGGGTTAGGTTTATGGTTACACTTACAGTGAGGGTGAGGGTTAGGGTTAGGTTTAGTGTTAGGTTTAGGTTTAGGGTTACAGTTAGACTTTGGGTTAGGGCTAGGATTAGGCTTAGGGTGAAGGCTAAGTTGAGGGTGAGGGTGAGGGTTAGGGTTAGGGTTAGGATTAGGTTGAGGGTGAGGGTGAGTGTGTGGGGTATGGTTAGGTGTAGGGTTAGGCTTAGGATTAGGCTAAGGGTTAGGTTGAGGGTGAGGGTTATGTTTAGGGTGAGGGTTATGGTTAGGGTTAGGGGAGTTTTAATGTTAGGTTTAGGTTTAGGGATAGGTTGAGGTTTAGGGTTAGGGTTATCTTGAGGGTGAGGGTTAGGGTTAGGTTGAGGGTTAATATTAAGGCTAGGTTTAGGTTGAATGTTAGGGTTACCAATTTGGTAAGGGTTATCATGAGGGAAAGGGTTAGGATTAGCGTTAGGATGAGGGCTAGGTTGAGAGTGAGTGTTAGGTTTAGGGTAATGGTGAGGTTTAGGTTTTGGGTAAGGTTTAGGGTTAGGGTGAGGGTTAGGGTTAGGGTTATGGTGAGGGTCAGGGTTAGGGTTTGGTTGAGGGTTTGAATTAGGTTTAGGTTTAGAGTGAGGGTTAGGATGAGGGTTAGAGATACAATTAGGGTTAAGCTCAGGGCTGGGGTGAGGGTGAGGATAAGTGTTAGGGTTAGGGTAAGTTTTATGGTTAGGGTGAAGGTGAGGTTAAGGGTTAGGGTTAGGGTTAGGGTTAGGCTTAGGGAAAGGCTGAGTGTAAGGGTGAGGGTTAGGGTGAGGGTGAGGTTTAGGGTTAGAGTTAGGGTTAGGGTTAGAGTGAGCATTACGGTGAGGGTTAGGGTTAGGGATAGGGTTAGGTTTAGGATTAGGTTTTGGGTGAGGGTGAGTGTGGGGTTTATGGTTAGGGTTAGGGTTTTTCTTAGGAATAGGCTGAGGGTGAGGGTGAGAGTTAGGGTTACAGTGAGGGTTAGGGTGAGTGTTAGGATGTGGGTTAGTTTTAGGATTAGGGTGAGGTTTAGGGTTGGGTTTAGGGTGAGAGTTAGGGTTAGGTTTAAGGTGAGGTTTAGGGTTAGGGTTAGGGTTAGGTTTAGGGATAGGGTGAGGGTTAGGGTTAGGGTTATGTTGAGGGTGAGGTTTAGGGTTAGGTTGAGGGATAGGATTAGGGCTAGGTTTAGGGTGAGGGTTAGGGTGAGGGTTTGCATGAGGGGTATGGTTAGGATTTTGGTTAGGATGAGGGCTAGGGTTAGGTTGAGATTTAGGCTGAGGGTTTGGGTTATGGTGAGGGTGTGGGTTAGGTTTGGACTGAAGGTTATTGTGAGGACTAAGGTGAGGGTTAGGGTTAAGGTTAGGGTGAGGGTTAGGTTGAGGTTTAGGTTTAGGGTTAGGGTTAGTATTAGGGTTAGTGTGAGGGTAAGTGTAAGTGTTAGGGTGAGGGTTATCCTGAGGCTTAGAGTTAGGCTGAGGGTGAGGTTGGGGATGAGGATTAGGTTTAGAATGATGGTTCCAGTTATGGTTAGGTGAGTGTTATGATGAGGGTTAGGGTTAGGATTAGGGATACGGTGAGGTCTAGGGTGAGTGTGAGGTTTAGGGTTAAGTTTAGGCTTAGGCTTAGGGTTAGACTGAGGCTGAAGGTAAGGGTGAGGGTTAGGGTTAGGGTGATGGTTAGGGTTACAGTAAGGGTGAGGGTTAGGATGAGGGTTAGGATTAGGGTGAGGGTTAGGATGAGGGTGACAGTAAGTGTAAAGGTGAGGGTTAGGCTGATGGTGAGGGTTATGGTAAGGGTGACGGTGAGGGTTTGGGTTAGGGTGAGTGTGAGGGTTAGACTGAGGATTAGTGTTAGGGTTAGTATGAGGTTTAGGGTGAGGCTGATGGTTAGGGTTAGGGTGAGGAATAGGGTAAAGTTGAGGGTTAGGGTTAGGGTTTGGTTGAGGTTTAAGTTTAGGGTGATGGTTAGTGGTAGTGTGAGGGATAGGGTTTGGGTTAGTGTTAGTGTTAGGGTTAGCATAAGTGTTAGGGTAAGGTATAGGTTTAGGGTGAGGTTTACGATTAGGGTTAGCGTTTGGGTTATGGTGAAGGTGAGGTTTAGGGTTAGAGTTAAATTTAGGGTGAGTGTTAGGGTTAGGGTTAGGGTTAGGTTACTGTTAGGTTAGGTATAAGGTGAGGTTTAGTGTGGGGGTGAGAGTTAGTGTTAGGGTTCAGATTAGGATTAGGTTTAAGGTGAGGGTGAGTGTGAGTGTTAGGGTTAGGGTTAGGATTAGGATTAGAGTTAGGGTGAGGGTGAGGGTTACGGTTAGGGTAAGTGTTGGGATTAGGGTTAGTGTGAGGGTTAGGGTGAGTGTTAATCTTAGACTTAGGGTTTGGTTGTGGGCTAGGGTGAGGGTGAGGGTGAGGGTGAGGGTTGGGGTGAGGGTTAGGGTGAGGGTTTGGTTAGTGTTAGGTTTAGGGTTGGGATTAGGTTTAGGCAAAATGTTAGGCTGAGGGCGTGGGTGAGGGTGAGGGTTATGGTGAGGGTGAGGGTTAGGGTTAGGGTATGATTTAGTGTTAGGCTTAGGGTTAGTGTTAGTCTTAGGTTTAAGTTGAGATTTAGGGGGAGGGTCAGGGTTAGGGTGAGACTTATGTTTAGCATTAGGGTTAGGGTGAGTGTGAGGTTTAGGGATAAATTAGGGTTAGGGTGAATCTGAGGGTGAGGTTTAATGTTAGGGTTAGTGTTAGGGTTAGGGTGAGGGTGAGGGTTAGGTTGAGGGTGAGGAATAGGGTTAGGGTTAGGATTAGGATTAGCATTAGGGTTAGTGTGAGGGTTAGGGTTAGGGTTAGCCTTAGGTTTAGGCTGAATGTGAGGGTGAGGGTTAAGTTTAGGTTTAGGTTGAGGATTAGGTTTAGAGTTAGGGTGAGGTTTAGTGTTAGGGTTAGGGTTAGAATTAGGGTTAGGGTGAGGGTGAAGTTTAACGGTAGAGTTAGGGATAGGGTGAGGGTTAGGGTGAGGGTTAGGGTTAGGGTGGGGTTTAGTGTGGGAGTGACGGTAAGCGTAAACATGAGGGTTAGGCTGAGGGTGAGAGTTACTGTAAGGGTGAGGGTTAGGTTTAGGGTGAGATTTAGGTTGAGGATGAGTGTAAGGGTTTGGGTGAGTGCTAGGGTAAGGGTGAGGGTTAGGGTTAGGGTTAGGGTGAGGGTGGTAGGTTGAGGGCTGGGGTAAGGTTGAGGGTTATGGTTTATGTGAGGGTTAGGGTTAGGGTTAGGTTTATTGTTATGTTTAGGGTTAGGGTTTAGGTTACGGTGAGGGTGAGTGTGAAGGTTAGGGTTAGGCTTAGGTTTAGGCTTAGGGTTAGGGTGAGATTTAGGGTTATGGGTATGGTGAGGTTTAGGGTTAGGTTTAGGGTTAGGGTTAGGGTGAGGTTGAGATTTTGGGGTTAGAGTTAGGGTTAGATTGAGCCTGAGGGTGAGGCTTAGGTTTAGGTTTAGTGTTAGGGTGAGGGTTAGGTTGAGGGTTAGTGTGAGGGTGACGGTTAGGTTAGGTTTAGGATTAGGATTAGGGTTAGTGTCAGGGTTAGGGTTAGGATTAGGGTTAGGGTGAGAGTGAGTGTTATGATTATGGTTAGGTTTAGGGTTAGGGTGAGGTTTAGGGTTAGGATTAGTATTATTCTTAGGGTTAGGTTTAGGGTTAGGCTTACGGTTAGGCTGAGGGTGAGGTTGAGGATGAGGATTAGGGTGAGGGTGAGGGTTAGGGTTAGGGTGACTTTTAGGGCTATGTTTAGGGTGAGGTTGTGGGTTAGATTGAGGATTATTGTTAGGGTTAGTGTGAGGTTTAGGGTGAGGATGAGCGTTAGGGTTAGGGTGAGTGTGAGGGTTATGGTTAGTGTTAGGATGAGGTTTAGGATTAGGGTGATGGTTAGGGTTAGTGTGAGGGTTAGTGTTAGGGTTAGGGTTAGTGTTAGGTTGAGGGTTAGGGTTAGGGTGAGTGTTATGGTTATGGTTAGCGTGAGTGTTAGGATTAGGGTTAGGGTTATTGTTAGTGTTAGGGTTAGGGTTTTGTTTAAGGTGAGGGTAAGGGTGTGGGTTAGGGTTGGGGATAGGATGAGGTTTAGGTTTAAGCTTAGGGTTAGAATTAGGGTTAGGGTGAGGGTGAGGTTTAGGGTTAGAGTTAGGTTTAGTGTTAGGTTTAGGGTTAGGGTTAGGGTTAGACTAGGCTTAAGCTTAGGCTTAGGCCAAGCATGAGGGTGAGGGTTAGAGTTAGGGTAAGGGTGAGTAGTAGGGTTAGGGTTATGATGAGGTTTACGTTTAGGATTAGGGTTGGGGTGAGGGCTAGGGTGAGGCTTAGTGTGAGGGTTAGGGTTAGGGATAAGTTTAGTTTTAGGATTAGGTTTAGGTTGAGGGTGAGTGTGAGCGTTAGGGTTAGGGTTAGGCTTAGGCTTAGGGTTAGGGTTTGGGTTAGGGTGAGTGTGCGGCTGAGGATTATGGTTAGGTTTAGGGTTAGGTTTAGGGTTAGGGTTAGTGTTAGGTTTAGGGTTACAATGAGGATTAGGGTTATGCCTAGGGTTAGGCTTAGGGTTAGGCTGAGGGTGAGGGTGGGGGTTAGGATTAGGGTTAGGGTTCGGGTTAAAATTAGTGTTATAGTCAGTGTTATGGTTACGGTTAAGTTTGCGGTGAGGGTGAGGCTGAGGATGAGGGTTATGGATAAGTTTAGGCTTAGGCTTAGGGTTAGGCTGAGGGTGAGGTTGGGGTGAGGAATAGGTTTTGGGTGATGGTTAGGGTTCAGATTAAGGTGAGGGTTAGGATGAGGGTTAGGGTTAGCATTAGGTTTAGGGTGGGGGCTAGGGTGAGGCTGAGGGTTAAGGTTAGGGTGATGGTGAAGTTTAGGGTTAGGGTGAGAGTTAGGGTTACTGTGAGGGTTAGTGTTCAGTTAGGGTTAGTGTTAGGGTGAGGGTAAGTATTAGCGTGACGGTTAGTGTTAGGTTGAGCATTATAGTTAGGGTGAGGTTTAGGGTTAGTTTTAGGGTTATTGTTAGGTTTAGGGTTAGAGGTACTGTGAGGGTGAGGATACGGGTTAGATGTAGGGGAGGTTTAGGGTTAGGATTAGGGTTAGAGTTAGGGTTAGCGTGAGTGTGAGGTTTAGGGTTAGAGTTAGGGTTCAGGTGAGGGTTAGGATGAGGGTTAGGGTTAGTGTTAGTTTTAGGTTTAGGGTTAGGGTGAGGTTAAGTGTTAGGGTTATGGTTAGGATTAGTGTTAGGGTGAGGGTGACTGTGTGGGTTAGTGTTAGGTTTAGGTTAGGCTTAGGGTTAGGAAGAGGGTTAGGTTGAGGGGAAGGGTTAGGATTCGGGTGAGGGTTAGGGTTAGGGTTAGTGTGAGGGTTAGGATGAAGGTTAGGTTTAGGATTAGGTTTAGGGTGAGGGCTAGGGTGAAGGTGAGGTTTAGGGTTAGGTTTAGGGTGAGGTTTAGGGTTAGGGTTAGGTTCAGTGTGAGTTTGAGGTTTAGGGTTAGAGATAGGTTTAGGGTGAGTGTTAGGGTGAGGGTTTGGCTTAGTGATAGTGTTAGAGTTAGGGTTAGTCTGAGGTTTAGGATGAGGGTGTGGGTTAGGGTTAGGGTTAGTATTAGGATTAGGGTTAGGGAGAGGGGGAGTGTGAGGGTTAGAGTTAGCCTTAGATTTAGGCTGAGGTTGAGGGTGAGGGTGAGTTTTAGGGTTAGTTTGAGGGTTAGGGTTAGGGTTAGGATGTGGTTTCGTGTTAGGGTTAGTGTTATAGTTAGGGTTAGGTTGAGGGTGAGGTTTAGGTGTATAGTTAAGGTTTGGGTGAGTGTTATTTTGAGTGTTAGGGTTAGGGTGAGTTTTAGGGTGGGGGTGACAATAAGGGTAAATGTGAGGGTTAGGCTAAGGTTGAGGGAAAGGTTTAGTGTTAGGGTTATGGTTAGGGTGAGATTTAGGGTTCGGGTTAAGTTTAGGGTTAGGGTGAGGTTTAGGGTGAGGGTGAGAGTTAGGGTTAGGTTGAGAGTTAGGGTTAGAATTAGGGTTAGGGTAAGGGTGAGGGTTGGGGTTAGTGGTGGGGTGAGGTTTAGAATAAGGGTTAGGATTAGTATTCGGGTTAGGGTGAGGGCTCGGGTGAGGGTGAGGTTTAGGTTTAGGGTTAGGGTGAGGTATAGGGTTAGGGTTAGGGTTAAGGTTAGGATGAGGGTGAGTTTTAAGGTTAGATTTAGGTTTAGGTTGAGACTGAGGTTGAGGGTTAGGGTTTGGGTTAGTATTAGAGTTAGGTTTAGGGTGAGGGTTAGGTAGCGGGTGAGTGTTAGGCTTAGGGATAGGATTAGGCTTATGGTAAGCGTTAGGGTGAGTGTGAGTGTTAGGGTAAGGGTTAGGGTTAGGCTTAGATTTAGGCTGAGGGTGAGGGTGAGGGTGAGGGTTAGGGTAAGTGTGAGGGTTAGGGTTAGGATTAGGGTGAGAGTTAGGCTTCGGTTAAGTTTAGGGTTAGGGTGAGTGTTAGGGTTAAGGTTCGGATGAGGTTTAGGTTTACGATTAGGGTTGGGTTGAGGGCTAGGGTGAGGCTTAGGGTGAGGGTTAGTGTTAGGGATAGGGTTAGGTTTAGGATTAGGTTTAGGGTGAGGGTGAGTGTGAGCGTTAGGGTTAGGGTTAGGCTTAGGGTTAGGGTGAGGGTTAGGGTTAGGATTTCGGTTAGGGTGAGGGTGCGGCTGAGGATTAGGGTTAGGTTTAGGGTTAGGTTTAGGGTTACAGTGAGTATTAGGTTTACGTTAAACGTGAGGGTTATGCTTAGGGTTAGGATTAGGATTAGGGTAAGTTTTAGGGTGACTGTGAGGGTTAGGGTTAGGGTCAGGGTTAGGCTTAGGTTTAGACAGAGGGTTAGGTGAGGGTGAGGGTTAGGGTAAGGGTGAACGTTAGGGTTAGGGTTAGGGTGAGAGTTAGGGTTCGGTTAAGTTTAGGGTTAGGGTGAGGGTGAGGGTTAGGTTATTGTTAGCGTTAGTGTTAGGGTTAGGGTTACAGTTATAGTGAGGGTGAGGGTTAGGGTTAGGGTTAGGATGAGGTTTAGGTTTAGGGTTAGGTTTAGAGGTAGGTTTAGGATGAGGGTGAGATTTAGGGTTAGAGTTAGGGTTAGTGTTATGGTTAGGTTTAGGGTGAGGGTTAATGTTAGTGTTAGGCTTAGGCTGAGCATGAGGGTGAGGGTTAGGTTTCGGGTTATGATGAGGGTTAGAGTTAGGTTTAGTGTGAGTTTTAGGATGAGGTTTAGGGTTAAGATTAGGTTAAGGGTGAGGGCTAGGGTGAGGGTTATGTTGAGGGCTAGGGATAGGGATAGGGTTAGGTTTAGGATTAGGTTTAGGGTGAGGGTTCCTGTATGTGTTAGGGTTAGGTTTAGGGTTCGGTTTAGGGTTAGGCTGAGGGTGAGTTTGATGTTGAGGGTTAGGTTTAGGTTGAGGGTAGGGTTTGGGTTAAGTTTAGGGATAGGGTGAGGGTTAGGGTAAGGGTTATGGTGAGGTTGAGGGTTAGGGTTAATTTGAGGTTTAGGGTTAGAGTTAGGGTGAGGGTGAGGGTGAGGTTTAGGGTCAGGTTAAGAGTGAGGGTTACGATGATTGTTAGGGTTAGGATTAAGTTATGGTGAGTGCTATAGTGAGGGTGAGGTTTAGGGTTAGGGTTAGGGTGAGGTTTAGGGTTAGTATTAGTGTTAGGGTGAGGCTGAGGGTGAGGGTTAGGGTTAGGGTTAGTGTTAGATTTAGGGTTAGGGTGAGGGTTAGGGTGAGGGTGATGGTTAGGCTTAGGGTTAGGATTAGGATTAGGGTCAGGTTTAGGGTGAGTGTGAAGGTTAGGTTTAGGATTAGGGTTAGGCTAGGTTTAGACTGAGGGTGAGCGTGAGGGTGAGGGATAGGGTTAGGGTGAGGGTTAGGTTTAGTGTTAGGGTGAGACTTAGGGTTCGGGTTAAGTTGAGGGTTAGGGTGAGGATTAGGGTAATATTAGGGTTAGGATGGGGGTTAAGATTAGGCTTAGTGTGAGGGATAGGATGAGGATTAGGGTTAGAATTAGGTTTAGGGTGAGGGCTAGGGTGAGGGTGAGGGTTCGGGTTAGTGTTAGGATGGGGTTTAGGTTTAGGGTTAGGGTTAGGGTGAGGTTTAGGATGAGAGGTAGGCTTACGGTGATGTGATTGTTAGGGTTAGGGTGAGGTTTAGGGTTACTATTAGGGTTAGGGTGATGGTGAGTGTTAGGATTAAGGTTAGGGTTAGGTTTAGGGTTAGGTTTTAGGTTAGGATTAGTGTTATTTTTAGGTTTATGGTTAGAGTAACAGTGAGGGTGACGATGAGGGTGAGGGTGTGGATTAGGGTGAGGGTTAGGGTGAGGTTTAGGGTTAGGGTTAGGATTAGGGTTAGGGTGAGGGTGAGGTTTAGGGTTAGATTTAGGGTTAGGGGGAGTGTTAGGTCGAGGTTTAGGGTTAGGGTTAGTGTTAGGGTTAAGGTTAAGGTGAGGGTTAGGTTGAGGTTTAGGGTTAGGGTTATGGTTAGTGTTAGGATTAGGGTGAGGGTGAGGGTGAGTGTGAGGGTTAGGGTTAGGTTTCGGCTTAGGGTTAGGCTGAGGGTGAGGGTGGGGGTGAGGATTAGGGTTAGGGTGATGGTTAGGATTAGGGTAAGTGTGAGGGCTCGGGTGAGGGTAAGGGTAAGGGTAATGCTTAGGCTTAGGCTTAGGTTTAGGCTGAGGGTGAGGTTAAGGGTGAGGGTTAGGGTTAGCATGATGGTTAGGTTTACGGTTAGGGTGAGGGTTGGGATGAGGTTTAGGGTTAGGGTGAGGTTAGGTTGAGGATGATGGTAAGGGTAAAGGTGAGGTTTACGCTGAGGGTGAGGGTTAAGATAAGGGTGAGGGTTAGGGTTAGGTTTAGGATTAGTGTAAGGGTTAGGGTTAGGGATAGGGTGAGGTTAGATTGAGGATTAGTTTTAGGGTTAGTGTGAGGTTTAGGGTGAGGATGAGGGTCAGGTTTAGGGTGAGGGTGAGGGTTAGAATTAGGGTTAGGGTGAGGGCTAGGGTGAGGGTGAGTGTTAGAGTTAGTGTGAGGGTTAGTGTTAGGGTTAGGTTAGTGTTTGGGTGACGGTTAGTGCTAGGGTGAGGGTTAAGGTTAGGGTGAGGGTTATGGTTAGCATGAGATTTAGGTTTTGGGTGACGGTGAGGGTGAGTGTGAGGGTTAGGGTTAAGGTTAGGCTTAGGGTTAGGGTGAGGGTTAGGGTTAGGTTTTGGGTTAGGGTGAGGGTGAGGTTGAGGATTAGGGTTATGTAGGGTTAGGGTTAGGATTATGGTGAGGGTTAGGGTAAGGGTTAGGCTTAGGTTTACATTTAGGCTGAGCTTGAGGCTGAGGATGAGGGTTATGTTTAGGGTTAGGGTGAGGGTTAGGGTTAGGGTAAGTGTTATTTTTAGGGTTAGGGTTAGATTTATGATGAGGTTGAGGATGAGGGTGAGGGTGAGGGTGAGGTTTAGGTTTAGGGTTAGGGTTATATTTAGGATTAGGGTGAGGGTGTCGGAAATGTTAAAGGTGAGGGTTAGGCTGAGGATGCAGGTTACGGTAAGGGTGAGTGTTAGGGTTAGTGTGAGGGTTAGGGTTAGGATTGGGGTGAGAGTTAGGGTTTGGGTTAAGTTTAGGGTTAGGTTGAGGGTTAGGTAAGGGTTACAGTGAGGGTGAGGGTTAGGGTTAGGTTGAAGGTTAGTGTTAGGATTAGGGTTAGGGTGAGGGTGAAGGTTAGGGTTAGTGTTAGGTTCAGGGTTAGGATGAGGGTTAGGGTTAGGATTAGGGTTAGGGTGAAGGCTAGTTTGAGGTTGAGGTTTAGGGTTAGCGTTAGGGTGAGGTTTAGGTTTTGGGTTAGGGTTAGAGTGAGGGTTAAGGTGAGTGTGAGCTTTAGGTTTAGATTTAGGGTTAGGGTGAGGGTTAGGTTGAGGTTGAGGGTTAGGGTTAGTGTTAGGATTAGGGTTAGGGTGAAAGTTAGGGGGAGGGTTAGGGTTAGGGTTAGGGTTAGTATTCGGGTTTGGGTGAGGTTGATGTTTAGGGTTAGATTGAGGCTGAGGGAGAGGGTGAGGGTTAGGGTTAGGTTTTGGGTTAGGGTGAGGTTGAGGGTGAGGGTGAGGATGAAGTTGAGGGTGAGGGTGAGGGTTAGGGTTAGTGTTAGGTTGAGGTTTAGGCTTAGTGTTAGGTTTGGGTGAGTTTGAGTTTAAGGGATCGGGTGAGGGTTAAGGTAGGGTGAGAGTTAGGTTTAGGGTTAAGGTTAGGGTGAGGGTTCGTGTGAGGGTTAGGGTTAGGTTTAGGGTTAGTGTGAGGATTAGGGTTAGGGTTAGGGTGATGGTTAGGTTTAGTGTGATGGGTAGGGTGACTGTAATGTTAAGGGTTAGGGTGAGGCTGAGGGTTAGGTTGTTTGTTAGTGTTAGGGTCAGGGTTAGGGTTAGGTTTAGGTTTATGGTGGGGGTTAGGATGAGGGTTGGGTTTAGGATTAGGTTTATGGTTAGGATGAGCTTTAGGGTTAGGGTGAGGGTCAAGGTTAGGGTGAGGGTGAGGATTAGGGATAGGGTTAGGGATAGGTTTAGGCATATGATGAGGGCTAGGGTGAGGATTAGGGTTAGTGTGAGGGTTCGGGTGAGGGGTAGGTTTAGGATTAGGGTTTGGGTGAGGGTAAAGGTTCGGGTGAGGTTTAGGGTGAGGGTGAGTTTTAGGGAGAGAGTGAGGTTTAGTGTGAGGGATAGCGTTAGGATTAGGTTGAGGGTATGTGTTAGAGTGAGGGTTAAGTTTAGGGTTAGGATGAGGGTTAGGGATAGGGTTAGGGTTAGGTTTGGGGTGTCGATGAGGATGATGGTTAGTTTTAGGGTTAGGTTCAGGGTGAGGGTGAGGTTCAGGGTTAGGATTAGTGTTAGGTTTAGGTTACGGTTAGGCTAAGGCTGAGGGTAAGGCTGAGGGTTAGGGTTAGGATGCGGTTGAGGGTTAGGGTTAGGTTTAGTGTGAGGGTTAGAGTTAGGGTTAGTGTTAGGATGAGGGCTAGGGAGAAGGTGAGGGTTAGGGTTAGGGTGAGGGTAAGGTTTAGGGTGAAGTTTAGGGTGAGAGTAAGGTTTAGGGAGAGGGTAAGGGTTTAGGTGATGGTTTAGGATGAGGGTTAGGGTTAGGGTGAGGGTATGTGTTAGGGTGAGGGTTAGGGTGAGGGTTAAGGTTAGGGTGAGCTTAGGGTATAGGTTTATGGTTAGGGTTAGGGATAGGCTGAGGGTGACGTTTAGGTTTAGGTTGATCTTTAGGGTTTGGGCGAGGTTTAGGTTTAGATTTAGTATGATGATTAGGCTGAGGTGTGGGGTGAGCATTAGGGTTAGGGTGAGGGTTAGGGTTAGGGATAGGGTTATTGTTAGGGTTAGGCTTAGGGTTAGGGTGAGGGTGAGGGTGAGAATGAAGGTTAGGCTTAGGGTTAGGAATAGGGTTATTGTTAAGGTTAGGTTTAGCATTAGTGTGAGGGTGAGGGTTTGGTTTAGGGTTAGTGTTAGGGTTATTGTTAGGGTTAGGGTTAGTGTGAGGGTGAGGGTTAGGATTATTGTGAGGGTTAGTTTTAGGGTGAGTGTAAGTTTTAGGGTAAGGTTGAGCTTTAGGGTTAGCATTATGGTTACGGTTAGGGTTAGGGTGAGGGTTAGGGTTAGTGTGAGGGTGAGGGTGAGGTTTAGGGTTAAGATTAGGTTGAGGTTTAGGGTTAGGGTGAGGTTTAGGGTTAGGGTTTGGGTTAGGGTGAGGTTGAGGGTGAGGGTTAGGGTGAGGGTGTCGTTGAAGGTGAGTGTTAGGTTTAGGGTAAGGGAGAGGGTGAAGATGAGGTTTCGGGTTAATTAGGGTTAGGGTTAGGGTGAGGTTGAGGGTTAGGGTTACAGTTAGCTTGAGGTTTAGGGTTAGTGTGATGGTTGGGTGATCGTGAGTGTAAGGGTTAATGTGAGAGTTAGGGTGAGGGTGAGACTTAGGGTTAGGGTTAGAGTTAGGGTGAGTGTTAGTGTGAGGATAAGTGTTAGGGTTAGTTTTTGGGTTAGTGTGAGGATTAGAGTTAGTGTGAGGTTTAGGGTAAATGTGAGGTGTAGGACGACGGTGAGCATAAGGGTTAGGGTGAGCGTTAGGGTAAGGCTGAGTATTAGGGTTATTGTTAGTGTGAGGGTGAGGGTTAGGGTTACGGTTAGGGTTAGGCTGAGGGTGAAGATGAGGGTGAGGTTTAGGTTTAGGGTGATGTTTAGGGTTAGGGTGAGGCTTAGATTTAGGTTTATGTTTAGGATGATGATTAGCCTAAGGAGTGGAGTTAGTTTTAGGGTTAAGGTGAGGGTTAGGGTTAGGGTTATTGTTAGGGTTAGGGTTAGGGTCAAGTTTAGGGTGAGGGTGAGGGTGAGGATTAGGGTTAGGGATAGGGTTATTGTAAGGGTTAGGGTGAGGGTGAGGGTGAGGGTTAGATTTAAGGTTGTGTGAGGGTTAGGGTTAGGGAGATGGTTAGGGTTAGGTTTTGGGTTAGGGTGAGGGTGAGGGTTAGGGTGAGGGTGAAGTTGAGGGTGAGGGTGAAGTTGAGGGTGAGGGTGAGGGTTAGGGTTAGTGTTAGGTTGAGGTTTAGGCTTAGAGTGAGGGTTGGGTGAGTGTGAGGTTAAGGGATAGGGTGAGGGTTAAGGTGAGGGTGACAGTTAGGTTTAGGGTTAGGGTTTGGGTGAGGGTTCGTGTGAAGGGTAGGGTTAGGTTTAGGGTTAGTGTGAGGATAAGGGTTAGGGTTAGGTGACGGTTAGGGTTAGTGTGAGGGGTAGGATGAATATGAGGGTAAGGGTTAGGGTGAGGCTGAGGGTTAGTTTGATTGTTAGTGTTAGGGTCAGGGTTAGGGTTAGGTTTAGGTTTATGGTGTGGGTTAGGATGAGGGTTGGGTTAGGGTTAGGTTTATGGTTAGGATGAGGTTTAGGGATAGGGTGAGGGTGAAGGTTAGGGTGAGGGTTAGGGATAGGTTTAGGGATAGGGTTAGGGATATGATGAGGACTAGGGTGAGGGTGAGGATTAGGGTTAGGGTGAGGGTTCAGGTGAGGGGTAGGTTTAGGGTTAGGGTTAGGGTGAGGGTAAAGATTCGTGTGAGGTTTAGGGTGAGGGTGAGGTTTAGGGAGAGGGTGAAGGTTAGGGTGAGGGATAGCATTAGGATTAGGGTGAGGGTATGTGTTACAGTGAGGTTTAGGGTTAGGGTTAGGAAGAGGGTTAGGGATAGGTTTAGGGTTATGTTTGGGATGACGATGAGGGTAAGGGTTAGTTTTAGGATTAGGTTCAGGGGGAGAGTGAGTTTCAGTGTTAGGATTAGTGTTAGGGTTAGGGTTAGGCTGAGGGTGAGGGTAAGACTGAGGGTTAGGGTTAGGGTGAGGGTGAGGGTTAGGGTTAGGGCTAGGGTTTTTGTTAGGGTTAGGCTTAGGTTTAGGATTAGGGTTAGGGTGAGGGTGAGGATGAGTGTTAGGATTAGACATAGGAATAGGGTTTTTTAGGGTTAGGGTTAGCGTTAGGGTGAGGGTTAGGTTTAGGATTATCGTTAGGATTATTGTTGGGTTTAGGGTGAGGGTGAGGGTTAGGTTTAGTGTGAGGGTTAGGTTTAGGGTTAGGTTTAAGGTGAGGGTAAGTTTTAGGGTGAGGGTTAGGATAAGGTTGAGCTTTAGGGTTAGTATTAGGGTTAGGGTTAGGGTGAGGGTTAGGGTTAGGGTTAGGGTGAGCGTGAGGTTGAGGGTTAGTGTGAGGGTGAGTTTGAGGGTGTGGGCTAGGTTTAGGGTAAGGGAGAGGGTGAAGGTGAGGTTTAGGGTTAGGATTAGGGTTAAGGTTAGGGTGAGGTTGAGGGTTAGGTTAACGGTTAGGTTGAGGGTTAGGGTTAGTGTGAGGGTTGGATGAACATGAGGATAAAGGTTAGGGTGAGGTTTAGGGTGAGGGTGAGACTTAATGTTCGATTTAGTGTTAGGGTGAGGGTTAGTGTGAGGGTAAGGGTTAGGGTTTGGTTTAGGGTTAGTGTGAGGATGAGGGTTAGGGTTAGGGTTAGGGTGAGGGTTAGGGTTAGTGTCGGGGTTGGGTGAAGGTGAGGGTAAGGGTTAGGGTGAGGGTTAGGTTTAGGTTTAGGGTTATGGTGGTGGTTAGGGTGAGGTTTGGTGTTAGGGTTAGTGTTATGTTTAGGATGAGGGTTAGGGTGAGGGTGAGGGTTAAGGTGAGGTTGAGGGTTAATGTGAAGTTGAAGGTTAGGGTTAGGGTGAGTTTTAACGTTAGGATTAGGGTTAGGATGAGGGCTTGGGTGAGGGTAAGGGTTAGTGTTAGGGTTAGGGTTAGGTTGAGGCTTAGGGTTAGGGTGAGAGATCAGGTGAGGGGTACGTTTAGGGTTAGGTTTAGGGTGAGGGTAAAGGTTAGGATGAGTTTTAGGGTGAGGATGAGGTTTAGGGAGAGTAATAGGATTGGGTTGAGGTTTAGGGTTGGGAATAGGCTGAGGGTATGTTTTAGGGTGAGGGTTAGGGTGAGGGTTAGGGTTAGGGTGAGGGTTAGGGATACGGTTAGGGTTATGGTTAGAGTGACAGTGAGAGTGAGGGTTAGTTTTAAGGTTTGGGTTAGGGTTAGGGTTACGGTTAGGGATACGGTTATGGTTAGGGTTAGGGTGACAGTGAGTGTTAGGGTTGGGGTTAGGGTTAGGGTGAGGGTAAGGTCTAGTGTGAGGTTTAGGGTGAGGGTGAGGTTTAGGGTGAGGTTTAGGGTGAGGGTTAAGGTGTTGGTGAGGGTATGTGTTAGATTGAGGGTTAGATTTAGGGTTAGGTTTAGGGTGAGTTTTAGTGATAGGTTTACGGTTAGGGTTAGGGTGAGGGTGAGTGTGAGGGTGAGGGTTAGGGTTAGGGTAAGTTTCAGGGTGAGGGTGAGGTTCAGGGTTAGGATTAGGGTTAGGTTTAGGGTTAGGCTGAAGATGAGGGTGTGGGTGAGGTTTAGGTTTCGGGTGAGGGTGAAGATTAGGGTGAGTTTTAGTGTGTGGGTTAGTGTTAGGGTAAATGTGAGGATTAAGATTAGGGTTATGATGAGTGCAAGGGTTAGGTTTAGGTTTAGGATAAGGTTTAGTGTTAGGGTTATGGTTAGAGTGAGGGTTAGATTTAGTGTGAGTGTTAGGGTGAGGTTTAGGTTTAGTGTTACCTTTAGGGTGGGGGTGAGGGTTAGGGTTTAGGTGAGGGTTAGGGTTTGGCTGAGGGTTAGGGTGAAGGTGAAGGTTAGGGTGAGGGTGAGACTTAGAGTTATGGTTAGGGTTAGGGAGAGGGTTAGTGGGAGGATAAGGGTTAGAGTTAGGTTTAGGGTTAGTGTGAGGATTAGGGTTAGGGTGAGGGTTAGAGTTATGGTGAGGGTGAGGGTTAAGTTTAAGTTTGTGTGAGGGTTAGGGTTAGAGTGAAGGTTAGGGTTAGGTTTTGGGTTAGGGTGAGGGTGAAGTTGAGGGTGATGGTGAGGATTAGGCTTAGGGTTAGGTTGAGTTTTAGGCTTACTGTGAGGGTTGGGTGAGCATGAGGTTAAGGGATAGGGTGAGGGTTAAGGTGAGGGTGAGAGTTAAGTTTAGGGTTAGGGTTAGGTTGAGGGTTCGTGTGAGGGTTAGGGTTAGGGTTAGGTAAGGGTTAGTGTGAGGATTAGGGTTAGGGTGAGTTTTAGGATTAGGGTGAGGGTTATGGTTAAGGTGAGGTTTTGGGTTAGGTTTATTGTTAGGGTTAGGTTTAGGGTTACTGTTACGGTGAGTGTGAGGGTGAGAGTAAGGGTTAGGGTTAGGGTGAAGTTTAGTGTTAGGGTTAAGATTAGAGTTAGGGTTAAGGTGTGGGTGAGGGTTAGGAGTAGAGTTAGGATTAGGGTGAGAGTTAGGGTGAGGGTTAGTGTTAGGGTGTGAGTTAGGGTGGGGTTGAAGGTAAGGGTAAATTTGAGGGTTAGGCTGAGGGTGAGGTTTACAGTAAGGGTGAGGGTTAGAGTTAGGGTAAGCGTTAGCGTTAGCATTAGGGCTTATGTTACGGTGAGGGTAAGTGTTAGGGTGAGGGTTAGGGTTAGAGTGAGGGTTACGTTTAGGGTGAGTGTGAGGGTTAGTGTTAGGGTTATTGCTAGGTTTAGGATTAGGGTTAGGGTTAGGGTTAGGGTTATGGTTAGGGTTAGGGTTAGGATGAAGTTTAGTTTTAGTGTGAGGTTTAGGGTTAGTGTTAGGCTTAGAATTAGGGTGAGGGTTAGGGCTATGGTTTGGGTTATTGTGAGAGTGAGGCTGAGGATAAGGGTTAGGTTTAGGGTTAAGGTTAGTGTTAGTGTTAGGGTTAGGGTTAGGGGTATGGTGAGAGTTAGGGTTAGAGTTAGGATTAGGCTTAGAGTTAGGATGAGGGTGAGTGTGGGTTTGAGGAATAGAGTTAGAGTTAGGGTTAGGCTTAGGGTTAGGCTTATTTTTAGTGTTATGCTTAGGGTTAAGTTTGCGGTGAGCATGACGCTGAAGGTGAGGGTTATGCTTATGGTTAGGGTTAGGGTTAGGGTTAGTGTTATTGTTAGGGTTAGGGTTAGAGATACGGTGAGGATGAGGTTGAGAGTGAGGGTTAGGGTTAGGGTGCGGTTTCGGGATAGGTTTAGGGTAAGAGTTAAGGTGAGCGTGAGTTTTAGAATTAGAGTTATTGTTAGGGGGAGTGTTAGGGTTAGGGTGAGGGTGAGGATGAGGATTAGGGTTAGGTTTAGGTTTAGGGTTAGGGTTAGGTTTTTAGGATACGGTTAGGGTTAGGCTTACGGTGAGGTTTAGGGTTAAGGTTAGGCTTAGGGTTACGCTGAGGGTGAGGGTGGGTGTGAGGATTAGGGTTAGGGTTAGGGTTAGTGTTATGGTTATTGTTAGTGTTATGGTTACGGTTAAGTTTGCTGTGAGGGTGAGTCTGAGGGCGAGGGTTTTGGTTATGGTTATGGTTATGGTTAGGGTTAGAGGTATTGTTAGGGTTAGGGTTAGAGTTACCGTGAGGGTGACGGTGAGGGTGAGGTTTATGGTTCAGGTTAGGGTTCGGGTAAGGGTGAAGGTTAGATTGAGGTTTAGGGTTAGGATTAGGGTAAGGGTGAGGGCTAGGGTTAGGGTTAGGGTGAGGGCTAGGGTAAGAGATAGGGTTAGGTTTAGGATTAGGGTTATGGTGAGGGTGAGTGTGAGGTTTAGGGTTAGGGTTAGGCTTAGAGTTAGGGTGAGGGTTAGGGTTAGCGTTTGGGTTTATGTGAGGTTGAGGCTGAGGATTAGCGTTAGGTTTAGGGTTAGGTTTAGGGTTAGGTTTAGTGTTAGGTTTAAGGTTAGGATTAGGGTTATGATGAGGGTTAGGGTTAGAGTTAGGATTAGGCTTAGGGTTAGGATGAGGGAGAGGATGGGTTTGAGGATTAGAGTTAGGGTTAGGGTTAGGCTTAAGGTTAGGCTTATTGTTAGTGTTATGCTTAGGGTTAAGTTTGCGGTGAGCATGAGGCTGAAGGTGAGGGTTATGGTTAGGGTTAGGCTGAGGGTGAGGGTGAGTGTGAGGATTAGGGTTAGGGTTAGAGTTAGTGTTAGGGTTATTGTTAGTGTTATGGTTAGGGTTAAGTTTGCTGTGAGGGTGATTCTGAGGTTGAGGGTTATGGTTATGGTTAGGGTTATTGTTAGAGTTATTGTTAGGGTTAGGGTTAGAGTTATGGTGAGTGTGAGGGTGAGGGTTAGGGTTCGGGTTACTGTGAAGGTTAACTTGCAGTTTAGGGTTAGGATTAGTGTAAGGGTGAGGGCTAGGGTTTGGGTTAGAGTTAGGGTTATGGGGAGGGATAGGGTTAGGTTTAGGGTTAGGATTAGTGTTAGGGTTAGGATTCCGGTGAGGGTTAGGGTTAGGATTAGGCTTAGGCTTACAATTAGGCTGAGGTTGAGGCTGAGGGTGAGGGTTATGGTTATGGTTAGGGTTAGGATTAGGGTTAGGGTAAGTGTTATTGTTAGGGTTAGGGTTAGAGTTATGGTGAGGTTCAGGGTGAGGGTGAGGGTTAGGGTTAGGGTGAGGTTTAGGGTTAGGTTTAGTGTTAGGGTTAGTGTTAGGGTGAGGGTGTCGGTAAGGCTAAAGTTGAGGGTTAGGCTGAGGGTGAGGGTTATGGTAAGGATAAGTGTTAGACTTAGCGTGAGGGTTAGGGTTAGGGTCGGTGTGAGAGTTAGGGTTCACGTTCAATTTAGGGTTAGGTTGAGGGTTAGGGTAAGGGTTACGGTGATGGTGAGGGTTAGGGTTAGGTTGAGGGTTAGTGTTAGGATTAGGGTTAGTGTGAGGTGAAGGTTAAGGTAAGTGTTAGGGTGAGGGTTAGGATGAGGGTTAGGGATAGGATTAGGGTTAGGGTGAGGGCTAGTTTGCGGTTGAGGTTTAGGGTTAGCTTTAGGGCGAGGTTTAGGGTTAGGTTTAGGGTTCGGGCTAGTGTGAGGGTGAGGTTACGGTTAGAGTTATGGTTAGGGTGAGGCTGAAATTGAGGTTTAGGGTTAGGGTTAGTGTTAGAGTTAGGTTTAGGGTGAGGGTTAGGGTCAATGTTAGGGTTAGGGTGCGGGTTAGGGTGGGGATGAAGGTAAGGGTAAATTTGAGGGTTAGGCTGAGGGTGAGGGTTACAGTAATTGTGAGGTTTAGGGTTAGGGTGAGGGTTAGTGTTAGGGTTAGGATGAGGGTGGGGTTTAGATTGTGGATTAGTGTTAGGGTTAGTGTGAGGTTTAGTGTGAGCTTGAGGGTTAGGGTTAGTGTTAGGGTGAGGTTTACGGTTAGGGTGATGCTTAGGGTTAGTGTGAGAGTTATTGTTAGCGTTAGGGTTTATGTTAGGGTGAGGGTAAGTGTTAGGGTGAGAGTTAGGTTTAGGGTGAGATTTATGATTAGGGTGAGTGTGAGGGTTAGGGTTAGGGTTATTGTTAGGGTTAGGGTTAGTGTTATGGTTAGTGTTAGGGTTAGGGTTAGGGTTAGGTTTAGGATGAGGTTTAGTTTTAGTCTTAGGATTAGAGTTAGGGTTAGGGTGAGGGAGAGATTTAGGGTTAGAGTTAGGGTTAGTGTTAGTGTTAGTGTTAGCGTGAGGGTTAGGGTTAGGTTTAGACTTAGGCTTAGGCTTGGGCTTAGGCTGAGCATGAGGGTGAGTGTTAGGATTCGGGTTACGGTTCGGGTTAGTGTGAAGTTTAGATTGAGGTTTAGGGTTAGGATTAGGGTAAGGGTGAGGGCTAGGGTTAGGTTTAATGTATGGGCTAGTGTTAGGGATAGGGTTAGGTTTAGGATTAGGGTTAGGGTGAGGGTGAGTGTGAAGTTTAGGGTTAGGCTTAGGCTTAGAATTAGGGTGAGGGTTAGGGTTAGGGTTTGGGTTAGTGTGAGGGTGAGGCTGAGGATTAGGGTTAGTTTTAGGGTTAGGTTTAGGGTTAGAGTTATGGTTAGGCTTAGGCTTAGGATGAGGGAGAGGGTGGGGTTGAGGATTAGAGTTAGGTTTTGGGTTAGGCTTAGGGTTAGGTTTATTGTTAGTGTTAAGATTAGGGTTAATTTTGTGGTGAGCATGAGGCTGAAGGTGAGGGTTATGGGAAGGGTTAGGATTAGGGGGAGGGATAGGTTGAGATTTAGGGTTAGGGTTAGTGTTAGGGTAAGTGTGAGGGTGAGGTTAGGTTGAGGTTTAGGGATAGGGTTAGGTTTAGGATTAGGATTAGGGTGAGACTGATTGTGAGGTTTAGGGTGAGGATTAGGCTTAGGCTTAGGGTTAGGCTGAGGGTGAGGATGGAGGTGAGGTTTAGGTTTAGTGGGAACGTTAGTATTAGGGTAAGGGTGAGGGCTTGGGTGAGGATAAGGGTTACGGTAAGGCTTAGGCTTAGGCTTCCGGTTAGGCTGAGGGTGAGTTTGAGGGTGAGGGTTAGGGTTAGCGTGATGGATAGGTTTATTGTTAGGGTGAAGGTTAGGATGAGGTTTTGGGTTCGGGTGAGGTTAGGGTTAGGATGATGGTAAGGGTAAAGTTGAGGTTTAAGCTGAGGGTAAGGGTTAAGATGAGCTTGAGGGTTAAGGTAAGGGTGAGGGTTAGGGTTAGGGTGAGGCTGAGTGTGAGGTTTAGGGTGAGGATTAGGCTTGGGCTTACAGTTAGGCTAAGGGTGAGGGTGGGGGTGAGGGTGGGTGTGAGGATTAGGGTTAGGGTGATGGTTAAGGTTAGGGTTAGTTTTATTTTTAGGGTTAGGGTTAGAGTTACGGTGAGGGTGAGGGTGCCGGTGAGGGTTAGGGTTAGGGTTAGGGTGGGGTTTAGGGTTGGGTTAGGATTATGGTTAGGGTGAGGCTGAGGTTTAGGGTTAGATATACTGTTAGGGGGAGGGTTAGTGTTAGGGTCAGGGAAAGGGTTATTGTTAGGATTAGGATGAGGGTGAGGGTTAGGTTGAGATTTAGGGTTAGTGTTAGGATTAGGGTTAGTGTGAGGGTTAATGTTATGGTTAGGGTTAGTTTTAGGGTGCGGGTTGTTGTTAGGGTTCGGGTTATTGTGAGTGTTATCGGTGGGGTGAGGGTTAGGATAAGGGTTAGGGTTATTGTTAGGGTTAGGTTTGGTGTTTCGGTTACGGTGAGGGTGAGGGTTAGGGTTAGGGTTAGGGCGAGGTTTAGGGTTTGGTTTACAGTTAGAGTGAGGGTTAGTGTTAGTGTGAGGATTAGGGTTAGAGTTAGGGTTAGGGTGAAGTGTAGGTTGATGTTTAGGTTTAGGGTTAGTGTGAGGGTTAGGGTTAGGCTGAGAGTTAGGGGGAGGGTTAGCATTACAGTTAGGGTTAGGTTTATGGTTAGGGTTAGCCTTAGTGTTAGGGTGAGGGTGAGGTTTAAAGTTAGAATTAGGGTTAGGGTGAGGCTGAGGGTGAGGGTGACGGTTAGGATTAGGGTTAGCATTAGGATTAGGGTTTGGGTTAGGGTGAGTGTGAGGGTTAGGGTTAGGGTTAGGGTTAGCCTTTGGTTTAGGCTGAGGGTGAGGGTGAGGGTGAGGGTTAGGGTTAGTTTAAGGGTTAGGGTTAGGGTTAGGGTGAGGTTTAGTGTTTGGGTTAGTCTTAGAGTTATGGTTAGAGTGAGGGTGAGGTTTAGGGGTAGAGTTAGGGTTAGGGTGAGGGTTAGGTTGATAGGGTTAGGGTGAGGGTTAGGGTGGGGGTAACGTTAAGGGTATACGTGACAGTTAGGCTTAGTGTGAGGGTTATGGCAAGGGTGAGGATTGGGGTTAGGGTGAGAGTTAGGGTTAGGGTTAGTGTGAGAGTTAGGGTTCGGGTTAAGTTTAGGGTTAGGGTTAGGGTTAGTCTAAGAGTTTCGGTGAGGGTGAGGGTTAGTGTCAGTTTGAGAGTTAGGGTTAGGATTAGGGTTAGGGTGAGGGTTAGTGTTAGGGTTAGTGTTAGGGTGAGGGTTAGGATGATGGTTAGGGTTAGGATTAGGGTTAGGGTGAGGGCTAGTAGCAGGTTTAGGGTTAGGGTTAGGGTGAGGTTTACGGTTAGGGTTAGGGTTAAGGTTAGGTTGAAGTTGAGGTTAAGGGTTAGAGTTAGGGTTAGGGTGAGGCTGAGGTTGAGGGTTAGGGTTAGGGTGAGGTTTAGTGTTAGGATTAGTGTTAGAGCAAGGGTTAGGTTGTGGGTGAGGTTTAGGCTTAGCGTTAGGTTTAGGTTTAGGCTGAGGGTGAGGGTGAGTTTGAGGGTTAGGGTTAGGTTGAGGGTTAGGGTTAGGATTAGGGTTAGGGCGAGGGTTAAATTTAGGGTTAGGGTGAGGGTAAGGATGAGGATTAGGGTTAGGATTAGGATTATGGTGAGGGCTAGGGTGAGGTTGAGCGTTAGGGTTAGTGTTAGATTAAGGTTTAGGGTTAGCGATAGTTATAGGGTGAGGGTTAGGTTGAGCGTTTGGGTTACAATGAGTGTGAGGTTAGTGTTAGGGTGAGTGTTAGCGTTAGGATTAGGGTTAGTGTGAGAGTGAGTGTTAGGTTAGGGTTAGGTTTAGGATTAGGGTTAGGGTTAGGGTGAGGATGATGGTAAGGCTAAAGGTGAGGTTTAGGGTGACGGTGAGGGTTAAAATAAGGGTGAGTGTTAGGTTTAGGCTTAGGTTTAGAGTAAGGTGTAGGATTAGGGTCAGGGTGATTGTTAGATTTAGGATTAGGGTTAGGGTTAGAGTGAGGTTTAGAGTGAGGATGAGGTTTAGGGTAAGGGTGAGGGTAAGGGTTAGAATTAGGGTTAGGGTGAGGGCTAGGGTGAGGGTGAGGGTTAGGGTAAGGGTTAGGCTTAGACTTAGGATTAGGCTGAGCGTGAGGTTGAGGGTGAGGGTTAGGGTTAGGGTGATGGTTAGGTTTAGGTTAGCTTAGGTTATGGTGAGGGTGAGGTTCAGGGTTACATTTAGGGTTAGTATGAGGGTTAGAGTTAGGGTGCAGGTTAGCCTGGGTGTGACGGTAAGGGTAAATGTGATGGTTAGGATGAGGGTGAGGATTCCGGTATGGGTGAGTGTTACTGTTAGGGTGAGGGTTAGTGTTAGCATTAGATTGAGGGTGAGGGTTAGATTGAGGATTAGTGTTAGGGTTACTGTGAAATTTAGGGTGAGGATGAGGGTTAGAGTTAGGGTGAATGCTAGGGTGAGTGTGAGGGTTAGGGTTAGGTTTAGGGTGAGGGTAAGTGTTAGGGTGAGGGTTAAGTTTATGGTGAGGGTTATGGTTAGGGTGAGGGTTAGGGTTAGGATTAGGTTTATTGTTAGGTTTAGGGATAGGGTTACGGTTACTGTGAGGGTGAGGGTGAGGATTAGGGTTAGGGTTAGGTTGAGGTTTAGGTTTAGGGTTAGGGTTAGAGTTAGGGTTAGGGTGAGGGTTAGGGTTAGGCTTAGGCTTAGGCTTAGGCTTAGGCGGAGCATGAGGGTGAGGGTTCGTGTTAGTGTTCGGGTGAGGGTTAGGGTTAGGTTTAGGGGTAGGTTGGAAGTTAGGTTAAGGTTTAGGGTTAGGATGTTTAAGGGTGAGGGCTAGGCTTAGAGTTAGCATGAGGGTTAGGGTTAGGGTTTGGGTTAGAGTGATGTTGAGGCTGAGGTTTAGTGTTAGGTTTAGGGTTAGGTTTAGGGTTAGTGTTAGTGTTAGGGTTTTGGTTAGGGTTAGGGTTAGGGTGAGGGTTAGGGTGAGGGTTATGGTTAGATTTAGGATTAGGGTTAGGCTGAAGGTTAGGGTGAGGGTGAGGGTTAGGGTGAGGATGAGGTTAGGTTTAGGGTGAGGGCTAGGGTTGGGTGAGGGTTAGGGATAGGGTTAGCGTGAGGTTTAGGGTTTGGGTAATGGTTAGTGTTAGTGTGAGGGTTAGTGTTAGGGTTAGGGTTATTGTTAGGGTTTGGCTAAGAGTTAGGGTGAGGGTTAGGGTTAGAGTGAGGTTTATGGTTAGGGTGAGGGTTAGGGTTATGCTTAAGGTTATTGTTAGGGTTAGCGTTAGGGTTACGGTTACGGTGAGGGTGAGGGTGGGGTTTACGGTTAGGGTTTGGGTTAGGGTTAGGTTGAAGGTGAGGTTTAGGGTTAGATTTAGGGTTAGTGTTAGGGTGAGGTTTAGTGTTAGAGTTAGGGTTAGGGTGAGGCTGAGGTTGAGGGTTAGCTTTAGGATTAATGTTAGGGTTAGGCTTAAGGTGAGGGTTAGGTTGAGGGTGAGAGTTAGGGTTAGGTTTAGGAGTAGGATTAGGGTTAGGGTTAGGGTAAGTGTGAGGTTTAGGGTTAGGGTTAGGGTTACGGATAGGCTTAGGTTTAGGCTGAGGTTGAGGGTTAGGGTTGGGGTTAGGGTGAGGTATAGGGTTAGGGTTAGGGTGAGTGTGAGGGTTAGTTTTAGGATTAAGCTTAGGTTTAGGCTGAGGGTGAGGGCATGGGTTAGGGTTAGGATGAGGGTTAGGGTTATGTTGAGGGTTAGGATGAGGGTTAGGGTTAGGATTAGTTTTGGGGTGCGGGTTAGTGTGTGTGTTAGGGTTAGGTTTATGTTTAGGCTTAGGTTTAGGCTGAGCGTGAGTTTGAAGGTTAGGGTTAGGGTTAGGGTAAGGGTTAGGGGGTGGGTTAGGAAGAGGGTTAGGGTTAGGTTTAGGGTTGGGTGAGGGCTAGGGTGAGGGTGAGGTTTAGGGTTAGGTTTGGGGTGAGGGTTAGGGTAAGGGTGAGAGTTAGGTTTCGGGATAAGTTTAGGGTTAGGTTGAGTGTTATGGTAAGTGTTATGGTGAGGGTGAGGGTTAGGGTTAGGTTGAGGGTTAGGGTTGGGATTAGGGTTAGGGTGAGGGTGACGGTGAGTGTTAAGTTTAGTGTTAGGGTGAGGGTTAGGATGAGGGTTAGCGGTAGGATTAGGGTTAGGGTGAGGTTGGGGGTGAGGGTTAGGTTTAGGGTGAGTGTGATTGTTAGGGTTAGGGTCAGGGTTCGGGTTAGGGTTACAGTGATTGTGAGGATTAAGGTTAGGTTGTGAGCTATGGTTAGAGTTAAGGTTAGGGTGAGGGTTAAGGTTAGGCCTAGGGTGAGGGTAAGTATGAGGATTAGGGTTAGGATTATGGTTAGGGTGAGGGCTAGGGTGAGGGTGAGGGTTAGGGTTAGTATTAGATTAAGGTTTAGGGTTATGGTTAGGGTTAGGGTGAGGATTAGGTTGAGGATTAGGGTTAGAGTGAGTGTGAGGATTAGGGTTGGATGAGGGTTAGGGTTAGGATTAGGGTTAGTTTGAGGGTGAGTGTTAGCATTAGGGTTAGTGTTAGGATTAGGTTTAGGGTTAGGATTAGTGTTATTATTAGGGTTAGGGTTAGAATTATTGTGAGGGTGAGGGTGAAGTTGAGGGTTAGGGTTAGGGTTAGGGTGAGGTTTAGGGTTAGGTTTAGGATTAGGGTTAGGGTGAGGGTGAGGTTTAGGGTGAGATTTAGGGTTAGTTGGAGGGTTAGGTCTAGGGTGATGTTTAGGGTTAGTTTTAGGGTTAAGGTTAGGGTGAGGGTTAGGTTGAGGTTTAGGCTTTTGGTTAGGATTAGGGTTAGGATTAGGGTGACGGTGAGGTTGAGTGTGAGGGATAGGAATATTGTTAGGCTTAGGTTTAGGCTGAGCGTAAGGGTGGGGGTGAGTATTAGGTTTAGGGTGATGGTTAGGATTAGGGTTATGGTGAGGTTTAGGATGATGGTTAGGATTAAGATTAATGTTAGGGTGAGGGCTAGGGTGAGGGTGAGGGTTAGGGTAAGGTTTAGGCTTAGGCTTAGGTTTAGGCTGTGTGTGAGGTTGAGGGTGAGGGTTAGGGTTAGGGTGATGGTTAGGTTTACAGTTAGGGTGAGAGTTAGATTGAGGTTTAGGTTTAGGGTGAGGGTTAGGGTGAGGTTTAGTGTTAGGGTTAGGGTTAGACTTAGGGTTATGGTGAGGGTGAGGTTCAGGAGTACAGTTAGGGTTAGGATGAGTTTTAGGGTTAGGGTGCAGGTTAGCCTGGAGTGACGGTAAGGATAAAAGTGAGGGTTATACTGAGAGTGAAGGTTCCAGTAAGGATGAAGGTTAGGGTTAGGGTTAGGGTTAGTGTTAGCGTTAGGGTGAGGTTGAGGGTTAGATTGAGGATTAATGTTAGGGTTAGTGTGAGGTTTATGGTGAGGATGAGGGTTAGGTTTAGGGTGAAAGCTAGGGTGAGTGTGAGGATTAATATGGTTAGTTTTAGGGTGAGGGTAAGTGTTAGGGTGAGAGTTAAGGTTAGGGTGAGGGTTATGGTTAGGGTGAGGGTTAGGGTTAGGGTTAGTTTTATTGTTAGGTTTAGGGGTAGGGTTACAGTTATTGTGAGGGTCAGCGTGAGGATTAGGGTTAGGGTTAGGATGAGGTTTAGGTTTAGCATTAGGGTTAGTGTTAGGGTTAGGTTGTGGGTTACCGTTAGGGTTAGGCTTAGCCTTAGGCCGAGCATGAGGGTGAGGGTGAGGGTGAGGGTTCCGGTGAGGGTAAGGGTTAGGTTTAGGATTAGGTTGAGAGTTAGGTTGTGGTTTAGGGTTAGGGTTAGGGTGAGGGTAAGGTTTAGAATGAGGGTTAGATTGAGGGTGAGGGTTAGGGTTAGGATAAGTTTAAGGGTGAGGGCTAGGCTGAGGGTTAGGGTGAGGGTTAGGGTTAGGGATAGGGTTAGATTTAAGTTTAGGTTTAGGGTGAGGGTGAGTGTGAGGTTTAGGATTAGGGTTAGGGTTAGGGTTAGGGTGAGGGTTAGGGTTAGGGTTTGTGTTAGGGTGAGGGTTAGTGTTAGGGTGAGGGTTATTGTTAGGTTTAGGCAAAGTGTTAGTGTGAGAGGTAGGGTTAGGGTGAGGGTTATCCTTAGGGTGAGGTTTAGGGTTATGGTTAAGGTTATAGTTAGGGTTAGGGTTAGGCTTAGGGTTAAGGTGAGGGTGATGATGAGGGTTACGCTTAAGGTTAGGTTGAGGTTAAGGTTTAGAGTTAGGGTTAGAATTAGGGTTAGGGTGACAGTGAGTTTTAGGATTAGAGTTAGGGTTTGTAATAGGGTTAGTGTTAGGGTGAGGTTCAGGGCTAGGATTAGGCTTAGGCTTAGGCTTAGGTCGAGCATGAGGGTAAGGTTTAGGGTTAGGGAGATGGTTCTGTGTAGGATTAGTGTTATTGTTAGGGTTAGGTTTAGAGTTACGGTGAGGGTGAGGGTGCAGGTGAGGTTTAGGTTTAGGGTTAGGGTGGGGTTTACGGTGAGGGTTAGGGTTAGTGTTAGGTTGAGGGTGAGGTTTAGGTTTAGATTTAGGGTTAGTGTTAGGGTGAGGGTTAGTGTTAGCGTTAGGTTTACTTTTAGAGTGAGGCTAAGGGTTATGGTGAGGGTTTGGGTTAGGGTGAGGGTTATGGTTAAGCTGAGTGTTAGGAATCGGTTTAGAGTTATTGTTAGGGTTCGGTTTAAGTTTACGGTTACAGTGAGGGTGAGGATGAGGGTTAGGGTTAGGCATAGGTTGAGGTTTAGTGTGAGGGTGAGGTTTAGGGTTAGAGTCAGTGTGAGGGTTAGGTTGAGGTTTTGGGTTAGGGTTAGTGTTAGTGTTAGGCTTATGATGAGAGTTAGGGGGAGGGTAAGGGTTAGGGTTAAGTTTAAGTTTAGGTTTAGGATGAGGGTGAGTGTGTATGTTAGGGTTTGGTTTAGGGTTAGGCTTAGGGTTAGGCTGAGGGTGAGGTTGAGGGTGAGGTTTAGGGTTAGGTTTAGGGTTAGGATTAGGGTTAGGTGGAGGGGTAGGGTGACGGTTAATGTTAGGATTAGGGTTAGGGTGAGGGCTAGGTTGAGGGTAAGGTTTAGGGTTAGGGTTAGGGTGAGGGTTAGGGTTTTGTTTAGGGTGAGCGTTAGAGTTCGGGTTAAGTTTAGTGTTAGGGTGAGCGTTAGGGTAAGGGTTACATTGAGGGTGAGGTGTAGGCTTAAGTTGAGGGTTAGGGTTAGGATTAGCGTTAGTGTGAGGGTGTGGGTAAGGGTTAGGGTTAGGGTTAGGGTGAGGGTTAGGGATAAGATTAGGGTTAGGGTGAGGGCTAGGGTGAGGGTGAGGGTTAGGGTAAGTGTAAGGCTTAGTCTTAGTGTTAGGCTGAGTGTGGGGTTGAGGGTGAGGGTTAGGGTTAGGGTGATGGTTAGGTTTACAGTTAGTGTTAGAGTTAGTATGAGGTTTAGGGTTAGGGGGATTTTTAGGGTGAGGATGATGGTAAGGGTAATGGTGAGGTTTAGGCTGAGGGTGCGGGTTAAGATAAGGGTGAGCGTTAGGGTTAGGTTTAGGGTTAGATTAAGGGCTAGGGTTAGGGTTAGTGTGAGGTTTAGAGTGAGGATGAGGGTTAGGGTGAGGGTTAGGGTTAGGGTGAGGTTTAGTGTTACGGTTAGGGTTAGAGTTAGGGTTAGGGTGAGGGTGAGGTTTTAGGTGGAGTTAGGGTTAGGGTGAGGGTTAGGATGAGGGTTAGTGTTAGAGTTAGGGTTAGGGTGAGGGTTAGGTAGAGTTTGAGGGTTAGGCTTAGGGTTAGGATTAGGATTTCTGTAAGGTTTAGGCTGAGTGTGAGGGTTAGGGTTAGGCTTAGGCTTAGGCTTAGATTTAGGCTGAGGCTGAGGGTGAGGTTGAGGGTTATGGTAAGTGTGAGGGTTTGGTTTAGGGTTAGGGTGAGAGTTAGGGTTCGGTTAAGTTTAGGGTTAGGGTGAGGGTTAGGGTTAGGGTTAGGATGAGGTTTAGGTTTAGGATTAGCGTTGGGGTGAGGGCTATTGTGAGGCTTAGGGTGAGGGTTAGGGTTAGGGATAGGGTCAGGTTTAGGATTAGGTTTAGTGTGAGGGTGAGTGTGAGCATTAGGTTTAGGGTTCGGGTTAGGCTTAGGGTTAGAGTGAGGGATAGGGTTAGGGTTTGGGTTAGGGTGAGGTTGCGGCTGAGGATTAGGGTTAGGTTTAGGATTAGGGTTAGGGTTACATTTAGGGTTACAGTGAGGATTAGGGTTAGGTTAAGGTTGAGGGTTATGCTTAGTGTTAGGATTAGGATTAGGGTAAGTGTTAGGGTGACTGTGAGGGTTAGGGTTAGGTTTAGGGTTAGGCTTAGGTTTAGGCTGAGGGTGAGGGCGAGGGTGAGGGTTAGGGTAAGGGTGAACGTTAGGGTTAGGGTTAGGGTGAGAGTTAGGGTTTGGATAAGTTTAGGGTTAGAGTGAGGGTTAGGGTTATGGTATTGTTAGGGTTAGGGTTAGGGTTAGGTTTACAGTTACAGTGAGGGTGAGGGTTAGGGTTAGGGTTAGGATGAGGTTTAGGTTTAGGGTTAGGTTTAGAGTTAGGTTTAGGATGAGGGTGAGATTTAGGGTTAGAGTTAGGGTTAGTGTTAGAGTTAGGTTTAGGGTGAGGGTTAATGTTAGGGTTAGGCTTAGGCTTAGGCTTAGGACGAGCATGAGGGTGAGGGTTAGGCTTCGGGTTAGGGTGAGGGTTAGAGTTATGGTTAGGGTGAGGTATAGGATGAGGTTTAGGATTAGGATTAGAGTAATCGTGAGGGCTAGGGTGAGGGTTAGGGTCAGGGCTAGGGATAGGGATAATGTTAGGTTTAGGAATCTGGTTAGGGTGAGTGTGAGTGTGAGAGTTAGGGTTAAGGTAAGGTTTAGGCTTAGAGTTAGGGTGAGGGTTAGGGTTAGGGTTTTGGTTAGGGTGAGGGTGAGGCTGAGGATTAGGGTTAGGTTTAGGGTTAAGTTTAGAGTTAGGTTTAGGTTTAGGGTTAGTGTTAGGCTGAGGGTTTGGGTTAGGGTTACGGTGAGGGTTAGATTTAGGGTTAGGGTTAGGGTTCGGCTTAGGCTTAGGTTTAGGCTGAGGTTGAGGGTTATGGTGAGATTTAGGGTTAGGGTTATGGAAAGGGTTAGGGTTAGGGTGAGTGTTTGGATGAGGGTTAGGTTTAGGATGAGTGTTAGGGTCAGGGTGAGGGATAGATTGAGTATTTGGGTTAGGGTTAGTGTGAGGTTTAGGGTGAGGATGAGGGTTAGGGTTAGGGTGAGGGTTAGGGTTAGAATTAAGATTAGGGTGGGGGCTAGGGTGAGACTGACGGTTAGGGTTAGGTTTAGGGTGAGTTTTAGGGTTAGGGTGAGAGTTAGGGTTACTGTGAGGGTTAGTGTTAGAGTTAGGGTTAGTGTTAGGGTGAGGGTAAGTGTTAGCGTGCGGGTTAGTGTTAGGTTGGGGGTTATGGTTAGCCTGAGGTTTAGGGTTAGTTTTAGGGTTATTGTTAGGTTTAGGGTACGGTGAGGGTGAGGATGAGGGTTAGATTTAGGGGAGTTTTAGGGTTAGGGGTAGGGTTAGAGTTAGGGTTAGGGAGAGTGTGAGGTTTAGGGTTAGAGTTAGGGTTCAGGTTATGGTTAGGATGAGGGTTAGGGTTAGGGTTAGTTTTAGGTTTAGGATTAGGGTTAGGGTTAGGGTTAGGGTTAGATTTAGGGTGAGGGTGAAGGTTAGGGTTAGTGTTAGGGTGAGGGTTAGGATGAGGTCTAGGCCTAGGATTAGGGTTAGGGTGAGGGCTAGTGTGAGGGTGAGGTTTAGGTTTAGGGTTAGAGTGAGGTTTAGATTTAGGGTGAGGGTGAGATTTAGGGTTAGAGTTAGGGTTAGTGTTAGGTTTAGGGTTAGGTAAGGGTTACGGTGAGGGTGAGGGTTAGGTTTAGGTTGAGGGTTTGTGTTAGGATTACGGTTAGGGTCAGGGTGAAGGTTAGGGTTAGTGTTAGGGTGAGGGTTAGGATGAGGGTTAGGTTTAGATTTATTGTTAGGGTGAGGGCTAGTTTGAGGTTGAGGTTTAGGGTTAGCGTTAGGGTGAGGTTTAGGCTTTGGGTTAGGGTTAGACTGAGGGTTAGGTTGAGGTTGTGGGTTAGGGTTAGTGTGAAAGTTAGGGGGAGGGTTAGGGTTAGTGTTAGGGTTAGGTTAGCCTTTGGATTAGTGTGAGGTTGAGGTTAAGGGTTAGAATTAGGGTTAGGTTGAGGTTGAGGGAGAGGGTGAGGGTTAGGGTTAGGATTAGGATTAGGATTAGGGTTAGGGTTAGGGTGAGTGTGAGGGTTAGGGTTAGCCTTAGGTTTAGGCTGAGGGTGAGGGTGAGGGTAAGTGTTAAGTTTAGGGTTAGGGTTAGTGTTAGAGTTAAGGTTAGGTTGAGGGTGAGGTTTATGGGTAGAGTTAGGGTTAGGTTGAGGGTTAGGTTGAGTGTTAGGGTTAGGGTGAGTTTTAGGGTGGGGGTGATGGTAAGGGTAAAGGTGAGGATTAGGCTAAGGGTGATGGTTACTGTAAGGGTGAGGGTTAAGGTGAGGGTTAGGGTCAGGGTTAGGGTGAGAGTTAGGGTTCAGGTTAAGTTTAGGGTTAGGGTGAGGATTAGGGTAAGGGTTACGGTGAAGCTTACAGTTAGGGTTAGGTTGAGGGTTAGGGTTAGGATTAGGGTTAGGGTGAGGGTGAGGGTTAGGGTTAGTGTTAGGGTGAGGGTTAGGATGTGGCATAGTGTTGGGATTAGGTTTAGGGTGAGGGCTAGGATGAGGGTGAGATTTAGGATTAGGGTTAGGGTGAGGTTTCGAGTTAGGGTGAGGGTTAGGGTTAGGGTGAGGTTGAGGTTTAGGGTTAGATTAAGGTTAGGTTGAGACTGAGGTTGAGGTTTATGGTTAGGGTTAGTGTTAGTTAGGGTTAGTGTGAGGGTTAGGTTGAGGGTGAGGGTTAGGCTTAGGTTTAGGATTAGGATTAGGGTAAGGGTTAGGGTGAGTGTGAGGGTTAGGGTTGGGGTTAGGGTTAGGCTTAGGTTTAGGCTCAGGGTGAGGGTGAGGTTGAGGTTAGGATAAGTGTGAGGGTTAGGTTAGGATTTTGGTGAGGGTTAGGGTTCGGATTAAGTTTAGGGTTAGAGTGAGTGTGAGGTTTAGGGTTAGGTTTAGGGTTATTGTTAGGGTTAGGCTTAGGGTTAGGGTTACAATTACAGTGAGGGTGAGGGTTAGGGTTAGGGTTAGGATGACGGTTAGGTTAAGGGTTAGGTTTAGAGTTCGGTTTAGGATCAGGGTAAGATTTATGGTTAGAGTTTGGGTTAGTGTTAGGGGTAGGCTTCGGGTTGGGGTGAGTGTCTGTGTTAGTGTTAGGTCGAGGTTTAGGATGAGGTTTAGGGTTAGGATTAGGGTAAGGGTGAGGGCTAGGTTGAGTGTTAGGGTTAGGGCTAGGGTTAGGGATAGGGTTAGGTTTAGGATTAGGGTTAGGGTGAGGGTGAGTGTGAGAGTTAGTGTTAGGTTTAGTGTTAGGCTTAGAGTTAGGGTGAGGGTTAGGGTTAGGGTTTCGGTTAGGGTGAGGATTAGGCTGTGGATTAGGGTTAGGTTTAGGGTTAGGGTTAGTGTTATGTTTAGGGTTACAGTTAGGGTTACGTTGAGGGTTAGGGTTAGGTTTAGTGTTAGTTTTAGGGTTAGGCTTAGAGTTAGGGTTATTGTTAGGGTTATGTTTAGGTTTAAGTTTGCGGTGAGTGTGAGGCTGAGTGTGACCGTTAAACTTATGGTTAGGGTTATGGTTAGTGTTGTTACCGTTAGGTTTAGAGTTACGGTGAAGTTGAGGGAGAGTTTGAGGGTTAGGGTTATGGTGAGGTTTAGGATAAGGGTTAGGGTTAGGGTGAGGGTGAGGTTTAGGGTTAAAGTTAGGGTTAGGGGGAGTGTTAGGGAGAGGTTTAGGATTAAGGTTACTGATTTGGTTAGTGTGAGGGTGAAGGTTAGGTTGAGGTTGAGGGATAGGTTTACCTTTAGGATTAGGGTTAGGTTGAGGGTGAGAGTGAGGGTTAGGGTGAGGGTTAGGTTTACGGTTAGGGTGAGGGTTAGAATGAGGTTTAGTGTTAGGGTGAGGTTAGGTTGAGGATGATGGTAAGGGTAAAGGTGAGGCTTACGCTTAGGGTGAGGGTGAGGTTTAGATGTACAGATAGGGGGAGGGTTAGGGTGAGTGTTAGGACTAGGGTTAGTGTTAGGGTTAGGTTGAGGGTGAGGTTTAGGTTGAGGTTTAGGGTTAGGGTTAAGTTTAGGGTTAGTGTGAGGGTTAGTGTTAGTGTTAGGTTTAGTGTTAGGATGAGGGTGTTAGGTTTAGGATATGGGTTAGGGTGAGTGTTACGGTAAGGGTGAAGGTTAGGATTAGGGTTAGTGTTATTGTTAGGGTTAGGTTGAGGGTTACAGTTACTGTGAGGGTGAGGGATAGGGTTAGGGTTAGGTTGAGCTTTAGGTTGGGGTTAGGGTTAGAGTTAGGGTTTGGGTGAGGGTGAGGTTTAGGGTTATAGTTAGGCTTAGGGTGAAGTTTAGGGTTAGGGTTATGGTGATAGTTAAGGGGAGGGTTACAGTTAGGGTTAGGGATAGGATTAGGATTAGGTTGAGGGTGAGTGTGTGTGTTAGGGTTAGGTCTAGGGTTTATACTTAGGTTTAGGCTGAGGGTGAGGGTGAGGGAGGGTTAGTATGAGTATTAGGGTTAGGATTAGGGTTAGGGTAAGGTCTAGGGTGAGGGTGAGGTTTATCGTTAGGGTTAGGGTGACGGTGAGGTTTAGGATTAACGTTAGGTTTAGGTGAGGCTGAGGGTGAGGTTTAGGGTTAGGGTTACTGTTAGTTTTATGGTTAGGGTTAGGGTGAGGTTGAGGGTCAGGGATAGGTTTAGGATTAGGATTAGGGTTAGGGTTAGGCTGAGGGTGAGGGTGAGTGTGAGGGTTAGGGTGAGGATGAGGGTTAGTGTTAGGGTGAGGGCTAGGGTGAGGGTGAGGGTTAGGGATAGGGTTAGAGTGAGGGTTAGGGTTAGGGTGATGGTAAGTGTTAAGGTGAGATTTAGGTTTAGGATGAGGGTTATTGTTAGAGTTAGGGTTAGGGTTACGGTTATGTTGAGGGTGAGGTTGAGAGTTAGGGTTAGGTTTAGGATGAGGTTTAGGTTAAGCTTTAGGTTTAGGGTTAGGTTTAGGGTTAGGTTGAGGTTTAGGGTTTGGATTAGGGTTAGAGTTAGGTTTAGGGTGAGCAGGAGGTTTAGGGTTAGAGTTAGGGTTAGGGTGACGGTTAGGTTGAGGGTTAGGGTTAGTGTTACCATTAGGGTTATGGTGAGAGTTAGGTGGATGTTTAGGGTTAGGGTTAGGTTTGGTTTAGGATTAGGTTTAGGGTGAGGGTGAGTGTGTGTGTTAAGTTTATGTTTAGGGTTCGGCTTAGGGTTAGGCTGAGGGTGAGGCTGAGGGTGAGAGTTAGGGTTAGGGTGAGGGTTAGGGTTTGGGTTAAGTTTAGGGTTAAGGGGAGGGTTAGGGTAAGGGTTATGTTGAGGGTGAGGGTTAGGGTTAGGTTGAGGGTTTGGGTTCGGATTAGGATTAGGGTGAGGGTGAGGTTTAGGGTTAGAATTAGGGTTAGGGTGAGGCTGAGGGTGAGGATTAGGGTTAGGGTTAGTTTTAGATTTAGGGTTAGGTTGAGGGTTAGGGTGAGGTTTAGGGTTAGGGTTAGGCTTAGGGTTAGAGTTAGTGTTAGGGTGAAGGTGAGGATGAGTATTAGGATTAGGCTTAGGAATATGGTTTTTGTTATGGTTAGGTTTAGCGTTAGGGTGAGGGAGAGGGTTAGGTTTAGGTTTAGCGTTAGGATTATTGTTAGGTTTAGGGTTAGGGTGAGGATGAGGGTTAGGTTTAGTGTGAGAGTTTGGTTTAGGGTTAGGTTTAGGGTGAGGGTAAATGTTAGGGTGAGGTTTAGGGTAAGGTTGAACTTTAGGTTTAGAATTAGGGTGAGGGTTAAGGTTAGGGTGAGGGTGAGGGTGAGGGTTAGGTTTAGGGTGATCTTTAGGGTTAGGGCAAGGTTTAGGATTAGGTTTAGTTTTAGGATGAAGATTAGGCTGAGGGTTGGGATTAGGATTAGGATTAGGGTGAGGTTTAGGGTTAGGGTTATTGTTAGGGTTAGGCTTAGGGTTAGAGTTAGTGTTAGCGTGAGGGTGAGGATGAGTGTTAGGATTAGGCTTTGGAATATGGTTTTGGTTATGGTTAGGGTTAGGGTTAGGGTGAGGGTGAGGGTTAGGTTTCGGGTGTAAGATAGGGTTAGGGTTAGGTTTAGGGTGAGGGTAAAGGTTAGGTTGAGGGTTGGGGTAAGGTTGAGCTTTAGGGTTAGCATTAGGGTTAGGGTTAGGGTTAGTGTGAGTGTTAGGGTTAGGTTTAGGGTTAGGGTGAGGGTGAGGATGAGGGTTAGGGCTAAGTTTATGGTGAGGGTTAAGTTTAGGGTGAGGGTTAGGGTTAGGTTTAGTGTTAGGGTTAGGGTGAGGATGAGGGTTAGTGTGAGGTTGAGGTTGAGGGTGAGGGCTAGGTTTAGGTTAAGGGAGAGGGTGAAGATGAGGTTTAGGGTTAGGATTAGGGTTAGTGTTAGGATGAGGTTGAGGGTTAGGTTAATGTTTAGGTTGAGGTTTAGGGTTAGTTTGAGGGTTGGGTGAGCGTGAGGGTAAGGGTTAGGTTGAGGGTTAGGGTGAGGGTGAGACTTAAGGTTAGGGTTAGTGTTAGGGTGAGGGTCAGTATGAGGGTAAGGGTTAGGGTTTTGTTTAGGGTTAGTGTGAGGATTGGGATTAGGGTTAGGGGGAGGGGGAGGGTTAAGTTTAGTGTGAGGAATAGGGTGACGGTGAGCATAAGGGTTAGGGTGAGTGTTAGGGTTAGGTTTTGTGTTATAGTGGGGGTTAAGGTGATGGTTGGGGTTAGGGTTAGGGTTATGTTTAGCATGAGGGTTAGGGTGAGGGTGAGGGTTAGGGTTAGGGTGAGGTTTAGGGTTAGGATTCGCGTTAGGATGAGGGCTAGGGTGAGGGTGAGGGTTAGTGTTAGGGTTAGGGTTAGGTTGAGGGTTAGGGTTAGGTTGAGGGTTAGGGATAGGGTGAGGGTTCGGTTGAGGTGTACTTTTAGGGTTAGGTTTAGGGTGAGAGTAAAGGTTAGGATGAGTTTTAGGGTGAGGATGAGGTTTAGGGATAGGGTTAGGGTTAGGATGAGGGTTGGGGTTCGGATTATGGAGAGGGTATGTGTTAGGGTGAGGGTTAGGGTGAGGGTTAGGGTGAGGGTGAGGGTTAGGGATACGGTTAGGGTTATGGTTAGGGTAACGGTGAGGTTGAGGGTTAGTTTTAAGTTTAGGTTCAGGGTGAGGGTGAGGTTCCGCTTTAGGATTTGGGTTAGGGTCAGGATTAGGCTGAGGGTGAGGGTGAGGGTGAGTGTTAGGGTAAGGGAGAGGTTAAGGGAGAGGTTGAAGATGAGGTTTCGGGTTAGGATTAGGGTTAAGGTTACGGTGAGGTTGAGGGTTAGGGTTACCATTAGGTTGAGGTTTAGGTTTAGTTTGAGGGTTGGGTGAGTGTTACAGTAAGGGGTAGGGTAAGGGTTTTGGTGAGGGTGAGACTTAGGGTTAGGGTAAGTGTTAGGGTGAGTGTTAGTGTGAGGGTAAGGGTTAGGGTTAGTGTGAGGTTTTGGGTTAGGGTGAGGGTTAGGGTTAGTGTGAGTGGTAGGGTGACGGTGAGGGTAAGGGTTAGGTTGAGGGTCAGGGTGAGGCTGAGAGTTAGGGTTATTGTTAGGGTTAGGGTGAGGGTTAGGGTTAGCTTTAGGGTTAGAGTGAGGGTTAGGGTTAGGATTAGTGTTAGAATGAGGGCTAGGGTGAAGGTGAGGTTTAGGGTTAGGGTTAGGGTGAGGGTGAGGGTTAGGGTTAGGGTGAGGATTTGGATGAGGGGTAGGTTTAGGGTGACGGTAAGCGTTCGGGTGAGGTTTAAGATGAGGGTGAGGTTTAGGGAGAGGGTTGGTGTTAAGGTGAGTGTTAGGGTGTGGGATAGCGTTAGGATTAGGATGAGGGTATGTGTTAGAGTGAGGGTTGGGTTTAGGGTTAGGATGAGGGTTAGCGATAGGCTTAGGTTTATGTTTTGGGTGACGATGAGGGTGAGGGTTAGTTTTAGGGTTAGGTTCAGGGTGAGGGTGAGGTTCAGGTTAGGATTAGGGTTAGGGTTACGGTTAGGCTAAGGTTTAGGGTAAGGCTGAGTGTTAGGGTTAGGGTGAGGGTGAGGATTAGGGTTGGGTTTAGGGTGAGGGTTAGGGTTAGTGTGAGGATTAGGGTTCGGGTTAGGGTGAGAGTAAGGGTTATGGTGAGGTTTAGATTTAAGGTTAGCTTTAGGGTTAGCATGAGGGTGAGGGAGAGGTTTAGGTTTAGAATTAGGGTTAGGTTTATGGTTAGGCTTAGGGTGAGTGTCATGGTGAGGGTGAGGCTTAGGGTGAGGGTTAGGGTTAGGGTTAGGGTGAGGGTTAGGGTTAGGGTGATACTTAGGGTGAGGGTTTGGATTATGGTGAGGGTGACAGTTAGGGTGAGTGTGAGGTTTAGGTTGTGGGTTAAGGTTAGTGTGACGGTGAGGGTTAGGGTGAGGGTGGGGGTGAGGGTTTGGGTTAGCATTAGGGTGAGGGTTAGGGTTAGGGTGAGGGTGAAGGTTAGGATTAGGGTTAGGGTTATGGTGAGGTTTCGGGTGAGGAGTAGGTTTAGAGTTAGGGTTAGGGTGAGGGTAAGGGTTCGGGTGAGGTTTAGTGTGAGGGTGAGGTTTAGGGAAAGGATTAGGGTTTAGGTGAGGGTTAGGGTGAGGAATAGTGTTAGGATTAGCGTGCGGGTATGTGTTAGAGTGAGGGTTAAGGTTAGCGTTTGAATGAGGGTTAGGGATAAGTTTAGGGTTAGGGTTGGGGTGATGATGAGGGTGAGGGTTAGTTTTAGGGTTAGGATAAGGGTGAGGGTGAGGTTCAGGGTTAGGATTAGGGTTAGGGTTAGCGTTAGGCTAAGGCTTGAGGATTAGGGTTAGGGTGGGGGTGAGGGTTAGGTTTAGGTTTAGGGTGAGGGTTAGGGTGAGGGTTAGTGTGAGGATTAGTGTTAGGGTTAGGGTGAGAGTAAGGGTTATGGTGAGGTTTAGGGTTTAGCTTAGCTTTAGGGTTAGCATGAGGGTGAGGGAGAGGTTTAGGTTTAGGATTAGGGTCAGGTTTACAGTTAGGCTTAGGGTGAAGGTCATGGTGAGGGTGATGCCTAGGGTCAGGGTTAGGGTTAGGTTTAGGGTGAGGGTTAGGCTTAGGGTGATACTTAGGGTGAGGGTGTGGGTTATGGTGAGGGTGACGGTTAGAGTGAGTGTGAGGGTTAGGGTGTGGGTTGGTGTTAGGGTGATGGTGAGGGTTAGGATGAGGGTGAGGGTGATGGTGAGGGTTAGCATTAGGGTGAGGGTTAGGGTTAGGGTTAGAGTGAGGGTGAGGGTTATGATGAGGGTTAGGGTTAGGGTAAGGGTTAGTGTGAGGATTAGAGTTAAGGTGAGGGTAAGTTTTAGGGTTAGATTTAGGGTAAGGTTTAGTGTGAGAGTTAGGGTGAGAGTGTGGGTTAGGTTTAGTGTGAGTGTTAGGGTGAGTGTTAGGGTGAGGGTGAGGGTGAGGGTTAGGGTTAGGGTGAGGTTGAGAGTAAGGGATAGGTTTAGGGTTAGTTTTAGGGGTATTGTTAGGGTTAGGGTTAGGTTTAGGGTTAGGGTGAGGGTGGGGGTTAGGGTTAGGGATAGCATTAGGGTTAGCATGAGGGTGAAGGAGAGAATTAGGTTTAGGATTAGGGTTAGGTTTACAGTTAGGCTTAGTGTTAGGGTGATGGTTAAGATGAGGTTTCAGGTCAGGGTTAGGGTTAGGGTTAGGGTGAGGGTTAGTGTTAGGGTGATATTTAGGGAAAGGTTGAGGGATAAGGAAAGTGTGAATGTTAGGGTGATTGTGAGGGATAGGGTTTGGGTGAGGGTTAGGGTGACGTTGAGGGTTAGTGTGAGGTTGAGGGTTAGGGTTAGCGTTTGGTGAGCGTTTGGGTTAGGGTTATGTTGAGGGTGAGTTTTAGGGTTAGGTTTATGTTGAGGGTGAGGGTTAGGGTTAGGGTTAACATTAGGGTTAGTGTGAGGGTGAGGGAGAGGGTTAGGTTTAGGATTAGGGTTAGGTTTGGGGTTAGGATTAGGATGAGGTTGATGGTGAGGGTGAGGCTAAGGGTCAGGGTTAGGGTTTGTGTTATGGTAAGGGTTAGTGTAAGGGTGATATTTAGGGAAAGGGTAAGGGTTAGGGTGACGGTGAGGGTTAGGGTTAGGGTGAGGTTTAGGGTAAGGGTTAACATTAGGGTGAGGGTTAGTGTTAGGGTTAGTGTTAGTGTGAGGATAAAGGTTAGGGTTAGGGTTATGGTTAGTGTGGGGGTAAGGTTTAAGGTGAGGTTTAGGTTGAGAGTGAGGTTTAAGGAGTGGGTTAGGTTTAAGGTGAGGGTTAGTTTTAGGGTTAGGTTTAGGATTAGGTTGAGGGTATGTGTTAGTGTGAGTGTTAAAGTTAGGGTGAGGGATAGGGATACGGGTAAGTTTAGGGTTAGGGTGATGGTGAGGGTGAGTGTTAGTTTTAAAGTTAGTTCCAGGGTGAGGGTGAGGTTCATGGTTAGAATTAGGGTTAGGGTTAGGGTTAGATTAGGGTGAGGGTGAGGGTGAGGGTTAGGGTTGGGGTGATCTGTAGAGTTAGGCCGAGGTTTAGGATTAGGTTTAGGTTTAGGATGAGGATTAGGCTGAGGGATGGGGTTAGTATTAGGGTTAGTGTGAGGGTTAGGGTTAGGGTTAGGGTTATTGTTAGGGTTAGGCTTAGGGTTAGAGTTAGGGTTAAGGTGAGAGTGAGGATGAGTGTTAGGATTAGGCATAGGAATAGGGTTTTTGTTATGGTTAGGGTTAGCATTAGGGTGAGGGTGAGGGTTAGGTTTAGGGTTAGCGTTAAGATTATTGTTATGGTGAGGGTTAGGGTGAGGGTGAGGGTTAGGTTTAGTGTGAGGTTTAGGTTTAGGGTTAGGTTTAGGGTGAGGGTAAGGGTTAGGTTCAGGGTTAGGGTGAGGGTTAGGGTTAAGTTTAGGGTGAGGGTTAAGTTTAGGGTGAAGGTTAGGGTTAGGGTTAGTGTTTGGGTGAGGGTGAGGGTGAGTGTTAGGGTTAGGGTGAGAGTGAGGTTGAGGGTGTGGGTTAGGGTAAGGGAGAGGGTGAAAATGAGGTTTAGGGTTATGATTAGGGTTAGGGTTAGGGAGTGGTTGAGGGTTAGGTTAATGGTTAGGTTGAGGTTTAGGGTTACTGTGAGGGTTGGGTGAGCATGAGGGTAAGGGTTAGGGTGATGGTTAGGGTGAGTGTGAGACTTAATGTTAGGGTTAGTTTTAGAGTAAGGTTTAATGTGAGGGTAAGGGTTAGGGTTTGGTTTAGGGTTAGTGTGAGGATGAGGGTTAGGGTTAGGGTTAGGGGGAGGGTTAGAGTTAGTGTGAGGGGTAGGGTGAAGGTGAGGGTAAGGGTTAGGGTGAGGGTTAGGGTTAGGTTTAGGGTTATGGTGGGGGTTAGGGTGAGGTTTGGGATTAGGGTTAGGGTTATGTTTAGGATGAGGTTTAGGGTGAGGGTGAGGGTTAAAGTGAGGGTGAGGGTTAGTGTGAGGGTGAGGGTTAGGGTTAGGGTGAGTGTTAGGGTTAGGATTAGGGTTAGGATGAGGGCTATGGTGAGGGTGAGGGTTAGTGTTAGGGTTAGGGTTAGGTTGAGGGTTAGGGTTAGGGTGAGGGATCTGGTGAGGGGTACGTTTAGGGTTAGGTTTAGGTTGAGGGTAAAGGTTAGGATGAGTTTTAGCCTGAGGATGAGGTTTAGGGAGAGGATTTCGGTTAGGTTGAGGGTTAGGGTTAGGATTAGGTGATGGTATGCTTTAGGGTGAGGGTTAGGGTGAAGGATAGCGTTAGGGTGAAAGTTAGGGATACGTTTAGGGTTATGGTTAGAGTGACAGTGAGAGTGAAGGTTAGTTTTTAGATTAGGGTTAGGGTTAGGGATACGGTTATGGTTAGGGTTAGGGTGACGGTGAGGGTTAGGGTTAGGTTTAGGGTTAGGGTGAGGGTAAGGTTTAGGGTGAAGTTTAGGGTGAGGTGAGGTTTAGGGTGAGTGTTAAGGTGAGGGTAAAGGTGAGGGTGAGGGTATGTGTTAGATTGAGGGTTAGGTTGAGGGTTAGGTTTAGGGTGAGGGTTAGTGATAGGTTTACGGTTAGGATTAGGGTGAGGGTGAGTGTGAGGTTTAGGGTTAGGGTTAGGTTCAGGGTGAGGGTGAGGTTCAGGGTTAGGATTAGGGTTAAGGTTAGGTTTAGGCTTAGGCTGAAGGTGAGGGTGTGGGTGACGGTTAGGGTTAGGGTTTGGGTGAGGGTGAGAATTAGGGTGAGTTTTAGTGTGTGGGTTAGTGTTGGGGTTAGTGTGAGGATTAGGATTAGAGTTATTGTTAGGGTAAGGGTTAGGGTTAGATATAGGGTAAGGTTTAGTGTTAGGGTTAGGGTGAGAGTGAGGGATAGGTTTAGTGTGAGTGTTAGGGTGAGGGTTAGGTTTAGTGTTAGCTTTAGGGTGAGGGTGAGGGTTAGGGTGAGTGTGAGGTTTAGGTTTTGGCTGAGGGTTAGGGTGAAGGTGAAGTTTACGGGAAGGGTGAGACTTAGAGTTAGGGTTAGGTTTAGGGTGAGGGTTAGTGTGAGGATAAGGGTTAGGGTTAGGTTTAGGGTTAGTGTGAGGATTAGGGTTAGGGAGAGGGTTAGAGTTATGGTGAGTGTGAGGGTTATGTTTAAGGTTGTGTGAGGGGTAGGGTTAGGGTGAGGGTTAGGGTTAGGTTTTGGGTTAGGGTGAGGGTGATGGTGATGGTGAGGGTTAGAGTGAGAGTGAAGTTGAGGGTGATGGTGAGGGTTAGGGTTAGGGTTAGGTTGAGGTTTAGGCGAGCATGAGCTTAAGGGATAACGTGAGGGTTAAGGTGAGGGTGAGAGTTAGGGTTAGGGTTAGTGTTTGGGTGAGGGTTCATGTGAGGGTTAGGGTTAGAGTTAGGGTTAGGGTTAGTGTGAGGATTAAGGTTAGGGTGAGGGTAAGTGTTCGGGTGAGGGTTAGGATTAGGGTGAGTGTTATGATTAGGGTGAGGGTTTGGGTTAGGGTTATTGTTAGGGTAAGGTTTAGGGTTACAGTTACGGTGAGTGTGAGAGTGAGAGTTAGGGTTAGGGTTAGGGTGAAGTTTAGTGTTAGGGTTAAGGTTAGAGTTAGGGTTAAGGTGAGGGTGAGGTTTAGGGGTAGAGTTAGGATTAGAGTGAGGTTTAGGGTTAGGGTGTGTGTTAGGTTGGGATTGTAGGTAAGGGTAAATTTGAGTGTTAGCTTGAGGGTGAGCGTTACAGTAAGGGTGAGGGTTAGGGTTAGGGTGAGGGTTAGTGTTAGGATTAGGGTGAGGGTGAGGGTTAGTTTGAGGATTAGTGTTAGGGTCAGTGTGAGGTTTAGGGTGAGGATGAGGGTTAGGATTAGTGTTATGGTGAGGTTTACAGTGAGGGTGATGCTTAGGGTTAGTGTGAGTGTTAGTGTTAGCATTAGGGTTTATGTTAGGTTGATGGTAAGTGTTAGGGTGAGGGTTAGGATTAGGGTGAGGATTATGGTTAGGGTGAGTGTGAGGGTTAGGGTTAGGGTTATTGTTAGGTTTAGGGTTAGGGTTAGGGTTATGGTTATGGTTAGGGTTAGGGTGAGGTTTAGGGTTAGGGTTAGGATGAAGTTTAGTTTTAGGTTTATGGTTAGAGTTAAGGTTAGGGTGAGGGTGAGATTTAGGGTTAGAGTTAGGGTTAGTGTTAGGGTTAGGGTTCCGTTTAGGGTTCGGGTTAGGGCGAAATTTAGATTGAGGTTTGGAGTTAGGATTAGGGTAAGGGTGAGGGCTAGGGTTAAGCTTAGGATGAGGGCTAGGATTAGGGATACCGTTAGGTTTAGGATTAGGGTTAGGGTTTGGGTGAGTATGAGGTTTAGGGTTAGGGTTAGGCTTAGAGTTAGGGTGAGGATTAGGGTTAGGCTTTGGGTTAGTGTGAGGGTGAGGCTGAGGATTAGGTTTAGGGTTAGGTTTACTATTAGGGTTAGGGTTAGGATTAGGGTGAGGGTATGTTTGAGGGTGAGGGTTAGGGTGAGGGTTAGGGTTAGGGATACGGTTAGGGTTATGGTTAGAGTGATGGTGTGAGTGAGTGTTAGTTTTAATGTTAAGCTAATGTTTAGTGTTAGGGTTATGGTGAGAGTGAGGGTTAGGCTTAGTGTGAGTGTTTGGGTGAGGTTTAGTTTTAGTGTTAGCTTTAGGGTGAGGGTGAGGTTTAGGGTGAGTGTGAGGGTTAAGGTTTGGGTGAGGGTTAGGGTTAAGGTGAAGGTTAGGGTGAGGGGGAGACTTAGAGTTAGGGTTAGGGTTAGGGTGAGGGTTAGTGTGAGCATAAGTGTAAGTGTTAAGTTTAGGGTTAGTGTGAGGATAAGGGTTAGGGTGAGGGTTAGGGTTAGGTTTTGGGTTAGGGTGAAGATGAGGGTGAGGGTGAGGGTTAGGGTGAGGGTGAAGTTTAGGGTGATGATGAGGGTGACAGTTAGGGTTAGGTTGAGGTTTAGGCTTAGTGTGAGGGTTGGGTTAGCATGAGTTTAAGGGTTAAGTTTAGGGTGAGGGTTATGGTTAGGGTGAGTGTGAGGGTTAGGGTTATTGTTATGGTTAGGGTTAGAGTTATGGTTATGGTTATGGTTATGTTTAGTGTTAGGGTTAGAATGAAGTTTAGTTTTAGGGTATGTGTTAGAGTTAAGGGTAGGGTGAGGGTGAGATTTAGGGTTAGAGTTAGTGTTAGTGTTAGTGTTAGGGTTAGGGTGAGGTTCAGGCTTAGGCTTAGGCTTAGGCTTAGGCTTAGGCTTATGCGAAGCATGAGGGTTCGGGGTAGGGTTCAGGTTAGGGTTCGGGTTAGGGTGAAGGTTAGATTGAGGTTTAGGGTTAGGATTAGGGTAAGGGTTAGGGCTAGGGTTAGGTTTAGGGTGAGGGCTATGGTTAGGGATAGGGTTAGGTTTAGGATTAGGGTTAGGGTGAGGGTGAGTGTGAGGTTTAGAGTTAGGGTTAGGCTTAGAATTAGGGTGAGGGTTAGGGTTAGGCTTTGGGTTAGTGTGAGGGTGAGGCTGAGGATTAGGCTTATTTTTAGGGTTAGGTTTATTGTTAGGGTTAGTGTTAGGGTTAGGGTTAGGGTTATGGATAGAGTTAGGGTTAGAGTTAGGATTAGCCTTAGGGTTAGGATGAGGGTGAGGGTGGGTTTGAGGATTAGAGTTAGGGTTTGGGTAAGGCTTAGGTTTAGGCTTATTGTTAATGTTATGCTTAGGGTTAAGTGACCATGAGGTGAGCATGAGGCTGAAGGTGAGGTTTATGGTTAGGGTTAGGGTTAGAGATACGGTAAAAATAAGGTTGAGGGTGAGGGTTAGGGTTAGGGTGCAGTTTAGGGATAGGTTTATGGTAAGGGTTAGGGTGAGGGTGAGGTTTACAATTAGAGTTATACTTAGGGGGAGGGTTAGGGTTAGGGTTTGGGTTAGGGTGAGGTTGGGGGTGAGGATTAGGGTTAGGTTTAGGGTTAGGTTTTTAGGTTAGGGTTAGAGTTAGGGTTATGGTGAGGGTTAGTGTTAGGGTTAGGTTTAGGGTTAGGCTGAGGGTGAGGGTGAGGGTGAGTGTTAGGATTAGTTTGAGGGTTAGGGTTAGGGTTAGGGTGAGGATTAGTGTTAGGGTTAGTGTTAGAGTTAGGGTTAGGGTGAGGGTGAGATTTTGGGGTAGAGTTAGGGTTAGGGTGAGAGTTAGTTTGAGTGTTAGGGTTAGGGTGAGGGTTAGGATGGGGGTGAAGGTAAGGGAAAACGTGACGGTTAGGCTGAATGTGAAGTTTATTGCAAGGGTGAGGGTTAGGTTTAGGGTAAGGGTGAGGTTTAGAGTTAGTGTGAGAGTTAGGGTTTGGGTTAATTTTAGGATTAGGGTTAGGATTAGGTTAAGGGTTACGGTGAGGGTGAGGGTTAGTGTCAGTTTGAGAGTTAGGGTTAGGATTAGGGTTAGGTAGAGGGTTAGGGTTAGGGTTAGTGTTTGGGTGAGTGTTAGGATGAGGGTTAGGGTTAGGATTAGGTTTAGGGTGAAGGCTAGGGGCGGGTGAGGTTTAGGGTTAGGGTTAGGTTGAGGTTTTCTGTTAGGGTTAGGGTTAGTGTGAGGGTTAGGATGAGAGTTAGGGTTACGGTGATGTGAGGGTTAGGGTTAGCGTGAGGTTTAGGTTTAGTATTAGGTTAGGGTGAGGGTGAGTGTTAGGATTAAGGTTAGGGTTAGAGTTAGCTTTAGGGTTAGGATTAGTGTTATTGTTAGGGTTAAGGTCACAGTAACAGTGAGGGTGAGGATGAGGATGAGGGTGATGTTTTGGGAGAGTGTTAGGGTGAGGTTTAGGTTTATGGTTAGGATTAGGGTTAGGGTGAGGGTGAGGTTTAGGGTTAGATTTAAGTTTAGGGGGAGAGTTAGATCAAGGGTTAGGGTTAGGGTTAGTGTTAGGGTTAAGGTTAGGGTGAGGGTTAGTTTGAGGTTTAGGGTTAGGGTTATGGTTAGTGTTAGGATTAGGGTGAAGGTAAGGGTGATTGTGAGGGTGAGGTTTAGGCTTAGGCTTAGGCTTAGGGTTAGCCTGAGGGTGAGGATGGGATGAGGATTAGGGTTAGGGTGATGGTTAGGATTAGGGTAAGTGTGAGGGCTCGGGGGAGGGTGAGGGTTAGGGAAAGGCTTAGGCTTAGGCTTAGGGTTAGGCTGAGGGTGAGTTTGAGGATGAGCGTTAGGGTTACCGTGATGGTAAAGTTTACGGTTAGGGTGAGGGTTAGGATGAGGTTTAGGGTTAGGCTGAGGTTAGGGTGAGGATGATGGTAAGGGTAAAAGTGAGGTTTACACTGAGGGTGAGGGTTAATATAAGGGTGAGGGTTGGGTTAGGTTTAGGGTTAGTGTAAGGGTTAGGGTTAAGGATAGGATGAGGGTTAGAATGAGGATTAGTGTTATGGTTAGTGTGAGGATTAGGGTTAGGATGAGGGTCAGGTTTAGGGAGAGGGTGAGGGTTAGAATTAGGGTTAGTGTGAGGGCTAGGTTGAGGGTTAGGGTTAGTGTGAAGGTTAGTGTTAGCGTTAGGGTTAGTGTTAGGTTGACGGTTAGTGGTAGGGGGAGGGTTAGGGTTAGGGTGAGTGTTATGGTTACGGTGAGGGTTAGGGTTAGGTTGAGGGTGAATGTTAGGTTGAGTGTTAGTGTGAGGGTTAGGGTTAGGGATAGAGTTAGGTTTAGGATTAGGGTAAGGGTGAGGTTGAGTGTGAGGGTTAGGGTTAAGGTTAGGCTTAGGGTTAGGGTGCGGGTTAGGGTGAGGGTTTGGGTTAGGATGAGGGTGAGGCTGAGGATTAGGGTTAGGTTTAGGGTTATGGTTAGGGTTAGATTTAGGGTTAGGGTTAGGATTATGGTTAGGGTTAGGGTAAGGCTTAGGCTTATGGTTAGGCTGAGGTTGAGGCTGAGGGTGAGGGTTATGGTTATGGTTAGGGTTAGGATTAGGGTTAGGGGAAGTGTTATTGTTAGGGTTAGGGTTAGAGTTATGATGAGTTTGAGGGTGAGGGTTAGAATTAGAGTTAGGGTGAGGGCTAGGGTGTGGGTTAGTGTTAGGGTGAAGGTTAGGCTTAGGGTGAGGGTTATGATTAGGGTGAGCGTAAGGGTTAGGGTTATTGTTAGGGTTAGGGTTAGGGTTATGGTTACGGTGAGTGTGAGGGTGAGAGTTAGGGTTAGGGTTAGGGTGAAGTTTAGTGTTAGGGTTAGGGTTAGAGTTAGGGTTTAGGTGAGGGTGATGTTTAGGGGTAGAGTTAGGGTTAGGGTGAGGGTTAGGGTCAAGGTAAGTGTTAGGGTGAGGGTTAGGGTGGGGTTGAAGGTAAGGGTAAATTTGAAGGTTAGCCTGAGGGTGAGGGTTACAGTAAGGGTGAGAGTTAAGGTTAGGGTGAGGGTTAGTGTTAGGGTTAGGGTGAGGGTGAGGGTTAGATTGAGGATTAGTGTTAGGGTTAGTGTGAGGTTTAGGGTGAGGTTGAGGGTTAGGGTTAGTGTTAGGGTGAGGTTTATGGTTAGGGTGAAGCTTAGGGTTAGTGGGAGCGTTAGTGTTAGCGTTAGGGTTTATGTTAGGGTGAGGGTAAGTTTTAGGGTGAGGGTTAGGGTTAGGGTGAGGTTTATGGTTAGGGTGAGTGTGAGGGTTAGGGTTAGGTTTATTGTTAGGGTTAGGTTTTGGGTTAGGGTTATGTTTAGGGTTAGGGTTAGGGTTAGGGTTAGATTGAGGTTTAGTTTTAAGGTTAGGTTTAGAGGTAAGGTTAGGATGAGGGTGAGATTTAGGGTTAGAGTTAGGGTTAGTGTTAGTGTTAGGGTTAGGGTGAGGTTAGGGTTAGGGTTAGGCTTAGGCTTAGGCTTGGGCTTAGGCCGAGCATGAGGGTGAGGGTTAGGGTTCGGGTTAGGGTTCGGGTTTGTGTGATGGTTAGATTGAGTTTTAGGATTAGGATTAGGGTAAGGGTGGTGGCTAGGGTTAGGGTTAGGGTGAGGGCTAGGGTTAGGGATAGGGTTAGGTTTAGGATTAGGGTTAGATTGAGGGTGAGTGTGAGGTTTAGGTTTAGGGTTAGGCTTAGAGTTAGAGTGAGGGTTAGGGTTAGGGTTTGGTTTAGGGAGAGGGTGAGGCTGAAGATTAGGGTTAGGTTTATGGTTAGGTTTAGGATTAAGGTTAGTGTTAGGATTAGGGTTAGGGTTAGGGTTATGGTGAGGGTTAGGGTTAGAGTTAGGATAAGGCTTATGGTTAGGATGAGGGCGAGTGTGGGTTTGAGGATTAGAGTTAGGGTTGGGGTTAGGTTTAGGTTTAGGCTTATTGTTAGTGTTATGGTTAGGGTTAAGTTTGTGGTGAGCATGAGCCTGAAGGTGAGTGTAATAGTTAGGGTTAGGGTTGGGTTAGGGTTATTGTCATTCTTAGGGTGAGGGTTAGGGTTAGGGTGTGGTTTAGGGTTAGGTTTAGGGCTAGGTTTAGTGTGATGGTGAGGTTTAGGATTAGAGTTAGTGTTAGGGGGAGGGTTAGGGTTAGGGTTGGGGATAGGGTGAGGGTGGGGCTGAGGATTACGGTTAGGTTTAGGGTTAGGTTAAGTGTTAGGTTTAGGGTTAGGGTTAGGGTTATGGGGAGGGTTAGGATGAGAGTTAGGGTTAGGATTAGGGTTAGGCTGGGGTTGAGGCTGAGCGTGAGGCTTATGGTTAGGGTTAGGATTAGGGTTAGGGTAAGTGATATAGTTAGGGTTACGGTTAGACTTATGGTGAGGTGGAGGTGAGGGTGAGGTTTAGGGTTAGGGTGAGGTTTACGGTTAGAATTTTGGTTAGGGTTAGTTTTAGGTTGAGGGGGTCGTTAAGGTTAAAGGTGAGGGTTAGGCTGAGGGTGAGGTTTACGGTAAGGGTGAGGGTTAGGGTTAGGGTGAGGGTTAGGGTTAGGGTTGGGGTGAGTGTTAGGGTTCGGGTTAAGTTTAGGGTTGGGTTGAGGGTTAGGGTACGGGTTACAGTGAGGATGAGGGTTAGGGTTAGGTTGAGGGTTAGTGTTAGGATTAGGGTTAGGGTGAGGTGAAGTTTAGGGTTAGTGTTAGGATGAAGGTTATGATGAGGGTTAGGGATAGGATTAGGGTTAGTGTGAGAGCTAGTTTGAGGTTAAGGTTTAGGGTTAGTGTTAGGGTGATGTTTAGGGTTAGGGCTAGGGTGAGGGTGAGGGTGATGTTTACGGTTAGAGTTAGGGTTAGGGTGAGGCTGAAATTGAGGGTTAGGTTTATGTTAGTGTTAGAGTTAGGGTTAGTATGAGGGTTAGGTTGAGGGTGAGGGTTAGGCTTAAGGTTAGTATTAGGATTAGCATAAGGGTTAGGGTGAGTGTGAGGGTTAGGGTTAGGCTTAGGTGTTGGGTTAGGCTGAGGGTGAGGTTGAGAGTGAGGGTTAGGGTTAGGTTTATGGTGAGAGTTAGGGTTCGTTTAAATTTAGGGTTAGGGTGAGGGTTAGGGTTAGGTTTAAGGTGAGCTTGAGTTTTAGGGTAAGGTTGAGGCTTAGGGTTAGGATTAGGTTTAGGGTAAGGGTTAAGGTTAGGGTTAGGGTGAGGTTAAGGTTGAAGACTAGGGATAGGGTGAGGGTTAGGTTGAGGGTGAGGTTTAGGATTACTGTTAGATTAAGGTTGAGGGTTAGATTTAGGGTTATGGTGAGGGTTAGGTTGAGGGTTAGGGTGAGGTTGATGGTAAGGGTAAAGTTGAGGTTTAGGCTGAGGTTGAGGGTTAGGGTGATGGTTAGTGTTTGGTTAAGGGTAAAGGTAAGGGTGAGGGTTAGGCTCAGGGTGATTGTTAGATTGAGGATAAGGGTTAGGGTTAGTGTGCGGTTTAGGGTGAGGATGTGGGTTAGGGTTAGGGTGAGGGTGAGGGTTAAAATTAGGGTTAAGGTGAGGGCTAGGGTGAGGGTGAGTGTTAGGGTTAGGGTTAGGTTTAGGGTGAGGTTTAGGATTATGGTGAGGGTTAGAGTTAGTGTGAGGTTTAGTGTTCGGATTAGGGGCAGTGTTAGGGTGAGGGTAAGTGTTAGGGTGAGGGTTAGGTTTAGGGTGAGGGTTATGGTTAGGGTGAGGCTTATGGTTAGTGTTATTGTTAGGGTTAGGGTTACGGTTACGGTGAGTGTGACGGTGAGATTTAGGGTTAGGGTTAGGGTGAAGTTTAGTGTTAGGGTTAGGGTTAGATTTAGGGTTAAGGTGAGGGTGGGGTTTAGGGGTAGAGTTAGGTTTAGGGTGCGAGTTAGGGTCAGGGTTAGGGTTAGGGTGCGGGTTAGGGTGGGGTTGAAGTTAAGGGTAAATTTGAGGGTTAGGCTGAGGGTCAGGGTTACAGTAAGGGTGAGGGTTAGGGTTAGGGTGAGGGTTAGTGTTTGGGTGAGGGTGATGTTGAGGGTTAGATTGAGGATTAGTGTTAGGGTTAGTGTGAGGTTTAGGGTGCGGATGAGGGTTAGGGTTAGTGTTAGGGCGAGGTTTATGGTTAGGGTGATGCTTCGGGTTAGTGTGAGCGTTAGAGTTAGCATTAGGGTTTATGTTAGTGTGAGGGTAAGTGTTAGGGTGAGGGTTATTGTTAGGGTGAGGGTTATGGTTAGGGTGAGTGTGAGGGTTAGTGTTAGGGTTATTGTTAGGGTTAGGGTTAGGGTTATGGTTAGTGTTAGTGTTAGGGTTAGGGTTAGTGTTAGGGTTAGGATGAGGTTTAGTTTTACTGTTAGGGTTAGAGTTAAGGTTAGGGTGAGGGTGACAGTTAGGGTTAGTTAGGGTTAGTGTTAGTGTTAGGGTTAGGGTGAGGGTTAGAGTTAGGTTTAAGCTTAAGCTTAGGCTTGGGCTTAGGCCGAGCATGAGGCTGAGGGTTAGGGTTTGGGTTAGGGTTCGGGTTAGTGTGAAGGTTAGATTGAGGTTTAAGGTTAGGATTAGGGTAATGATGAGGGCTAGGGATAGGGTTAGGGTATGGTCTAGGGTTAGGGAAAGGGTTAGGTTGAGGATTAGGGTTAGGGTGAGTGTGAGTGTGAGGTTTAGGGTTAGGGTTAGCCTTAGAGTTAGGGTGAGGGTTAGGTTTAGGGTTTGGGTTAGTGTGAGGGTGAATCTGAGGATTAGGGTTAGTTTTAGGGTTAGGTTTAGGGTTAGAGTTATTGTTAGGCTTAGGCTTAGGATGAGGGTGAGGGTGGGGTTGAGGATTAGAGTTAGGGTTTGGGTTAGGCTTAGGGTTAGATTTATTGTTAGTGTTATGTTTAGGGTTAATTTTGCTGTGAGCATGAGGCTGAAGGTGAGGGTTATGGTTATGGTTATGGTTAGGGTTAGGGTTAGGGGGAGGTATAGGGTGATGTTTAGGGTTAGGGTTAGTGTTAGGGTAAGTGTGATGGTGAGGGTTAGGTTGAGGTTTAGGGATATGGTTAGGTTTAGGTTTAGGGTTAGGGTGAGACTGAGTGTGAGGTTTAGGGTGAGGATTAGGCTTCGGCTTATGGTTAGGCTAATGGTGAGGGCGGGGGTGAGGATTAGGGTTAGGGCTAGGCTTAGGCTTAGGTTTAGGCTGAGGGTGAGGGTGGTGGTGAGGTTTAGGGTTAGGGTGATGGTTAGGATTAGGGTAAGGGTGAGGGCTCCGGTGAGGGCTAGGGTTAGGGTAAGGCTTAGGCTTAGGCGTCGGGTTAGGCTGAGGGTGATTTTGAGGGTGAGGGTTAGGGTTAGCATGATGGTTAGGTTTACTGTTAGTGTGAGGGTTAGGATGAGGTTTAGGGTTCAGGTGAGGTTAGGGTGAGGATGATGGTAAGGGTAAAGGTGAGGTTTACGCTGAGGGTGACTGTTAAGATGAGGGTGAGGGTTAAGGTAAGCGTGAGGGTTAGTGTTAGGGTGAGGCTGAGTGTGAGATTTAGGGTGAGGATTAGGCTTAGGCTTACAGTTAGGCTAAGGGTGAGGGTGGGGGTGAGGATTAGGGTTAGGGTGATGGTTAGGGTTAGGGGTAGTGTTATTGTTAAGGTTAGGGTTAGAATTACCGTGAGGGTGAGTGTGGGGGTGAGGGTTAGTGTTAGGTTTAGGTTTAGGGTGGGGTTTAGGGTTGGTTTAGGATTATGGTTAGGGTTTGGGTGAGGTTTAGGGTTAGATATAGTGTTAGGGGGAGGGAAAGGGTGAGGGTCAGGAATAGGGTTATTGTTAGGGTTAGGGTGAGGGTGAGGGTTAGTTTGAGATTTAGGGTTAGGGTTAGGATTAGGGTTAGTGTGAGGGTTAATGTTAGGGTTAGGGTTAGTTTTAGGGTGAGGGTTGGTGTTAGGGTGAGGGTTTGGGTTATTGTGAGGGTTAGGGTTAGGGTGAGGGTTAGGATAAGGATTAGGGTTATTGTTAGGGTTAGGTTTAATGTTTCAGTTATGGTGAGGGTGAGGATGAGGGTTAGGGTTAGGGTTAGGTTGAGGTTTAGGTTTTGGTTTAGGGTTAGAGTGAGGGTTAGGGTGAGTGTGAGGATTAGGGTTAGATTTAGGGTTAGGGTGAATGTTAAATTGAGGTTTAGGGTTAGGGTTAGTGTTAGGTTTAGGGTTAGGGTGAGAGTAAGGGGTGGGTTAGGATTACAGTTTGGGTTAGGTTTATGGTTAGAGTTAGCCTTAGGGATAGGTGAGGCTGAGGTTTAGGGTTAGAATTAGGGTTAGGATGAGGCTGAGGGTGAGGGTGAAGTTAGGATTAGGGTTAGGATTAGGATTTGGGTTTTGGTTAGGGTTAGGGTTAGCCTTAGGTTTAGGCTGAGGGTGAGGGTGTGGGTGAGGGTTAGGGTTCAGTTTGAGGGTAAGGGTTAGGGTGAGGTTTAGTGTTAGGGTTAGTGTTAGAGTTAGGGTTAGATGGAGGGTGAGTTTTAGGGGTAGAGTTAGGGTTAGGGTGAGGGTTAGGTTGACGGTTAGGGTGAGGGTTATGCTGGGGGTGAAGGTAAGGGTAAACGTGATGGTTAGGCTGAGTGTGAGGGTTATGGCAAGGGTGAGCATTAGGGTTAGGGTGAGGGTTAGTGTTAGGGTTAGTGTGAGAGTTAGGGTTCGGGTTAAGTTTAGGGTTAGGGTTAGGGTTAGGGTAAGGGTTTCGGTGACGGTGAGGGTTAGTGTCAGTTTGAGAGTTAGGGTTAGGATTAGGGTTAGAGTGATGGTCAGTGTTAGGGTTAGTGTTAGGGTGAGGGTTAGGATGAGGGTTAGGGTTAGGATTATGGTTACGGTGAGGGCTAGTGGCAGGTGAGGTTTAGCGTTAGGGTTAGGGTGAGGTTTATGGTTAGGGTTAGGGTTAGGGTTAAGGTGAGGTTGAGGTTTAGGGTTAGAGTTAGGGTTAGAATGAGGCTGAGGTTGAGTGTTAGGTTTAGTGTGAGGTTTAGTGTTAGGATTAGTGTTAGTGTTAGGGTTAGAGTGAGGGTTAAGTTGTGGGTGAGGTTTAGGCTTAGCGTTAGGATTAGGTTTGGGATGAGGGTGAGGGTGAGTTTGAGGGTTAGGGTTAGGTTGAGGGTTAGGGTTAGGATTAGGGTTAGATTGAGGGTTAAATTTAGGGTTAGGGTGAGGGTAAGAATGAGGATTAGGGTTAGGATTAGCATTATGGTGAGGGCTAGGGTGAGGGCGAGGGTTAGGGTTAGTGTTAGATTAAGGTTTAGGGTTAGATTTAGCTTTAGGGTGAGGGTTAGGTTGAGGGTTAGGGTTACAGTGAGTGTGAGGGTGAGTGTTAGGGTAAGGGTTAGGGATAGGATTAGGGTTAGGGTGAGGGTTAGTGTTAGGATTAGGGTTAGGATTAGGGTTAGGTTTAGGTTTAGGTTTGGGATAAGGGTTAGGGTGAGGGTGAGGTTTAGGTTTAGATTTTGGGTTAGTTTGAGGTTTAGTTCGAGGGTGAAGTTTAGGGTTAGTGTTAGGGTTAAGGTTAGGGTGAGGTTTAGGTTGAAGTTTAGGGTTATGGTTAGGGTTATGGTTAGGATTAGGGTGAGGGTGAGGGTTAGGTTGAGGATTAGGGTTAAGGTGAGAGTGAGGGTTAGGGTTACAGTGAGTGTTAGGGTGAGGATTAGGGTTAGGGTGAGGGTGAGTTTTAGGATTATGGTTAGGGTTAAGGTTAGGTTTAGGGTTAGGATTAGGGTTAGGGTGAGGCTGAAGTTTAGGGTTAGGGTTAGGTTTAGTTGGAGTGTTAGGTCAGGGGTTAAGGTTAGGTTTAGTGTTAGGGTTAAGGTTAGGGTGAGGGTTAGGATGAGGTTTAGGGTTAGGGTTAGGGTTAGTGTTAGGTTTAGGATTAGGGTGAGGGTGAGTGTGAGGATTAGGGTTAGGGTTAGACTTAGGTTTAGGGTTAGGCTTAGGGTGAGGGTAGAGGTGAGGATTAGGGTTACGGTGATGGTTAGGGTTAGGGTGAGTGTTAGGGTTAGGATGAGGTTTAGGTTTAGGATTAGGGTTAGGGTGAGGGCTAGGGTGAGGTTGAGGATTAGAATAAGGTTTAGGGTTAGGGTGAGGGTTTGGGTGAGCATGAAGGTAAGGGTAAAGGTGAGGTTTAGGGTGAGGGTGAGGGTTAAGATAAGGGTGAGGGTTAGGTTTAGGATTAGGGTTAGAGTAAGGGGCCAGTTTAGGGTCAGGTTGATTGTAAGATTGAGGATTAGGGTTAGAGTTAGTGTGAGGTTTAGAGAGAGGATGAGGTTTAGGGTTAGGGTGAGGGTGAGGGTTAGAATTACGGTTAGGGTGAGGGCTAGGGTGAGGGTGAGGGTTAGGGTTAGGTTTAGGGTGAGGGTGAGGGTGAGGTTTAGGGTTAGGGTTAGTGTTACAGTTAGGGTGCGTTTGAGGGTTAGTTTGAGGTTTAGGGATAAGGTTAGGTTTAGGATTAGGGTTCGATTGAGGGTGAGTGTGAGGGTTAGGGTGAAGGTTAGGCTTAGGCTTCTGGTTAGGCTGAGGGTGAGGGTGGGGGTGAGGATTATGGTTAGGGTGATGGTTCGGGTTAGGTTTAGTGTTATTTTTAGGGTTTGGGTTAGAGTTACTGTGAGGGTGAATGTGCAAGTGAGGGTTAGGGTTAGGTTTAGGGTGGGGTTTAGGGTTAGGGTTAGGGTTAGGGTGAGGCTGAGGTTTAGGTTTAGAAATAGGGTTAGGGGTAGGGTTAGGGGGAGGGTTAGGCTTACGCTTAGGCTTAGGCTTAGGTCGAGCATGAGGGTTCGGGTAGGGTTCGAGTTTAGGTTCAGGATAGGGTTAGGTTGAGAGTTAGGTTGAGGTTTAGGGTTAGGATAAGTTTAAGGGTGAGGGCTAGGCTGAGGGTTAGGTTGAGGGTTATGGTTAGGGATAGGGTTAGGTTTAGGATTAGGGTTCATTTGAGTTTGAGGGTTAGGCTTAGTGTTAGGGTTAGGCTTAGAGTAAGAATGAGGTTTAGGGTTAGGGTTTGGGTTAGGATGAGTTTGAGGCTGAGGATTAGGGTTAGGTTTAGGGTTAGGTTTAGGGGTATTGTTAGTGTTAGGGTTAGGGTTAGGGTTAGGGTTAGGGTGAGGTTTAGATATAGGGTCAGGGGGAGGGTTAGGGTGAGGGTTACGATTAGGGGTAGTGTAAGGTTTAGGTTGAGGGTGAGGGTTAGGTTGACGTTTAGGGATAGGGTTAGGGTTAGGGTCAGTTTGAGGCTTAGTGTTAGTGTTAGGGTTAGTGTTAGGGTGAGGGTAAGTGTTACAGTGAGGTTATAGGTTATGGTGACGGTTATGGTTAGGGTGATGGTTAGGGTTATGGTTAGGTTTATTGTTAGGTTTAGGTTTAGGGTAATGATTACAGTGAGGGTGAGGGTGAGGGTTAGGGTTAGGGTTAGTTTGAGGTTTAGGGTTTGAGTTAGGGTTAGGGTGAGGGTGAGGGTGAGGGTGAGGTTTAGGGTTAGAGTTAGGGTTAGGGTGAAGCTTAGGGTTAGGGTTAGGGTGAGAGTTAGGGGGAGGGTAAGGATTATTGTTATGGTTAGGGATAGGATTAGGGTTAGGATTAAGTTGAGGGTCAGTGTGTTTGTTAGGGTTAGGTCTAGGGTTAGGGTTAGGTTTAGGCTGAGGTTGAAGGTGATGGTTAGGGTTAGGGTTAGGGTTAGGGATAGGGGGAGGGTTAGGATTAGGGTTAGGTTTAGGATTAGGGTTTCAGCAAGTGCTAGCGTGAGGGTGAGGCTTAGGGTGAGAGTTAGGGTGAGGTTTATGGTTAGGGTTAGGCTTAGGGTGAGGGTGAGCGATATGGTTATGGTTAGGGTTAGGCTTAAGGTTAGACTGAGGGTGAGGGTGGTGGTGAGGTTTAGGTTTAGGGTGAGTGTGAGGGTTACGGTTAGGTTGAGAGTTAGAGTTAGAGTTAGGGTTAGGGTGAAGGTTAAGGTTAGGGTTAGGGTGAGGGTAAGGATGAGGATTAGGGTTAGGATTAGGGTTAGCTTGAGGGCTAGGGTGAGTTTGAGGGTTAGGGTTAGTGTTAGATTAAGGATTAGGGTTAGGGTTAGGGTTCCGGTGAGGATTAGGTTGAGGGTTAGGGTTACAGTGAGGGTTAGGATTAGGGTTAGGGTGAGGGTTAGGATTAGGATTAGGGTTAGCTTGAGTGTGAGTATTAACATTAGGATTAGGGTTAGGGTTAGGATTAGTGTTATTTTTAGGGTTAGTGTTACCGTTATTGTGAGGGTGAGGGTGAGGGTGAGGGTTAGGGTTAGGGTTAGGTTGAGGTTTAGGGTTAGGGATTAGGATTAGGGTTAGGGTAAGGGTGAGGTTTAGGGTTAGATTTAGGGTTAGTTGGAGGGTTAGGTCGAGGGTGAGCCTTAGGTTTAGTTTTAGGATTAAGGTTAGGGTGAGCGTTAGGTTGAGGTTTAGGGTTACGGTTAGGGTTAGGGTTAGGATTAGGGTGAGGGTGAGGGTGAGTGTGAGGGTTAGGGTTAGGCTTAGGCTTAGGCTTAGGGTTAGGATGAGGGTGAGGGTGGGTGTGAGGTTTAGGTTTAGGATGATGTTTAGAGTTAGGGTTAGAGTTAGGGTTAGGATTAGGATTAGGGTTAGGGTGAGGGCTAGGGTGAGGGTGAGGTTTAGGGTAAGGGTTATGCTTAGGCTTAGGGTTAGGCTGAGCTTGAGGTTGAGGGTGAGGGTTAGGGTTAGGATGATTGTTAGGTTCACAGTTAGGGTGAGTGTTAGGATGAGGTTTAGGGTTAGAGTGAGTGTTAGGATGAGGTTTAGGGTTAGGGTGAAGGTTAGACTTAGGTTATGGTGAGGGTGAGGTTTAGGGGTACAGTTAGGGTTAGTATGAGGGTTAGGGTTAGGGTGCAGGTTAGCCTGGGAGTGATGGGACGGGTAAAGCTGAGGTTTAGGCTGAGGGTGAGGGTTCAAGTAAGGGTGAGGGTTAGGGTTAGGGTGAGGGTGAGTGTTAACATTAGGGTGAGAGTGAGGGTTAGATTGAGGATTAGCTTTAGGTTTAGTGTGAGGTTTAGGGTAAGGATGATTGTTAGGGTTAGGGTGAAGGCTAGGGTGAGTGTGAGGGTTAGGGTTAGTGTTAGGGTGAGTGTAAATTTTAGGGTGAGGTTAAGGTTAGGGTGAGGGTTATGGTTAGAGTGAGTGTTAGGTTTAGGGTTAGGTGTATTGTTAGGTTTCAGGGTAGGGTTACTGTTACTGTGAGGGTGAGCGTGAGGATTAGTTTAGGGTTAGGATGAGGTTTTGGTTTAGGGTTAGGGTTAGAGTTAGGGTTAGGGTGAGGGTTAGGGCTAGGGTTAGGCTTAGGTTTAGGCTTAGGCTTAGGCCAAGCATGAGGGTGAGTGTTCCGCTTCGGGTCCGGGTGACAGTTAGGGTTAGGTTGAGATTTAGGTTGAGGTTTAGGGTTAGGATAAGTTTAAGGGTGAGGGCTAGGCTGTGGGTTAGGGTGAGGGTTAGGGTTAGGGATAGGGTTAGGTTTAGGATTAGGGTTAGGGTAAGTGTGAGGGTTAGCATTAGGGTTAGGGTTAGGCTTAGACTTAGGATGAGGTTTAGGGTTAGGGTTTGGGTTAGGATGAGTTTGAGGCTGAGGATTAGGGTTAGGTGTAGGGTTAGGTTTAGGGGTATTGTTAGTGTTAGGGTTAGGGTTAGGGTTAGGGTGAGGGTGAGGTTTAGATATAGGGTTAGTGGGAGGGATAGGGTGAGGGTTAGGGTTAGGGGTAGTGTTAGGTTTAGGTTGAGGGTGAGGGTTAGGTTGAGGTTTAAGGGTAGTGTTAGGGTTAGGGTCAGTGTGAGGGATAGTGTTAGTGTTAGGGTTAGTGTTAGGGTGAGGGTAAGTGTTAGGGTGAGGTTATGGGTTAGGGTGACGGTTATGGTTAGAGTGAGGGTTAGGGTTAGGGTTAGGGTTATTGTTAGGTTTAGGTTTAGGTTTACAGTTAGGGTGAGGGTGAGGGTGAGGGTTAGGGTTAGGGTTAGGTTGAGGTTTAGGGTTTGGGGTAGGGTTAGATTTAGGGTTAGGGTGAGAGTGAGGTTTAGGGTTAGGGTGACGCTTAGGGTTAGGGTTACGGTCAGAGTTAGGGGAGGGTAAGGGTTAATGTTAGGGTTAGGGATAGGATTATGTTTAGGGTTAAGGTGAGTGTCATTGTGTTTGTTAGGGTTAGGTCTAGATTTAGGCTTAGATATAGGCTGAGGGTGAGGGTGACGTTTTAGGGTTAGGGTTAAGATTAGGGTTAGGGGGAGGGATAGGATTAGGGTTAGGGTTAGGATTAGGGTTTCAGCAAGCGCTAGGGTGAGGGTGAGGCTTAGGGTTAGAGTTAGGGTGAGGTTTATGGTTAGGGTTAGGGTTAGGGTGAGGGTGAGGTTTAGGGTTGGAGTTAGGGTTAGGGTGAGGCTGAGGGTGAGGGTTAGGGTTAGGGTTAGTGTTAGGTTTAGGTTTAGGGATAGGATGAGGGTTAGGGTGAGGGTTAGGGTTAGGTTTAGGGTTAGGGTTAGGCTGAGGGTGAGGATGAGGGTGAGGGTTAGGTTGAGGAATAGGGTTAGGGTTAGGGTGAGGGCTAGGGTTGGGTGAGGGTTAGGGATAGGGTTACCGTGAGGTTTAAGGTTACGGTGATGGTTAGGGTTAGTGTGAGGGTTAGTGTTAGGGTTAGGGTTATTGTTAGGGTTAGGGTAAGTGTTAGGGTGAGGGTTAGGTTTAGGGTGAGGGTTATGGATAGGGTGAGGGTTAGGGTTATGTTTAAGGATATTGTTAGGGTTAGGGTTATGGTTAAGGTGAGGGTGAGGGTGAGGGTTACAGTTAGGTTTAGGATGAGGTTTAGGTTTAGGGTTTGGGATAGAATTAGGGTTAGGGTGACAGTGAGGTTTAGGGTTAGAGTTAGGGTTTGTGATAGGGTTAGGGTTAGGTTGAGGGTTACGGTTTGTCTTAGGCTTAGGCTTAGGCTTAGGCTGAGCATGAGGGTGAGGGTTAGGGTTAGGGTGATGATTCTGTTTAGGATTAGTGTTATTGTTAGTGTTAGGGTTAGAGTTATGGTGAGGGCGCAGGTGCAGGTGAAGTTTAGGGTTAGGCTTAGGTTGGGGTTTACGGTTAGGGTTAGGATTAGGGTTAGGTTGAGAGTGAGGTTTAGGTTTAGATTTAGGTTTAGTGTTAAGGTGAAGTTTAGTGTTAGAGTTAGGGTTAGGGTGAGGCTGAGGGTGAGGGTTAGGTTTAGGATTAATGTTAGGGTTAGGCTTAAGGGGAGGGTTAGGTTGAGGGTGAGGGTTAGGGTTAGGGTTAGGAGTAGGATTAGGGTTAGTGTTAGGGTGAGTGTGAGGGTTAGGGTTAGGGTTAGGGATAGGCTTAGGGTTAGGCTGAGGTTGAGGGTTAGGGTTATGGTTAGTGTGAGGTATAGAGTTAGGGTTAGGGTGAGTGTTAGGGTTAGGTTTAGGGTTAGGCTGAGGATTAGGCTGAGGATGAGGGTGTGGGTTAGGGTTAGGATGAGGGTTAGGGGAGGGTAAGGGTTAGTGTTAGGGTTAGGGATAGGATTAGGTTTAGGATTAGGGTGAGGGTCATTGTGTTTGTTAGGGTTAGGTCTAGAGTTAGGCTTAGGTTTAGGCTGAGGGTGAGGGTGATGGTTATTATTAGGGTTAGGGTTATTTTTAGGATTAAGGTAAGTGTTAGGGTGAGGGTTAGGTTTAGGGTGAGTGTTATGGTTATGGTGAGGTTTAGGGTTATGGTTAAGGTTATTGTTAGGGTTAGGGTTACGGTTAAGTTGAGGGTGAGGGTGAGGGTTACGGTTAGGGTTAGGATGAGGTTTAGGTTTAGGGTTAGGGATAGAATTAGGGTTATGCTGACAGTGAAGTTTAGGTTTAGTGTTAGGGTTTGTGATAGGGTTAGGTTTACGGTGAGGTTTAGGGTTAGGGTTAGGCTTAGGCTTAGGCTTAGGCCAAGCATGAGGGTGACGTTTTGGGTTAGATTGTTGGTTCTGTTTAGAATTAGTGTTATTGTTAGTGTTAGGGTTAGAGTTACGGTGAGGGTTAGCGTTAGGGTGCCATTTAGGGTTAGGGTTAGGGTTAGGGTTAGGGTGAGGGTGAGGTTTACGATTAGAGTTAGGGCTAGGGTGAGGCTGAAATTGAGGGTTACGTTTAGGGTTAGTGTTAGAGTTAGGGTTAGTGTGAGGGTTATGTTGAGGGAGAGGGTTAGGCTTAAGGTTAGGATTAGGATTAGCATATAGGTTAGGGTGAGTGTGAGGGTTAGGGTTAGGGTTAGGCTTAGGGTTAGGCTTAGGGTGAGGTTGAGAGTGAGGGTTAGGATTAGGTATACGTTGATTGAGGGTGACGGTGAGGGTTAGGTTTAGTGTTAGGGTGAGGGTTAGATGAGGGTTACGGTTAGGATTAGGGTGAGGGTGAGGTTTAGGGTTAGGGTTAGGGTGAGGTTTAGGGTTAGGTTTAGTGTTAGGGTTAGGGTGAGTGTAAGGTTTAGGGTTAGAATTAGGGTTAGGGTGAAGCTGAGTTTGAGGTTTAGGTTTAGTGTTAGATTTAGGGTTAGGGTGAGGTTTAGTTTGAGTGTGATGGTTAGGCTTAGGGTTAGGATTAGGTTTAGGATAAGGTTTAGGTTGAGTGTGAGCGATAATGTTAGGGTTCGGTTTAGGCTTTTGGTTAGATTGAGGGTGAGGGTGGGGGTGAGGGTTAGGTTTACGTTGAGTGTGAGGCTTAGGGTTAGGTTGAGGGTTAGGGTTAGGGTTACGGTGAGCGTGAGGGTTAGGGTTAAGTTGAGAATTAGGGTTAGAGTTAGGGTTAGGGTGAGGGCTAAGGTTAGGGTTAGGGTGAGGGTAAGGATGAGGATTAGGGTTAGGATTAGGGTTAGGGTGAGGGCTAGGGTGAGGTTGAATATTAGGGTTAGTGTTCGATTATGATTTAGGGTTAGGGTTAGGGTTAGGGTGAATATTAGGTTGAGGGTTAAGGTTAGAGTGAAGGTGAGGATTAGGGTTAGGGTGAGGGTTAGGGTTAGGGTTAGGCTTAGGCTTAGGCTTAGGCTTAGGCCGAGCATGAGGGAGAGGGTTCGTGTTCGGGTCCGGGTGAGGGTTAGGATTAGGTTGAGAGTTACGTTGAGGTTTAGGGTTAGGATAAATTTAAGGGTGAGGGCTAGGCTGAGGGTTAGGGTGAGGGTTAGGGTTAGGGATATGGTTAGGTTTAGGATTAGGGTTAGGTTGAGTGTGAGGGTTAGTATTAGGGTTAGGGTTAGGCTTAGAGTTAGGATGAGGTTTAGGGTTTGGGTTTGGGTTAGGGTGAGGTTGAGGCTGAGGATTAGGGTTTAGCGTTAGGTTTAGGGGTAGTGTTAGTTTTAGGGTTAGGGTTAAAGTTAGGGTGAGGGTTAGGTTTAGATATAGGGTTAAGGGGAGGGAGAGGGTGAGGGTTAGGGTTAGGGGTAGTGTTAGGTTTAGGTTGAGGGTGAGGGTTAGGTTGAGGTTTAAGATTAGGGTTAGGTTTAGGGTCAGTGTGAGGGATAGTGTTAATGTTAGGGTTAATGTTAGGGTGAGGGTAATTGTTAGGGTGAGGTTTGGGATGGGGTGACGGTTATGGTTAGGGTGAGGGTTATGGTTAGGGTTAGGGTTATTGTTAGGTTTAGGTTTAGGGTTACGGTTACAGTGAGGGTGAGTGTGAGGGTTAGGGTTAGGGTTAGGTTGAGGTTTAGGGTTTGGGTTAGGGTTAGATTTAGGGATAGGGTGAGGGTGAGGTTTAGGGTTAGGGTGATGCTTAGGGTTAGGGTTAGGGTCAGAGTTAGGGGAGGGTAAGGGTTAGTTTTTGGGTTAGGGATAGGATTAGGTTTAGGGTTAAGGTGAGGGTCAGTGTGTTTGTTAGGGTTATGTCTAGATTTAGGCTTAGTTTTAGGCTGAGGGTGAGGGTGATGGTTTTGGTTAGGGTTAGGGTTAGGGTGAGGGTTAGGATTAGGGTTAGGGTTAGGATTAGGGTTTCAGCAAGCGCTAGGGTGAGGGTGAGGCTTAGGGTTCGAGTTAGGGTGAGGTTTATGGTTAGGGTTAGGGTTAGGGTGAGGGTGAGTTTAAGGGTTAGAGTTAGGGTTAGCGTGAGGCTGAGGGTGAGGGTTAGGGTTAGGGGTAGTGTAAGGTTTAGGATGAGGGTTAGGGTGAGGGTTAGGCTGAGGGTTATGTTTAGGGTTAGGGTTAGGCTGGGGGTGAGGATGAGGGTGAGGGTTAGTGTGAGGATTAGGTTTAGGGTTAGGGTGAGGGCTAGGGTTGGGTGAGGGTTAGGGATGGGGTTAGCCTGAGGTTTAGGGTTATGGTGATGGTTAGGTTTAGTGTGAGGGTTAGTGTTAGGGTTAGGTTTATTGTTAGGTTTAGGGTAAGTGTTAGGGTGAGGTTTAGGTTTAGGGTGAGGGTTATGGTTATGGTTATGGTGAGGGTTTGGATTATGGTTAAGGTTATTGTTAGGGTTAGGGTTACGGTTAAGGTGAGGGTTAGGGTGAGGGTTACGGTTAGGGTTAGGATGAGGTTTAGGTTTAGGGTTAAGGATTGAATTAGGGTTAGAGTGACAGTGAGGTTTAGGGTTAGAGTTAGTGTTTGTGATAGGTTTAGGTTTAGGGTGAGTGTTAGGGTTAGGCTTAGGCTTAGGCTTAGGCTGAGCATTAGGGTGAGCGTTAGGGTTAGGGCGATGGTTCTGTTTAGGATTAGTGTTATTGTTAGTGTTAGGGTTAGAGTTACGGTGAGGGTGAGGGTGCAGGTGAGGGTTAGGGTTAGGGTTAGGGTGGGTTTTACTGTTAGTGTTAGGGTTAGGGTTAGGTTGAGGGTGAGGTTTAGGGTTAGATTTAGGGTTAGTGTTAGGATAAGTTTTAGTGTTAGAGTTTGGGTTAGGGTGAAGCGGAGGGTGAGGGTTAGGGTTAGGATTAATGTTAGGGTTAGGCTTATGGTGAGGGTTAGGTTGAGGGTGAGGGTTAGGTTTAGGTTTAGGAGTAGGATTAGGGTTAGCATTAGGGTGAGTGTGAGGGTTAGGGTTAGGGTTAGGGTTAGGGATAGGCTTAAGTTTAGGCTGAGTTTGAGGGTTAGGTTTAGGGTTAGGCTTAAGATTAGGCTGAGGGTGAGGGTGTGGGTTATGTTTAGGATGAGGGTTAGGGTTAGGGTTTGGGTTAGGGTGAGGTTGAGGCTGAGGATTAGGTTTAGGTTTAGGGTTAGGTTTAGGGGTAGTGTTAGTGTTAGTGTTAGGTTTATTGTTAGGGTGAGGGTGAGGTTTAGATATAGGGTTATGGGGAGGGATAGGGTGAGGTTTATTGTTAGGGGTAGTGTTAGGTTTAGGTTGAGGGTGAGGGTTAGCTTGAGGTTTAAGGTTAGGGTTAGGGTTAGGGTCAGTGTGAGGGATAGTGTTAGTTTTATGGTTAGTGTTAGGGTGAGGGTAAGTATTAGGGTGAGGTTTTGGGTTAGGGTGAGGGTGAGGGTTAGGGTTAGGGTTATTTTGAGGTTTAGGGTTTGGGTTAGGGTTAGATTTAAGGTTAGGGTGAGGGTGAGGTTTAGGTTTAGGGTGATGCTTAGGGTTAGGGTTAGGGTGAGAGTTAGGCGAGGGTAAGGGTTAGTGTTAGGGTTAGGGATAGGATTAGGTTGAGGTTTAGGGTGAGGGTCAGTGTGTTTGTTAGGGTTAGGTATAGAGTTAGGCTTAGGTTTAGGCTGAGGGTGAGAGTGATGGTTAGGGTTAGGGTTAGGGTTAGGGGGAGGGTTAGGATTTGGGTTAGGGTTAGGATTAGGGTTAGGGAAAGCGCTAGGGTGAGGGTGAGGCTTAGGGTTAGAGTTAGGGTGAGGTTTATGGTTAGGGTTAGGCTTAGGGTGAGGGTGAGGTTTAGGGTTAGATTTAGGGTTAGGGTGAGGCTGAGCGTGAAGGTTAGGTTTAGGGTCAGTTTGAGGTTTAGCGTTTGGGTTAGGGTTAGATTTAGGGTTAGGTTGAGAGTGATGTTTAGGTTTAGAATTACGTTTAGGGTGACGCTTAGGGTTAGGGTTAGCGTGAGAGTTAGGGGGAGGGTAAGGTTTAGTGTTAGGTTTTGGGATAGGATTAGGATTAAGTTTAGGGTGAGGGTCAGTGTGTTTGTTAGGGTTAGGTCTGGGGTTAGGCTTAGGTTTAGGCTGATGGTGAGGGTGATGGTTAGGGTTAGGTTTAGGGTTAGGGTTTGGGGGAGGATTAATATTAGGGTTAGGGTTAGGATTAGGGATAACGCCAGGGCTAGTGTGAGGGTGAGGTTTATGGTTAGAGTTAGGGTGAGGTTTATGTTTAGGGTTAGTGTTAGGCTGAGGTTGAGGTTTAGGTTTAGATTTAGGGTTAGGGTGAGGCTGAGGGTGAGGGTTAGGATTAGGGTTAGTGTTAGGTTTAGGTTTAGGGTTAGGGTGAGGGTTAGGGTGAGGTTTAGGGTTAGGGTTAGGCTGAGGGTGAGGGTGAGGGTTAGGGTGAGGAAGAGGGTTAGGGTTAGGGTGAGGGCTAGGGTTGGGTGAGGTTTAGGTATAGGTTAGTGTGAGGTATAGGGTTAGGGTGATGGTTAGGGTTAGTGTGAGTGTTAGTGTTAGGTTTAGGGTTATTGTTAGGGTTAGGGTAAGTGTTAGGGTGAGGGTTAGCTTTAGGGTGAGTGTTACGGTTAGGGTGAGGGTTAGAGTTATGGTTAAGGTTGTTGTTAGGGTTAGGGTTAGGCTTACGGTTACGGTGTGGGTGAGGGTGCGTGTTACGATTAGGGTTAGGATGAGGTTTAGGTTTTAGGATTAGGGTTAGATTTAGGGTTAGGGTGAGGGTTAGGGTTAGGGTTAGGCTTAGCCTTAGGCTGAGCATGAGTGTGAGGGAGAGGGTGAGGGTTCCGGTGAGGTTTAGGGTTAGGATTAGGGTCATGTTTAGAGTTAGGTTGAGGTTTAGGTTTAGGATAAGTTTAAGGGTGAGGGCTAAGCTTAGGCTTAGGGTGACGGTTAGGGTTATGGATAGGATTAGGTTTAGGAATAGGGTTAGGGTTAGGGTGAGTGTGAGGATTAGGATTAGGGTTAGGGTTAGGCTTAGAGTTATGATGAGGCTTACTGTTTGGGTTAGGGTGAGGTTGAGGCTGAGGCTCAGGGTTAGGTTTAGGGTTAGGTTTAGGGTTAGTGGTAGGGTTAGTTTTAGGGTTAGGTTAGGGTGAGAGTTAGGTTGAGGTTTTGATATAGGGTTAGGGGGAGGGTTAAGGTGAGGATTAGGGTTAGGGGTAGTGTTAGGTTCAGGTTGAGGGTGAGGGTTCGGTTGAGTTTGAGGATTTTGTTTGGGTTAGGGTCAGTGTGAGGGTTAGTGTTAGTGTTAGATTTAGTGTTAGGGTGAGGGTAAGTGTTAAGGTGAGGTTATGGGTTAGGGTGATGGTTATGGTTAGGGTGAAGGTAAGGGTTAGGGTTTTGGTTATTGTTAGGTTTAGGTTTAGGGTTACGGTTAAGGTGAGGGTAAGGGTGATGGTGAGGGTTAGGGTTAGGTTGAGGTTTAGGGTGTGGCTTAGGTGTAGAGTTAGGGTTAGTGTGAGGGTGAGGTTTAGGGTTAGAGTTAGAGTTAGGGTGACGGTTAGGGTTAGGGTTAGGGTGAGAGTTAGGGGGAGAGTAAGGGTTAGTGTTAGGGTTAGCTTAGGGTGAGGGTGAGTTTGTTTGTTAGTGTTAGGTCTAGGGTTAGGCTTAGATTTAGGCTGAGGGTGAGGGTGATGGTTAGGGTTAGGGTTAGGGTTAGTGTTAGGGGGAGGGTTCGGATGAGGCATAGGTTTAGGATTAGTGTTAGGGCAAGTGCCCTGGTGAGGGTGAGGTTTAGGGTTAGAGTTAGGGTGAGGTTTATGGTTAGGGTTAGGATTAGGGTGAGGGTGAGGCTTAGGGTTAGAGTTAGGGTTAGGTTGAGGCTGAGGTTGAGGGATAGGTTTAGGGTTAGTGTTAGGTTTAGGGTGAGGGTTAGGGTTAGGGTGAGTTTTAGGGTTAGGTTTAGAGTTATGCTGAGTGTGAGGCTGGGGGTGAGGGATAGGGTGGGGATGAGGGTTAGGGTTAGGGTGAGGTCTAGGGTTGGGTGAGGGTTAGTGAAAGGGTTAGCGTGAGGTATAGGGTTAGGGTGATGGTTAGGGTTAGTGTGAGGGTTAGTGTTAGGGTTAGGGTTATTGTTAGGGTTAGGCTAAGTGTTAGGGTGAGTGTTAGGGTTAGGTTGAGGGTTATGGTTAGGGTGAGGGTTAGGGTTATGGTTAAGGTTATTGTTAGGGATAGGGTTAGGCTTATGGTTTCGGTGAGGGTGAGGGTGAGGGTTACAGTTAGGGTTACGATGAGGTTTCGGTTTAGGTTTAGGGTTAGATTTAGGGTTAGGATGACAGTGAGTTTTAGGGTTAGAGTTAAGGTTTGTGATAGCATTAGGGTTAGGGTGAGGGTTAGGGTTAAGCTTAGGCTTAGGCTTAGACCGAGCATGAGGGTGAGGGTTAGGTTTGGGGTGATGGTTCTGGTTTGGATTAGTGTTCCTGTTAGGGCTAGGTTTAGAGTTACGGTGAAGGTGATGGTGAAGGTGAGGGTTAGGGTTAGGGTTACTGTGGGGTTTATGGTTAGGGTTACGGTTAGGGTTATTGTTAGGGTTAAGGTGAAGATTAGGATTAGGATGAGGGTGAGTGTGTGTGTTAGGTTTAGGTTAGGGTTAGGGTTAGGGTTAGAAATAGGATTAGGGTTAGGGTGAGGGTGAGTTTGAGGTTTAGGTATAGGGTTAGGCTTAGGCTTAGGGTTAGGCTGAGGGTGAGGGTGGAGGTGAGGATTAGGGTTAGGGTGATGGTTAGGGTTAGGGTTAGGGTGAGGGTTAGGGTTAGGGTTAGGGTTAGAGTTAGGGTTAGGGTGAGCTTGAGGTTTCAGGGTAGAGTTAGGGTTATGGTGAGGGTGAGGGTTAGAGTGAGGGTTAGGGTGGGGGTGACGGTAAGTGTAAAGGTGAGGGTTAGGCTGAGGTTGAGGGTTACAGTAAGGGTGAGGGTTACCGTTATGGTGAGGGTTAGGGTTAGGGTTAGGGTGAGGGTGAGGGTTAGATTGAGGATTAGTGTTAGGGTTAGTGTGAAATTTAGGGTGAGGAAGAGGATTAGGGTTAGGGCGAGGTCTATGGAGAGGTTGAGGTTTAGTGTTAGTGTTAGTGTTAGGGTTAGTGTTAGGGTTATGGTGAGGGTTATGTTTAGGGTGAAGGTTAGGGTTAGGGTTAGGGTTAGGGTTATTGTTAGTGTTAGGCTTAGGGTTAAGGTTATGGTGAGGGTGAGGTTGAGTGTTAGGTCTAGGTCTAGGATGAGGTTTAGGGATAGGGCTAGTGTTAGGGTTAGGGTCAGGGTGAGCTTTAGTGTTAGGGTTAGGGTGAGGTTAAGGGTCAGGGTTAGGTTTAGGATTAATGTTAAGGTCAGGTTTAAGGTGAGGGTTAGATTGAGTGTGAGGGTTAATGTTAGGATTAGGGGCAGGCTTAGGGTTAAGCTGAGGTTGAGGGTGAGGCTTAGTGTTAGGGTGAGGTTTAGGTTTAGGGTCAGGGTGAGTGTAAGGGTTAGGGTTAGTGTTAGGCTTAGGATTAGGCTGAGGGTGAGGGTGTGGATTAGGGTTAGGGTTAGTGTTAGGGTGAGGTTTAGGGTTTGGGTTAGGGTTAGAGTTAGGGTTAGGGTGAGGGTGAGGTTTAAGGTTAGAGTTAGGGTTAGGGTGAGGTCTAGGTTGAGGGTTATGGTAAGGGTTAATTTTAGGGTTAGGTTTAGGGTGAGAGTTAGGGGAAGTGTTAGGGTTAGGGTTAGGGTTAGGGATAGGATTAGGGTTAGAGTGAGGGGGAATGTGTGTGTTAGGTTTAGGTTTAGGGGTAGGCTTAGGGTTAGGCTGAGGGTGAGTTCAGTGTGAGGGTTAGGGTTAAGCTTAGGCTTAGGGTAAGTCTGTGGGTGACGGTGGTGGTGAATATTAGGTTTAGGGTGATGGTTAGGGTTGGGGTTATGGTGAGTGTTAGGATGAGTGTTAGGTTTAGGATTAGGGTTAGGGTGAGGGCTAGGGTGAGGGTAAGGGTAAGTGTAAGGGTTAGACTTAGGTTTAGGGTAAGGCTGAGCATGAGGTTGAGGGTGAGGGTTAGGGTTAGGGTGATGGTTAGGTTTACGGTTAGGGTGAGGATTAGGATGTTTAGGGTTAGGGTGAGTGTTAGGGTGAGGATGATGGTAAGGGTGAAGGGGAGGTTTAGGCTGAGGGTGAGGTTTAAGATAAGGGTGAGCGTTAGGGATAGGGTTAGTGTAAGTGTTAGGGTTACGGTTAGGGTGAGGGTGAGGGTTAGATTGATTATTAGGGTGAAGGTTAGTGTGAGGTTTAGGGTGAGGATGAGGGTTAGGGTTAGGGTGAGGTTGAGGGTTAGAATTAGGGTTAGGGTGAGGGCTAGTGTGAGGATGAGGATTAGGGTTAGGCTTAGATTTAGGGTGAGGTTTAGGATTCGGTTGAGGGTTAGGAAGAGGGGTAGGGTTAGGATTAGGTTTAGGGTGAGGGCTAGGGTGAGGGTGAGGTTTAGGGTTAGGGTTAGGATTAGGGTTAGGGTGAGGGAGAGGTTAATGGTTAGATTTAGGTTTAGTTGGAAGGTTAGGTAGAGGGTTAGGGTTAGGTTAAGTGTTAGGGTTAAGGTTTGGTTGAGGGTTAGAATGAGGTTTAGGGTTAGGGTGAGGGTTAGGATTAGGGTTAGGGTGAAGGTGAGTGTGAGGTTTAGGGTTAGGGTGAGGCTTAGAATTAGGTTAAGGCTGACGGTGAGGGTGGGGTGAGGATTAGGGTTAGGGTGATGGTTAGGGTTAGGGTTAGGGTGAGGTTAGTTTGAGGGTTAGATTTAGGATTAGGGTTAGGGTGAGGGCTAGGGTGAGGGTGAGGGTTAGGGTTAGGGTGATGGTTAGGTTTATGGTTTGGGTGAGGGTTAGGATGAGGTTTAGGGTTAGGGTGAGGGTGATGGTAAGGGTAATGTTGAGGTTTATGCTGACGGTGATGTTTAAGATAAAGGTGAGTGTTAGTGTTAGGGTTAGGGTTAGGGTAACGGTTAGGGTTAGGATTAGGGTGAGGGTTAGATTGAGGATTAAAGTTAGGGTTAGTGTGAGGTTTAAGGTGAGGATGAGGGTTAGGATTAGGTTGAGGGTGAGGGTTAGATTTAGGGTTAGGGTGAGGGCTAGGATGAGGGTGAGGATTAGGGTTAGGGATAGGGTTAGGGTGAGTTTTAGTATTAGGGTGAGGTTTAGGGTTAGTGTGAGGGTTAGTGTTAGGTTTACGGTTAGTGTTAGGGTGAGGGTAAGTGTTAGCGTGAGGGTTAGGTTTAGGGTGCGGGTTATATTTAGGGTGAGGGTTAGGGTTAGGTTTAGGGTTATTGTTAGGTTTAGGTTTAGGGTTAAGGTTACACTGAGGGTGAGGGTTAGGGTTAGGGTTACAGTGAGATTTAGTATTAGGGTTAGGGTTAGAGTAAGGGTTAGGTTAAGGGTGAGGTTTAGGGGTACAGTTTTGGTTAGGGTGAGTTTTAGGTTTAGGGTGTGGGTTAGCGTGGGGGTGACGGTAACGGTAAAGCTGAGGGTTAGGCTGAGGGTGAGATTTACGGTAAGGGTGAGGGTTAGGGTTAGGGTGACGTTTAGTGTTAGCGTTAGGGTGAGGTTGTGGGTTAGATTGAGGATTAGGGTTAGTGTGGGGTTTAGGGTGAGGATGAGCATTAGGGTTAGGGTGAGGGTGCGGGTTAGAATTAGGTTTAGGGTGAGGTTTAGGATTAGGGTGAGGTTTAGGGTTAGTGTGATGTTAGTGTTAGGGTCAGGGTAAGTGTTAGGGTGAGGGGCAGAGTTAGGGTGAGTGTTATGTTCAGGGTGAGGTTTTGGGTTAGGTTTAGGGTTATTGTTAGTTTTAGGGTTAGGGTTACGGTTACGGTGATGGTGAGGGTTAGAGTTAGGGTTACAGTATGGTTTAGTGTTAGGGTTAGGGTTAGAGTAAGGGTTAGGGTGAGGGTGAGGTTTAGGGGTACAGTTTTAATTAGGGTGAGGTTTAGGGTTAGGGTGCGGTATAGCCTGGGGGTGACGGTAAGGGTTAGGTGAGGATGAGGCTGAGGGTGAGGGTTACGGTTAGGGTGAGGTTTAGGGTTAGGGTGAGGGTTAGTGTTAGCGGTAGGTTGAGGTTGAGGGTTAGAGTGAGGATTAGTGTTAGGGTTAGTGTGAGGTTTATGGTGAGCATGAGGGTTAGGGTTATTCTGAAGCCTAGGGTGAGGTTGAGGGTTAGAGTTAGTGTTAGGGTGAGTTTTAGGGTTAGGGTGATGTTTAGCGTTAGTGTGAGTGTTAGTGTTAGGTTTAGTGTTAGGGTGAGCGTAAGTGTTAGGGTGAGGGTTAGGGTTAGGGTGAGGGTTATGTTTAAGGTGAGGGTTAGGGTTAGGATAAGTGTAAGGGTTAGGGCTAGGCTGCGGGTTAGGGTGAGGGTTAGGGTTAGGGATAGGGTGAGGTTTAGTATTAGGTTTATGGTGAGGGTGAGTGTGAGGGTTAGGATTCCGGATAGCATTAGGCTTAGAGTTAGGATGAGGGTTAGGGTTAGGGTTTGGTTTAGGGTGAGGGTGAGGCTGAGGATTATTGTTAGGTTTAGGGTTAGTGTTAGTGTTAGGTTTAGTTTCAACGTTACAGTGAGGGTTGGGGTTAGGGTTAGGGTTAGGGTTAGGCTTAGAGTTAGGGTGAGACTTAGGATGAGGATTAGGTTTACAATTAGGTTTAGGGTGAGGGCTAGGGTGAAGGTGAGGATTAGGGTTAGTGTTAGTGTAAGGTTTAGGGTTAGGTTTAGGGTTAGGGTGAGGGTTAGGATGAGGGTTAATGTTACAGTGAGGGTGATGGTTAGGGTTAGGGTGAGGGTCAGGGTTAGGATTAGGGTTAGGGTGAGGTTAAGTGTTAGCTTTACGGTTAGGGTTAGGGTTATGGTTAGGATTACTGTCATTGTTAGGGTTAGGATCAGAGTTATGGTTAGGGTGAGGATGAGGGTGAGTGTTAGTGTTAGGGTGAGGTTTAGTGTTAGGGTTAGGTTTAGGGTTAGGGTGAGGGTGAGTTTTATGGTTAGATTTAGCTTATTTGGAGGGTTAGGTGGAGATTTAGGGTTAGGGTAAGTGTTAATGTTAAGGTTAGGTTGAGGGTTAGGTTGAGGCTTAGTGTTAGGTTTAGGGTTAGGGTTAGGATTAGGGTTAGGGTGAGGGTGAGGGTGAGGTTTAGGGTTAGGCTTAGGCTTAGGCTGAGGGTTAGGCTGAGGGTGAGGATTAGGGTTAGGCTGATGGTTACGGTTAGCGTTAGGGTGAGGGTTAGTGTTAGGGTTAGGGTTAGAGTTATGGTTAGGCTGAGGGTGAGGTTTCAGCGTAGAGTTTTGTTTATGGTGAGGTTTAGGGTTAGAGTGAGGGTTATCGTGGGGGTGACGGCAAGGGTAAAGTTGAGGTTTAGACTGACGTTGAGGGTTACGATAAGGGTGAGGGTAAGGGTTAGGGTGAGGGTTAGTGTTAGTGTTAGGGTGAGGTTGAGGATTAGTGTTAGGGTTAGTGTGAGGTTTATGGTGAGGATGAGAATTAGGGTTAGGGTAAAGGCTAGGGTGAGGGTGAGGATTAGGTTTAGTGTTAGGGTGAGGTTTAGGGTTAGGGTGATGTTTAGGGTTAGTGTGAGTGTTAGGGTCAGTGTTGGGTTGAGGGTAAGCGTTAGGGTGAGGGTTAGTGTTAGGGAGAGGTTTATGGTTAGGGTGAGGTTAGGGTTAGGATAAGTGTATGGGTGAGGGCTAGACTGAGGGTTAGGGTGAGTGTTAGGGTTATGGAAAGGCTTAAGTTTAGGATTAGGTTTAGGGTGAGGGTGAGTGTGAAGGTTAGGATTAGGGTTAGAGTTAGGCTTAGAGTTAGGAGGAGGGTTAGGGTTAGGGTTTGGGTTAGGGTGAGGGTGAGGTTGAGGATTAGGGTTAGGTTTAGGGTTAGGTTTAGGTTTAGTGTTAGTGTTAGTGTTAGTGTTAGTGTTACAGTGCGGGTTGGGCTTAGGATTATCGTTAGGGTTAGGCTTAGAGTTAGGGTGAGGGTTAGGATGATTATTAGGTTAAAATTAGGGTTAGGGATAGGGCTAGGGTGAAGGGTTTAGGGTTAGTGTTAGGGTAAGGTTTAGGTTTAGGGTTAGGGTGAGGGTGAAGGTTAGGATGAAGGTTAGGGTTACAGTGAGGGTGATGGTTAGGGTTAGGATTAGCATGAGGGTTAGGAATGGGGTTAGGGTGAGGTTGAGTGTTAGCATTAGGGTTAGGGTTAGGGTTAGGATTACTGTTATTGTTAGGGTTAAGGTTAGAGTTATGGTGAGGGTGAGGGTGAGGGTGAGTGTTAGTGTTAGGGTGAGGTTGAGGGTTAGTGTTAGGGTTAGGATTAGGATTAGGGTTAGTGTAAGGGTGAGTGTGAGGGTTAGGGTTAGGGATAGGCTTAGGGTTAGGCTGAGGTTGAGGGTGAGGGTTAGGTTTAGGGTGAGGTTTAGGGTTAGGGATTGGGTGAGTGTGAGGGTTAGGTTTAGGGTTAGGCTTAGGATTAGGCTGAGGGTGAAGGAGTGGGTTAGGTTTAGGGTTAGTGTTAGGGTGAGGTATATGTTTTTGTTTAGGGTTAGAGTTAGGGTTAGGGTGAGTGTGAGCTTTGGGGTTAGAGTTAGGGTTAGGATGAGGTTTAGGTTGAGGGTTATGGTAAGGGTTAGTTTTAGGGTTAGGTTTGGGGTGAGACTTAGGGGGAGGGTTAGGTTTAGAGTTACGTTTAGGGATAGGATTAGGGTTAGAGTGAGGGGGAGTGTGTGTGTAAGGTTTAGGTTTAGGGTTAGTGTGAGCTATAGGCTGAGGGTGAGGGTTAGGTTTAGGGGGAGTGTTAAGGTAAGGGTTAGGGTTAGGGTAAGAGCTAGGGTGAGTGTGAGGTTGAAGTTTAAGGTTCGGCTTAGGTGTAGGGTTAGGGTGAGGGTGAGGTTTATGGTTAGAGTTAGGGTTAGGGTGAGTGTGAGGGTTAGGGTTAGTGTTAGGCTTAGGATTAGGCTGAGGGTGAGGGTGAGGGTTAGGCTTAGGTTGAGGGTTATGGGGAGGTTTAGGATGAGGATTAGGTTTAGGATTAGGGTTAGGGTGAGGGTGACTGTGTGTTAGGGTTAGGTTTACGGTTAGGCTTAGGGTTAGTCTGAGGGTGAGTTTGAGGGTTAGGGTTAGGGTGAGGTGAGGGTTAGGGTAAGAGTTAGGGGGACAGTTAGGAAGAGGGTTAGGGTTATGGTTAGGGTTCGGTGAGGCCTAGGGTGTGGGTGAGGTTTAGGTTTAGGTTTGGGGTGAGGGTTAGGGTTAGGGTATGGATGATAGTTAGGGTTCGGTTTAAGTTTAGGGTTAGGTTGAGCGTTAGGGTAAGGGTTATGGTGAAGGTGAGGGTTAGGGTTCGGTTGAGGGTTAGGGTTCGGATTAGGGGTTGAGTGAGGGTGATGGAGAGGGTTAGGTTTAGTGTTAGGGTGAGGGTTAGGATGAGGTTTACGGTTAGGATTAGTGTGAGGGTGAGGACTAGGCTGAGGGTGAGGTTTAGGGTTAGGGTTAGTTTTAGATTTAGGGTGAGGGTGAGGTTTAGGGTTAGAGTTAGGGTTAGGGTGAGGCTGAGTTTGAGGGTTAGTGTTAGCGTTAGTGTTAGATTTAGGGTTAGGGTGAGGGTTAGGTTGAGTGTGAGGGTTAGGCTTAGGGTTAGGATTAGGTTTAAGGTAAGGGTTAGGGTGAGTGTGAGCGATATGGTTAGGGTTCGCTTTAGGCTTAGGGTTAGATTGAGGGTGAGGGTGGGGGTGAGCGTTAGGTTTAGTGTGAGTGTGAGGGTTAGGGTTAGGTTGAGGGTTAGGGTTAGGGTTACGGTGAGCGTGAGGGTTAGGGTTAGGTTGAGAGTTAGGGTTAGAGTTAGGGTTAGGGTGAGGGTTAAGGTTAGGGTTAGGATGAGGGTAAGGATGAGGATTAGGGTTAGGATTAGGGTTAGCGTGAGGGCTAGGGTGAGGTTGAGGGTTAGGGTTAGTGTTAGATTAAGGTTTATGGTTAGGGTTAGGGTGAGTATTAGGTTGAGGGTTAGGGTTACAGTGAAGGTGAGGATTAGGGTTAGGGTGAGGGTTAGGGTTAGGGTTAGGCTTAGGTTTAGGCTTAGGCTTAGGCTGAGTATGAGGGTGAAGGTTCGGGTTCAGTTCCGGGTAAGGGTTAGGGTTAGGTTGAGAGTTAGGTTGAGGTTTAGTTTTAGGATAAGTTTAAGTGTCAGGGCTAGGCTGAGGGTTAAGGTGAAGTTTAGGGTTAGGGATAGGGTTAGGTTTAGGGTTAGGGTTAAGGTCAGTGTGAGGGTTAGGATTAGGTTTAGGGTTAGGTTTAGATTTAGGATGAGGTTTAGGGTTAGGGTTTGGTTTAGGGTGAGGTTGAGGCTGGGGATTAGGGTTAGGTTTAGGGTTAGGTTTAGGGGGAGTTTTAGTGTTAGTGTTAGGGTTAGCGTTAGGGTGAGGGTGAGGTTTAGATATAGGGTTAGGCGGAAGGATAGGGTGAGGGTTAGGGATAGGGGTAGTGTTAGGTTTAGGTTGAGGGTGAGGGTTAGTTTGAGGTTTAAGGTTAGGGTTAGGGTTAGGGTCAGTGTGAGGGATAGTGTTAGTGTTAGGGTTAGTGTTAGGGTGTGGGTAAGTGTTAGGGTGAGGTTATGGGTTAGGGTGACGGTTAGGGTTAGGGTTAGGGTTATTGTTAGGTTTAGGTTTAGGGTTACGGTTATGGTGAGGGTGAGGGTGTGGGATAGGTTTAGGGTTATGTTGAGGTTTAGGGTTTGGGTTAGGGTTAGATTTAGGGTTAGGGTGAGGGTGAGGTTTACTTTTAGGGTGACCCTTAGGGCTAGGTTTAGGGTGAGTGTTTTGGGGAGGGTAAGGGTTAGTGTTAGTGTTAGGGATAGGATTAGGGTTAAGGTTAGGGTGAAGATCAGTGTGTTTGTTAGGGTTAGGTCTGGGGTTAGGCTTGGGTTTAGGCTGAGGGTGAGGGTGATTGTTAGGGTTAGGGTTAGGGTTAGGGTTAGGGGGAGGATTAAGATTAGGGTTAGGGTTAGGATTAGGGTTAGGGAAAGGTCTAGGGTGAGGGTGAGGTTTAGGGTTAGAGTTAGGGTGAGGTTTATGTTTAGGGTTAGGGTTAGGGTGAGGGTGAGGTTTAGGGTTAAATTTAGGGTTAGGGTGAGGCTGAGCGTGAGGATTAGGTTTTGGGTTAGTTTGAGGTTTAGGTTTGGGTTAGGGTTAGAGTTAGGTTTAGGGTGAGCTTGAGGTTTAGGTTTAGATTTAGGGTTAGGGTGATGCTTAGGGTTAGGGTTAGGGTGAGAGTTAGGGGGCGGGCAAGGGTTAGTATTAGGGTTAGGAATAGGATTAGTGTTAGGGTGAGGGTGAGGGTCAGTGTGTTTGTTAGGGTTAGGTCTGGGGTTAGGCTTAGGTTTAGGCTGAGGGTGAGGGTGATGGTTAGGGTTAGGGTTAGGGTTAGGGGAAGGATTAAGTTTAGGGTTCTGGGTTAGGATTAGGAATAGGGCCAGGGCTAGAATGAGGGTGAGGTTTAGGGTTAGAGTTAGGGTGAGGTTTATGGTTAGGTTTAGGGTTAGGGTGAGGGTGAAGTTTAGGGTTAGATTTAGGGTTATGGTGAGGCTGAGGGTGAGGGTTAGGGTTAGGGTTAGTGTTAGTTTTAGGTTTAGGTTTAGGCTGAGGGTGAGGGTGAGGGTTAGGGTGAGGATGAGGGTTAGGGTTAGCGTGAGGGCTAGGGTTGGATGAGGGTTAGGGATAGGGTTAGTGTGAGGTTTAGGGTTAGGGTGATGGTTAGGGTCATTTTGTGGATTAGTGTTAGGTTTAGGGTTATTGTTAGGGTTAGGGTAATTGTTAGGGTGAGGGTTAGCTTTAGGGTAAGTGTTATGGTTAGGGTGAGAGTCAGGGTTATGGTTAAGGTTGTTGTTAGGGTTAGGGTTAGGGTTACGGTTACGGTGTTGGTGAGGGTGCGGGTTACGGTTAGGGTTAGAATGAGGTTTAGGTTTAGGGTTAGGAATAGAATTAGGGTTAGTGTGACAGTGAGGTTTAGGGTTAGAGTTAGGGTTTGTGATAGGGTTAGGGTTACGGTGAGGGTTAGGGTTAGTCTTAGGCTTAGGCTTAGGCTTAGGCCTAGCATGAGGGTGAGGGTTCGGGTTAGGTGATGGTACTGTTTCGGATTAGTGTTATTGTTAGTGTTAGGGTTAGAGTTACGGTGAGAGTGAGGGTGCAGGTGAGGGTTAGGGTTAGGCTGGGGTTTACGGTTAGGGTTAGGGTTAGGTTTAGGTTGAGGGTGAGGTTTAGGGTTAGATTTAGGGTTAGTGTTAGGAAAAGGTTTAGTGTTAGAGTTAGGGTTAGGGTGAGGCTGAGGGTGAGGGTTAGGGTTAGGATTAATGTTAGGGTTAGGCTTATGGTTAGGGTTAGTTTGAGGGTGAGGATTAGGGTTAGGTTTAGGAGTAGGATTAGGTTTAGGATTAGGGTGCGTGTGAGGTTTAGGGTTAGGTTTAGGGATAAGCTTAGGGTTAGGCTTAGGTTGAGGGTTAGGGTTAGTGTTGGCGTGAGGTATAGGGTTAGGGTTAGGGTGAGTGTGAGGGTTAGGGTTAGGGTTAGGCTTAGGATTAGGCTGAGTCTGAGGGTGTGGGTTAGGGTTAGGATGAAGGTTAGGGTTATGGGGAGGGTTAGGATGAGTGTTAGGGTTAGGATTAGGGGTAGGATGAGGTTGATTGTGTGTGTTAGGGTTAGGTTTAGGGTTAGGCTTAGGGTTATTCTGAGGGTGAGTTTGAGGATTAGGGTTAGGGTTAGGGTGAGGGTTTGGGTAAGGGTTAGGAGGAGGGTTAGGAAAAGGGTTAGGGTAAGGATTAGTGTTTGTTGAGGGCTAGGGTGAGGATGAGGTTTATGGTTACGTTTGGAGTGAAGGTTAGGTTTAGGGTAAGGGTGAGAATTAGGGTTTGGTTTAAGTTTAGGGTTAGGTTGAGGGATAGGGTAAGGGTTATGGTGAGGGTGAGGGTTAGGGTTAGGTTCAGGTTTAGGGTTCGGATTAGGGTTGAGGTGAATGTGACGGTGAGGGTTAGGTTTAGTGTTAGGGTGAGGGTTAGGATGAGGGTTAGGCTTAGGATTAAGGTTTTGGTAAGTGCTAGGGTGAGGGTGAGGTTTAGGGTTAATGTTAGGGTGAGGTTTAGGGTTAGGGTTAGTTTTAGATTTGGGGTGAGGGTGAGGTTTAGGGTTAGAGTTAGGGTTAGGTTGAGGCTGAGTTTGAGGGTTAGTGTTAGTGTTAGTGTTAGATTTAGGGTTAGGGTGAGGGTTAGGTTGAGTGTGAGGGTTAGGTTTAGGGTTAGGATCATGTTTAGGGTAACGCTTAGGGTGAGTGTGAGCGATATGGTTAGGGTTAGGGTTAGGCTTATGATTAGGCTGAGGGTGAGGGTGGGGGTGAGGTTTAGGTTTAGGGTGAGTGTGAGGGTTACGGTTAGGTTGAGAGTTAGGGTTAGATTTAGGGTTAGGGAGAGGGTTAAGTTTAGGGTCAGGGTGAGGGTAAGGATGAGGACTAGGGTTAGGATTAGGGTTAGGGTGAGGACTAGTGTTAGTTTGAGGGTTAGGGTTAGTGTTAGATTAAAGGGTTAGGGTTAGGGTTAGGGTGAGGATTAGGTTGAGTGTTAGGGTTACCGTGAAGGTGAGGATTAGGGTTAGGGTGAGGGTTAGGGTTAATTTTAGGCTTAACCTTAGGCTTAGGCTTAGGCCAAGCATGTGGGTGAGGGTTCGGGTTCGGGTCAGGGTGAGGGTTAGGGTTAGGTTGAGAGTTAGGTTGAGCTTTAGGGTTAGGATAAGTTAAAGGGTGAGGGATAGGCTGAGGGTTAGGGTGAGTTTTAGGGTTAGGGATAGGGTTAGGTGTAGGATTAGGGTTAGGGTGAGTGTGAGTGTTAGGATTAGGGTTAAGGTTAGGCTTAGAATTAGGATGAGGTTTAGGGTTAGGTTTTCGTTTAGGGTGAGGTTGATGCTGAGGATTAGGTTAAGTTTAGGGTTAGGTTTAGGGGTAGTGTTAGTGTTAGTGTTAGGGTTAGGGTTAGGGTGAGGGTGAGGTTTAGATATAGGGTTAAGGAGAGGGATAGGGTGAGGGTTAGGGTTAGGGGTAGTGTTAGGTTTAGGTTGAGAGTGAGGGTTAGGTTGAAGTTTAAGGGTAGTGTTAGGGTTAGGGTCAGGGTGAGGGATAGTGTTAGTGTTAGGGTTAGTGTTAGGGTGAGGGTAAGTGTTAGGGTGTGGTTATGGGTTAGGGTGACGGTTAGGGTTAGGGTTAGGGTTATTGTTAGGTTTAGGTTTAGGGTTATGGTTACAGTGAGGGTGAGGTTGATGGTTAGGTTTAGGGTTATTTTGAGGTTTAGGGTTTGGGTTAGGGTTAGATTTAGGGTTAGGTTGAGGGTGAGGTTTAGGGTTAGGGTTATGCTTAGGGTTAGGGTTAGGGTGAGAGTTAGGGGAGGGTAAGGGTTATTGTTAGGGTTAGGGATAGGATTAGGGTTAGGGTTAAGGTGAGGGTTAGTGTGTTTGTTAGGTTTAGGTCTAGGGTTAGGCTTATGTTTAGGCTGAGGGTGAGGGTGATATTTAGGGTTAGGGTTAGGTTTAGGGATAGGGGGAGGGTTATGATTAGGGTTAAGATTAGGATTAGGGTTAGGGCAAGGCCTAGGGTGAGGGTGAGGTTTAGGGTTAGAGTTAGGGTGAGGTTTATGTTTAGGGATAGGGTTAGGGTGAGGGTGAGATTTAGGGTTAGATTTAAGGTTAGGGTGAGGCTGAGGGTGAGGGTTAGGGTTAGGGTTAGTGTTAAGTTTAGGTTTAGGGTTTGCGTGACGGTTAGGGTGAGGTTTAGGTTTAGGGTTAGGGTTAGGCTGAGGGTGAGGTTGAGGGTTAGGGTTAGGCTGAGAATTAGGGTGAGGGTAAGGGTTAGTGTTAGGGTTAGGGATAGGATTAAGCTTAGGGTTAGGGTGAGGGTCAGTGTGTTTGTTAAAGTTAGGTCTGGGGTTAGGCTTAGGTTTAGGCTGAGGCTGAGGGTGATGGTTAGGGTTTGGGTTAGGGTTAGGGTTAGGGGGAGGATTAAGATTAGTGTTAGGGTTAGGATTAGGGATAGGGCCAGGGCTAGGATGAGGGTGAGGTTTAGTGTTAGAGTTAGGGTTAGGTTTATGGTTAGGGTTAGGGTGAGGGTTAGGGTTAGGGTTAGTGTTAGGTTTAGGTTTAGGGTTTGGGTGAGGGTTAGGGTGAGGTTTAGGTTTAGCGTTAGGGTTAGGCTGAGGGTGAGGTTGAGGGTTAGGGTGAGGATGAAGGTTAGGTTTAGGGTGAGGGCTAGGGTTGGATGAGGGTTAGGGATAGGGTTAGTGTGAGGTTTATGGTTAGGGTGATGGTTAGGGTTAGTGTGATGTTTAGTGTTAGGTTTAGGGTTATTTTTAGGGTTAGGGTAAGTTTTATGGTGAGGGTTAGCTTTAGGGTGAGTGTTATGGTTAGGGTGAGGATTAGGGTTATGGTTAAGGTTGTGGTTAGGGTTAGGTTTACGGTTACGGTGTTGATGAGGGTGCGGGTTACGGTTTGGGTTAGGATGAGGTTTAGGTTTAGGGTTAGGGATAGAATTAGTGTTAGGGTGACAGTGAAGTTTAGGGTTAGAGTTAGGGTTTGTGATAGGGTTAAGTTTAGGGTGAGGTTTAGGGTTAGGTTAGGCTTATACTTACGCACAGCATGAGTGTGAGGGTTAGGTTTAGGGTGATAGTTCTGATTAGGATTAGTGTTATTGTTAGTGTTAGTGTCAGAGTTATAGTGAGGGTGAGGGTGCAGGTGAGGGTTAGGGTTAGGGTTAGGGTGGGGTTTACGGTTAGGGTTAGGGTTAGGGTTAGGTTGACGGTCAGGTTTAGGGTTATATTTAGGGTTAGTGTTAGGATAAGTTTTATTGTTAGAGTTAGGGTTAGGGTGAGGCTGAGGGTGAGGTTTAGGGTTAGAATTAATGTTAGGGTTAGGCTTCTGGTGAGGGTTAGTTTGAGGGTTAGTGTTAGGGTTAGGGTTAGGAGTAGGTTTAGGGTTAGGATTAGGGTGAGTGTTTGGTTTAGGGTTAGGGTTAGGGATAGGCTTAGGGTTAGGCTGAGGTTGAGGGTTAGGGTTAGGGTTAGCGTGAGGTATAGGGTTAGGGTTAGGGTGAGTGTGAGGGTTAGGATTAGGGTTAGGCTTAGGATTAGGCTGAGGGTGAGGGTGTGTGTTAGGGTTAGGATGAGGTTTAGGGTTAGGATTAGGGTTAGGATGAGTGTGATTGTGTGTGTTAGGGTTAGGTTTAAGGTTAGGCTTAGGGTTATTCTGAGGGTGAGTTTGAGGGTTATGGTTAGAGTTAGGGTGAGGGTTAGGATAAGGCTTAGGGGTAGGGTTAGGAAGAGGGTTAGGGTAAGGATTAGTGTTTGGTGAGGGCTAGGGTGAGGGTGAGGTTTAGGGTTAGGTTTGGAGTGAGGGTGAGGGTTAGGGTAAGGGTGAGAATTAGGGTTCGGTTTAAGTTTAGGGTTAGGTTGAGGGTTAGGGTAAGGGTTACGGTGAGGATGAGGGTTAGGGTTAGGTTGAGAGTTAGGGTTCGGATTAGGGTTAGGGTGAAGGTGACGGTGAGGGTTAGGTTTAGTGTTAGGGTGAGGGTTACAATGAGGGTTAGGCTTAGGATTAAGGTTTTGGTGAGTGCTAGGGTGAGGGTGAGGTTTAGGGTTAGGGTTAGGGTGAGGTTTAGGGTGAGGGTTAGTGTTAGGGTTAGGGTGAGGGTGAGGTTTAGGGTTAGAGTTAGGGTTAGGTTGAGGCTGAGTTTGAGTGTTAGTGTTAGTGTTAGTTAGGGTGAGGTTTAGGTTGAGTGTGAGGGTTAGGCTTAGGGTTAGGATTATGTTTAGGGTCTGGGTTAGGGTGAGTGTGAGCGATATGGTTAGGGTTAGGGTGAGGGTTAAGGTTAGGTTTAGGGTGAGGGTAAGGATGAGGATTAGGATTAGGATTAGGGTTCGGGTGAGGGCTAGGGTGAGGTTGAGGTTTAGGTTTAGTGTTAGATTAAGGTTTAGGATTAGGGTTAGTGTTAGGGTGAGGATTAGGTTGAGGGTTAGGGTTAGAGTGAGAGTGAGGATTAGGGTTAGGCTGAGGGTTAGGGTTAGGATTAGGGTTAGCTTGAGTGTGAGTATTAGCATTAGGGTTAGGGTTAGGGTTAGGATTAGTGTTATAGTTAGGGTTAGTGTTAGAGTTATTGTCAGGGTGACAGTGAGGGTGAGGGTTAGGGTTAGGGTTAGATTGAGGTTTAGGGTTAGGGTTTAGGATTAGGGTTAGGGTGAGGTTGAGTTTTAGGGTTAGATTTAGGGTTAGTCGGAGGGTTAGGTCGAGGGTGAGGGTTAGGTTTAGTTTTAGGATTAAGGTTAGGCTGAGTGTTAGGTTGAAGTTTAGGGTTACGGTTAGGGTTAGGTTTAAGATTAGGGTGAGGGTGAGGGTGAGTGTGAGGGTTAGGGTTAGGGTTAGGCTTAGGCTTAGGGTGAGGATTAGGGTTAGTGTTAGAGTAAGGTTTAGGGTTAGGGTTAGGATTAGGGTGAGGATTAAGATGAGGGATAGTGTTACGGTGAGAGTTAGGGTTAGGGTTAAGGTTAGGGTTAGGGTTAGGTTTAGGTTGAGGTTGAGTGTTAGCATTAGGGTTAGGTTAGGGTTAGGGTTAGAGTTATGTTGAGGGTGAGGGTCAGGGTGAGTGTTAGGATTAGGTTGAGGTTTAGGTTGAGGCTTAGGGTTAGTGTTAGGGTTGGGGTTAGGATTCGGTTAGGGTGAGCCTGAGTTTGAGGTTTAGGGTTAGGCTTAGGCTTAGGCTTAGGGTTAGGCTGATGGTGACGGTGGGGGTGAGGATTAGGGTTAGGGTGAAGGTTACACTTAGGCTTCAGGTGAGGGTTAGTTTTAGGCTCAGTGTTAGAGTTAGGGTTAAGGTGAGGTTGTTTTTAGCTGTAGAGTTAGGGGTAGGGGGAGGGTTAGGTTTAGAGTGAGGGTTAGGGTGAGGGTGACGGTAAGGGTAAAGTTGAGGGTTAGGCTGAGGGTGAGGGTTACGGGAAGGGTGAGGTTTAAGGTTAGGGTGAGTGTTAGGGTTAGGGATAGGGTCAGGGTGAGGGTTAGATTGAGGATTAGTTTTAGGGTTAGTGTGAAGTTTAGGGTGAGGATGAGGGTTAGGGTTAGGGCGACGTCTAGGGAAAGGGTGAGTTTTAGGGTTAGTGTTAGGGTGAGGTTTATGGTTAGGGTAATGTTTAGGGTTAGTGTGAGGTTTAGTGTTAGGGTTAGGGTTAGTGTTAGGGTGAGGGTAAACGTTATGTTGAGGGTTAGGGTGTTGGTTAGGGTTAGGGTTAGGGTTAATGTTAGTGTTAGAGTTAGGGTTAAGATTATGGTAAGGGTGAGGGTGAGGGTTAAGATTAGGGCAAGGATGAGGTTTAGTTATAGGGTTAGCGTTAGGGTTAGGGTCAGGGTGAGTTTTAGTGTTAGAGTTAGGGTTAGGGTGTGGCTGAGGGTGAGAGTTAGGGTTAGGATTAATGTTAGGGTTAGGCTTATGGTGACGATTAGTTTGAGGGTGAGGGTTAGAGTTAGGGTTAGGAGTAGGATTAGCGTTAGTGTTAGGGTGAGTGTGAGGGTTAGGGTTAGGGTTAGTGATAGGCATAGGGTTAGGCTGAGGTTGAGGTTGAGGGTTAGTTTTAGGGAGAGTTTTAGGGTTAGGGTTAGGGTGAGTGTGAGGGTTAGGTTTAGGGTTAGGCTTAGGGTTAGGCTGAGGGTGAGGTTGATGGTAAGTTTTAGGGTTAGGTTGAGGCTTAGGGTAAGGGTTACTGGGAGGGTGAGGAAGAGTGTTAGGGTTAGGATGAGGGTTGGGTGAGGGCTAGGGTGAGGGTGAGGTTTAGGTTTAGGTTTAGGGTGAGGTTTACTGTTAGGGTTACGGTGAGAGTTAGGGTTCGGTTTAAGTTTAGGGTTAGGTTGAGTGCTAGGGTAAGATTTTCTGTGAGGGTGAGGGTTAGGTTGAGGGTTAAGAATTCAGATTAGGGTTAGGGTGAGGGTGAGGGTGAGGTTAAGTTTTGTGTTAGGCTGTGGGTTAGTTTGAGGGTTAGAGTTAGGATTAGTGTTAGGTTGAGGGCTAGGGTGAGGGTGAGGTTTAGGGTTAGGTTTAGGGTGAGGTTTAGGTTTATGGTTAATGTTAGGTTCAGGCTGAGTTTTAGGTTTAGAGTTAGGGTTAGGGAGAGGCTGAGGTTGAGGGTTAGGTTTAGAATTTGTGTTAGATTTAGGTTTAGGTTGAGGTTGAGGGTTAGGCTTAGTGTTAGGATGAGGTTTAGGGTAAGGGTTAGGGTGAGTGTGTGCGTTAGGGTTAGGGTTAGGGTTAGGCTTAGGGTTAGGCTGAGGGTGAGGTTGAGTGTGAGGGTTAGGGTTAATGTGAGGGTTAGGTTTGGGGTGAGAGTTAGGGTTCGGTTATGTTTAGGGTTAGGGTGAGGGTTAGGGTCAGGGTTACGATGAGCTTGAGTTTTAGGGTTAGGTTGAGAGTTAGGGTTAGGGTTAGGGTATGGGTGAGGGTTAAGTTTAGGTTTAGGGTGAGGGTTAAGGATAGGATTAGGCTTAGGGTGAGGGCTAGGGTGAGGCTGAGGGTTAGGGTTAATGTTAGATTAAGGTTTAGGGTTTGGTTTAGTGTTAGGTTTGGGTTAGGTTTAGGTTTAAGGTTAAGTTGAGGGTGAGGATTAGGGTTATGGTGAGGGTTAGGGTTAGGATTAGTGTTAGCATGAGGGTGAGTGTTAGTATTAGGGTTAGGGTTAGGGTGAGGGTTACGTTTAGGGTTAGGATTAGTGTCATTGTTAGGGTTAGGGTTAGAGAAATGTTGAGGGTGTAGGTGAGGGTGAGGGTGAGGTTTAGGGTTAGGGTGAGGTTTAGGGATAGGGTTAGTATGAGGGTTAGGGTAAGCTTGAGGTTTAGGGTTAGATTTACGGTTAGTTGGAGGGTTAGGTCGAGGGTTAGGGTTAGGGTTAGTTTTAGGGTTAAGGATGGGGTGAAGGTTAGGTTGAGGTTTAGGGTTGTGGTTAGGGTTAGGGTTAGGATTAGGGTGAGGATGAGGGTGAGTGTGAGGGTTAGGGTTAGGGTTTGGCTTGGGCTTAGGTTTAAGCTGAGGGTGAGGGTGGGGGTGAGGATTAGGTTTAGGGTGATGGTTAGGGTTAGTGTTAGGGTGAGTGTTAGGATGAGGGTTAGAATTAGGATTAGGGTTAGGGTGAGGTCTAGGGTGAGGGTGAGTGTTAGGTTTAGGGTGATGTTTAGGTTTATGTTTAGGGTGAGGGTTAGGATGAGGTTTAGGTTTAGGGTGAGGTTTAGGGTGAGGATGATGGTAAGGGTAAAGGTGAGGTTTAGGCTGAGGGTGAGGTTTAAGTTAAGGGTAAGGGTTAGGGTTAGGTTTAGGGTTAGGGTGAGGTTTAGATTGAGGATTAGTGTTAGGGTTAGTGTGAGGTTTAGGGTGAGGATGAGTGTTAGGGTTAGTGTGAGTGTGAGGGTTAGTGTTAGGGTTAGGGTGAGGTCTAGCGTGAGGGTGAGGGTTAGGATTATGGTTAGGGTTAGGGTGAGGTTTAGGATTAGGGTGAGGTTTAGGGTTAGTGTGAGGGTTAGTGTGAGGTTTAGGGTTAGATTTAGGGTGAGATTTAGTGTTAGGGTGAGGGTTAGGGTTAGGGTGAGGGTTATGGTTAGGGTGCGGGTTAGGGTTATGGTTAGGGTTATTTTTAGGTTTAGGGTTATGGTTAGGTTGAGTGTGAGGGTTACGGTTAGGGTTAGGGTTAGCCTTAGTTTTAGGATGAGGGTTTGGGTGAGGGTGAGGGTTAGGGTTAGTTTGAAGGTAACGGTTAGGGTTAGGTTTAGTGTTAAGGATACGGTTAGAGTTATTGTTAGGGTGAGGGGGAGGTTTAGGGGTAGGGTTAGTTTTAGACTGAGGTTTAGGGTGAGTATTAGGGTTAGGGTGTTGGTTAGGGTAGGGCTGACGGTAAGGGTAAACGTGAGGGTTAAGTTGAGGTGAGGGTTACGGTCAGGTTGACTATTAGGGTTTAGTTGAGGGTTAGGTTTAGTTTTAGGGTGCGAGTTAGGGTTTGCGTTAAGTTTAGGGTTAGGTTGAGGTTTAGATTAAGGATTACAGTGAGGGTGAGGGTTAGGGTTATTTTGAGGGTTAGGGTTAGGATTAGGGTTAGGGTTAGGGTGAGGTTTAGGGTTAGTGTTAGGGTGAGGGTAAGGAAGAAGTATTGGGTTAGAATTAGGGTTAGGGTGAGGCCTAGGGTGAGGATGAGGTTTAGGGTTAGGATTAGGGTGAGGTTTAGGGTTAGGGTTATTGTTAGGGTGAGGGTGAGGGTTAGGTGTAGGGTTAGTGTTAGGGTTAAGGTTAGGGTGAGAGTTAGGTTGAGGTTTAGGGTTAGGGTTAGGATTAGGGTTAGGGTGATGGTTAGGGTTAGATTGAGGATAAGTGTTAGGGTTAGTGTGAGGTTTAGTGTGAGGCTGAGGGTTAGGGTTAGTGTGAGAGCTAGGGTGAGGCAGAGGTTTAGGGTTAGTGTTAGGGTGAGTTTTAGGGTTAGGGTTATGTTTAGGGTTAGTGTGAGGGTTAGTTTTAGGGTGACGGTTAGTGTTAGGGTGAGGGTTACGGTTAGGTTGACGGTTATTTTTAGGGTGAGGGTGAGGGTTAGAATTAGGTTTAGGGTTATTGATAGGGTTCGGGTTAGGTTGAGGGTGAGATTTAGGGTTAGAGTTAAGGTTAGTGTAAGGGTTAGGGTTAGGGTAAGTGTTAGGGTTAGGATTAGGCTTAGGCTTATGCTTAGGCCGAGCATCAGGATGAGGGTTAGGATTCAGAATAGGGTGAGGGTTAAGGTTAGGGTTAGGGTGAGTGTTAGGATGAGGTTTAGGGTTAGGATTAGGGTTAGAGTGAGGGGTAGGGTGAGGGTTAGTGTGAGGCTTAGGTTTAGGGATGTGGATAGGTTTAGGATTAGTGTTTGGGTGTGGGTGAGTGTGAGGGTTAGGGTTAGGGTAAGGGTTAGGGTGAGAGTTAGGGTTCGGTTTAAGTTTAGGGTCAGGGTGACTTTTAGGGTAAGTGTTACGGTGATGGTGAGTGTTAGGGTTAGGTTGAGGGTTAGGGTTAGGATTAGGGTTAGGGTGAGGTTGAGGGTGAGTGTTAGGGTTAGTGTTAGGGTAAGGGATAGGATCCGGGTTAGGATTAGGATTAGGGTGAGGGCTATGGTGAGGGTGAGGTTTAGGTTTAGGTTTAGTGTGAGATTTAGGGTTAGGGTTAGGGTGAGGATTAGATTTAGGGTTAGACTTAGGGTTAGTGTTAGGGTTAGGATAAGGGTGAGCATTAGGGTTAGGGTTAGTGTTAGGCTTAGGCTGAGGCTTAGGCTGAGCATGAGGGTGAGGGTTAGGGTTAGGGATAAGGTAATGTTTATGGTTAGGGTAAGGATTAGGTTTAAGATGAGGTTGAGGTTTATGTTTATATTTAGGGTTACTTGGAGGGTTATGTCGAGGGTGAGGGTTAGGGATAGTGTTAGGGTTAAAGTTAGGGTGAGGGTTAGGATGAGGTTTAGGGTTATGCTTAGGGTTAGGGTTAAGATTAGGTTTAGGGTGAGTGTGAGGGTTAGGGTTAGGTTTCGGCTTAGGGTTAGGCTGAGGGTGAGGATGGGGGTGTGGATTAGGGTTAGCGTGTTGGTTAGGTTTAGGGTTAGAGTGAGGGTTAGGATGAGGGTTAGGTTTAGGATTAGGGTTAGGGTGAGGGCTAGGGTGATGGTGAAGGTTAGGTTAAGGGTTAGGCTTAGGCTTAGGATTAGGCTGAGCGTGTGGTTGAGGGTGAGGTTTAGGGTTAGGGTGATGGTTAGGTTTACGGTTACGGTGAGGGTTAGGATGAGGTTTAGGGTGAAGATGATGGTAAGGATAAAGTTGAAGTTTAGGCTGAGGGTGAGGGTTAAGATAAGGGTGAGTGTCAGGTTTAGGTTTAGGTTTAGGGTAACTGTTAGGGTTAGGGTTAGGGTGAGGGTTAGATTGAGAATTAGGGTTAGGGTTAGTGTGAGGTTTAGGGTGAGGATGAGGGTTAGGGCGAGGGCTAAAGGTGAGGGTGAGTGCTAGGTTCATGGTTAGGGTTAAGGTGAGGTTTAGGATTAGGGTGTTATGTTTAGTGTGAGGGTTAGTGTTAGGGTTAGGGTTATTGTTAGTGTGATTGTAAGTGTCAGGGTGAGGGTGAGGGGTAGGGTGAGTGTTATGATTAGGGTGAGGGTTAGCGTTAGGTTTAGGGTTATTGTTAGGTTTAGGGAAAGGTTTACGGTTACAGTGAGGGTGAGGGTGAGGATTAGTGTTAGGGTTAGGGTGAGGGTTAGTGTTAAGGTTATGGTTAGAGTTAGGGTTAGGGTGAGGTTGAGCTTTAGGGGTAGAGTTAGGGTTAGGGTGAGAGATAGGGTGAGGGTTAGGTTTAGGGTGCGGGTTTGGGTGGGGGTGACGTTACGGGTAAAGGTGAGGGTTAGGCTGAGGGTGAGGGTTACGGTAAGGGTGAGGTTTAGAGTTATGGTGAGGTTTAGTGTTAGGTTTAGGGTGAGGGTGAGGGTTAGATTGAGGATTAGTGTTAGGGTTAGTGTAAGGTTTAGGGTGAGGATGAGGGTTAGGGCTAGAGTGAGAACTAGGATGAGGGTGAGGGTTAGGTTTAGTGTTAGGGTGAGGTTTAGCGTTAGGGTGATGTTTAGGGTTAGTGTGAGGGTTAGTGTTAGGGTTAATGTTAGAGTTAGGGAGAGGGTAATGGTTAGGGTGAGGGTTGGGTTTAGTGTGAGGATTATGTTTAGGGTGAGGGTTAGGGTTAGGGTGAGGGTAAGGGTTAGGGTTAGGGTTATTGATAGGGTTAGGTTTAGGGTGAGGGTGAGGGTGAGATTTAGGGTTAGAGTTAGGGTTAGTGTTAAGGTTAAGGTTAAGGTTAGGCTCAGGCTTTGGCCTAGGCTGAGCATCAGGGGTAGGGTTAGGGTTCGGGATAGGGTGAGGGTTAGGGTTAGGGTTAGTGTGAGGGTTGAGATGAGGTTTTTGTTTAGGATTAGTTTTAGGGTGAGGGCTAGGGTGAGGGTTAGGGTGAGGGTTAGGTTTACAGTGACAGATAGGGTTCGGGTTAAGTTTATGGTCAGGGTGACTGTTAGGGTAAGGTTACTGTTAGGGTGAGGGTTAGGGTTAGGTTGAGGGTTAGGGTTAGGGTGAGGGTGAGGGTGAGGGTTAGGGTTAGTGTTAGGGTGAAGGATAGGATGAGGTTTAGGATTAGGATTAGTGTGAGGGCTAGGGTGAGGTTGAGGTTTAGGGTTAGGGTTAGGGTGAGGTTTAGGTTTAGGGTTAGGGTTAGGCTTAGGATTTGGATGAGGTTTAGGGTTAGAGTTAGGGTAAGGGTGAGGCTGAGGTTGAGGGTTAGGTTTAAGGTTAGTGTAAGAGATAGGGTTAGGGTGAGTGTTAGGGTGAGGGTTAGGTTAAGGGTTAGGGTAAGGTTTAGGATTAGGTTTAGGATGAGGGTTAAATTTAGGTTTAAGTTTAGGATTAGTGTAAGGTTTAGTGTGAGGATGAGGATTAGGGTTAGGGTTAGGGTGAGGCTGCGGTTTTGGGTGGCATTAGGGTTAGGTTGATGGTTAGCGTGAGGGTTAGGGTTAGGGTAAGGTTTAGTGTGGGGGTGATGGTAAGGGTAAACGTGAGGGTTAGGCTGAGGGTGAGGTTTACATTGGGGTGAGGTTGAGGGTTAGGTTGTGGGTTAGGGTTAGGGGAAGGGTGTGGGTGAGGGTTAGATTGAGGATTAGTTTTAGGGTTAGTGTGAGGTTTAGGGTGAGGATGAGAGTTAGTTTTATTGTGAGGGCTAGGGTGAGGGTGAGGTTTAGGTTTAGGTTTAGGGTGAGGTTTAGTGTTAAGGTGATGATTAGGGTTAATGTAAGTGTTACTGTTAGGGTGAGGGTTATGGTTAGGTTGAGGGTTAGGGTTAGTGTTTGGTTATTGTTAGGGTTAGGGTTACGGTTACGGTTACGGTGAGGGTGAGGTTGAGGGTTAGGGTTAGGGTTAGTATGAGGTTTAGGTTTAGGGTAAGGGTTAGAGTTAGGGTTAGGGTGAGAATGAGGTTTACGGTTAAAGTTAGGGTTAGTGTTAGGGTTAGTATTAGGCTGAGGGTTTGGGTTAGAGTTACGCTTAGGCTTAGGCTTAGGCCAAGCATGAGGGTAAGTGTTAGGGTTAGGTTTAGGGTTAGGGTTAGTGTTATTTTTAGGGTTAGGTTTAGAGTTATGGTGAGATTGAGGGTGAGGGTGAGGGTTAGGGTTAGGGTTAGGGTGAGGGTGAGGTTTACGGGGAGGATGAGGGTTAGGTTGAGGTTTAGGGATTGGGTAAGGTTTAGTATTAGGGTGAGTTTGAGGGTGAGTGTGATGGTTAGGGTGAGGGCTAGGCTTAGGCTTAGGGTTAGGCTGAGTGTGAGGGAGGGGGTGAGGATTAGGGTTAGGGTGATGGTTTGGGTTAGGGTTAGTGTTATTGTTAGGGTTAGGGTTAGAGTTACGGTGAGTGTGAGGGTGCGGGTGAGGGTTAGGGTTAAGGTTAGGGTGGGGTTTAGGGTTAGGGTTAGGGTTAGTGTGATGGTGAGTTTTAGGGTTAGATATAGGGTTAGGGGGAGGGTTAGGGTGAGGGTTAGGGATAGGATTAGTGTTAGAGTTAGGGTGAGGGTGAGGGTTAGGTTGAGGTTTAGGGTTAGGGTTATGGTTAGGGTTAGTGTGAGGGTTAGTGTTAGGGTTAGGGTTAGTTTTAGGGTGAGGGTAAGTGTTAGGCTGAGGGTTTGGGTTAGGGTGAGTGTTATGGTTAGGGTGAATGTTAGGATTAGGGTTAGGGTTATTGTTAGGGTTAGGTTTAGGGTTTTGGTTATGGTGATGGTGAGGTTTAGGGTTAGAGTTAGGATGAGGTTTAGGGTTTGGGTTAGGGTTAGAGTTAGGGTTAGGATGAACGTGAGGTTTACGTTTAGAGTTAGGGTGATGGTGAGGGTTAGGGTTAGGATTAGGGTTTGGGTGAGGGTGAGTGTGTGTGTTAGGGTTAGGTTTAGGTTTAGGCTAAGGGTTAGGCAAAGGGTGAGGTTGAGTGTGAGGGTTAGGGTTAGGATTAGGCTTAGTGTGAGAGTGAGGGTGAGGGTTTGGTTTAGTGTTAGGGTGAGGGTTAGGATGAGTGTTAGGAATAGGGTTAGGGTTATGGTGAGCGTTAGGTTTAGGTTTTGGTTGAGGGTTTGATTTAGAATAAGGATGAGGGTTAATTTTAGGGTTAGGGTGAGGGTTAGGATGAGGAATAGGTTTACTATTAGTGTTAGGGTGAGTGCTAGAGTGAGGGTGAGAACTAGGATTAGTGTTAGGGTAAGTTTTGGCGTTATATTTAGGGTTAGGGTGAGGGTTAGGATGAGGATTAGGGTTAGGATTAGGGTTAGGCTGAGGGCTAGGGTGAGGTTGAGGGTTAGGGTGAGGGTAAGTTTGAGGGTTAGGTTTACCGTCAGGGTGATGATTAGGGTTAGGGTGAGGGTTAGGTTTAGGATTAGGATTAGCCTGAGGATGAGTGTTAGGATTAGAGTTAGGGTTAGGGTTAGGGTTAGGTTTCGGGTTAGGATTAGTGTTATTGTTAGGGTTAGGGTTAGAGTTATGGTGAGGGTGAGTGTGAGGGTGAGGGTGAGGATTAGGGTTAGGGTGAGGTTTAGTGTTAAGGTTAGGATTAAGGTTAGGGTGAGAGTGAGGGTTCGGGTTAGTGTGAGTGTTAGGGTTAGGGTTAGGGTGAGAGTTAGGGTTCGCTTATGTTTAGGGTTAGGGTGAGGGTTAGGGTTAGGGTTAGGGTGAGAGTTAGGGTTCAGTGATATTTAGTTTTAGGGTGAGGGATAGGGTTAGGGTTACAGTGAGCATGAGGTTTAGGGTTAAGTTGTGAATTCGGCTTAGGGTTAAGCCTAGGGTGAGGGTTAAGGTTAGGGTGAGGGTGAGGGTAACGGTGAGGTTTAGGGTTAGGATTAGGGTTAGGGTGAGGGTGAGGTTTAAGGTTAGAGTCAGGTTTAAGCTGAGGCTGAGGGTGAGTGTTAGGGTTAGGTTTAGGATTAGCATTAGGGTAAGGTTTAGGGTGAGTGTGAGTGTTAGGGTTAGGGTTAGGCTTAAGGTTACATTGAGGGTGAGGGTGAGGGTGAGGTTAGGGTTAGGATTAGGGTTAGGGTGAGGGTGAGTGTGTGTGTTAGAGTTAGGTTTAGGGTTTGGCTTAGGGTTAGGCTGAGGGTGAGGTTGAGGGTAAGTGTTAGTTTTAGGGTGAGGGTTAGGGTAAGGGTTAGGGGGAGGGTTAGGATGAGGTTTAGTGTTAGGATTAGGGTTAGGCTGAGGGCTAGGGTGAGGGGGAGGTTTAGGTTTAGGGTCAGGGTGAAGTTTAGTGTTTGGGTTAGGGTTAGGGTGATGCTGAGGGTGAGGGTTAGGGTTTGGATTAATATTAGGCTTAGGCTTAAGGTGAGGTTTAGGTTGAGGGTTAGGGTGAGGGTTAGGAGTAGGATTAGGGTTAGGGTGATGGTGAGGATTAGGGCTAGGGTTAGGGAAAGGCTTAAGGTTAGGCTGAGGTGGAGGGTGAGGGTTAGGGTTAGGGTGAGGTTTAGGGTTAGGGTTAGGGTGAGTGTGAGGGTTAGGGTTAGGCTTAGGCTTAGGATTATGCTTAGGGTGAGGGTGTGGTTAATGTTAGGGTTAGGGTTAGGTTTAGGGGGAGGTTTAGGATGAGGGTTAGTGTTAGGGTGAGGTTTAGGGTGAGGGTGAGTGTGTGTGTTATGGTAGGTTTATGGTTAGGCTTAGGGTTAGGCTGCGGGTGAGGTTGAGGCTGAGGGTTAATGTTAGGGTGAGAGTTAGTATAAGGGTTAGGGGGAGGGTTAGGAAAAGGGATAGGGTCAGGATTAGGTTTGGGTGAGACTAGGGTGAGAATGAGGTTTAGGGTTATTGTTAGCTTGAGGGTTAGGATTATGGTAAGGGTGAGAGTTAATGTTTGGGTTAAGTTTAGGGTTAGGTTGAGGGTTAAGGTAAGGGTTACGTTAAGGGTAAGGGTTAGGGTTAGGATGAGGGTGAGGATTCGGATTAGGGTTAGGGTGAGCGTCAGGGTTATGGTTAGTGTTAGGGTGAGGGTTAGGATGAGGGTTAGTGTTAGGATTAGTGTTAGGATGAGGGCTAGGGTGAGGGTGAGGTTTAGTGTTAGGGTTAGGGTTAGGGTGAGGTTTGGGGTTAGGGGTAGTGTTAGTGTTAGGTTGAGTGTGACGTTTACGTTTATAGTTAGGTGTAAGATGAGACTGAGGTTGAGGGTTAGGGTTAGGCTTAGTGTTAGATTTAGGGTTAGGGTGAGGATAAGGTTGAGGGTGAGGGTTAGGTTTAGGTTTAGGGTAAGGGTTACGGTGAGTGTGAGCATTAGGGCTAGGGTTAGGGTTTGGCTTAGGGTTAGGCTGAGGGTGAGGGTGAGGATAAGGGTTAGGGTTAGTGTTAGTTTAAGGTTTAGGGTTAGGGTTAGTGTTAGGGTGAGGGTTAAGTTGAGCATGAGGTTTAGGGTGACGTTGAGGATTAGGCTTAGGATTAGGGCTAAGGTTAGTTTTAAGGTTAGGGTTAGGGTGAGGGTTAGGATGAGGATTAGGGTTAGGATTAGGGTTAGGGTGAGGGCTAGGGCTAGGGTGAGTGTGAGGGTTAGGGTTAGTGTTAGATTAAGGTTTAGGGTTAAGTTTAGGGTTAGGGTGAGAGTAAGTTTGAGGGTTAGGCTTAAGGTCAGGGTGATGATTAGGGTTAGGGTGAGGGCTAGGTTTAGGATTAGGTTTAGCCTGAGGATGAGTGTTAGGATTAGTGTTAGGGTTAGGGTTAGGGTTAGGTTTCGGTTTTGGATTAGTGTTATTGTTAGGGTTAGGGTTAGAGTTATGGTGAGGGTGAGGGTGAGGGTGAGGGTGAGGGTTAGGTTTAGAGTGAGGTTTATCGTTAGGGTTAGGATTAGCGTTAGGGTGAGGATGAGGGTTAGGTTTAGGGTGAGTGTTAGGGTTAGGGTTAGGGTGAGAGTTAGGGTTCGGTTATGTTTAGGGTTAGGGTGAGGGTTAGGGTTAGGGTTACGGTGAGCATGAGGATTAGGGTTAAGTTGAGGATTAGGCTTAGGGTTAATGCTAGGATGAGGGTTAAGGTTAGGCTTAGGATGAGGGTAAGGATGAGGATTAGGGTTAGGGTGAGGGCTAGGGTGAGCTTGAGGGTTAGGATTAGTCTTAGATTAAGGTTTAGGTTTAGGGTTAGGGTTAGGGTGAGGGTTAGGTTGAGGGTTAGGGTAACAGTGATGGTGAGGATTAGGGTTAGGGTAAGGGTTAGAGTTAGGATAAGAGTTAGCATGAGGTTGAGTGTTAGGATTACAGTTAGGGTTAGGGTTAGGGTTAGGTTTCGGTTTAGGATTAGTGTAATTGTTAGGGTTAGGGTTAGAGTTATGTTTAGGGTGAGGGTGAGAGTGAGGGTTAGGATTAGGGTTATGGTGAAGTTTAGGGTTAAGGCTAGGATTAGGGTTAGTTTGAGGGTGAGGTTTAGGGTTAGATTTAATTTTAGTTGCAGGGTTAGGTCGAGGGTTAGGGTTAGGTTTAGTTTTAGGGTTAAGGTTAGGGTGAGGGTTAGGTTGAGGTTTAGGGTTATGGTTAGTGTTAGGGTTAGGATTAGGATGAGGGTGAGGGTGAGTGTTAGGGTTAAGGTTAGGGTTAGCCTTAGGCTTAGGGTTAGGCTGAGTGTGAGGGTGGGTGTGAAGATTAGGTTTAGGGTGATGGTTAGCATTAGGGATAGGTTGACGGTTAAGATGAGGGTTAGGATTAGGATTAGGGTTAGGATGAGGGCTAAGGTGAGGGTGAGGGTTAGGGTAAGTTTTCAGCTTAGGCTAAGGGTTAGGATGAGCATGAGGTTGAGGGTGAGGGTTAGGGTTAGGGTGATGGTTAGGTTTATGGTTAGGGTGAGGGTTAGGATGAGGTTTAGGGGAAGGGTGAGGGTTAGGGTGAGGATGATGGTAAGGGTAAACATGAGGTTTAGGCTGAGGGTGAGGGTTAAGATAAGAATGAGTGTTAGGGTTAAGTTTAGGGTTAGGGTAAGGGTTAAGGTTAGGGTTAGATTGAGGGTTAGATTGAGGATTAGGGTTAGCGTTAGTGTGAGCTTTAGGGTGAGGATGAAGGTTAGGGTTAGGGTCAGCGTGATGGTTAGAATTAGGGTTAGGGTGAGGGCTAGGGTGAGGGTTAGAATTAGGGTTAGGGTTAGGGTTAGGGTGAGGTTTCTGATTAGGGTGAGGTTTAGAGTTAATTTGAGGGTTAGTGTTAGGGGTAGGGTTAGCGTTAAGTTGTGGGTTATGGTTAGTGTGAGGGTTAGGGTTAGGGTTAGGGTTATTGTTAGGTTTAGGGTTAGGGTTACGGTTATGGTGATGGTGAGGGTTAGGGTTATGGTTAGGGTGAGGTTTAGTGTTAGTGTTAGGATTAGAGTTAGGGTTATGGTGAGGGTGAGGTTTAGGCGTACAGTTAGGGTTAGGGTGAGGGTTAATGTTAGGTGCGGGTTAGCGTGGGTGTGACAGTAAGGGTAAAGTTGAGGGTTAGGCTGAGGGTGAGGGTTACACTAAGGGTGAGGGTTAGGGTTAGGGTGAGGGTTAGTGTTAGCTTTAGATTGAGGTTGAGGGTTAGATTGAGGATTAGTGTTAGTGTTAGTGTGAGGTTTAGTGTGAGGATGAGGGTTAGGATTAGGGTGAAGGCTAGGGTGAGGTTGAGGGTTGGGGTTAGTGTTAGGCTGAGGTTTAGGTTTACGGTGATGTTTAGGGTTAGTGTGCGGGTTAGTGTTACGGTTAGGATTAGTGTTAGGTTGAGGGTAAGAGTTTGGGTGAGCATTAGGGTTAGGGTGAGGGTTATGGTTAGGGTGAGTGTTAGGGTTAGGTTTATGTTTATTGTTAGGGGTTGGGATAGAGTTACGGTTACTGTGAGGGTGAGGGTGAGGGTTAGGTTTAGGGTGAGGTTTAGGGTTATGGTTAGGGTTAGGGTGAGGTTGAGGTTTAGGGTTAAATTTAGGGTTAGTGTTAGTGTGAGTGTTAGTGTTAGCATTAGGGTTAGTGTTACAATCAGGGTAAGTCTTAGGGTGAGGGGTTGGGTCAGGGTGAGGCTTATGGTTAGTCTGAGGGTTAGGATTAGGGTTAGGGTTATTGTTAGGGTTGCGTTTAAGTTTATGGTTATGGTACGGGTGAGGGTGAGGTTTAGTGTTAGGCTTAGGGTGAGGTTTAGAATGAGGGTGGGGTTTAGGGTTAGAGTTAGGGTTAGGGTGAGGGTTAGCTTCAGGGTTAGGTTTAGGGCTAGTGTTAGGTTTAGGGTTAGGGTGAGAGTTAGGAGGAGGTATAGGGTTAGTGTTAGGGTTAGGATTAAGGTTAGGGTGAGGGTGAGTGTGTGTGTTAGGTTTTAGTTTAGGGTTAGGCTTAGGGTTAGGCTGAGGGTGAGGTTGAGAGTGAGGGTTAGGTTTAGGGTTAGGGTAAGGGTGAGGGTGAGGTTTAGGGTTAGGGTTAGGGTGGGGTTAGGATTAGGGTTAGGGTGAGGGTGAGGGTGAGGTTTAGGTTTAAGGTTAGGATGAGGGTTAGGGTTAGGATTAGGTTTAGGGTGAGTACTAGGGTGAGGGTGATGGTTAGGTTTAGGGTGACGGTTACTTTTACGCTTAGGGTGAAGTTTAGGATGAGGTTTAGGGTTAGGAGGAGGTTTAGGGTGAGGATGATGGTAAGGATAAAGGTGAGGTTTAGGCTGGGGGTTAGGGTTAAGATAAGGGTGAGTGTTAGGGTTAGGTTTAGGGTTAGGTTAATGGTTAGGATTAGGGTTATGATGAGGGTTAAATTGAGATTTAGGGTTAGGGTTAGTGTAAGGTTTTAGGTGAGGTTGAAGGTTAGGGTTAGGGTCAGGTTTAGGGTTAGGGTGAGGTTGAGTTTCTGTGGTGTCATTAGGGTTAGGGTGAGAGTTAGGGTGAGGGTTAGGTTTAGGGTAAGGGTTCGCGTGGGGGTGATGGTAAGGTTAAACGTGAGGGTTAGGCTGAGGTTCAGGGTTACAGTGGGGTGAGGTTTAGGGTTAGGGTGAGGGTTAGGGTTAGGGGAAGGGTGTGGGTGTGGGTTAGATTGAGGATTAGTGTTACGGTTAGTGTGTGGTTTAGGGTGAGGATGAAGGTTAGGGTTAGGGTGAGGGCTAGGGTGAGGGTGAGGGTTAGGTTTAGGTTTAGGGTGAGGTTTAGGGTCATGATTAGGGTTAGTGTGAGTGTTAGTGTTAGTTTTAGGGTTAGTGTTAGGGTGAGGGTAAGTGTTAGGGTGAGGGTTAGGGTCAGGGTGAGGGTTATGGTTATGTTGAGTGTTAGAGTTAGGGTTAGGGTTATTGTTAGGGTTAGGGTTACGGTTACGGTGAGGGTGAGGGTGAGGGTGAGGGTTAGGGTTAGTATGAGGTTTAGGTTTAGGGTATGGGTTAGAGTTAGGGTTAGGATGAGAGTGAGTTTTACGGTTAGAGTTAGGGGTAGTGTTAGGGTCAGTGTTAGGGTGAGGGTTTGGGTTAGAGTTACACTTAGGCTTAGGCTTAGGCTTAGGCCAAGCATGAGGGTGAGGGTTAGAGTTAGGGTTAGGGTGCGGGTTAGGGTTAGTTTTAGGGTGAGGTTTAGGATGAGGTTTAGGGTTAGGATTAGTGTTAGGGTGAGGACTAGTGTGATGGTTAAGGTGTGGGTTAGTTTTAGGAATAGGGTAGGTTTAGGGTTAGGGTTAGGTTGAGGATGAGTCTGAGGGTCAGTGTTAGGGTTAGGCTTAGGGTTAGGGTGAGGGTAAGGTTATGGTTTTGGTTAGGATGAGGGTGATGCTGAGGATTAGGGTTAGATTTAGGGTTGGGTTTAGTGTTAGTGTTAGGGTTAGGGTTATGGTTACAGTTAGGTTAGGGTTAGGGTTAGGCTTAGGTTTCGGCTGAGGGTGAGGGTGGGGTTGAGTATTAGGGTTAGGTTTAGGATTAGGGTTATTGTTAGTGTTATGGTTAGGGTTAAGTTTGCACTGAGGTTGAGGCTGATGGTGAGGATTATGGATAATATTAGGGTTAAGGTTAGGGTTAGTGTTATTTTTAGGGTTAGGTTTAGAGTTACGGTGAGATTGAGGGTGAGGGTTAAGGTTAGGGTTAGGGTGAGGTTTAGCGTGAGGTTTATGGTTAGGGTTAGGGTGTGGGTGAGGTTTAACGTTAGAGTTAGTGTTAGGGGGAGGGTTAGGGGGAGGTTTAGGGTTATTGTTAGTGTTAGGGTTAGGGGATGATGAGGGTTAGGTTGAGGTTTAGGGATAGGGTTAGGTTTAGTATTAGGGTTAGGGTGAGGGTGACTGTGACCGTTAGTGTGAGGGCTAGGCTCAGGCTTAGGGTTAGGCTCAGGGTGAGGGTGGGGGTGAAGATTAGGGTTAGGGTGATGGTTTGGGTTAGGGTTAGTGTTATTGTTAGGGTTAGGGTTAGAGATACCGTGAGGGTGAGGGTGAGGGTTAGGATTAGGTTTAGGGTAAGGTTTAGGGTTAGTGTTAGGATTAGGGTTAGGGTGAGGGTGAGGTTTAGGTTAGATTTAGCGTTAGTTGGAGGTTTAGGTCGAGGGTTAGGGTTAGGGTTAGTTTTAGGGTTAAGTTTAGGGTGAGGGTTAGGTTGAGGTTTAGGGTTATGGTCAGGGTTAGTTTTAGGAGTAGTGTGAGTGTGAGTGTGAGGGTGAGGGTTAGGGTTAGTCTTAGAATTAGGCTTATAGTTAGGCTGAGGGTGAGGGTGGGGTTGAAGATTAGGTTTAGGGTGGTGGTTAGGGTTGGGGCTAGGGTGAGGGTTAGGATGAGGATTAGGTTTAGGATTAGAATTAGGGTTAGGGTGAGGGCTAGGGTGTGGGTGAGGTTTAGGGTAAGGGTTAAGCTTAGGCTTAGGGTTAGACTGAGCGTGACGTTGAGGGTGAGGGTTAGGGTTAGGGTGATGGTTAGGTTTAGGGTTAGGGTGAGGGTTAGGTTGAGGTTTAGGGATAGTGTTAGGTTTAGTATTAGATTTAGGGTGAGGGTGAGTGTGACGGTTATGGTGAGGGCTAGGCTTAGGCTTAGGGTTAGGTTGAGGTTGTGGGTGCGGGTGAGGGTTAGGGTTAGGGTTAGGGTGTGGTTTAGGGTTAGGGTTAGTGTCAGTGTGAGAGTGAGGTTTAGGGTTAGATATAGGGTTAGGGGGAGGGTTAGGGTTAGGGTTAGGGATAGGGTTAGTGTTAGAGTTAGGGTGAGGGTGAGGGTTAGGTTGAGGTTTAGGGTTAGGGTTATGGTTAGGGTTAATGTGAGGGTTAGTGTTAGGGTTAGGGTTAGTGTTAGGTTGAGGGTAAGTTTTAATGTGAGGTTTTGGGTTAGGGTGAGTGTTATGGTTAGGGTGAGCGTTAGGATTAGGGTTAGGGTTATTGTTAGGGTTAGGTTTAGGGTTTTGGTTACGGTGAGGGTGAGGCATAGGGTTAGGCTTAGGGTGAGGTTTAGGGTTTGGGTTAGGGTTAGAATGAGGATTATGATGAAGGTGAGGTTTGGGGTTAGAGTTAGGGTGACGGTGAGGGTTAGGGTTAGGATTTGGGTTAGGGTGAGGTTGAGTGTGTGTGTTAGGTTTAGGTTTAGGCTAAGAGTTAGGCTAAGGTTGAGGTTGAGGGTGAAGGTTAGGGTTTGGATTGGTGTTAGTATTAGAGTGAGGGCGACGGTTTGGTTTAGTGTTAGGGTGAGGGTTAGGGTGAGTGTTAGGATTAGGGTTAGGGTTATGGTGAGCGTTAGGGTTAGGGTTAGGTTGAGGGTTTGGATTAGGGTAAGAGTTAGGGTTCAGAAAACCCAGAAATGAACCTACAGACCTATAGCCATCTAATCTTCGATAAGGAAGCTAAAACAATAGAATGGACGAAAGACAGCCTCTTCAGTAATTGGTGCTGGTAAAATTGGTTAACTACATGTAGAAAACTAAAGCTAGCTCCTTATATATCACCCTGCACCAGAATCAACTCCAAATGGATCAAAGACCTTGAACTCAAAGCAGACACTCTGAAAACATTACAGGATGGAATAGGAGAAACCCTAGGTCTCCTTGGCTCAGGCCGAAATTTTCTGAATAGAGACCCAGAAACACAACAAATCAAAGAAAGGTTGGACAAATGGGATTACATAAGGTTGCAGAGCTTCTGCAGGGCAAATGACATAGCTAGCAAGATCAATAGAAAGCCCACCGATTGGGAGAAGATCTTTACTAGCCATACAACGGACAAGGGTCTCATATCTAAAATATACTTGGAACTCAAAAAATTAAGCCACCCAACAACAAATCCTCAAAGAAACAACTGCCCAATAAATAAGTGGGCGAAAGACTTAAAGAGAAGCTTCTCTGAAGAAGAAAGAAGGATGGCCAATAGACACATGAAGAAATGTTCAACATCCCTAGCCATAAAAGAAATGCAAATCAAAACAACATTGAGATATCACCTCACTCCAGTTAGAACAGCAAAAATCAAGAACTCTAACAACAACAGATGATGGAGGGGATGTGGACAGAAAGGAACCTTACTACATTGTTGGTGGGAATGTAAACTTGTTCAACCACTTTGGAAAGCAGTATGGAGGTTCCTCAAAAGACTTCACATAGATCTCCAGTATGATCCAGCAATCCCACTTTTGGGCATTTACCCAAATGTATACAAACAAGACCACACTAAAGCTACCAGCACAACTATGTTTATTGCAGCATTATTTACCATAGCTAAGATTTGGAACCAACCCAGATGCCCCTCAATAGATGAATGGATCAAGAAAATGTGGTATATATACACAATGGAATTCTATGCCTCCATCAGAAAGAATGACATTTCCCCATTTGTTAGGAAATGGAAAGGCTTGGAAAAAATTATATTAAGTGAAGTAAGCCAGGCCCAAAGAAACATAGGTCCCATGGTTTCCCTTATTTGCAATATCTAGTATAGGTATGAGTCAAGCAGAAAAGGTCAGATAATGTGATGTTAGGAAAATGAATCCTTAGTTATGTATTTTAATGTTTTCGTTGCTTTCATGCATGTGTTTCTAACGCATTTATAAGATTATTTTTTTGTATGCTTTGTATGTCCCTCCCCCACAGTGTAACCCCCGCTTTCACTTTATTTGATGTCAGTATAACATGTGGACGAGATGGGGACAACAAGTCGTTTAAGGATTCAGGTGGACCTGTTGCAACAAGGAGAATTACAAAATGTCATGTCAAAGCAAGTTTTACAATGTCGGTGTGGGGGGGGAGGGGGGTATGATTGGGTGGGGGGAGGGGGGAGGCTGGGAAGGGAGGTGAAGGGTAAACAAAGGAGGAGGCTGCAATGCTTGGTAAGAAATGTATGCATTATCCTGCCAATGTAATTGTAACCCCTCTGTACAGTATGTTCTCAAATAAAATAAAATTAAATTAAAAAAAAAGAGTTAGGGTTCAGTTAAGTTCAGGGTTAGGGTGAGGGTTAGGGTTAGGGATATGGTGAGCATTAGGGTTAGGGTTAGGTTGAGGTTCTGGTTTAGGTTAAGGATTAGGGTTAGTTTTAGGGTTAGGATGAGGGTTAGGATGACGATTAGGGTTATGATTAGTGTTAGGGTGAAGGATAGGGTGAGGGTGAGAACTAGGGTTAGTGTTAGGTTAAGGCTTAGGGTTAGGATTAGGGTGAGGGTTAGGATGAGGTTTAGGGTTACAGTGAGGGTGAGGGTTAGGGTTAGGGTGAGGGTTAGGGTTAGGATTAGGGTTAGGGTTAGGGTGAGGGTGAGGTTTACGGTTAGAGTTAGGGTTAGGGTGAAGCTGAGGTTGAGTGTTAGTTTTCCAGTTAGTGTTAGGTTTTAGGTTAGTGTAAGTGTCAGTGTTAGAGTGAGGGTAAGGGTGAGGGTTAAGGTTAGGGTGAGGGTTAGGGTTAAGGTTAGGGGGAGGGTTAGGATGAGGGTTAGGATTAGGATTAGGGTTAGGGTTAGGGTGCGGGCTAGGGTGAGGGTGAGGTTTAAGGTTAAGGTTAGGGTGAGGTTTAGGGTTAGGGTTAGAGTTAGGGTTAGGGTGAGGCTGAAGTTTAGAATTAGAGTTAGGGTTAAGGTGAGGCTGAGGGTGAGGGTTAGGATTAGGTTTAGGATAAGGATTAGGGTAAGGGTTAGGGTGAGTGTGAGGGTTTAATGTTAGGGTTAGGGTTAGGCTTAGGGTTACACTGAGGGTGAGGGTGAGGGTTAGGGTTAGGATTAGGGTTAAGTTGAGGTTGAGTGTGTATGTTAGTGTTAGGTTTAGGGTTAGGCTTCAGGTTAGGCTGAGGGTGAGGGTGAGGGTGAGGATTAGGGTTTGGGTGAGGGTTAGGGTAAGGGTTTGGGGGAGGGTTAGCATGAGGGTTAGTGTTAGGATTAAGGTTAGGGAGAGGGCTAGGGTGAGCGTGAGGTTTAGGTTGAGGGTCAGGGTGAGGTTTAGTGTTAGAGTTAGTGTTAGGGTGAGGCTGAGGGTGAGGGTTAGGGTTAGGATTAATGTTAAGCTTAGGCTTAAGGTGAGGGTTAGGTTGAGGCTGAGGGTTAGGATTAGGGTTAGGAGTAGGATTAGGGTTAGGGTGAGGGTGAGTGTGAGGGTTAGGCATAGGTTTAGGGATAGGCTTAGGGTTAGTCTGAGGTTGAGGGTGAGGGTTAGGGTTAGGGTGAGGTTTAGGTTTAGGGTTACGGTGAGTGTGAGGGTGAGAATTAGGGTTAGGCTTAGGATTAGATTGAGGGTGAGGGTGTGGGTTAGTGTTACGGTTAGGTTTAGGGTTATGTGGAGGGTTAAGATGAGGGTTAGGGTTAGGGTGAGGTTTACGGTGAGGGTGAGTTTGTGTGTTAGGGTTAGGTTTAGTGTTAGGCTTAGGGTTAGTCTGAGGGTCAGGTTGAGGCTGAGGGTTAGTGTTAGGATGAGGGTTAGGGTAAGGGTTAGGGGAGGGTTAGGAAAAGGGATAGGGTTAGGTTTAGGGTTGGGTGAGGCTAGAGTGAGGATGAGGTTTAGGGTTAGGTTTAGCTTGATCATTAGGATTATGGTAAAGGTGAGAGTTAGTGTTTGGGTTAAGTTTAGGGTTAGGTTGAGGGTTAGGGTAAGGGTTATGGTGAGGGTGAGTGTTAGGGTTAGGTTGAGGGTGAGGGATCGGATTAGGGTTAGGGTGAGGGTGAGGGTTATGGTTAGTTGTAGGTTGAGTGTGAGCGCTAGGGTGAGGGTGAGGTTTACGGTTAGGGGTAGGGTTAGTGTTAGGGTGATGGTGAAGTTTAGGGTTAGAGTTAGGGGTAGGATGAGGCTGAGGTCGAGGGTTAGGGTTGGGGTTAGTGTGACATTTAGGGCTAGGTTGAGGGTTAGGTTGAGGGTGAGGGTTAGGCTTAGGGTTAGGGTTAGGTTTAGGGTAAGGGTTAGGGTGAGTGTGAGCGTTAGGGCTAGGGTTAGGTTTTGGCTTAGGGTTAGGCTGAGGGTGAGGATGAGGGTTAGGGTTAGTGTTAGATTAAGTTTTAGGGTTAGGGTTAGGGTTAGGGTGAGAGTTAGGGTTCAGTTATGTTTATGGTTAGGGTGAGGCTTAGGGTTAGGTTTAAGGTGAGCATGAGGTTTAGGGTTACGTTGAGGAATAGGGTTAGGGTTAGGGCTAGGGTGAGGGTTAAGGTTAGGGTTAGGGTGAGGGTAAGGATGAGGTTTAGGGTTAGGATTAGGGTTAGGGTGAGGGCTAGGGTGAAGTTGAGGGTTAGGGTTAGTGTTAGATTAAGGTTTAGGGTTAGGGTGAGAGTTAGGTTGAGGGTTAGTGTTATGGTGAGGGTGATGATTAGGGTTAGGGTGAGGGTTTGGTTTAGGATTAGGGTTAGTGTGAGGATGAGTGTTAGGATTAGGGTTAGGGTTAGGTTTCGGTTTAGGATTAGTGTTATTGTTAGTGTTAGGGTTAGAGTTATGGTGAGTGTGAGGGTGAGGGTGAGGGTTAGGGTTAGGGTGAGGTTTAGGGTGAGGGTTAGGATTAGGGTGAGGTTAAGGGTGAGGGTTAGGGTCAGGATGAGGGTTAGGGTTATGGTTAGGGTGAGAGTTAGGGTTTGATTATGTTTAGGGATAAGGTGAGGATTATGGTTAGAGTTATGATGAGCATGAGTTTTAGGGTTATGATGAGGATTAGGCTTAGGGTTAGGGCTACGGTGAGGTTTAAGGTTAGGGTTAGGGTGAGGGTAAGGATGAGGATTAGGGTTAGGATTAGGGTTAGGGTGAGGATGAGGGTTATGGTGAGAATGAGGATTAGGGTTAGGGTGAGGGTTAGGGTTAGGATTAGGCTTAGCATGAGAGTGAGTGTTAGGATTAGGGTTAGGGTTTGGGTTAGGTTTAGGGTTAGGATTAGTGTTATTGTTAGGGTTAGGCTTAGATTTGTGATGAGGGTGAGGGTGAGGGTGAGGGTTAGGGATAGGGATAGGGTGAGGTTTAGGGTTAGGGTTAGGATTAGGGTTTGGGTGAGGGTGAGATTTAGGGTTAGATTTAGGGTTATTTGGAGGGTTAGGTCGAGGGTTAGGGTTTTAGGGTTAAGGTTAGGGAGAGGTTTAGGTTGAGGTTTAGTGTTATTTTTAGGGTTAGGGTTAGGATTAAGGTGAGGGTGAGGGTGAGTGTGAGGGTTAGGGTTAGGTTTAGGTTTAGGCTAGGGTTAGGCTGAGTGTGAGGGTGGGGGTGAAGATTAGGTTTAGGGTGATTGTTAGGGTTAGGGCTAGGATGTGTGTCAAGATGAGGGTTAGGATTACGATTAGGGTTAGGTTGAGGTCTAGGGTTAGGGTGAGGGTCAGGTTAAGGGTTAGGCTTAGGCTTAGGGTTAGGCTGAGGGTGAGGTTGAGGGTCAGGTTTAGGGTTAGGGTGATTGTTAGGTTTACGGTTGGGTGAGGGTTGGAATGAAGTTTAGGGTTAGGGTGACGGTTAGGGTGATGGTGATAAGGGTAAAGGTGATGTTTAGGTTGAGGTTGAGGGTTAAGGTAAGGGTGAGGGTTAGGTTAAAGTTTGGGGTTAGGGTAAGGGTTAGGGTTAGGGTTAGGGTGAGGGTTAGATTTGGGAATAGGATTAGGGTTAGTGTGAGATTTAGGGTGAGGATGAAATTTAGGGTTAGGGTGAGGGTGATGGTTAGAATTAGGGTTAGGGTGAGGGCTAGGGTCAGGGTGAGGATTAGGGTTATGTATAGGGTTAGGGTGAGGTTTAGGATTAGGGTGAGCTTTATTGTTAGGGTTAGGGTTAGCGTTAGTGTTAGGGTGAGGGTATGTGTAAGGGTGAGGGTTAGGGTTAGGGTGTGGGTTATGGTTCGTGTGAGGGTTAGGGTTAGGTTTACGGTTATTGTTACCTTTAGGGTTAGGGTTACGGTTATGGTGAGGGTGAGGGTTAGGTTTAGGGTTTGGGTCAGGTTTAGTATTAGGGTTAGTGTTAGAGTTAGGGTTATGTTGAGGTTGAAGTTTAGGGGTAGAGTTAGGGTTAGGGTAAAGGTAGGTTTAGGGTGTGCATTAGCGTGGGGGTGACAGTAAGGGTAAAGGCGAGGGTTAGGCTGAGGGTGAGGGTTATGGTAAGGTTGAGGGTTAGGGTTAGGGTGAGGCTTAGTGTTAGCTTTAGAGTCAGGTTGAGGATTAGATTGAGGATTAGTGTTAGAGTTAGTGTGAGGTTTAGGGTGAGGATGAGGGTTAGGGTTAGGATGAAGGCTAGGGTGAGGGTGAGGGTTGGGATTAGTGTTAGGCTGAGGTTTATGGTTCGTGTGATGTTTAGGGTGAGTGTGAGGGTTAGGGTTAGGGTGAGGTTTAGGGTTATGGTTAGGGTTAGACTTAGTTAGGGTGAGGTTGAGGATTAGAGTTAGATTTAGGGTTAGTGTTAGTGTGAGGTTAGTGTTAGCATTAGGGTTAGTGATATGGTGAGCGTAAGTCTTAACTTGAGGTTTTGGGTCAGGGTGACGGTTATGGTTATTGTGAGCGTTAGGATTAGGGTTAGGGTTATTGTTAGGGTTTGGTTTAAGGTTATGGTTATGGTGCGGGTGTGGATGAGGGTTAGGGTTAGTGTTAGGGTGAGGGTGAGGTTTAGGGTTACAGTTAGGGTTAGGGTGAGGATTGGGATTAAGGTTAGGCTTAGGCTTAAGCCGAGCATGAGGGTGAGTGTTAGGGTTCGTGTTTGGGTGAGGGTTAGGGTTAGTTTAGGATTAGCGTTAATGTTAGTATGAGGTTTACGGTTAGGATAAGTGTAATGGTGAGGGCTAGGCTGAGGGTTAGAGTGAGGGTTAGGGTTAGGGATAGGGTGAGGTTTAGGATTAGAGTTAGGGTGATGGTGAGTTTGAGGGTTAGGATTAGGGTTAGGGTTAGGATTAGAGTTAGGATGAGGGTTAGGGTTTGGGTTAGGGTGAGGGTGAGTCTGAGGATTAGGGTTAGGTTTCGGGTTAGGTTTAGGGTTAGTGTTAGTGTTAGGGTTAGGGATAGGGTTACAGTGAGGTTTGGGGTTAGGTTTAGGGTTAGGCTTAGAGTTAGGGTAAGGGTTAGGATGAGGATTAGGTTTACGATTAAGGTTAGGGTGAGGGCTAGGGTGAAGGTGAGGATTAGGGTTAGTGATAGGGTAACGTTTAGGGTTAGGGTTAGGGTTAGGGTGAGTGTTAGGATGAGCGTTAGGTTTACGATGAGGGTGAGGGTTAGGGTTAGGATGACGTTTAGGGTTTGGATTAGGGTTTGGGTGAGGTTGAGTTTTAGCATTAGGGTTAGGGTTAGGGTTAGGGTTAGATTTAGGGTTAGGATGTTAGGATTACTGTTATTGTTTGGGTTAGGGTTAGAGTTATGTTGAGAGTGATGGTGAGGGTGAGGATTAGGGTTAGAGTTAGGGTTAGGTTTAGGGTTAGGGTTAGTGTTAGGGTGAGGGTGCGGTTTATGGTTAGATTTAGGTTTAGTTGGAGGGTTAGGTCTAGGGTTAGGATTAGGGTAAGTGTTAGGGTTAAGGTTAGTTTCAGGGTTAGATGGAGGTTTAGGGTTAAGGTTAGTGTGAATTTTAGGGTGAGGATGAGGGTTAGGGTTAGGGTGAGGTTTATGTGTAGGGTGATGCTTAGGGATAGTGTGAGGTTTAGTGTTAGGGTTAGGATTCATGTTAGGGTGAGGGTAAGTGTTAGGGTGAGGGTTAGGGTTAGGGTGAGGGTTATAGTTATGGTGAGGCTAAGGGTTAGGTTTAGGGTTATTGTTAGCGTTACTGTTAGGGTTAAGGTTATGGTGAGGGTGAGGGTGACGGTTAGGATTAGGGCTAGGATGAGGTTTAGGGTTAGGGTTAGGGTTAGGTCTAGAGTTAGCGTGAGGTTTAGTGTTAGAGTTAGGTTTAGGGTGAGGCTGAGGGTGATGGTTAGGGTTAGGATTAATGTTAAGGTTAGGGTTAAGGTGAGGGTTAGGTTGAGGGTGAGGGTTAGGGTTAGGGTTAGGAGTAGGATTAGGGTTTGTGTTAGGGTGAGTGTGAGGGTTAGGGTTAGGATTAGGGATAGGCTTAGGGTTAGTCTGAGGTTGAGGGTGAGGGTTAGGGTTAGGTTGAGGTTTAGGGTTAGGTTTAGGGTGTGTGTGAGGGTTAGGGTTAGGCTTAGGATTAGGATTAGCCTGAGGGTGAGGGTGTGAGTTAGGGTTAGGATTAGTGTTAGGGTGATGTTTAGGGTTTTGGTTAGGGTTTGGGTGAGGTTGAGGTTTAGGTTTAGAGTTAGGGTTAGGGTGAGGTTTAGGTTCAGGGTTAGGGTAAGTGTTAGTTTTAGGTTTAGGGTTAGAGTGAGAGTCAGGGGGAGGGTTAGGGTTAGGGTTAGTGTTAGGGATAGGATTTGGGTTAGAGTGAGGGTGAGTGTGTTTTAGGTTTACGTTTAGGGTTAGGCTTACGGTTAGGCTGAGGGTGAGTTTGAGGTTGACGGTTAGGGTTAGCCAGAGGTTTTTGGATGAGGGTTAGGGTTAGGATGAGAGTTAGAGTAAGGGCTAGGGTGAGTGTGAGGGTGAGGTTTAAGGTTAGGGTTAGGGTTAGGGGGAGGTTTAGTGTTAGGGTTAGGGTTAGAGTTACGGTTACGGTGAGGGTGAGGTTTAGGGGTACAGTTAGGGTTAGGGTGCGGGTTAGCTTGGGGGTGACGGTAAGGGTAAAGTTGAGGGTTAGGCTGAGGGTGATGGTTTCGGTAAGGGTTAGGGTTAGGGTTAGGGTGAGGGTTAGTGTTAGCTTTAGGGTGAGGGTGAGGGTTAGATTGAGGATTAGTGTTAGGGTTAGTGTGAGGTTTAGGGTGAGGATGAGTGTTAGGCTTAGGGTGCGGGCTAGGAAGAGGGCGAGGTTTAGGGTTAGTTTTAGGGTGAGGTTTAGTGTTAGGGTGATGTTTAGGATTAGTGTGAGGGTTAGTGTTAGGGTTAGAGTTAGTGTTAGGCTGAACGTAAGTGTTAGGGTGAGGGTGAGGGTTAAGGTGAGTGTTATGGTTAGGGTGAGGGTTAGGATTGTTTTTAGCATTAGGGTTAGGGTTACGGTTATGGTGAGGGTGAGGGTGAAGCTTAGATTTAGGACTAGGATGTGGTTTAGTTATAAGATTAGGGTTAGGGTTAGGGTCAGGATGAGGTTTAGTTTTAGAGTTAGGGTTAGGATGAGGCTGAGGGTGAGAGTTAGGTTTAGGATTAATGTTAGGGTTAGGCTTAAGGTGAGGGTTAGGTTGAGGGTGAGGGTTAGAGTTAGGGTTAGGAGTAGGATTACAGTTAGGGTTTGGGTGTGAGGGTTAGGTTTAGGGTTAGGGATAGGCTTAGGGTTAGGCTGAGGTTGAGGGTGAGGTTTAGGGTAAGGGTGAAGTTTAGGATTAGGGTTAGGAATAGGGTTAGGGTTAGGGTTAGGGTGAGTGTAAGGGTTAGGGTTAAGTTTAGTGTTAGGCTTAGGGTTAGGCTGAGGATGAGGGTGAGGGTGAGGGTTAGGTTTAGGGTGAGGGTTAGGGTTAGGTTTATGGGGAGGGTTAAGATGAGGGTTAGGTTTAGGATTAATGTTAGAGGTTGAGGTTTACGGTTAGGGTCAGGGTGAACTTTAGGGTTAAGTTTAGGGTTAGGGTTCTGGTGAGTGTGAGGTATAGGGTTAGAGTTAGGGTTAAGCTGAGGCACAGTGTGAGGCTTAGGGTTAGGGTTAGGATTAGGATTATGGTAAGGGTTAGGGTGAGTGTGAGGGTTAATGTTCTGGTTAGGGTTAGGCTTAGGGTTACACTGAGGGTGAGAGTGAGGGTTAGGATTAGGATTAGAGTTAAGGTGAGGGTGAGTGATTGTGTTAGGTTAGGTTTAGGTTTAGGTTAAGGGTTAGGCTAAGGATGAGGTTGAAGTTGAGGGTTAGGGTTAGGGTATGGTTTAGGGTAAGGGTTAGAGGGAGGGTTAGGATGAGGGTTAGGGTTAGGATTAGGGTTAGGGTGATAGTGAGGGTGAGGGTTAGGCTTAGTGTTAGGGTGAGGGTTAGGATGAGGTTTAGGATTAGGGTTAGGGTGAGGGGTAGGGTTAGGGTGAAGGTTAGGGTGAGTGTGAGGAATAGGGTTAGGGTTAGGATTAGGATTAGAGTAAGGATTAGGGTGAGTTTGAGTTTTAGGGTTAGGGTCAGGTTTAGGCTTAGGTTTAGGCTGAGGCTGAGGGTGAGGGTGAGGGTTAGGGGTAGGGTTAGGGTGGGGTTTAGGGATAGGGTTAGTGATAGGTTGGGGATTAGTGTGATTGTTAGGGTTAGGGAGAGTATTACGGTTATGGTGAGGGTGAGGGTGAGTGTGATGGTTCTGGTTAGAGGGATAGTTAGGTTTCGTTAAGTTTAGGGGTAGGGTGAGGGTTAGGGTTAGGGTGAGCGTCAGTGTTAGTGTTAGGTTGAGGTTTAGGGTTAGGGTAAGGATGAGGGTTAGTGTTAGGTTTCCTGTGAGGGTTAGGGTGAGAATTAGGGTTACAATTAGGTTTAGGCTGAGGGCTAGGGTGAGCGTGAGGATTAGTGTTTGTTTTAGGGTAAGGTTTAGGGTTAGGGTTGGGGTTAGGTTGAGGGTAAGGATGAGGGTTAGGGTGAGGGTAAGGATGAGGGTTAGGGTTACGGTGAGGGTGAGGGTTAGGGTTACGGTGAGGGTGAGGGTTAGGGTTAGGGTGAGGTTTACGGTTAGGATTAGGGTTAGGGTGAGGTTGAGTGTTAGCATTAGAGTTAGGGTTAGGGTTACGGTTAGGTTTAGGGTTAGGATTAGTGTTATTGTTAGGGTTAGGGTTAGAGTTATGGTGAGGGTGAGGGTTAGGGTTAGGGTTAGGGTTAGGGCAAGTGTTAGGGTGAGGGTTAGGGTTAGGGTGAGGGTTATGGTTAGGGTGAGGGTTAGGGTTAGCGTTAGGATTATTGTTAGCATTAGGGTTAGGGTTTCCGTTATGGTGTGGGTGAGGGTTAGGTTTAGGGATAGGATGAGGTTTGGGGATAGGGTTATGGTTAGGGTTAGGGTCAGGTTGAGGTTTAGTGTTAGAGTTAGGGTTAGGGTGAGTCTGAAGGTGAGGGTTAGGTTTAGGATTAATGTTAGGGTTAGGCTTAAGCGAGGGTTAGGTTGAGGTTCATGGTTAGAGTTAGGGTTAGGAGTAGGATTAGGGTTAGGTTTAGCGTGAGTGTGAAGGTTAGGGTTAGGGTTAGGGATAGGCTTAGGGTTAGGCTGAGGTTGAGGGTAAGAGTTAGGGTTAGGGTTAGGTTTAGTGTGAGTGTGAGGGTTATTGGTAGGATTTGGGTTAGGGTGAGGGTTAGTGACTGTGTTATTGTTAGGTTTAGGGTTAGGCTTAGGGTTAGGCTGAGGATGAGGTTGAGGGTGAGGGTTAGGTTTAGGATTATGGTTAGGTTGAGGGTTAGGGTTAGGGTAAGTGTGAGAGTTAGGGTTCAGGTTAAGTTTAGGGTTAGGTTGAGGGTTAGGGTAAGGGTTAGGGTGAGGGTAAGGTTTAGGGTTAGGTTGAGGGTTAGGGTTCGGATAAGGGTGAGGGTGAGGTTTAGGTTTAGTGTTAGGTTGAGAGTTAGGATGAGGTTAGATTTAGGGTTAGGGTGAGAATTAGGGTTCGGTTATGTTTAGGGTTAGCGTGAGGGTTAGGTTTAGTGTTAGGGTTCGGTTGAGAGTTAGGGTTAGGTTTAGGGTTAGGGTGAGGGTTAAGGTTAGGGTTAGGTAGAGGTTAAGGATGAGGATTAGGGTTAGGATTAGGGTTAGATTGAGGGCTTGGGTGAGGGTGAGGGTTAGGGTTAGTGTTAGATTAAGGTTTAGGGTTAGGGTTAGGGGTAGTGTGAGGGTTAGTTTGATGGTCAGGGTTACTGTGATGGTGAGGATTAGGGTTAGTGTTAGATTTAGGGCTAGGATTAGTGTTATTGTTAGGGTTAGGGTTAGAGTTACGGTGAGGGTTGAGGTTGAGGGTGAGGGTGAGGGTTGGTGTTAGGGTTAGGGTGAGGTTTAGGGTTAGGGATAGGATTAGGATTAGTGTAAGTGTGAGGTTTAGGATTAGATTTAGGGTTAGTTGGAGGGTGAGTTCGAGGCTTAGGGATAGGGTTAGGGTTAGTTTTAGGTTTAAGGATAGGGTGAGGGTTAGGATGTGGTTTAGGGATATGGTTAGGGTTAGGGTTAGGATTAGTGTGAGGGTGAGGGTGACTGTGAGGGTTTTTGTTAGGGTTAGGCTTAGGCTAAGATTTAGGCTGAGGGTGAGAGTGGGGGTGAGGATTAGGTTTAGGGTGATGGTTAGGGTTAGGGTTAGGGTGAGGTTTAGGATGAGGGTTATGCTTAGGCTTAGGATTAGGCTGAGCATGAGGTTGAGGTTGAGGGTTAGGGTTAGGGTTATTGTTAGGGTTACGGGGAGGGTGAGGGTTAGGTTGAGGGTTAGGGATAGCGTTAAATTTAGTATTAGGGGTATGGTGAGTGTGAGTCTGACAGTTATGGTGGGGGTTAAGCATAGGCTTAGGGTTAGGCTGAGGGTGAGGGTGGGGGTGAGGATTAGGGTTAGGTTGATGGTTTGGGTTATGGTTAGTGTTATTGTTATGGTGAGGCTTAGAGTTACTGTGAGGGGGAGGGTGCAGGTGAGGGTTAGGTTTAGAGTGAGGGTGAGGAATAGGGTAAGAGTTAGCGTTAGGGTGAGGCTGAGGGTGAGGGTTAGGGTTAGGGTTAGTGTTAGATTTAGGGTTACGGTGAGGGTTAGGGTGAGGTTGAGGATAAGGCTTAGTGTTAGGATTAGGATTAGGGAACTCTTAGGGTGAGTGTGAGGGTTAGGGTTAGGGTTAGGGTTAGGCTTAGTGTTAAGTTTAGGGTGAGGCTGAGGGTGAGTGTTAGGGTGAGGGTGAGATTTAGGCATAGGGTTACGGTGAGAGTTAGGGTTCGGGTTAAGTTTAGGGCCCAAGTGACGGTTAGGGTTAGGGTTACAGTGAGGTTGAGGGTTACGGTTAGTTTGAAGATTAGGGTTAGGCTTAGGATTAGGGTGAGGGTTACTGTAAGTGTTAGGGTGAGGGTTTGGGTGAGGATTAGGGTTATGATTAGGGTTCGGGTGAGGGCTAGGGTGTGGGTGCATGTTAGGATTAGTGTTTGGTTGCGGATTAGGGTTAAGTTTAGGGCGAGGTTTAGGATAAGGCTTAGGGTTACAGTGAGGGTGAGGGTTAGGGTTAGGGTGAGGTTTAGGTTTAGTATTTGGGTTAGGGTGAGGGTGAGTTTTAGGATTATATTTAGGGTTAGGGGGAGGGTTAGGTGAACGGTTAGTGTTAGGGTTAGTGTTAGGGTTAAGGTTAGGTTGAGGGTTAGGTTGAGGTTTAGGTTTAGGGTTAGGGTTAGCATTAGTGTTAGGGTTGGGCTATGTGAGGGTTAGTGTTAGGGTTAGGGTTAGGGTTATGCTGAGGGTGAGGCTGGGGGTGAGGATTAGGGTTAGGGTGATGGTTAGGGTGAGGGCTAGGGTGAGGGTGAGGGTAAGGGTAAGGGTTAGGCTTAGGCTTAGGTTTAGGCTGAGCATGAGGTTGAGGGTGAGGGTTAGGTTTAGGGTGATGGTTAAGTTTACGGTTAGGTTGAGGGTTAGGATGAGGTTGAGGGTTAGGGTGAGTATGATGGTAAGGGTAAACCTCACGTTGAGGCTGAGGGTGAGGATTAAGATAAGGGTGAGGGTTAGGATTAGGTTTAGTGTTAGTGTTAGGGTTAGAGTGAGGGTTCGATTGAGCATTAGGGTTAGGGTTTTGGTTAGTGTGAGGTTTAGGGTGAGGATGAGGGTTAGGGTTAGGGTACGGGTGAGGGTTAGAATTAGCGTTAGGTTGAGTGCTAGGGTGAGGGTTAGGGATAGGTTAGGTTTACGATTTTTATTAGTTTGAGGTTGAGTGTGAGGGTTAGGGTTAGGGTTAGGGTTAGGCTTAGGGTTAGGGTGAGGGTTAGTGTTAGGGTTTGGGTTAGGGTTAGGTTGAGGCTGAGGCTGAGGGTTATGGTTAGGGTTAGGATTAGGGTTAGGGTTAGTGTTATTGTTAGGGTTAGGGTTAGAGTTACAATGAGGTTGAGGGTGAGGGTTAAGTTAGGGTGAAGTTTAGGGTTAGACTTAGGGTTAGGGGGAGGGTTAGTGTGATGTTTAGGGTTAGAGTTAGTGTTAAGGTGAGGTTGTGTGTTTGGTTGAGGTTTAGGGATAGGCTTAGGGTTAGGATTAGGTTTAGGGTGAGCATGAGTATGAGGGTTAGGTTGAGGGTTAGGCTTAGGCTTAGGGTTAGGCTGAGGGTGAGAATGGGGGTGAGGATGAGGGTTAGGGTGATTGTTAGGGTTAGTGTTATTGTTAGTGTTAGGGTTCGAGTTTCGGTGAAGATGAAAGTACGGGTGAGGGTTAGGGTTAGGGTTAGGGTGGGGTTTAGTGTTAGGTTTAGGGTTAGGGTGAAGGTGAGGGTGAGGTTTAGGGTTAGATATAGGGTTAGGGTGAGGGTTAGGGTTAGGGTTAGTGTTAGGGTTAGGGTGAGGATGAGGTTTAGGCTTAGATATAGGGTTAAGGGGAAGGTTAGGTTTAGGGTTAGGGTTAGGATTGCGGTTAGGGTGAGGTTTAGGGTTAGGGTTAAGGTTAGGGTTAGAATTACAGTGAGTGTGAGGGTGCAGGTTAGTGTGAGGTTTAGGGTTAGAGTTAGGTTTAGGGTTAGGCTGAGTGTTAGGGTTAGGGTTAGTGTTAAAATTAGGGTTATGGTGAGGGTTAGGGTGAGGGTGAGGGTAAGGCTTAGTGTTAGGATTAGGATTAGGGTAAGGGTTATTGTGAGTGTGAGGGTTAGGGTTAGGGATAGTGTTAGGCTTAGGGTTAGGCTGAGCATGAGGTTGAGTGTGAGCATTAGGGTTAGGGATAGGGTGAGGTTTAATTTTAGGGTTAGGGTTAGACTTAGGGTTAGGTTGAGGGTGAGGTTTAGGGATAGGTTTCGGGTCAGGGTGGGGGTTAGGGTTAAGGTGAGGGTTAGGGTGAGAGTCAGGGTGAGGGTTAGGCTTAGTGTGAGAGTTAGGGTTCGGGTTAATTTTAGGGTTAGGGTGAGGGTTAGGTTAATGTTTACAGTGAAGGTGAGGATTAGGGTTAGGTTGAGGGTTAGGGTTAGGGTTATTGTTAGGGTGAGGTTTAGGATGAGGTTTAGGGTTGGGATTAGGGTTAGGGTGATTCCTAGGGTGAGGGTGAGGTGTTGGGTTAGGGTTATTGTGAGGTTTAGGTTTAGGGTTAAGGTTCGCATTTGGGTGAGGGTTCGATTGAGGATTAGGTTTCTGGTTAGGGTTAGTGTTAGGTTTAGGGAGAGAATGTGGATAGGGATAGGGTGAAGTTTATGGTTAGTGTTAGGATTAGTGTTAGGGTGAGTGTGAAATTTAGGGTTAGATTTAGGGTTATTTGGAGGGTTAGGTCGAGGGTTAGGGTTAGGGTTAGTTTTAGGGTTAAGGTTAGGGAGAGGGTTAGGTTGAGGTTTAGCGTTATGGTTAGGGTTAGGGTTAGGGTAAGGGTGAGGGTGAGTGTGAGGGTTAAGGTTAGGGTTAAGCTTAGGCTTAGGGTTAGGCTGAGTTTGAGGGTGGGGGTGAAGATTTGGTTTAGGGTGGTGGTTAGGGCTAGGGCTAAGATGAGTGTCAAGATGAGGGTTAGGATTACGATTAGGGTTAGGGTGAGGTCTAGGTTTAGGGTGAGGGTTAGGGTAAGCATTAGTCTTAGGCTTAGGCTTAGGCTGAGCGTGAGGTTGAGCGTGAAGGGTAGGGTTACGGTGATGGTTAGGTTTACGTTTAGGGTGAGTGTTGGGATGAGGTTTAGGGTTAGGGTGAGAGTTAGGGTGATGAGATAAGGGTAAAGTTGATATTTAGGTTGAGGTTGAGTGTTAAGGTTAGGGTGAGTGTTAGGTTAAAGTTTGGGGTTATGGTAAGGGTTAGGGTTAGGGTTAGGGTGAGTGTTAGATTTAGGATTAGGATTAGGATTAGGGTTAGTGTGAGGTTTAGGGTGAGGATGAAGGTTAGGGTTAGGATGAGGGTGCTGGTTAGAATTAGGGTTAGTGTGAGGGCTAGGGTCAGGGTGAGGATTAGGGTTAGGTTTAGGGTTAGGGTGAGGTCTAGGATTAGGGTGAGGTTTAGGGTTAGTGTGAGGGTTAGTGTTAGGGTTAGCATTAGTGTTAGGGTGAGGGTATGTGTTAGGGTGAGGGTTAGGGTTAGGGTGCGGGTTATGGTTCGTTTGAGGGTTAGGGTTAGGGTTAGGGTTATTGTTACCTTTAGGGTTAGGGTTACGGTTATGGTGAGGGTGAGGGTTAGGGTTAGGGTTTGGGTCAGGTTTAGTATTAGGGTTAGTTTTAGAGTTAGGGTTATGTTGAGGTTGAAGTTTAGGGGTACATTTAGGGTTAGGGTAAGGGTTAGGTTTAGGGTGCGCATTAGCGTGGGGGTGACGGTAAGGGTAAAGTCGCGGGTTAGGCTGAAGGTGAGGGTTACGGTAAGGGTGAGGTTTAGGGTTAGGTTAAGGGTTAGTGTTAGCTTTAGGGTGAGGTTGAGGATTAGATTGAGGATTAGTGTTAGGGTTAATGTGAGGTTTAGGGTGAGGATGAGGGTTAGGGTTAGGGTGAAGTCTAGGTTGAGGTTGAGGGTTGGGGTTAGTGTTAGGCTGAGGTTTATGGTTCGGGTGATGTTTAGGGTGAGTGTGAAGGTTAGGGTTAGGGTTAGGTTTAGGGTTACGGTTAGTGTTAGGTTTAGGGTGAGGTTGAGATTTAGGGTTAGATTTATGGTTAGTGTTAGTGTGAGGTTAGTGTCAGTGTTAGGGTTAGTGTTATGGTGAGTGTAAGTCTTAGGGTGAGGGTTTGGGTCAGGGTGACGGTTATGGTTAGGGTGAGCGTTAGGATTAGGGTTAGGGTTATTGTTAGGGTTCGGTTTAAGGTTACGGTTATGGTGCGGGTGCGGGTGAGGGTTAGGGTTAGTGTTAGGGTGAGGTTTAGGGTGAGGGTGAGGTTTAGAGTTACAGTTAGGGTTAGGGTGAGGATTGGGATTAAGGTTAGGTTTAGGCTTAGGCTTAGGCTTAGGCCGAGCATGATGGTGAGTGTTAAGGTTCGTGTTTGGGTGAGGGTTAGGGTTAGGTTTAGGGTTAGGTTGAATGTTAGGATGAGGTTTACGGTTAGGATAAGTGTAAGGGTGAGAGCTAGGCTGAGGGTTAGAGTGAGAGTTAGGGTTAGGGATAGGGTGAGGTTTAGAATTAGAGTTAGTGTGAGGGTGAGTGTGAGGGTTAGGATTAGGGTTAGGGTTAGGATTAGAGTTAGGATGAGGGTTAGGGTTTGGGTTAGGGTGAGGGTGAGGCTGAGGATTAGGGTTAGGTTTAGGGTTAGGTTTACGGTTAGTGTTAGTGTTAGGATTAGGGTTAGGGTTAAATTGAGGGTTGGGGTTAGGGTTAGGGTTAGGCTTAGAGTTAGGGTTAGGGTTAGGATGATGATTAGCTTTACGATTATGGTTAGGGTGAGGGCTAGGATGAAGGTGAGGATTAGGGTTAGTGATACGGTAACGTTTAGGGTTAGGTTTAGGGTTAGGGTGAGGGTTAGGATGAGCGCTAGGGTTTCGGTGAGGGTGAGGGTTAGGTTTAGGGTGAGGTTTAGGGTTTGGATTAGGATTTGGGTGAGGTTGAGTGTTAGCATTAGGGTTAGGGTTATATTTAGGGTTAGGATTACTGTTATTGTTTGGGTTAGGGTTAGAGTTATGTTGAGATTGATGGTGAGGGTGAGGATTAGGGTTAGAGTTAGGGTTAGGTTTAGGGTTAGGGTTAGTGTTAGGGTGAGGATGAGTTTTATGGTTAGATTTAGGTATAGTTGGAGGGTTAGGTCTAGGGTTAGGATTAGGGTAAGTGTGAATTTTAGGGTGACGATGAGGGTTTGGGTTACTGGTTAGTTTCAGGGTTAGGTTGAGGTTTAGGGTTAGGGTTAGTGTGAATTTTAGGGTGAGGATGAGGGTTAGGGTTAGGGCGCGGTCTAGAGAGAGGGTGAGGTTTAGTGTTAGTGTTAGGGTGAGGTTTATGGTTAGGGTGATGTTTAGGGTTAATGTGAGGTTTACTGTTAGGGTTAGGGTTAGTGTTAGGGTGAGGGTAATTGTTAGGGTGAGGGTTACGGTTAGGTCGAGACTTATGGTTAGGGTGAGGCTTAGGGTTAGGGTTAGGATTATTGTTAGCGTTAGGGTTAGCGTTAATGTTATGGTGAGGGTGAGGGTGAGGGTTAGGGTTAGGGCTAGGATGAGGTTTATGGTTAGGGTTAGGGTTAGGGTTAGGGTGAGGTTTAGTGTTAGAGTTAGGGTTAGGGTGAGGCTGAGGGTGAGGTGTAGGGTTAGGATTAATATTAGGGTTAGGCTTAAGGTGAGGGTTAGGTTGAGGGTGAGAGTTAGGGTTAGGGTTAGGAGTAGGATTAGGTTTTGTTTTAGGGTGAGTGTGAGGGTTAGGGTTAGGATTAGGGATAGGCTTAGGGTTAGGCTGCGGTTGAGGGTGAGGGTTAGGGTTAGGGTGAGGTTTAGGGTTAGGGTTCGGGTGTGTGTGAGGGTTAGGTTTAGGCTTAGGATTAGCCTGAGGTTGAGGGTGTTGGTTAGGGTTTGGCTTAGTGTTAGGGTGACGTTTAGGGTTTGTGTTAGTGTTAGAGTTAGGGTTAGGGTGAGGTTGAGGTTTAGGTTTAGAGTTAGGGTTAGGGTGAGTTTTAGGTTGAGAGTTAGGGTAAGGGTTAGTTTTAGGTTTAGGGTTAGAGTGAGAGTTAGGGGGAGGGTTAGAGTTAGTGTTAGGGATAGGATTTGGGTTAGAGTGAGGGTGAGTATGTGTGTTAGTTTTAGGTTTAGGGTTAGGCTTACGGTGAAGCTGAGGGTGACGTTGAGGTTGACGGTTAGGGTTAGCAGGAGGTTTAGGATGAGGGTTAGTGTTAGGATTAGAGTTAGAGTAAGGGCTAGGGTGAGTTTGAAGGTGAGGTTTAAGGTTAGGGTGTTGGTTAGGGTTTGGCTTAGTGTTAGGGTGACGTTCAGGGTTTGTGTTAGTGTTAGAGTTAGGGTTAGGGTGAGGTTGAGGTTTAGGTTTAGAGTTAGGGTTAGGGTGAGTTTTAGGTTGAGAGTTAGGGTAAGGGTTAGTTTTAGGTTTAGGGTTAGAGTGAGAGTTAGGGGGAGGGTTAGGGTTAGTGTTAGGGATAGGATTTGGGTTAGAGTGAGGGTGAGTATGTGTGTTAGTTTTAGGTTTAGGGTTAGGCTTACGGTAAAGCTGAGGGTGACGTTGAGGTTGACGGTTAGGGTTAGCAGGAGGTTTAGGATGAGGGTTAGTGTTAGGATTAGAGTTACAGTAAGGGCTAGGGTGAGTTTGAAGGTGAGGTTTAAGGTTAGGGTGAGGGTTAGGGTGAGGTTTAATGTTAAGGTTAGGGTTAGAGTTACGGTCACGGTGAGGATGAGTTTTTGGGGTACAGTTAGGGTTAGGTTGCGGGTTAGCTTAGGGGTGAAGGTAAGGATAAAGTTGAGGGTTAGGCTGAGGGTGACGGTTACGGTAAGGTTTAGGGTTAGGGTTAGGGTGAGGGTTAGTGTTAGCTTTAGGGTGAGGGTGAGGGTTAGATTGAGGATTAGTGTTAGGGTTAGTGTGAGGTTTAGGGTGCGGATGAGGGTTAGGCTTAGGGTGAGGGCTAGGAAGAGGGTGAGGTTTAATGTTAGTGTTAGGGTGAGATTTAGGGTTAGGGTGATGGTTAGGGTTAGTGTGAGGGTCAGTGTTAGGGTTAGAGTTAGAGTAAGGTTGAAGGTAAGTGTTAGGGTGAGGGTTAGGTTTAAGGTGAGTGTTATGGTTAGGGTGAGGATTAGGATTGTTTTTAGCATTAGGGTTAGGGTTACGGTTATGGTTAGGGTGAGGGTGAGGCTTAGGTTTAGGACTAGGATGAGGTTTAGTTATAAGTTTAGGGTTAGGGTTGGGGTCAGGGTGAGGCTTAGTGTTAGAGTTAGGGTTAGGATGAGGCTGAGGGTGAGAGTTAGGTTTAGGATTAATGTTAGGGTTAGGCTTAAGGTGAGGGTTAGGTTGAGGGTGAGGGTTAGAGTTAGGGTTAGGAGTAGGATTAGGGTTAGGGTTTGGGTGAGTTTGAGGGGTAGGTTTAGGGTTAGAGATAGGCTTAGGTTTAGGCTGCGGTTAAGGGTGAGGTTTAGGGTTAGGGTGAGGGTTAGGGTTAGGGTTAGGATTACGAATAGGTTTAGGGTTAGGGTGAGTGTGAGGGTTAGGGTTAGGTTTAGGGTTAGGCTTAGGTTTAGGATGAGGATGAGTGTGAGTGTGAGGGTTAGGGTTAGGGTGAGGGTTAGGTTTAGGGTTATGGGGAGGGTTAGGATGAGGGTTAGGGTTAGGATTATTGTTAGAGTGAGGGCTAGGAAGAGGTTGAGGTTTAGGGTTAGGGTTAGTGTGAGGTTTAGGGTTAGGTTTAGGGTTAGGGTTAGGGTGAGTGTGAGGTATAGGGTTAGAGTTAGGGTTAAGCTGAGGCAGAGTGTGAGGCTTAGGGTTAGGGTTACGATTAGGATTATGGTAAGGGTTAAGGTGAGGGTGAGTGAGTTTGTTAGGTTAGGTTTAGGTTTAGGTTAAGGGTTAGGCTAAGGATGAGGTTGAAGTTGAGGGTTAGGGTTAGGGTAAGGTTTAGGGTAAGGGTTAGGGGGAGGGTTCGGATGAGGGTTAGGGTTAGGATTAGTGTTAGGGTGATAGTGAGGGTGAGGGTTAGGCTTGGTGTTAGGGTGAGGGTTAGGATGAAGTTTAGGATTAGGGTTAGGGTGAGTTTTAGGGTTAGGGTGAAGTTTAGGGTGAGGGTGAGGATAAGCTTTAGGGTTAGGACTAGGATTAGAGTAAGGGTTAGGGTGAGTTTGAGGGTTAGGGTTAGGGTTAGGTTTAGGCTTAGGGTTAAGCTGAGGCTGAGGCTGAGGGTGAGGGTTAGGGGTAGGGTTAGGGTGGTGTTTAGGGATAGATTTATTGTTAGGTTGGGGATCAGTGTGAGTGTTATGGTTAGGGTGAGTATTATGGTTATGATGAGGGTGAGGGTGAGTGTGATGGTTAGGGTTAGGGTGAGAGTTAGGGTTCGGTTAAGTTTAGGGTGAAGGTGAGGGTTAGGGTTAGGGTGAGCGTCAAGTTTTAGGGTTAGGTTTAGGGTTAGGGTTAGGGTAAGAATGAGGGTTACTGTTAGGGTTCAAGTGAGGGTTAGGGTGAGGATTAGGGTTGCGATTAGGGTTAGGGTGAGGGCTAGGGTGAGCATGTGGATTAGGGTTTGTTTTAGGTTAAGGTTTAGGGTTAGGGTTGGGGTTAGGGTGAGGGTTAGGATGAGGGTTATGGTTACGGTGATAGTGAGGGTTAGCGTTAGGGTGAGGTTGAGGGTTAGGATTAGGGTTAGGGTGAGGTTGAGTGTTAGCATTAGGGTTAGGGTTAGGGTTAGGGTTAGGTTTAGGGTTAGGATTAGTGTTATTGTTAGGGTTAAGGTTAGAGTTATGGTGAGGGTGAGGTTTAGGGTGAGGGTGCGGTTTATGTTTAGATTTAGGTTCAGTTGGAGGGTTGGTTCTAGGGTTAGGGTTAGGGTTAGTGTTAGGGTTAAGGATAGGGTGAGGGTTAGGTTGAGGTTTAGGGTTAAGGTTAGGTTTAGGTTTAGGATTAGGGTTAGGGTGAGGGTGAGTGTAAAGTTTAGGGTTAGGGTTAGGGTTAGGCTTAGGGTTAGGCTGAGGTTTAGGGTGGGGGTGAGGATTAGGGTTAGGGAGATGGTTAGAGTTAGGGTTATGGTGAAGGTAAGTGTTAGGATTAGGGTTAGAGTTAGGGTTAGGGTGAGGATGAGGTTTAGGGGTTGAGTTAGGGTTAGGGTGAGGGTTAGCGTTAGAGTGAATGTTAGGGTGGCGTTGACAGTAAGGATAAAGGTGAGGGTTAGGCTGAGGGTGAGGGTTACCGTAAGGGTGAGGGTTAGGGTTAGGGTGAGGGTTAGGGTGAAGGTTCAGGTGAGGGTGAGGTTTAGATTGAGGATTAGTGTTAGGGTTATTGTGAAGTTTATGGTGAGGATGAGGGTTAGTGTTAGGGTGAGGGCTAGGGAGAAGTTGAGGTTTAGGGTTAGTGTTAGGGTGAGGTTTAGGGTTAGGATGATTGTTAGGGTTAGTGTGAGGATTAGTGTTAGGGTGATGGTAAATATTAGGGTGAGGGTTAGGGTTAGGGTGAGTGTTAGGGTTAGGGTGAGGGTTAGGGTTAGGGTTAGGGTTAGGGTTAGGGTTAGGGTTAGGGTTAGGGTTAGGATTATTGTTAGCATTAGGGTTAGGGTTTCAGTTATGGTGTGGGTTAGGGTTAGGGTTAGGGTTAGTTTGAGGGTTAGGGTTAGGGTTAGGGTGAGGTTTAGTGTTAGGGTTAGAGTAAGAGTTATGGTTAGTGTGAGGGTGAGATTTAGAGGTAGAGTTTGTTTTAGGCTGTGAGTTAGTTTGAGTGTTCGGGTTAGGGTTCGTGTTAGGGTAGGGGTGACAGTAAGGGTAAACGTGAGGGTTTGGCTGAAGGTAATGGTTACGGTAAGGTTGAGGATTAGGGTTAGGGTGAGTGTTAGGGTTAGGGTTAAGGTGAGAGTTAGGGTTCGGTTTAAGTTTAGGGTTAGGGTGAGGATTAGAGTAAGGGTTATGGTGAGGGTGAGGGTTAGGATTAGGTTGAGGGTTATGGTTAGGTTGAGGGTTAGGGTTAGGGTTAGTGTTATTGTTAGCGTTAGGCTTAGGGTTACCGTTACGGTGAGGGTGAGGGTTAGGTTTAGGATTAGGATGAAGTTTAGGTTTAGAGTAAGGGTTAGAGTTAAGGTTAGTGTGAGAGTGAGGTTTAGGGATAGAGTTAGGGTTAGTGTTATTGTTAGGGTTAGGGTTAGGGTGAGGGTTTGGGTTAGAGTTAGGCTTAGGCTTAGGTTTAGGCCAAGCATGAGGGTGAGGGTTAGGGTTAGGGTTAGGATGAGGGTTAAGTTTAGGGTTAGGGTGAGGGTTAGGATGAGGTTTAGATTTAGGATTAGTGTTAGGGTGAGGACTAGGGTGAGGGTTAGGGTGAGGGTTAGGTTTAGGGATAGGGTTAGGTTTAGAATTAGGGTTCGGTTGCGGGTCAGTGTGAGAGTCATGGGTAGGGTTAGGCTTAGGGTTAGAGTGAGGGTTAGGGTTAGGGTTTTGGTTAGGGTGAGGGTGAGGCTGAGGATTAGGGTTAGGTTTATGGTTAGGGTTAGAGTTAGGGTTAGGGTTAGAGTTATTTTTAGGGTTAGGGTTAGATTTACGGTGAGATTGAGGGTTGGGGTGAGGGTTAGGGTTAGAGTTAGTGTTATGGGGATGGTTAGGTTGAGGTTTAGGGATAGGGTTAGATTTAGTATTAGGGGTATGGTGAGGGTGAGTGTGACAGTTAGGGTGGGGGTTAGGCATAGGTTTAGGGTTAGGCTGAGGGTGAGGGTGGAGGTGAGGATTAGTGTTAGGGTGATGGTTTGGGTTAGGGTTAGTGTTATTATTACGGTTAGGCTTAGAGTTACTGTGAGAGGGAAGGTGCTGGTGAGGGTTAGGGTTAGGTTTAGGGTGGGGTTTAGGGTTAGGGTTAGGGTTAGTGTGAGGGTGAGGTTTAGGGTTAGAAATAGCGTTATGGGGAGGGTTAGGATGAGGGTTAGTGATAGGGTTAGTGTTAGAGTTAGGGTGAGGCTGAGGGTTAGTTTGAGGTTTAGGGTTATGGTTTTGGTTAGGTTTACTGTGAGGGTTAGTGTTAGGGTTAGGGTTAGTGTTAGGGTGAGGGTAAGTTTTAGGGTTAGGGTTTGGGTTAGGGTGAGTGTTTGGATTAGGGTGAGGGTTAGGATTAGTGTTAGGGTTATTGTTAGGGTTAGGTTTAGGCTTTTGGTTTCCGTGAAGGTGAGGGTGAGGTTTAGGTTTAGGGTTAGGATGAAGTTTAGGGTTAGGGTTAATGTTAGGGTTAGGGTTTGGGTGAGAGTTAGGTGAAGAGTTAGGGTTAGGGTTAGGCTTAAGGTTAGAGTTAGGTTTAGGGTTTCGGTTACGGTGAGGGTGAGTTTCAGTATTAGGGTTAGGGTGAGTGTAAGGATTAGGGTTAGAATTAGGGTTAGAGTGAGGCTGAGCGGGAGGGTGAGGGTTAGGGTTAGGGTTAGGATTAGGTTTAGGGTTAGGGTTAGGGTGAGTGTGAGGGTTATGGTTAGGGTTAGGGTTAGCCTTAGGTTTACGCTGAAGGTGAGGGTTATGTTTTGTTTGAGGGGTAGGGTTAGGGTCAGGGTGAGTTTTAGTGTTAGGGTTATGGTTAGAGTTATGGTTAGGGTGAGGGTGAGGTTAGGGTAGAGTTAGTTTGAGGGTGAGGGTTATGGTGAATGTGAGGGTATGGTGAGGGTTAGGGTAGGGTGAAGGTAAGGGTAAACGTGAGGGTTAGGCTGAGGGTGAGGGTTACGGTAAGGTTGAGGGTTACGGTTAGGGTGACCGCTAGGGTTAGGGTTAGTGTGCGAGTTAGGTTACAGGTTAAGTGTAGGGTTAGGATGAGGGTTAGGGTAAGGGTTACGGTGAGGGTGAGGGTTAGGTTTAGGTTGAGGGCTAGGTTGAGGCTGAGGGTTAGGGTTAGGGATAGGGTAAGCGCTAGGGTGAGGGTTAGGGTGAGGGTTAGGTTTAGGGATAGGGTTAGGTTTAGGATTAGTGTTAGTTTGAGGGTGAGTGTGAGGGTTAGGGTTAGGGTTAGGGTTAGGCTTAGAATTAGGGTGAGGATTAGGGGTAGGGTTTGGGTTAGGGTGAGGCTGAGGCTGAGGATTAGGGTTAGGTTTATGCTTAGGGTTAGGCTGAGGGTGAGTGTGGTGGTTAGAATTATAGTTAGGGTTAGGTTAGGCTTAGGTTTAGGGTTATTGTTAGTGTTATGGTTTGGGTTAAGTTTGCAGTGAGGGTGAGGCTGAGGGTGAGGGTATGGTTAGAGTTACGGTTAGGGTTAGGGTTAGTGTTATTGTTAGGTTTAGGGTTAGAGTTACGGTGAGGTTGAGGGTGAGGGTGATGTTAGGGTTAGGGTGAGGTTTAGGGTTAGGGTTTCGGTTAGTGTTAGGGTGACGATGATATTTAGGTTTAGAGTTAGAGTTACGCGGAAGGTTTGGGTGAGGTTAGGTTTATGGTTAGGGTTAGGGATAGAATGAGGATTAGTGTTAGGGTTAGGGTGAGGTGAGGTTTAGTTTGAGGTTTAGGGTTAGGGTTAGGTTTACTATTAGGGTTAGGGTGAGGTTTAGGGTGAGGGTTAGGCTGAGGGTTAGGCTTAGGCTAATGGTTCGACTGAGGGTGATGGAGGGGGTTAAGATTAGGGTTAGGGTGATTGTTTGGGTTAGGGTTAGGGGGAGTTTTAGGGTGAGGGTTAGGGTTAGGTTTAGTGTTAGGGTTAGTGTAAGGATGAGGGTTAGGGTTCAGGTTAGGGTTAGGGTTAGGGTAAGGGTGAGGTTTATGGTTAGGGTTAGGGTTAGGGTTAGATTTATGGTGAGGGTGACGGTGCGGATGAGTGTGAGGTTTAGGGTTAGTCTTACGGTTAGGCTTAGGGTTAGTCTAAGGGTGAGGGTGAGGTTTAGGGATAGGGTGAGTGTTAGGGTTAAGGTTATGGGGGGGTTAGGATGAGGGTTAGTGTTAGGATTAGGTTTAGGGTGATTGCTAGGGTGAGGGTGAGGTTTAGGGTTAGGTTAGGGTGAGGTTTATGGTTAGGGGTAGGGTTAGGTTGACGTTGAGGTTTAGGGTTAGAGTTAGGATTAAGGTGAAGCTGAGGGTGAGGGTTAGAGTTAGGGTTAGGATTAGGATTAGGGTAAGGGTTATGGTGAGTGTGAGTGAAAGAGTTAGGGTTAGGTTTAGGCTTAGGGTTACACTGAGGGTAAGGGTGAGGGTTAGGGTTAGGGTGAGAGTTAGGGTTCAGGTTAAGTTTAGGTTTAGGATGAGGGTTAGTGTTATGTTTAGGTTGAGTGTGAGGTTTAGAGTTAGGTTGAGTGTTAGGGTTAGGGTTAGGGTTGGGGTGAGGGGTAGGATTAGTGTTAGGGTGAGGTTTAGGGTTAGGGTTAGAGTTAGAGTGAGGGTTAGGATGAGGGGAAGGTTTACGGTAATGGTGAGGGTTAGGGTTAGGGTGAGTTTGAGTGTTAGGATTAGGGTTAGGGTTAGGGTTATTTTTAGGGTTACGGTTACGGTGAGGGTGAGAGTGAGGGTTAGGGTTAAGGTTAGGTTCAGGTTTTTAGTGTTAAGGTTAGGGTTAGATTTAGGGTTAGGGTGAGGTTAGGTTTATGGTTAGTGTGAGGGTTAATGTTTGGGTTATGGTGTGCGTTACGGTGAGGGTTGTGGTTAGGGTTTGTGTTAAGATAAGGGTTAGGGTTACACTAATGGTGAGGTTTAGGGTGAGTGTGAGGGTTAGTATTAGGTTTAGGGTTTGGGTGAGTTTCAGGGTTAGGATAAGGGTTAGGGTTAGGGTTATTGTTAGGGTTAAGTTTATGGTGAAGTTGCTGGTGAGGATTAGGGTTAGGGGTATGTTGAAGTTTTTAGTGTTAGGGTTAGGTTTAGAGTTAGGGTTAGGGTGAGGTTAGGGTTAGGGTTAGTGTGAGGCTTAGTGTTTTGGTTAGGGTATGGGTTATGGTGAGGGTTGTGGTTTGGGTGAGGTTTAGGATTAGGGTTAGGGTTATTGTTAGGGTTAGGTTTAGGGTTACGGTTACGGTGAGGGTGAGGTTTAGGGTTAGGTTTAGTGTTAGAGTTAGGGTTATGGTGAGGGTTAGGGTGAGGGTGAGGGTGAGGCATAGTGTTAGAATTAGGATTATGATAAGGGTTAGGGTGAGTGTGAGGGTTAGGTTTAGGGTTAGCCTTAGGGTTAGGCTGAGCATGAGGTTGAGGGTGAGGGTTATTGTTAGGGATAGGGTGAGATTTAGTGTTAGGGTTAGGGTTAGAATTAGGGTTAGGTTGAGGGTGAGGTATAGGGGTAGGGTTAGGGTCAGGGTGAAGTTTAGGGTTAGGGTGAGGGTTAGCGTGGGTGTGACGGTAATGGTAAAGGTGAGGTTTGGACTGAGGGTGAGGGTTATGATAAGGGTGAGGGTTAGGTTTAGGGTGAGGGTTAGGGTTAGGATTAGGGTGAGGGTGAGGGTTAGATTGAGGATTAGTGTTAGGGTTAGTGTGAGCTTTGGGGTGAGAATGAGGTTTAGGGTTAGGTTTAGGGTTAGGATTAATATTATGTTTAGGCTTATGTTGAGGGTTAGGGTAAGGGTGAGGGTAAGGCTTAGTGTTAGGATTAGGATTAGGGTAAGGGTTAGGGTGAGTGTGAAGGTTAGGTTTAGGGTTAGGGTTAGGTTTAGGGTAAGGCTTAGGGTGAGGGTGAGGGTGATGGTTAGGGATAGGGTGAGAGTTTGGGGTAGGGTTTTTGTGAGAGTTAGGGTTCGGGTTAAGTTTAGGGTTAGGGTGAGGGTTAGGGTTAGTGTTACAGTGAGGGTGAGGGTTAGGGTTAGGTTGAGGGTTAGGGTTAGGTTTAGGATTAGGGTGAGGGTTAGGGTTAGGGTTAGCATGAGGTTTAGGCTTAGGGTTAGAGTTAGGGTGAGGTTTAGGATGAGGGTTAGGGTTAAGGTGAGGGTGAGAGTTAGGGTTTTTTTGAGGGTTAGTGTTAGGATTAGGGTTACAGTGAGGGTGAGGGTTATTGTTAGGGTTAGCAATAGGGTTATGGTTACTGTGAGGGTGAGGGTTAGGTTTAGGGTTAGGGTGAGGTTTAGTGTTAGGGTTAGGGTAAGAGTTAGGGTTAGGGTGAGGGTTAGGGTGAGGGTGAGGGTGAAGGTGAGGGTGCGGGTTAGGCTTAGGGTTAGGATTAGGATTAGGGTAAGGTTTAGGGTGAGTGTGAGGGTTAGGGTTACACTTAGGCTTAGGCTTAGGGTTAGGCTGAGAGTGAGGGTGAGGGTGAGGGTTAGGGTTGAGGTGAGGGTTAGGGATAGGTTTAGGGTGAGAATTAGGGTTCGGTTAATTTTAGGGTTAGGTTGAAGGTTAGGGTTAGGATTAGGGTCAGGGTTAAAATTATGGTTGGGGTGAGGGTGAGTGATAGGATTAGGGTTAGGGTTAGGGTTAAGTTTAGGGATAGGATTAATGTTATTGTTAGGGTTAGGGTTAGAGTTATGGTGAGGTTGAGGGTGAGTTTGAGGGTAGGGTTAGGGTTAGATTTAGGGTTAGTTGAAGGGTTAGTTCGAGGGTTAATGTTAGCATTAGTGTTATGGTTAAGGTTAAGGTAAGGTTTAGGTTGAGGTTTAGGGTTAGGGTAAGGATTAGGGTTAGTGTGAGGGTGAGTGTGAGGGTTATGGTTAGGGTTAGGCTTAGGCTTAGGATTAGGCTGAGGGTGAGGGTGAGGGTGAGGATCAGGGTTAGGGTGATGGTTATGGTTAGGGTTAGTGTGAGGGTTAGGATGAGGGTTAGGGGTAGGATTAGGGTTAGGGTGAGGGCTAGGGTGAGGGTGAAGTTTAGGGTAAGTGTTAAGCTTTGGCTTAGGGTTAGGCTGAGCATGAGACTGAGTGTTAGGGTTAGGTATAGGGTGAGGTTTAGTGTTAGTGTTAGGTATAGGGTGAGGTTTAGTGTTAGGGTTAGGGTTAGAGTTAGGGTTAGGTTGAGGGTGAGATTTAGGGGTAGGGTTAGGGACAGGGTGAGGGGTAAGTTTAGGGTGAGGGTGAGGGTGGGGGTGATGGTAATGGTAAAGATGAGAGTTAGGCTGAGGGTGAGGTTTATGGTAAGGGTGAGGGTTAGGTTTAGTGTGAGGGTTAGGGTTAGAGTGAGGGTGAGGTTTAAATTTAGGATTTGTGTTAGGGTTAGTGTGAGGTTCAGGGTGAGGATGAGGGTTAGGGTTAGGGTGAGGGCTAGGGTGAGGGTTCGGGTGAGGGTTACATTCAGGATTAGTGTTAGGGTTAGTGTGAGGTTTAGGGTGAGGATGAGGTTTAGGGTTCGGGTTACGGTTAGGATTAATGTTAGGGTTAGGCTTAAGTTTAGGGTGAGGTTGAGGGTGAGGTTTAGGGTTAGTGTTAGGATTAGGATTAGGTTTAGGGTTAGGGTGAATGTGAGGTTTAGGGTTAGGTTTAGGGTTAGGCTTAGTGTTTGGCTGAAGGTGAGGGTGAGGGTGAGGGTTATGGTTAGGGTGAGTGTTAGGGTTAGGGTGAGAGTTAGGGTTCAGGTTAAGTTTAGAGTTAGGGTGAGTGTTAGGGTAAGGTTAAATTGAGGGTGAGGGTTAGGGTTAGGTTGAGGGTTAGGGTTAGGTTTAGTTTTAGCGTTAGGGTGAGGGTGAGGGTGAGGGGTAGGTTTATTGTTAGGGTGAGGATTAGGATGAGGGTTAGCATTAGGATTAGGGTTAGGGTGAGGGTTAGGGTGAGGGTGAGGTTTAGGGGTAGGTTTAGGGTGATGTTTAGGGTTAGGTTTAGGGTTAGGGTTAGGGTGAAGTTGAGGTTTAGGTTTAGAATTAGCGTTAGAGTGAAGCTGAGGGTGAGGGTTAGGGTTAGGGTTAGTCTTAGAGTTAGGTTTACGGTGAGGGTTAGGGTGAGGTTGAGGGTAAGGCTTAGTGTTAGGATTAGGATTAGGTTAAGTGTTAGGGTGAGTGTGAGGGTTAGGGTTAGGGTTATGGTTACGCTTAGGGTGAGGGTGACGGTGAGTGTTAGGGTTAGGGTGAGAGTTTGGGGTAGGGTTAGGGTGAGAGTTAGGGTTCGGGTTAAGTTTAGGGTCAGAGTGACGGTTAGGTTTAGGGTTACATTGAGGGTGAGGGTTAGGGTTAGGGTTAGGTTGAGGGTTAGGATTTGGCTTAGGATCAGGGTGAGGGTTAGTGTAAGTGTTAGGGTGAGGGTGAGGATGAGGTTTAGGGTTAGGGTTAGGGTTTGGGTGAGGGCTAGGGTGAAGTTGAGAGGTAGGGTTAGGGTTAGGGTGAGGTATAGGGTTAGGTTTAGGGTTAGGGTGAGGGTTAGGATGAGGGTTATGTTTAAGATGTGGGTGAGAGTTAGGGTTATGTTGAGGGTTAGGTTTAGGATTAGGGTTACAGTGAGGGTGAGGGTTATTGTTAGGGTTAGGTTTAGGGTTATTTTTACTGTGAGGGTGAGGGTTAGGGTTAGGGTTAGGGTGAGGTTTTGTCTTAGAAAAAGGTTTAGTGTTAGGGTTAAGGTGAGCGTGAGGTTTAGGTTTAGAGTTAGGGTAAAGGTGAGGCTAAGGTTGAGGTTTTGGTTTAGGTTTAGTGTTAGAGTTAGGGTGAGGGTTAGGGTGAGGGTGAGAATTAGCCTTAGGGTTAGGATTAGGATTAGGGTAAGGGTAAGGTTGATTGTGAAGGTTAGGGTTACGTTTAGGCTTAGGCTTAGGGTTAGGCTGAGTGAGGGTGAGGGTGAGGGTTAAGGTTAAGGTGAGAGTTGGGTTTAGGTAAGGTGAGAGTTAGGGTCAGGTTAAGGTTAGGGTTATGGTGAGGGTTAGGGTTAGGATTAGGGTTAGGGTGAGGGCTAGGTTGAGGATGAGGTTTAGGGTTAGTGTTAGGGTAAGGTTTAGGTTTAGGGTTAGGGTTTGGGTTAGGGTTAGGATGAGGGTTAGGGTTAAAATTATGGTTGGGGTGAGGGTGAGTATTAGGATTAGGTTTAACGTTAGGGTTAGGTTTAGGGATAGGATTAGTGTTATTGTTAGGGTTTGGGTTAGAGTTATGGTGAGAGTGAGGGTGAGGGTGAGGTTGAGGGTTTGGGTTAGATTTAGGGTTAGTTGAAGGGTTGGTTCGAGGGTTAATATTAGTGTTAGTGTTAGGGTTAAGGTTAAGGTTAGGTTTAGGTTTAGGGTTAGGGTTAGGCTGAGGATTAGGGTTAGGGTGAGGGTGAGTGTGAGGCTTAGGGTTAGGATTAGGCTTAGGATTAGGCTGAGGGTGAGGGTGGGGATGAGGATTAGTGTTAGGGTGATGGATATGATTAGGGTTAAGGTGAAGGTTAGGATGAGGTTTAGTGTTAGTATTAGAGTTAGGGTGAGGGCTAGGGTGAGGGTGAAGTTTAGAGTAAGGGATAAGCTTAGGCTTAGGGTTAGGCTGAGCATGAGGTTGAGGGTGAGGGTGAGGTTTAGGGATAGGGTGAGGTTTAGTGTTAGGGTTAGGGTTAGAGTTAGGGTTCGGGTGAGGGTGAGGTTTAGGGGTAGGGTTAGGGTCAGGGTGAGGGGTAGGGTTAGGGTGGGCGTGTCGGTAAGTGTAAGGTGAGAGTTAGGCTGAGGGGGAGGGATATGGTAAGGGTGAGGGTTAGGTTTAGGGTGAGGATGAGGGTTAGGGTTAGGGTGAGGGCTAGGGTGAGGTGAGGGTGAGGGTTAGATTGAGGATTAGTGTTAGGGTTAGTGTGAGGTTTAGGGTGAGGATGAAGTTTAGGGTTAGGGTTAGGGTTAGGATTAATGGTAGGGTTCGGTTTAAGGCAAGGGTGAGGGTGAAGGTGAGGTTTAGGGTTATTGTTAGGATTAGGATTAGGGTTAGGGTGAGTGTGAGGTTTAGGGTTAGTTTTAGGGTGAGTCTTAGTGTTTGGCTGAAGATGAGGGTGAGGGTGAGGGTTATGGTTAGGGTGAGTGTTAGGGTTAGGGTTAGGGTGAGAGTTAGGTTTCACGGTAACTTTAGGGTTAGGCTGAGGGTAAGGGTAAGGGTAAATTGAGGGTGAGGGTTAGGGGTAGGTTGAGGGTTAGGGTTAGATTGAGGGTGAGGGTGAGGGTGAGAGTGAGGGTTAGGGTTAGGGTTAGGGTGAGGTTTTGATAAGGGTTAGGGTTAGGATTAGGGTTAGTGTGAGGGCTAGGGTGAGGGTGAGGTTTAAGGTAAAGGTTAGGGTGAGGTGTACGGTTAGGTTTAGGGTTAGGGTTAGAGTGAGGGTGAGGTATAGTGTTAGAGTTAGCGTTAGGGTGAGGTTGAGGATGAGGGTTAGGGTTAGGGTTAGTGTTATAGTTAGGGTTACGGTGAGGGTTAGGGTGAGGTTGAGGGTAAGGCTTAGTGTTAGGATTAGGATTAGGGTAACTTTTAGGGTGAGTGTGAGGGTTAGGGTTAGGCTTAGGGTTAAGTTTAGGGTGAGGCTGAGGGTGAGAGTTAGGGTTAGGGTGAGATTTAGGGATAGGGTTAGGGTGAGAATTAGGGTTCGGGTTAAATTTAGGGTCAGAGTTACGGTTAGGGTTAGGGTTACATTGAGGTTGAGGATTAGGGTTAGGTTGAAGGATAGGGTTAGGCTTAGTATTAGATTGAGGATTAGTGTAAGTGTAAGGGTGAGGGTTAGGATGAGGATTAGCATTATGATTAGGGTTCGGGTGAGAGCTAGGGTGTGGGTGAGTGTTAGGATTTGTGTTCGGGTGAGGTTTAGGGTTAGGATTAGGGTTATTTTTATGCTGAGGGTGAGGCTGGGGGTGAGGATTAGGGTTAGGGTAATGGTTAGGGTGAGGGCTAGGGTGAGGGTGAGGGTAAGGGTAAGGGTTAGGCTTACGCTTAGGTTTAGGCTGAGTGTGAGGTTGAGGGTGAGTGTTAGGGTTAGGGTGGTGGTTAGGTTTACGGTTAGGGTGAGGGTTAGGATGAGGTTGAGGGTTAGGGTGAGTATGATGGTAAGGGTAAACCTCACGTTGAGGCTGAGGGTGAGGATTAAGATAAGGGTGAGGGTTAGGATTAGGTTTAGTGTTAGTGTTAGGGTTAGAGTGAGGGTTCGATTGAGCATTAGGGTTAGGGTTTCGGTTAGTGTGAGGTTTAGGGTGAGGATGAGGGTTAGGTTTAGGGTGAGGGTGAGAGTTAGAATTAGTGTTAGGTTGAGTGCTTGGGTGAGGGTTAGGGATAGGTTTAGGTTTACGATTTGGATTAGGGTGAGGTTGAGTGTGAGGGTTAGGGTTAGGGTTAGGGTTAGGCTTAGGGTTGGAGTGAGGGTTAGTGTTAGGTTTTGGGTTAGGGTTAGGTTGAGGCTGAGGCTGAGGGGTATGGTTAGGGTTAGGATTAGGGTTAGGGTTAGTGTTATTGTTAGGGTTAGGGTTCGAGTTTCGGTGAAGATGAAAGTACGGGTGAGGGTTAGGTTTAGGGTTAGGGTGGGGTTTAGGGTTAGGTTTAGTGTTAGGGTGAAGGTGAGGGTGAGGTTTACTGTTAGATATAGGGTTAGGGTGAGGGTTAGGGTGAGGGTTAGGGTTAGGGTTAGTGTTAGGGTTAGGGTGAGGATGAGGTTTAGGGTTAGATATAGGGTTAGGGGGAAGGTTAGGGTTAGGGTTAGGGTTAGGATTGCGGTTAGGGTGAGGTTTAGGGTTAGGGTTAAAGTTAGGGTTAGAATTACAGTGAGGGTGAGGGTGCAGATTAGTGTGAGGTTTAGGGTTAGAGTTAGGTTTAGGGTTAGGCTGAGTTTTAGGGTTAGGGTTAGTGTTAGAATTAGGGTTATGGTGAGGGTTAGGGTGAGTGTGAGGGTAAGGCTTAGTGTTAGGATTAGGATTAGGGTAAGGGTTATTGTGAGTGTGAGGGTTAGGGGTAGGGATAGTGTCAGGCTTAGGGTTAGGCTGAGCATGAGTTTGAGTGTGAGCGTTAGGGTTAGGGCTAGGGTGAGGTTTAATTTTAGGGTTAGGGTTAGAGTTAGGGTTAGGTTGAGGGTGAGGTTTAGGGATAGGTTTCAGGTCAGTGTGAGGGTTAGGGTTAAGGTGAGGGTTAGGGTGAGAGTCAGGGTGAGGGTTAGGCTTAGGGTGAGAGTTAGGGTTCCGGTTAAGTTTAGGGTTAGGGTGAGGATTAGGTTAAGTTTTACAGTGAAGGTGAGGATTAGTGTTAGGTTGAGGGTTAGGGTTAGGGTTATTGTTAGGGTGAGGGTTAGGATGAGGTTTAGGGTTAGGATAAGGTTATGGTGAGGGCTAGGGTGAGGGTGAGGTTTAGGGTTAAGGTTATTGTGGGGTTTAGGTTTAGGTTTAGGGTTAAGGTTAGCGTTAGGGTGAGGGTTGGATTGAGGACTAGGGTTCGGATTAGGGTTAGTGTTAGGTTTTGGGTGAGCATGAGGGTTAGGGTTAGGGTGAGGTTGAGGTTTAGAATTAGGCTTATGGTGACTGCTAGGGTGAGAGTTAGGATGAGGGTGAGGGTGGGGATGAGGATTAGGGTTAGACTTAGAGTTATTGTTAGGGTGAGGGTGAGTTTTAGGGTTAGAGTTAGGTTTGGGGGGAGGGTTTGGGTGAGGTTTAATGTTAGGGATAGTGTTAGGGTTAGGGTGAGGGTGAGGGTTAGGTTGAGGTTTAGGGATAGTGTTAGGTTTAGGATTAGGGTTAGGGTGAGCATGAGTATGAGGGTTAGGTTTAGGGTTTGGCTTAGGCTTAGGGTTAGGGTGAGGGTGAGGGTGCGGGTGAGGATTAGGGTTAGGGTGATGGTTAGGGTTACGTTTAGTGTTATTGTCAGGGTTAGGGTTTGAGTTCCGGTGAAGGTGAGGGTGGGGGTGAGGGTTAGGCTTAGGGTTAGGGTGGAGTTTAGAATTAGGGTTAGTTTTCGAATGAGGGTGAGGTTTAGGGTTAGATATAGGGTTAGGGTGAGGGTTAGGGTTAGGGTTAGGGTTAGGGTTAGGGTGAGGGTGAGGGTTAGGGTTAGGTTTAAGGTTAGGCTTAGGGTGAAGTTTAGGGTTAGGGTTAGGGTTAGGGTTAGGGTGAGGGTGAGGGTTAGGGTTAGGTTTAAGGTTAGGCTTAGGGTGACGTTTAGTGTTAGGGTTAGAGTTAGGGTTAGAATTTCGGTGAGGGTGAGGGTGCGGGTGAGTGTGAGGTTTAGGGTTAAGTTTATGGTTAGGCTTAGGTTTATGCTTAGGGTTAGGCTGAGAGTGAGGGTGAGTGTGAGGTTTAGGGTTAGGGTGAGGGTTAGGGTTAGGGTTATGGGGTGGGTTAGGATGAGGGTTAAGGTTAGGATTAGGGTTAGGGTGAGGGTTAAGTTTATGGTTAGGGTTAGGGTGAGGTTTAGGTTTAGGTTTAAGGTTAGGGTTAGGGTTAGGTTGAGGTTTAGAGTTAGAGTTAGTGTTAGGGTGAGGGTGAGGTTTAGGGTTAGAGTTAGGTTTAGGGTGAAGGCTAGGTTGAGGGTTAGCTTTAGGGTTAGTGTTAGGGTTAGGTTTAGAGTGAGTGTTAGGGAGAGGGTTTGGGTTAGGTTTAGGGTTAGGCTTAGGCTGAGAGTAAGGGTGAGGTTGAGGGTCAGAGTTACGGTTAGTGGGAGGGTTAGGATGAGTGTTAGGGTTAGGATTAGGGTTAAGGTAAGGACTAGGGTGAGGTTGAGGTTTAGGGTGAGGTTTAGCTTTAGGGTTAGGGTTAGGGATAGGGTCAGGTTGAGGTTTAGGGTTAGAGTTATGGTTAGGGTGAGGCTGAGTTTGAGGATAAGGTTTAGGGTTACAGTTAGAATTAGGGTGAGGTTTAGAGTGAGGGTGAGGGTTAGGGTTAGGGTTAGGTTTAGTGTGAGATTTAGGGTTAGGGTTAGGGTTAAGGTGAGGGTGAGGGTTAGGGTGATTGTTAGGGTTTTAGGGTTGGGGTGAGGGTTAAGGTTATGTTTAGGTTTAGGTTTAGGATTAGGGCTAGGGTGAGGGCTAGGGTGAGGCTGAGGGTTAGGTTTAGCATTAGGGTGAGGCTTATGGTTAGGGTTAATTTTAGAGTTACGGTGAGTGTTAGGTTAGGGTTATGGTGAGGGTGAGGTTTAGGGTTAGATTGAGGGTTAGGGTTAGGGTTAGGGTGAGTTTTAGTGTTAGGGTTAGAATTAGGGTTAGGGGGAGGGTGAGGTTTAGGGTTAGAGTTAGGGTTAGGGTAAGGTTTAGGGTGAGTGTTAGGGTTAGGGTTATGGTGAGGGTTTGGGGTAGTGTTAGGGTTACGGTGAGGGTGAGGGTTAGGGATAGAGTTAGGGTAAGTTTTAGTGTTATTGTTAGGGTTAGTGTTAGAGTTACAGATAGTGGGAGGGCGAGGGGGAGGTTTAGGGATAGAGTGAGTTTTAGGGTTATGGTTAGGGTTAGGGTGAGGGTGAGCGTGAAATTTAGGGTTAAAGTTAGGGTTAGGTTGAGGGTTATGGTGTGCGTTAGGGTAAGGGTTAGTGTAATCGTTAGGGTGAGGGATAGGATGAGGGTTAAGTTTAGGGTTTGGGTGAGATTTAAGGTTCGGATTAAAGTGAGGGTTAGGGTTAGGGTTAGGTTTAGGGTTAGGGATAGGATTAGGTTTAGGGTGAGGGTTATGTTTAGGGTTAGGATGAGTGTTAGTTTGAAGTTTAGGGTTAGGATTAGGGTTAGGGTGTGGGCCAGGGTGAGGGCGAGGTTTAGGGTTAGGGTTCAGTTGAGGTTTAGGGTTAGGGTTGCGGTGAGGGTGAGGGTTAGGCTGAGGGTTAGGGTTATGGTGAGGGTGTGGATTAAGGTTAGGGTAAGGTTTAGGGATAGGATGAGGGTTAGGGGGAGGGTGAGGGTTAGAATTAGGGTTAGAGTTAGGATTATAGTTAGTGTTATGGTTATCGTTATGTTTGCAGTGAGGGTGAGGCTGAGAGTGAGGGTTATTGATAGGATTAGTGTTAGGGTTAGGTTTTGGGTTAGGATTAGTGTTATTGTTAGGGTTAGGGTTAGAGTTATGGTGAGGGTGAGGGTGAGGGTAAGGGTGAGAGTTAGGGTTAGTGTTAGGGTGAGGTTTAGGGTTAGGGTTAGGATTAGCGTTAGGGTGAGGCTGAGGGTGAGGGTTCCTGTTAGGGTTAGGGGGAGGTTTAGGGTGAGGGTTAGTGTTAGGGTTAGTGTTAGGGTTAGGGTTAGGGTGAGGTTTAAGTTGAGGTTTACGGTTAGGGTTACAGTTAGGGTTAGGGTGAGGGTGAGGGTGAGGGTGAGTGTGAGGGTTCCTGTTAGGGTTAGGCTTAGGCTTAGGTTTAGGCTGAGTGTGAGGTTGGGCGTGAGGATTAGGGTTTGGGTGATGGTTAGGGTTAGGGTTAGGTTGAGGGTTAGGATGAGGGTTAGGGTTAGGATTAGTGTTAGGGTGAGGGCTAGGGTGAGGTTGAGGATTAGGTTTAGGTATAGGCTTAGGCTTAGTGTTAGTCTGAAGGTGAGGTTGAAGGTGTGGGTTAGTGTTTGGGTGATGGTTAGGTTTAAGGTTAGAGTGAGGGTTCGGGTGAGGGTTAGGGTTAAAGTGAGGGTGATGTTAAGCCTAAAGGTGAGGGTATGGCTGAGGGTGAGGGTTAAGATAAGGGTAAGGGTTATTGTTAGCGTGAGGTTTAGGGTAAGGGTTACGGTTAGGGTAGGGTGAGGGTGAGGGTTACATTGAGAATCAGGGTTAGGGTTAGTGTGAGGTTTAGGGTGAGGATGAGGGTTAGGTTTAGGGTGAGGGTTAGGGTTAGAATTAGGGTTAGGGTGAGGGGTAGGGTGAGCTTTAGGTTTAGGGTTAGGGTTAGGTTGAGGTTTAGGTTTAGGTTGAGGGTTAAGATTAGTGTGAAAGTTAGTTTTATGGTTAGGGTTAGTGTAATGGTGAGGGTAAGTGTTAGGGTGAGGGTTAGGGTTAGAGTTCTTTTTAGGGTTAGGGTTAGGGTTACCCTTACCGTGAGGCTGAGGTTTAGGGTTAAGTTTAGGGTGAGGTTTAGGATTAGGGTTAAGGTTAGAGTTTGGGTTAGGACTAGGATTAGGATTAGGGTGAAGGCTAGGTTGAGGGTGATGGTTAGGATTAGGGTTAGGCTTAGGATTAGGGTGAGGGTGAGGGTGAGTGTGTGGGTTAGGGTTAGGTTTAGGGTTGGGCTTAGGGTTAGGCTAAGGGTAATGTTGAATGTGAGGGTTAAGGTTAGGTGAGGGTTAGGTTTAGGGTTAGGGTGAGGGTTAGCATGAGGGTTAGGTTTAGGATGAGGGTTAGGGTGAGGATTAGGATTTGGATGAGGGCTAGCGTTAGGGTGAAGGTTAGGGTGAGGGTTACGGTGAGGTTTAGGTTTCGGATTAGGTTTATGGATAGGGTGAGGTTTAGGGTTAGAGTTACGGTGAGGGTCAGGTTTAGGGTTAGGTTGAGGGTTAGAATTAGGTTTACGGTTAGGAGGGTTAGGTTTAGGGTGAGGGTGAGGGTTAGGATGAGGGTTAGGGATACAATTACGGTTAAGGTGAGGGCTGGGGTGAGTGTGAGGGTAAGTGTAAGGGTTAGGGTGAGGTTTAGGGTTAGAGGTAGGGGTAGGTTTAGGTTTTAGTTTAGGGTTCAGGTTAGGGTTAGGCTTAGGGTGAGGGCTAGGGTGAGGGTGATGTTTTAGGTTAGGGTTAGGGTGAGGGTGAGGCTGAGCTTTAGGGTTAGAGTTAGGGTTAGGGTGAGGGACAGCGTGAGTTTTAGGTTTAGGGTTAGTGTTAGGGTTAGGGTTAGGGTGAGGGTTAGGGTTAGGGTGAAGGTTAGGTTTAGGGTTAGGATTGGGTTTACGGTTAGGGTGAGGGTGAGTGTGACGGTTAGGGTTAGGGTTAGTGTTAGGCTTAGTGAAACGCTGAGCATGAAGGTGAATGGGAGGGTTAGGGTGAGATTGAGGTTTAGGGTTAGAGTTAGTGTTAAGGTGAGGGATAGTGTGATGGTTAGTGTTAAGTTTAGGGTTAGGGTTAGGTTTAGAGTGAGGGTTAGGGTGAGGGTTAGGGTTAGTATAGGGTTAGGGTTAGGATTAGGGTTTTGGTGAGGGTGAGGATGAGGGTGAGGGTTAGGGTTAGGGTTCGGGTTAGGGTTAGCATTTAGGTGAGAGTTAGGTTTCGGGTTAAGTTTAGGGTCAGGGTGAGGGTTAGGGTTAGGGTTATGGTGAGGGTGAGGGTTAGAGTTAGGGAGAGGGTTAAGGTTAGGATTAGGGTTAGGGTGAGTGTAAGGGTTAGGGTTAGAGTAATAGTTAGGATGAGGATTAGGGTTAGGATTATGTTTAGGGTGAAGGCTAGGGTGAGGGTGAGGGTTAGGGTTAGTGTTAGGGTGAGGTTTAGCGTTTGTGTGAGGGTTAGGGTCAGTGTTAGGATGAGGGTTAGGGTTACGGTGAGGGTTAGGGTTAGGGTTAGGGTGAGGGTTAGGGTTAGGAATAGTGTTAGGGTGAGGGTGAGGTTTAGGATTAGGGTTAGGGTTAGGATTATTGTTATTGTTATGATTATGGTGACATTGCAGTGAGGGGGAGGCTGAGGAAGAGATTTATGGATAGGATTAGGGTTAAGGTTAGTTTTAGGGTTAGGATTAGTGTTATTGTTAGAGTTAAGGTTAGAGTTAATTGAGCGTGAAGGTGAGGGTAAGGGTGAGGATTAGGGTTAGGCTTAGGGTTAGGTTTAAGTTGAGGGTGAGTGTGAGGGTTAGGGTTAGTGTTAGGGTTAGGCTTAGGGTTAGGGTGAGGGTTAGGACTAGGGTTTGGTTTAGGGTGATGGTGAGGTTTAGGGTTAGGGTGAGGTTTAGGGTTAGGTTTAGGGTGAGGTTTAGGATGAGGGTTAGGGATACAATTAGGGTTAAGGTGAGGGCTGGCGTGAAGGTTAGGGTAAGTGTCAGGGTTAGGGTAAGGTTTATAGTTAGGGGTAGGGTGAGGGTGAAGGTGTGGTTAAGGGTTAGGGTTTGGTTCAGGGTGAGCTTTTGGGTTATGGCGAGGGTGTGGGTTAGGTTTGGATTGAGGGTTATTGTGAGGACTAAGGTGAGGGTTAGGGTTAGGGTTAGGGTGAGGGTTAGGTTGAGGTTTAGGTTTAGGGTTAGGGTTAGGCTTAGGATTAGGGTTAGTGTGAGGGTGAGTGTAAGGGTTAGGGTTAGGGTTATCCTTAGGTTTAGGGTTAGGCTGAGGGTGAGTTTGGGGATGAGGCTTAGGTTTAGAATGATGGTTCGGGGTATGGTTAGGTTGAGTGTTATGATGAGGGTTAGGGTTAGGATTTGAGTTAGGGTGAGGGCTAGGGTGAGTGTGAAGTTGAAGTTTAGGTTTAGGTTTAGGCTTAGGGTTAGGCTGTGGCTGAATGTGAGGGTGAGGGTTATGGTTAGGGTGATGGTTAGTGTTACAGTAAGGGTGAGGGTTAGGATGAGGGTTAGGATTAGGGTGAGGGTTAGAATGAGGGTGACACTAAGAGTAAAGGTGAGGGTTAGGATGAGGGTTAGGGTTAGCATTAGGGTTAGGGTGAGGGCTAGGGAGAGGGTGAGGGTTAGGTTTAGGGTCATGGTTAGGTTTACAGTTAGGGTGACTGTTAGGATGATGTTTAGGGTGAGGGTGAGGATGATGGTAAGGGTAAAGGGGAGGTTTAGGCTGAGGGTGAGGGTTAAAATAAGGTTGAGGGTTACAGATAGGTTTAGTTTTAGGGTTAGGGTTAGGGTTAGGGTGATGGTTAATTAAATGATTAGGGTTAGGTTTAATGTGAGGTTTAGGGTGAGGAATTGGGATAGGGTTAGGTTGAGGGTGAGGGTTAGAATTAGGCTTAGGGTGAGGGCTAGGGTGAGGGTGAGGGTTAGGGTTAGAGTTAGGGTTAGGGTGAGGTTTAGGATTAGGGTGAGGGTGAGGGTTAGGGTTAGTGTAAGGGTTAGTGTTAGGGTTAGGGTTAGGGTGAGAGTAAGTGTTAGGGTGAGGGTTATGGTTAGGGTGAGGGTTAGGGTTAGGGTTATCGTTAGGGTTAGGGTTAGGTTTACGTTTATAGTGTGGGTTAGTGTGAGGGTTAGGGTTAGCGTTAGAATGAGGTTTAATGTTAGGTTTAGATTTAGAGTTAGGGTTAGGTTGAGGGTGAGGTTTAGGTGTAGAGTTAGGGTTAGGGTGAGGGTTAGGTGAGTTTTAGGGTTAGGGTAAGGGTTAGGGTTGGGGTGACAGTAAGGGCAAACTTGAGGGTTAGGCTGAGGGTAATGGTTACGGTCCGGTGAGGGTTAGGGATATGGTGAGGGTTAGGGTTATGGGAAGGATGTGGGTGAAGGTTAGATTGAGGATTAGTGTTACGGTTAGTGTGAGGTTTAGGGTGAGGATGAGGGTTAGGGTTAGGGTGAGGTGTAGGGTGAGCGTGAGGGTTAGTGTCAGGGTTAGGGTGAGGTTTAGGGTTAGGGTGATGGTTAGATGTAGTGTGAGGGTTAGTGTTAGGGTTAGGGTTAGTGTTAGGGTGAGGGTAAGTGTTAGAGTGAGGGTTACGGTTAGGGTGAGGGTTATGGATAGGTAGAGGTTTAGGGTTAGGTTTAGGGTTATTGTTATGTTTAGTGGTAGGCTTATGGTTACAGTTAGGGTGATGCTGAGGGTTAGGTTAGGGTTACGATGAGGTTTAGCTTTAGGGTTAGGGTGAGAGTTAGGGTTAGGTTGAGAGTGAGGTTTACAGCTAGAATTAGCGTTAATGTTACGGTTAGGGTGAGGGTGAGGTTTAGGGTTAGGCTTAGGCTTAGGCTTAGGCTTAGGCTTAGGCCGAGCATGAGGGTGAGGGTTAGGGTTAGGGTTAGGGTGAGGGGTAGTGTTAGGGTTAGGGTGATGGTTACGATGAGGTTTAGGGTTAGGATTAGGGTTAGGGTGAGGGCTAGGCTGAGGTTTAGGGTGAGGGTTAGGTTTAGGGATAGGGTTAGGTTAGGATTAGGGGTAGGGTGAGAGTGAGGGTGAGGGAGAGGATTAGGGTTAGGGTTACCATTAGGCTTAGGGTTATGGTGAGGTTTAGGGTTAGGTTTTGGGTTAGTGTGAGGGTGAATCTGAGGATTAGTGTTAGGTTTAGGGTTAGGGTTAGGGTTAGATTGAGGGTTAGGCTTAGGGTTAGAGTGAGGGTTACGATGAGGGTTACAGATAGGGTGAGGGTTAGGCTTAGGGTTAGGCTGAAGGTGAGTGTGAGGGTTTGGTTAAGGGTTTGGGTTAGGGTGAGGGAGAGGCTGAGCATTACTATTAAGTTTATGGTTAGGCTTAGGGTTAGGTTTAGGGTTAGGGCTAGCGTTAGGTTGAGGGTTTGGGTTTGGGTTAGGGTTAGGGTTAGGTTTAGGATTTTGGTGAGGATGAGGTTTAGGGTTAGAGTTAGGGTTAGGGGCAGAGTTAAGGTGAGGTTTAGGGTTAGGTTTAGTGTTAGGGTGAGGGTGAGGGTGGGGGTTAGTTTGCGATTTAGGGATAGGGTTATGTTTAGGACTAGGGATAGGGTGAGGGTGAGGGTGTGGGTTAGCCTTAGGCTCAGGGTTAGCCTGAGGGTGAGGGTGGGGGTGAGGATCAGGGTTATTTTTAGGGTTAGGTTTAGGGTTAGGCTGAGTGTGAGTGTGGATGTGAGCATTAGGTTTAGGGAGATAGTTCGGGTTATGGTTAGTGTTATTGTTAGTGTCAAGGTTATAGTTACAGTGAGTTTGAGGGTGAGGGTGAGGTTTAGGGTTAGGGTTTGGGTGGGGTTTAGGGTTAGGGTTAGGGTGAGGGTGAGGTTTCGGTTTAGATATAGGGTTAGGTAGAGGGTTAAGGTGAGGGTTAGGGATCGGGTTAGTGTTAGGGTTAGGGTGAGGTTGAGGGTTAGGTTGAGGTTTAGGGTTAGGGTTAGTGTTAGTGTTAGCTTTAGGTTGAGAGTTAGGGGGAGGTTTAGGGTTAGGGTTAGGGTTAGGTTAGCATTAGCATTAAGATGTGGGTGCGGTTTAGTGTTAGAATTAGGATTCGGGTAAGGCTGAGGTTGAGGTTTAGGTTTAGGGTTAGTGTTAAGGTTAGGGTTAGGGTGAGGGTTAAGGTAAGGGTGTGGGTTAGGGTTAGGGTTAGGATTAGGGTTATGGTTAGGGTGAGTGTGAGGGTTAGGATTAGGCTTAGGCTTAGCCTTAGGTTTAAGCTGATTGTGAGGGTGAGGTTTCGAGGTAAAGTTAGGTTTAGGGTGAGGGTTAGGTTGAGGATTAGGGTTAGGGTGAGGGTTAGGGTTAGGGTTAGGGTGAGGGTTAGTTTGAGGTTTAGGGATAAGGTGAGGTTTAGGACTAGGGTTAGGGTGAGGGTGAGGGTGAGGGTTAGGCTTAGACTTAGGGTTGGCTGAGGGTGAGGGTGGGAGGTGAGGATTAGGGATAGTTTTAGGGTTAGGTTTAGGTTTAGGCTGAGGGTGAGGGTGGCGGTGAGCATTAGGGTTAGGGTGATGTTTCGGGTTAGGGTTAGTGTTATTGTTAGGGTTAGGGTTAGAGTTACAGTGATGGTGAGATTGCGGTTGAGGGTTAGGTTTAGGGTTAGAGTGGGGTTTAAGGTTAGGGTAAGGGTTAGGTTTAAGGTTAAATATAGGGTTAGGGAGAGGGTTAGGGTGAGGGTTAGGGATAGGTTTAGTGTTAGGTTTAGGGTTATGGTTACTGTGAGGGTGAGGGTGAAGTTTAGGTTAGGGTCAGGGTGAGGATTAGGGTTTGGGTTTGGGTTAGAGTGAGGGTTAGGGTGAGGGTGAGGTTTAGGGATAGAGTTAGGGTTAGGGTGTGGGTTAGGTTTAGGTTTAGGGTTAGTGTTATTCTTAGTGTTAGGGTTAGGTTGAGAGTTAGGGGGAGGGTTAGGGTTATGGTTAGTGTTAGGTTAGGATGTGGTTGAGGTTTAGTGTTAAAATTGGGGTTAGTATGAGGCTGAGGTTGAGGGTTAGGTTTAGGGTTAGGATTAGGGTTAGGGTGAGGGTGAGGGTTAGGTTTAGGGTTAGGATAAGGATTAGGGTTAGTGTTAGGCTAAGTGTGTGGGTTAGGGTTAGGGTCAGTGTTAGCCTTAGGTTTAGGCTGAGGGTGAGGGTGAGGGTGAGGGTTAGGTTTAGGGTGAGGGTTAGGTTTAGGTTGAGGGTGAGGTTTAGTTTTAGGTTTAGGGTTAGAGTTAGGGTTATGGTGAGGGTGAGGTTTAGGGGTAGAATTAGAGTTAGCGTGAGTGTTATGGTTAGGGGAAGGGTGTGGGTGAGGGTTAGATTGAGGATTAGCTTTAGAGTGAGGGCTAGGGTGAGGGAGAGTGTTAGCATTTGGGTTAGTGTGAGGTTTAGTATTAAGGTTAGGCTGAGGGTGAGGGTGGGGGTGAGGATTAGGGATAGTGTTAGGGTTCGGTATAGGGTTGGGCTGAGGGTGAGGGTGGCGGTGAGCATTAGGGTTAGGGTGATGTTTTAGGTTAGTGTTAGTGTTATTGTTAGGGTTAGGGTTAGAGTTACAGTGAGGGTGAGGGTGCGGGTGAGGGTTAGGGTTAGGATTAGGGTGGGGTTTAGGGTTAGGGTTAGGGTTATGGTGAGTGTAAGGTTTAGGGTTAGATATAGGGTTAGGGAGAGGGTTAAGGTGAGGGTTAGGGATAGGGTTAGTGTTAGGGTTAGGGTGAGGTTGAGGGTTAGGTTGAGGTTTAGGTTTAGGGATAGGGTTAGTGTTAGTGTGAGGGTTAATGTTAGGGTTAGGGTTAGTGTTAGGGTGAGGTTAAGTGTTAGGGTGAGGGTTTAGGTTAGGGTGAGGATTATGGTTAGGATGAGGGTTAATATTAGGGTTAGGGCTATTGTTAGGGTTAGGTTTAGGGTTACGGTTACTGTGAGGGTTAGGGTTAGGGTAAGGGTTAGGGTTGGGGTTTGGGTTAGGGTGAGGGTGAGGCTGAGGACTAGGGTTACGTTTAGGGTTAGGTTTAGGTTTAGGGTTAGGGTTAGGGTAACAGTGAATGTTAGGGTTAGGCCTAGGGTTAGGCTTAGGTTTAGGCTGAATGGGAGGGTGGGGTGAGGATTAGGGTTAGAGTTAGGGTTTAAATTAGGGTTATTTTTAGTGTTATGTTTTGGGTTAAGTTTGCAGTGAGGGTGAGGCTGAGGGTGAGGGTTATGGCTAGGGTTAGGCTTAGGCTTATGGTTAGACTGAGGGTGATCTTGGAGTTTAGGAATAGGTTTTGGGTGATGGTTAGGATTAGGGTTAGGGTGAGGGTTATGATGAGGGTTAGGGTTAGGATTAGGTTTAGGGTGAGGGCTAGGGTGAGGGTGAGTGTTAGGGTTAGGCTTTGGCTTAGGCTTAGGTTTAGGCTGAGGTTGAGTGTGAGGGTGAGTTTTAGGGTTAGGATGATGGATAGGGTTAGGTTTAGGGTGAGTGTTTGGATGAGGGTTAGGTTTAGGGTCAGAGTTAGGGTGAGGGTGAGGGATAGATTGAGCATTAGGGTTAGGGTTAGTGTGAGGTTTAGAGTGAGGATGAGGGTTAGGGTTAGGGTGAGGTTTAGGGTTAGGGTGAGAGTTTGGGTTACTGTGAGGGTTAGTGTGAGAGTTAGGGTTAGTGTTAGGGTGAGGGTAAGTGTTTGGGTTAGGGTTAGGGTTAGGTTTAGGATTAGGGTTAGGCTGACGGTTAGGGTTAGGGTTTGGGTAAGGGTGTAGGTGAGGCTGAGGTTTAGGGTTAGGGTTAGGGTTAAGGTTAGGATTATGGTGAGGGTTAGGGTTAGGGTTAGGCTTAGGTCTAGGGTTAGGCTGAGGGTGAGGGTGAGCGTGCGGGTGCGGGTTAGGTTTAGGGTTAGGGTTAGGGTTTGGTTCATTGTTAGTGTTATGATTAGGGATAAGTTTGCGGTGAGGGTGAGGCTGAGGGTGAGTGTTATGGTTAGGGTCAGGTTTAGTGTTAGGGTTAGGGTTAGTATTAATGTTAGTTTTAGGGTTAGAGTTACGGTGAGGTTGAGGGTGAGGATGAGGGTTTTGGTTAGGGTGAGGTTTAGAGTGAGTTTTAAGGTAAGGGTTAGGGTTAGGGTGAGGGTGAGGTTTAGGGTTAGAGTTAGGGTGAGGGGGAGGGTTAGGGTGAGGGTTAGGGTTAGGGGGAGGTTGAGGGTTAGGTTGAGGTTTAGGGATAGGTTTAGGTTTAGGATTAGGGTTAGGGTGAGGGTGAGTATGAGGGTTAGTGTGAGTGTTAGTCTTAGGCTTAGGGAGAGGGTGGGGGTGAGGATTAGGGTTAGGGTGATGGTTTGGGTTTGGGTTAGTGTTATTGTTAGGGTTAGGGTTAGAGTTACGGTGAGATGTAGGGTTAGATATAGTTTTATGGGGAGGGTTAGGGTGAGGGTTAAGTTTAGGGTTAGTGTTAGGGTTAGTGTGAGGGTGAGGGTTAGGTTGAGGCGTAGGGTAAGGATTCGGGTTAGTGTGAGGGTTAGTGTTAGGGTAACTGTTAGTGTTAGGTTGAGGGTATTTGTTAGGTTGAGGGTTTGGGTTAGGGTGAGGGTTATGGTTCGGGTGAGGGTTGCGGTTATTTTTAAGGTTAGGGTTAGAGTTACAGTTATAGTGAGGGTGAGAGTGAAGGTTATGTTTTGGTTTAGGATGAGGTTTAGGTTTAGGGTTAGGGTTAGAGTTAGGGTTAAGGTGAGAGTGAGGTTTAGGGTTAGAGTTAGCCTTAGTGTTACAATTAGGGTTACGGTGAGGTTTAGGGTTAGGATTAGGCTTAGGCTTAGGCTTAGTCCGAGAATGAAGTTGAGGGTTAAGGTTAGGGTTAGGGTGAGGGTTAGGGTGAGGGTTAGGGTGAGGTTTAGGGTTAGAATTAGGGTTAGGATTAGGGCTAGGGTGAGTGTTAGGGTGAGGGTTAGGGTTAGGGATAGGGTTAGGGTTAGGATTAGGTTTAGGGTGAGGGTGAGGGTGAGGGTTAGGGTTAGGGTTAGGGTTAGGCTTAGGTTTAGGGTGAAGGTTAAGTTTAGAGTTTGGGTTAGGGTGAGGGTGAGGATGAGGTTTAGGATTAGGTTTAAGTTTATGGTGAGGTTTTGGGTTAGGGTTAGTGTTAGTGTTAGGCTTTCATTGAGAGGGTTAGGGTTAGGGTTATGGTTTGGCTGAGGGTGAGGGTGGGGTGAGGATTAGGATTAGGTTTAGTGTTTAAATTAGGGTTATTTTTAGTGTGATGTTTTGGGTTAAGGTTGCAGTGAGGGTGAGGCTGAGGGTGAGGGTTATGGCTAGGGATAGGCTTAGGCTTAGGTTTAGGCTGAGGGTGATCTTGGGGGTTAGGAATAGGTTTTGGGTGATGTTTAGGATTAGGGTTCGGGTGAGGGTTATGATGATGTTTAGGGTTAGGTATTGGTTTAGGGTGAGGGCTAGGGTGAGGGTGTGGGTGAGGTTTAGGGTTAGGGAGATGGATAGGGTTAGGGTTAGGGTGAGTATTTGGATGAGGGTTAGGGTTAGGGTGAGTGTAAGGGTGAGGGTGAGGGATAGATTGAGGATTAGGGTTAGGGTTAGTGTGAGGTTTATTGTGAGGATGAGGGTTAGGGTTAGGGTGTGGGTTACGGTTAGAATTAAGTTTGGGGTGGGGACTAGGGTGAGGCTGAGGGTTAGGGTGAGGGTGAGGGTTAGATTTAGGGTTAGGGTGAGAGTTAGGGTTACTGTCAGGGTTAGTGTTAGAGTTAGGGTTAGTGTTAGTGTGAGGGTAAGTGTTAGCATGAGGGTTAGTGTTAGGTTGGGGGTTATGGTTAGGGTGACGTTTAGGGTTAGTTTTAGGGTTTTTGTGAGGTTTAGGGTTAGGGTTACGGTGAGAGTGATGATGAGGGTTAGATTTAGGGGAGGTTTCGGGTTAAGGTTAGGGTTAGAGTTAGGGTTAGGGTGAGTGTGAGGTGTAGGGTTAGAGTTAGGGTTCAGATGAGGGTTAAGGATGAGGGTTAGGGTTAGGGTTAGTTTTAGTTTTAGGATTAGGGTGAGGTTAAGTGTTAAAGTTATGGTTAGGATTAGGGTTAGGTTGAGGGTGAGTGGGTGGGTTAGTGTTAGGTTTAGGGTTAGGCTTAGGTTTAGGCTGAGGGTTAGGTTGAGGGGGAGGGTTAGGGTTCGGGTGAGGGTTAGGGTTAGGGTTAGAGTTAGTGTGAGGGTTAGGATGAAGGTTAGGTTTAGGATTAGGGTTAGGGTGAGGGCAAGGGAGAAGTTGAGGTTTATGGTTAGGGTTAGCGTGAGGTTTAGGGTTAGAGTTAGGGTCAGTGTGAGTTAGAGGTTTAGGGTTAGAGATAGGGTTAGGGTAAGTGTTAGGGTGAGCGTTTGGCTTAGTGTTAGTGTTAGAGTTAGGGTTAGGGTGAGGGTTAGGGTGAGGTTGTGTGTTAGGGTTAGGGTTAGGATTAGGATTAGGGTTAGGGAGAGGGGGAGTGTGAGGGTTAGAGATAGCCTTAGGTTTAGGCTGAGGGTGTGGGTGAGGGTGAGTGTTACGGTTAGTTTGGGGGTTAGGTTTAGCGTTAGGATGTGGTTTAGTGTTAGGATTAGTGTTAGAGTTAGGGTTAGGGTGAGGGTGAGGTTTAGGGGTAGAGTTAGGGTTAGGGTGAGTGTTAGATTGATTGTTAGGGTTAGGGTGAGGTTTAGGGTGGGGGTGACGGTAAGGGTAAACGTGAGGGTTAGGCTAAGGGTGACGGTTAGCCTTAGGGTTAGGGTGAGGGTTAGGTTTAGGTTTAGGGTTAGGGTGAGGTTTAGGATTAGGTTTAGGGTTAAGGGGAGGTGTAGGGTTTGGGTTAGGGTTAGGCTGAGGGTAAGTGTGGGGGTGGGGATTAGGGTTAGGGTGATGGTTAGGATTAGGGTAAGGCTGAGGGCTCGGGTGAGGGTGAGGGTTAGGGTAAGACTTAGCTTAGGCTTAGGGTTAGGCTGAGGGTGAGGTTGAGGGTGAGGGTTAGGGTTAGCGTGATGGTTAGGTTTACGGTGATGGTGAGGGTTGGGATGAGGTTTAGAGTTAGGGTGAGGTTAGGGTGAGGATGATGGTAATGGTAAAGGTGAGGTTTATGCTGAGGGTGAGGGTTAAGATAAGGGTGAGGGTTAGGGTTAGGTTTAGGGTTAGTGTAAGGGTTAGGGTTAGGTATAGGATGAGGGTTAGATTGAGGATTAGTGTTAGGATTAGTGTGAGGTTTAGTGTGAGGATGAGGGTCAGGTTTAGGGTGAGGGTGAGGGTTAGAATTAGGGTTAGGGTGAGGGCTAGGGTGAGGGTGAGGTTTAGGGTTAGTGTGAGGGTTAGTTTTAGGGTTAGGGTTAGTGTTAGGGTGACGGTAAGTGGTAGGGTGAGGGTTAGAGTTAGGGTGAGGGTTATAGTTAGTGTGAGGGTTAGGGTTAGGGTGAGGGTAAATGTTATGGTGAATGTTAGGGTGAGGGTTAGTGTTAGGGATAGGGTTAGGTTTAGGATTATGGTTAGGTTGAGGGTGAGTGTGAGGGTTAGGGTTAAGGATAGGCTTAGGGTTAGGGTGAGGGTTAGGTTTAGGGTTTGGGTCAGGGTGAGGGTGAGGCTGAGGATTAGGGTGGGTTTAGGGTTAGGTTTAGGGTTAGGGTTAGGGTTAGATTTAGGGTTAGGGTTAGGATTATGGTGATGGTTAGGGTAAGGGTTAGGCATAGGCTTACGTTAAGGATGAGTTTGACGCTGAGGGTGAGGTCTATGGTTAGGGTTAGGGTGAGGGTTAGGGTTATGGTGAGGATTAGGGTTAGGGTTAGGGTCAGGGTTAGGGTTATAGTGAGGGTAAGTGTTAGGATGAGGTTTAGGGTGAGGATGAGGTTTAGGGATAGCGTTAGAGTTAGGGTGAGGGTTAGGGTTAGGGTGAGGGGTAGGGTGAGGTGTAGGGTTAGGGTTAGTGTGAGGGTTAGGGTTAATGTGAGGATTAGGGTTAGGGTTAAGGTTAGTGTGAGGATAAGGATAAGTGTGAGGATTGGGATGAGATTGAGGTTTAGTGTTAGTGTTAGGGTTACGGTGAGTTTTAGGGTGAGGGTTAAGGTGAGGGTTAGTGTTAGTATGAGGGTGAGGGTTATAGTTAGGTTTAGGGTGAGGGTTAGGTTTAGGGTCGGGTTAGGGTGAGGGTTCGGGTTCGGGTTCGGGTGAGTTTTAGGGTGTGGGTGAGGGTTAGGGTTAGTGTTAGGGTTAGGGTTATGGTGAGGATTAGGGTTAGGGTTAGGGTTATAGTCAGGGTAAGGGTTAGGATGAGGTTTAGGGTGAGGGTGAGGTTTAGGGATAGCGTTAGAGTTAGGTTGAGGTTTAGGGTGAGGGTTAGGATCCAGGTTAGGTTAGGTGAGGGTGAGGGTTATCGTTTGGTTTAGGGTTAGGTTTAGGGTGAGGGTATGGTTTAAGGTGAGGGTTATGGTGAGGGTGAGGGTTAGGGTTAAGTTGAGGGTTAGGGTGAGCGTTAGTTTGATGGTTCAGTTGAGGGTTTGGTTTAGGGTTAGGGTGAGGTTGAGTGAGAGGGTGAGACTTAGGGTTAGATTCAGGGTGAGGATGGTGTTTAGGTTTAGTGTTAAGTTTAGGGTTAGGGTGAAGGATAGGGTCAGGGTAAGGGTTATAGGGAGGTTTAGCGGAAGGGTGAGGGTTAGGGATAGCATTAAGGTTAAGGATAGGTTTAGGGTGAGGGTTAGGGTTAGTGTTAGGGTTACGGTGAGGGTGAGGGTTAGGGTTAGGTTTAGGGTGAGGGTTAGGTTTAGGGTTAGGGTGACGGTGAGGGTAAGGGTTAGGTGAGTACTAGGGTTAGGGTTAGGGTTAGGATAAGGTTTAGGTTTAGGGTGAGGGTGAGAGTGAGAGTTAGGTTTAGGATTAGGCTTAGGTGTAGGGTTAGGCTTAGGTTGAGGGTGAGGGTGAGTCTCAGAGTTAGGTTTAGTGTGAGGGTTAGGGTTATGGTTATTTTTAGGGTGTGGGTGAGGGTGAGGGTTAGGGTGAGGGTCAAGGTGAGTTTGAGGGTGAGGTTGAGGGTTAAGGTTTGGGTGAGGGATAGTGTTAGAGTTAAGGTTAGGGTGAGGATTAGGGTTATGGTTAGTGTTAGGATGAGGGTTAGGTTTAGGGTTAGGGTGAGGGTAAGTTTTAGGGTGAGGGTGAGGGTTAGGGTTATAAATAGGGTTTGGGTTAGGGTGAAGGTCAGGGATGGGTTAGGATTAGGGTGAGGGTTTTGTTTAGGGTTAGATTGAGAGTTAGGTTGAGAGTGAGTGTGAGGGTTAGCGTTTGGATTAGTGTTAGGGTTAGGGTTAAGGTGAGGTTGATTTTGAGGATGAGGTTTAGGGTTAATGTGAGGTTTAGCGTTAAGGTTAGGGTGAGGGTTAGGTTTAGGTTTAGGAAGAGGGTAAGGGTTAGTGTGAGGGCTAGGGTGAGGGTGAGGGTTAGGGATAGGGTTAGGTTGAGGTTTAGGGTTAAGGTGATGGTTAGGGTTAGTGTGAGGGTTAGTGTTAGGACTAGGGTTAGTTTTAGGGTGAGAGTTAGTGTTAGGGTGAGGGTTATGGTTAGGGTTAGGGTTAAGGTTACGTTGAGGGTTAGGGTGAGGGTAAGTGTTAGGGTGAGGGTTACCGTTAGGGTGAGGGTTATGGTTAGGGTTAGGGTTAGTGTTAGGTTTAGGGTTTTTGTTAGGGTTAGGGTTAGGGTTAAGGTTACGGTGAGGATGAGGGTGATGTTTTGGTTTATGGTTAGGTTGAGGTTTGGGTTTAAGGTTAGGTTTACAGTTAGGGTTAGGGTGAGGGTGAGGTTTAGGTTTAGAGTTAGTGCTGCGGGGAGGGTTAGGGTGAGGGTTAGGGTTAGGGTTAGGGTTAGTGTTAGGATTAGGGTTAGGATGAGGTTGAGTGTGAGGGTTAGGGTTAGGGTTAGTCTGTGGGTGAGGGTGAGGGTTAGGTTTAGGATTAAGGTGAGGTTTAGGATGAGGTTAAGGTTAGGATTAGGGTTAAGATGAGGTCAAGGGTGAGGGTGAGGGTTAGGGTTACCATTATGGTGAGGTTTAGGATTAGGATTAGGTTTATGGTTAGGGTGAGGGTTAATGTTAGGGTTACAGTGAGGGTGAGGTTTAGGGTTAGTGTGAGGGTTAGTGTTAGGGTTAGGGTGAGGGTGAGGTTTAGGGTTAAAGTGAGGGTTAGTGTTAGGTTTAGGGTTAGGGTGAGGGTTAGAGTTCGGGTTAGGCTTAGGCTTAGGCTTAGGCCGAGCGTGGGGGTGAGGGTTAGGGTTAGGGTTAGGGTGAGGGTTAGGGTTAGGTTTAGGGTGACTGTTAGGATGAGGTTTGTGGTTATGGTTATGGTTAGGGTTAGTTTTAGGGTTAAGATTAGGGTTAGGTTTAGGGTTAGGGTTAGGCTGAGGGTTTGGGTTAGGGTTAGGGTTAAGTTTAGGATTAGGGTTAGGGTTAGGGTTATTGTTAGTGTTATGGTTAGTGTTAAGTTTGCAGTGAGGGTGAGGCTCAGGCTGAGGGTTATGGTTAGTGTTAGGGTTTGGGTTAGGGTTAGTTTTATTCTTAGGGTTAGGTTTAGAGTTATGGTCATGGTGAGAGTGAGGGTGAGGGTTACGGTGAGGTTTAGGGTGAGGTTTAGCATTAGGGTTAGGGTTAGGATTAGGGTGCTGGTGAGGTGTAGGTTTAGAGTTAGGTTGAGGGGGATGGATAGGGTGAGGGTTAGGGTTAGGTTTAGTGTTAGCATGAGGGTGAGGGGGAGGGTTAGGTTGAGGTTTAGGGATAGGGTTAGGATTAATATTAGGTTTAGGGTGAGGGTGAGGGTTAGGGTTAGGTTTAGGCTTAGGGTTAGGCTGATGGTGAGGCTGGCGGTGAGGATTAGGGTTAGGGTGATGGTTAGGCTTAGGGTTAGTGTTATTGTTAGGGTCAGGGTTAGAGTTAAATTGAGGGTGAGGGTGAGGGTAGGGTTAGGGTTAGGTTTAAGCTGAGGTTTAGGTTTAGGTTTAGAGATAGGGTTAGGGTGAGGGTGAGGTTAGGGTTAAAGTTAGGGTTAATGTTAGGGTTAGGCTTAGAGTTAGAACGAGGCTGAGCGTGGGCGTGAGGATTAGGGTTAGGGTTAGGGTTAGAGTTAGGGTTAGGGTTAGGGTTATGGTTACGGTAAGGGTTAATATTAGTGTTATGGTTAGTGTTAGGTTTAAGTTTGCAGTGAGGGTGAGGCTGAGGGTGAGGTTTAGGGTTAGGGTTAGGGTTATGGTTAGTGTTATTTTTAGGGTTAGGTTTAGAGTTACGGTGAGGGTGAGGTGAGGGTGAGGGTTAGGGTTAGGTGAGGTTTAGGGTGATGTTTAGGGTTAGGGTTAGGTTGAGGGTGAGGATTAGGTTTAGAGTTAGGGTTAGTGGGAGGGTTAGGGTGAGGGTTAGGGTTAGGTTGATTTTTAGGGATAGGGTTAGGGTTAGGATTAGGGTTAGGCTGAGGGTGAGTGTGAGGGTTAGAATTAGGGTTAGGCTTAGGATTAGGGTTAGGCTGAGGGTGAGGTTGGGAGTGAGCGTTTGTGTTACAGTGAGGGTGAGGATTAGAGTTAGGGTGAGCGTTAGGATGAGGTTTAGATTTACAGTGAGGGTGAGGGTTAGGGTTTAGGGTGAGGGTTAGGGTTAGGATTAGGGTTAGGGTGAGGGTGAGGGTTAGGATTAGGGTTATAGTTAGGTTTATTGTTAGTGTTATGGTTAAGGTTATTTTTGGAGTGAGGGTGAGGCTGAGGGTGAGGGTTAGGGTTAGGATTAGGAATAGAGTTAGGGTGAGTGTGAGATTGAGGGTGAGGGTGAGGGTTAGGGTTAGGGTTAGGGTGAGATTTAGGTTTAGGATTAGGGTTAGAGTTTGGGTTAGGATTAGGGTGAGGGTAAGTGTTAGGGTGAGGGTTAGGTTTAGGGTTAGGGTTACAGATAGGTTGAGGGTTAGGTTTCCTGCTAGGATTATTTTTAATTTTAAGTTTAGGGTTACGTTGAGGGTGAGGGTGAGGGTGAAGGTTAGGGTTAGGGTTAGGGTGAGGTTTAAGGTTAGGATTAAGGTTAGAGTTAGGGTTAGGGTTAGGGTGAGGTTTAGGGTTAGAGTTAGGCTTAGGGTGAAGGTTAGTGTGAGGGTTAGGGTTAGGGTTAGTGTTAGGTTAGGGTTAGGGTTAGGTTTAGGTTGAGGTTTAGGTATAGGGTTAGGGTTAGAGTTAGGGTTAGGTTGATTGTGAGGTTTAGGGTTAGAGTTAGGGTTAGTGTTAGGGTTAGGTTTAGGGTGAGGGTTAGGGTGAGGGTTAGAGTTCGGGTTAGGCTTACGCGGATTGTGAGGGTGAGGGTTAGGGATAGGGTGAGGGTTAGCGTTAGGTTTAGGGTGAGGGTTTGGATGAGGTTTTGGGTTATGGTTAGGGTTAGTGTTACTTTTAGGGTTAGGGTTAGGGTTAGGGTTAGGTTTATGGTTAGGGTTAAGGTGCGGGTTAGGGTTAGGCTTAGGCTTAGGGTTAAGGTTAGGTTTATTGCTAGTGTTATGTTTAGTGTTTAGTTTGCAGTGAGGGTGAAGCTCAGGTTGAGGGTTATGGTTAGTGTTAGGGTTAGGGTTAGGGTTAAAGTTATTGTTATTGTTAGGGTTAGGGTTAGAGTTACGGTCACGGTGAGAGTGAGGGTGAGGGTGCGGGTTAGAGTGAGGTTTAGGGTGAGGTTTAGGTTTAAGGTTAGTGTTAGGGTGCTGGTAAGCTTTAGGTTTAGAGTTAGGGTTAAAGGGAGGGTTTGTGTGAGGGTTAGGTTTAGGTTTAGGGTTACAGATAGGTTGAGGGTTAGGGTTCCTGCTAGGGTTATTTTCAATTTTAAGTTTAGGGTTACGTTGAGGGTGAGGGTGAGGGTTAGGGTTAGGGTTAGGGTGAGGTTTAAGGTTAGGATTAGTGTTAGAGATAGGGTTAGGGTTAGGGTGAGGTTTAGGGTTAGAGTTAGGCTTAGGGTAAGGGTTAGTGTGAGGGTTAGGGTTAGGGTTAGTGTTAGGTTAGGGTTAGGGTGAGGGTTAGTCTAAGGGTTAGGGTTAGGTTTAGGTTGAAGTTTAGGTATAGGGTTAGGGTTAGAGTTAGGGTTAGGTTGATCGTGAGGTTTAGGGTTAGAGTTAGGGTTAGTGTTAGGGTTAGGTTTAGGGTGAGGGTTAGTGTGAGAGTTAGAGTTTGGGTTAGGCTTAGGCGGATTGTGAAGGTGAGGGTTAGGGTTAGTGTTACTTTCAGGGTTAGGGTTAGGGTTAGGGTTAAGTTTATGGTTAGGGTTAAGGTGAGGGTTAGGTTTAGGGTTCGGCTTAGGGTTAAGGTTAGGGTTATTGTTAGTGTTATGGTTAGTGATAATTTTGCAGTGAGGGTGAGGCTCATTTGAGGGTTATGGTTAGTGTTAGGGTTAGGGTTAGGGTTAAGGTTAGTGTTATTGTTAGGTTTAGGCTTAGAGTTACGGTCACGGTGAGAGTGAGGGTGAGGGTGAGGGTTAGGGTGAGGTTTAGGGTGAGGTTTAGGTTTAAGGTTACGGTTAGGGTGCTGGTAAGGTTTAAGTTTAGAGTTAGGGTGAGGGGGAGGGTTAGGGTGAGGGTTAGGTTTAGGTTTAGTGTTAGCTTTAGGGGGAGGGGGAGGGTTAGGTTGAGGTTCTGGGATAGGGTTAGGGTTAGGGTTAGGATTAGGGTCAGTGTGAGGGTGAGGGTTAGGGGTAGGGTTAGGCTTAGGCTTAGGCTTAGGCTAAGGGTGAGGATGGGAGTGATGATTAGGGTTAGGGTGATGGTTAGGCTTAGGGTTAGTGTTATTGTTAGGGTTAGGGTTAGAGTTACGGTGAGGGTGAGGGTGCGGGTGAGGTTTAGGGTTAGGGTTAAGGTGAGGTTTAAGGTTAGGTTTAGAGATAGAGTTAGGGTGAGGGTGAGGTTTAGGGTTAGAGTTAGGGTTAGTGTTAGGGTTAGGCTGAGGCTGAGGGTGGGGGTGAGGATTAGGGTTAGGTTTAGGTTTAGGGTTAGAGTTAGGGTTAGGGTTAGAGTTAGGTATTGTGTTATTGTTAGTGTTATGGTTAGGATTAAGTTTGCAGTGAGAGTGAGGCTGAGGGTGAGGTTTATGGTTAGGTTTAGGGTTAGGATTAGGGTTACTGTGACTGTGAGTGTGAGGGTTAGGGTTAGGGTTAGGCTTAGGCTCAGGGTTAGGCTGAGGGTGAGGGTGGGGGTGAAGGTTAGTGTCTTGTTGAGGATGAGGATTAGGGTTAGGGTGAGGGTTAGGATGAGGGTTAGTGTTATGGTGAGGGTATGGTTTAGGGTTAGGGTGAGTTTTAGGGTTAGGATTAGGGTTAGGGTGAGGGTTAGGGTTAGGGTTAGGGTTAGGGTTATTGTTAGTGCTATGGTTAAGGTTACCTTTGCAGTGAGGAGGAGGCTGAGCGTGAAGGTTAGGTTTAGGATTAGGGTTAGGTTGAGGTTGAGGGTTAGGGTGAGGTTGAGGGTTAGTGTGAGGTTTAGGGTTAGGGTGAGAGTTAGGGTTATTGTGAGGGTTAGTGTTAGGGTTATGGTTATTGTTAGGGTCAGAGTTAGGGTTAGGGTCAGGGTTAGGTTTAGGGTCAGGGTTAGGGTTATGGTTAGTGTTAGGGTTAGGGTTAGGGTGAGGGTTAGTTTGAGGTTTAGGGTTAGGGTTAGGTTTAAGATTAAGTTTCGGTGAGGGTGAGTGTGAGGGTTAGGGTTACCCTTGGGCTTAGGCTGAGGGTGAGGGTGGGGGTGAGGATTAGTTTTTGGTGATAGTTAGGTTTAGAATTAGAGTGACGGTTAGGATGAGGTTTAGGGTTACGATTAGGGTGAGGGCTAGGGTGAGGGTGAGCGTTACTGTTAGGGTTAGGCTTAGGCTGAGGTTTAGGCTGAGGGTGAGATTGAGGGTGAGAGTTACGGTTAGGTTGTTGGTTAGGGTTACGGTTAACTTGAAGGTTAGAATGAGGTTTAGGGATAGGTTGAGTGTTATGGTGAGGGTGATGGTAAGGGGAAAGTTGAGGGTTAGGCTGTGGGTGAGGGTTAAGATAAGGGTGAGGGTTAGGGTTAGGGTGAGGGTTAGGGTAAGTGTGAGGGTTAGGGGTTAGGGTGAGGATGAGGGTTAGGTTTAATGTGAGGTTTTAGGGTGAGGATGAGGGTTAGGGTTAGGTGAGGGTAAGGGTTAGAATTAGGGTTAGGGTGTGGGCTAGGGTGAGGGTGAGGGTTAGGGTTAGGGTTAGGGTTAGGGTGAGGGTTAGGGTTAGGGTGAGTGTTAGGGTTAATGTGAGGGTTAGTGTTAGGGTTATGGTTAGGGTTAGGGTCAGGGTTATGGTTAGGGTCAGGTTTAGGTTTAGGGTCAGGGTTAGGGTTAGGGTTAGTGTTTGGGTTAGGGTTAGGGTGAGGGTTAGTTTGATGTGTAGGGTTAGGGTTAGGTTTAGGATTAGGTTTGGGTGAGCGTGAGTGTGAGGGTTAGGGTTACGCTTAGGCTTAGGCTGAGGGTGAGGGTGGGGGTGAGTATTAGTGTTTGGTGATAGTTAGGTTTAGAATTAGAGTGACGGTTAGGATGAGGTTTAGTGTTAGGATTAGGGTTAGCATGAGGGCTAGTGTGAGGGTGAGGGTTAGGGTTAGAATTATGGCGAGGTTTAGGATTAGGGTTAGGTTTAGGGTTAGGGTGAGGGTTAGGGTTGGGGTTAGTTTTAGGGTGAGGGTGAGGGTTAGGATTAGGTTTAGGGTTAGGGTTAGTGTTAGTGTTATGATTAAGGTTAAATTTAAGGTGAAGGTGAGGCTGAGGGTGAGGTTTAGGGTTAGGGTTATGGTGAGGTTTAGGGTTAGGGTTAAGGTTAGGTTTAGGGTGAGGGCTTGGGTTGGGGTTAGGGTTACGGTGAGGGTAAGTGTTAGGGTTAGGCTTAGGCTTAGGGTTATTTTAGGGTTTGGGTAACGGTTAAGCTGAGGGTGAGGGTGATGGTTAGGTTAAGGTTAGGGTGAGGTTTAGGTTTAGGGTTAGGGTTAGAGTTAGGTTTAGGGTGATAGTGAGGTTTAGGGTTAGAGTTAGGGTTAGTGTTAGTATTATGGTTAGTGTGAGGGTTAGAGTGTGGGTTAGGGTTAGGTTGAGGGTGATGGTTAGGGTTATGTTTAGGGTGAGGTTTAGGATGAGGTTTAGGGTTAGGTTTAGGGTTAGGGTTAGTTTTAGGGTGAGGGTTAGGGTGAGGGTTAGGGTTAGGGTAAGGGTTAGGGTTTGGCTTAGGGTTAGGGTTAGGGTTATTGTTAGTGTTATGGTTAGTGTTAAGTTTGCGGCGAGGGTGAGCTCAGGGTGAGGGTTATGGTTAGTGTTAGTGTTTGGGTTATTGTTAGTATTATTATTAGGGTTAGGTTTAGAGTTACGGTCATGGTGAGAGTGAGGGTGAGGGTTAGGGTGAGGTTTAGGGTGAGGTTTAGGGTTAAGGTTAGAGTTAGGTTTAGGGTACTGGTGAGGTTTAGGGTTAGAGTTAGGGTGAGGGGGAGGGTTAGGGTGAGGGTTAGGGTTAGGTTTAGTGTTAGTATTAGGGTGAGGGTGAGGGTTAGGTTGCGGTTTAGGGATAGGGTTAGGGTTAGGATTAGGGTTAGGGTGAGGGTGAGGGTGAGGGTTATGGTTAGGCTTAGGCTTAGGGTTAAAGTGAGGGTGAGGCTGGGGGTGAGGATTAGTGTTAGGTTGATTGTTAGGGTTAGGGTTAGTGTTATTGTTAGGGTTAGGGTTAGAATTACCATGAGGGTGAGTGTGCGGGTAGGGTTAGGGTTAGGGTTAGGCTGAGGTTTAGGGTTAGTGTTAGGGTGAGGGTAAATGTTAAGGTGAGATTTAGGGTTAGGGTGATGGTTATGGTTAGGGTTAAGGTTAGGGTTAGGGTTATTGTTAGTGTTCGGGTTAGGGTTATACGTTTAAGGTGAGGGTGAGGATGTGGGTTAGGGTTAGGGTGAGGGTGAGGTTTAGGGTTAGAGTTAGGGTTAGTGTTAGGGTTAGGGATAGGGTGAGGGTTAGGGTTAAGCTTAGGCTTAGGCTTAGGCTTAGGTCGAGCATGAGGGGGAGGTTTAGGGTTCGGGTTAGGGTGAGTTTTAGGGTTAGGTTTAGGCTGAGGGTTAGGATGAGGTTTAGGGTTAGGATTAGGTTTAGGGTGAGGGCTAGGGTGAGGGTTAGGGTTAGGGTTAGGGTTAGGATAGGGATAGGTTTAGGATTTGGGTTAGGGTGAGTGTGAGTGTGAGGGTTAGGGTTGGGTTAGGCTTAGGGTTATGGTGAGGGTTAGGGTTAGAGTTTGGGTTAGGGTGAGGGTGAGGCTGAGGATTAGGTTTAGATTTAGTGTTTGGTTTATGGTTAGGGTTGGTGTTACTTTTAGGGTTAGGTTAGTGTTAAGGTGAGGTTTAGGGTTACCTTTAGGGTTAGGGTTAAGTTAGGGTTAGGCTGAGGGTGAGGGTGGGGGTGAGGATTAGGGTTATGTTTAGGGTTAGGATTAGGGTTAGGGTTATTGTTAGTGTTATGGTTAGGGTTAAGTTTGTAGTGAGGATGAGGCTGAGGATGAGGGTTATGGTTAGGGTTAGGGTTACTGTTATTGTTAGTGTTAGGGTTAGAATTACAGTGAGGTTGAAGGTGAGGGTGAGGGTTAGGGTTAGTGTTAGAGTTAGGGTGAGAGTGAGGCTTAGGTTGAGGTTTAGCGATAGGGTTACGTTTAGGTTTAGGTTTAGGGTGAGCATGAGTGTGAGGGTTAGGTTGAGGGTTAGGCTTAGGCTTATGGTTAGGCTGAGGGTGAGGGTAGGGGTGAGGATTAGGGTTAGGGTGATGGTTAGGGTTAGAGTTACTGTTATTGTTAGGGTTAGGGTTAGCGTTTCGGTGAGGTTGAGCGTGGGGTTGAGGGTTAGGGTTAGGGTTAGGGTGAGGTTTAGGATTAGGGTTAGGGTTACGGTGAGGGTCAGGTTTAGGGTTAGATATAGATTTAGGGGAAGCGTTAGGGTGAGGGTTAGGTTTAGGGTTAGTGTTAGGGTTAGGGTTAATGTTAGGGTTAGGGTTAGGGTTAGGGTGAGGGTTTTTGTGAGGGTGAGGTATAAGGTTAGGGTTAGGATTAGGATTAGGGTTAGGGTGAGGGTTTTTGTTAGGGTTAGGGTTTGGTTTGGGCTTAGGGTTAGGCTGAGGGTGAGGGTGAGAGTGAGGGTGAGGGTTAGAATTTGTGTGATGGTTAGCATTAGGGTTACTGTGACAGTTAGGGTTTTGTTAAGTTTAGTGTTAGGGTGATGATTAGGTTTAGGATTAGGGTTAGGGTGAAGGCTAGGGCAAGGGTGAGGGTTTGGGTTAGTGTTAGGGTAAGGTTTAGGGTTAGGGTTAGGGTTCGGGTGAGGGTTAAGATGAGGGTTATGGTTACGGTGAGGGTGAAGGTGAGGGTTAGGTTTAGGGTAGGGTGAGGTTAAGTGTTAGGGTAGGGTTAGAGTTAGGGTTAGGGTGAGGGTGAGGTTTAGGGGTAGAGTTAGGGTTAGGGTTGAGGGTTAGGGTTAGGGTGAGGATTAGGGTGGGGGTGATGTTAAGGGTAAAGTTGAGGGATAGGCTGAGTGTGAGGGTTAAGGTAAGGGTGAGGGTTAGGATTAGTGTTAGGTTGAGGGTGAGATTTAGATTATTAGTGTTAGGGTTAGTGTGAGGTTTAGGGTGAGGATGAGGGTTAGGGCTCGTGTAAGGGCTAGGATGAGGGTGAGGGTTAGGGTTAGTGTTAGGGTGAGATTTAGGGTTAGGGTAATATTTGGGTTAGTGTGAGCGTTAGTGTTGGAGTTTCGTTAGTGTTAGGATGAGGGTAAGAGTTAGGGTGAGAGTTAGGGTTAGTGTGAGGTTTATGTTTAGGGTGAGGTTGAGTGTTAGGGTTAGGTTTAGGAAGAGATTAAGTTTAAGGTTAGGGTTAGAGTTAGGGTTATGGTGAGGGAGAGGTTTAGGGTTATAGTAAGGGGTAGTGTTAGGGTTTGGGTGAGGGTGAGGGTTAGGGTTAGGGTTAGGCTTAGGTTTAGGCTTCGGCTGAGCATTAGGGTAAGGGTTCAGGTTCGGGTTAGGGTTCGGGTTTGGGTTCGGGTTAGGGTGAGTGTTAGGATGAGGTTTAGGGTTAGGATTAGGATTAGGGTGAGGGCTAGGGTGAGGGTTAGGGTGAGGTTTAGTGTTAGGGATATTGTTAGGTTTAGGATTTGGGTTAGGGTGAGGGTGATTTGAGGGATAGGTTTAGGGTTAGGGTTATGGTAAGGGTTAGGGTTATTGTTAGTGTTATGGTTACGGTTAAGTTTACGGTGAGGGTGTGGCTGAGGGTGAGGGTTATGGTTAGGGTTACTGTTAGGGATAGTGTTAGGGTTGTTGTTATTGTTAGGGTTAGGGTTAGAGCTAAGCTGAGGTTGAGGGTGAGGGTGAAGATTAGGGTTAGGGTGAGGTTTAGGGTTAGGGTTAGGGATAGGGTGAGGGTGAGGTTTAGGGTTAGAGTTAGGGTTAGGGGGAGGGTTAGGGTGAGGTTGAGGGTTAGGGTTAGTGTTAGGGTTAGGGTGAGGGTGAGGGTTAGGTTGAGGTTTAGAGATAGGGTTAGGTTTAGGATTAGGTTTATGGTGAGGGTGAGTGTGAGGGTTAGGGTGAGGGTTAGGCTTCGGCTTAGGTTTAGGCTGAGGGTGAGGGTGGGAGTAAGTATTAATGTTAGGGTGATGATTAGGGTTAGGGTTAGTGTTATGGTTAGGGTTAGGGTTAGAGTTACAATTAGGGTGAGGGTGCGGGTGAGGGTTAGCTTTAGGGTTAGGGTGGGGTTTAGGGTTAGGGTTAGGGTTAGGGAGAGGGTGAGGTTTAGGGTTAGATATAGGGTTAGGGGGAGGGTTAGGGTGATTGTTAGGGTTAGGGTTAGTGTTAGGGTTAGGGTGAGGGTGAGGTTTAGGTTTAGGTTTAGGGTTAGGCTTTGGTTTAGGCTGAGGGTGATGGTGAGGGTTAGGGTTAGGGTGAGGGTTAGGGTTGGGGTTATGGGGAGGGTCATGATGAGGGTTAGGTTCAGGATTGGGTTTAGAGTGAGGGTTACGCTTACAGAAGGGTGAGGGTTAGGGTTAGGGTTAGGATTAGGGTTAGGGTTAGGGTTAGGGTTATTGTTAGGGTTAGGGTTAGGGTTATGGTTACAGTGAGGGTGAGGGTTAGGGTTAAGTTTAGGGTGAGGTTTTTAGTGTTAGGGTTAGGGTTAGAGTTAGGGTTAGGGTGAGGGTGAGGTTTAGGGGTAGAGATAGGGTTAAGGTGAGGGTCAGAATGAGTGTTAGGGTTACGGTGAGGCTTAAGGTGGGGGTGATGTTAAGGGTAAAGATGAGGATTAGGCCTAGGGTGAGGGTTAGAGTTAGGGTGAGGGTTACAGTTAGGGTGAGGGTGAGGGTTAGGGTTAGGGTAAGAGTTAGTGTTCAGGTTAAGTTTAGGGTTAGGGTGAGTGTTAGGGTGAGGATGAGAGTTAGGGTTAGGGTGAGTGCTAGGGTGAGTGTGAGGACTAGGTTTAGTTTTAGGGTGATGTTAGGGTTAGTGAGGGTTATGGTTAGGGTTAGGGTTAGGGTTAGGTTTAGGTTTAGTTTTAGGGTTAGGTGTAGGGTTAGGGTAGGGTTAAGATTAGGGTTAGGGTTATTGTTAGGGTTAGGGTTAGGATGAGGTTTAGGTTTAGGTTTCGGGTTAGAGTTTGGGTTAGGGTAAGGGTGAGGTTTAGGGTTAGAGTTAGGGATAGTGTTAGGGTTAGGTTTAGCGTGAGGTTTAGGTTTAGGGTTAGGCTTAGGCTTTGGTTTATGCTTAGGCCCAGCATGTCGGTGAGGGTTAGGGTTAGGGTTAGGGTGAGGGTTATCGTTACGGAAGGGTGTGGGTTTGGGTTAGGGTGAGGGTTAGGGTTAGAATTAGGGTTAGAGTGAGGGTGAGGGTTAGGATTAGGGTTAGAGTTAGGGTTATTGTTAGGGTTAGGGTTAGGGTTACGGTGAGGGTGACGTTTAGGGTTAAGTTTAGGGTGAGGTTTTTAGTGTTAGGCTTAGTGTTAGGGTTAGGGTTAGGGTTAGGGTGAGGTTTAGGGGTAGAGTTAGGGTTAGGGTGATGGTTAGGTTTAGGGTGATGGTTAGGGTGAGGGTTAAGTTGGTGTGACTGTAAGGCTAAAGATGAGGGTTAGGCCTAGGATGAGGGTTATGGTAAGGGTGAGGGTTAGGGTTAGGGTTAGGATTAGGGTGAGAGTTAGTGTTCAGGTTAAGTTTAGGGTTAGGGTGAGTTTTATTATGAGGATGAGGGTTAGGGTTAGGGTGAGGGCTAGGGTGAGCAGGAGGATTAGGGTTAGTGTTAGGGTGAGGTTAGGGTTAGGGTGAGGGTTATGGTTAGGGTTAGGATTAGGGTTAGAGTTAGGGTTAGGTTTAGTGTTAGGGTTAGGGGTAGTGTTAGGGTAGGGTTAAGGTTAGGGTTAGGGTTAGAGTTAGGATGAGGTTTAGGTTTAGAGTTAGGGTTAGTGTTAGTGTTAGGGTAAGGGTGAGGTTTAGGGTTAGAGTTAGGGTTTGTGTTAGGGTTAGGGTTAGGGTGAGGTTTAGGGTTAGGGTTAGGCTTCGGCTTTGGTTTAGGCTTAGGCCCATCATGTGGGTGAGGGTTAGGGTTAGGTTTAGGGTGAGGGTTAAGGTTAGGGTTCAGGTGAGGTTTAGGATGATTTTTAGGGTTAGGATTAGTGTTATGGTGAGGGTTAGGATGATTATTCGGGTTAGGGATAGGGTTAGATTTAGGGTTAGCTTGATGGTTAGTGTGAGGGTTAGGGTTAGCATTAGGGTCAGGCTTAGGGTTATGGTGAGGGTTAGGTTTAGGGTTTGGTTAGGGTGAGGGTAAGGCTGAGGAGTAGGGTTAGGTTGAGATTTAGGTTTAGGGTTAGGTTTAGGGTTAGGTTTAGTGTTATGGTTAGCGTTAAGGTTAAGTTGAGGGTTAGGATTAGTGTTATTGTTAGGGTTAGGTTTACAGTTACAGTGAGGTTGAGGGTGAGGGTGAGGATTAGGTTTAGGGTGAAGTTTAGGGTTAGTGTTATGGTTAGGGTTAGGGTGAGGGTGAGGTTTAGGGTTAGAGTTAGGTTGAGAGGGGAAGGTTAGGGTAAAATTGAGGGCTAGGTTTAGTGTTAGGATTAGGGTGAGTGTGAGGTATAGGTTGAGGTTTAAGGATAGGGGTAGGTTTAGGATTAATGTTAGGGTGAGGGTGAGTGTGAGGGTTAGGGTGAGGGGTAGGCTTTGGCTTAGGTTTAGGCTGAGGGTGAGGGTGGGGGTAAGGATTAAAGTTAGGGTGATGATTAGGGTTAAGGTTAGTGCTATTGTTAGGGTTAGGGTTAGAGTTACAGTGAGGTTGAGGGTGCGAGTGAGGGTTACCTTTAGGGTTAGGGTGGGGTTTAAGGTTAGGCTTAGTGTTAGGGTTAGGGTGGGGGTGAGGGTTAGCTTTAGGTTTAGGGTTAGGCTTAGGGTTAGGCTGAGGGTGATGGTGAGGGTGAGGGTTAGGGTTAGGGTGAGGGTTAGGGTAAGGGTTATGGGGAGGGTTATGATGAGGGTTAGGATTAGGATTAGGCTTAGGGTGAGGGTTAGGATTACGGAAGGGTGAGGATTAGGTTTAGGGTGAGGGTTAGGGCTAGGATTAGGGTTAGGGTGTAGGTGAGGTTTAGGATTACGGTTAGGGTTTGGGTTATTGTTAGGGTTAGGTTTAGGGTTATGGTTACGGTGAGGGTGAGGGTTAGGTTTAAGGTTAGGGTGAGGTTTATATTGTTAGGGTTAGTGTTAGAGTTAGGGTTAGGGTGAGGGTGAGGTTAAGGGGTAGTGTTAGGGTTAGGGTGAGGGTTAGGGTGAGGTTTAGGGTTAGGGTGAGGGTTAAGGTGGGGGTGACGGTAAGGGTAAAGATGAGGGTTAGGCCTAGGTTGAGGGTTATGGTATGGGAGAAGGTTAGGGTTAGGGTGAAGTTTAGGGATAGGGTTAGGGTGAGAGTTAGTGTTCAGGTTAAGTTTAGGGTTAGGATGAGGTTTAGGTTGAGGGTGAGAGTTAGGGTTAGGGTGAGGGCTAGTGTTAGTGTGAGGATTAGGGTTAGTGTTAGGGTGAGGTTAGGGTTAGGGTGAGGATTATGGTTATGGTTATGGTTAGCGTTAGGGTTAGGTTTAGTGTTAGGATTAGGGGTAGGGTTAGGGTAGGGTTAAGGTTAGGGTTAGCTTTATTGTTAGGGTTAGGGTTAGGATGATGTTTAGGTTTAGGGTTAGGGTTAGAGTTAGGGTTAGGGTAAGGGTGAGTTTTAGGGTGAGAGTTAGGGTTAGTGTTAGGGTTAGTTTTAGGGTGAGGGTTAGGGTTAGGGTTAGGCTTAGGCCCAGCATGTGGGTGAGGGTTAGGGTTAGGGTTAGGGTGAGGGTTAGGGTTAGGTCGAGGGTTAGTGTTATTAGTAGGTTTAGTGTTAGAGTTGCGGTGAGGTTGAGGCTGAGGTTTAGGGTTAAGGTTAGGGTGAGGTTTTTAATGTTAGGGTTAGTGTTAAAGTTAAGGTTAGGGTGAGGGTGAGGTTTCGGGGTAGAGTTAGTGTTAGGGTGAGGTATAGGGTGAGAGTTAGGGTTAGGGTGAGTGCTAGGGTTAGAGTGATGGGTAGATTGAGGATTAGTGTTCGGTTAGTGTGAGGTTTAGGTTGAGGATGAGGGTTAGGGTTAGGGTGAGAGTTAGGGTTAGGATTAGGGTGAGGTTTAGGGTTAGGGTGATGTTTAGTGTTAGTGTGAGTGTTTGTGTTATGATTAGGGTTAGTGTCAGGGTCAGGGTAAGTGTTAGGGTGAGGGTTTGGGTTAGGATGAGTGTTATGGTAAGGGTGAGGGTTAGGATTAGTGTTAGGGTTACTGTTAGGGTTAGGTTTAGGATTTGGGTTGCATTGAGGGTGAGGGTGAGGGTTAGGGTTAGTGTTACTGTGAGGTTTAGTGCTTGGGTTAGGGTTGAGTTAGGTTTAGGGTGAGGGTGAAATTTAGGGTTATACGTAGGGTTACGGTGAGGGTTAGGATGAGGGTTGGTTTTAGGGTTAGTTTTATGGTTAGGTTAGTGTTAGGCTTAGGCTTAGCACGAGCAAGTGGGTGAGGGTTAGGATTAGGGTTAGGGTGAAGGTTAGGTTTACGGTTAGGGTGAGGGTTAGGATGATGTTTATCGTTAGGATTAGGTTTAGGGTGAAGGCTAGGGTGAGGCTTCGGGTGAGGGTTAGTGGTAGGTATAGTGTTAGGTTTAGGATTAGGGTTAGGGTGAGGGTGAGGGTGAGGGTTATGGTTAGGGTTTGGCTTAGGGTTAGGGTGAGCGTTATGGTTACGGTTAGGTTTAAGGTGAGGGTAAGGCTGAGGATTAGGATTAGGTTTAGGTTTACGGTTAGGGTTAGTGTTATTGTTAGGGTTAGGGTTAGAGTTACGGTGAGGGTGAAGGTGAGGGTGAGAGTTAGGATGAGGGTTAGATTGGGGTTTAGGGTTAGGGTTAGGGTTAGGGTTAGTGTGAGGGTGAGGTTTAGGGTTAGATATAGGGTTAGGAGTAGGGTGAGTGTGAAGTTTATGGTGAGGGTCAGTGTTAGGGTTTGGGTTAGGGGGAAGTTGAGGCTGAGGATTAGTGTTAGGTTTAGGGTTTGGTTTAGGGTTACAGTTTGTATTAGGTTAAGGGTTAGGGTTAGGGTTATGGTGAGGGTTAGGGTTAGGGTTACGGTTATGGTCAGGGTTCGGATTAGGGTTAGGGTTAAGTTAGGGTCAGGCTGAGGGTGAATGTGGGGGTGAGGATTAGGTTTATGGTTAGGGTTAGGGTTATTGTTAGTGTTATGGTTAGGGTTAAGTTTGCAGTGATGGTGAGGCTGAGGGAGAGGGTTATGGTTAGGGTTAGGGTGAGGGTTAGGGTTACTCTTACTTTTAGGGTTATGGTTAGAATTACAGTGTGTTTAATGTTGAGGGTGAGGGTTAGGGTTAGTGTTAGGGTGAGGGTGAGGTTTAGGTTTAGAGTTAGGGTTTGGGGGAGGGTTAGGTTGAGGGTTAGGGTTAGGGTTAGGGTTAGGGTGAGGGTGAGGGTTAGGATGAGGTTTAGGGATAGGGTTACGTTTAGGTTTAGGCTTTGGGTGAGAGTGAGTGTGTGGGTTAGGTTGAGGGTTAGGCTTAATCTTTGGGTTATGCTGAGGGTCAGGGTGGGGGTAAGGATTAGGGTTAGGGTTAGTGTTACTGTTAGGGTAAGTGTTAGAGTTACAGTGAGGGTGAGGGTGCTGGTGAGAGTTAGGGTTAGGGTTAGGGTGGGGTTTAGGGTTAGGGTTAGAGTTAGGGTTAGAGTTACTGTTAAGGTGAGGGTGCGGTTGAGTGTGAGGCTTAGGGTTAGGTTTAGGTTTAGGGTTAGAGTTAGGGTGAGGGCTAGGGAGAGGTTTAGGGTTAGGGTTAGGGTGAGGTATAGGGGTAGGGTTAGATTTAGAGTTAGGGTTAGTGTGAGGTTTAGGGTTAGATTTAGGGTTAGGGTGAGGATGAGGGTGAGGTTTAGGGTTAGGGTTAGTGTGAGGCTGAGGGTTAGGGTTAGGGTTAGGGTGAGGTTTAGGGTGAGGGTGACGTTTAGGTTTAGGGTTAGGATTTGGGTTAGTGTTAGGGTGATTGTGAGGGTTAGGTTTAGGGTTAGGGTTAGGGTTAGTGTTAGGCTGAGGGTTAGGATTAGTGTTAGGGTTATTGTGAGTGTGAGGGTTAGGGTGAGGGTTAGGGTTAGGGTTAGGGTGAGAGTTAGGGTTCAGTTAATTTTACATTTAGGGTGAGGATTAGGGTTAGGATTAGGCTTAGGGTGGGGGCTAGGGGGATGGTGAGGGTTAGGGTTAGTTTTAGGGTAAGGTTTACGGTTAGGGTTAGGGTTCTGGTGAGGGTTAGGATCAGCTTTAGGTTTAAGGTGAGGATGAGGGTTAGGGTTAGGTTGAGGTTTAGGGTAAGGCTTAAGCTTAGGGTTAGGCTGAGCATGAGGTTGAGGGTGAGGGTTAGTGTTAGGGTGCTGTGTAGGTTTTAGGTTAGGGTGATTGTAAGGATGAGATTTAGGGTTAGGGTGAGGTTTAGCGTGATTATGATGGTAAGAGTAATGGTGAGGTTTAGGCTGAGGGTGAGGGTTAAGGAAGGGTGAGTGTTAGGGTTAAGTTTAGGGTTAGGTTAAGGTTTAGGTTTAGGGTTAGGGTGCGGGTTAGATTGAGGATTCGGTTTAGGGTTAATGTGAGGTTTAGGGTGAGGATGAGGGTTAGGGTTAGGGTGAGGGTTAGCATTAGAATTAGGGTGAGGGCTAGGGTGAGGGTGAGGGTAAGGGTTAGGGTTAGGCTGAGGGCTAGGGTGAGGGTTAGGGTGAGATTTAGGGTTAGTGATAGGGTTAGGTTTAGGGTTAGGGTTAGGGATAGGGTCAGGGTTACGGTGAGGGTTAGTGTTAGGGATAGGGTTAGGCTTAGGGTTAGGCTGAAGGTGAGGTGGGGTTGAGGATTAGGGTTAGGGTTAGTTTTAAGGTTATCGTTAGTGCTATGGTTAGGGTTAAGGTTGCTGTGAGGTTGAGGCTGAGGGTGAGGGTTATGGTTAGGGTTAGGGTTAGGTTTAGTGTTATTGTTAGGGTTAGGGTTAGAGTTACGTTTAGGTTGAGGGTGAGGGTGAGGGTTAGGGTTAGGGTGAGGTTTAGGGTTAGGGTTAGGTTTAGGGTGAGGGTGAGGGTGAGGGTTAGGGTATGGATGAGGTTTAGGTTTCTAGTTAGGGTTAGGGGGAGTGTTAGGGTGAGGTTTAAGGTTTGGGTTATTGTTAAGGTTAGGGTGAGGTTGAGGGTTAGGTTGAGGTTTAGGGATAGGGTTAGGTTTACGGTTAGGGTTAAGGTGAGGGTTACTGTGAGGGTTCGGGTGAGTGTTAGGCTCAGACTAAGGGTTAGGCTGAGGGTGAGGGTTGGGGTGAGGATAGGGGATAGGTTGATGGTTAGGGTTATTGTTAGTCTTATTTTTAGGGTTAGGAATAGTGTTATGGTGAAGATGAGGGTGCGGGTGAGGTTTAGGGTTAGGGTTAGGGTGGGCTTTAGGGTTAGGGTTAGGGTGAGGTTGAAGTTTAGGGTTAGATATAGGGTTAGGGGGAGTGTTAGGGTGAGGTTTGGGGTTAGAGTTAGTGTTAGGGTTAGGGTGAGGTTGAGGGTTAGGTTGAGGTTTAGGGTTGGTGTGAGGGTTACGGTTATTGTGAGGGTGAGTGTGAGGGTTAGGGTTAGGGTTAGTGTGAAGATTAGTGTTAGGGTTAGGGTTAGTGTTAGGCTGTGGGTAAGTGTTAGGTTGAGGGTTAGGGTTAGGGTGAGGATATTGTTAGGGTTAGGGTGAGGGTTACGGTTACTGTTTGGGTGAGTGTGAGGGTTAGGTTTAGGGTGAGTTTTAGTGTTAGGGTTATAGTTAGAATTAGGGTTAGTGCGAGAGTGAAGTTTAGGGGTAGAGTTATGTTTAGGGTTGGGGTTAGGGTGAAGGTTAAGGTTAGGGAGAAATTTAGGGTGGGGGTGATGATAAGGGTAAAGGTGAGGGTTAGGCCGAGGGTGAGGGTTAAGGTAAGGGTGAGGGTTAGGGTTAGGGTTAGGGTGAGGGTTAGGGTAAGGGTTAGGGTGAGGGTGAGGATTAGATCAAGGATTAGTGTTAGGGTTAGTGTAAGGTTTAGGGTGAGGATGAGGATTAGGGTTTGGGTGAGGGCTAGGGTGAGGTTGAGAGTTAGGGTTACTGTTAGGGTGAGGTTTACGGTTAGGGTGATGGTTAGGGTTAGTGTGAGGTTTAGTGTTAGGGTTAGGGTGAGTGTTGGGTTAGGGTTAGGGTTATTGTTACGTTTAGGGTTAGGGTTACGGTTATGGTTAGGGTAAGGGTGAGGGTTAGGGTTAAGGATAGAGTTAGGTTTAGGATTAGGGTTAGCGTGAGGGTGAGTGTGAGCGTTACATTTAAGGGTAGGGTTAGGCTTAGGGTTAGGGTAAGGGTTAGGGTTTGGTTTTGTGTTAGGGTGAGTTTGTGGCTGATTATTAGGGTTAGGTTTAGGATTAGGGTTAGGGTTAGGGTTACGGTGAGGGTTAGGGTTAGGCCTAGGTTAGGCTTAGGGTTAGGCTGAGGGTGAGGGTGGGGGTGAGGAATAGGGTTAGGCCAAGGTTTAAAATTCGGGTTATTGTTAGTGTTTTGGTTTGGGTTTAGTTTGCGGTGAGGGTGAGGCTGAGGGTGAGGGTGAGGGTTAGGTTTAGGATTAGGCTTAGGTTTAGGCTGAGAATGAGGTTGGGGGTGGGGAATAATTTTTGGTTGATGGTTTGTTTATGGTTAGGGTGAGGTTTAGGACGAGGGATCGGGTTAGGATTAGGTTTACGGTGAGGGCTAGGGTGAGGGTGAGTGTTAGGCATAGGGTAAGGCTTAGGCTTAGGGTTAGGTTGAGGGTGAGGGTGAGGGTGAGGGTTTGGGTTAGGGTGATGGACAGGGTTAGCGTTAGGGTGAGTGTTAGGATGAAGGTTAGGGTTAGGATGAGGATTCGGGTGAGCGTGATGGTAAGAGTAAGGTGAGGCTTAGGCTGACAGTGTGTCTTCCCCTAAGGGTGAGGGTTAGTTTAGGGTGAGGGTTAGGGTAAGGGTTAGGGTGAGGGTTAGGATGAGGGTGAGGGTTAGATTGAGGATTAGGGTTAGGGTTAGTGTGAGTTTTAGGATGAGGATGAGGGTTAGGTTTAGGTTGAGGGTTAGGGTTAGAATTAGGATTAGGGTGAGGGCTAGGGTGAGGCTGAGGTTTAGGGTTAGGTTTAGGGTGAGGTTTAGGGTTAGGGTGAGATTTAGGGGTACTGTGAGGGTTAGTGTTAGAGTTAGGGTTATTGTTAGGGTGAGGGTAAATGTTAGGGTGAGGTTAGGGTTAGGTTGAGGGTTTTGGTTAGGGTGAGGGTTATGGTTAGGGTGAGGGTTATGGTTAGGATGAGGGTTAGGGTTATGGTGAGGGTGAGGATGAGGGTTAGGGTTAGGGTGAGGTTTAGGTTTAGGGTTTGGGTTAGAGTTAGGGTTAGGTTGAGGGTGAGGTTTAGGGTTAGAGTTAGGGTTCGGTTGAAGGATAGGATGAGGGTTAGGGTTAGGGTTAGTTTTAGGTTTAGGGTTAGGTTGAGGTTTATGATTAGGGTTATGGTTAGGATTAGGGTTAGGGTGAGGGTGAGGGTGTGGGTTAGGGTTAGGTTTAGCGTTAGGCTTAGGGTTAGGCTAAGGATTAGGTTGAGGGTGAGGTTTAGGTTTAGGGTGAGGGTTAGGGTTAGGGTTAGGGAGAGTTTAAGGTTTAGGGATAGGTTGAGAGTTAGGTTTTGGGTTAAGTTTCGGGTTAGGGTGAGGGTTAGGGTGAGGGTGTCAGTGAGGTTAAAGGTGAGGGTTAGTCTGAGGGTGAGGGTTACGGTAAGTTTGAGGGATAGGGTTAGGGTGAGGTTTAGAGTGAGGATGAGGGTTACGTTTAGAGTGAGGTTTAGGGTTAGAGTTAGGGTTAGGTTGAGGGTTAGGGTTAGATTTAGGGTGAGGTTTAGGGTCATGTTGAGGTTTAGCATTAGTGTGAGGGTTAGTGTTAGGGTGAGGGTAAGTGTTATGGTGAGGTTTAGGGTTAGGGTGAGGGTTATGGTTAGGGTGAGGTTTAGGGTTGGGTTTAGGGTTATTGTTAGTGTTAGGGTTATGGTTAGTGTGAGATTTATGTTGAGGTTAAGGTTTAAGATTAGGGTGATGGTTAGGGTTAGAATTAGGGTTAGGTTGAGGGCTAGGGTGAGGGTGAGGGTTAGGGTTAGGATGAGGTTTAGGGTTAGGGTGAGAGTTAGGGTAACTGTGAGGGTTAGTGTTAGAGTTAGGGTTATTGTTAGGGTGAGGGTAAATGTTAGGGTGAGATTTAGGGTTACTGTCAGGGGTAATGTTAGAGTTAGTGTTAGGGTAAGGGTGAGGGTAAGTGTTAGGGTGAGTGTTAGGTTTAGGGTGAGGGTTATGGTTAGGGTGAGGGATAGGGTTAGGTTTAGGGTTATTTTTAGGTTTAGAGTTAGGTTTATAATGAGGGTGAGGGTGAGGGTTGGGGTTAGGGTGAGGTTTAGGTTTAGGGTTAGGGTTTGAATTAGGTTTAGGGTGAGTGTGTGGTTTAGGGTTAGAGTTAGGGTTAGGGTGAGTGTTAGGATGAGGGTTAGGGTTAGGGTTAATTTTAGGTTTATGTTTAGGGTGAGGTTTTGGGTGAAGGTTAGGGTTAGGTTTATGGTTAGGATTAGTGTTAGGGTGAGGGTGAGTGTGTGGGTTAGGGTTAAATTTATTGTTACGCTTAGGGTTAGGCTGAGCGTTAGGTTGAGAGTGAGGGTTATTGTTAGAATGAGGATTAGGGTTAGGGTTATAGTTACGGTTTGGTTGAGGGTGAGGGTGAGAGTTAGGGTTAGGGTTAGGGTGAGGGTGAGGTTTAGAGTTAGATTTAGGTTGAGGGGGAGGGTTAGGGTGAGGGTTATGGTTAGGGTTAGTGTTAGGGTTAGTGCTAGGTTTAGCGCGAGGTTTAGGTTGAGGTTTAGGGTTAGGATTAGGGTTAGGATTAGGTTTAGGGTGAGGGTGAGTGTGAGGGTTAGGGTTAGGATTAGGCTTAGACTTAGGGTTAGGCTGAGGGTGACTGTGGGGGAAAGGATTAGATTTAGGGTGAGGGTTAGGGTTAGGGTTAGGGTTAGGATTAGGGTTAGGGTGGGGATTAAGGTGAGGGTGAGAGATAGGTTTAGGGTTAGGCTTAGGCATAGGTTTAGGATGAGGGTAATGGTTAGGTTGGGGTTAGTGTTATGGTGATGGATAGGGTTAGGGTTAGGGTTCGGGTTATTATGAGGGTTCGGGTTAGGGTTTGGGTTAGGATGAGCATGATGGTAAGAGTAACGGTGAGGGTTAGGCTGAGGTTGAGGGTTAGGTTAAGGGTTAGTGTTAGGGTTAGATTGAGGATTTTGGTTAGGGTAAGTGTGAGGTTTAGGGTGAGGATGAGTGTTAGGGTTAGAATTATGGTTAGGGTGAGGGCTAGCGTGAGGGTGAAGGTTAGGGTTAGGGTTAAGTTTAGGGTGAGGGTTAGGGTGATGGGTAGGGTTACGTTTAGGGTGTGTGTTAGATTTAGTGTGAGAGTTACCGTTAGGGTGAGGGTGAGTGTGAGGTTAACGGTTATGGTGAGGGTTAGGGTGAGGGTGAGGGTTAGGCTTAGGATTAGGGATAGGGTTAGGGTTAGGCTGAGGGTGAGGGTGAGGGTGAGCGTAAGGTTTAGGGTTATGGTTAGGCTTATGGTTAGGGTGAGCGCTAGGGTGAGGGTGAGGGTTAGGGTGAAGTTGAGGGTTAGGCTGAGGGTCTTCGTTAGGTAATGTTTAGGGTTAGGGTGAGGATTAGGTGACGTTTAGGGTGAGGGTGAGCTTGAGGGTTTGGGTGAGGGTGTGGGTTATGGTTAGGGTGATGGTGAGGGTTAGGGTGATGTTGAAGGTTAGGGTTAATGTTAGGTGAGGGTTAGGGTTAGGGTTAGGGTTAGAGTGAGAGTGAGGGTTAGTATTAGGTTTAGGGTTAGGGTGAGGTTTAGGGTGAGGGTGAGGTTTAAGGTTAAGGTTATGTTTGTGGTGTGGGTAAGTGATAGCATGAGGGTTAGGGTGAGTGTTAGAGTTAGCATTAGGGTTAGGTTGAGGGTTTGGGTGAGGGTGCGGGCGAGAGTGAGTGTTAGGGTGAGGATTACAGTGAGTTTTAAGGTTAGGGTGAGGGTTAGGTTTAGGGTGAGTGTTAGGGTGAGGGTTAGGTTTATGGTTATGCTTAGGGTTAGGGTGAGGGTTAGGCTGAGGGTTAGGGTTAGGATTAGGTTGAGGGTTATGGTGAGGGTGATTGTTAGGGTTCTTATTAGTGTTAGAGTAAGGTTTAGGGTGACAGTGAGGTTTAGGGTGAGGGTTGGGGTGATGGTTAGTTTTAGGGTTAAGGTGAGGGTTAGAATAAGGGTTAGGGTTACCGTTAGGGTGAGGGTTAGGTTTAGTGTGAGAATTAGGGTTAGGGTTAGGGTTAGGATTAGTGTGAGGGTAAGAATTAGGGTGATGGTTAAGGTGAGGGTGAGGTTTAGGTTTAGGAATAGTGATAGGGTTAGTGTTATGCTGCGGGTGAGGGTGAGGGTGAGGGTTACGGTTAGGGTTAAGGTGAGGGCTAGGGTGAGGGTTAGGGTTAGGGTGAGGGTAAGGGTGAGGGTGATGGTAAGGGTAAAGGTGAGGGTTAGGCTGAGGGTGAGCTTGAAGATAAGGGATAGGTTTAGGGTTAGGGTGAGGGTTAGGTTAAGCGTTCCTGTTAGGGTTAGGGTTAGGGTTAGATTGATGATTAGGGTTAGGGTTAATGTGAGGTTTAGGGTGAGGATGAGGTTTAGGTTTAGGGTGAGGGTTAGGGTGAGGTTTAGGGTTAGGGTGAGGGCGAGGTTAAGGTTCAGGGTGAGGTTTAGGCTGCGGGTGAGTGTTAGGGTTAGGGTTAGGGTGAGGGTAAGGGTGAGGGTTAGGGTGAGTGTTAGGGTGCTGGTGAGGGTGAGTGTTAGGGTTGGGGTTAGGGTTAGGTTGAGGCTTAGGATTAGGGTTAGGGTGAGGATTAGGCATAGTGTGAGTGTTAGGGTTAGAGTGAGTTTAAGGGTTAGGGTGAGGGTTAGGGTTATGGTGAGGGTTAGCGTTAGGGTTAGGGCGAGGGTTAGTGTTAGGTTGGAGGTTAGGGTTATGTTGAGGGTTAGGTTGAGTGTTAGGGTTAGGGTGAGTGATAGGATTAGGGTTAGGGTCAGCGTTATGGTTAGGGTGATGTGTAGAATGAGAGTGAGGGTTAGGGTGAGGGTGAGAGTGAGGGTTAGGTTATGGATGAGGGTTAAGGTTAGGGTGAGGGTGAAGGTAACGTTGAGGGTTAAGGTGAGGGTGAGGTTAAGTTTTAGGATTCGGTTGAGGGTTGGGTTAGATTTAGGGTTATAGGTAGGGTGAGGGGTAGGGTGAGGAGTAGGGTTAGAGTTAAGGTTAGAGTTAGTGTGAGGGTTAGGGTTAGGGTGAGGATAAGGTAAGGGTGAGGGTTGGGGTGAGGGTGAGCGTTACGGTTACACTTAGTGTGACGGTTAGGATTAGGGTTATGGTGAGGGTTAGGGTTAAGGTTATGTTTAGGGTGAGGGTGAGTGTTAGAGTGAAGATAAGGGTTCTGGAGAGCGTGAGGGTTAGGGTTTCAGTGACGGTTAGGGTTAGGGTGAGTGTTAGGGTGACGGTGATGGTGAGGTTTAGGGTTGGGATTAGGGTTAGAGTGGGGGGTAGGATTATGTTTAGGGTGAGGGTTAGGGTTACTGTGAGGGTTAGGATGAGGTTTAGGGTTACTGTGAGGGTTCAAGTTAGGGTTAGGCTTAGTGTTAGGGTGAGGTAAGGGTTAGGTTGAGAGGTAGGGTTAGGGTGAGGGTTAGGGTTAATGTGAGGGCTAGGTTTAGGGTGAGTGTTAGGTTTAGGATGATGTTTAGGGTGAGGATAAAGGTTAGGGTGAGGGTGAGGGTGAAGTTTCGGTTGAGTGTTTGGGATAGGGTTAGGCTGAGGTTGAGAGTGAGGGTGAGGCTTAGGGTTAGTTTTATGGTCATGGTGAGTGTGAGGGTGAGGGATAGTGTTAGGCTTAGGCTGAGGGTGAGGGTGAGGGTGAGGGTTAGGGTTAGGGTGAGGGTTAGCTTTAGGTTTATTGTGAGGGTTAGGGTTAGGTTGGAGGTTACGGTTAGGGTGACAGTCAGGGTTAAGGATAGGTTTAGGTTGAGGGTGAGGGTGAGTTTTCGTGTTAGGATTAGGATAAGGGTTATGTTGAGCCTGAGGGTGAGGTTGAGGGTGAAGATTAGGGTTAGGTTGAGGGTTAGGCTAAGGGTTAGGGTGAAGGTTAGGTTTAGGTTGAAGTTTAGGTTGAGTGTGAGGGTTAGTTTGAGTTTGAGGGTGAGGGTTCGTTTGGGAGTTTGCATTAGGTTTAGGGTGAGGGTGAGGGTGAGGGATAGCTTTTGGGTTAGGGTTAAGCTTAGGTTGAGGGTGATTGTGAGGCTTAGGTTTAGGGTTATTGTTAGGCTTAGGTTTAAGCTGAGGGTGAGGTTGAGTGTGAGGGTTAGGGTTAGGGTGAGTGTGAGCGTTAGAGTTAGGGTTAGGGATAGGCTGAGGGTTAGATGAGGGTGAGGGTTAGGGTTAGAATGAGTGTTATGCTTAGGGTTAGGGTGAGGGTGAGCGTGAGCGTGACTGTTAGGTTGCAGGTGAGGTTTAGGGTTAGTTTCAGGGTCAGGATGGGAGTTTAGTTAGGGTTAGGATGATGGTTAGGATGAGGGGCAGGGTTAGAGTTAGGGTGAAGTTCAGGGTTAGTTTAAGGGTTATGGTTAGGGATTGGGTTAGGGTGAGGTTTAGGGTTAGGTTTAGAGTTAGGGTGAGGGTTAGGGTGAGGATAAGTTTTAGGGTGAGGGTTAGGGTGAGTGTGAGGTTAGGGTTAGGGTGAGGGTTAGTGTTATTGTTAGGGTTAGGGTTACGATTACGGTTAGGGTGAGGTTGCGGGTGATGTGAGGTTTAGCGTTAGCGTTAGGGTTAGGGTGAGGGTTAGGGTGAGGGTAAGTGTTGGGATGAGGGTTAGGGTTAGGGTGAGGTTTAGGGTGAGGGTGAGGGTTAGTTTTAGGGTTAGGGTTAGGATGAGGTTAAGGGTTAGGGTTAGGGTGAGGGTTAGGTTTAGCATAGGGTTAGGGTGAGGGCTAGGGTGAGGGTTAGGGTTAAGTTAGGATGAGGTTTAGGGTTAGGGTGAGGGTTAGGATGAGGGTAAGAATGAGGGTAAGGCTGAGTGTTAGGGTGAGTTTGAGGGTTACGGTAAAAGTGAAAGCTATGGTGAGGGTGAGGGTTATGTTGAGGGTTAGGGTTAGGATGAGGGTGGGGTTGAGGGTTAGGGTGAGTGGTAGGGTTAGGGTTAGGGTGAGGGTTAGATGAGGGTGAGGGTTAGCGTTAGGTTGTGGGTTAGGTTTAGGGTGAGGGTTAGGGTTAGGATTAGGGTTATTGTGAGGGGTAGTGTTAGGGAGAGGGTTAGGGTTAGGGTTAGGGTGAGGGTTAGGGTTATGGTGAGGTTAAGAGTTAGTGTGAGCCTTAGTGTTAGGGTTAGGCCTAGTGTTAGGGTGAGGGTAAGGGTTAGGTTGAGGGTTAGGGTTAGGTTGAGGGTTACAGTTAGTGTGAGGGTTATGGTTGTGCTGAGGATTAAAGTGAGGGTTAGGGTTAGGCTGATGTTTAGGGTGAGGGAGAGGGTTAGTGTGAGTGTCAGCGTAAGGGTTGTTTTGAGGGTTTGGGTTAGGGTTAGGGTGAGGTTGAGGGTGAGTTTGAGGCTTAGGGTTGGGGTTAGTGTGAGGGTGACTGTGAGGGTTAGGGTTAGGTTTAGGCTTAGGCTTAGGATTAGGCTGAGGGTTAGGGTCAGGGTGAGGGTTAGGGTTAGGGTTAATGATAGGGTGATGTTTAGGATGAGGGTTAGTGTGAGAGTTTGTGTTAGGGTTAGGCTTACCGTTATGGTGAGGGTAAGGGTTAGGTTGAATGTTAGGGTAAGGGGAGGGTTAGGTTTAGGGTTAGGGTGAGGGTGAGGGTGAGGTTTAGGGTAAAGGTTAGGGTTAGTGTTATTTTTAGGTTTATGGTTACGTTGAGGGTGAGAGTTAGAGTTAGGGTGAGGTTTAGGTTTAGGGTTAGGTTTAGGGTTAGGGTTAGGATGAGGTTTAGGGTGAGTGTTAGGGTTAAGGTTAGGGTGAGGGTTAGGGTTATTGTGAAGGTTAGGGTTAGGGTTAGGGTGAGGTTTAGGGTGAGGGTAAGTTAAAGGTAACGGTGAGGTTTTTGTTGAGGTGAGGGTTACGGTAAGGGTGAGGGTTAGTGTTAGAGTGAGGGTTAGGGTTAGCAATAGGGTTAGTGTGAGGGCTAAGGTGAGTGTGAGGGTTAGGGTTAGGGTTAGGTTTCGGGTGAGGTTTGGGCTTAGGCTGAGGGTTAGGGATAGTGGGAGGGTTGGTGTTAGGGTTAGGCTTAGTGTTAGGGTGAGGGCAAGGGTTAGGGTGAGAATTAGGTTTAGGGTGAGGTTCAGGATTAGGGTTACGGTTAGGCTGAGTGTTAGGTGAATGTTAGGGTTAAGATGAGGTTTAGGTTTAGGGTTAAGGTTAGGGATAAGGTGAGGGTTTGGGTTAAGTTAAGGGTTAGGATGAGGGTTAGGCTGAGGTTTAGGGTTAGGGTTAGGGTGAGGGTTAGGGTTAGTGTGAGGGTTAGGTTTAGGTTTAGGGTGAGGGTTAGTGTTAGGGTTAGGTTTAGGGTGAGGGTTAGGGTTAGGCTTAGGCTTAGTATTAGGCTAAGGGTTAGGGTGAGGTTTAGGTTTTGGTTTAATGATAGGGTGATGTTTAGGATGAGGGTTATTGTGAGAGTTAGTGTTAGGGTTAGGCTTACTGTTATGGTGAGGGTAAGGGTTAGGTTGAATGTTAGGGTAAGGGGAGGGTTAGGGTTAGGGTTAGGGTTAGGATGAGCGTGAAGGTTAGGGTAAACATTAGGGTTAGTGTTATTTTTAGGTTTATGGTTAGGTTTATGGTTACGTTGAGGGTGAGGGTTAGGGTTAGGGTGAGTTTTAGGGTTAGGGTTAGGTTTAGGGTTAGGGTTAGGATGAGGTTTAGGGTGAGTGTTAGGGTTAAGGTTAGGGTGAGGGTTAGGGTTATTGTGATGGTTAGGGTAAGGGTTAGGGTAAGGTTTAGGGTGAGGGCAAGGTAAAGGTAAGGGTGAGGTTTTTGGTGAGGTGAGGGTTATGGTAAGGGTGAGGGTTAGTGTTGGAGTGAGGGTTAGGGTTAGGAAAGGGCTAAGGTGAGTGTGAGGGTTAGGGTTAGGGTTAGGTTTAGGGTGAGGGTTAGGCTTAGGCTGAGGTTTAGGGTTAGTGGTAGGGTTGGTGTTAAGGTTAAGCTTAGTATTAGGGCGAGGGCAAGGGTTAGGGTGAGGGTTAGGGTTAGGGTGAGGGTCAGGATTAGGGTTGCGGTTAGGCTGAGGGTTAGGTGAGGGTTAGGGTTAGGGTTAGGGTAAGGGTTAGCGCTAGGTTGGGGTTTAGCGGTAAGATAAGTGTTAGAGTTAGGGTTAGGGTTAGGGTGAGGGTTTCGGATTAGGGTTAGGGTTAGGGTTAGGTTGAGGGTTACGGTGAGGGTGAGGGTTAGAGTTAGGTTTAGGTTTTTCGTGTGGGTAAGTGATAGCATGAGGGTTAGTATGAGTGTTAGAGTTAGCATTAGAGTTAGAGTGAAGGTTAGGGTGAGGGTTAGGGTTAGGGTTTAGGTGAGTTTTAGGGTTAGGGTGAGGGTTAGTTTTAGTGTTAGCGTGATGGTAAGGGTGAGGGTGATGGTTAGGGTTAGAGTTAGGGTGAGGGTTGGGTATAGTGTGAGGTTTAGGGTGAGGATGAGGTTAAGGCTTAGGGTGAGGTTTAGGGTAAGGGTGAGGGTTAGGGTTAGGGTTAGGGTTAGGGTGAGGGTTAGGGTGAGGGTTAGGGTTAGGGATTGGATTAGGTGTAGGGTGAGGGTTAGGGTAAGGGGTAGGGTTATGGTTAGGGTGAGGGTTAGTTTTATTGTGAGTGTTAGGGTTAGGGTTAGGGTTAGGATTAGTGTGAAGGTAAGAATTACGGTGACGGTTAGAGTGAGGGTGAGGTTTAGGGTTAGGATTAGGGTTATGATTAGTGTTATGCTGAGGGTGATGGTGAGGGTGAGGGTGAGTGTGAGTTTTAGGTTTAGGGTTAGGGTGAGGGTTAGAGTGAGGGTTAGGGTTAGGGTGAGGTTAAGGTTAGGGTGAGGGTTAGGGTTAGGGTTAGTTTGAGGGTGGTATGAGGTTGAGATTTAGGGTGAGGGAAAGGGTTAGGGTGAGGGCTAGGGTGAATGTGAGGGTTAGGTTTAGGATGAGGGTTTGAGTTAGGTTTAGTGTGAGGGTAAGGGAGAGGGGTAGGGTTAGGTTTAGGGTGAGGGTTAGGTTTAGTGTGAGGGTTACGGTTAGGGTTAGGGTGAGGTAAGGGTTATGGAGAGGTTGAGGTTGAGTGTGAGGGTTAGGGTTAGGATTAGGGATAGGGTTAGGGTTCGGCAGAGGGTGAGGATGAGGGTGCGGGTGAGGTTTAGGGTTACGGTTACGGTTAGGGTGATGGCTGGGCTGTGGGTGAGGGTAAGGGTGAAGGTGAGTGTGAGGGTGAGGGTATTGGTTAGGTAATGTTAGGGTTAGTGTGAGGATTAGGTGAGGGTTAGTGTGAGGGTGCAGTTTCGGGTGATGGTGAGGGTAAGGGTGAGGTTGAAGGTTAGGGTTAGGGTTAGGTGAGGGTTAGGGTTAGGGTTAGGTGAGGTTTAGGGTTAGGGTTAAAGTAAGGTTGAGGGTTAGGGGTAGGGGTAGGGTTACGGTTAGGGTGAGTATTAGTGTTAATGTGAGGGTTAGGGTTAGGGTGAGGATAAAGTAAGGGTGAGGGTTAGGGTGAGGCTGAGGTTTAGGGTTACTGTTAGAGTGAGGTTTAGGGTTAGGATTAGTGTTAAGGTGAGGATGAGGGTGAGGGTTAGGCTTAGGCTTAGGTTGAAGGAGAGGGTGAGTATGAGCATGAGGGTTAGGGTTAGGGTGAACATTAGGGTTACGGTGGAGGTTAGGATTAGGGTTATGGTGAGGTTTAGGCTTAGGGTTAGGGTTGGGGTTAGGATTAGGGTGTGGGTTAGGCTGAGGATTATGGTTAGGATTAGGGTGAGGTTTAGGGTGAGGGTTAGGGTGAGGGTGAGGGTTAAGTTTAGGGTGAGGATTAGGGTTAGGATTAGGGTTAGGGTCAGGTTTAGGGTGACATTGAGGTTTAGGATGAGGGTTAGGGTTAGGGTTAGGGTGAGGTTTAGGGTAAGTGTTAGGGTTACAGTTATGAAGAGGGTTAGGTTTAGAGTGAGAGTTAGGGTTAGGGTTAGGATTAGTGTGAGGGTAAGAATTAGGGTAAGGGTGAGGTTTAGGTTTAGGAATATGGATAGGATTAGTGTTACGCTGAGAGTGAGGATGAGGGTGAGGATGATGGGTTAGGTTTAGGCTTAGGGTGAGGGCTAGGCTGAGGGTTAGGGTTAGGGTGAGGGTTAGGGTTAAGTTTAATTTGAGGCTGGTGTGAGGGTGAGGTTTAGGGTGAGGCTTTGGGTTAGGGTGAGGGCTAGGTTGAGGGTGAACTGTAGGGTTATGATGAGGGTTAGGGTTATGTTTAGGGTGAGGGTTAAGGTAAGGTTTAGGTTTAGTGTGAGGTTTACGGTTAAGGTTAGGGTGTGGGTGAGGGTAAGGGTTATGGTGAGGGTTAGGGTGAGGGTGAGGGTTAAGGTTATGATTAGAGATAGGGTTAGATTTAGGCTGAGGTTGAGGGTGAGGGTGCTGGTGAGGTTTAGAGTTAGGGTTAGGGTTAGGGTGAGGGTTTCCGTTAGTTTTACTGTTAGGGTGAGAGTGAGGGTTAAGATTAGGGTTAGGGTTAGGGTTATTGTTAGGGTTAGAGTGAGGGTTACAGTTCAGTTTAGGGTGAGGATGAAGGTGAGGGTTATGGTTAGGATGAGGTTTAGGGTGAGCCTGAGGGTGAGGGTGAGGGTGAGGGTTAGGGTTAGGGTGAGGGTTAGGCTAACTGTTAGGATGAGGGTTAGGTTTAGGGTGATGTTTATGTTGAGGGAGAGAGTTAGTGTGAGGGTGAGGGTGAGGGTTCGTTTGAGGGTTAGGTTTCGGGTTAGGATTAGGGTGATGATAAGGTTGAATGAGAAGGCTAGGTTTAGGGTTAGGATTAGTTTTGGGGAGAGGGTGAGTGTGAAGGTTAGGGTTATTTTTAGGCTTAGGTTTAAGCTGAGGGTGAAGGTGAGTGTGAGGGTTAGGGTTAAGTTGAGTGTGAGCATTAGGGTTAGGGTTGGGGTGAGGGTTAGGGTTAGGATTAATTTTAGGGTTAGGCTGAGGGTGAGGTTGAGGGTGAGGGTTATGTTTAGGGTAAGTGTTAGACTTAGGGTTAGGGTGAGGTTTAGGGATAGGGTGATGGTTAGGGTGAGGGTGAGGCTTAGGGTGAGGGTGAAGGTGATGGTGAGTGTTAGGGTGCGGATGAGGTTTAGGGTTAGGTTTAGGGTTAGGGTGAGGGTGAGGGTTAGGGTTAGGATAATGGGTAGGATGAGGGGTAGGGTTAGGGTTAGGGTGAGGTTCAGGTTTAGTTTGAGGGTTACCATTAGGTTTGGGGTTAGGGTGAGGGTTAAGATGAGGGTTAGGGTTAGGTTTAGGGTTATGGTGAGGGTTAGGGTGAGGGTAAGTTTTAGGATGAGGGTTTGGGTGAGTGTGAGGGTTAGGGTTAGGGTGAGGATTAGGGTTATGGAAAGGGTGAAGGTTAGGTTTAGGGTGAAGTTGAGGTTGAGGGCGTGAGTTATGTTTAGGATTAGGTTTAGGTTTAGCGTTAGGTTTATTGTTAGGGTTAGGGTTAGGGTTACGGTTAAGGTGAGGCTTACGGTTAAGGTGAGGGTTAGGGTGAGGGTTAGGGTTAGGTTTAGGGTGAGGGTTAGATGAGGGTGAGGGTTAGGGTTAGGTTGAGGGTTAGTTTTAGGGTGAGGGTTAGGGTTAGGATTAGGGTTAGGGTGAGGGCTAGGGTGTGGGTGAGGTTTAGGGTGAAGGTTAGAGTTAGGGTTAGGGTGAGGGTGAAGTATAGGGTTAGTGTGAGGGTTAGTGTTAGGGTTATGCTTAGTGTTAGGTTGAGGGTAAAGGTTAGTTTGAGGGTTAGGGATAGGTTTAGGTTTTGGGTGAGGATAAGTGTTAGGGTGAGAATTAGGGTCAGGGTGTGTGTTAGGGTTAGAATTATGGTTAGGGTGAGGGTTAGGATAAGGGTTAGGGTTAGGTTTATTTTTAGGTTTAGGGTTAGGTTTAGGGTTATGTTGAGGGTGAGGGTGAGTGTGGGTGTTAGAGTTAGGGTGAGGTTTAGGGTTAGGTTTAGGTTTAGGATTAGAGTTAGGATGAGGTTTAGGGTGAGGGGTAGGGTTAAGGTTAGGGTGAGGGTTAGGATAACTGTGAAGGTTAGGGTTAGGGTTAGGGTTAGTGTGAGGGTTAGGTTGCGGGTTTGGGTTTAGATTAGGGTTAGGGTGAGAGTCAGTGTTAGGGGGAGGTTAAGGGTTAGCTTAGGGTTAGGGTTAGGGTGAGGGTTATTGTGAGGGTAAGGGTTAGGGTGAGGGTTAGGCTTAGGGTGAGGTTTAGGGTGAGGTTGAGGGTTAGGGTTAGGGTTAGGGTGAGGTTAAGGGTTAGGGTGAGGTTTAGGCTGAGGGTGAGTGTTAGGGTTAGCATTAGTGTTAGGGTGAGTTTTAGTGTGAGTGTTTTGGTTAGGCTAGTGTGAGGTTTTGGGTTAGTGTGAGGGTTAGGTTGAGGGTAAGGTAAGGGTAACGGTGAGGTTTTTGGTGAGGGTGAGGGTTACGGAAAGGGAGAGGGTTAGGGTTAGGGTGAGGGTTAGGGTTAGGGTTAGGAAAAGGGTTAATGTGAGGGATAAGGTGAGGGTGAGGATTAGAGTTAGGGTTAGGTTTAGGTTGAGGGTTAGGTTTAGGCTGAGATTAAGGGTTAGTGTGAGGTTTGGTGTTAGGGTTAGGCTTAGTGTTAGGGCGAGTGTAAGGTTTAGGGGGAGGATTAGGTTTAGGGTGAGGGTTAGGGTAAGGGTGAGGATTAGGGTTAGTGTTAGGGTAAGGGTGAGAGTTAGGGTTAAGGCTAGGTTTAGGGTTATTGAGGGTTTTGGTGAGGTTTAGGGTTAGGGTTAGTGTAAGGGTTAGTGTTAGGGTTAGTGTGAGGATTAGGTTGAGGGTTAGCGTGAGCATTAGGGTTAGTGTGAGGGTTAGGGTTAGGCTGAGGGTGAGGGTGAGGGTGAGAGTTAGGGTTAGAGTTAGGGTTAGAATTATGATGAAGGTGAGGGTTAGGGTTAGGATTAGGGTTAGGGAGAGGTTTTGGGTTAGGTTTAGGTTTAGGATGAGGGTTAGGGTGAAGGATAAGGTTAGGTTTAGGGTGATGTTAGATTTATTCTGAGGGTTAGCGTTAGGGTTAGGGTTAGGGTGAGGGTGAGGATAAGGTTTAGGGTGAGCGTTAGGGTGAGGAATAGGGTTAGGGATAGGGTGAGGGATAAGGTGACTGTTAGCTTGAGGGTTAGGTTTAGGTTTAGGTTTAAGGTTTCGGGTGAGGGTTAGGGTTCAGTTTAGGGCTAGGTTAAGGGTTTCGTGTTTGGGTTAGGGTTAGGGTTAGGGTGAGGCTTAGGGTGAGGGTGAGGGTGAGGGTTAGGTTTAGGTTCATGGTGTGGGTAAGTGATATCGTGAGAGATAGGCTGAATGTTATAGTTAGCAGTAGGGTTGTGGTGAGGGTGAGGGTTAGGTTTAGGGTTAGAGTGAGTTTTAGGGTTAGGGTGAGGGTTAGGGTTAGGGTTAGCGTGAGGGTGAGGGTGAGGGTGACGGTTAGGGTTAGAGTTAGAATGAGGTTTTGGTTTAGTGTGAGGTTTAGGGTGAGGATGAGGTGAAGGTTTAGGGTGAGGGTTAAGGTAAGGGTGAGGGTTAGGGTTAGGGTTAGTGTTAGGGTGAGTCTTAGGGTGAGGGTTATGGTAGGGTTAAATTTAGGGTTAGGGTGAGGGGGAGGGTTAGGCTTCGGGTTATGATGAGGGTTAGGGTTAGGTTGAGGGTTAGGGTTAGGGTGAGTGTTAGGGTTAGGGTTAGTGTTAGGGTTAGGGTTAGTTTGAGTGTGGTGTGAAGGTGAGCTTTAGCATGAGGGTTAGGATTAGGGTGAGGGCTAGGTTGAGGGTGAGGGTTAGCGTTAAGGTGAGGGTTAGGGTTAGGTTTAGGTCAAGGATTGGGGTGAGGGGTAGGGTTAGGTTTATGGTGAGTGTTAGGTTTAGTGTTAGGGTTACAGTTAGGTGTAGGGTGAGGGTAAGGGTTATGGTGAGGGCTATGATGAGGTTGAGGGTTAGGGCTAGGATTAGGGGTAAGCTTCTGGTAAGGTTGAGCATGAGGGTGATGGTGCGGGTGAGGTTTAGGGTTACGGTTACGTTTAGGGTTTGGGCTAGGGTGAGAGTGAGGTTTAGGGTGAAGGTTAGTGTGAGGGTGAGGGTCTTTGTTATCTAATGGTTAAGGTTAGGGTGAGGATTAGATTAGGGTTAGGGTGTGGTTGAGCTTTAGGGTTAGGGTGTGGGTTTGTGTTAGGGTTAGGGTGAGGGTTCAGGTGATGGTGAGGGTTAGGGTAACGTTGAGAGTTAGGTTTAGGTTTAGGTGAGGGTTGGGTTTAGGGTTGGGTTAGAGTTAGGGTTCGGGTTCGGTTGAGGTGTACTGTTAAGTTTAGGGTGAGCATTAGGGTTAATGTGAGGGTTAGGGATAGGGTGAGGATAAAGTAAGGTTGACGGTTAGGGTGAGGGTTAAGGTTAGGTTTATTGTTAGGGTGAGGGTTAGAGTTAGCTTTAGTGTTAAGGTGAGGGTGAGGGTGAGGGTTAGGATTAGGCTTAGGGTTAAGGTGAGGGTAAGGGTGAGGACTAGGGTTAGCGTGAGTGTTAGGCTTAGGTTGAGGGTTAGGTTTAGGATTAGGGTTAGGGTTATTGTTAGGGTTAGATTTAGGGTGAGGGTGAGGGTGTGGGTTAGGGTTAGGGTTAGGTGTAGGGTGAGGGTGAGGGTTTGGCTTAGGGTTAGTGTTAGGCTTAGGGTGAGTGTTAGGTTTAGTGTGAGGCTTAGTGTTAGGGTTAGGATTAGTGTTAGGATGAGTGAAAGGGTTAGGGTGAGGGTTAGGTTTAGGTTGAGGGTTAACATTAGGGTTCGGGTTAAGGTGAGAGTGAGGGTGATTCTTAGAGTTAGGGTTAGGTTGAGGGATAGGGTGAGGGTTAGGTTTAGGGTGAGGGTTAGGGTTAGGGTGAGAGTTAGCCTTAGTGTTAGTTTGAGGGTGGGGTGAGCGTGAGGTTTAGGGTGAAGGGTTAGGTTTAGGGTGATGGCTAGATGAGGGTGATGATTAGTGTTAGGGTGAGGGTTAGGTTTAGGTTTAGGGAGAGGGATACAGAGAGGGTTAGGGTTAGGTTTAGTGTGAGGATTAGGGTTAGGGTTAGGGTTAGGGTGAGGGTAAGTGTTAAGGGTGAGGGTTAGGGTGATGGTGAGGGTTATGGTTAGGATTAGCTTTAGGGTTAGGGTTAGTCTGAGGGTGAGGGTGAGGGTGAGTATGAGGTTTAGGATTAGGGTTAGGTTTAGGGTGAGGGGTAGGGTGAGGGTGAGTGTTAGGGTGAAGGTGAGGGCGAGGTTGAGGGTGAGGGTCTCAGGTAGGGGTTAGGGTTAGGGTGAGGATTAGGTGAGGGTTAGGGTGAGAGTGAGGGTTATGGTTAGGGTTAGAGAGAGGGTTAGGTTAGGGGGTAAGGTTAGAATTAGGGTGAGGGTTAGGTTGAGGGGTAGGGTTAGGGTTAGATTGAGCATTATGGTTAATGTGAGGGTTAAGGTTAGGTTGGGGATAAAGTAAGGGTGAGCGTTAGGGTTATTGTTAGAATGAGGTTTAGGGTTAGGTTTAGTGTTAAGGTGAGGGTTAGGGTGAGGGTTAGGGTTAGGTTTAGGATTAATATTAGGGTGAGGGTGAGGGCGTGGGTTAGCGTGAGGGTTAGGGTTAGGGTGAGGGTTAGGTTCAGGGTTAGGGTTAGGGTCATTGTTAGGGTTACGGTTAGGATGAGGGTGAGGATAAGGGTGAGTGTGAGGGTTAGGGTTAGGATTGGGGTTAGGGTGAGCCTGAGGGTGAGGGTGAGGGTGAGGGTTAGGGTGAGGGTTAGGCTAAGGGTTAGACTGAGGCTTAGGTTTAGTGTGATGTTTAGGGTGAGGGTGATGGTTACCGTGAGGGTGAGGGTGAGGGCTTGGTTGAGGGTTTGCCTAATTTTTAGGGTGAGGGTGAGTGTGAGGGTTAGGGTTTGGGTTAATGTTAGGCTTAGGTTTAGGGTGAGGGTGAGGGTTAAGGTTAGGGTTAGGGTTAGGATTAGGGTTAGGGTTAGGCTGACGGTGAGGGTGAGGGTGAGGGTGAGGTTTAGGGTTAAGGTGAGGGTTAGGCTTAGGGAGAGGGTGAGGGTTAGGGATAGGGTGATGGTTAGGGTGAGGGTGAGTGTTAGGGTGAGGGTTAGGGTGAGTGTTATGGTGCGGGTGAGGTTAAGGGTTAGGTTTAGGGTGAGGTTGAGGTTTAGGTTTAAGGTTAGGATGATGGTTAGGATGAGGGGTAGGGTTAGGGTTAGGGTGAAGGTTAGGGGTAGGGTGAGTGTTAGGGTGAAGTTTAGTGTTAGGATTAGGGTTAGGGTTAGGCTGAGGGTGATAGTGAGGGTGAAGTTTAGGGTTAGGGTGAGGGTTAGGCTTAGGGTTAGGGTGAGGGCTAGGGATAGGGTGATGGTTAGGTGAGGGTGAGCGTGAGTGTTAGGGTGCGGGTGAGGTTTAGAGTTAGGTTTAGGGCTGGGTGAGGGTTACGGTTAGGGTTAGGATGATGGTTAGGATGAGGGGTAGGGTTAGGGTAAGGGTTAGAGTTAGCGTTAGTGTTAGGTTTAGGGTTAGGGTGAGGGTTAGGGTGAGGGTGATGTTTAGGGTTAGAGTTAGGGATAGGGTGAGGGCTAGTGTGAGGGTTAGTGTTGGGATTAGTGTTAAGGTTAGGGTTAGGGTGAGGGTTAGGGTGAGGGTTAGGTTTAGGAACAGGATTACATTTAGGATTATGGTTAGGGTGAGGGTGAGGGTGAGGGTTATGTTTAGGGTTAGGCTTAGGCTTAGGGTTAGGCTGAGGGTTAGGGGAGGGTTAGGGTTAGGGTGAGTGTTAGGGTTAGGGTTAGGGTGAGGGTTCAGATGAGGTATAGGGTTAGGATTCTGGTTAGGTTGAGGACTAGGGTGAGGGTTAAGGTTAGGGTTAGGTTTAGTGTAAGGTTTAGGGTTCGGGTTAGGTTTAGGGTTAGGGTGAGTGTTAGGGTTAGGGTTACTGTATGCGTGTGTGTTAGGGTTAGGTTGAGGGTTAGGGTTAGGGTTAGTGTGAGGTTTAGGTTTAAGGTTTAGGGTGAAGGTAGAGATGAGGGTTATGGTTTGGATTAGGGTTAGGGTGTGGACTAGGGTGATGGTGAGGGTTAGGGTTAGGCTTAGTCTTAAGCTTAGGATTAGGCTGAGGTTTAGGCTGGGGTGAGGAATAGGTTTTGGGTGATGGTTAGCGTTAGGGTTTGGGTGAGGATTAGGATGAGGGTTATTGTTAGGATTAGGTTTATGGTGAGAGCTAGGGTGAGGGTGAGGGTTATGTTTAGGATTAGGCTTAGGCTCAGGGTTAGGCTGAGGGTGAGGGTGAGGGTGAGGGTTAGTGTTAGGTTGATGGATAGGGTTAGGGTTAGGGTGAGTGTTAGGATGAGGGTTAGAATTAGGGTGAGGGTTAGGGTGAGGGTGATGGTAAGAGTAAAGTTGAGGGTTAGTCTGAGGGTGTGTTCCCCTAAGGGTGATGGTTAGGATTAGGGTGAGGGTTAGGATAAGGGTTGGGGTGACGGTTAGGGTGAGGGTGAGGGTTAGATTGAGGATTAGGGTTAGGGTTAGTGGGAGGTTTAGGGTGAGGATGAGGGTTAAGATTAGGGTGAGGTTTAGGATTAGAATTAGGGTTCGGTTGAGGGCTAGGGTGAGGGTGAGGTTAGGTTTAGGGTGAGGTTTAGGATTAGGGTGAGATTTAGGGTTACTGTCAGAGTTAGTGTTAGAGTTAAGGTTAGGGTAAGGGTGAGGGCAAGTGTTAGGGTGAGTGTTAGGTTTAGGGTGAGGGTTATGGTTAGGGTGAGGGTTAGGGTTAAGTTTAGGGTTATTTTTAGGCTTAACATTAGGGTTACAGTGAGGGTGAGGGTGAGGGTTAGTGTTAGGGTAAGGTTTAGGGTTAGGGTTAGAGTTTGAATTATGGTTAGGGTGAGTGTGAGGTTTAGGGTTAGAGTTAGGGTTAGTGTGAGGGTTAGGATGAGGGTTAGGGTTAGGGTTAATTTTAGGTTTATGGTTAGGGTGAGGGTAAGGGTGCAGGTTAGGGTTAGGTTTATTGTTAGGATTAGTGTTAGGGTGAGGGTGAGTGTTTGGGTTAGAGTTAGGTTTAGGGTTAGGGTTAGGGTTAGGCTGAGGGTTAGGTTGAGGGTGAGGGTTATTGTTAGAATGAGGATTAGGGTAGGGTTACGGTGAGGTTAGCGTTATTTTTAGGACTAGGGTTAGGGTGAGGGCTAGGGTGAGGTTGAGATTTAGAGTTAGGGTTAGGGTGAGGTTTAGGGTTAGGGTTAGGGATAGGGTCAGGGTGAGTTTGAGGGTTAGGGTTAGAGATAGGTTTAGGGTGAGGGTTGGGGTTAATGTTAATGTTAGTTTTAGGTTTAGCCTGTGGGTTAGGGTGAGGGTGTGTGTTAGGGTTAGGGTTAGAATTAGGATTAGGGTTAGGGAGAAGGTGAGTGTGAGGTTTAGGGTTAGGTTTAGGTTTAGGGTTAGGCTTAGGGTTAGGCTGAGGTTGTCGGTGAGGGTGAGGGTTAGGGTTAGGTTGAGGGTTAGGATTAGGGTGAGGGTTAGGGGAAGGGTTAGGGTTAGGTTAAGTGTGAGGGTGAGGGTTAGATTGAGGATTAGTTTTAGGGTTAGTTTGAGGTGTAGGGTGAGGATCAGGGTTAGGGTTAGGGTGAGGGTTAGGGTTACAATTAGGGTTATGGTGAGCGTTAGGGTTAGGGCTAGGGTTAGGATGAGGTTTAGGGTTATGGTGAGGGTTAGGGTTAGTGGAAGGGTTAGTGTTAGGGTGCGGGTAAGTTCTAGGGTGAGGGTTAGAGTTAGGGTGAGGGATATGGTTAGTGTGAGGTTTAGTGTTAGGGTTAGTGTTATTGTTAGGGTTAGGGTTAGGGTTAAGTTTATTGTGAGGGTGAGGTTGAGGGTGAAGGTCAGGGTTAGGGTTAGGGTATGATTTAGGGTTAGGGTTAGCGTTAGAGTTAGGGTTAGGGTGGCTGTGAGTTTTAGGGTTAGTGTTAGGGTTAGGGTGACTGTTAGGGTGAGGGTTACGGTTAGGGTTAGTGTTAGCGTTAGGGTTAGGGTTAGCATTAGGGCTAGGGTTAGGGTTAGGTTTAGGGATAGGTTTAGGATTAGGGTTAGGGTGAGGGTGAGTGTGAGGGTTAGTGTTAGGGTTAGGCTTTGGGTTAGGCTGAGGGAGAGCGTGAAGTTAAGTTTTAGGGTTATGGAAAGGTTTAGGCTTAGGGTTAGTGTAAGTGTTAGGCTTAGGGTTAGGGTTAGACTTAGCTTGAAGGCGAGGTTAGGGTTAGGGTTAGGGTTCTGGTAAGTGTGAGGTTTTATTGCTAGCATGAGGTTTAGGGTGAGGGGTAGGGTTACGGTTAGGGTGAGAGTTAGGTTTAATGTGAGGTTTAGGGTTAGGTTTAGGGTTAGGGTTAGGCTGAGGGTTAGGTTGAGCTTTAGGGTTTGGGTTACGATTAGGATGAGTGTAAGGTTTAGGGTGAGGTTTAGGTTAGGCTTAGTGTTAGGATTAGGCTGAGGTTAAGGGTTAGGGTGAGGGTTAGGTTTAGGGTTAGGGTGAGGGTTAATATGAAGGTTAGGGTTACAGTGAGGGTCAGGGTTATGGTTAGGGTGAGGGTGAGGGTTAGGCTTAGGGTTAGGGTGAGGGAGATGGTTAAGATTAGGGTTAGGGCCATTGTAAGTGTTATGGTTAGGGTTAAATTTGCAGTGAGGGTGAGGCTGAGGGTGAAGGTTAGGGTTAGGGTTCAGGTTAGTTTTAGGTTTAGGATTAGTGTTAATGTTAGGGTTAGGGTTATAGTTATGGTTTGGGTGAGGGTGAGGATGAGAGTTAGAGTTAGGGTTAGGGTGAGGTTAGGTTTAAGGTTAGGATTAGGGATAGGGTGAGGGTAAGTTTTAGAGTTAGAGTTAGGTTGAGGGGGAGGGTTAGGGTGAGGGTTATGGTTAGGGTTAGTGTTAGGTTTAGGGTGAGGTTTAGGTTGAGGTTTAGGGTTAGGTTTAGTGTTAGGATTAGGTTTAGGGTGAGGGTGAGTGTGAGGGTTAGGGTTAGGATTAGGCTTAGACTTAGGGTTAGGCTGAGGGTGACGTTGGGGGAGAGGATTAGGCTTAGGGTGATGGTTAGCCTTACGGTTAGGGTTAGAATTAGGGTTAGGTTTAGGGTTAGGATTAGGATTAGGGTTAGAGCTAAGGTGAAGCTGAGGGATAGGGGTAGGTTTAGGCTAAGGCATAGGTTTAGGATGAGGGTTCAGGTTAGGGTGAGTGTTAGGGTAAGCATGACAGTAAGAGTAACGGTGAGGGTTAGGCTGAGATTGAGGGTTAGGGGAAGGGTTAGGGTTAGGGTTAGATTGAGGATTAGGGTTAGGGTTAGTGTGGGGTTTATGGTGAGGATGAGGGTTAGGGTTTGAATTAGGGTTAGGGTGAGGGCTAGCTTGAGGGTGAAGGTTAGTGTTAGGGTTAAGTTTAGGGTGAGGGTTAGGGTGAGGGGTAGGATTAGGTTTAGGTTGAGGGTTAGGTTTAGTGTGAGGGTTACGGTTAGGGTGAGGGTGAGGGTGAGGTTAAGGGTTATGGTGAGGGTTAGGGTGAGGGTGAGGGTTAGGGTTAGGATTAGGGATAGGGTTAGGTTTAGGCTGAGGGTGAGGGTGAGGGTGAGCGTAAGGTTTAGTGTTAGGGTTATGGTTATGTTTAGGGTGAGGGCTAGGGTGAGGGTGAGGGTTATGGTGAAGTTGAGAGTTAGGATGAGGGTCTTGGTTAGTTAATGTTTAGGGTTAGGGTGAGGATTACGTGAGGTTTAGGGTGAGGGTGAGCTTGAGTGTTAGAGTGTGGGTGAGGGTTAGGGTTAGGGTTCGGGTTCGGTTGATGGTGATGGTTAGGGTGACGTTGAAGGTTAGGGTTAGGTTTAGGTGAGGGTTAGGGCTAGGGTTAGGGTTAGAGTGAGGGTGAGGGTTAGGATTAGGTTTAGGGTTAGGGTGAGGTTTAGGGTGAGGGTGAGGTTTAAGGTTAAGGTTAGTTTTGTGGTGTCGGTAAGTGATAGCATGAGGGTTAGGGTGAGTGTCAGAGTTAGCATTAGGGTTAGGGTGAGGGTTAGGGTGAGGGTGTGGGTGAAATTTAGGGTTAGGGTGAGGATTACAGTGAGTTTTAGGGTTAGGGTGTGGGTTAGGTTTAGGGTGAGTGTTAGTGTGAGGGTTAGGTTTATGGTTATGCTTAGGGTTAGGGTGAGGGTTTGGCTGAGGTTTAGGGTTAGGATTAGAGTGAGGGTTAGGGTGAGGGTGAGGGTTAGGGTTATTGTTAGTGTTAGGGTCAGGTTTAGGATGACGGTGAGGTTTAGGGTAAGGGTTGGGGTGAGGTTTAGTGTTAAAATTAAGGTGAGGGTTAGAATAAGGGGTAGGGTTACGGTTAGGGTGAGGGTTAGGTTTAGTGTGAGAGTTAGGGTTAGGGTTAGGGTTAGGATTAGTGGGAGGGTAAGAATTAGGGTGATGCTTCGGGTGATGGTGAGGTTTAGGTTTAGGAATAGTGATAGGGTTAGTGTTATGCTGCAGGTGACGGTGAAGGTGAGGGTTAGGGTGAGGGTGAGGGTGAGGGTGAGGGTGATGGTAAGGGTAAAGGTGAGGGTTAGGCTGAGGTTGAGGTTGAAGATAAGGGTGAGGGTTTGGGTTAGGGTGAGGGTTACGTTAAGGGTTCCTGTTAGGGTTAGTGTGATGGTTAGATTGCAGATTAGGGTTAGGGTTAATATGAGGTTTAGGGTGAGGATGAGGGTTAGGGTTAGGTTGAGGGTGAGGGTTAGAATTAGGGTAAGGGTGAAGGCTAGGGTGAAGTTTAGGGTTAGGGTTAGGGTTAGGGTGAGGTTTAGGGTTAGGGTGAGGGTGAGGTTAAGGTTCAGGGTGAGGGTTAGGCTGAGGGTGAGGGTTAGGGTTAGGGTTACAATTAGGGTGAGGGTAAGGGTGAGGGTTAGGGTGAGTGTTAGGGTGATGGTGAGGGTGAGTGTTAGGGTTGGGGTTAGGGTTAGGTTTGGGGTTAGGGTTAGGGTTAGCGTTAGAGTGAGGGTTAGGGTTAGGTTTAGGTTTAGGTTTTGGGTGAGAGGTAGCATTAGGTTTAGGGTGAGGGTTAGGTTTAGTGTGAGGGTTACGGTTAGGGGTAGGGTGAGGGTGAGGGTAAGGGTTGTGGTGAGGGTTATGATGAGGTTGAGGGTTAGGTTTAGGATTAGGGGTAGGGTTGGGCTAAGACTGAGCATGAGGGTGAGGGTGCGGGTGAGGTTTAGGGTTACGGTTACATTTAGGGTGAGGGCTAGGGTGAGGGTGAGGGTTAGGGTGAAGGTTAGGGTGAAGTTGAGGGTCTTTGTTAGATAATGGTTAAGGTTAGGGTGAGGATTTGGTGAGGGTTAGGGTGAGGGTGAGCTTTATGGTTAGGGTGTGGGTGAGTGTTAGGTTTAGGGTGAGGGTTCGGGTGATGGTGAGGGTTACGGTTAGGTTTAGGTGAGGGTTAGGTTTAGGGTTAGGGTTAGAGTTAGGGTTTGGGTTCGGGTGAGGTGTACTGTTAAGTTTAGGGTGATCATTAGGGTTAATGTGAGGGTTACGGATAGGGTGAGGATGAATTAAGGGTGACGGTGAGGGTGAGGATGAGGGTTAGCAAGAGGGTTAGGGTTAGGGTGAGGGTTAGGTTTAGGATTAGGGTTAGGGTTATTGTTAGGGTTAGGTTTAGGGTGAGGGTGAGGTTGAGGGTGAGGGTGAGGGTGTGGGTTAGGTATAGGGTTAGGTTTAAGGTGAGGGTGAGGTTTAGGGTTAGGGTTAGGGTTAGGCTTAGGGTGAATGTTAGGGTTAGTGGGAGGCTTAGTGTTAGGGTTAGGGTTAGTGTTAGGGTGATTGTAACTTTTAAGGTGAGTATTAGAGTTAGGGTAAGGGTTCGGTTTAGGTTGAGGTTTAGGATTAGGGTTCGGGTTAAGGTGAGAGTGAGGGTGATTCTTAGGGTTAGGGTTATGTTGAGGGATAGGGTGAGGGTTAGGTTTAGGGTGAGGGTTAGGGTTAGGGTGAGAGTTAGCCTTAGTGTTAGTTTGAGGGTGGGGTGAGGTTGAGTTTTAGGCTGTGGGTTAGGGTTAGGGTGATGGCTCGATGAGGGTGATGATTAGGGTTAGGGTGAGGATTTGGGTTAGGTTTAGAGAGAGGGATATGGTGAGGGTTAGGGTTAGGTTTACCGTGAGGGTTAGGTTTAGTGTGAGGGTTACGGTTAGGGTTAGTTTGAGTATGAGGGTAAGTGTTAAGGGTGAGGGTTAGGTTGATGGTGAGGGTTATGGTTAGGATTAGCTTTAGGGTTAGGGTTAGGCTGAGGGTGAGGTTGAGGGTAAGTGTGAGGTTTAGGATTAGGGTTATGGTTAGGGTGAGGGGTAGAGTGAGGGTGAGTGTTAGGGTGAAGGTGAGGGCCAGGTTGAGGGTCAGGGTCTCGGTTAGGTAGGGTTTAGGGTTAGGGTGAGGATTAGGTGAGGGTTAGGGTGAGGGAGAGGGTTATGGTTAGGTTTAGAGAGAGGGTTAGGTTAGGGGTTTAGGTTAGAATTAGGGTGAGGGTTAAGGTGAGGGGTAGGGTTAAAGTTAGGGTGAGCCTTATGGTTAATGTGAGGGTTAGGGTTAGGTTGAGGATAAAGTAAGGGTGAGGGTTAGAGTTACTGTTAGATTGAGGTTTAGGTTTAGGTTTAGTGTTAAGGTGAGTGTTAGGGTGAGGGTTAGGGTTAGGCTTAGGGTTAAGATGAGGGTGAGGGTGAGGGAAAGTCTTAGTGTGAGTGTTAGGGTTAGGGTGAGGGTTAGGTACAGGGTTAGGGTTAGGGTTATTGTTAGGCTTATGGTTAGGGTGAGGGTGAGTATAAGGTTGAGTGTGAGGGTTAGGGTTAGGATTGGTGTTAGGATGAGCCTGAGAGTGAGGGTGAGGTTGAGGGTTAGGATGAGGGTTAGGCTAAGGTTTAGGGTTCGGTTGAGTGTTAGGGTTAGGTTTAGGGTGAGGGTGAATGTGAGGGTTAGGGTTAGGGTTAAGGTTAGACTTAGGTTTAGGCTGAGGGTGAGGGTGACTGTGAGGTTTAGGGTTAGGGTGAGTGAGGGTTAGGTTTAGGGTGAGGGTGTGGGTTAAGGTGAGGGTTAGGGTTAGGAATAGGCTTAGGGTTAGGCTGAGGGTGAGGTTGAGGGTGAAGTTTTGGGTTAGGGCGAGGGTTAGGCTTAAGGTGAGGGTGAGTGTTAGGGATAGGGTGAAGTTTAGGGTGAGGGTGAGTGTTAGGGTGAGGGCTAGGGTGAGTGTTATGGTGCGGGTGAGTGTAAGGGTTAGGTTTAGGGTGAGGGTGAGGGTTAGGTTTATGGTTAGGATGATGCTTAGGATGAGGGGTAGGATTAGGGTTAGGTTGAGGATTAGGGGTAGGGTGAGCGTTAGCGTGAATTTTAGGGTTAGGATTAGGGTTAGGGTTAGGCTGAGGGTGATAGTTAGCGTGAAGTTTAGGGCTGGGTGAGGGTTAGGCTTAGGGTTAGAGTGAGGGCTAGGGATAGGGTAATGGTTAGGGTGAGGGTGAGCGTGAGTGTTAGGGTGCATGTGAGGTTTAGGGTTAGGTTTAGGGCTGGGTGAGGGTTAGGGTTAGGGTTAGGATGATGGTTAGGATGAGGAGTAGGGTTAGGGTTAGGATTTGGGTTAGGGTTAGTTTGAGGGTTGGCATTAGGTTTAGGGTTAGGATGATGTTTTAGGTGAGGGTTAGGTTTAGGTTTAGAGTTTGGATGAGGGTTAGGCTGAGGGTAAGTTTTAGGGTGAGGGTTAGGATTAGGGTTAGGGTGAGGGGTAGGGTTAGGATTAGGGTTAGGGTGAATTTTAGGGTGTCGGTGAGGGTTTGGGTTAGGGTGAAAGTGAGGGTTAGGTTTAGCGTTAAGCTGAGGGTTTGGGTGAGGTTTAAGGTTAGGAGGACTGTTAGGTTTAGTGTTAGGCTGATGGTGAGGGTGAGGGTGACTGATAGGGTTAGGGTTAGGGTGAGGGTTAGGATGAGGATGAAGGTGAGTGTTAGAGTGAGGGTGAGGGTAAGGAAGAGTATGAGGTGTGGGGTTTGGGTGAGATTTAGGTTTGGGTGAGTGTTAGGGTGACGGTGAGGTTGAGGGTTAGGGTTGGGTTTAGGGTTAGAGTGAGGGTTAGGGTGAGTGGTAGGGTTAGGGTTAAGGTTAGGGTGAGGGTTAGGGTTATTGTGAAGGTTAGGATTAGGGTAAAGTTTAGGGTTACTGTGAGGGTTCATGTTAGGTTTAGGCTTAGTGTTAGGGTGAGGTAAGGGTTAGGTTGAGGGTTAGGTTTAGGTTGAGGTTTAGGGTTAGTATGAGGGTTAGGTCTAGGGTGAGGGTAAGGGTGAGGGTTAGGTTTAGGGTGATGTTTAGGGTGAGGGTGAGGGTTAGGGTGAGGCTGAGGGTGAGGGTTCAGTTGAGGGTTGGGTTAGGGTTAGGTTGAGTTTGAGGGTGAGGGTGAGATTTAGGGTTAGGTTTAGGGTGAGAGTGAGTGTGTGAGTTAGGGATAGGGTTAGGTTTAGGGTTAGGGTTAGGCTGAGGGTGACTGTGAGCATGTTGGTTAGGGTTAGGGTGAGGGTTAGCGTTAGTGTTAGGGTGAGGGTTAGGTTAAGGTTGGAGGTTAGGGTTAGGGTGAGGATTAGCGTTAGTGTTAGGGTGAGGGTTAGGTTAAGGTTGGAGGTTAGGGTTAGGGTGAGGGTTAGAGTTAGGGGTAGGGTTAGGCTAAGGGTTAGGGTGATGGTTAGGTTTACCGTGATGTTTAGGTAGAGGTTTAGGGTGAGGGTTCGGGTTCGGGTTCGGTTGAGGGTATGGGTTAGGTTTAGGGTGAGGGTGAGGGTGAGCGTGAGTTAGAGGGTTAAGTTTAGTGTTAGGATTAGGTTTAGTGTGAGGGTGAGTATGAGGGTTAGGGTTAGGGTTATTGTTAGGCTTAGGTTTAAGCTGAGGGTGAGGGTGAGTGTGAGGGTTTTGGTTATGTTGAGTGTGAGCATTATGGTTAGGGTTATGGTGAGGGTGAGGGTTAGGGTTAGGGTTAGGATTGGGGTTAGGTTTAGGCTGAGGGTGAAGGTGAGGGTTATGATTAGGGGGAGTGATAGGCTTAGAGTTAGATTGAGGGTTAGGGATAGGGTGATGGTTAGGGTGAGTTTGAGTCTAAGGGTGAGGGTGTGGGTGAGTGTGAGTGTTAGGGTGCAGGTGAGGTTTAGGGTTAGGTTTAGGATTAGGGTGAGGGTTAGGGTTAGGGTTAGGATGATGGTTAGGGTGAGGGGTAGGGTTAGGTTTAGGGTGAGGTTCAGGGTTAGTTTGAGGGTTACCGTTACTGTTGGGTTTAGGGTAAGGCTTAAGGTGAAGTTTAGGGTTAGGTTTAGGGTTAGAGTGAGGGTTAGGGTGAGGGTAAGTGTTAGGGTGAGTGTGAGGGTTAGGATTAGGGTGAGGATTAGGGTTATGGAGAGGGTTAGTGTTAGGGTTAGGGTGAAGGTGAGGGTGAGTGTGTGGGTTAGGGTAAGGATTAGGTTTAGGGTTAGGGTTATTGTTAGGGTTAGGGTTACGGTTAAGGTGAGGTTGCGGGTTAGGTGAGGTTTAGCGTTAGGGTTAGCGTTAGGGTGAGGGTTAGCGTGAGGGGAAGTGTTGGTGTGAGGGTTACGTTTAGGGTGAGGCTTAGGGTGAGGTTGAGGGTTAGTGTTAGAGTTAGGGTTAGGGTGAGGTTAAGGGTTAGGTTGAGGATTAGGGTGAGGGTAAGGTTTAGGGTTAGCATTAGGGTTAGGGTGAGGTTTAGGGTGAATGTTAGGATTAGGATAGGGTGAGGGTTAGGGTGAGGGTTAGGGTTAGGGTTAGGGTGAGGGTTGGATGAGGGTTAGGGTTAGGGTTAGGTTGAGGGTTAGGTTTAGGGTGAGGGTAGAGGTTAGGATTAGGGTTAGTGTGAGAGCTAGGGTAAGGGTGAGGGTTAGGTTGAGGGTTAGTTTTAGGGCTAGGGTGAGGGTTAGGTTGAGGTTGAGGTTTAGGGTTGGTGTGAGGGTTAGTGTTAGGGTTAGGCTTAGTGTTAAGTTGAGGGTAAGGGGTAGGTTGAGGGTTAGGTTTAGGTTCAGGGTTAGGGTTAGGGTGAGGGTTAGTGTTAGGTGAGGATTAGGGTGAGGTTTAGGGTTAGGGTTATGTTTGGGATGAGGGTTAGGGTGAGGTTGAGGGTGAGGGTTGGTTTGAGGGTTTGGGTTAGGGTTAGGGTGAGGTTGAAGGTGAGGGTGACGAGTAGGGTTATGGTTAGGGTGAGGGTGACTCTGAGGGTTAGGGTTAGGGTTAGGCTTAGGCTTAGGGTTAGGCTGAGGGTGAGGGTTAGGATGAGGGTTAGGGTTAAGGTTAGGGATAGGTTGATGTTTAGGGTGAGTGTTAGTGTGAGAGTTAGTGTTAGGGTTACGCTTAGTGTTAGTGTGAGTGTAAGGGTTAGGTTGAGGGTTAGGGTTAGGGTGAGCGTTAGCGTTAGGGTGAGGGTTAGGGTTACGGTAAGGGTTAGGGTGAGGTTTCGGGTGACGGTGAGGCTTAGGGTTAGGGTTAGGGGGAGGGTGAGTGTGAGGGTTAGGGTTAGGGTTAGGCTTAGGCTTAGGGTTAGGCTGAGGGTGAGGGTGAGGGTTTGACTGAGGGGTAGTGTGTGGGTAAGGGTTAGGTTTAATGAAAGGTTAAGGGTTACAGTGAGTGTTAGGGTGTAAGTGAATGGTTAGGGTTACAGTTAGGGTTAGAGTCAGGGTTAAGTTTAGGGTATGGTTGAGATTCAGGATGAGGGTTAGGGTGAGCATTAGGGTTAGTTTGAAGGTTAGTGTTAGGGAAAGAGTGAGGGTTAGGATGAGGGTTAGGGTGAGGGTAAGATTCAGGGTGAGGGTTAGTGTGAGTGTGAGAGTAAGGGTTAGGGTAGGGTTAGGGTAAGGGTGAGGTTTAGGGTTACGGTTAGGGTTAGAGTTAGGGTTAGCATGAGGGTTAGGGAGAGAGTTAGGATTAAGGTTAAGGTTAGGGTTAGGGTGAGGGTTAGGGTTAGGGTGAGGGTGAGGGTGAGGTTGAGTGTTAGGATTAGGGTTAGGGTGAGAGTTAGGATGAGGGTGAGGGTTAGGGTTAAGATTAGGGTTAGGGTTAAGCTGAGGATTAGGGTGGGGGTGAGGGTGAAGATTAGGGTTAGGGTGAGTGTTAGGGTTAGGGTTAGGGTGAGGTTTGGGGTTAGTGTTAAGTTTAGGATGTGTTAGGTTGAGGGGTACGGTTCATATTAGGGTGAGTGTTAGGGTGAGCGTTTTGGTTAAGGATAGGTTTAGGGTTAGGGTGAGGTATAGGATGAGGGTTAGGGTTAGGGTTAGTGTTAGGGTGAGGTTTAGAGTGAAGGTTAGGGTTAGGGTTAGGGTCAGGGTTAGGGTTAGTGTGAGGGTTAGTGTTTAGTTAGGGTTTGGGTGAGGGTTATGGTGAGGTTTATGGATAGGGTTAGGGTTAGGGTTATAGTTAGGCTGAGGTTGTGGGTCAGGATGTGGGTGAAGATTAGGTTCAGGGTGAGCTTTAGGGTTAGGGATAGCATTAGGATGTGGGTTTGGGTTAGTTTTAGGTTTAGTATGAGGGTTAGGGTGAGGGTTAAGTTTAGAGTGAGAGTAAGGGTTAGGGTGAGGGTTAGGATGAGGGTTAGGTTTAGGAATAGTTTTAGGGCTAGGGTGAGGTTTAGGGTGAGCGTTAGGGTTAGGGTTAAGGTGAGGTGTAGGGTGACGCTAAGGGTTAGGGTGAGGGTGAGGGTTAGGTTTTGGGTGACGTTTAGGGTTAGGTTTAGAGTGAGGGTGAAGGTAAGGGTTAGTGTGAGGGTTAGGGTGAGGGTAAGGGTTAGAATTAGCATTAGGGTTAGGGTGAGGTTTAGGGTGAAATTTAGGGTTAGGGTGAGGTTTAGGGTTAGGGTGATGGTTAAGTTTAGGGTCAGGGTTAATGTTAGGGTTAGGGTTAGCGTGAGGGTGAGGGTGATGATGAGGGTTAGAGTTAGGGTGAGGGTTAGGGCTAGGGTTAGGGTGAGAGTTACGGATAGGCTTAGGGTGAGGTTTAGGGTTAGATTTATGGTGAGGCTGAGGGTGAGGGGTAGGGTTAGGGTTGAGAGAGTGTGAGGGCTAGGGTGTGTGTGAGGGTTAGGGTTAGGGTTGGGGTGAAGATTATGGTGTGGGTGAGGGTTAGAGTTAGGGTGAAGGTTAGGGTTAGGTTTAGGGTGAGGTTTAGGGTTAGGGTTAGTGTGAGGGCTAGGGTGAGGTTGAGGGTTTGTGTTAGGGATAGGTGACGATTAGGGTTAGAGTTACGGTTAGGGTGAAGTTGAGGGTGAGGGTGAGTGTAGGTTTAGCATTAGGATTAGGGTGAGGGTGAGGGTTAGGGTTAGGGTTAGGGTGATAGCTAGGGTGAGGGTGAGGCTTAGGTTTAGGGTCAGGGATAGAGTGAGGATTAGGGGTAGGGTTAAATTTAGGGTGAGGGTTAGGTTGAGGGTGAGGTTTAGGGTTAGCATTAGGGTTAGGGTTAGTATTAGGTTGAGGGTTAGTGATAGGTTTAGGTTTAACTTGAGGGTGAGGGTGAGGTTTAGCCTTAGAGGTAGAGTGAGGGTTAGGTTTAGGATGAGGGTTAGGGTCAGTGTTAGGGTGAATGTGATTTTGAGGGTTAGGGTTAGGGTGAGAGTGAGTGTGAGGGTGAGTGTTAGGGTTATCATTAAGGTTAGGGTGAGGTTGAGTTTTAGTGTTAGGGTTAGGATGAGGTTTAGGTTTACGGTGATGGTTAGGGTTAGTGTGAGGGTTAGTTTAAGGGTTAGGGTCAGTGTTAGGGTAAGGGTAAGTGTTAGTGTGAGGTTTAGGATTAGGGTGAGGTTTAGGGTTAGGGTTAAGTTTAGGATTAGAATGAGGGTGATGTTTAGGGTTAGAGTTATGATTAGGGTGAGGGTTAGAGTAAGGGTTAGTGTTAGGGTTAAGGTTATGGTGAGGTTTAGGTTGGTGGTTAAGGTTAGGGTTAGGATTAGGATTAGGGATAAGGTGAGGGTGAGTGTGAGGGTTAGGGTTAGGGTTAGGGTTAAGATAAGAGTTATGGTGAGGGTGAGGGTGAGGGTTAGGCTTAGGGTGAGGGTTGGAGTTAGTGTTAGTTTCAGGGTTAGGATGAGGGTTAGGATTAGGCTTAGGGTTAGGGCATGGGCTAGGGTGAGGGTGAGGGTTAGGGTCATGGTTAGTGTGAGGGTTAGTGTGAGGGTTAGGTTTAGGGTTAGTGTTAGGGTTAGGGTTGGGGTTAGGTATAGGCTTAGTGTTAGGCGGAGGGTTTGGGTGAGGGTAAGGTTTAGGGTTAGGGTGAGGATGAGGTTTAGGGTTAGAATTAGCATTAGGGTGAGGGTTAGTGTTAGGGTTAGGGTTAGTGTTACAGTTAGGGTTAGAGTGAGTGTTAGGGTTAGGGTTAGACTTAGGGTGAGGGTGAGGGTTAGTGTTAGGGTTAGTGTGAGGGTTAGGGTGAGTGTGAGGGTTACAGTTAGTCTTAGGCTTAGGCTTAGTTTTAGGCCGAGCGTGAGTGTGAGGGAGAGGGTTAGGGTTAGGATGAGGGTTAGGGTTTTAGGGTTATGGTGAGGTTTAGGATGAGGTGTAGGGTTAGAATTAGGGTTAGGGTGAGGGCTAGAGTGAGGGAGAGGGTTAGGGTTAGCGTTAGGGTAAGGTTTAGGGTTAGGGTCACGGTTACGTTGAGGGTGAGGGTTTGGGTTAGGGTGAGGGTTAGGGTTAGTGTTAGGGTGAGGGTGAGGGTTAGGATTAGGTTTAGGGTTAGGGTTATTGTTAGTTTTATGGTTAGGGTTAAGTTTACAGTGAGGGGGAGGGGGAGGTTGAGGGTTAGGGTTAGGGTTAGGGTTAGGGTTAGGGTTAGGGTTACGGTGAGTGTGAGGGTTAGGTTTATGGTTAGGCTGAGGTTTAGGTTTAGGGTTAGGGTTAGCGTGAGGGTGAAGTTTAGGGTTTGAGTTATGCTTAGGGGAAGGGTTAGGGTGAGGTTTAGGGTTAGTGTTAGTCTTAGTGTTAGGGTTAGGGTGAGGGTTAGGTTGAGGTTTAGGGTTAGGGTTAGGGTTAGGTTTAGAATTAGGGTTACAGTCAGGGTGAGTGTGTGGATTAGGGTTAGGGTTAGGCTTAGGCTTAGTATTAGGCTGCGGGTGAAAGTGGAGATGAGGATTAGCTTTTGAATGATGGTTAGGGTTATGATTAGGTTGAGGGTTAGGATGAGGGTTAGGGTTAGGATTAGTGTTAGTGTGAGGGCTAGGATGAGGGTGATGTTTAGGGTTAGGGGTAGGCTTAGACTTAGGGTTAGGCTGAGGCTGAAGGTGAGGGTGAGGTTTAGGGTTACAGTTAGGGTGAGGGTTAGGATGAGGAGTAGGGTTAGGGTGAGGTTTAGTTTGAAGGGGACAGTAAGGGTAAAGTTGAGGGTTAGGCTGAGGGTGAGTGTTATGGTAATGGTGAAGGTTTGGGTTAGGGTGAGGGTTAGGGTTAAGGTTAGGGGGAGGGGGAGGGTTAGTTTGAGTATTAGTGTTAGGGTTAGTGTGAGGTTTAGGGTGAGGATGAGGGTTAGGGTTAGGATGAGGGCTAGGTTGAGGGTGAGGTTTAGGGTTAGGGTTAGGGTGAGGTTTAGAGTTAGTTTGATGTTTAGGGTCAGTGTGAGGTTTAGTTTTAGGTTTAGGCTTAGTGTTATGTTGAGGGTTAGTGTTAGGGGGATGGTTAAGGTTAGGGTGGGGGTTATGGTTAGGGTGAGTGTTAGGGTTAGGGTTAGGGTTATTGTTAGGATTAGGGTTAGGGTTACATTTTCGGTGAGTGTGAGTGTGAGGGTTAGGGTTAGAGTTAGGGTGCGGTTTAGGTTTAGGGTTAGGGTTAGAGTTAGAGTTAGGGTGATGTTGAGGTTTAGGATTAGAGTTACGGTTAGTGTTAGGTTTATGGTTAGGGTGGGGGTTAGGGTTACGGTTATGGTTAGGCTTAGGCTTAGGCTTAGGCCGAGCTTGAGGGTGAGGGTTAGGGTGAGGGTTAGGGTTAGGGTTAGGATTAGGGGTAGGATGAGTTTTAGCGTTAGGGTTACGCTTAGGGTTATGTTTAGGGTTAGGATTAGGGTTAGAGTTATGTTTAGGGTTATAGTTAGGGTTAGGGTGAGGGTTAGGGTTAGGGTTTAGGTTAGGGTGAGCGTGAGGGTAACGATTAGCATTAGGGTTAGGGTTAGGTTTAGGTTAAGGGTTAGTGTTATGAGTAGGGTTAGTGTTAGGGTTAGGTTTAGGTTTATGGTGAGGGTTAGGGTTAGGGTTAGGGTTGTTGTTAGTGTTATGTTTAGGGTTTATATTGCGGTGAGGGTGAGGCTTAGGGTGAGGGTTATGGTTAGGTTTAGGGTTAGGGTGAGTGTGAGGGTTAGCGTTAGTATTAGGCTTATGCTTAGGCCTAGGCCCAGCTTGGGGGTGAAGGTGAGGGTTAGGGTTAGGGTGAGGGTCAGGGTTAGGATAATGGTTAGGGTTATGGCGAGGTTGAGGGTTAGAGTTAGGGTGGGTTTTAAGTTTAGGGTGTAGTTTTAGGTTAGTGTGAGTGTTAGGGTTAGGGTTAAGGTTAGTTTTATGGTGAAGGTAAGTGTCAGGGTGAGGTTTAGGGTTAGGGTGAGGTTTAGGGTTAGAGTTAGGGTTAGGGTGAGGGTTAGGTTTAGGATTAGTGTTAGTGTTAGGGTTAGGGTGAGGTTTAGGGTGGGTGTGAGTGTTAGGGTTAGGGTTAGGATTAGGATAACATGAGGGTGAGTGTGAGGGTTAGTGATAGGTTTAGGATTAGGATAAGAGTTATGGTAAGGGTGAGGGAGAGGGTTAGGTTTAAGGTGAGGGTTGGGGTTAGGGTTAGAGTGAGGGTATGGGCTAGGGTGAGGGTGAGGGTTAGGGGCAGGGTTAGAGTGAGGGTTAGAGTGAGGGTTAGGTTTAGGGTTAGTGCTAGGGTTAGGGTTGGGGTTAGGCATAGGATTAGTGTTAGGCAGAGGGTAAGGTTGGGGGTGGGGTTTAGGGTTAGTGTGCGGGTTAGGTTTAGGGTTAGTGTTAGTGTTAGGGTGAGGGTTAGTGTGAGGGTTCGGTTAGGGTGAGTGTTACTTTTAGGGTTAGGGTGAGGGTGAGTGTGAGAGTAAGGGTTAGTCTTAGTCTAAGGCTTAGGCTTAGTCTGAGCCTAAGGGTGAAGGTGAGGGTGAGGGTTAGGGTGATGGTTAGGGTTAGGGTGAGGGTTATGGACAGGGTGAGGGTTAGGGTTATTGTTAGGATTAGGGTTAGGTTTAAAGTTACTGTGAGGGTGAGGTTTAGGGTTAGGGTTAGGGTGAGGTTTAAATTTAAGAATAGGTTTAGAGTTAGCGTTAGGGTAAAGGTGAGGTTTAGCGTTAGAGTTAGAGTTAGTGTTAGGGTTAGGGTGAGTGTTAGAGTGAGGGTTAGGGTTATGGTTAGGCTTAGGCTTAGGCTCAGGCTTAGGCCGAGCATGAGGGTGAGGGTTAGGGTTAAGGTTAGTGTGTGGGTTAGTGTTAGGGTTAGGTTGAGGGTTAGGATGAGGTTTAGGGTTAGGTTTAGGTTTAGGTTCATGGTTAGGGTTAGGGTTAGGGTTAGGGTTAGGGCGAGGGTTAGGGTTAGGGTGTGGGTTAGGGTGAGGATGAGGGTGATGATTAGTGTTACTGTTAGTGTTTTAGTGTTATGTTTAGGGTTAGGGTTAGGGTTACAGTGAGGGTTAGGGTTAGGGTTAGGTTTAGGGTTAGGGTTAGGGTTATTGTTAGTGTTATGTTTAGGGTTAAAGTTGCGGTGAGGTTGAAGCTGAGGGTGAGGTTTCTGGTTAGTTTTAGGGTTAGGCTTAGTGTTAGGGTTAGGGTTAGGCTTAGTGTTATGGTTAGGGTTAAGGTGAGGTTTAGGGTGAGGTTTAGGGTTAGGGTTAGAATTAGGATTAGGGTTAAAGTGAAGGTGAGTTTGAGGATTAGGATTAGGGTTACACTTAGGATTATAGTTAGGGTGAGGGTGAGGGTTGGGATTAGGGTTAGAGTGAAGGTTAGGGTGAGGGTTAGGCTTAGGCTTAGGGTTAGGGTATGGGCTAGGGTGAGGGTGAGGATTAGGTTTAGGGTTAGGGTGAGGTTAGGGTGAGGGTTAGGGTTAGAGTTAGGGTTAGTGTTACGGTTAGGGTTGGGGTTAGGTTTAGGCTTAATATTAGGCAAAGGGTTAGTGTGAAGTTGAAGGTTAGGTTTAGGGTGAGGTAGAGGTTTAGAGTTAGAGTTAGGGTGAGGGGGAGGGTTAGGCTTAGGGTTAGGGTTAGGTTGATGGTGAGGTTGTGGTTTAGGGTAAGGTTTAAGTTTAGGCTTAGGGTTAGGCTGAGGTTGAGGTTGAGGTGAGGGTTAGGGTTAGGGTGAGGCTGAGGGTGAGGGTTGGGGTTAGGGTTAGAGTTAGGGGTAGGGTAAGGGTTAGGGTGAGGGTGAGGGTTAACCATAGGTTTAGGATTAGGGTTAGGGTGAGTGTGAGGTTTAGGTTTAGGGTTAGGGTTAGAGTTAGGATAAGGGTTAGGGTGAGGGTGAGTGTGAGATTTAGGTTTAGGGTTAGCCTTAGACTTAGGGTTAGGCTGTGGGTGAGGTTGGGTGTGAGGATTAGGGTTAGGATGATGGTTAGGGTTACAGTTAGGGTGAGGTTTAGGATGTGGTTTAGGGTTAGGGTGAGGTTGATGGTAAGGGTAAAGGTGTGGTTTAGGGTGAGGGTGAGGGTTAAGATAAAGTTGAGAGATAGGGTTAGGTTTAGGGTTAGTGTAAGGGTTAGGGTTAGGTTTAGGGTGCGGTTGAGGGTGAGGGTTAGGTTGACATTTAGGGTTAGGGTTAGGGTTATGGTGAGGGTTATAGTGAGGATTAGGTTTAGGGGTAGGGTAGGGGTTAGGGTGAGGGTGAGGGGTAGGATTAGGGCTATGGTTAGGATTATGGTGGTGGTTAGAGTTAGGGATAGGTTTAGGGTTAGAGTTACAGTTAGAGTGGAGGTTAGTGTGAGGGTGAGGAATAGGGTTAGGTTTAGGGTTAGGGAGAGCTTAAGGGTTACTGTGAGGGTTAGGGTTAGCGTTAGCGTTATGGTTAGGGATAGAGTGAGGGTGAGGGTGAGGTTTATGTTGAGAGTTAGTGATAGGGTTAGGCTAGGGGTTAGGGTGAGGGTTAGTGTTATGTTTAGGCTTAGCCTTAGGGTGAGGGTGAGGGTTAGGATTAGGGTTACGGTTAGGGTTTGGGTTAGCGTTATTGTTAGGGTTAGGGTTAGGGTTAGGTTGAGGGTGAGGGTGAAGGTGAGGTTTACAGTTAGGGTTAGGTTTAGGATGAGTGCTAGGTTGACGGTTACAGTTAGGTTTAGGGTGAGGGTAAGGGTTATGGTGAAAGTTACGGTGAAGGTGAGGATTAGGGTAAGGGTAAGGGTTATGGTGAGGGTTAGGTTGAGGGTTAGGTTTTGGTTGAGGGTTAGGATGAGGCTGAGGTTTATGGGGTGGGTTAGAGTTAGGGTTAGTGTTAGCGTGAGGGTTAGTGTGAGGGTAAGGTTTAGGGTGAGTGTTTTGGTTAGGGTGAGGGTTAGGGTTAGGATTAGTGTTATGATGAGGGTGAGTGTGAGGGTTAGGGTTAGGCTTAGGCTTAGGCTTAGGGATAGGCTGAGGGTGAGGGTGGGAGTGAGGATTAGGGTTAGGATGATGGTTAGGTTTTCGTTTAGGGTGAGGTTTAGGATGAGGTTTAGGGTTAGGGTGAGGATGATGGTAAGTGTAAAGGTGTCGTTTAGGCTGAGGGTGAGGGATAAGATAAGGTTGAGGGTTAGGGTTAGGGTTAGGGTTAGTGTAAGGGTTAGGGTTAGGTTTTGGGTGCGGTTGAGGGTGAGGTTTAGGTTATCATTTAGGGTTAGGATTAGGGTTATGGTGAGGGTTATAGTGAGGGTTAGGTTTAGGGGTAGGGTAGGGGTTATGGTTAGGGTGAGGGGGAGGGTTAGGGTTAGGGTTAGGGTGATGGTTAGAGTTTGGGATAATGTTAGGGTTAGAGTTACGGTTAGAGTGAAGGTTAGTGTGAGGGTGAGGAATAGGGTTAGGTTTAGGGTTAGGGTGAGCTTAAGGGATAGTGTGAGGGTTAGGGTTAGGGTTAGCATTATGGTTAGGGATAGGGTGAAGGTGAGGGTGAGGTTTATGGTGAGAGTTAGTGATAGGGTTAGGCTAGGGGTTAGGGTTTGGGTTAGGGCTAGGGTGAGGGTTAGGGTGAGGGTTAGGATGAGAGTGAGGGTTAGGGTAATCGTGAGTGTTAGGGTGATGGTTAGAGTGAGGGTTAGGGTAAGGGTTAGGCTTAGGGTGAATTTCAGGGTTAGGGTTTGGGTGAGGGTGAGTGGTAGTGTTATGTTTAGGGTTAGCCTTAGGGTGAGGGTGAGGGTTAGGATTAGGGTTAGGGTTAGGGTTTAGGTTAGGGTTATTGTTAGGGTTAGGGTTAGGGTTAGGGTGAGGGTGAGGGTGAAGATGAGGGTTATGGTTAGGGTTAGGTTTAGGATGAGTGCTATGTTGAGGGTTACGGTTAGGTTTAGGGTGAGGGTTAGGGTTAGTGTGAGTGTTAGGGTTAGGGTTAGGGTGAGGGTAAGGGTTATGTTGAGGGTTACAGTGAGGGTGAGGATTAGAGTAAGGGTTAGGGTTATGGTGACGGTTAGGTTGAGGGTTAGGTTTTGGTTGAGGGTTAGGATGAGTCTGAGGTTTATGGGGTGGGTTAGGGTTAGGGTTAATGTTAGCATGAGAGTTAGTGTGAGGGTAAGGGTAGGGTGAGTGTTAGGGTTAGGTTGAGGGTGAGGGTTAGGGTTAGGATTAGGGTGAGGTTAAGGGTTATTGTGAGTATTAGGGTTAGGTTGAGGGTTAGGGTGAGGGTGAGCTTTAGGGTTAGGGTTAGGCTGAGGTTGAGGGTGAGGGTTAGGGTTAGGATTTGGGTGAGGGTTAGGATGAGGGTTAGGGTTAGGAATATTGTTAGGGTTAGGGTGAAGGTGAGGGTTATGTTTATCTTTAGGGTTAGGGTTATGGTTAGGCTGAGGGTGAGCGTGAGGGTTAGTATTTGTGTGAGGGTTAGGGTTAGAATTAAGGTTAAGGTGAGGGTTAGGTTTAGAATTAGGGATAGTATGAGGTTTAGGGTAAAGGGTAAGGTTGGGTTTAAGGTTAGGGTTAGGGTTAGTGTCAGGGTTAGGTTAAGGGTTAGGTTTAGAGTTAGGTTGAGGTTAAGGGTTAGGGTGAGAGTTAGGGTGAGGGTAAAGGTTAGGTTTAGGTTATGGTTAGGGTGAGGGTTAGGGTGAGGGTTATAGTGTTAGGGTTAGGATTAGGGTGAGTGTTAGGGAGAGGGTTAGGGTTAGGGATAGTGTGAGGGTTAGGTTGAGGGTAAGAGTTCAGGTGAGGATTAGGGTGAGGGTGAGAGTTAGGGTTAGGGTTAGGGTGAGGGTTAGGGTGAGTTGTCGGATTAGTGTTAGGGTTAGGGTAAGATTTAGGCTGCGGGTTTTGCTTAGTGGTATGGTTAGGTTTAGGGTCAGGATTAGGTTGAGGGTGAGGGTTTGGGTTAGGGTAAGTGTAAGGATTAGGTTGAGGGTTGGGGTTAGGTTGAGGGTTATGGTGAGGGCTAGGGTGAGGGTGAGGGTTAGGGTTAGGGTTACGGATATGGTGATGATTAGGATTAGGTTTAGGTTTAGGGTTAGGTTAAGGGTTAAGGTGAGGTTTAGTGTTAGGGGAATGGAGAATGTTAGGTTTAGTGTTAGGGTGAGATGTAGGTTTAGTGTGAGGGGTAGGGTTAGGTTTAGGGTTAGAGTTAAGGTGAGGGTAAGTGTTCGGGTGAGGGTTAGGGTGATGGTGAGGGTTAGTTTGAGCATTAGGGTTAGGGTCAGGGTAGGTTTAGCTTTAGGTTTAGGGTGAGTATTAGGGTTAGTGTGAGGGCTAGGGTGAGGTTGAGGGTAAGGGTTAAGGTGAGGGTTAGGTTGAGGTTGAGGGTTACGGTAAGGGTGAGCTTTAGGGTCAGGGTTAGGGTTAGGATTAGGTTGAGTGATAGGCAGAGGGTTAGAGTTAATATTAGGATTAGGGTGAGGGTGAGGGTTAGGGTTAAGATTAGGGTGAGGTTAAGGGTTATTGTGAATATTAGGATTAGGTTGAGGGTTAGGGTGAGTGTGAGGGTTAGGGTTAGGCTGAAGGTGAAGATGAGGTTTAGGGTTAGGGTTTGGGTTAGGGTTAGGATGAGGGTTAGGCTGAGGAGTACGGTTAGGGTTAGGGTGAGGGTGAGGGTTACGTTTAGCTTTAGGGTTAGGGTTAGGGATAGGCTGAGGGTGAGGTTGAGGGTTAGGGTTAGGGTTAGGATGAGGGTGAGGGTTAGGGTTAGGGTGAGGGTGAGGGTGAGTTTTAGGGTTAGGGTTTTTTTTAGGCTGGGGGTGAGGGTGAGGGAGAGTGTTAGGGTTGGGGTTATGTTGAGGGTTAAGGTTAGTGTGATTGTTAGGGTGAGGGTGACTATAACAGTTAGGGTGATGATTAGGGTGAAGTGAGGGTTAGAGTTAGGGATATGGTTAGGGTGAGTGTTTGTGTTAGGGTGAGGGTTAGGTTGCATGTGAGGGTTAGGGTTAGGGTTAGGTTTAGGATGAGGGTTAGGGTTGGTGAGAGGGTTAGGGTGACGGTGAGGGTTAGGGTTAACATTAGGGTTAGGATGAGGGTGAGGGATAGGGTTAGTTTAGGCTGAGGGTGAGGGTGAGGGTGAGTGTGAAGGTTAGGGTTGGTGTTAGTTTTAGTGTTAGGGTTAGGGTGAGGGTTAGGGTGAGGGTTAGGTTGTGGGTAAGTGTTAGAGTGAGGGTTAGAATGACGGTGAGGGTTAGGGTTAGGGTGAGTGTAAGGGTTAGTGTGAGGGTTAGGGTGAGTTTGAGGGTTAGGTTTAGCATTAGGGTTAGGGTGAGGGTGAGGGTTACGGTTAGCATTAGGGTTAGGGTGTGCGATAGGGATAGGTTTAGGGTTAGTGTTAGGGTGAGGGTGAGGGTTAGGGTGAGGCTGAGTGTGAGGTTGAGGGTTAGGATTATGGTTAGGGTGAGGGTGAGGGTGTAGGTGAGGGTTAGGGTTAGGATTAGTGTTATCGTTAGGGTTAAGCTGAGGGTGAGCTTGAGGGTGAGGGTGAGGGTTTGGTTTACGTTTAAGGTGATGGTTAGGGTTAGTGTGAGGGTTAGGGTGAGGGGGAGGGTTAATGTTATGGTTAGGGTGAGTGTTAGTGTGAGGGTTAGGGTTAGGGTTAGGATTATTTTTATGTTTAGGGTTAGGGTTAGGTTTAGGTTGTGGATAAGTGTTAGAGTGATGGTTAGGATGAGGGTTAGGGTTAGTTTGAGGGTTAGAGTTAGGGTTAGGGTTAGGGTGAGGGTTAGGGTTAGTGTGATCGTTAGAGTTAGGGTTAGGGCTAGGATGAGGGTAAGGCTTAGGTTAGGTTTAGGGTGAAGGTGAGGGTTAGTGTGAGGGTTATTGTTTGGTTTATGGTAAGGATTATGGTGAGGTCTAATGTGAGGTTGAGGGTTAGGGTGAGGCTGAGGGTGAGGGTGAGCGTTTCGGTTAGGTAAGGGTTAAGATTAGGGTTAGGGTGAGGATTAGGGTGAGGGTCAGTGATAGGATGAAGTTTAGGGTTAGAGTGATGGTTAGGGTTAGTGTGAGGTTTAGGGTTAGGGTTAGGGTTAGGGTGAGGTTTAGGGTTCGGGTTTGCATTAGGGTTAGGGTGAGGGTTAGGGTGTTTTTGAGGGTTAGGGGTAGGCTTAGGGTTAGTGTTAGGGTGAGGGTGAGGGTTAGATTTAGGGTTAGGATGAGGGTTAGGATAAGGTGTAGGGTTAGGAGTAGGGTGAATGTTAGGATTAGGGTGACGGTTAGGTTAATGGTAAGGGTTAGGGTTAGGGTGACGTTAAGGATTACGGTGAGGCTTAGGATTAGTGTTAGGTTTAGGGTGATGGTGAGGGTTAAGGTTGAGGGTGAGGCTGAGGGTGAGTGTTAGGGTTAGGGTAATGATTAGTGTTAGGGTTAGTTTGAGGATTAGGGTGAGGTTTTGGGTTAGGGTGACTGTTAGGGTTAGGCTGAGTGTTAGGTTTAGGGTTAGGGTGAGGGTTAGGTTTAGTGTGATGTTTAGGGTGAGGGTTAGGGTGAGGTTGAAGGTTAGGGTGAACATGAGAGTTAGGGTTACGGTTTGGGTGAGGTTTAGGTTTAAGGTTAGTGTTAGGTGAGGGTTACAGGGAGGGATAAGGTTAGGGTTAGGGTGAGAGTTAGGATTAATGTGTGGGTTAGGGTTATGGTTAGGGTGAGGGTAAGGTTAGGGTTAGGTTTAGGGTGAGGTTGAGGATTAGGGTTAGGGTTATGGTGAGGGTTAGGGTTAGGTTTAAGGTTATGTTTAGGGTGAGGGTTTCAGTGAGGGTTAGGGTTAGGGCTAGGTTGAGGGTAAGGTTTAAAGTGAGGGTAAGAGTAAGGGTGATGCTTAGGGTTAGGTTTAGGGTGAGGGGTAGGGTGAGGGTTAGGGTTAGGGTGATTGAGAGGCTTAGGGTGAGGCTTTTGGTTAGTGTTAGGTTTAGTGTTAGGGTTAGGGTGAGGGTGATAGTTAGGGTTAGTGTTAGTGTTAGGGTGCGGTCTAGGGTGAGGGTGAGTGTTAGGGTTAGGGTTAGAGTTAGGGATAAGGAGAGGATTGGTGAGGGTAAAGGTAAGGGTGAGGGTTTGGGTGAGGGTGAATGTTAGGGTTAGCATTAGGGATAGGGGGAGGGTTAGCGTGTGGGTAAGGGTTTGGGTAAGTGTTTGGGTGAGGGTGAGGGTGAGGTTTAGGGTTAGGGTTTTTGTTAGGCTGAGGGTGAGGGTGAGGGTGAGTGTTAGGGTTGGGGTTAAGGTGAGGGTTACGGTTAGTGTGATTGTTAAGGTGAGGGTGAGTCTTACGGTTAGGGTGATGGTTAGGGTGAAGTGAGGTTTAGGGTTAGAGATAGGGTTAGGGTGAGGGTTTGTGTTAGGGTGAGGGTTAGGTTGCATGTGAGTGTTAGGGTTAAGGTTAGGTTTGGGATGAGGATTAGGGTTGGTGAGGTGTTTTGGGTTACGGTGAGGGATAGGGTTAGCCTTAGGGTAAGGATGAGTTTGAGGGTTAGGGTTAGGTTAGGCTGAGGGTGAGGGTGAGGGTGAGGGTTAGGGTTGGTGTTAGTGTTAGAGTTAGGGTTAGGGTGAGTGATAGGGTGAGGGTTAGGTTGTGGGTAAGTGTTAGAGTGAGGGTTAGAATGAGGGTGAGGGTTAGGGTTAGGGTGAGGGTAAGGGTTAGTGTGAGGGTTAGGGTGAGGCTGAGGGTTAGGGTTAGAATTAGGGATAGGTTGAGCGATAGGAATAGGGTTATGGTTAGGGTTAGTGTAAGGGTGAGGTTTAGGGTGAGGCTGAGGTTGAGGTTGAGGGTTAGGATTAGGGTTAGGGTGAGGGTGAGGGTTTGGGTGAGGATAGGGTTAGGATTAGTGTTAGAGTTAGGGTTAGGCTGAGAGTGAGCTTGAGGTTTAGGGTGAGGGGTAGGGTTAGGGTTAGGATGAGGGTAAGGATTAGGGTGAGGTTTAGGGTGAGGGTGAGGGTTAGGGTTAGGATGAGGGTAACGGTTAGTGTGAGGGTTAGAGTTAGGGTTAGGTTTAGGGTGAGTGTAAGGCTTAGGGTTAGGTTTATGGTGAAGGTGATTGTTAGTGTGAGGGTTATTGTTAGGTTTAGGGTAAGGTTTATGGTGAGGTCTAATTTGAGGTTGAGGGATAGGGTGAGGGTGAGGGTGAGCGTTTCGGTTAGGTAAGGGTTAAGAGGGTTAGGGTGAAGATTAGGGTGAGGGTCAGGGATAGGATGAAGTTTATGGTTAGAGTGATGGATAGGGTTATGGTGAGGTTTAGGGTTTGGGTTTGCATTAGGGTTAGGGTGAGCGTTAGGGTGTTTTTGAGGGTTAGTGGTAGGGTTAGGGTTAGTGTTAGGGTGAGGGTTAGGGTTAGGGTTTGGGTTAGGATGAGGGTTAGGGTAAGGGGTAGGGTTAGGGTTAGGGTGAATGTTAGGATTTGGGTGAAGGTTAGCTTAAGGGTAAGGATTAGGGTTAGGGTGAGATTAAGGATTAGGGTGTGGGTGAGGGTTAGTGTTAGGTTTAGGGTGACGGTGAGGGTGAGGGTTAGGGCTAGGTTTAGGCTTAGTTTGAGGGTTAGGATGAGGGTTTTGTTTAGTGTTCGTGTTAGGGTTAGCATGAGGTTTAGGGTTAGTGTGAGTGTTAGGGTGAGGGTGAAGGTGAGGGTAAGTGTTAGGGTGAGGGTGATGGTGAGGGTTAAAGTTCGGGCTAGGGCTAGGGTGATGGTTAGGGTTAATGTTATGTTTAGGGTCAGGGCGAGGGTGGGGGTGAGTATTAGGGTGAAAATGAGGGGTAGGGTGATGGTTTTGGTTAGGTAAGGATTAGGGTTAGGGTTAGGGTGAGTATTAGGGTGAGGGTTAGGGTTAGGATGAATGTTAGGGTTAGGGTGAGCATTAGGGTTAGGATTAGAGATAGGGTGAGGCTTAGGGTGAGGGTGAGGGTTAGGGTGAGAGTGAGCGTGAGGGTTCGGGTAAGGTTCAGGATTCGAGTTTGGGCTAGTGTTAAGTTTAGGGTGAGGGTTAGGGTGACGGTGAGGGTTAGGATTAGGGTTAGGTTGAGGGTTAGGTTTATGGTGAGGTTTCGGGTCAGGTGTAGGTTTAGGTTTAGGGAGAGGGTTAGGGTTAGTGTGAAGGTTAGGGTTAGTTTGAGGGTTAGGGTGAAGGTGAGTTTGAGGTTGAGGATTAGGGTGAGGGTGATGGTGATGGTGAGGGATAGGGTTAGGTTTCGGGTTAGGTTTAGGGTGAGGGTTAGGGTTAGGGTTAGGGTTAGGGTGAGGGTGAGGGTGAGGGTTAGGGTTAGGGTTAGGGTGAGGGTGAGGGTTAGGTTGTGGGGTAGGATTAGGGAGAGCATAAGGTTTAGGGTTAGGGTGAGTGTTAGGGTTAGGTTAGGGTTAGGGTGAGGGTGAGGGTGAGGGTTAGGGTTAGGGTTAGGGTTAGGGTGAGTGTGATGCTGAGGATTAACGTTAGGGTTAGTGTGAGGTTAAGTGTTAGGGTGAGGATTAGGGTGAGGGTTAGGATTAGCATAAGGTTTAGAGTGAGGTTTAGGGTTGGGGTTAGGGTTACGGTAAGAGTTAGGGTTAGGGTAAGAGTTAGGTTTAGGCTTAGCGTTAGGGTTAGGGTTAGGGTTAGGCTTAGGGTTAGGGTTAGGGTAAGGGTTAGGTTTAAGGTTAGGTTAAGTTTAGGGTTAGCGTGAGGGTTAGGGTTAGGGTGATGTTTAGGGTGACGGTGAGGGTTAGGGTGAGGGTGAGGTTGAGTGGGAGGGTGTGGGTGAGGGTTAGGGTTAGGTTTAGGTTTAGTGTGAGGATTAGGGTGAGGGTGAGTGTGAGGGTTAGGCGTAGGTTGAGGATTAGGGTTAGGGTTAGGTTTAAGGTGAAGTTTAGGGTGAGAGGTAGCGTTAGGGTTAAGATGAGAGTTAGGTTTATTGTGAGGGTTACGGTTAGGGTTTGGGTTAGTGTGAGGATAAGGTTTAGGGTGAGGGTTAGGTTGAGACTGAGGGTTAGGGTTAGCTTTACGGTAGGGTGAAGATTAGGTTGGGGGTTAGGGTGAGGGTTGGTGTTCGGGTTAGGGTTGGGTGAGTGTTAGGGTGACCGTAAGGGTTAGGGTGAGGGCTAGGTTGAGGGTGAGGGATAGGGTTATGGTGAGGGTAAGGGTTAGGTTTAGGGTGAGAGTGAGGGTTAGGGTAAGGTTAAGGGTTAGGGTCAGGGTTAAGTTGAGGGTGAGGGTTAGGGTTAGCATTAGGGTTAGGGTTAGGGTTAGGTTGAGTGTTAGGGTTATTGTTAGGGTTATGGTGCAGATTAGGGTGAGGCTGAGGGTGAGGGTGAGGGTGAGGGTTAAGGTTAGGGTTAGGTTTAGGGTGAGGGCAAGGGTGAGGGTGATGTTTTTGTTTAGGAAACGTTTAGGGTTAGGTTTAGTGTGAGGATTAGTGTGGGGGTGAGGTTTAAGGTGAGGGTTAGGGTTAGGGAGAGGGTTAGGGTTAGGGTTAGGGTGAGGGTTAAGGTTAGGGTGATGTTTAGTGTGAGGGTGAATGTGAGAGTGAGGGTTTTGGTGAGAGTTTGGGTTAGGTTGAGGGTTAGGGTTAGGGTTACGTTTTGGGTTAGTGTGAGGGTAAGGGTTATATTGACAGTTAGCTTGAGGGTGAGTTTTAGGGTTAGGTTTAGGCTTAGGGTGAGGGTGAGGGTTAGGGTTAGGATGAGGTTTAAGGTGAGGGCTAGGGTGAAGTTTAGGGTTAGGGTTAGGGTTTGGGTTAGGGTGAGGAGAAGGGGTAGGGTGAGGATTAGGGAGAGGGTGAGGGATAGGATTATGGTGAGGGTAAGTGTTTGGCTGAGTCTTAGGTTGAGAAGGATCATTTGTCTTAGCACAGGGTTGGGTTGAGGGTGAGGGTTAGGGTTAGGCTGATGGGTAGTTTTAGGGTTAGGGTTAGGGTGAGGGTGAGGTTAAGGGTTAGGGTGTGAGTGAGCTTGAGGGTTAGGGTTAGGGTGAGGCTTAAGGTTAGGGTTAGGGATAGGGATAGGGTGAGGTTTGGATGAGTGCTAGGGTGAGTGTGAGGGTTAGGTTTAGGGTTAGGGATAGGGTGAGGATTAGGTTTAGGTTTAGGGTTAGGGTTTGGGGTAGGGTTATGGTGAGGGTTAGGGTGAGTGTGAGGGTTAGGGATAGGTTTAGGGATAGGGTGAGGATTAGGGTTAGGGTTCTGGTTAGGGTGAGGTTTAGGCTGATGGGTAGGGTTATAGTTAGGGTGAGGGTTTGGTTGAGTGGAAGTGTTAGGGTAAGGTTTAGGGTGAGGTTTCGGGTGAGGGCTCGGGTTAAGGTGTGGGTGAGGGTTAGGGTTAGTGTGAGGACTAGGTTTAGGGTTAGGGGTACTGTTACGGTTAGGGTTAGGGTGAGGGTAAGGTAAGATTTAGGGTGATTGTGAGGGTAAGGGTTAGGGTTAGTGTTAAGGTTAAAGGTGAGGTTTCAGGTTAGTGTGAGGTTTAGGGTTAGGGTTAGGGTTAGGTTAATGTGAGGGTAAGGGTTAGTGTGAGGGTTAGGGTGAGGGTGAGGGTTATGATTAGAGTTAGGGTTAGGATTAGGGTTAGGGTGATGTTGAGGTTTAGTGTTAGGGTGAGGGTTAGGCTTATTGTTAGGGTTAGGATTCGGTTGAGGGTGAGGGTGAGGGTGAGTGTTAGGTTTAGGCTTAGGCTGAAGGTGAGGGTGAGGGTGAGGTTGATGATTAGTGTTAGGGTTAGGGTGAGTGTGACGTCTAGGGTGAGGGTGAGGGCTAGGGTGAGGGTGAGGTTGAGGGTTTCGTTTACTTCAGGGTTAGGGTTAAGCTGAGGTTAGGGTTAGAGTGATGGTTAGGGTTAGGGTGTGGGTGTGGGTTAAGGTTAAGGTGATGTTTAGTGTGAGGTTAAGGGTGAGAGTGAGGGTGAGGTTTAGGGTTAGTGTTAGGATTAGGGTTAATGTGAGGGTGAGGTTTACGGTTTGAGTTAGGGTTGTGGGGAGGGTTAAATTGAGGGTCAGGTTTAGGGTTAGTGTTAGGGTTAGGGTTAGCATGAGGGTTAGGTTGAGGTTTAGGTTTAGGGTTAGGGTTAGGATGAGCGTTAGGCTGAGGGTTAGGGTTAGGGTTAGTGTGTGGGTTAGGGTTATAGTTAGGTTATAGTTAGTGTTAGGGTTCGGTTAGTGTGAAAGTTAGTTTTAGGTTTAGGTTTAGGATGAGGTTTAGGGTGAGGGTTAGGGTTAGGGTTCGTGTGAGGGTTAGGGTTAGGGTTAGGGTTAGGGTGTGGACTATGGTGAGGGTGAGGGTTAGGGTGAGGGTTAGGGTTATTGTTAGGGTTAGGGTCAGGGGTAGGTTGAGGATTAGGATTAGGGTAAGGAGTAGGGTTATGCTGAGGGTGAGGGTAAGGTTGTGGGTGAGTGTTAGTGTTAGAGTGAGAATTAGAGTGAGGGTGAGGGGGAGGGGGAGAGTTTGGTTTAGGGTTAGAGTTAGTATGAGGGTGAGGGTTAGGTTTAGGCTGAGGCTGAGGGTGAGGTTGAGGTTGAAGTTTAGGGTTAGGGTGAGGGTTAGTGTGAGGGTGAGGGTGAGGTTGAGGGTTAGGGTTAGGGTGAGGGTGAGGGTGAGGTTAGTTTAGAGTTTAGTTAGAGTTAGGGTGAGGCTGAGGGTGAGGGGGAAAGTGAGGATGAGGGTTAGGGTTAGGGCTAGGGTGAGGGTTAGTTTGATAGTGAGGGTTATTGTGATGGTGAGGGTCAGCGTGAGGGTGAGGGTTAGAATGAGGGTGAGGGTGAGGTTGAGGGTTAGGGTTAGGATTAGGGTTAGGGTGAGTTTAAGGTTCAGGGTTAGGGTTAGAGTTATTGTTAGGGTTACTGTTAGGGTTAGGATGTGGGTGAGGGTTATTTTAGGGTTAGGGTTAGGTTTAGGGTAAGGTTGGGGTTGAGGGTTAGGGTTAGGATTAGGGTTATGGTTAGGGTAAGGCTGATGGGGAATGGGAGGTGGAGGGTGAGAATTACGGTTAAGTTTAGGGTTAGGGTGAGGGCTTGGGTGAGGGTGAGGGTTAGGCTGAGGTTGAGGGTGATGGTTTCGGTTAGGTAAAGTTTAGGGTTAGGGTGAGCATTAGGGTGAGGGTGAGGATTAAGCTGAGGTTAGGTTTATGATGAGGGTTATTGTTAGGGTGGGGGTGAGGGTTAATTTTTGGGTAAGGGTTAGGGTTAGGGTGATGTTTAGGGTGTGGGTTAGGTTTAGGGTGAGGGTGAGGGTTAGGATTAGGAATAGGATGAGGCTTAGGGTTAAGCTGAGGGTGAGCAACAGGGTGAGGGTGAAAGTTTGTGTCAGGTTTAGGGTTAGGGTTAGATTGAGGGTTACAGTTAGTGTGAGGTTTATTGTTAGGGTTAGGGTGAAGGTAAGTTTTATGGTTAGGGTAAGGGTTAGGTTGAGGGTTAGGGTGAGTGTGAGGGTTTGTAATAGGTTTGTGTTAGGGTTAGGGTGAGGGTTAAGTTTTGGGTGATGATTAGAATGAGGGTGAGAGTTATGGTGAGGATTAGGGTTAGGGTGAGGGTTAGTGTTAGGGGTAGGGTTAGGGATAGGTTGAGGGTTAGGGTTAGCGTTAGGGTTAGGGTGAGGGGTAGGGAGAGGGGAAGGGTTAGGTTTAGGATGAAGTTTAGGGTGAGTGTGAAGGTTAGGTTGAGAGTGAGGGTAGGGTTAGGGTTAGGGTTTGGGTTAGAGTTAGCGTGAGTTTGAGGGTGAGGGTTAGGTTTAGGATTAGGGTGAGGGTTAAGGTTAAGTTGAGGGTTAGGGATAGTGTTAGGGTTAGGGTAAGGGTTAGAGTGAGTGTTAGGGTTAGGTTTAGGGTTAGAGTTAGGGTGAGTGTGAGCGGAAGGGTTAGGTTAGGATTAGGGTTAGGCTGAGGGTGATGGGGAGGGTGAGGGTGAGGGTTAGGTTTAGGGTGAGGTTTAGGTTAGTGTTAGTGTTAGGGTTAGGGTGAGGGTTAAGATTAGGGTGAGGGTTAGGCTGAGGGTTAGGGTTAGGGTTAGGGTGAGGTTTAGGGCTAGGTTTAGGGTTAGAATAAGTGTTAGGCTGAGGGTTAGAGTTAGGGTTAGTGTGAGGGTTAGGTTTAGGTTTAGGGTGAGGGTAAAGTTTAGGGTGACGTTTAGGGTGAGTGTGAGGGTTAGGGTTAGGGTGACGGTTAGTTTGAAGTTTAGGTTTAGGGTTCGGCTTAGGGTGAAGGTTAGGGTGTGGGTAAGTGTTAGGGTGAGGATTAGGTTTAGGGTTAGGTTTAGGGTGAGTGTTAGGCGGAAGGGTAGCCTTAGGGTTAGGGTGAGGGTTAGGTTTAGTGTGAGGGTTAGAGTTAGGGTTAGAGTGACGGTAACAGTTAGGGTGAGGTTTAGGGTGAGTGTGAGGATTAGGGTTAGCATTAGGTTTAGCCTTAGGTTGAGGATGAGTGTTAGGGTTAGGTTTAGGGTTAGGGTGAAGGTGAGGGTGAAGGTTAGTAATAGGGTGAGGTTTAGGGTTAGGGTTAGGGTGAGGGTGAGGTTTAGGTTGAGGGTAAGTGTTACGGTGAGGGTTAGGTTGAGGCTGAGGTTTAGGGTTAGCATTAGGGTGAGGGTGAGGGTGAGGGTTAGGGTGAAGTTTTGGTTTAATGTTGAGGATAAGGTGAGGATTAGGATTAGGGTTAGGTTGAGGGTGAGGGTTAGGGTGAGGGGTAACATTAGAATTTGGGTGAGGGTTAGGTTTAGTGTGAGGGTTAGGGTTAGGGTTAGGGTGACGGTAAGGGTTAGGGTGATGGTTAGGGTGAGGGCGCGGTAGGGTGAGGGTTAGGGTTATGGTTAGGATTAGAGTTAGGGTGAGGGTAAGGCTTATGGTGAGGGTTAGGGTGAGGTTGAGGGTGAGGGTTAGGGTAAGGGTGAGGGTGAGGATAAGTGTTATTGTGAGGACTAGGGTTAGGGTTAGGGTTAGGGTGAGTGTTAGGGTTATGGTGAGGGTGAGGGTTAGGGTTAGGTTCAGTATTAGGGTTAGGGTTAATGTGAGGGTTAGTGATAGGGTTATGGTTATTGTGATGGTTAGAGTTAGGGTTAAGGTAAGGGTTAGTCTGAGAGGTAGGGTTAGGGTTAGGGTGAGGGTTAGGCTTAGTGTGAGGATTATGGTTAAGGTGAGCGTTAGGGTTAGGTTCAGGGTTAGGGTGAGGGTGAGTGTGAGGGGAAGGGCTAAGATGAGGTTTTGGGTAAGGGTGAGGGTGAGGTTTTCGGTTAGGTAAGGTTTAGGGTTAGGTTTAGTGTGAGGATTATGGTGAGTTTGTGGGTTAGGGTTAGGGTGAGGGTGAGGGTGAGGGTTAGTGTTAGGATGAGGGTTAGGGTTAGGGTTAGGGTGAGGGTGACAGTGAGGGTTAGGCATAGGGTTAATGTGAGGGTTAGGGTTACGGTGAGGGTTATGGTTAGGGTGAGGGTTAGGATTAGGTTTATGGTGAGGATTAGGTTTAGGGTGATGTTTAGTGTGAGGGTGAGGGTTAGGGTGAGGGTGAGTATTTGGGTGAGAGTTAGGGTTAGGGTTAGCATTAGGGATAGGGTTAGGGTGAGGGTAAGGTTTAGTGTGAGAATTAGGGTGAGGGTGAGAGTGAGGTTGAGGGTGAGGTTTAGGGTTAGCGAGAGGGTTAGGCTTAGGTTTAGGTTTAGGGTAGTGTGAGGGTTCAGGTTAGGATGAGGGTTAGGGTTAGGTTTAGGGTTAGTATAAAGGATAGGGTGATGGTTAGGGTTACGGTTTGTGTGATTGTTAGGTTTATGGTTAGCATTTGGGTTAGGTTGAGGGTAAATGTTAGGGTGAGGTTTAGGGTGAGGCTGAGGATTAGGGTTAGGGTGAGGGTTAGGTTCAGGGTTAGGATTAGGGTTACGGTTAGTGTAAGGCTGAGGGGGAAGGGGAGGTTGAGGGTGAAAGTTAGAGTTAAAGTTAGGGATAGGGTGAGGATTTGGGTTACAGTTAGATTTAGGTTTAGGGTTAGGCTGAAGGGTAGGGTTAGGGTTAGGGTTGAGTGTTAGGTTTATTGTGAGGTTTAGGGTTAGGGTTAGGGTGAGGGTAAGGGTTAGGGTGAGGGTGAGGTTTAGGGTTAGCATTACGTATAAGGTTAGGGATAGGATGAGGTTTAGGGTTATGGAGAGGGTGAGGGCGAGGTTTAGGGTTAGGATGAGGGTTAGGGTTAGTGTGAGGGTGAAGGTTAGGTTTAGGGTGAGGGTTAGGTTTAGGGTAAGGGTTAGGCTCAGGGTGAGGTTGAGGGTGAGGGCGAGGGTTAGGATTAATGTGAGGGTTAGGGTTAGAGTTAAGGTTAGGGTGAGGGTTAGGGTTAGGTTTAGGTTTAGGATGAGGGTTTGGCTGAGGGTGAGGGTTAGGGTTCGTGTGAGGGTAAGTTTAGGGTGAGGGTGAGGGTTAGGGTGAGGGTGTAGGTGAGTGTTAGTGTTAGGGTGAGGGTTAGGGTGAAGGTTAGTGTTAAGGTTAGGGTGAGGGTTAGGGTGAGGGGAAGTGTTAAGGTGAGGGTTAGTGTGTGGGTGAGGGATAGGTTAAGGTGAGTGTAAGGGTTAGGGCGAGGTTTAGTGTGAGGTTGAGGATTAATGTTAGCATTTGGGTTACAGTGAGGCAGAGGTTTAGTGTGAGTGTTAGTGTTAGGGTGAAGGTTAGGGTAAGGGTTAGAGTGACGGTTAGGGTTAGGGTTAGGGTTTCGTTTAGGCTTAGGCTTAGGGTTAGGCTTATGGTGAGGGTGGGGATGAGGATAAGGTTTAGAATGAAGAATAGGGTTATGGTTACATTGAGTGTTAAGATGAGGGATTGTGTTAGGATTAGGGTTAAGGTGACTGCTAAGTTGAGGGTGAGGTTTAGGGTTAGGGTTAGGTTTAGGATTAGGGTTGGGCTGAGGCTGAGGCTGAGGGTGAGGGTTAGGTTTAGAGTGATGGTTAGGGTTAACTTTAGGGTGAGGACTAGGATCAAGGTTAGGGTTAGGGTGAGGGTTTGGGTGAGTGTTAGGATTAGGGTTAGGGTGAGTGTTAGGGTTAGGGTTAGGGTGAGGGTGAGGGTTAGATTGAGGGTTAGGGTTATGTTGAGTGTTATATTTAGGGTAAGGGTTAAGTTTAGGTTTAGGGTTATTGTTAGCGTTAGGGTTAGGGTTACGGTTAAGGTGAGGGTGAGGGTGAGGGTTATGGTGAGGGTTAGGGTTAGGGTTAGAGTTAGGGTTAGGGTGAGGGTGAGGTTTAGGCTTAGAGTTAGGGTTAGTGTTAGGGTTAGGGTTACGGTGAGGGTTAGGGTGAGGGTTAGAGTTCAGGTTTGGCTTAGGCTTAGGCCGAGCATGAGGGTGAGGGTTAGGGTTAGGTTTAGGGTGAGGGTTAGGATGAGGTTTAGGGTTAGGTTTAGGATTAGTGTTAGGGTTAGGTTTAGGTTTAGGGTTAAGTTTAGGAATAGGGTTAGGGATAGGTTGAGGGTTAGGGTTAGGGTTTGGGTTAGGGTGAGGGTGAGGTTGAGGATTATGGTTAGGGTCAGTGTTAGGGTTAGGGTTAGATTTAGGGTTAGGGTTAGGGTTAGGGTTACAGTGAGGGTTAGGGTTAGGTTTAGGGTTATTTTTAGTGTTATGGTTAGGGTTAAGTTTGGGGTGAGGGTGAGGCTCAGGTTGAGGGTTATGGTTAGTGTTAGTGTTAGGGTTAGGGTTAGGTTTAGCATTATTCTTGGGTTAGGATTAGAGTTACGGTCAGGGTGAGAGTGAGGGTGAGGTTTAGGGTTAGTGTGAGGTTTAGCGTGATGTTTAGGGTTAGGGTTAAGGTTAGGGTGCTGGTGAGGTTTAGGTTTAGAGTTAGGGATGGGGGAGGGTTAGGGAAAGAGTTAGGGTTAGGTTTAGTGTTAGCACTAGGGCGAGGGTGAGGGTTAGGTTGAGGTTTAGGGATAGGGTTAAGGTTAGGATTAGGGTTAGTGTGATAGTGAGGGTGAGGGTTAGTGTTAGGGTTAGGGTTGGGTTTAGGGTTAGGCTTAGTGTTAGTTGGAGGGTGAGGGTGAGAGTTAGGGTTAGTGTTAGTGTTAGGGTGAGGGTGAGTGTTAGGGTAAGGTTTAGGTTTAGGGTGAGGTTTAGGATTAGGGTTAGTGTTAGGGTTAGGGTGAGTGTGAGGTTTAGGGTTAGAGTTAGGGTTAGGGTGTGGTTTCGGGTTAGGGTTAGGGTTAGATTTATTGTTAGCATTAGGGTTAGGCTGAGGTTTAGTATAGGGGTGAGGGTTAGTGTTAGGTTTATGATTAGTGTTAGGGTTAAGGTGAGGGTGAGTATGATGGTTACATTAGGGTTAGGGTTAGGATTAGAGTTAGCGTGAGGGTGAGTGTGAGGGTTACGGTTAGGGTGAGTGTTGGGGTTAGGGTTAGAGTGAGGGTTAAGGTGAGGGTTAGGCTTAGGCTTAGGTTTTGGGTATGGGCTAGGGTGAGGGTGAGGGTGAGGGTTAGGGTTGGGGTGAGGGGTAGGATGAGGGTTAGGGTTAGTGTTAGTGTTAGGGTTGGGGTTAGGGTAAGGCTTAATATTAGGTGGAGGGTGAGGCTGAGTGTGAGGGTTAGGGTTAGGGTGAGAGTGAGGTTTAGGGTTAGATTTAGCATTAGGGTGAGGGATAGTCTGAGGGTTAGGGTTAGGGTTAGTGTTATGGTTAGGGTTAAGGTGAGGGTGAGTGTGAGTGTCAGGGTTAATCTTAGGCTTAGGCTTAGGATTAGGCTGAGTGTAAGGGTGAGGGTGGGGGTTAAGGTTAGGGTTTTAGGGTTAGGGTGAGTGTTAGGATAAAGTTTAGGTTTAGCATTAGGGTGAGGGTGAGGGTTAGAGTTAGGGTGAGGTTTAGGGTTAGCGTTAGGGTGAGGTTTATGGTTAGGGTTAAGGTTACAGTGAGGGTGAGGGTTAGGGTGAGGTTGAGGGTTAGGATTAGGGTTAGGGTGAGGGTTTGGTTAGCGTTAGAGTTACGGTGAGGGTCAGGGTTTGGGTTAGGGTTAGGGTTAGTGTTACAGTTAAGGTTAGGGTTAGAGTAACAGTGAGGGTAACGGTGAGGGTGAGGTTTAGGATCAGGGTTAGGGTGAGGTTTAGGATTAGGGTTATGGTTAGGGTGAGGGTGAGGTTTAGGGTTAGAGTTAGGGTTAGGGGGAGGGTTTGGCGGATGGTTAGGGTTAGGGTTAGAGTTAGAATTAGGGTGAGGTTTAGGTTGAGGTTTAATATTAGGGTTAGGGTTAGGTTTAGGATTAGGTTTGCATTGAGGGTGAGTGTGAGGGTTAGGGTTAGGGTTTGGCTTAGGCTTAGGGTTAGGCTTAGGGTATGGGTGGGGATGAGGATTAGGTTTAGAATGATGGTTAGGTTTAGGTTTAGGTTGAGGGCTAGGTTGACGGTGAGGGTTAGGGTTAGGGTGAGGTTTAGGGTTAGGGTTATGGTTAGGGTTAGGGTGAGGGTGGGTGTTAGGGTGAGGGTTAGGTTTAGGGTGAAGGTTATGGTTAGGATGAGGGTTTTTGTTAGGGTTAGGGTTAGGGTTAGGGTTATGTTGAGGGTGAGGGTGAAGGTTACGTTTAGGCTTAGGTTCAGGTTTCTGGTTAAGGTTAGAGTTAGGGTTAGGGTGACTGTGAGGTTTAGGGTTAGAATTACGGTTAGTGTTAGTATTAGGGTTATGGTGAGGGTTAGGGTTAGGTTTAGGCTTATGCTTATGCTTAGGCTTAGGCTGAACATGAGGGTGATTGCTAGGGTTAGGTTTAGGGTGGGGTTTAGGTTTAGGGTTAGGGTGAGTGTGAGGGTCAGGTTGAGGGTTAGATATAGGGTTAGAAGGAGGGTTAGGGTGAAGGTTAGTTTTGGGGTTACAGTTAGTGTTAGGGTGAGAGTAAGTGTTAGGGTGAGGGTTTGGTTTTGGGTGAGGGTTATGGTTAGTGTGAGGGTTAGGAAAAGGGTTAGGGTTATTGTTAGGGTTAGGTTTAGAATTACGGTTAGGGTGAGGGTGAGGGTAAGGATGCGGTTTAGGATTAGGGTTAGGGTGAGGGTGAGATTTAGGGTTAGAGTAGGGTTAGGATGAGGGTTAGTTTGAGGGTTAGGGTTAGTGATAGCGTTAGGGTTAGGGTGAGAGTTAGGGGGAGGGTTAGGGTTAGGGTTAGCATTAGGATTAGGGTTAGGGTGAGGGTGAGTGTGTGTATTAGGGTTAGGTTTAGGGTTCGGTTTAGGGTTAGGCTGAGGGTGAGGTTGAAGGTGAGAGTCAGGGTTAGGGTTAGTGTTAGGTTTAAGGTTAGTGTGAGGGTTAGGTTTAGGGTTAGGATTAGGCTTAGGGTAAGGCTGAGGGTGAGAGTGAGGATGAGGGTTAGGGTTAGTGTGAGGGTTAGTGTTAGGGTTAGGGTGAAGTTTAGTGTTAGGGTTAGGGTTAGAGTTAGGGTTAGGGTGAGGGTGATGTTTATGGGTAGAGTTAGGTTTAGGGTGAGGGTTAGGGGTAGGGTGAGGGTTAGATTGAGGATTAGTGTTAGGATTAGGGTGAGGTTTAGGGTGAGGATGAGGGTTAGGGTTTAAGATGAGGGCTTGGGTGAGGCTGAGGGTTAGTGTTAGGGTTAGGGTGAGTTTTAGGGTTAGGGTGATGGTTAGGGTTAGTTTGAGAGTTAGTGTGAGGGTTAGGATTAGTGTTAGGGTGAGGGTTATGGTTAGGGTGAGGGTTACTGTTAGGGTTAGGGGTACTGTTAGGGGTAGGGTTAGGGTTATGGTTCAGGTTAGGTTGAGGGTGAGGGTTAGGATGAGGTTTAGGGTTAAGGTTAGAGTTAGGGTTAGCGTGAGAGTGAGGTTTAGGGTTAGAGTTCGGGTTATTGGTAGCTTTAGGGTTCTGGTGAGGTTTAGGTTTAGGGTTAGGCTTAGGCCGAGCATGAGGGTGAGTGTTAGGGTTAGGGTTAGGATGAGAGTTAAGATGAGCTTTAGGGTTAGGATTAGGGTTAGGGTGAGGGCTAGGGTGAGGGTTACAGTGAGGGTTAGGTTTAGGGATAAGGTTAGGTTTAGGATTAGGGTTAGGGTAGAGTTTCTTTGAAGGTTAGGATTAGGGTTAGCGTTAGGCTTAGGGTTAGGGTAAGGGTTCGGATTAGGGTTTGCATTAGGGTGAGGGTGAAGCTGAGGATTAGGGTTAGGTTTAGGGTCAGGGTTAGGTTTAATGTTAAGGTTAGGTATAGGGTTAGGGTTAGGTTAGGGTTATGGTGAGGGTTAGGGTTAGGGTTAGGCTTAGGGTTAGGCTGAGGATGAGGCTGAGGGTGAGGTTTATGGTTACCCTTAGGTTTACTGTTACGGTTAGGGTTAGTGTTACTGTTAGGGTTAGTGTTATTGTTAGGATTAGGGTTAGAGTTACGTTGAGGTGGAGGGTGAGGGTGAGGGTTAGTGTGAGAGTGAGGTTTAGGGTGAGGTTTAGGGTTAGGGTGAGGGTGAGGTTTAGGGTTAGAGTTAGTGTTAGGGGAAGGATTAGGGTTAGGGTGAGGGTTAAGATTAGGCTTAGTGTTAGGCTGAGGGTGAGGGTGGGGGTGAGGATTAGGGTTAGGGTGATAGTTAGGGTTACGGTTAATGCTATTGTTATGGTTAGGGTTAGAGTTACAGTGAGCAAGAGGGTGCGGGTGAGGGTTAGGGTTAGGGTTAGGGTGGGGTTTAGGGTCAGGTTTAGAGTGAGGGTGAGGGTGAGGTTTACGGTTAGATATAGTGTTAGGGGGAGGGGGAGGGGGAGCTTTAGGGATAGGGTTAGTGTTAGGTTTAGGGTGAGGGTGAGGGTTACGTTCTAGTTTAGGGTTAGGGTTAGGGTTAGAGTTAGTGTGAGGGTTAGTTTTAGGGTTAGGGTTAGTGTTAGTGTGAGTGTAAGTGTTAGGGTGAGGGTTTGGGTTAGGGTGATGGTTATGGTTAGGGTGAGGGTTAGGATTAGGGTTAGGGTTATTGTTAGGGTTAGGTTTAGGGTTTGGGTTAGGGTTAGAGTTAGGTTTAGGGTGAGGGTGAAGTTTAGGGTTACAGTTAGCGTTAAGGTGAGGGTCAGGGTTAGGGTTAGTGTTAGGGTTAAGGTTAGTATTAGGGTGAGAGTTAGGGGGAGGGTTAGGGTAAGGGTTAGGTTTAGGGTTATGATTATGGTAAGGGTGAAGGTGAGTGCGAAGTTTAGGGTTAGCTTTAGGGATAGGGTTATTGTTAGTGTTAGGGTTAGAGTGAAGTTGAGGGTAAGGGTGAGGGTGAGGATTAGGTTTAGGGTTAGGGTGAGGGTTAGGGTTAGGGTTAGGGTGAGGGTTAGAATGAGGATTAGGGTTAGGATTCGGGTTAGGGTGAAGGCTAGGGTGAGTGTGAGGTTTAGGGTTAGGATGAGGTTGAGTGTTTGGATTAGGGTTAGGTTTAGGGTTAGGGCTAGGATTAGTGTTTTTGTTAGGGTTAGGGTTAGAGTTACTGTGAGGGTGAAGGTGAGGGTGAGGGTGAGGGTTAGGGTTTGCTTTAGGGTGAGGTTTGGGGCTAGGGTTAGGATTAGGGTAATGGTGAAGGTGAGGTTTAGGATTAGATTTAGGGTTGGGGGAAGGTTAGGTCGAGGGTTAGGGTTATGGATAGTGTTAGAGTTAAGGTTAGGGTGAGGTTTAGGTTGAGGTTTAGGGTTAGAGTTATGGTTATGGTTAGGATTAGGGTTAGGGTGAGGGTGAGTTTGAGGTTTAGGGATAGGGTAAGGCTTAGGCTTAGGGTTAGACTGAGGGTGATTGTGGGGGTGAGGATTAGAGTTATGGTTAGGGTTAGGCTTAGGGTTAGGGTTATTGTTAGTGTTATGGTTAGGCTTAAGTTTGTGGTGAGGGTGAGGCTGAGGGTGAGGGTGAGGGTTAGGGTTAGGGTTAGTGTTAGTGTTATTGTTAGGGTTAGGGCTAGAGTTAGGTTGAGGTTGTGGGTGAGGGTGAAGGTTAGGGATAGTTGAGTTTTAGGGTTAGGGTTAGTGTTAGGGTGAGGGTGAGGTTTAGGGTTAGAGTTAGGGTTAGCATTAGGGTTAGGATGAGGTTTCGGGTTAGGGTTAGAGTTGGGGTTATGGTGAGTGTGAGGTTTAGGGTTAGAGTTAGGGTTAGGATGAGGCTGAAGGTGAAGATTAGCGTTAAGGTTAGTGTTAGTTTTAGGGTTAGGGTTAGGGTGAGGGTTAGGTTGAGGGTGTGGGTTAGGGTTAAAGTTAGGATTAGGGTTAAGGTTAGGGTGACTGTGAGGGTTAGGGTTAGGGTTAGTCTTAGGCTTAAGATTAGGCTGAGGGAGAGGGTGAGGGTGAGGGTTAGCTTTAGGTTGAGGGTTAGGGTTAACTTTAGCTTGACAGTTAGCGTTCAGTTTAAGTTTAGGGTTAGGGTGATGGTTAGCATAAGGGTTACAGTGAGCGTGAGGGTTAGGGTTAGATTGAGTGTTAGGGTTAGGTTTAGGGTGAGGGTTACAATTAGGGTTAGATTGAGGGCTAGAGTGAGGGTGAGGATTAGGGTTAGTGTTAGGGTAAGGTTTAAGGTTAGGGTTAGGTTTAGGGTGAGAGTTAGTATGAGGGTTAGGGTTACTGTGAGGGTGAGGGTTAGGGTTAGGAATAGGGTTAGGGTGAGGGTGAGTTTTTGCATTAGGGTTAGGGTTAGGGTTAGGTTTAGGGTTAGGATTAGTGTTATTGTCAGTGTTAGGGTTAGAGTTATGGTGAGAGTGAGGGTGAGGGTGAGGGTTAGGTTTAGGGTTAGGTTGAGGTTTAGTTTTTGGGTTAGGATTAGGGTGAGTCTGAGGGTGAGGTTTAGGGTTAGGTTTAGGGTTAGTTTGAGGGTTAGGTTGAGGGTTAAGTTTAGGGTTAGATATAGGGTTAAGTTTAGGGTGAGGGTTAGGTTGAAGTTTAGGGTTAGTGTTAGAGTTAGGGCGAGGATTATGGTTAGGGTTAGTGTGAGTGTGAGGGTTAGGGTTAGGCTTAGGGTTAGGCTGAAGGTTAGGGTGGGGTTGAGGATTAGAGATAGGGTGATGGTTAGGGTTAGGGTTAGGATGAGGATTAGAGTTAGGATTAGGGTTAGGGTGAGGGCTAGGGTAAGGGTGTGGGTTAGTGTAAGTGTTAGGCTTAGGCTTAGGTTTAGGCTGAGCATTTGGTTGAGGATGAGGATAAGGTTTAGGGTTAGGGTTAGGGTGAGGTTTAGTGTTAGGGTTAGGGTTGGAGTTAGGGTTAGGGTGAGAGTGAGGTTTAGGCATAGATTTAGGGTTAGGTTGAGGGTTAGGGTTAGGGTGAGGGTTATGGTGGGTTTGACGGTAAGGGTAAAGTTGAGGGTAGGCTGAGGTTGAGGGTTATGCTAAGGGTGAGGGTTAGGGTTAGGGTGAGGGTTAGGGTTAGGGTTAGAGAGAGGATGAGGGTTAGATTGAGGATACGTGTTAGGGTTAGTGTGAGGTTTAGGGTGAGGATGAGGGTTAGGGTTATGGTGAGGGCTAAGGAGAGGGTGAGGTTTAGGGTTAGTGTTAGGGTGAGGGTTAGGTTTCGGGTGATGGTTAGGGTTAGTGTGAGGTTATGTGTTAGGGTTAGTGTTAGGGTGAGGGTGTTAGGGTGAGCTGAGGGTTATGGTTAGGGTGAGAGTTAGTGTTAGGTTTAGGGTTATTGTTAGCGTTAAGATTAGGGTTAGGCTGAGGGTGAGGGTGAGGGTGAGGGTTAGGGTTAGTGTTAGGATTAGGATTAAGGTTAGTGTTAAGGTGAGGATAAGTGTTAGGATGAGGGTTAGGGTTAGTGTGAGGGTTATGGTTAGGGTTAGGGTTACATTGAGCGTGAGGGTTAGGGTTAGGTTGAGGTTTAGTTTTAGGGTTAGGGTTAGGGTGAGGTTAGGTTTAGGGTTAGTGTGAGCGTTGGTGTTGGGGTTAGTTTTAGTGTTAGGGTTAGGATAAGTGTTAGGGTCTGGGTTTGGTTTAGAGTGAGGATTATGGTTAGGTTGAGGGTTAAGATTAATGTTAGGGTTATTGTTAGGGTTAGTTTTAGGGTTAAGGTTATGGTGAGGGTGAGGGTGGGGGTTACGGTGAGGGTTACGGTGAGGTTTAGTGTTTGCATTAGGGTTATAGTTAGGTTTTGGGTGAGGGTGAGGTTTAGCATTAGTTAGGGTTAGGGTGAGGGTTAAGTTGAGGGTTAGATTTAGGGTTAAGTTTAGGTTTAGGATTACAGTTAGGGTGAGGGTGAGTGTGTGTGTTAGGGTTAGGTTTAGGCTTAGGCTTAGGGTTAGGCTGAGGGTGATCTTGAGGGTGAGGGTTTGCGTTAGGGTGAGGGTTAGGGTAAGGGTTAGGTGGAGGGTTAGGATTAGTGTTAGGGTTAGGATTAAGGTTAGGGTGAGGGCTAGGGCGAGGGTGAGTTTTAGGGTTAGGGTTAGGGTGAGAGTTAGGTTTAGGGTTAGGGTGAGTGTTAGAGTTCGTGTTAAGTTTAGTGTTAGGTTGAGGGTTAGGTTAAGGGTTATGTTGAGGGTGAGGGTTAGGGTTAGGTTGAGGGTTAGGGTTAGGGGAAGGGTGACGGTGAGGGTGAGGGTGAGGGTGAGGGTTAGGTTTAGTGTTAAGGTGAGGATTAGGATGAGGGTTCCGGTTAGGATTAGGGTTAGGGTGCGGGCCAGGGTGAGGTTGAGGTTTAGAGTTAGGGTTAGGGTTAGGTTTCGGGTTAGGGTTAGGGTTAGAGTGAGTGTGAGGGTTAGGGTTAGGGTTAGGGTTAGGGTAAGGTTTATGCTGAAGGTGATAGTGAGGGTTACGTTTAGGGTTAGGGTAAGTGTTAGGGGTAGGGTTAGGGTAAAAGTTAGGGTTCAAGTTATGTTTAGGGTTAGGTTGAGGGTTAGGGTTATGGTTACGTAGAGTGTGAGGGTTATGGTTAGGTTGAGGGTTAGGCTTAGGCTTAGGTTTAGGATTAGGGTGAGGGTTAGGGTTAGGGTGAGGATTAGGATGAGGATTAGGGTTAGGGTTAGGATTAGGTTTAGGGTGAGGACTAGACTGAGGGTGAGGTTTAGGGTTAGTTTTTGGGTGAGGTTTAGGGTTCGCGTTAGGTTTAGGATGAGGGTTAGGGTTACGGTGAGGGTGAGGGTTAGGGTTAGGGTGAGGGTTAGGGTTAGGATTTGGGTTAGGGTTAGGGTGAGTTTTAGGGTTACATTTAGGTTTAGGGGGAGGGTTAGGTCGAGGGTTAGATTTAGGGTTAGTGTTAGGGTTAAGGTTAGGGTGAGGGTTAGCTTGAGGTTTAGGGTTAGTTTTAGGATTAGGGTTAGCATGAGGGTGAGTGTGAGGGTTACGGTTAGAGTTAGGCTTAGGCTTAAGGTTAGGCTGAGGGTGAGGGTGGGGGTGAGGATTAGGGTTAGGGTTATGTTTAGGTTTAGGGTTAGGGTGAGGGTTAGGATGAGTATTACGTTTAGGATTAGGGTTAGGCTGAGGGCTAGGGTAAGGGTGAGCTTTAGGATTAGGGTTAGGGTGAGGGTTAGGCTGAGTGTGAGATTGAGGGTGAGAGTTAGGGTTAGGGTGATGGTTAGGTTTAAGGTTAGGGTGAGGGTTAGGATGAGTTTTAGGGCTAGGGTGAGGATGATGGTAAGGGTAAAGGTGAGGTTTAGGCTGAGGGTGAGGGTTAAGATAAAGGTGAGTTCTAGGGTTAGGTTTAGGGTTAGGGTTAGGGTTAGGGTAAGGGTTAGATTGAGGATTAGTGTTAGGGTTAGGGTTAGTGTGAGATTTAGGGTGAGGATGAGGGTTAGGGTTAGGGTGAGCATGAGGGTTAGACTTAGTGTTAGGTTTAGGGTGAGGTTTAGGATTAGGCTGAGGGTTAGGGTTAGTGTGAGTGTTATTGTTAGGGTTAGGGTTAGTGTTAGGGTGAGGGTAAGTGTTAGGGTGAGGGTTTTGGTTAGGGTGAGGGTTAGGGTTAGCGTTATTGTTAGGGTTAGGGTTAGGGTTAAGGTTACGGTGAGGGTGATGGTGAGGGTTAGGTTTAGTGTTAGGGTGAGTTTTACTGTTAGGGTTAGTGTTAGAGTTAGGGTTAGGGTGAGGGTGAGGTTTAGGGTTAGAATTAGGTTTAGGGTGAGGGTTAGGGTGAGGGTTAGGGTTAGGGTGATCGTAAGGGTGGGGGTGATGGTAAGGGTAAAGATGAGGGATAGGCTGAGTGTGAGCGTTAAGGTAAAGATGAGGTTTAGGGTTAGGGTGAGGGTTAGGTTTAGGGTTAGGGTGAGGTTGAAGGTTAGATTGAGGATTAGTGTTAGGGTTAGTGTGAGTTTCAGTGTGAGGATGAGGGGTAGGCTTAAGGTGAGAGCTAGGGTGAGGCTGAGGTTTAGGGTTAGTGTTAGGGTGAGGTTTAGGGTTAGGGTGATGGTTCGCGTTAGTGTGAGCGATAGTGTTAGCGTAAGAGTTAGTGTTCGGGTGAGGGCAAGTGTTAGGGTGAGTGTTAGGGTTAGGCAGAGGGTTATGTTTAGGGTGAGGGTTAGGGTTATTTTTAGGGTTAGGGTTAGGGTTAGAGTTAGGGTTCGCATGAGGGTGAGATTTAGGGTTAGATTTAGGGTTAGGGTTAGGGTTAGAGAGGGTTAGGCTTAGGCTTAGGCTTAGGCTTAGGCTGAGCATGAGTGTGAGGATTAGGTTTTGGTTTAGGCTGAGGGTTAGGTTTAGGTTTAGGGTCAGAGTTAGGATGAAGTTTAGGGTTAGGATTAGGGTTTGGGTGAAGTCTAGGGTGAGGGTTAGGGTTAGGGATAGGGTTAGGTTTAGGATTAGGGCTAGGGTTAGAGTGAGTGTGAGGGTTAGGGTTAAGGTTAGGGTTAGACTTAGAGCTCAGGTGAGGGTTAGGGTTTGGGTTAGGTTGAGGGTGAGGCTGAGGATTAGGTTTAGGTTTATGGTAAGATTTAGGGCTAGGTTTAGGGTTAGTGTTTGTGTTAGGGTTAGGGTTACGGTGAGGGTTAGGGTTAGGGTTAGGCTTGGAGTTAGGCTTAGGGTTAGGCTGAGAGTAAGGGTGGGGGTTAGGATTAGGGTTAAGTTTAGGGTTAGGCTTAGGGTTAGGGTTATTGTTAGTGTTATGTTTAGGGTAAAGTTTGTGGTGAGGGTGAGGCTGAGGGTGAGGTTTGGGGTTAGGGTTAGTGTTAGTGTTAGTGTTAGGGTTAGAGTTACTGTGAGGTTGAGGGTCATGGTGAAGTTTAGGTTTAGGGTGGGGTTTAGGGTGAAGTTTAGGGTTAGGCTTAGGGTTAGACTGTGGGTGAGACTGTGGGTTCTGGTTAGGGTTAGGGTGATGGTTCGGGTTAAGGTTAGTGTAATTGTTAGTGTTAGGGTTATACTTACAGTGAGGTTGAGGGTGCGGGTGAGGGTTAGATTTAGGGTTAGGGTGGGGTTTAGGGTTAAGGTTAGGGTTAGGGTGAGGGTGAGCTTTAGAATTGGGGTTAAGGTGAGGGCTAGGGTGAGGTTGAGGGTTGGGGTTAGGGTTAGGGTGAGATTTAGGTTTAAGGTGAGGGTTAGGGTTAGTGTGAGGTTTAGTGTTAGGATTAGGATTAGTGTTAGGGTGAGGGTAAGTGTTAGGGGGAGGGTATGGGTTAGGGTGAGGGTTATGGTTAGGGTGAGGTTTAGGATTAGGTTTAGCGTTATTGTTAGGATTAGGTTTAGGGTTAAGGTAGGTTGAGAATGAGGGTGAGGGTTAGGGTTAGGGTTAGGGTGAGGTTTAGGGTTTGGGTTAGTGTTAGAGTTAGGGTTAGGGTGAGGGTGAGGTTTAGGGTTAGAGTAAAGGTTAGGGTGAGGGTTAGGTTGAGGGTTAGGGTTAGGGTTATTGTTAGGGTTAAGGTTAGGGTGAGAGATAGGGGGTGGGTTAGGGTTAGGGATAAGATTAGGTTTAGGGTGAGGGTTAGGTTGTGTTTTAGGGTTAGGTTTAGATTTAGGCTTAGGGTTAGGCTGAGGGTGAGGTTTTGGGTGAGGGTTAGGTTTAGGGGAAGGTTTATGATGAGGGTTAGGGTTAGGATTAGGTTTAGGGTAAGGGCTAGCGTGAGATTTAGGGTTAGCATTAGGGTGAAGTTTAGGGCTAGTTTAGGGTTAGGGGTAGGGTGAGGGTGAGGTTTAGGGTTAGAGTTAGGGTTAGGGTGAGGCTGAGGGTGAGGGTTAGGGTTAGGGTTAGTGTTAGGTTTAGGTTTAGGGTTAGGGTGAGGGTTAGGCTGTGGGTGAGGGTAGGGTTAGGGTTAGGATTAGGATTAGGGTTAGGGTTAGGGTGAGTGTGAGGGTTAGGGTTAGGGTTAGGCTTAGGCTTAGGGTTAGGCTGAGGGTTAGGGTGAGGGTGAGGGTTAGGGTTTGGGTCAGGGATAGTGTTAGGGTTATGGGGAGGTTTAGGGTGAGGATTAGGGTTAGGATTAGAGTTATGGTGAGGGCTAGGGTGAGGGTGAGGTTTAGGTTTAGGTTTAGGGTGAGGTTTAGGGTTAGGGTTAGGTTTAGTGGTAGGGTGAGGGTGAGGTTTAGGGTTAGATTTAGGGTTAAGGTGAGGCTGAGGGTGACGGTTAGGGTTAGTGTTAGGATTAGGATTAGGGTCAGGTTTAGGGGGAGTCTTAGGATGAGGGTTAGGGTTAGTATTAGGGTTATGGTGAGCATGAGAGTGAGGGTGAGGGTTAGATTGAGGATTAGTGTTAGGGTTAGTGTGAGGTTTACCGGGAGGATGAGTGTTAGGGTTAGGGTTAGGGCTAGGGTTAGGTTGAGGTTTAGGGTTAGTGTTAGAGTGAGGTTTAGGGTTAGGGTGATGGATAGGGTTAGTTTGAGGTTTAGTGTTCTGGTTATGGTTATTGTTAAGGTGAGGGTAAGTGGTAGGGTGAGGATTAGGTTTAGTGTTAGGGTAATGGTTAGGGTGAGGGTTAGGGTTAGGTTTAGTGTTTTTGTTAGGTTTAGGGTTAGGGTTACAATTACTGTGAGGGTGAGGGTTAGGTTTAGGGTTAGGGTTAGGATTAGGGTTAGTGTTAGGGTGAGAGTGTTAGGGTGAAGGTTAGGGTTATGGTGAGGGTTATGGTTAGGTTGAAGGTTAGGTTTAGGGTTATGTTGAGCATGAGGGTTAGGCTTAGGTTGAGGGTTAGGCTTAGGGTTCGGGTTAAGGTGAGGTTAGGGTTAAGGTTAATGTGAGGGTTAGTGTTAGGGTTAGGGTTAGTGTTAGGGTGAGGTTAAGTTTTAGATTGAGGTTTAGGGTTAGGGTGAGGATTATGGTTAGGGTGAGTGTTAGAGTTATTGTTAGGGTTAGGTTTAGGTTTAGAGTTAGGGTTAGGGTTATTTTGAGATTTAGGGTTAGTGTTAGATTTAGTGTTAGGGTTAGTGTTAGGGTGAGGGTTAGGGTTAAGCTTAGGCTTAGGTTTAGGCTTAGGCGGAACATGAGGGTTAGGGTTAGGGTTTGGGTTAGGGTGAGGGTTAGGGTTATTGGTATGGTGAGGGTGATGTTTAGGGTTAGGTTGAGAATTTGCATTAGGTTTAGGGTGAGGGTGTCGGTTAGGGTAAATGTTCGGCTTAGGCTTAGGTTTAGGCTGAGGATTTGGTTGAGGATAAGGGTTAGGGTTAGGGTTAGGGTGAGTTTTAGTGTTATTGTTAGTGTTCGAGTTAGGGTTAGAGTGAGGGTGAGGTTTAGGGGTAGAGTTAGGGTTATGGTGAGTGTTAGGGTTAGGGTCAGGGTTAGGGTGGGGGTTACAGTAAGGGTAAAGGTGAGGGTTAGACTGAGGGTGAGGGTTAATGTAAGGTTGAGGGTTAGGGTCAGGGTGAGGGTTAGGGTTAGGGTTAGAGTGAGGGTGAGGGTTTGATTGAGGTTAAGTGTTAGGGTTAGTGTTAGGGTGAGCTTAGGGTTAGGGTGAGGGTTATGGTTAGGGTGAGGGTGAGGGTTAGGGTTATTGTTAGCGTTAGGGTTAGGGTTATGGTGAGGGTAAGTGTTAGGATGAGGGTTAGGGTTAGGGTGAGGATTATGGTTAGGGTTAGGGTTAGGATTATTGTTAGGGTTAGAATTACAGTTAGAGTTAGGATTAGGGTGAGGGTGAGGGTGAGATTTAGGGTTAGAGTTAATGTTAGTGTTAGGGAAGGGTTAGGGTTCGGGTTAGTGTGCTGGTTAGGGTTATGATTAGTGTCAGGTTTAGGATGAAGTTTAGGTTTAGGGTGAGGTTGAGGGTGAGGGGTAGGGTTAGGGTAAGGGTTAGGGTTAGGGATAGGGTTAGGTTTAGGTTTAGGGTTAGGGTGAGGATGAGTGTGAGGCTTAGGGTTAGGGTTAGTGTTAGGCTTAGAGTTAGGGTGAGGGTTAGGTTTTGGTTTAGGGTGCAGGTGAGGTTGAGGATTAGGGTTAGTTTTAGGGTTAGATTCAGGGTTAGGTTTAGGGTTGGGGTTAGTGTTAGTGTTAGGGTTAGGGTTAGGGTTATGTTTAGGCTGAGGGTGATTGTGGGGGTGAGGATTAGAGTTAGGGTTAGGTTTAGGTTTATGGTTAGTGTTAATGTTATTGTTATGTTTAGGGTTAAGTTTGCGGTGAGGGTGAGGCTGAGGGTGAGGGTTAGGGTTTGGGATAGGGTTAGTATTATTGTTACGGTTAGGGCTAGAGTTACAGTGAGGTTGAGGGTGAGGGTGAAGTTTAGGGTTAGAGTAAGTTTTAGGGTTAGGGTTAGGGTTAGGGTGAGGGTGAGGTTTAGGGTTAGAGTTAGGGTTAGGGTCAGGTTTAGGGTGAGATTTCGGGTTAGGGTTAAGGTTGCGGTTATGGTGAGGGTGAGGTTTAGGGTTAGAGTTAGGGTTTGGGTGAGGCTGAGGGTGAGGGTGAGGGTTAGGGTTAAGGTTAGGATTAGGATTAGGGATAGGGTTAGGTTGAGTGTGAGGGTTAGGGTTAGGGTGAGTATTAGGGTTAGGGTTAGGGTTTGGCTGAGGTTGAGGTTGAGTGTGAGGAAAAGGGTTAGCGTGAGGGTTAGGTTTAGGATTATGGGGATGGTTAGGATGATTGTTAGAGTTAGGATTAGGTTTAGGGTGAAGGCTAGGGTGAGGGTGAGTTTTAGGGTTAGGGTTAGGGTAAGGGTGAGGGTGAGTTTTAGGTTTAGAGTTAGGCTTAAGGTGAGGCTGATGTTGAGGGTGAGGGTTAGGGTTAGGATTAGGATTAGGGTAAGGGTTAGGGTGAGTGTGAGTGTTAGGGTTAGGGTTAGGATTAGGCTTAGGGTTACACTGAGGGTGAGGGTGAGGGTGAGGGTAAGGGTTAGGTTTAGGGTTAGGGTGAGGGTGAGAATTATGGTAAGGGTTAGGGGGAGGGTTAGGATGAGGGTTAGGGTTAGGATTAGGGTTAGGGTGAGGTCTAGGGTGAGGGTGAGGTTTAGGGTTAGTGTTAGGGTGAGGGTTAGGTTTAGGGTTAGGTTTAGGGTGATAGTTAGGATTCGGGTTAAGTTTATATTTGGGGTGAGAGTTAGGTAAGATTTACGGTGAGGGGAGGGTGAAGGTTAAGGTTAGGTTGAGGGTTAGGGTTAGGATTAGGGTTTGGGTGAGAGGTAGGGTTATTGTTAGGGTGAGGGTTATGATGAGGGTTAGGATTAGACTTAGGGTGACGGCTAGGCTGAGGGTGAGGTTTAGGGTTAACGTTAGGGTGAGGTTTAGGATTAGGGTTAGGGTGAGGGTGAGGTTTAGTTTTACAGTTAGGGTAAGGGTGAGGCTGAGGTTGAGGGTTAGGGTTAGGGTTAGTGTTAGAGTTAGTTTTAGGGTGAGGGTTAAGGAGAGTGTGAGGGTTAGGCTTAGGGTTATGTTTAGGATTAGGTTAATGTTTAGGGTGAGTGTGAGGTTTAGGGTTAGGGTTAGGCTTAGGCTTAGGGTTAGGCTGAGGGATAGGGTGAGGGTTAGCTTTAGGTTGACGGTTAGGGTTAGTGTTAGCTTGAGAGTTAGGTTTCAGGTTAAGTTTAGGGGTAGGGGTAGGGTTAGGGTTAGGGTTATGGTGAGGGTGATATTTAGGGTTAGGTTGAGAGTTTGCATTAGGGTTAGGGTGAGGGTTAGGTTTAGGGTTAGGGTGAGGGTTAGGATGAGGATTAGGTTTACGATTAGGGTTAGGTTGAGGGCTAGGGTGAGGGTGAGGCTTAGGGTTAGAGTTAGGGTAAGGTTTAAGGTTAGGCGTAGGTTTAGGGTGAGGGTTAGGATGAGTGTTTGGGTTATGGTGAGGGTGAGGGTTAGGGTTAGGATTAGGGTTAGGGTGAGGGTGAGTTTTAGCATTAGGGTTAGGGTTAGGGTTAGGTTTAGGTTTAGGGTTAGTGTTATTGTTAGGGTTAGAGTTTGAGTTATGGTGAGGGTGGGGGTGAGGGTGAGGGTGAGTGTTAGGTTTAGGGTTAGGGTGAGGTTTAGGTTTAGTGTTAGGATTAGGATTAGGGTGAGAGTGAGGTTTAGGGTTAGGTTTAGGGTTAGTTGGAGGCTTAGGTCGAGAGTTAGGGTTAGGGTTAGTTTTAGGGTTAATTTAGGGGGAGGGTTAGGTTGAAGTTTAGGGTTACTGTTAGAGTTAGGGTTAGGATTAGGTTTAGGCTGAGGGTGAGGGTGGGGGTGAGGATTAGCATTAGGGTGATGGTTAGGGTTAGGGTTAGTTTGAGAATTAGGATGAGGGTTAGGGTTAAGATTAGGGTTAGGGTGAGGGCTAGGGTGAGGGTGTGGGTTAGGGTAAGTGTTAGGCTTAGGCTTACGGTTAGGCTGAGCATTTGTTTGAGGATAAGGGTTAGGGTTAGGTTAGGGTGAGGTTTAGTGTTAGGGTTAGAGTGAGGATGAGTTTTAGGTGTAGAGTTAGGGTTAGGGTGAGGGTTAGGGTTAGGGTTAGGCTTAGGCTTAGGGTTAGGATGAGGTTGAGGGTGAGGTTTAGCTTTAGGTTGACAGTGAGGGTTAGGGTTAGCTTGACAGTTAGGGTTCAGGTTAAGTTTAGGGTTAGTGTGAGGGTTAGGGTTCGGGTTACAGTGAGGGTGCTGTTTAGGGTTAGGTTGAGGGTTAGGATTAGGGTTAGGGTTAGGGTTAGGATTAGAGTTAGGGTGAGGGTTAGGATGAAGATTAGGGTTAAGATGAGGGTTAGGTTGAGGGTGAGGATTAGGGTTAGTGTTAGGGTAAGGTTTAAGGTTACGGTTAGGTTTAGGGTGAGGGTTAGTATGAGGGTTAGGGTGATGGTGAGGGTGAGGGTTAGGGTTAGGGTGAGGGTCAGTGTTAGGATTAGGGTTAGGGTGAGGGTGAGTGTTAGCATTAGGGTTAGGGTTAGGGTTAGGTTTAGGGTTAGGATTAGTGTTATTGTTAGGGTTAGGTTTAGATTTATGGTGAGGGTGAGGGTGAGGGTGAGGGTGAGGGTTAGGTTTAGGGTTAGGGTGAGGTTTAGGTTTAGGGTTAGGATTAGGGTTAGGGTGATGGTGAGGTTTAGGGTTAGGTTTACGGTTAGTTGGAGGTTAGGTCGAGGGTTAGGCTTAGGGTTAATTTAGGGTTAAGGTTAGGGTGAGGGTTAGGTTGAGGTTTAGGGTTAGTGTTAGAATTAGTGTTAGGTTTAGGGTTAGGGTGAGGGTGAGGGTGAGGGTTAGGCTTAGGCTTAGGTTTAGGCTTAGGGGTAGGCTGAAGTTGAGAGTGGGGCTGAGGATTAGATTTAGGGTGATAGTTAGGGTTAGGGTTAGGGTGAGGTTTATGATTAGGATTAGGGTTAGGGTGAGGGCTAGGGTGAGGGTCTGTGTTAGGGTAAGTGTTAGCCTTAGGCTTAGGGTTAGGCTGAGAGTTTGGTTGAGGATAAGGTTTAGGGTTAGGGTTAGGGTGAGGTTAAGTGTTATGGTTAGGGTTAGAGTGAGAGTGAGGTTTAGGGGTAGAGTTAGGGTTAGGGTGAGGGTTAGGGTTAGGGTCAGGATTAGGGTGGGGGTCACGGTAATGGTAAAGGTGAAGGTTAGACTGAGGTTGAGGGTTATGGTAAGGGTGAGGGTTAGGGTTAGGGTTAGAGTGAGGGTGAGGGTTAGATTGAGCATAAGTGTTAGGGTTAGTTTGAGGTTTAGGGTGAGGATGAGTGTTAGGGTTAGGGTGAGGGCTAAGGTGAGTGTAAGGTTTAGGGTTAGTGTTAGAGTGAGGTTTAGGGTTAGGGGGATGGTTAGGGTTAGTTTGAGGTTTAGTGTTAGGGTTAGGGTTAGTGTTAGGGTGAGGGTAAGTGTTAGGCTGAGGGTTAGTTTTAGGTTGAGGCTTGTGGTTAGGGTGAGGCTTAGGGTTAGGTTTAGGTTTATTGTTTGCGTTATTGTTATGGTTATGATTACGGTGTGGGTGAGGGTGAGGTTGAGGTTGAGGGTTAATGTTAGGGGAAGTGTTAGTATGAGGGTTAGGGTTAGGATTAGGGTTAGGTAAGGGCTAGGGTGAGGGTGAGCTTTAGGGTTAGCGTTAGGGTGAAGTTTAGGGTTAGGGTTAGATTTAGGGTGAGGGTGAGGTTTAGAGTTAGAGTTAGGTTTAGGGTGAGGCTGAGGGTGAGGTTTAGGGTTTGGGTTAGTGTTAGGTTTAGGGTTAGGGTTAGGGTGAGGTTTAGGCTGAGTGTGAGAGTTAGGGTTAGGATTAGGATTAGGATTAGGGGTAGGGTTAGGGTGAATGTGAGGGTTAGGGGTAGGGTTAGGGTTAGGGTTAGGCTTAGCGTTAGGCTGAGGGTTAGGTTGAGGGTGAGGGTTAGGGTTAGGGTGAGGGTTAGGTTTATGGTTATGGGGAGGGTTAGGATGAGGGTTAGGTTTAGTATTAGGGTTAGGGTGAGGGCTAGGGTGAGGGTCAGGTTTAGGGTTAGGGTTAGGGTGAGGTTTCGGGTTAGGGTTAGGTTTAGGGTTAGGGTGAGGGTGAGGTTAGGGTTAGAGTTAGTGTTAATGTGAGGCTGAGTTTGAGGGTTAGGGTTAGGGTTAGGATTAGGATAAAGGTGAGGTTTAGGGTAATTGTGAGCCTTAGGGTTAGGGTTCTGGTTTGGCTTAGGGTTACACTGATGGTGAGGGTGAGGTTTAGGATTAGGGTTCAGGTGAGGGTGAATGTGTGTTTTAGGGTTAGGTTTAGTGTTATGTTCAGGGTTAGTCTGATGGTGAGGTTGAGGTTGATGTTTAGGGTTAGTTTAAGGGATAAGTTAAGGGTTAGGGGGAGGTTTAGGATGAGGGTTAGGGTTAGGATTAGGGTTAGGGTGATGGCTAGGGTTAGGTTGAGGTTTAATGTTAGGGTTAGGGTGAGAGTTAGGTTTAGGGTTAGTGTGAGGTTTAGTGTTAGTTTTAGGGTTACAGTTAGGATTAGGATGAGGGTGAGGTTTAGGGGTAGAGTTAGTGTAAGGGTGAGGGTTAGGGTTAGGATGAGTGTTAGGGTGGGGGTTTCAGTAAGGGTAAAGTGAGGGTTAGGCTGAGGGTGAGGGTTATGATAAGGGTGAGGTTTAGGTTTAGAGTGAGGGTTGGGGTTAGTTTTAGGGTGAGGGTGTGGGTTAGATTGAGGATTAGTGTTAGGGTTAGTGTGAGGTTTACCGTGAGGATGAGTGTTAGGGTTAGGGTTAGGGCTAGGGTTAGGTTGAGGTTTAGGGAAAGTGTTAGGGTGAGGTTTAGGGTTAGGGTGAAGGTTAGGGTTAGTGTGAGGCTTAGTGTTCGGGTTACGGTTAGTGTTAAGGTGAGGGTAATTGTTAGGGTGAGGGTTAAGTTTAGGGTAAGGGTAATGTTTAGGGTGAGGGTTAGGGTTAAGGTTAGGGTTTTTGTTAGGATTATGGTTTGGGTTACTGTTACTGTGAGGGTGAGTGTTAGCGATAGGGTTAGGATTAGTATTAGGGTTAGTGTTAGGGTGAGGGTAAGTGTTAGGATGAGGGTTAAGGTGAGGGTAAGGGTTATGGTTAGGGTGAGGGTCAGGGTTAGGGTTAGGGTTACATTGAGCGTGAGGGTTAGGTTTAAGTTGAGGGTTAGGTTTAGGGTTAGCGTTAGGGTGAGTTTAGGGTTAGCCTTAGTGTGAGGGTTAGTGTTAGGGTTAGGGTTAGTGGTAGGTGAGGGTAAGTGTTAGTGTGAGGTTTAGGGTTAGGGTGAGGATTATGGTTAGGGTGAGGGTTAGGGTTATTGTTAGGGTTAGGATTAGGGTTAGAGTTAGGGTTAGGGTGAGGATAAGATTTAGGGTTAGAGTTAGGATTAGGGTGAGTGTTAGGGTTAGGGTTAGGCTTAGGCTTAGGCTTAGGCCAAGCATGAGGGTGAGGGTTAGGGTGCGGGTTAGGGTGAGGGTGAGGGTTATGGTTAGTGTCAGTTTAAGGATGAGGTTTCGGCTTAGGGTTAGGGTTAGGGTGAGGGCTAGTGTTAGGGTTAGGGTGAGGGTTAGGGTTAGGGATAGGGTTAGGTTTAGGATTAGGGTTAGAGTGAGGGTGAGTGTGAGGCTTAGGGTTAGGGTTAAGTTTAGGCTTAGAGTTAGGGTGAGGGTTAGGATTAGAGTTTGGGTTAGGGTGCAAGTGAGGCTGAGGATTAGGTTTAGGTTTAGGGTTAGATTTAGTGTTAGGTTTAGGGTTAGGTTTAGTGTTAGATTTAGGGTTACGGTGAGGGGTAGGGTAAGGGTGAGTGTTAGTGGTAGGGTTAGGATTACTATTAGGGTTAGTGTTAGGATGAGGTTAAGTGTTAGGGTAAGGGTTAGGTTGAGGCTGAGGGTTATGGTTAGGGTGAGGGTCAGGGTTAGGGTTAGGGTTACATTGAGCCTGAGGGTTAGGGTTAGGTTGAGGGTTAGGTTTAGGTTTAGGGTTAGGGTGAGTTTAGGGTTAGGCTTAGTGTGAGGGTTAGTGTTAGGGTTAGGGTTAGTGGTAGGTGAGGGTAAGTGTTAGTGTAAGGTTTAGGGTTAGGGTGAGGATTGTGGTTAGGGTGAGGGTTAGGGTTATTGTTAAGGTTAGGTTTAGGGTTAGAATTAGGGTTAGGGTGAGGATAAGATTTAGGGTTAGAGTTAGGGTTAGGCTAAGGCTTAGGCTTAGGCTTAGGCTTAGGCTTAGGCCAAGCATGTGGGTGAGGGTTAGGCTGCGGGTTAGGTTGAGGGTTAGGGTTATGGTTAGTGTCAGTTTAAGGATGAGGTTTCCGCTTAGGGTTAGGGTTAGGGTGAGGGCTAGTTTTAGGGTTAGGGTGAGGGTTAGGGTTAGGGATAGGGTTAGGTTTAGGTTTAGGGTTAGGGTGAGGGTGAGTGTGAGGCTTAGGGTTAGGGTTAGGATTAGGATTAGAGTTAGGGTGAGGGTTAGCATGAGAGTTTGGGTTAGGGTGCAGGTGAGCCTGAGGATTAGGTTTGGGTTTAGGGTTAGATTTAGGGTCAGGTTTAGGGTTAGGTTTAGTGTTAGGTTTTGGATTAAGGTGAGGGTTAGGGTGAGGGTTAAGGTTAGGGATAGTGTTAGGTTTAGGATTAGGGTTAGGGTTAAGGTTAGGGTGAGTGTGAGGGATTAGGGTTAGGGTTAGGGTTAGGGTTAGGGTTTGGCTGAGGGTGAGGGTGAGTGTGAGGATTAGGGTTAGAGTGAGGGTTAGGCTTAGGATTATGGGGAGGGTTAGGATGATTGTTAGATTTAGGATTAGGGTTAGGGTGAGGGCTATGTTGAAGGTGAGGTTTAGGGTTAGGGTTAGGGTTAGGGTGAGGGTGAGTTTTTGGGTTAGAGTTAGGCTTAAGGTGAGGCTGAGGGTGAGGGTGAGGGTTAGGGTTAGGATTAGGATTAGGGTAAGGGTTAGGATGAGTTTGAGTGTTAGGGTTAGGGTTAGGATAAGGCTTAGGGTTACACTGAGGGTAAGGGTGAGGGTAAGAGTAAGGGTTAGGTTTAGGGTTAGGTTGAGGGTGAGTGTGTGTGTTAGGGTTAGGTTTAGGTTTAGGCTTAGGCTTAGGGTGAGGGCTAGGATGAGGGTGAGGTTGAGAGTTAGGGTAAGGGTGAGGCTGAGGTTGAGGGTTAGCGTTAGGGTTAGTGTTAGGGTTAGGGTTAAGGTGAGGGTGAGGGTTAGGCTTAGGTTTAGGTTTAGGATTGGGGTAACGGTTGAGTGTGAGGTTTAGGGTTAGGGTTATGCTTATGCTTAGGATTAGGCTGAGGGTGAGAGTGGGGGTGAGGATTACAATTAGGGTGATGGTTAGGGTTAGGGATAGGATGAGGATTAGGATGAGGGTTAGGGTTAGGATTAGGGTTAGGGTGAGGGCTAGGGTGAGGGTCTGGCTTAGGGTAAGTTTTAGGCTTAGGCTTAGGTTTAGGGTGAGCATTTGGTTGAGGATAACGGTTAGGATTAATGTTAGGTTGAGGTTTAGTGTTAGGATTAGTGTTAGGGTTAGAGTGAGGGTGAGGTTTAGGGGTAGAGTTAGGTTTAGGGTGAGGGTTAGGGTTAGGGTTAGGCTTAGGCTTAGGTTAGGATGAGGGAGAAGGTGAGGGTTAGCTTTAGGTTGTCGGTTAGGGTTAGGGTTAGCTTGACAGTTAGGGTTCAAGTTAAGTTTAGGGTTAGGGTGAGGGTTAGGGTTAGGGTTGCGGTGAGGGTGATGTTAAGGGTTAGGTTGAGGGTAAGGGTTTGGGTTACGGTGAGGGTTAGGATTAGGGTTAGGGTTAGGGTTAGGATGAAGATTAGGGTTACGATTAGGGTTAGGTTGAGGGCTAGGGTGAGGGTGAGGATTAGGGTTAGTGTTAGGGTAAAGTTTAAGGTTAGGGTTAGGTTTAGGGTGAGGGTTAGTATGAGGGTTAGGGTTACAGTGAGGGTGAAGGTTAGGTTTAGGGTGAGGGTTAGGGTTAGGATTAGGGTTAGGGTGAGGGTGAGTGTTAGCATTTGGGTTAGGGTTAGGTTTAGGGTTAGGATTAGTGTTATTTTTAGGGTTAGTGTTAGAGTTATGGTGAGGATGAGGGTGAGGGTGAGGGTGATGGTTAGGGTGAGGTTTAGGTTTAGGGTTAGGATTAGGGTTAGGTTGAGGGTGAGGTTTAGGGTTAGGTTTAGGCTTAGTTGGAGGGTTAGGTCGAGGGTTAGGCTTAGGGTTAATTTTAGGGTTAAGGTTAGGGTGAGGGTTCGGTTGAGGTTTAGGGTTAGTGTTAGAATTAGTGTTAGGATTAGGGTTAGGATGAGAGTGAGTGTAAGGGTTAGCGTTAGGCTTTGGCTTAGGCTTAGTGTTAGGCTGAAGGTGAGGGTGGGGCTGAGGATTAGATTTAGGGTGATGGTTAGGGTTAGGGTTTGGGTGAGGGTTAGGATTAGGATTAGGGTTAGGGTGAGGGCTAGGGTGAGGGTGTGTGTTAGGGTAAGTGTTAGGCCTAGGCTTAGGGTTAGGCTGAGAGTTTGGTTGAGGATAAGGTTTAGGGTTAGGGTTAGGGTGAGGTTTAGTGTTAGGGTTAGGGTTAGAGTGAGGGTGAGTTTTAGGGGTAGAGTTAGGGTTAGGGTGAGGGTTAGGGTTAGGGTCAGGATTAGGGTCGGGATTACGGTAATGGTAAAGGTGAAGTTTAGACTGAGGGTGAGGGTTATGGTAAGGGTGAGGGTTAGGGTTAGGGTTAGAGTGAGGGTGAGATTTAGGAGTAGAATTAGGTTTAGGGTGAGGGTTAGGGTTAGGGTCAGGGTTTGGGTGGGGGTTATGGTAAGGGTAAAGATGTAGTTTAAACTGAGGGTGAGGGTTATGGTAAGGGCGAGGGTTAGGGTTAGGGTGAGGGTTAGGGTTAGTGTTAGAGTGAGGGTGAGGGTTAGATTGAGGATAAGTGTTAGGGTTAGTGTGAGGTTTAAGGTGAGGACGAGGGTTAGGGTTAGGGTGAGGGCTAAGGTGAGGGTTAGGTTTAGGGTAAGTGTTAGGGTGAGGTTTAGGGTTAGGGTGATGGTTAGGGTTAGTGTGAGGGTTAGTGTTAGGGTTAGGGTTAGTGTTAGGGCAAGGGTAAGTGTTAAGGTGAGGGTTAGTTTTAGGGTGAGGTTTATGGTCAGGGTGTAGGTCAGGGTTAGGTTTAGGGTTACATTGATCGTTAGGGTTAGGGTTAGGTTGAGGGTTATGTTTAGGGTTAGGGTTAGGGTGAGTTTAGGGTTAGGCTTAGTGTGAGGGTTAGTGTTAGGGTTAGGGTTAGTGGTCAGCGAGGGTTAGTGTTAGAGTGAGGTTTAGGGTTAGGGTGAGGATTATGGTCAGGGTGAGGGTTAGGGTTATTGTTTGGGTTAGGCTTAGGCTTAGAGTTAGGGTTAGGGTGAGGATAAGATTTAGGGTTAGAGTTAGGGTTACTGTTAGGGTTAGGGTGAGGTTTAGGCTTAGGTTTAGTTTTTGGATTAGGGTAATGGTTAGGGTGAGTTCGAGGTTTAGGGTTAGGGTTAGGCTTAGGCTTAGGCTTAGGCTGAGGGAAAGTGTGAGGGTTAGCTTTAGGTTGATGGTTAGGGTTAGGGTTAGCTTGAGAGTTAGGGTTCAGGTTAAGTTTAGTGTTAGGGTGAGGGTTAGGTTAAGGTGAGGGTTAGGGTTAGGATTAGGGTTAGGGTTAGGGTGAGGGTGAGTTTTAGCATTAGGGTCAGGGTTAGGTTTAGGGTTAGGATTAGTGTTACGGTTAGGGTTTGGGTTAGAGTTATGGTGAGGGTGAGGGTGAGGGTTAGGTTTAGGGTTAGGGTAAGGTTTATGTTTAGGGTTAGGATTAGGATTAGGGTGAAGTTGAGGTTTAGGGTTAGGTTAAGGGTTAGTTGGATGCTTAGGTCGAGGGGTAGGTTTAGGAATAATTTTACGGTAATGTTAGGGTGAGGGTTAGGTTGAGGTTTAGGGTTCAGGTTAAGTTTAGTGTTAGGGTGAGGGTTAGGGTTAGGGTGAGGCTTAGGCTTAGGTTTAGGCTGAGCATTTGGTTGAGGATAAGGGTTAGGGATAGGTTAGGGTGAGGTTTAGTGTTAAGGTTAGAGTTAGGGTTAGAGTAAGGGTGAGGTTTAGGGGTACAGTTAGGGTTGGGCGAGGGTTAGGGTTAGGGTTAGGCTTAGGCTTAGGGTTAGGATGAGGGAGAGGTTGAGGGTTAGCTTTAGGTTTACGGTTAGGGTTAGGGTTAGCTTGAGACTTAGGGTTCAGGTTAAGTTTAGGGTTAGGGTGAGGTTTAGGCTTAGGGTTATGGTGAGGGTTAGGATTAGGGTTAGGGTGAGGGTTAGGATGAGGATTAGGGTTACGATTAGGGTTAGGTTGAGGAATTGGGTGAGGGTGAGGATTAGGGTTAATGTTAGGGTAAGGTTTAAGGTTAGGGTTAGGTTTAGGGTGAGAGTTAGTATGAGGGTTAGGGTTACTGTGAGGGTGAGGGTTAGGGTTAGGATTACGGTTAGGTTGAGGGTGAGTGTTAGCATTAGGGTTAGGGTTAGGGTTAGGTTTAGGGTTAGGATTAGTGTTATTGTTAGGGTTAGGGTTAGAGTTATGGTGAGGGTGAGGGTGAGGGTGAGCGTGAGGGATAGGTTTAGGGTTAGGGTGAGGTTTAGGTTTAGAGTTAGGATTAGGGTTATGGTGAAGGTGAGGTTTAGGGTTAGGTTAAGGTTAGTTGAAGGGTTAGGTCGAGGGTTAGGGTTAGGTTTAATTTTAGGGTTAAGGTTAGGGTGAGGGTTAGGTTGAGCTTTCTGGTTAGTGTTAGAGGTAGGGTTAGGATTAGGGTTAGGGTGAGGGTGATTGTGAGGGTTAGGGTTAGGGTTAGGCTTAGGTTTAGGGTTAGACTGAGGGTGAGGGTGGGGTTGAGGATTAGAGTTAGGGTGATGGTTAGGGTTAGTGTTAGGGTGAGGGTTAGGATGATTGTTAGGATTAGGATTAGGGTTACGTTGAGGTTTAGGGTGAGGGTGCGGGTTAAGGTAAGTGTTAGGCTTAGGCTTAGGGTTAGGATGAGGGAGAGGTTGAGGGTTAGCTTTAGTTTTACGGTTAGGGTTAGGGTTAGCTTGAGAGTTAGGGTTCAGGTTAAGTTTAGGGTTAGGGTGAGGTTTAGGCTTAGGGTTATGGTGAGGGTTAGGATTAGGGTTAGGGTGAGGGTTAGGATGAGGATTAGGGTTACGATTAGGGTTAGGTTGAGGAATTGGGTGAGGGTGAGGATTAGGGTTAATGTTAGGGTAAGGTTTAAGGTTAGGGTTAGGTTTAGGGTGAGAGTTAGTATGAGGGTTAGGGTTACTGTGAGGGTGAGGGTTAGGGTTAGGATTACGGTTAGGTTGAGGCTGAGTGTTAGCATTAGGGTTAGGGTTAGGGTTAGGTTTAGGGTTAGGATTAGTGTTATTGTTAGGGTTAGGGTTAGAGTTATGGTGAGGGTGAGGGTGAGGGTGAGCGTGAGGGATAGGTTTAGGGTTAGGGTGAGGTTTAGGTTTAGGGTTAGGATTAGGGTTATGGTCAAGGTGAGGTTTAGGGTTAGGTTAAGGTTAGTTGAAGGGTTAGGTCGAGGGTTAGGGTTAGGTTTAATTTTAGGGTTAAGGTTAGGGTGAGGGTTAGGTTGAGCTTTCTGGTTAGTGTTAGAGGTAGGGTTAGGATTAGGGTTAGGGTGAGGGTGAGTGTGAGGGTTAGGGTTAGGGTTAGGCTTAGGTTTAGGGTTAGACTGAGGGTGAGGGTGGGGTTGAGGATTAGAGTTAGGGTGATGGTTAGGGTTAGTGTTAGGGTGAGGGTTAGGATGATTGTTAGGATTAGGATTAGGGTTACGTTGAGGTTTAGGGTGGCTTAGGCTTAGGGTTAGTCTGAGCGTTTGGTTGAGGATAAGGGTTAGGGTTAGGCATAGGGTGAGGTTAGTGTTAGGGTTAGAGTTAGAGTTAGGGTTAGAGTGAGGGTGAGGTTTAGGGGTAGAGTTAGGGTTAGGGTGAGGGTTAGGGTTAGGGTCAGGGTTAGGGTGGGGGTTACAGTAAGGGTAAAGGTGAAGGTTAGACTGAGGGTGAGGGTTATGGTAAGGGTGAGGGTTAGGGTTAGGGTGAGGGTTAGGGTTAGGGTTAAAGTGAGGGTGAGTGTTAGATTGAGGATAAGTGTTAGGGTTAGTGTGAGGTTTAGGGTCAGGATGAGGGTTAGGGTTAGGGTGAGGGCTAAGTTGAGGGTTAGGTTTAGGGTTTGTGTTAGGGTGAGGTTTAGGGTTAGGGTGAGGGTTAGGGTTAGGGTTAGGGTTATTGTTAGCGTTATTTTTAGGGTTATGGTTATGGTGAGGATTAGGGTGAGGTTGAGGGTGAGGGTTATTGTTAGGGGAAGTTTTAGGATGATGATTACAGTTAGGATTAGGGTTAGGGTAAAGGCTAGGGTGAGGGTGAGCTTTAGTGTTAGTGTTAGGGTGAAGTTTAGGGTTAGGGTTAGGTTTAGGGTGAGGGTGAGGTTTAGAGTTAGAGTTAGGTTTTGGGTGAGGCTGAGGGTGTGTGTTAGGGTTAGGGTTAGTATTAGTTTTAGTGTTAGGGTTAGGGTGAGGGTTAGGCTGAGGGTGAGGTTTAGGGTTAGGTTTAGGATTAGGATTATGGGTAGGGTTAGGGTGGATGTGAGGGTTAGGGTTAGGGTTAGGTTTAGGCTTAGCGTTAGGCTGAGGGTTAGGGTGAGGGTGAGGGTTAGGTTAGGGTGAGGGTTAGGTTTATGGTTATGGGGAGGGTTAGGATGAGGGTTAGGGTTAGTATTAGGGTTAGGGTGAGGGCTAGGGTGAGGGTCAGGTTTAGGGTTAGGGTTAGGGTGAGGTTTAGAGTTAGAGTTAGGGTTAAGGTGAGGCTGAGGGTGAGGGTTAGGGTTAGAGTTAGGATTAGGATTAAGGTGAGGTTTAGGGTGATTTTGAGGCTTAAGGTTAGGGTTCGGGTTTTGCTTAGGTTTACACTGAGGGTGAGGGTGAGGTTTAGGGTTAGGATTAGGGTTCAAGTGAGGGTGAGTGTTTCTTTTAGGGTTAGGTTTAGGGTTAGGTTCAGGGTTAGGCTGATGGTGAGGTTGAGGGTGATGTTTAGGGTTAGTTTACGGGTTAGGTTAAGGGTTAGGGGGAGGTTTAGGATGAGGGTTAGGGTTAGGATTAGGGTTAGGGTGAGGGCTAGGATGAGGTTGAGGTTTAATGTTAGGGTTAGTGTGAGAGTTATGGTTAGGGTTACTGTGAGAGTAGGATTCGGGTTAAGTTTAGGGTTAGGGTGAGGGTTAGGGTAAGGGTTACGGTGAGGTTGAGGGTTAGGTTTAGGTTGAGGTTTAGGGGTTAGGGTTAGGGTAAGAGTTACGGTGAGGGTGAGGGTTAGGGTTAGGTTGAGGGTTAGGGTTGGATTTGTGTTAGGGTGAGGGATAGGGTGAGGGTGATTGTTAGAGTAAGGGTTTGACTTAGGGTTAAGCTGAGCATGAGGTTGAGGGAGAGGGTTAGTGTTAGGGTTAGTGTGAGGTTTAGTGTTAGTTTTAGGGTTACCGTTAGGATTAGGGTGAGGGTGAGGTTTAGGGGTAGTGTTAGTGTTAGGGTGAAGGTTAGCGTTAGGGTGAGGGTTAGGCTGGGGGTGACAGTAAGGGTAAGGTGAGGGTTAGGCTGAGGGTGAGGGTTATGGTAAGGGTGAGGTTTAGGTTTAGGGTCAGGGTTAGGGTTAGGGTGAGGGTGAGGGTGTGGGTTAGAATGAGGATTAGTGTTAGGGTTAGTGTGAGGTTTACCGTGAGTATGAGTGTTAGGGTTAGGGTTAGGGCTAGGGTTTAGTTGAGGTTTAGCGTTAGTGTTAGGATGAGATTTAGGGTTAGGGTGATGGTTAGGGTTAGTGTGAGGCTTAGTATTCAGGTTAAGTTTAGTGTTAAGGTGTGGGTAAGTGTTAGGGTGAGGGTCTGGTTTAGAGTGAGGTTAAGGGTTAGGGTTAATGTTAGGGTTTTTGTTAAGATTATGGTTAGGATTACTGTTACTGTGAGGGTGAGTGTTAGGGATAGCGTTAGGATTAGTTTTAGGGTTAGTGTTAGGTTGAGGGTAAGTGTTAGGGTGAGGGTTAGGGTTAGGGTGAGGTTTATGGTTAGGGTGAAGGTCAGGGTGAGGGTTAGGGTTACATTGAGCGTGAGTGTTAGGGTTAGGTTGAGGGTTAGGTTTAGGGTTAGGGTGAGTTTAGGGTTAGGGTTAGTGTGAGGGTTAGTGTTAGGGTTAGTGTTACTGGTAGGGTGAGGGTAAGTGTTAGTGTGATGTTTAATGTTAGGGTGAGGATTATGGTTAGGGTGAGGGTTAGGGTTATAGTTAGGGTTAGGGTTAGGTTTAGAGTTAGGGTTAGGGTGAGTGTGATATTTAGCGTTAGAGTTAGGGTGAGGTTTAGGGTTAGGGTGAGGGTTAGGGTTAGGCTTAGGCTTAGGCTTAGGCCGAGCATGAGGGTGAGGATTAGGGTGCGGGTTAGGGTGAGGGTTAGGGTTATGGTTAGTGTCAGGTTTAGGATGAGGATTAGGGTTAGGGTGAGGGTTAGGGTGAGGGTTAAGGTTAGGGATAGGGTTAGGTTTAGGATTAGGTTTAGGGTGAGGGTGAGTGTGAGGCTTAGGTTTAGGGTTAGGATTAGGCTTAGAGTTAGGGTGAGGGTTAGGGTTAGAGTTTGGGTTAGGGTGCAGGTGAGGCTGAGGATTAGGGTTAGATTTAGGGTTAGGTTTAGCGTTAGGGTTAGTGTTAGGTTTAGGGTTACGGTGAGGGTTAGGGTAAGGGTTAGGGTTAGGCTTAGGGTTAGGCTGAGGGTGTCTGTGGGGGTGAGAATTAGAGTTAGGGTTAGGGTTAGGCTTAGGGTTAGGTTTATTGTTAGTGCTATGGTTAGGGTTAAGTTTGCAGTGAGGGTGAGGTTGAGGGGAAGGGTGAGGGTTAGTGTTAGGGTTAGTGTTATTGTTAGGGTTAGGGCTAGAGTTATGGTGAGGTTGAGGGTGAGGGTGAAGGATAGGGTTAGGGTGCGTTTTAGGGTTCGGGATAGGGTTAGGGTGAGGGTGAGTTTTAGGGTGAGGGTGAGGTTTAATGTTAGGGTTAGGGTGAGAGTTAGGGTTAGGGTTAGGGTGAGAGTAGGATTCAGGTTAAGTTTAGGGTTAGAGTGTGGGTTAGTGTAAGGGTTACGGTGAGGTTGAGGGTTAGGGTTAGGTTGAGGTTTAGGGATAAGATTAGGTTTAATGGTGGGTGAGGGTTAGGGTTAGGGTAAGGTTTACGGTGAGGGTGAGGGTTAGGATTAGGTTTAGAGTTAGGATTTGTGTTAGGGTGAGGGCTAGGGTGAGGGTGAGGGTTAGGGTAAGGTTTTGGCTTAGGCTTAGGTTTAAGCTGAGCGTGAGGTTGAGGGTGAGCTTTAGGGTTAGTGTGAGGTTTAGTGTTAGGGTTAGGGTTAGAGTTAGGATTAGGGTGAGGTTTAGGGGAAGAGTTAGTGTTAGGGTGAATTTAGGCTTAGGGTGAGGGTTAGGTTGTGGGTGACTGTAAGGGTAAGGTGAGGGTTAGGTTGAGGGTGAGGGTCACGGTAAGGGTGAGAGTTAGGGTTAGGTCGAGGGTTAGGGTTAGAGTTAGGGTTAGGGTGAGGGTGAGGGTTAGATTGATGATTAGTGTTAGGGTTAGTGTGAAGTTTAACATGAGGATGAGTATTAGGGTTAGGGCTAGGGTTAGGTTGAGGTTTAGGGTTAGTGTTAGGGTGAGGTTTAGGGTTAGGGTGATTGTTAGGGTTAGTGTGAGGCTTAGTGTTTGGGTTAAGCTTAATGTTAAGGTGAGGGTAAGTGTTAGCGTGAGGGTTAGGTTTAGGGTGAGGGTAATGATTAGGGTGAGGGTTAGGGTTAGGGTTAGGGTTTTTGTTAGGTTTATGGTTAGGGTTGTTGTTAGGGTTAGGGTTCCGGTTAAGGTGAGGGTGTGGGTAATTGTTAGGGTTAGGATTAGGGTTAGTGTTAGGGTGAGGGTAAGTGTTAAGGTGAGTTTTAGGGTTAGGGTGAGGGTTATGGTTAGGATGAGGGTCAAGGTTAGGGTTAGGGTTACTTTGAGCGTGAGGGTTAGGGTTATGTTGATGGTTAGGGTTAGGGTGAGGTTAGGGTTCGGGTTATTGTGAGGGTTAGTGTTAGGGTTAAGATTAGGGGTAGGGTGAGGGTAAGTGTTAGGGTGAGGTTTAGGGTTAGGGTGAGGATTATGGTTAGGGTGAGGGTTAGGGTTATTGTTAGGGTTATGGTTAGGTTTAGATTTAGGGTTAGAGTGAGGGTGAGATTTGGGGTTAGAGTTAGGGTTAGTGTTAGGGTTATTGTTAGGGTGAGGGTTAGAGTTAGGTTTTGGCTTAGGCTTAGGCTTAGGCCGAGCATGAGGGTGAGGGTTAGGGTGAGGGTTAGTGTTAGGGTTATTGTTAGGGTGAGGGTTAGGGTTAGGTTTTGTCTTAGGCTTAGGCTTAGGCCGAGCCTGAAGGTGAGGGTTAGGGTGAGGGTTAGGGTTTGGTTAGTATCAGGTTTAGGATGAGGTTTAGGGTTAAGGTTAGGGTTAGGGTGAGGCCTAGGCTGAGGGTTAGGGTTAGGGATTGGGTTAGGTTTAGGATTACGGTTAGGGTGAGGGTGAGTGTGAGGCTTAGGGTTAGGGTTAGGGTTAGGCTTCGAGTTAGGGTGAGGGATATGGTTAGGGTTTGGTTTAGGGTTAGGGTTAGGGTTATGGTGAGGGTTAGGCTTAGGGTTAGGGTTAGGCTTAGGGTTAGGCTTATTGTTAGTGTTATGGTTAGGATTAGTGTTATTGTTAGGGTTAGGTTTAGAGTTATGGTGAGTGTGAGGTTGAGGGTGAGGGTAAGGATTAGTGTTAGGGTTAGGGTCAGGTTTAGGGTTAGGGTTAGGATTAGGACAAGGGTGAGGGCGAGGTTTAGTTTTAGATATAGTGTTAGGGGGAGGGTTACTTTGAGGGTTAGGGTTAGGGTGAGTGTCAGGGTTAGGGTAAGGTTGAGGGTTAGGTTGAAGTTTAGGGTAAGGGTGAGTGTTAGGGTTAGAGTTAGGCTTAGGCTTAGGGTTAGGCTGAGTGGGAGGTTGGGGTGAGGATTAGGGTTAGGGTGATGGTTAGGGTAGGTTAGGGTGAGGGTTAGGAGGAGGTTTAGGGTTAGGATTAGGGTTAGGCTGAGGGTGAGGATGAGGTTATTGTTACGGTGAGGGTTAGGGTTAGGGTTATTGTTAGTGTAATGTTTAGGGTGAAGTTTGCGGTGAGGGTGAGGCTGTAGGTGAGGGTCATGGTTATGGTTATGGTTAGGGTTAGGGTTAGGGTTAGAGTTAAGGTTAGGTTGTGGGTGAGGTTGAGTGTTAGGGTTAGGGTGAGTTTTAGGGCGAGGTTTAGGGTTAGGGTTTGGGTTAGGTTTAGGGTGAGGGTGAGGTTTAGGGTTAGAGTTAGGATTGAGGGGAGGGTTAGGGTGAGGTTTAGGTTTAGGGTTATGATGAGGGTGAGGGTTAGGTTGAGGTTTAGGGATAGGGTTAGGTTTAGGATTAGGGTTAGGATGAGGGTGAGTGTGAGGGTTAGGGTGAGGGTTAGGCTTAGGCTTAGGGTTTGTCTGAGGGTGATGGTGGGGGTGAGGATTAAGGTTAGGGTGATGGTAAGGGTTAGGGTTAGTGTAATTGTTAGGATTAGTTTTAGGGTTAGGATTAGGGTGAGGGTGAGGTTTAGGGTTAGAGATAAGGTTAGGGTGAGTGTTAGGCTTAGGGTGAGTGTTAGAGTGGGGGTGACGTTAAGGGTAAAGGTGAGGTTTAGGCTGAGGGTGAGGGTTACGGTAAGGGTTAGGTTTAGGGTCGGGGGAGGGATAGGGTTAGGGTTAGGGTGAGGGTGAGGGTTAGGGTTAGATTGGGGATTAGTGTTAGGGTTAGTGTGAGGTTTAGGGTGAGGATGCGGTTTAGGGTTAGGGTGAGGTCTAGGGTGAGGCTGAGGGTTAGGGTTAGTGTTAAGGTGAGGTTTAGTGTTAGGGTTAGGGTTAGGATTAATGTGACGGTTAAGCTTAAGGTGAGGGTTAGGGTGAGGGTGAGGTTTAGGGTTAGGGTTTGGATTAGGAATAGGGTTAGGGTTAGGGTGAGTGTGAGGTTTAGGTTTAGCGTTAGTGTTAGGCTTAGGGTTAGGCTGAGGGTGAGGGTGAGGGTGAAGGTTATTGTTAGAGTGAGGGTTAGGGTTAGGGTTAGGGTGAGAGTTAGGGTTCGGGTTAAGTTTAGGGTTAGAGTGAGGATTAGGGTAAGTGTTACAGTAAGGGTGAGGGTTAGTTTTAGGTTGAGGGTTAGGGTTAGGGTTAGGGTGAGGGTTAGGATGAGGGTTAGGGTTTGGATTAGGTTTAGGGTGAAGGCTAGGGTAAGGGAGAGGTTTAGGGTTAGGGTTAGGGTGACGTTTAGGTTTAGGTTTAGGGTTACGGATAGGGTGAGGGTGAGGTTTAGGGTTAGAGTTAGGGTTAGGTTGAGGCTGAGGGTGAGGGTTAGGGTTAGGGTTAGTTTACGGTGAGGGTTAGGGTGAGAATGAGGGTTAGGCTTAGTGTTAGGATTAGGATTAGGGTAAGGGTTAGCATGAGGGTGAGGGTGAGGGTGAGGGTGAGGGTTAGGGATAGGGTAAGGTTTAGGGATAGGGTTAGTTTGAGATTTAGGGTTCGGGTTAAGTTTAGGGTTAGGGTGAGGGTTAGGGTTAGATTTAGGATTAGGGTGAGGGTTAGGTTTAGGGTTTGGGTGAGGTTTAGGGTGAGGTTTTGGGTTAGAGTTAGGTTTAGAGGCAGGGTTAGGGTGAGGTTTAGGGTTAGGGTTTGTGTTAAGGTTAGGGTGATTGTTAGGGTTAGGGTTAGGATTAGGGTTATTGTTAGTGTTATGGTTAGGGTGAAGTTTGCGGTGAGGGTGAGGCTGAGGGTGAGGTTTATGGTTATGTTTATGGTTAGGGTTAGGGTTAGTGTTATTGTTAGGGTTAGGTTTAGAATTAAAGTTAGATTGAGGGTGAGGGTGAGGGTGAGTGTTAGGGTTAGAGTGAGTTGTAGGGTGAGGTTTTGGTTTAGGGTTAGGGTTAGGGTTAGGGTGAGGGTGAGATTTAGGGTTAGAGTTAAGGTTGAGGGGAGGGTTAGGGTTAGGCTTAGGGTTTGGGTTAGGATAGGGTGAGGGTTAGGTTGAGGTTTAGGCATAGTGTTAGGTTTAGGATTAGGGTTAGGTTGAGGGTGAATATGAGGGTTAGGGTGAAGCTTAGGGTTAGGCTGAGGGTGATGTGGGTGAGGATTAATGTTAGGGTGATGGTAAGGGTTAGGGTTAGTGTTATTGTTAGGGTTAGGGTTAGAGTTAGGATTAGGGTGAGGGTGAGGTTTAGCGGTAGATATAGGGTTAGGGTGAGTGTTAGGCTTAGGGTGTGGGTTAGGGTGGGTGTGAGGGTAAGTGTAAAGGTGAGGGTTAGGCTGAGGGTGAGGGTTACCGTAAGGGTTAGGGTTAGGTTTAGGGGGAGGGATATTGTTAGGGTTAGGGTGAGGGTGAGGGTTAGATTGAGGATTAGTGTTAGGGTTAGTGTGAGGTTTAGGGTGAGGATGCGGGTTAGGATTAGGGTGAGGTCTAGGGTGAGGATGAGGTTTAGGGTTAGTGTTAGGGTGAGGTTTAGGGTTAGGGTGATGGTTAGGGTTAGTGTTATGGCGAGGTTTAGTGTTAGGTTTAGGGTTAGCATTAATGTTAGGGTTAGGCTTAAGGTGAGGTTTAGGGTGAAGGTGAGGTTTAGGTTGAGGGTTAGGATGAGGGTTAAGGTGAGAATTAGGGTTAGTGTGAGGGCTAGGGTGAGGGTGAGGTTTAGGGTTAGGGTTAGGGTGATGTTTAGGGTTAGGGTTAGGGTTACTGATTGGGTGACGGTGAGGTTAAGGGTTATTGTTAGGGTTAGGGTGAGGCTGAGGTTGAGTGTTAGGTTTAGTGTTAGTGTTAGAGATAGGGTTACAGTGAGGATAAGGGTGAGGGTGAGGGTTATGCTTAGTGTTAGGATTAGGTTTAGGGTAAGGGTTAGGGTGAGTGTGAGGGTTAGGGTTACAGTGAGCATGATTGTTAGGGTTAGGTTGAGGGTGAGGGTTAGGCTTAGGATTAGGGTGAGGGTGAGGGTGAGGCTTAGGGTTATGGTAAAGATAGGGGTAGGGTTAGGGTGAGAGTTAGGTTTCAGGTTAAGTTTAGGGTTAGGGTGAGGATTAGGTTTAGGATTAGGGTGAACCTGAGGGTTAGGGTTAGGTTGAGGTTAGGGTTAGGCTTAGGATTATTGTGAGGGTTAGGGTTAGGGTTAGGGTGAGGTTTAAGGTGAGATTTTGGATTAGGGTTAGGGTTAGGTTTAGGGTGAGGGTGAGGTTTAGTGTTAGCGTTAGGTTTAGGGGCAGGTTTAGGGTGAGGTTTAGGTTTAGGATTACGGTGAACGTGCGGTTTAGGGATAGGTTGAGTGTTAGGGTGAGGCTTAGGATTAAGGTGAGGGTTAGGTTTAGGGTTAGGGTGAGATTTAGGGTTAGGTTTTGGATTAGGGTTAGGGTTAGGGTTAGGGTGAGGGTGAGGTTTAGTGATAGAATTAGGTTTAGGAGCAGGTTTAGGGTGAGGTTTAGGGTTAGGGTTAGTGTTAGGGTTAGGGTGAGGTTTAGGGTTAGGGCTATTGTTTGGGTTAGGGTTATTGTTAGTGGTATGGTTAGGGTTAAGTTTGTGGTGAGGGTGAGGCTGAGGGTGAGGTTTATGGTTAGGGTTAGGGTTAGGGTTAGAGTTAAGGGTAAGTTGAGGATTAGGGTGAGGGGAGGGTTAGGGTGAGGTTTAGATTGAGGTTTAGGGTTAATGTTAGGATTAGGGTAAGCGTGAGGGTGAGGTTTAGGGGTACAGTTAGGGTTAGGGTGAGGTTTAGGTTTAGGGTTAAGTTGAGGATGAGGGTTCCCATGAGGTTCAGGGATAGGGTTAGGTTTAGGATTAGGGTTCAGGTGAGGGTGAGTGTGAGGGTTAGGGTGAGGGTTAGGCTTAGGCTGAGGTTTAGTCTGAGGGTGAGGGTGGAAGTGAGGATTAGGGTTAGGGGGATGGTAAGGGTTAGTGTTAGTGATATTTTTAGGGTTAGGGTTAGAGTTACTCTTAGTGTGAGCGTGGGGGTGATGGTTAGTGTTAGGGTTAGTGTGAGTTTTAGGTTTAGGGATATTTTTAAAGTTATTGTGAGGGTGAGGTTTAGCGTTAGTTATAGGGTTAGGGGGAGAGTTAGGGTGAGAGTGACGGTTAGGGTTAGTGTTAGGGTTATGGTGAGGTTGAGGGTTAGGTTGAGGTTTAGGGTTAGAGTTAGGGTTAAGGTTAGTATGAGGGTTAGTGTTCGGATTAGGGTTATTTTTAGGGTGAGGGTTTGGGTTAGGGTGAGGGTTATGGTTAGGGTGAGGGTTAGGGTTAGGATTATTGTTAGGGTTTGGTTTAGGGTTATTCTGAGGGTGAAGGTGAGGATGAGGGTTAGGGTTAGGGTGAGGTTTATGGTTAGGGTTAGGGTTAGGGTTAGTGTTATTGTTAGGGTTATGGTTAGAATTAAGTTTAGGTAGAGGGTGAATGTGAGTGTTAGGGTTAGGGTGATTTTTAGGGTGAGGTTTAGGGTTAGGGTTAGGGTTAGGGTTAGGGTGAGTGTGAGGTTTAGGGTTAGAGTTTGGGTTGAAGAGAAGGTTAGGGTGAGATTTAGGGTTAGGGTTAGGATGAGGGTGAGGGTTAGGTTGAGGTTTAGGGATAGGGTTAGGTTTAGGATTAGGGTTAGGGTGAGGGGGAGTGTGAGGGTTAGGGTGAGGGTTAGGCTTAGGCTTAGGGTTAGGCTGATGTTGATGGTGTGTGTACGGATTAAGGTTAGGATGATGGTAAGGGTTAGGGTGGGTGGGACAGTAAGGGTAAAGGTGAGGTTTAGCCTGAGGGTGAGGGTTACTCTAAGGATTAGGGTTAGGGTTAGGGGGAGGGATAGGGTTTGGTTTAGGGTGAGGGTGAGGGTTAGATTGAGGATTAGTTTTAGTGTTAGTGTGAGGTTTAGGGTGAGGATGAGGATTAGGATTAGGGTGAGGTCTAGGGTGAGGATGAGAGTTAGGGTTAGTGTTAGGGTGAGGCTTAGGGTTAGAGTGATGGTTAGGGTTAGTGTTATGGTGAGGTTTAGTGTTAGGGTTAGGGTTAGGATTAATGTGAGGGTTAAGCTTTAGGTGAGGGTTAGGGTGAGGGTGAGGTTTAGGGTTAGGTTTAGGATTAGGAATAGGGTTAGGGTTAGGGTAAATGTGAGGTTTAGGGTTAGCGTTAGTGTTAGGCTTAGGGTTAGGCTGAGGGTGAGGGTGAGGGTGAGGGTTATTGTTAGGTTGAGGGTTAGGTTTAGGGTTAGGGTGAGAGTTAGTGTTCGGGTTAAGTTTAGGGTTAGAGTGAGGATTAGGGTAAGGGTTACCTGGAGGGTGAGGGTTAGGGTTAGGTTGTGGGTTAGGGTTAGGGTGATTGTTAGGGTGAGGGTGAGGGTGAGGGTTAGGGTTAGTGTTAGGGTGAGGGTTAGGATGAGGGTTAGGGTTCGGATTAGGGTTAGGGCGAAGGCTAGGGTGACGGTGAGGTTTAGGTTTAGGGTTAGGGTGAGGTTTAGGTTTAGGTTTAGTGTTAGGGAAAGGGTGAGGTTTAGGGTTAGAGTTAGGGTTAGGTTGAGGCTGAGTGTGGGGGTTAGGGTTAGGGTTAGTGTTAGAGTTAGTGTTAGAGTTAGGGATATGGTGAGGTTTAGGGTCAAAGTGAAGTTTAGGCTTAATGTTAGGATTAGGATTAGGGTAAGGGTTAGGGTGAGGGTGAGGGTGAGGGTTAGGGTTAGGGTAAAGGTTAGGGGTAGGGTTAGGGTGAGATTTAGGGTTCTGGTTAAGTTTAGGGATAGGGTGAGTGTTAGGGTTAGGGTTACGGTGAGCGTGAGGGTTAGGATTAGCTTGAGGGTGAGGGTTAGGCTTAGGATTTGGGTTAGTGTTAGGGTTAGGGTTAGGGTGAGGTTTAGGGTGAGGTTTTGGGTTAGAGTTAGGTTTAGGGGCAGGGTTAGGGTGATGTTTATTGTTACGGTTAGTGTTAAGGTTAGGGGGAGGGTTACGGTTAGGGTTAGGGTTATGGTTACTGTTAGTGTTATGGTTAGGTTGAAGTTTGCGGTGAGGGTGAGGGTTATGGTTATGGTTATGGTTATAGTTAGTGTTAGTGTTATTGTTTGGGTTAGGGTTAGAGTTAAGGTTAGGTTGAGGGTGAGGTTGAGTGTTAAGGTTAGGGTGAGGTTTAGGTTTAGGGTTAGGGTGAGGGTGAGGTTTAGGGTTAGAGTTAAGGTTGAGGGGAGGCTTAGGGTTAGGTTTAAGGTTAGGGTTAGGATGAGGGTGAGGGTTAGGTTGAGGTTTAGGCATAGGGTTAGGTTTAGGATTAGGGTTAGGGTGAGGGTGAGTATGAGGGTTAGTGTGAGGGTTAGGGTGAGGCTTAGGGTTAGGCTGAGGGTGATGTTGGGGGTGAGGATTAAGGTTAGGGTGATGGTAAGTGTTAGGGTTAGTGTTATTGTTAGGGTTAGGGTTAGAGTTAGGATTAGGGTGAGGGTGAGGTTTAGGGGTAGAGATAGGGTTAGGGTGAGTGTTAGGCTTAGGGTGAGGGTTAGGGAGGGTGTGAGGGTAAGGTTAAAGGTGAGGGTTAGGCTGAGGGTGAGGGTTACGGTAAGGGTTAGTGTTAGGTTTACGATTAGGGTTACGGTGATTGTGAGTGTGAGGGTTAGGGTGAGGGTTACCCTTAGGCTTAGGTTTAGGCTGAGGCTGAGGTTGAGGGTGAGGGTTAGCGTTAGGGTGAGGGTTAGGGTAAGGTTTAGAGGGAGGGTTAGGATGAGAGTTAGGGGTAGGATTAGGGTTAGGGTGAGGGCTAGGGTTAGGGTGAGGTTTAGGGTTAGGGTTTATGTTAGGATTAATGTTAGGGTTAGGCTTAAGGTGAGGGTAAGGGTTATGGTTAGAGTTATGGTGAGGGTGAGGTTTAGGGTTAGGGTTATGGTTACATTGAGTGTAAGGGTTAGGGTTAGGTTGAAGGTTAGGTTTAGTGTTAGGATGAGGTTAGGGTTAGTGTGAGGGTTAGTGTTGGGGTTATGGTTAGTGTTAAGGTGAGGGTAAGTGTTAGGGTCAGGGTTTGGGTTAGGGTGAGGGTAATGGTTAGGTTAGGGTTAGGATTAGGGTTAGGGTTATTGTTAGGGTTCGGTTTAGTTTTAAGTTTACAGTGAGGGTGAGGATTATGGTTAGGGTTAGGGTGAGGTTTAGGGTTAAAATTAGGGTTAGGGTGAGGGTTAGGTTGAGGGTTAGGTTTAGGGTTAGTGTTAGGGTTAGGGTTAGGGTGAGAGTTAGTAGGAGGGTTAGGGTTAGGATTAGGGTTAGGATTAGGTTAGGGTTAAGTTGAGGGTGTGTGTTAGGGTTAGGTTTAGGCTTAGGCTTAGGTTTAGGATGAGGGTGAAGTTGACGGTGAGGGGTAGGGTTAGGCTGAGGTTAAGGGTAAGGGTTAGTTGGAGGCTTAGGATGAGTGATAAGGTTAGGATTAGGGTTAGGGTGAGGGCTACGGTGAGGGTGAGGTTTAGTTTTAGGGTTAGGGTGAGGTTTAGGGTTAGGGTTAGGGTGAGAGTTAAGGTTCGGGTTAAGTTTACGGTTAGGTTGAGGGTTAGGGTAAGGGTTATTTTCAGGGTAAGGGTTAGGGTTAGGTTGAGGGTTAGGGTTAGAATTAGGGTTAGGGTGAGGGTGAGGGTGAGGGTTAGGGTTAGTGTTAGGGTAAGGATTAGGATGAGAGTTAGGGTTAGGATTAGGGTTAGGGTGAGGGCCAGGGTGAGGTTGAGTTTTCGGGTTAGGGTTAAGGTGAGATTTAGGGTTAGGGTTAGTGTTAGGGTGAGTGTGAGATTTAAGGTTAGAGTTAGGGTTAGGGTGAGGCTGAGCGTGAGGGTTAGGTTTAGGGTTAGTGTTAGAGTTAGGGTTAGGGTGAGGGTTAGGTCGAGGTTTAGGGTTAGGGTTAGTGTTATATTTAAGTTTAAGGTGAGGGTTAGCTTGAGGTTTAGGTTTAAGGTTAGGGTTAGGGTTATGATTAGGGTTAGGGTGAAGGTTAGGGTGAGTGTGAGGGTTAGGGTTAGGGTTAGGGTTAGACTTAGGTTTAGGCTGAGGGTGAGGGTGAGGGTTAGGGTTAGGGTGAGGGTTAGGTGTATGGTTAGGGTGAAATTTAGGGTTCAGGTTAAGTTTAGGGATAGGGTGAGGATTAGGGTTAGGGTTATGGTGAGGGTTAGGATGAAGATTAGGGTTAGGATTAGGCTTAGTGTGAGGGCTAGGGTGAGGGTGAAGCCTAGGGTTAGTTTTTCGGTGAGGTTTAGGTTTAGGGTTAGGAGTAGGATGAAGGTTAGAGTTACGGTTTGGGTGAGTTTTAGGGTTAGGCTGAGGGTTAGGGTTAGGATTTGGGTTAGGGTAAGGGTGAGTTTTAGGGTTACAGTTAGGGTTAGGGGCAGTGTTAGGTAGAGGATTAGGGATAGGTGTAATGTTAGGGTTAAGGTTAGGGTTAGGGTTAGGGTCAGGGTTAGGGTTAGGATAAGGGTTAGGGTTAGGGTGAGGATTAGGTTGAGGTTTAGGGTTAGGGTTAGGTTTTGCTTTAGGGTTAAGGTGAGTGTGAGGGTTAGGGTTAGGGTTACGCTTAGGCTTAGGGTTAGGCTGAGGGTGAGGGTGTGGGTGAGGATTAGGGTTAGGGTAATGGTTAGGTTTAGGGTTAGCGTGAGGGTTAGGATGAGGATTAGGGTTAGGGTGAGCGTTAGGTTGAGGGTGATAGTAAGTGTAAAGGTGAGGGTTAGGCTGAGGGTGAGGGTTAAGATAAGGGTGAGGGTTAGGATTAGGGTGAGGGTGTGGGTAAGGGTTCGGTTTAGGTTTAGGGTGAGGGTTAAATTGAGGAATAGGGTTAGGATTAGTGTGAGATTTAGGGTGAGGATGAGGAATAGGGTTATCGTGAGGGTGAGGGTTAGAATTAGGTTTAGCATGAGGGATACCGTGAGGGTGAGGGTTAGGGTTAGGGTTAGGCTTAGGGTTAGGGTGAGGTTTAGGATTAGATTGAGAGTTAGGGTTAGTGTGAGGGTTAGTGTGAGGGTTAGGGTTAGTGTTAGGGGAGGGTAATTGTTAGGTTGAGGGTTAGGTTTAGGGTGAGGGTTACGGTTAGGGTTAGGTTTGGGGTTACATTTACGTTGAGGGTGAATGTGAGGGTTAGGGTTAGGCTTAGGTTTAGTGTTAGAGTATGGGTTACATTTAGGGTTAGGGTGAGGGTGAGGTTTAGGGGTAGAGTTAGAATTAGTGTGGGGGTTAGGGTGAGGTTAGGGTTAGGGTGGGGGTGACGGTAAGGGTAAAAGTGAGGGTTAGGCCGAGGATGAGGGTTAGGGTTAGGGTCAGGGCTAGGGTGAGGGTGAGGGATAGGGTTAGTTTTAGGGTGAGTTTTAGGGTTAGGTTGATGGTTAGGGTTGGTGTGAGGGTTAATGTTAGGGTTAGGTTAATGTTAGGGTGAGGGTTAGTCTTAGGGTGAGGGTTATGGTTAGGGTGAGGTTCAGGGTTAGTGTTAGGGTTAGAGTTAGGGTTAGTGTGAGGGTTAGGGTTATGGTGAGGGTAAGGTTGAGGGTTAGGGTTGGGGTTAGGATGAGGTTTAGGTTTAGGTTTAGGGTTAGAGTTAGGTTTAGGGTGAGGGTGATTTTTAGGGTTAGAGTTAGGGTTAGTGTTAGGGTTAAGGTTAGGGTGAGGGTGAGGGTGAGGGTTAGGCTTAGGCTTAGGCCTAGGGTTAGGCTTAGCCCGAGCATGAGGGTTAGGGTTAGTGTTAGGGTGAGTGTTATTGTTAGGGTGAGGGTTAGGGTTAGGGTTAGGTTTAGAGTTAGGTTTAGTGTTAGCGTTAGGGTTACGGTGAGGGTAAGTGTGAGGCTTACAGTTGGGGTTAGGATGAGGTTTAGGATTAGGTTTAGGGTTAGAGTTAGGTTTAGGGTGAGTGTAAGGTTTAGGGTTAGAGTTAGCGTTAGGGTTAGTGTTAGGGTTAGGGTTAGGATGAGTGTTAAGTTTAGGATGAGGTTTAGGGTGAGGGCTATTGTGAGGGTGAGGTTTAGGGTTAGGGTTAGGGTGAGGTTTAGGGTTAGGGTTAGGTATAGGGTGAGGGTTAGGTTTAGGGTTAGAGTTAGGGTTAGAGTGAGGCTGAGGCTGAGGGTTAGGTTTAGGGTTAGTGTTAGATTTAGGGTTAGGGTGAGGGTTAGGTTGAGGTTGAGGGTTAGGCTTAGAGTTAGGATTAGGATTATGGTAAGTGTTAGGGTGAGTGTGAGGGTTAGGGTTAGGGTTAGGGTTAGGCTTAGGGTTAGGTTGAGGGTGAGGGTGAGCGTGAGGGTTAGGGTGAGGGTTAGGGTTAGGTTTAGGGTGAGAGTTAGGGTTCAGGTTAAGTTTAGGGTTAGGGTGAGTGTTAGGGTTAGGGTTAGGTTGAGGGCTAGGATTAGAGTTAGGGTTACGGTGACGTGAGGGTTAGGGTTAGGGTGAGGCTTAGGTTTAGAATTAGGGTTAGGGTGAGCGTGAGTGTTAGGATTAGGTTTAGGGTTAGGGTTAGGGTTAGGTTTAGGGTTAGGATTAGTGTTATTGTTAGGGTTAGGGTTAGAGTTACAGTGAGTGTGAGGGTGAGGTTGAGGTTTAGGGTGAGGTTTAGGGTTAAGGTAAGGATTAGGGTTAGGGTGAGGTTGAAGTTTAGGGTTAGATTTACGGTTATGGGGAAGGTTAGGTAGAGGGTTTGGGTTAGGGTTGGTGTTAGGGTTAATGTTAGGGTGAGGGTTAGGTTGAGGTTTAGGGTTAGGGTTAAGTTTAGGATTAGGTTTAGGCTGAGGGTGAGGGTGCGCGTTACAGTTAGGCTTACGCTTAGGGTTAAGCTGAGGGTGAGGGTGGGTGTGAGGATTAGGGTTATGGTGATGGTTAGGTTTAGGGTTAGGTGACGGGTAGGGTGAGGGTGAGGGTTAGGGTAAGGCATAGACTTAGGCTTAAGTTTAGGTTGATCTTGAGGTTGATGGTGAAGGTTAGGCTTAGGGTGATGTTTAGGTTTAAGATTAGGGTGAGTGTTAGGATGAGGTTTAAGGTTAGGGTGCGGGTCAGGGTGAGGATGATGGTAAGTGTAATGGTGACCTTTACGCTGAGGGTGAGGGTTAAGATAAGGGTGATGGTTAGGGTTAGGTTTAGGGTTAGGGTTAGGGTTAGGGTGAGGTTTAGATTGAGTATTAGGGTTAGGGTTAGTGTGAGGTTTACAGTGAGGCTGAGGGTCAGGGTTAGGTTGAGGCTGAGCGTTAGAATTAGGGATAGTGTGAGGGCTATTGTGAGGATGAGAGTTAGTATTAGGGTTAGGGTTAGGGTGATGTTTAGGGTGAGGGTGAGGTTTAGGGTGAGAGTTAGGGTTCAGGGAATGGGTAGGGTTAGGGTGTAGGTGAGGGTTAGTGTAAGGGTGAGGCTTAGGGTGACCATGAGGGTTAGGGTTCAGGGGAGGATTAGGGTTAGGGTTAGTGTTCGGGTTCAGGTTAGGGTGAGTGTTAGGGTTAGGTTTAGGATGAGGGTTAGGCTTTTTGGGAGGATTAGGGTTAGGGTTCGGTTTAGGGTTAATGTGAGGATAAGGGTTAGGGTAAGGGTTAGGGTGAGACTGAGGGTTAGGGTTAGCCTTAGGGTTAGGGTTAAGGTTAGGGTGGGGGTTAGGGTGAGGGTTAGTATGAGGGTTAGGGTTGGGTGAGGGTTAGGGTGATTGTAAGGTTTAGGGTGAGGGTTAGGTTGAGGTTGAGGAATAGGGTTTGTTTTTTTTTGTCTTTATTTTTTTAATTGTATTTTATTTTATTTGAGAACATACTGTACAGAGGGGCTACAATTACATGGGCAGCATAATGCATACATTTCTTACCAAGCATTTCAGCCTCCTCCTTTGTTTACCCTTCACTTCCCTTCCCCACCTCCCCCCTCCCCCCACCCAATTTTACCCCCCTCCCCCCACCCAATTATACCCCCCACCCCCCCCACACCGACATTGTAAAGCTGGTTTTGACATGACATTTTGTACTTCTCATTGTTGCAACAGGTCCACCTGAATCCTTAAACGACTTGTTTGTCCCCATCTCCTCCACATGTTATACTGACATCAAATATAGTGAAAGCGGGGGTTACACTGTGGGGGAGGGACATACAAAGCAACAAAGAAATAATCTTATAAATGCGTTAGAAACACATGCATGAAAGAAACGAAAACATTAAAATACATATTTAAGGGTTCATTTTCCTAACATCACATTATCTGACCTTTTCCGCTTGACTCATACCTATACTAGATATTGCAAATAAGGGAAACCATGGGACCTATGCTTCTTTGGGCCTGGCTTACTTCACTTAATATAATTTTTTCCAAACCTTTCCATTTCCTAACAAATGGGGAAATGTCATTCTTTCTGATGGAGGCATAGAATTCCATTGTGTATATATACCACATTTTCTTGATCCATTCATCTACTGAGGGGCATCTGGGTTGGTTCCATATCTTAGCTATGGTAAATAATGCTGCAATAAACATAGTTGTGCTGGTAGCTTTAGTGTGGTCTTGTTTGTATACATTTGGGTAAATGCCCAAAAGTGGGATTGCTGGATCATAGGGGAGATCTATGTGAAGTCTTTTGAGGAACCTCCATACTGCTTTCCAAAGTGGTTGAACAAGTTTACATTCCCACCAACAATGAAGTAAGGTTCCTTTCTGTCCACATCCCCTCCAGCATCTGTTGTTGTTAGAGTTCTTGATTTTTGCTGTTCTAACTGGAGTGAAGTGATATCTCAATGTTGTTTTGATTTGCATTTCTTTTATGGCTAGGGATGTTGAACATTTCTTCATGTGTCTATTGGCCATCCTTCTTTCTTCTTCAGAGAAGCTTCTCGTTAAGTCTTTCGCCCACTTATTTATTGGGCAGTTGTTTCTTTGAGGATTTGTTGTTGGGTGGTTTAATTTTTTGAGTTCCAAGTATATTTTAGATATGAGACCCTTGTCCGTTGTATGGCTAGTAAAGATCTTCTCCCAATCGGTGGGCTTTCTATTGATCTTGCTAGCTATGTCATTTGCCCTGCAGAAGCTCTGCAATCTTATGCAATCCCATTTGTCCAACCTTTCTTTGATTTGTTGTGCTTCCGGGTCTCTATTCAGAAATTTTCGACCTGAGCCAAGGAGACCTAGGGTTTCTCCTATTCCATCCTGTAATGTTTTCAGAGTGTCTGCTTTGAGTTCAAGGTCTTTGATCCATTTGGAGTTGATTCTGGTGCAGGGTGATATATAAGGATCTAGCTTTAGTTTTCTACATGTAGTTAACCAATTTTGCCAGCACCATTTACTGAAGAGGCTGTCTTTCTTCCATTCTATTGTTTTAGCTTCCTTATCGAAGATTAGATGGCTATAGGTCTGTAGGTTCATTTCTGGGTTTTCAATTCTATTCCATTGGTCCTGAGGTCTGTTCTTATGCCAATACCACGCTGTTTTGATTACTATGGCTTTATAGTAGAGTTTGAAATTTGGTATTGATATTCCTCCAGCAGTGTTCTTTCCGTTGAGGAGCGTTTTTGCTATTCGGGGTCTTTTATTGTTCCATATGAATTTTTGGATTGCCTCCTCTATTTCCTTGAAGAATGAGGGTGGAATTTTGATAGGTATCGCGTTGAATTTGTAGATAGCCTTGGGAAGTATTGCCATTTTCACGATGTTAATCTTGCCAATCCAGGAGCATGGGAGGTTTTGCCATTTTTTAAGTTCTGTGTTGATTTCCTTTTTCAAGATTTTAAAGTTTTCATCATAGAGGTCCTTCACTTCTTTGGTTAAGTTAATTCCTAGGTATTTTATTTTTTGTGGGGCTATTCCAAATGGAGTTGCTTTCCTAATTTCAGCCACACTTTTCTCATTGTTGGCATATAGAAAAGCCATTGATTTTTGGGGGTTAATTTTATAACCTGCTACTTTGCCAAAGTTTTGAATCAGCTTGAGTAATTTGGGAGTGGAGTCTATGGGATTCTTTAAATACAAGATCATGTCATCTGCAAAGAGGGAGAGTTTTATCTCTTCTTTCCCTATTTGGATCCCCTTTATGTCTGCATCTTGTCTTACTGCTGTAGCTAGGCATTCTAATACTAGATTGAAGAGAAGTGGAGAGAGTGGGCATCCTTGTCTTGTTCCTGAGTTAAGAGGAAATGGCTTTGGTTTTTCACCATTGAGTATAATGCTGGCTGTAGGTTTGTCATATACAGCCTTTATTGTATTGAGGAATGTTCCATGGATTCCTAATTTTTCCAGAACCTTCATCATAAAGGGGTGTTGGATCTTGTCAAATGCTTTTTCTGCATCTATTGAGATAACCATGTGGTTCTTATTCTTGCTCCTGTTGATGTGATGAATAATATTAATTGATTTGCGTATATTGAACCAGCTTTGCATCCCTGAAATGAATCCTGTTTGATCATGGTGTATGATTTTTTGGATGAATTGTTGAAGTCAATTGGCCAAAATTTTGTTGAGAAGTTTTAGGGTTATGTTTAGCATTAAGGGTAGTGTGAGGTATAGGGTTAGAGTTCGGGTGTTGGTTAGGTTGAGGGTGAGAGTTAGAGTTAGGGTTAGGGAGAGGGTTAGGGTTGGGGTGAGTGTTAGTGTTACAGTTAGGGTGAGGGTTTGGTTTCGGGTGAGGGTTAGGGTGTGGGTTAGGGTTAAGGTTGTGGTGAGGGTAAGGGTTAGGGTGAGATTTAGGGTGAGGGTTAGGGTTAGGTTGAGGGTTAGGGTGACGTTGAGGGTTAGGGTGACAGTGAGGATTAGGGTCAGGGTTAGGCTTAGTGTGAGGGTTAAAGTGAGGGTTAGGGTTAGGGTTGGGGTTAGTTTTAAGTTTATAGTGAGGGTAAGGGTTAAGGTGAGATTTAGGCTGATGGGTAGGTTTAGGGTAAGGGTGAGGGAGAGGGTGACGGTAAGGATTAGAGTGAGAGTTAGGGTGAAGTTGAGGGTTAGGGTTAGCATTAGGGTTAGGGTTTGGGTTAGGGTGAGGGGTAGGGTTAGGGTTAGGGTGAGGATGAAGTTTAGGGTTAGCATTAGGTTTAGGGTTAGGTTGAGGGTGAGGGTTATGGTTAGGTTTAGGGTGAGTGTTAGGTTCAGGTTTAGGGTCAGGGGTAGAGTGAGGGTTAAGATTAAGGTGTGGGTTCCAATTAGGGTGAGGGTGAGGCTAAGGATTCGGGTGAGGTTTAGGGTATGGGTGAGGGTTAGGGTTTGAATTAGAGATAGGGTTAGGGTGAAGGTGAGGGTGAGGGTTAGGGTTAGAGTTAGGGTTTAAGTGAGGGTCAGGGTGAGGGTGAGGGTTAGGTTTAGGGTTCGGATTAGTGTAAGGTTGAGGGCTAGATGAGGGTGAGGGTTAGGGTTTGGGTTAGGGTGAGGGTAAGTATTAGGGTGACGGTTAGGGTTAGGGTTGGGATGAGGTTGGGGGTTAGGTTTAGTGTGAGGGTGTGGGTTAGGGTTAGGGTAAGGTTAAGGTTTAGAGTGAGGGTTAGGGTGAGAGTGAGTGTTAGGGTTAGCGTGAGTGTGAGGGTGAGGGTTAGGGTGATGTTTAGGGTGACAGTGAGGGTTAGGATGAGGGTTAGGTTTAGGTTTAGTGTTAGCGTTACAGTGAGGGTTAGAGTCAGGGTTAGGATTAAGATGAGGGTTAAAATGAGGGTGAGGGTTAGGTTTAGGTTTAAGGTGTGGGTTATGGTTAGGGTTAGGATTAGGGTGAGGTTTAGGGTGAGGGGTTGGGTCAGGGTTAGTGTGAGGTTTAGGGTTAGTGTGAGGTTTTGGGTTAGGGTTAGGGTAAGTATGAGGATAAGGGTTAGAGTGAGGGATAGGGTTATTTTTAGGGTTAGTGTGAGGGTGAGGTTGAGGGTGAGGGTTCGGTTAGGGTGAGGGTTAGGGTGAGGTTTAGGGTTAGGGTTAGGCATAGGGTTGGGGTTAGGGTAAGGGTGAGTGTGAGAGTGATGGTTAGTGTTAGGTTTATGGTGAAGGTGAGCGTTTGGTTTAGGATTAGGGTTAGGGTTAGTTTTAGGGTGAGGGTGAGGGTTAGGTTTAGGATTAGGGTTAGGGTTAGGCTTAAGGTGAGGGTGAGGGTGTGGGTGAGGGTTAGGGAGAGGATTAGGGTTAGGTTTAGGGTTAGGGTGAGAGTGAGGGTTAGGTTGAGGTGAGGGTTCGGGTTTGGGTGAGGGTGAGGGTTAGGGTTAGAGTTAGGGTGAGGTTAGGGTTAATGTGAGGGGTAGGGTTGGGGTTAGGGTGAAGGTGAGGTTTAGGTTTAGTATGAGGGTTAGGGTTAGTATTAGGGTTATGGTAAGGTTAAGGGTTAGGGTGTGGTTTAGGGTAAGAGTGTGGGTTAGGGTTAGCGTGAGTTGGAGGGTGAGGGTTAGGGTGAGGGTTAGGGTGAGGGAGAGGCTTATGTTTATGGTTAAGGTGAGGGTTAGGATGAGGGTGAGGTTTAGGGTGAGGTTGAAGGTTAGGGTGAGGGTGAGGTTTAGGGTTAGGGTTAGGTTTAGGGTGTGGGTTAGGTTTAGGGTTAGTGTTAGGCTGATGGTTAGGTTTGGGGTTAGGGTAAGGGTGAGGGTGACGGTGAGGGTTAGGGCTAGGTTTAGGGTGAGTGTGAGGGTTAGGTTTAAGATTAGTTTTAGTATGATGGTGAGGGTGAAGTTTACAGTTAGTGTTAGCTTTGCGGCGAGGGTGAGCCTGAGGGTGAGGTTTAGGGTGTGGGTGACAGGTTTAGGGTAAGGGTTAGGGTGATGGTGAGGGTTAGATGAGGGTGAAATGTAGGTTTAATGTTAGAGTTAGGCTGAGGGTTAAGATCAGGGTCAGGATTAAGGTGAAGGTTAAGGTGAGGTTTAGGGTTAGGGTTAGGTTTAGGGTTAGTGTGAGGATTAGGTTTAGGGTGAGGGTAAGCTTTAGGGTGAGGGTTAGACTGAGGGTGAGGGATAGGTTTAGTGTTAGTGTTAGGGTGAGCATTTGGGTGAGGGTTAGGTTCAGGGTTAGGGTTAGGGTGAGTGTTAAGGTGAGGGCAAGTGTTAGGGTTAGGTTTAGGTGGACGGTGAGGGATAGGGTTATGGTGAGGTGAGGGTGAGAGTGAAGGTAAGGATTAGGGTTAGCGTTAGGTTGAGGGGAAGGTATAAGTTGAGGGTAAGTACTAGAGTTAGGCTGAGCGTGAGGGTGATCTTGAGGTTTAGGGTTAGGGTAAGGGTTAGGTTTAGTGTGAGGGTTAGTGTTAGTGTTAGGGTTAGGGTTAGTGTGAGGGTAAGTGTTAGGGTGAGGGTTTGGGTTAGGGGGAGTGTTATGGTTAGGGTGAGGGTTAGGGTCAGGTTTATTTTTAGGGTTAGTGTTATGGTAATGGTGAGGGTGAAGGTGAGGGTTAATGTTAGGGTTAGGATGAGATTTAGGTTTAGGGTTAGGATTAGCGTTATGCTGAGGGTTAGGTTTAGGGTTAAATGTGAGGGTTAGGGTTAAGGTTAGGGTGATGGGGAGGATTCGGGTTAGGGTTAGCTTGAGGTTAGGGTTAGAGTTAGGGTGAGCGTGAGGGTTAGGGTGAGGCATAGGGTTAGGGTTAGGGTGAGGGTGAGGGTTAGGTTTAGGGTGAGGGTTACGGTTAGGTTTAGGGTGAGGGTCAGGGTTAGGTTTAGGGTGAGGGTTAGGGTTAGGGTTAGGGTGAGGGTGAGGGTTATGGTTAGGGTAAGGGTAAGGGTGAGGATGAGGGTGATTGTTAGGGTTAGGTTTAGGGTGAGGGTGAGCGTTAGATTTAGGATGAGGGTTAGGGTGAGGGTGAGGGTGAGGGTTCCGGTTAGGATTAGGTTTAGGGTGAGGCTTGGGATTCGGTTTAGGATCAGGGTTAGGGTTAGGCTTAGGGTGAGTGTCAGGGTGAGGGTGAGGTTGACGGTGAGGGTTAGGGTAAGGGTTAGGGTTACGGTAAGGGTGAGGGTGAGGGTTAGGGTTAAGGTGAGTGTGAGGTTTAGGGTTAGAGTTAGGGTTAGCGTGAGGGTTTTGATTAGGGTTAGGGTTAGGGTAATGGAGAGGGTTAGGGTGAGTTTGAGGTTGAGGTTTAGGGTGAGGGTGAGGGTTAGGGTGTGGGTTAGGGTTAGGGTTAAGGTGAGTGTTAGGGTTAAGGTGAGTGTGAGGGTTAGGTTTAGAGTTAGGGTTAGCATGAGGGTTATGGTTAGGGTTAGGTTTAGGGTGATGGTGAGGTTGAGGGTGAGGTTGAGGGTGAGGGTGAGGACGAGGGTTAGGGTGAGGGTGAGCGTTAGGGTGAGAGTGTGGGTTCCGGTGAGAGTGAGGCGGAGGGTTATGGTTAGTGTTCGGTTTAGAGTTAGGTTGAGGGTGTGGGTGAGGGTTAGGTTTAGGATTAGGGTTAGGTTTAGGGTTAGGCTGAGGGTGAGTGTGAGGGTGAGGTTAGGGTTCGGATTAGGGGGAGGGTTAGGTTAATGTTAGCGTTAGTGTTAGGGTGAGGGATAGGGTTAGGGTTAGGGTTAGGGTTAGGATGAGGGTTAGGCTGTGGGGTAGGTTTAGGGTTAGGGTGAGGGTTAGGTTTAGTGTGAGTTTTAGGGTTAAGGTTAGGTTCAGGGTTAGGTTTATGGTGAGGAGAAGGGTTAGGGTGAGGGTTAGGTTTAGTGTGAGGTTTAGGTTTTGGGATAGGGTTAGGGTATGTTTAGGGTGAGGGCTAGGGGGGGTGTGAGTGTTAGGGTTAGGGTTAGGGATAGGGTGAGAATTAGGTTTAGGGTTAGGGTTAGAGTTCGGGTGAGTCTTAGGCTGAGGGGTAGGTTTACGGATAGGGTGAGGGTTAGGTTTAGTGTGAGGTTTAGGGTTAGTGTTAGGATTAGGGTTAAGGGGAGGGTTAGATTGAGGGTAAGGGTTAGGGTTAGTGTTAGGGTTATGGTGAGGGTGATGTTTAGGGTGAGGGTGAGGGTTAAGGGGACGGTTAGATTGTGGGTCAGGGTTAGGGTTAGTGTTAGGGTTAGGGTTAGGATGAGGGTTAGGTTGACGTTTAGGGTTAAGGTTATTGTTAGAGTTAGGGTGAGGGTTAGGCTTAGGTTTATGGTTAGGTTGAGGGTTAGGGTTAGGGTTAGGATTATGGTAAGGGTTAGGGTTAGAGTGAGAGTTAGGTTTAGGGTGATGTTAAGGATGACTTTGAGGGTTACGGTTAGGGTGAGGTAGAGCGTGAGGATTAGGGTGCGGGTGAGGGTGAGTGAGAGGGTGATGGTGAGGATTAGGGTTAGGGTTAGGTTTAGGTTGAGGGTAAGAGTTAGGGTTTGGATTAGGGTTAGTGTAAGCGATAAGCTGAGGTTGCGGGCGAGGGTGAGGTTAAGGGTGAGGCTTTCGGTTTGGTAAGGGTTAGGGTTAGGTTCAGGGTGAGGATTAGGGTGAGGGTGAGGGTTAGGGTTAGGTTGAGCGTTACGGTTAGGGATAGGGTTAGGGTGAGGGTTTGGGTGAGAGGTAGGGTTAGGGTTAGGATGAGGGTTAGGCTTTGTGTGACCGTTACGGTAAGGGTTAGGGTTATTGTGAGGATAAGGTTTAGGGTGAGGGTTAGGTTGATACTGAGGGTTACGGTTAGCGTTAGGGTTATGGTGAAGCGTTAGGTGGGGTTTAGGGTGAGGGTTAGGGTTTGGGTTAGGGTTGGGTGAGGGTTACGGTGAGCGTAAGAGTTAGGGTGTGGGTTAGGTTGAGGGTTAGGGATAGGGTTATGGTGAGGGTTAGGGTTAGGGTGAGAGTAAGGGTGAGGTTTAGGGTGAGGCTGAGGGTGATGCTAAGGGTGAGGGTGAGGATTAAGTTTAGGGTTAGGTTTATGGTGAGGGCTAGGGTGAGGGTGATATTTTTGGTTAGGAAAGGTTTAGGGTTAGGTTTAGTGTGAGGTTTAGGGTGATGGTGAAGTTTAAGGTGAGGGTTAGGTTTAGGGTGAGGGTTAAGGTTAGGGTTAGGGTGAGGTTGAGTGTTCGGATGACAGGTTGAGGGTGAGGGTTAGGCTTAGGTTTAGTGTTAGGGTGAGGGTTAGGGTTAGGGTTAAGGTGAGGGTTAGGTGGAAGTTTAGGGTTAGGGTTAGGGTTCAGGTTAGGGTGAGGGATAGGGTGAGGGGAAGGGGTAGGGTGAGGGTTAGGGAGAGGGTGAGGGATAGGGTTATGTTGAGGGTAAGGGTTAGGCTGAGGCTTAGGTTGAGAGTGAACATTTGTGTTAGCATCAGTGTTGGGTTTAGGGTGAGCGTTAGGGTTAGGCTGAGGGGTAGTTTTAGGGTTAGTGTGAGGGTTAGGGTTAGGGTTAAGGTTAGTGTTAGGGTGAGGTTAAGGGTTAGGGTGAGTGTGAGGGTGAGGGTTGGTTAGGGTTAGCCTTAGTGTGAGGATGAGGGTTAGGGTTAGGTTTAGGGTGAGTGCGAGTGTGAGGGTTAGGTTTAGGATTAGGGTTAGGGTTAGGGTTAGGCTGAGGTTGAGGGTATGAGTGAGGCTCACGCTAGCCCTCATGGCTAGGGTTAGGGTGAGGGGTAGATTTAGGGTTAGAGTTCGGGTGAGGCTTTTGTTTAGTGTGAGGGTTAGGGTTTGGGTAAGGGTTAGGGTGATGGTAATGTTAGGGTGAGAGTGAAGGTTAAGTTTAGCCTAAGTGTCACGTTGTGTGTTAGGGTAAGGGTTAGGGTTAGGGTTAGGGTTAGGGTGAGGGTGAGGGTTATGGTTAGGGTTAGGGTGAGTGTTAGGGTTAGGGTGATTTTTAAGGTGAAAATGAAAATTAGGGAGAGTGAGAGGGTTCGGGTGAGGGTGAGGGTTAGGTTGTGGGTGAGATTGAGGGTTTGTGTTTGGGTGAGGGTGAGGGTTAGGGTGATGTTTAGGTTGAGGGTGAGGTTTAGGGTGAGAGTTAGGCTTCAGGGAATGGAAAGGGATAGGGTGTATGTGAGGGTGAGGCTTAGGGTAACCATGAGTTTTAGGGTTCGGGGGAGGATTAGGGTTAATGTTATGGTTCGGGTTAGGGTTAAGGTTAGGGTTAGGGTGAGTATTAGGGTGAGAGGTAGGGTTAGGTTTAGGATGAGGTTTAGGCTTAGTGTGAGGGTTACGGTTAGAGTTAGTGTGAGAATAAGAGTTAGGGTGAGGGTTAGGGTGAGACTGATGTGTAGGGTTAGCCTTAGGGTTAGGGTGAATGTTAGGGTGGGGGTTAGGGTGAGGTTTAGGGTTAGGGTTACGGTTGGGTGAGGGTTAGGGTGAGTGTAAGGGTTAGGGTGAGGGTTAGGTTGAGGGATAGGGTTATGGTGAGGGTAAGGGTTAGGGCAACGGTTAGGATGAGGTTGATGTTTAGGCTTATCATTAATGTTAGGGAGATGGTGAGGGTTAGGGTGAGGATGAGGGTTAAGCTGAGGGGTAGGATTAGGGTTAGGGTAATAGTTAGGGTTAGGGTGAGTGTTAGGGTTACGGATAGGATGAGGGTGAGGGTTTGGGAAAGGTTTAGGGTCAGGGTTAGGATGAGGGAGAGGGTTAGGGTTACCATTAGGGTTAGGGTTAGGTTTAGGTTGAGTGTTAGGGTTAGGGTTAGGGTGAGGTTGAAGGTTAGGGTTAGCATTACTGTTAGGGTTAGGCTTATGTTGCAGGTTAGGGTTAGGTTTAGAGTGAGGGTGAAGGTCAGGGTTAGGATTAGTATTAGGTTGAGTGTTAGGGTGACGCTGAGGGTGAGGGTGAGGGTGAGCGTGAGGGTGAGGGTTAAGTTTAGCGTTAGGTTTAGGGTGAGGGCTAGGGTGAGGGTCAGGGCTAAGGTGAGGGTTAGGGTGAAGGTGAGGTTTTCGGTTAGGAAAGGTTTAGATTTAGGATTAGGGTGAGTATTAGGGTGAGGGTGAGGTTTAAGTTTAGGGTTAGGGTTATGGGGAGGGTTAGGGTTAGGGTTAGGGTGAGGGTGAGAGTGAGGATTCGTTTGAGGGTGTGGCTAAGGGTGTTGGTGAAGGTTAGGGTGAGAGTGAGGGTTCGGGTGAGGGTGAGAGTTAGGGTGTTGGTGAGGGGTAGTGTTAGGGTGAGGGTTAGGGTGAAGGTGAGGATTACGTTCAGGTTGAGGGTTAGGATAAGTGTAAGAGTGAGGGTTAGGTTTAGGCTGAGGAGTAGGGTGAGGGGTAGGGTTAGGGTTAGGGAGAGGGTTAGGTTTAGGGTTAGGATTATGGTGAGTGTTATGGTTAGAGTTAGGGTGACGGTTGGGGTGAGTGTTATGTTTAGGTTTAGGGTGAGGATTAGGTTTAGTGTAAGGGTTAGTGTTAGGGTTAGTGTAAGGATCAGGGTTAGGTTGAGGATTAGGGTGAGAGTGAGGGTGAGGGTTAGATTAAGGTTTAGGGTGAGGGTTAAAGTTAGGGTTAGCATGAGGGTTAGGGTTGGGGTGAGGGTTAGGGTTAAGGTGAGGGTGAGGTTTAGGGTGAGGGTGAGGGTTAGGGTTAGAGTGAGCGATAGGGTGAAGTTTAGGGTTAGGGTGAGTGTGAGAATTAGGGTTAGGGTTACTCTTAGGGCTATGGTGAGGGTTTGGTTTAGGGTGAAATTTAGGGTGAGGGTGAGGTTTAGGGTTAGCGTTAGGGTTAAGGTGAGAGTTAGGGTGAGAGTTAGGGTTAGGGTGAGGTTAAGGGTTAGGGTTAGGGTTAGGTTTAGGGTAATGTTTAGGGTTAGGATGTGCATTAGGGATAGGTTTATGGTTAGGGTGAGGGTTAGGTTTACGGTTAGGGTTCAAGTTAAGGTGAGTGTGAGGGTGAGGGTTAGGGTTAGGATTAGGGTTCGGGTTAGTGTTAGGCTGAGGGTGAGTGTGAGCGTTAGGGTTAGGGTAATGTTTTGGGTTAGGGTTAGTTTGAGGGTTAGGTTTAGGGTTAGGATAAGGTTTAGGGTGAGCATTATGGTTAGGGTTAGGGTGAGGGTTAGGTTTAATGTGAGGGTTATGGTTAGGTTTAGAGTGAGGGTGTGGGTAAAGGTTAGGGTGAGGGTCAGGGTGAGGGTGAGGTTTAGGGTAAAGTTTAGGGTGAGTGTTTGGGTGAGTTTTAGGTTTAGGGTTAGGGTTAGGGTGAGGGTTAGGATGAGGGTAAGGGTTTGGGTGAGGTTTAGGTTGTGGTTGAGTATTAGGGTTAGCATTAGTCTTAGGGTGAGGGTTAGGGTTGGGTATAGCATTAGGGTTAGGGATAGGGTTAGGGTGAGGTTAGAATTAGGGTTAAAGTGAGGGTGAGGTTTAGGGTTAGCATTAGGTTTACAGTTAGGGTTAGAGTGAGGGTGAGGCTGAGGTTTAGGGTTAGGAATATCTTTAGGGTTAGGGTGAGGCTGAGGTTGAGGATGAGGTTGAGTTTGAGGGTTAGGGTTAGGGTTTGGCTTAGTGTGAGGGCTAGAGTGAGGGCGACGGTTAGGGTGAGGGTTAGGGTGAGGGTGCGGTTTTTTGTTAGGAAAGGGTTAGGTTTAAGTTTAGGGTGAGGATTAGGCTGAGGGTGTGGTTGAAGGTGAGGGTTAGGGTTAAGGTAAGGTTTAGGGTTAGGGTTAGGCTGAGGGTTAGGGTTAAGGTGATGTTTAAGGTGAGGATGAGGTTGGGGGTGAGGGAGAGGGTTAGGGTGTAGGTGAGGGTTAGGGTTAGGTTGATGCTGAGGGTTAGGTTGAGGGTTAGGGTTAGTGTGAGGGTTAGGATTAGGGTTAGTGTGAGGAAAGGGTTCGGGTGAGGATGAGGATGAGAGTAAGAGTTAGGGTTAGGTTTAGCCTTAAGGTTAGGGTGAGGTATAGGGTTAGAGTTCGGGTTAGGCTTAGGTTGAGGGTGAGGGTTAGACTTAGGTTTAGGGTGAGGGTTAGGGTTGGCGTGAGTCTTAGGCTTACAGTTAGGGTGAGGGTGAGGGTGACGGTGAGGATTCTGTTGAGGTTTAGGCTGTGGGTTAGGGTTAAGTTTATGGTTAGGGTAAGGGTTAGGGTGAGGTTTAGGGTGAATGTTAGGGTTAGGGTGACATTGAGGGTTAGGGTGACAGTGGGGGTTAGGGTGAGGGTGAGGTTTAGGTTTAGTGTTAGTGTTACAGTGAGGGTGAGGGTCAGGGTTAGGATTAGGGTGAGGGTTAAAGTGAGGTTTAGGGTTAGGCTTAGGTTTAGGGTTAGTGTGAGGATTAGGGTTAGTGTTAGGTTTATAGTGATGGTAAGGGTTAAGGTGAGGGTTAGGCTCATGTGTATGTTTAAGGTAAGGTTAGGGAGAGGGTGAGGGTAAGGGTTAGGGTGAGGATTAGGGTGAGGGTGAGGGTTAGGTTTAGCATTAGGGTTAGCTTTTGTGTTAGGATAAGGGGTAGGGTTAATGTTAGGGTGAGGATGAGGGTTAGGGTTAGCATTAGGTTTAGGGTTAGGGTGAGGGTGAGGGTTAAGGTTAGGGTTAGGGTGAGTGTGAGATTGAGGGTTAGGGTTAGGGGTAGGGTGAGGGTTAAGGTTAAGGTGTGGGTTCCGTTTAGGGTAAGGGTGAGGCTAAGGATTAGGGTGAGGTTTAGGGTCTGGGTGAGTGTTAGGGTTTGAATTAGCGTTAGGGTTAGGGTTAGGGTGAGGGTGAGGGTGAGGGTTAGGGTTAGGGTTAGGTTTAGGGTTAGGGTGAGGTTCAAGGTGAGGGTTAGGGTGAGAGTTAGTTTTAGGGTTAGGGTTAGGGTTAGGATTAGTGTTAGGGTGAGGGCTAGGTTGAGGGTGAGGGTTAGGGTTTGTGTTAGGGTGAGGGTAAGTGTTAGGGTGAGGGATAGTGTGAGGGGTAGGGTTATGGTTAGGGTTAGGGTGAGGGTTAGGGTTAGCATGAGTGTGAGGGTCAGGGTTAGGGTGAGGGTTCCTGTTAGGTTTAGGATTAGGGTTGGGTTGAGGGTGAGGGTTATGTTTAGGGTTAGGGTGAGGGTTAGGTTTAGGGTGATGTTTAGGGTGAGGTTGAGGGTTAGGGTGACAGTGATGTTTCGGGTGAGGGTGAGGATTAGGGTGTGGATGAGGGTTAGGGTGAGGGTGAGGGTTAGGGTTAGATTTAGGGTGTAGGTTAGGGTTAGGGTTAGGATTAGGGTGAGGGGTATGGTCAGGATTAGGGTGAGTTTTGGGGTTAGTGTGAGGTTTAGGGTAAGTGTGAGGATAACGGTTAGGGTGAGGGATAGGGTTATTGTTAGGGTTAGGGAGAGGATTAAGGTTAGGATTAGGGTTAGGGTGAGAGTGAGGGTTAGGTTGAGGTGAGGGTTCGGGTTTGGGTGAGGTTTAGGGTGATGGTGAGGGTTAGCGTAAATGTGAGGGTGAGGATCAGAGTAATGGTTAGTGTTAGGTTTAGGGTGAGGGTGATGTTTAGGTTTTGGATTAGGGTTAGGGTTAAGCTTAGTGTGAGTGTGAGGGTGAGGATGAGGGTCAGGGTTAGGATTAGGGTGAGGGTTAGGGTTAGGGTGAGGATTATGGGTATGGTTAGGGTTAGGATTAGCGTTATGCTGAGGGTTAGGGTTAGGGTTAGTGTGCAGGTTAGGTTTAGGGTTAAGGTTAGGGTGAGGCTGAGGGTTTATTTTAAGTAAAGTTTAGGGTAAGATTAGGGTGACCTTTAGGATGAGGTTGAGGGTTATGGTGAGGGTTTCGGTTAGGGTGAGCGTTAGGGTTAGGATTAGGGTGAGGGTTATTGTTAGGGTGATGTTTATGGTGAGGGTGAGGGTGAAGGTTCGGGTGAGGGGGAGGGTTAGGGTTAGGTTGAGGGTTAGAGTGAGGGTGAGCGTTACGGTGAGAGTGAGGTTTCGGGGGAGGGTTCGAAGGAGGGGGAGGGTTATGGTTAGGGTTCTGTTTAGAGTTAGGGTGAGGGTGTGGGTGAGGGTTAGGTTTAGGATTAGGGTTAGGGTTATGGTAAGGCTGAGGGTGAGTGTGAGGGTGAGGGTGAGGGTGAGGGTTAGGGTGAGGGTTAGGGTTAGGGTTAGGGTTAGGTTGAGGGATAGGGTTAGGGTTAGGGTTAGGATGAGGGTTAGGCTGTGGGGTAGGGTTAGGTTTAGAGTAAGGGTTAGGTTTAGTGTGAGTTTTAGGGTAAAGGTTAGGGTCGAGTTAGGATTAGTGTGAGGAGAAGGGTTAGGGTGAGGGTTAGGATGAGGGTGAGGTTTAGGGTTAGTAATAGGGTTAGGGTGAGGTTAGGTTGAGGGCTAGGGTGAGTGTGAGGGTTAGGGTTAGGGTTAGGGATAGGGTGAGGTTTAGGTTTAGGGTTAGGGTGAGTCATAGGCTGAGTTTTAGGGTTAGGGATAGGGTGAGGGTTATGTTTAGTGTGAGGTTTAGGGTTTGGGGTAGGGTTAGGGTGAGGGCTAGGTTGAGTGTGAGGGTTAGGGTTAGGTTTAGGGATAGGGTGAGGTTTAGATTTAGGGTTAGGCTTCGGGTGAGGTTTAGGCTGATGGGTAGGTTTACAGTTAGGGTGAGTATTAGGTTTAGTGGGAGTGTTAGGGTTAGTTTTAGCGTTAGGGTTAGGGTTCGGGTTCAGGTGAAAGTTTGGGTTAAGGTGTGGATGAGGGTTAGGGTTAGTGTGAGGACTAGTTTTAGGGTTAGGTTTACTGTTAGGGTTAGGGTTAGGGTGAGGGTAAGGGTTAGAGTTAGGGTGATTGTGAGGGTAAGGGTTAGGATTAGTGTTACGTTAGGGTGATGGTTCGGGTTAGTGTGAGGGTTAGGGTTAGGGTTAGGTGAAGTTGAGGGTAAGGGTTAGGGTGAGGGTTAGGGTGAGGGTGAGGGTGAGGATTAGAGTTAGGGTTAGAATTAGGGTTAGGGTGAGGTTGAGGTTTAGTGTTAGGGCGAAGGATAGGGTTATTGTTAGGGTTAGGGTGCAGGGGAGGATGAGGGTTAGGGTTAGGGTAGGGTTAGGTTTAGGCTGAGGGTGAGGGTGAGGGTGAGGTTGATGGTTAGGGTTAGGGTTAGGGTGAGGTTGAGGCCTCAGATGAGGGTGAGGGTTAGTGTGAGATTGAGGACGATGCTTTCTTTTACGTTAGGGATAGGGTTAGGGTGAGGATTAGGGTGAGGGTGAGGGTGAGGATTTCGTTTACATCAGGGTTAGGATTAAGCTGAGGTTAGTGTTAGTGTGAGGGTTAGGGTTAGGGTTAGGGTATGGGTTAAGTTTAGAATGATGTTTAGGTTGAGGGGGAGGGTTAGGGTCAGAGTTAGGATGAAGTTTAGGGTTAGTGTTAGGATTAGGGTTAGGTTGAGGGTGAGGTTTAGGGTTAGAGTTAGGGTTATGGGGAGGGTTAAATTGAGGGTCAGGGTTAAGGTTAGTGTTAGGGTTAGGGTTAGCATGAGGGTTAGGCTGAGGATTAGGGTTAGGGTTAGTGAGAGGGTTAGGGTTCGGTTAGGGTTAGGGTTAGGGTTTGGTTAGGGTGAAGGTTAGTTTTAGGTTTAGGGTTAGGATAAGGTTTAGGCTGAGTGTTAGGTTTAGGTTTAGTGTGAGGGTTAGGTTTTGGGTTAGGGTGTGGACTATGGTGATGGTGAGGGTTAGGGTGAGGGTTAGGGTTAGGGCTGGGGTTAGCGTCAGGGGTAGGCTGAGGGTTAGGATTAGAGTATAGACTAGGGTTAGGGTGAAGTTGAGGGTGAGGTTAAGGTTGAGCGTTACTGTTAGAGTGAGGGTTAGAGTGAGGGTGAGGGGGAGTTGGAGTGATTTCTTTAGGGTTAGAGTTAGGTTGATGGTGAGTGTTAGGATTAGGGTTAGCACTAGGTTTAGGCTGAGGGTTAGGGTGAGTTTGAGGGTGAGGTTTTCGGTTAGGGTGAGGGTTAGGGTTAGGGTTAGTTTTAAGGTAAGGGTTAGGGTTAGGGTTAGGGTTAGGATGAGCATTAGACTGAGGGTTAGGGTTAGGGTTAGGGTTAGGGTTTGGTTAGGGTGAAGGTTGCTTTTAGGTTTAGGGTTAGGATAAGGTTTAGGATAAGGTGAGGGTGAGGGGTTAGGGTGAGGTTGTGGGTTTGGGTTATGGTTAGGTTTAGGGTTAGGGTTAGGGTGAGGGGAAGGGTTAGAGTGAGCTTTAGGCTGAGGGTAAGTTTTAGGGTTAGGGTTAGGATTAGGGTGAGGGCTAGGGTGACAATGAAGGTTAGTGTGAGGGTTAGGGTGAGGGTTTCTTTTAGCCAAGGTTTAGTGTTATGGTGAGGATTAGAGTGAGGGTGAGGATTAGGGTTAGGGTTAAGGTTATGGTGAGAGTTATGGTAAGGGTTAGGGTGAGAGTTAGGGTTTGGGTGATGTTTAGTGTGAGGGTGAGGGTTAGGGTGAGGATGAGGGTTCAAGTGAGGGTAAGGGTTCGAGTGATGGTGAGAGTTAGGGAGTGGGTGAGTATTAGTGTTAGGTTGAGTGTTTGGGTTAGGTTTAGGATTAGTGTTAGGGTGAGGTTTAGGGCTAGGGTCAGGGTTAGGTTGACGGTTAGGATTAGGGTTAGGCTTAGTATGAGGGTTAGGGTGAAGGGTAGGGTTAGGGTGAGGGTGAGGGTTAGGGTGAGGGTGAAGTTTAGGGTGAGGGTGTAGGTGAGGTTTAGGTTTAGGTGTAGGGTTAGGGTGAATTTGAGGTTGAAGCTTAGGTTTAGGATTAGGATTATGGTTAGGGTTAGGAAGAGAGTTTGGGTGTCGGTGAGGGTTCGGGTGAGGGTCAGGGTTAAGATGTGGGTGAGGGTTAGGTTTAGGGTGAGCATTAATGTTAGAGTTAGGTTTATGGTGAGGATAAGTGTTAGGGTGAGTTTTAGTGTGAAAGTTAGGGTTAAGTTTAGGCTGATTGTGAGGGTGAGGTATAGGGTTTGGGTTATGGTTAGGGTGAGGGTTAGGGTTAGGTTTAGGGTGAGGGAGAGGGTGAGGGTGAGGGTTAGGGTTAGGTTTTGTGTTAGAGTTAGGGTGAGGGTGAGGGTTAGTATTAGGGTTAGTATTAGAGTTAGCCTGAGCGTGAGGGTAAGGTTTAGGTTTAGGGTGAGTGTTAGGGTTAGGGGTACGGTTAGGGTGAGGGTTAGGATTAGGGTTAGGGTTAGGATGAGCATTAGGCTGAGGTTTAGGGTTTGAGTTAGTGTGAGGTTTAGGGTTAGGGTTAGGGTGAGGGTTAGGGTTAGGTTTAGGTTTAGGATAAGGGTTAGGTTGAGGGTTATGTTTAGGGTTACTGTGAGGGTTAGGTTTAGGTTTAGGGTTAGGGTTAGGGTCAGGGTAAAGGTTAGGGTGAGGGTTAGGGTTAGGGAGAGAGTAAAGATTACTGTGAGGCTTGGGGTCAGGGTGAGGATTAGGGTGAGTGTGAGGGGGAGTGTGAGGGTTTGGTTTAGGGTTAGAGGTAGGGTGAGTGTGAGGGTTAGGATTAGGGTTAGCACTAGGTTTTGGGTGAGGGTGAGGGTGAGGTTGAGGGTGAGGTTTAGGGTTAGGGTGAGGGTTAGGGTTAAGATTAGGTTTAGGGTGAGGGTTAGTGTTAGGATTAGGATGAGCATTAGGCTGAGGCTTAGGGTTAGGGTTAGTGTGAGGGTGAGAGTAAGGGTTAGGGTGAGGGTTATGGTGAGGTTGAGGGTTAGGATTAGAGTTAGGGTTAGGATTAGGGTGAGGGTGAGTTGAGGGTTAGTGTTAGGGTGAGGTTTAGTGTTGGGGTGAGGGTTAGGGTTGGGGTGAGGGTGAGGGTGAGGTTTAGGGTTAGGGTTAGGATTAGGTTTAGGCTGAGGTTGAGGGTGAGGTTGAGGGTTATAGTTAGGGTTAGGGTGAGGGTGATGGCTCGGGTGAAGGTGATCGTTAGGGTGAAGGTGAGGATGAAGGTTAGTGTGAGGTTTAGGGCGAGGCTGAGGGTTAGGTTTAGGGTGAGGGTTATTGTGAGGGTTAGGGTGAGGGTAAGGGTTAGGGTGATGGTAAGATTGAGTTTGAGGGATAGCATTATGTTGTGGGTAAGGTTTAGGGTGAGGGTTATGGTGAGGATTTATGTTAGAGTGGGGGTTAGGGTTAGGATTAGGTTGAGGGTTAGGGTTTAGGTGATGTTTAGTGTGAGAGTATGGTTTAGGGTGAGGGTGAGTGCTCGGGTGAGCATGAGGTTTAGGATGAGGGTGAGCGTTAGGGTTATAGTTAGGGTTAGGGAGAGGGGTAGGGTGAGCATTAGGGTTAGGATTAGGGTTAGGATTAGGGTTAGAGTGAGGATTAGTGTGAGATTTAGTGTGTGGGTAAGTGTTATGGTTAGGGTTAGTGTTAGGGCTAGGGTGAGGGTGAGTGTTAGTTTGTGGGTGAGGGTTTTGTTTAAGTTACGGTTAGGGATAGGGTGAGGATTAGGTTGAGGGTGAGGGTTAAGCTGAGGTTAGGTTTAGGGTGAGGGTTAGTGTTAGGGTGATATTTAGGGTGAGGGTGAGTGTTCCGTGAGGTTGAGGGTGAGGGTTAGTGTTAGCGTTAGGTTTAGGTTGAGGGTGATTGTGAGGGTTAGGATTAGGAATAGGGTTAGGGTTTGGGTGAGGGTAAGTGTGAGGGTGAAGCTTAGGGTTAGGGTTAGGGTTATGGTTATTTTGAAGGTTACGGTTAGTGTGAGGGTTATGATTAGGGTTAGGTTTAGGGTTACAGTAAGCGTAAGGGTTAGGGTGAAAGTTAGGGTGAAGGTGAGGGTTAGGGTTGGGTTAGGGTTAGGGTGAGGGTGATGTTTAGGCTGAGGGTGAGGGTTAGGGTGAGCGTGAGGGCTAGGGTTAGGGTTAGGGTTAAGCTTAGTGTGAGGATCAGGGTGAGGGTGAACGTTAGGGTCAGGTTTAGGGTTAGGGTTAGAGTGAGGGTTACGGTTATTGTGAGTGTTATGGTTAGGGTTAGGGTCAGGGTAAGGGTTAGGGTGAGGGTAAGGTTTAGGGTGAGGGTTAGGGTGAGTGTGAGGGTTTGGACTAGGGTATGTGTTAGGGTTGGGGTGAGGGTTAGTGTTTGGGTGATGTCTTGAGTGAGGGTGAGGGTTAGGGTGAGGATGAGGGTTTGGGTGAGGGTGAGGGCTCGGTTGACTGTGAGGGTTAGGGTGTGGGTGAGGATTAGGCTTAGGGTGAGGGTAAGCGTTAGGGGTAGGGTTAGGGTAGGTTTAGGGGTAGGGTAAGAGTTAGGGTGAGGGTAAAGGTAAGGGTGAGAGTCAGGGGAAGTGTGAGGGTTAGGGTTAGGGTGAGGGTTAGGATAAGGGTGTGGGTAAGTGTTAGGGTAAGGTTTATGGTGACGGTGCGGGTTAGCATCAAGGTTAGGTTTAGGGTTCGGGTTAGGGTGAGGGTTAAGTTTTGGGTAAGTGTTAGAGTGAGGTTTAGGGTGAGGGTTAGGGTTAGGGTGAGGGTAAGTGTTAGGGTTAGGGTTAGGGTGAGTCTTAGTGTTAGGGTTAGCATTAGGGTGAGGGTGAGGGTGAGAGTTAGGGTTAGGATTAGAGTTAGGGTGAGGGCAAGGCTTAGGGTGAGGGTTAGGGTGAGGTTGAGGGTTATGATTAGGGTGAGGGTGAGGGTAAGTGTTAGGGTGAGGACTACGGTTAGGGTTAGGATTAGGATGAGTGTTAGGGTTAGGGTGAGGGTGTAGGTAAGTGTTAGGGTGAGGGTTAGGGCGAGGTTGTGGGTTAGGTTTAGGGTATGGGTAAGGGTTAGGGTGAGGGTAAGGGTTAGATTGAGGGTTAGGTTGAGGGTGAGGGTTAGGGTTAGCATTAGGGTTAGGGTGAGGTTGAGGGTTAGGGTGTGGTTTAGTTTTAGTGTTTAGGTTTAGGTTTAGGGTTAGGCTTAGGATGAGTGTTAGGGTTAGGTTGAGGGTGAGGGTGAGGGTGAGGGCTAGGGTTAGTGTTAGTTTGAGGGTTAGTGTTAGGGTGAGTGTTAGGTTTAAGGTGAGAGTTAGGGTTAAAGTAAAGTTTAGGGTGAGGGTTAGCGTTAGGGATAGGGTTAGGGTGAGGATTAGTGTGATTGTTAGGTTTAGGTTGAGGGTTAGGTTTAGGGTGAGGGTTAGGGTTAGGGTGAGCGTTAGGGTGATGTTGAGGGTTAGGGTGAGTGTTAGGGTTAGGGTTAGGTTTAGGGTGAGAGTTAGGGTGAGGTGTCAGGATACGGTTAGTTTGAGGGTTAGGGATAGTGTGAAGGTTAGGGTTAGGGTTAGTGTGAGGATAATGTTTAGGGTTGGGGTTAGTTTTAGGGTGAGAGTTAGATTGAACATTAGGGTTAGGTTAGGTGATGTTTAGGGTGAGGTTGAGGGTTAGTGTGAGGGTGACAGTGAGGTTGAGGTTTAGGGTTAGGATTAGGGTTAGGGTGAGTTTTAGGGTTAGGATTAGGGTTAGAGTTATTGTTAGGGTTAGGGTTTGGGTTAGGATGAGGGTGAGGGTTATTGTTAGGGTTAGGGTAAGGGTGAGGGTGGGGTTGAGGGTTAGTGTTAGGATTAGGGTTATTGTTAGGGTAAGGCTGAGGGGGAATGGGAATTTGAATGTGAGTGTTAGGGTTAAGGTTAGGGTTAGGGTGAGGGCTTGGGTGAGGGTGAGGGTTAGGCTGAGGGTGACGGTGAGGGTTTCGGTTAGTTAAAGGTCAGGGTTATGGTGAGGATTAGGGTGAGGGTGAGGATTAAGCTTAGGTTAGGTTCAGGGTGAGGGTTCGGGTTAGGGTTAGGGTGAGGGTTAGGGTTAGGGTGATGTTTAGGGTGAAGGTGAAGGTGAAGGTTAGAGTGAGGGTGAGGGTTAGGGTTAGGGTTAGGTTTAATGTGAGGCTGAGGGTTAGGAATAGGAATAGGATTAGGGTTAGGGTTCAGCTGAGGGTGAGGATCAGGGTGTGGGTGAAGGTCAGGGTCAGGGGTACGTTTAGGGCTAGAGTGAGGGTTACGGTTATTTTGAGGGTTATGATAAGGGGTAGGGTGAGGGTAAGGGTTAGGGTGAGGGTAAGGGTTAGGGTGAGGGTTAGGGCGAGTGTGAGGGTTTGGAATAGGGTTTGGGTTAGGGTTAGGGTGAGGGTTAGGTTTTGGGTGATGTTTAGAGTGAGGGTGATGGTTAGGGTGAGGATGAGGGTTTGGTTGAGGGTGAGGGTTCGGTTGAAGGTGAGGGTTAGGGTGTGGGTGAAGATTAGGGTTAGGGTGAGGGTACGGTTGAGAGTGAGGGTGAGGGTTAGTGTTAGGTTTTGGGTTAGAGATAGTGTGAGTTTGAGAGTGAGGGTTAGGTTTAGGATTAGGGTGAGGGTTAGGGTTAGGTTGAGGATTAGGTATATTGTTAGGGTTAAGGTAAGGGTGAGGGTGGGTGTTATGGTTAGGTTTAGGGTTAGAGTTAGGGTGAGGGTGAGGGTGAGGGTTATGATTAGGTTAGGATTAGGGTTAGGCTGGAGGTGAAGGAGAGGGTGAGGGTGAGTGTTAGGTTTAGGGTGAGGTTTAGGTTTACGGTTAGGATTAGGGTGAGGGTAAGGATTAGGGCTATGGTTAGGATGAGGGTTAGGCTGAGGGTTAGGGTTAGGATTAGGGTGAGGTTTAGGGCTAGGTTTAGGGTTAGGATAAGGGTTAGACTGAGGGTTAGGGTTAGGGTTAGTGTGAGGGATAGGCTTAGGTTTAGGGTAAGAGTTAGAGTGAGGGTGAGGTTTAGGGTTAGGGTAAAATTTAGGTTTAGGGTTAGGGTTAGGGTGAGGTTAAGGGTGTGAGTAAGTGTTAGGGTGAGGTTTAGGGTGAGGATGAGGGTTAGCGTCAAGGTTAGGTTTAAGATGATGGTTAGGGTTTGGGTAAGTGTTAGGGTGAGGTTTAGGGTGAGGGTGAGGGTTAGGGTTAGGGTGAGGGTAAGTGTTAGGTTGCGGGTTAGTGTGAGTCTGGGCGTTAGGGTTAGCATTAGGGTGAAGGTGAGGGTTAGGGTTAGGATTAGAGTTAGGGTGAGAGTAAAGCTTAGTGTGAGGGTTAGGGTGAGGTTGAGGTTTAGTGTTAGGGTTAGTGGGAGGGGAAGTTTTAGTTTGAGGACTAGTTTTAGGGTTCAGATTAGGGTGAGTGTTAGGGTTATTGTGAGAGTGTGGGTGAGGGTTAAGTTCAGTATTAGGTTTAGGGTTAGTGTGAGGGTTAGTGATAGGGTTAGGGTTAGGGTGAGGGTCATAGTTAGGGTTAAGGTGAGGGTTAGTCTGAGAGGTAGGGTTAGGGTTAGGGTGAGGGTTAGGCTTAGTGTGAGGGTTAGGGTTAGGTTTAGGGTTAGGGTGAGGGTGAGTTTGAAGGTGAGGGTTTGGGTTAGGGTGAGGGTTAGTGTTAGGGGGAGGGCTAGGTTGGGGGTTAGGGTTTGGGTGAGGGTGAGGTTTTCGGTTAGGTAAGGTTTAGGGTTAGGGTTAGGGTGAGGATTAGGGTAAGGTTGTGGGTTAGGTTTAGGGTGAGGGTGAGGGTCAGGCTTAGTGTTAGGATGAGGGTTAGCTTTAGGCTTAGGGTGAGTGTGAGGGTTCGGGTTCGGGTGAGGGTGAGGGTTAGGGTGTGGGTTAAGTTTTGGTTTAGGGTGAGGCTTAGGGTGACGGTGAGTGTTAGGGTGAGGGTGAGGGTTAGGATTTGGTTTAGGGATAGGATCAGGGTTAGGTTTAGGGTAAGGGTTAGGGTTAGGTTGAGGGTTAGGTTTAGGGTTAGGGTGAGCGTTAGGGTTTGGTTTAGGTTTAGGGTAATGGTTAGGGTTAGGATTAGGGTGAGCCTGAGGGTTAGGTTGAGGGGTAGGTTTAGGGATAGGGTAAGGGTTAGGGTTAGGGTGAGGGTTAGGTTTAGGGTTAGGGTTAAGATGAGAGTGAGGGTGAGGATTAGGGTTAGGGCTAGGGTTAGGGTGAGGGATAGTGTGAGGGTTAGGTTTAGGTTTAGGGTAAGGGTTAGGTTTATGGTGAGGTTTAGTTTCAGGTTTAGGGTTAGGGTGAGGTTGATGCTGAGGGATAGGGTTCGAGTTAGTGTGAGGATAAGGGTTAGGGTGAGGATTAGGGTGAGGGTGAGTTTTAGGTTTAGCATAAGGTTTAGGGTGAGGGTTAGGGTTAGGGTTAGGGTTAGGGTAAAGGTTAAGGTTAGGGTAAGGGTTAGGGTTAGGCTTATGGTTATGGTTAGTGTTAGGGTTAGGGTGAGGGTTAGGCTTAGGGTTAGGTTTAGGGTGAGGGTTAGGCTGAGGGGTAGGGTTAGGGATAGAGTGAATCTTAGGTTTAGTGTGAGGATTAGGGTTAGGGTGAGGTTTAGGTTGAGGGTGAGGTTGAGGGTGAGGGCTATTGTTAGGGTTAGTTTGAGCGTTAGTGTTAGGGTGAGCGTTAGGTTTAAGGTGAGTGTTAGGGTTAAAGTAAGGTTTAGGGTGCGGGTTAGCGTTAGGGTTAGCGTTAGGGTGAGGGTCAGGGAGAGGGTTATGTTTAGGTTGAGGGTTAGGTTTAGGGTGAGTGTTAGGGTTAAGGTGAATATTAGGATGATAGTGAGGCTTAGGTTTAGGGTGAGAGTAAGTATTAGGGTTAGGGTTAGGATGACGCTTAGGCTGAGGCTTAGGGTTAGGGTTAGGGTGAGGTTTAGGGGTAAGATAAGGGTTGGGCTGAGGGTTAGGGTTAGGGTTAGTGTGAGGGTTAGGTTTAGAGTTAGGGTAAGTGTTAGGGTGAGGGTAAATGTTAGGGTGAGAGTTAGGGTGAAGGTGAGGTTTAGGTTTAGGGTGAGGGTTAGGGTCAATTTCAGGTTTAGGGTTAGGGTTAGCGTGAGTGTAAAGTTGTTGGTAAGTGTTAGGGTGAAGTTTAACATGAGGGTGAGGGTTAGTGTCAAGGTTGGGTTTAGGGTTAGGGTTAGGGTGAGGGTTAGGGTTTGGGAAAGTTTTATGGTGAGGTTTAGGTGAGGGTGAGGGTTAGGGTTAGGGTGAGTGTAAGTGTTAGTGTGAGGGTTAGGGTGAGTCTGAGGCTTATGGTTAGCATTAGGGTGAGGGTGAGGGTGAGGGTTAGGGTTAGGATTAGAGTTTGGGTGAGGGTATAGCTTAGGGTGAGGGTTAGGGTGAGGCTGAGGGTGAGGGTAAGTGTTAGGTTGAGGACTACGGAAAGGGTTTGGATTAGGGTGAGTGTTAGGGTTATGGTGAGGGTAAGGGTTAGGTTCAGTATTAGGTTTAGGGTTAGTGTGAGTGTTAGTGATAGGGTTACAGTTAGGGTGAGGGTTAGTCTGAGAGGTAGGGTTAGATTTAGCATTAGGGTTAGGGTTAGGTTTAGGTTTAGGGTGAGGGTGAGTGTGAGGGTGAGGGTTAGGGTTAGGGTGAGGGTTAGTGTTGGGGGGGCTAGGTTGAGGGTTAGGGTTTGGGTGAGGGTGAGGTTTTCGGTTAGGTAAGGTTTAGGGTTAGGTTTAGGGTGAGGTTTTTGGTTAGGGTTAGGGTGAGGGTGAAGGTGAGGGTTAGTGTTAGGATGAGGGTTAGGTTTAGGGTTAGGGTGAGGGTGAGGGTGAGGGTGAGGGTGAGGGTTAGGGTGTGGGTTAAAGTTCGGTTTTGGGTGAGGGTTAAGGTGACGGTGATGCTTAGTGTGAGGGTGAGGATTAGGATAAGATTTAGGTTGAGGGTTAGTGTTAGGGTGAGGGTTAGGGCGAGGAGTAGGGTTAAGGTTAGGAAGAGGGTTAGGGTTTGTCTGAAGGTAAGGGTTAGGGTTAGAGTTAGGTTTAGTATGAGAATAAAGGTTAGGGTGAGGGTTAGGGTGAGAGTTAGGCTTAGTGTGAGGGTTAGGGTTAGGGTTAGGGTTAGGGTTAGGTTTAGGGTAAGTGTTAGAGTTAGGGTGAGGGTTAGGTTTAGGGTTAGCGTTAAGGTTAAAGTTAGGGTTAGGTTTAGGGTGAGGGTCAGGGTTAGGGTTTGGGTGAGTGTGAGGTTTAGGTTGAGGGGTAGGGTTAGGGTTAGGGTAAGGGACAGGGTTAGGGTAATGGTTATGTTTAGGGTCAGGTTTAGGGTGAGGGTGAGGGTTAGGGTTAGGTTTACGATTAGGGTGAGGGTTAAGGTTAGGTTCAGGCTTAGAGTCAGGGTTAGGGTTAGAGTGAGGGTTATGTTTATGGTTAGGTTTAGAGTGAGGGTGAGGCCGAGGTTTAGGGTTAGGGTTACTTTGAGGATAAGGATTAGGGTGAGGTTTAGGGTGAGGTTGAGGGTTAGGGTTAGCATTAGGGTTAGGGTGATTTTTAGGGTGATGGTGAGGGTTAGGGTGAGGGTGAGATTGAGCATGAGGGTTAGGGTGAGTGTGAGTGTGACGGTTAGGGTTAGGTTTAGGGTGAGGATAAGGGTTAGGGTTAGGATTAGGGTTAGTGTAAGGGTTACGCTGAGGTTGAGGGTGAGGGTTAGGGTGAGGGCTATGGTGAGAATGAGGGTTAGTGAGAGGATGAGAGTGAGGTTGATTTTTTCGATTAGGTAAGATTTAGGGTTATGGTTAGCATGAGGATTAGGGTGGGGTATGAGGTTTAGGCTGAGGGTTAGGGTTAGGGTGAGGGTTAGGGTGAGGCTGAGGTTTAGTGTGAGGGTTAGAATTACAGTGAGGGTTAGGGTTAGGGTTAGGTTGAGGATGAGGTTTAGGTATAGGTTAAGGGTTCGGTTACGCTGAGGGTTAGGGTTAGGGCAAATGTTAGGGTGAGGATGAGCATTAGGTTTAAGGTTAGGGTGAGGTTTAGGGTTAGGCTTAGGGTTTGTGTAAGAGTTAGAGTTAGGTTAAAGGTTAGGGTTAGGTTTAGGATTAGGGTTAGGGTTAGGGTTAGGGTGAGGGTTAGTGTTAGGGTTAAGGTTGGGGTTAGGTTGAGGGTACGTGTTAGGGTGAGGGTTAATGGTAGGGTGAGGGTTATTGTTAGGTTGAGGGTTAGGATTACAGTTATTGTTAGGGTGAGAGTTTGGTTTAGGGTTACGGTTAGGGTAGGGGTTAGGGTTAGCGTGAGGGTTAGGTTTAGAGTGATGTTTAGGATGACGGTGAGCATTAGGGTGAGGGTGAGGGTGAAGGTGAGGGTTAGGGTGAAGGTTAGGGTTAGGGTTAGGGTTAGGGTTAGGATTAGGGTTAGTGTTAGGGTTAGGGTAAGGTTTAGGCTGAGGGTGAGGGAGAGGATGAGATTGCGGGTGAGGGTTTCGGTTAGGTAAGGGTTAGGTTTAGGTTTAGGGTGAGGATTATGTTGCGGGGCAGGGTTAGCTTGTGGGTGAGGTTGAGTTTTAGGTTGAGGGTAAGTGTTAGGGTGATGTTTAGGGTGAGGGTGAGTTTTAGGGTGAGAGTTAGGGTTCAGGGAAGGGGAAGGGTTAGGGTGTAGGTGAGGGTTCGGGTTCGGGGGCAAATTAGGGTTAGGGTTAGAGTTCAGGTTAGGGTTCAGTTTAGGGTTAGGGTGATTGTTAGTGTGAGAGGTAGCGTTAGGGTTAGGATGAGGGTTAGTCTTAGTGTGAGGGTTACGGTTAGGGTGATTGTTAGGGTTAGTGTGAGGATAAGAGTTAAGGTGAGGGTTAGGGTGAGACTGAGGGTTAGGGTTAGCCTTAGGGTTAGGGTAAAGGTTAGGGTGGGGGTTAGGGTGAGGGTTAGTGTTAGGGTTAGGGTTGGGTGAGGGTTTGGGTGAGTGTAAGGGTTAGGGTGAGGGTTAGGTTGAGGTTGAGGGATAGGGTTATGGTGAGGGTAAGGTTTAGGGTGACGGTTAGGGTGAGGTTGATATTTAGGGTTAGCATTAATGTTAGGAAGAGGGTGAGGGTTAGGGTGATGGTAAGGGTTAGACTGAGTGGTAGGATTAGGGTTAGGATTAGAGTTAGGGTTAGGGTGAGTGTTAGTGTTACAGATAGGGTGAGGGTGAGGGTTAGGGTAAGGGTTAGGTTCAGGGTTAGAGTTAGGGTGAGGGTTAGGGTTAACATTAGGGTTAGGGTTAGGTTTAGGTTGAATGTTAGGGTAAGGTTTAGGGTGAGGTTGAGGGTTAGGGTTAGCATTAGGGTTAGTGTTATGCTTATGGTGCAGGTTAGGATTAGGTTTAGAGTGAGGGTGAGGGTCAGGTTTACGGATAGGATTAGGTTTAGGGTTAGGGCTAGAGTTTGGTTTAGGGTTAGGGTGAGGGTGAGGTATAGAGTGAGTGTTAGTGTTAGGGTGAGGGTTAGGTATATGGTTAGGGTGAGTTTCATTGTTAGGTTTAGAGTTAGGGTGAGGGTGAGTGTTAGGATTAGGGTTAGGGTTAAGGTTAAGGATAGGGTGAGGATTAGGGTTAGGGTTAGGTTTAGGGTGAGTGTTAGGCTGAGGGGTAGGTTTAGGGATAATGTGACTGTTAGGTTTAGTTTGAGGATTAGGGTTAGGGTGAAATTTAAGTTTAGTGTGAGGTTTTGGTTTAGGGTTACGGTTAGGATGAGTTAGGGTTAGGTTGAGGGTGAGTGTGAAGTTGAGGGCTAGGGTTAGGGTTAGTGTGAGGGTTATTGTTAGGGTAAGCATTAGGTTTAGGGTGAGGGTTAGGGTTAAAGTAAGGGTTAGGGTCAGGGTTAGCGTTAGGGTTAGGGTTAGGGCGAGGGTCAGGGTGAGGGTTATGTTTAGGTTGAGTGTTAGGTTTAGGGGAAGGGGGAGGGTTAGTGTAAGCGTTAGGGTGATGGTGAGGGTTAGGGTGAGGGTGAGGGTGAGGTTTAGAGTTAGGGTTAGGGTGAGAGTTAGGGTGAGGTGTCGGGATACGGTTAGCTTGAGGGATAGGGTTAGTTTGAAGGTTAGGGTTAGGGTTTGGTTTAGTGTGAGGATAATGTTTAGGGTGAGGGTTAGTTTGTGGGTGAGAGTTAGGGTGAGCGTTAGGGTTAGGTTCATTGTGAATGTTAGGGTTAATGTGATATTTAGGGTGAGGTTGAGGGTGAGTGTGAGGGTCAGTGTGAGGTTGAGAGTTAGGGTTAGGATTAGGGTTAGGATGAGTTTTAGGGTTAGGGTTAGGGTTAGAGTTATTGTTAGGGTTAGGGTTAGGGTTAGGATGAGGGTGAGGGTTATTGTTAGGGTTAGGGTTAGGGTTATGGTGAGGTTGGGGTTGAGCGTTAGTGTTGCGATTAGGGTTATGGTTAGGGTAAGGCTGAGGGTGTAGGGGAGTTTGAGGGTGAGAGTTATGGTTAAGGTTAGGGTTAGGGTGAGGTCTTCGGTGAGGGTAAGGGTTTCGGTTCGGTAAAGGTTAGGGTTAGGTTGAGGATTATGCTGAGTTTAGGTTCAGGGTGAAGGTTCGGGTTAGGGTTAGGGTGAGGGTTAGGGTTAGGGTGATGTTTAGGGTGAGGGTTAGGGTTAGGGTGAGGGTGAGGGTGAGGATTAGGGTTAGGGTTAGGTTTAGTGTTTAGGGTTAGGGTTAGGTTTAGGGTTAGGGTTAAGCTGAGTGTGATGATCAGGGTGTGGATGAAGGTTAGGGTGAGGGTTAGGGTTAGGGTTAGAGTGAGGGTTACGGTTATTGTGAGGGTTATGGTTAGGGTTAGGGTGAGGTAAGGGTTAGGGTGAGTGTACAGGTGAGGGTGAGGTTTTGGATTAGGGTGTGGGTTAGGGTCAGGTTGAGCGTTAGTGTTTGGGTGACATTTAGTGTCTGTGTGAGGGTTAGGGTGAGGATGATTGTTTGGGTGAGGGTGAGGGTTTGGTTGAGGGTGAGGGTTAGGTTATGGGTGAGGATTAGGTTAGGGTGAAGATTAGCGTTAGGGATAGGGTTAGGGTTAGGTTGAGGGTTAGTTAGGGTTAGCATTAGGGTTAGGGTGAGGGGTAGGGAGAGGGGTGGGCTTAGGGTAAGGGTGAGGGTGAGTGTTAGGGTTAGGTTTAGGGTTAGAGTTAGGGTGAGGGTGAGGGTGAGTGTTAGGTTTAATATTAGGACAAGCGTTAGTGTTAGGTTGAGGGTTAGTGATAGTGTTAGGATTAGGGTAAGGGTGAGGGTGTGTGTTACGGTTAGGTTTAGGGTTAGAGTTAGGTTGATGGTGAGGGTGAGACTTATGATTAGGTTAGGATTAGGGTTAGGCTGAGGGTGATGGGGAGGGTGAGGGTGAGGGTTAGGGTTAGGGTGAGGTTTAGGTTTACAGTTAGGTTTAGGATGAGGGTTAGGATTAGGGTTAGGATTAGGATGAGTGTTAGGCTGAGGGTTAGGTTTAGGGTTAAGGTGAGGTTTAGGGCTAGGTTTAGTGTTAGGATAAGTGTTAGGCTGAGGGTTAGGGTTAGGGTTAGTGTGAGGGTTAGGTTTAGGGTTAGGGTAAGAGTTAGGGAGAGGGTAAACGTTAGGGTGAGAGTTAGGGTGAGGGTTAGGGTCAAGTTTAGGTTTAGGGTTAGGTTTAGGGTGAGGGTAAGGGTGTGGGTAAGTGTTAGGGTGAGGTTTAGGGTGAGGGTGAGGGTTAGCGTCAAGATTAGGTTTAAGGTTAAGGTTAGGGTGAGTGTTAGGGTTTGGGTAAGTGTTAGGGTGAGGTTTAGGTTGAGAGTAAGGGTTAGGGTTAGGGTGAGGGTAAGTGTTAGGGTGAGGGTTAGGGTGAGTCTGCTGGTTAGGGTTAGCATTAGGGTGAGGGTGAGGGTTAGGGTTAGGATTAGAGTTATGGTAAGGGTAAGGCTTAGGGTGAGTGTTAGGGTGAGGTTGAGGGTTAGGTTTAGGGTGAGTTTGAGGGTAAGTGTTAGCGTGAGGACTACGGTTAGGGTTAGGAGTAGGGTGAGTGTTAGTGTTATGGTGAGGGTGAGGGTGAGGGTTAGGTTCAGTATTAGGGTTAGGGTTAGTGTGAGGGTTAGTGATATGCTTAGGCTTAGGGTGAGGTTTAGAGGTAGGGTTAAGGTGAGGGTTAGTCTGAGAGGTAGGGTTAGGGTTAGTGTAAGGGTTAGGCTCAGTGTGAGGGTTAGGGTTAAGGTGAGAGGGTTAGGTTTAGGGTTAGGGTGAGAGTGAGTGTGAGGGTTAGGGTTAGGGTGAGCATTAGTGTTAGAGGGAGGGCTAGGTAGAGGGTTAGGGTTAGGGTGAGGGTTACTGTTAGGTTTAGGCTTAGTATATGGGTTAGGCTGAGGGTAAGCCTTAGGGTTAGTTTGAGTGTTAGGTTTAGGGTTAGGGTTTGGCTTTTGTTGAGGGTAAAGGTTAGGGTCAGGGTTAGGGAAAGGGTGAGGATTAGATTTATGGTGAGGGTTCGGGTTATGGTTAGGATTAGGGTTATTTTTAGGGTTAGCGTGTGGGTAAGCAGAAGGTTAGGTTTATTTATAGGGTTAGGGTGATGGTTAGGGTGTCAGTAAGTGTTAGAGTGAGGGTTAGGGTGAGGTTAGTGTTAGGGGGAGGGGGAGGGTTAGTGTTAGCATTAGGGTTAGGGTGAGGGTGAGGGTTAGGTTGAGGATTAGGGTTGAGTTTAGGGATAGGGTGTGGATTAGGGTTAGGGTTATATATAGGGTGAGGGTTAGGGTTAGGATTATGGTGAGGGTAAGGGTTAGGTTGAGGTTTAGGGTGAGCGTGAGGTTTAGGGTTAGCATTAGGTTTAGGTTTAAGGTTAGGATGAGGGTTAGGTTTAGGGTGAGGCTGGGTGTTAGAGTTAGAGTGAGGGTGAGGGTGAGGGTGAAGGTTAGGATTAGGGTTAGGGTTAGGGATAGGATCAGGTTGAGGATGAGGATTAGGGTGTTTTTGAGGGTTAGGGTTAGGGTGAGGGTGAGGGTTAGGGTTATGGTTAGGATGAGTGTTAGGGAAAGGGGTAGGGTTAGGGTTACGCTGAATGTTAGGATTAGGGTGAGGGTTAGGGGCAAGGTAAGGGTTAGGGTTAGGGTGAGGTTAAGGATTAGTGTGAGGGTGAGGGTTAGGGTTAGGGTTAGGGTGAGGGTTATGTTGAGGGTGAGGGTGAGGGTGAGGGTGAGGGTGAGGGTGATGGTGAGGGTTAGGGTGTTGTTTAGTGTTCAGTTTAGGGTGAGGGTTAGGGTGACGGTGAGCGTTAGGGTGAGGGTGAGGGTTAGGATACAGGTTAGGGTGAGGGTTAGAGTGAGGGGTAGGGTTAAGTTTAGGGAGAGAGTTAGGGTTTGTGTGAGGGTTAGGGTTAGGGTTAGAGTTAGGGTGACTATGAGGATAAAGTTTAGGATGAGGGTTAGTGTGAGGGTTAGGGTTCAGATTAACGTTTGGGTTAGGGTTAGGGTTATGTTTAGGGTAAGTGTTAGGGTTACGGTGAGGGTTAGTTTTAGGGTTAGCATTAGGGTTAGAGTTAGGTTTAGGGTGAGGGTCAGGGTTAGGTTTTGGGTGAGGGTGATGTTTAGGTTGAGGGGTAGGTTTAGGGTTACGGTAAGTGTTAGGGTTAGGGTGAGGGTTATATTTAAGCTTAGGTTTATGATGAGGGTGAGGATGATGGTTAGTGTTAGGGTTACGGTTAGGGTGAGGATTAGGGTTAGGTTTGGGTTAGGGTAAGGGTTAGGGTTAGAGTAAGGTTTAGGTTTAGGGTTAGGGTTAGGGTGAGGGTGAGGCTGAGGGTGAGGTTTAGGGTTAGTGTGAGGATAAGGTTTACGGTGAGGTTTAGGTTGAGGTGGAGGGTAAGAATTAGCATTAGGGTTAGGGTGAGAGTTAGGGTTATGGTTAGGGTAAGGGTTAAGTTTTGGGTGAGGGTTAGGGTTAGGGTGATTTTTAGGGTGACGTTGAGGGTTAGGGTGAGGGTGAGGCTGAGCGTGAGGGTTAGGGTGAGGGTGGGTTTGAGTGTGAGTTTGACGGTTAGGGTTAGGTTTAGGGTGAGGATAAGAATTAGGGTTAGGTTTAGGGTTAGTGTTAGGGTGAGGGTGAGGGTGATGGTTAGGGTTAGACTTAGTTTTATTGTTAATGTTATGTTTAGGGTGAGAGTGAGGGTGAGGGTTAACATGTGGGTTAGGGTTAGGGTTATGGTTAGAGTGAGGGTGAGGGTGAGGGTTAGGGTTAGGATTAGTGTTAGGGATAGGTTTAGGATGAGGGTTAGACTGAGTGTTAGAGTTAGGGTTAGTGTGAGGCTTAGGGTTAGGTTTACAGTTAGGTTGAGGGCAAGGATTAGGGTAAGGTTTAGGGTGGGTTTGAGGGTTAGGGTTAGGGTGAGGTTTATGGTGAGGGTTTGGGTGAGGGTTAGAGTTAGGGTGAGAGTTAGGGTTAGCGTTAGTGTTAAGATGAGAGTTAGGTTGAGAGTTACGGTTAGGGTGAGTGTGAGGGTTAGGGTTAGGGTTAGGGTGGTGTTTAGGGTTAGGGTGTAGGTTAGGGATAGGTTTATGGTTAGGGTGATGGTTAGGGTTAGAATTAGTGTAAGTGTGAGGGTGAGTGTTAGGTTTAGGATTAGGGTTAGGCTTAGTGTTAGGCTGAGGTTGAGGGTGAGGGTGAGGGTGGGGGTTAGGGTTTGGGTAATGTTTATGTTTAGGTTTAAGTTGAGGGTTATGTTTAGGGTTAGGATGAGGGATACGGTGAGGATTATGGTTATGGTTCAGGTGAGGGTTAGAATTAGTGTGAGGGTTAGGGTTAGGGTGAGGGTAAGTGTTAGGGTGAGGGTTAGGGTGAGGGTGAGCGATAGGGTGATTGTTAAGGTTAGGTTGAGCGTATGGATGAGGGCTAGGGTGAGGGTGAGGATTAGGGTTTGGGTTAGGGTTAGGGTAAGTGTTATTGTGAGGGGTAGGGTTAGGGTAATGGTTAGGGTGAAGGTTAGGATGAGAGTGAGGGTTAGGGTTAGTGTGAGTGTGAGGGTGAAGGTTATGGTGAGGGTTCGTGTTAGAGTTAGGTTTAGGGTTGGGGTGAGGGTGAGGGTTATGTTTAGGGTTAGGGTGCGGGTTAGGGTTAGGGTGATTTTCAGGGTGAGGTGAGTGTTAGGGTGACTGTGAGGGTTCGGGTTTGGGTTCAGATTAGGGTGTGGATGAGGGTTAGGGTGAGGGTGAGGGTTAGGGTTAGGTTTACGGTGTGGGTTAGGGTTAGGGTTAGGATTAGGGTGAGGTTTAGGGTGAGGGGTAGGTTCAGGGTTAGGGTGAGGTTTAGGGTTAGGTTTAGGGTAAGTGTGAGGATAATGGTTAGGGTGAGGGATAGGGTCATTGTTAGGGTTAGGGTGAGAATGAGGGTGAGGGTTATGGTTAGGGTAAGGGTTAGGGTGAGGGTTAGGGTTAGGGTAAGGCTTAGGGTTAGGGTTAGGGTAAGGGTGCGTGTGAGGGTGATGGTTACTGTTAGGTTATGGTGAAGGTGAGGGTTCGGTTTAGGATTAGGGTTAGGGTTAGGTTTATGGTGAGGGTGAGGGTTAGGATTAGGATTAGGTTTAGGGTTAGTCTTTAGGTGAGGTGAGGGTGAGGGTGAGGGTTAGGGAGAGGATTAGGGTTAGGTTTATGGTTAGGGTGAGAGTGAAGGTTAGGTTGAGGTGAGGGTTCAGGTTTGAGAGAGGGTTAGGGTGACGGTGACGGTTAGGGTGAGGGTGAGGTTTAGGTTTAGTGTTAGCTTTAGGGTGATGGTTAGGATCAGGTTTAGGATTAGGGGGAGGGTTAAGATGAGGGTTAGGGTTAGGGTTAGGGTGAGGGTGAGGGTTAAGTTTATGGTTAGGTTTAGGGTAAGTGTTAGGATTAGGGTAAGGGTGAGGGCTAGGGTGAAAGTGAGGGTTAGGGTTAGGGTTAGCATGAGGGTTAGGGTTAGGCTGAGGTTTAGGGTGAGAGGTAGGGTTAGGGTTAGTGTGAGGGTGAGGGTTAGGTTTAGTGTGAGTGTCATGGTTAGTGTTAGGGTTATGGTAAGTTTAAGGGTTAGGGTGAGGTTTATGGTAAGAGTGAGGTTTACGGTTAGCATGAGTTTGAGGGGGAGGCTTAGGTTTAGGGTTAGTGTTTGGGTGAGGGTGTGAGTTAGGTTTAGGGTTAGGGTGAGAGTTAGGGTTAGGGTGATGTTTAGGGTGAGGGTGAGGGTTAGGATGAGGGTGAGGTTTCGTGTGAGGGTGAAGGTAAGTGTGAGGGTGAGGTTTAGGGTAGGGTTAGGGTTAGGGTTAGGTTTAGGGGGAGGTTTAGGGTGAGGGTTAGGGTTATCATTAGGGTTAGGGTGAGGGGGAGTTTGAGGGTTATGGTGAGGGTTAGGGTTAGGCTGAGGGTTAGGTTTGGGTTTAGGGTAAGGGTGAGGGTGAGAGTGAGGGTGAGGTTTAGCGTGTGGGTGAGGGTTAGGTTTAGGGTGAGGGTTAGGGTGACGGTGAGGGTTAGGTGTGGGTGAGGTTTAGGTTTAGTGTTAGAGTTAGTTTGACAGTTAGGGTCAGGGTTAATATTAAGGTGAGGGTTAAGTTGAGGGTTAGGGTTAGGGTTAGGTTTAGGGTTAGTGTGAGGATTAGTTTTAGTGTGAGTGTAAGCATTAGTGTGAAGGTTAGACTGAGGGTGAGGGTTAGGTTTAGTGTTAGGGTTAGGGTGAGCATTTGGGTGACTGTTAGGTTCATGGTTATGGTTAGGGTGAGGGTTAGGGTGAGGGCAAGTGTTAGGGTCAGGTTTAGATTGAGGGTGCCGGATAGAGTTATGGTGAGGTGAGTGTGAGGGTGAGGGTGAGGGTTAGGGTTAGGGTTAGGGTTAGTTTGAGGGTGAGGTACAGGGTGAGGGTTAGGACAAGGATTAGGCTGAATTTGAGGGTGAGGTTTAGGGTGAGGTTTAGGGTTAGGGTGAGGGTTAGGGTGAGTGGGAGTCAGAGGGTGAGCGTTAGGTTTAGGGTTAGTGTAAGGGTTAGGTTGAGGGTTAGGATTAGGTTAGGACTAGGTTTAGGCTGAGGGTGAGGTTGAGGTTGAGGTTGAGGGTTAGGATTAGGGTGAGGTTTAGGGTTAGGGTTAGGGTTAGGGTTTGTTTAGGGTGAAGGTTAGTTTTAGGTTTAGGGTTAGGATAAGGTTTAGGCTGACGGTTAGGGTTAGGGTTAGTGTGAGGGTTATGTTTAGCGTTAGGGTAAGGGTGTGGGCTAGTGTGAGGATGAAGGTTAGGTTGAGGGTTTAGTTTAGGTAAGGGTAAAGGTTATGTTAGGGTGAGGATTAGCGTGAGGTTGAGGGTTAACGTGAGGGTTAGGGTTAGGGTGAGCGTTAGGGTTATGATTATGGTTAGGTTTAGTGTTAGGGTGCTGTTTAGGGTGAGGGTGAGTGTGAAGGTTCGGGTGAGAGGGAGGGTTAGGGTTAGGGTTAGAGTTAGGGTGAGCGTGAGGGTTAGGGTGAGGGGTAGGTTTAGGGTTAAGGTGAGGATGAGGGTTAGGTTTAGTGTTTGAGTTAGGGTTAGGGTGAGGGTCAGGGTGAGGGTTAGTGTGAGGATTATGGTTAGGGTGAGCATGCGCGTGAGATTGAGGGTGATGGTTAGGGTTAGGTTTAGGGTGAGGGTGAGCATTAGGGTGAGAGTGAGGGTTCAGTTGAGGGTGAGGGGTAGGGGGAGGGTTATGGTTTGGGTTCGGGTTAGAGTTAGGGTGAGTGTGAGGGTGAGGGTGAGGATTAGGGTTAGGTTGAGGGTTATGGTTAATGTCAGGGTTAGGGTTAAGTTGAGGGATAGGGTTAGGGTTAGGTTTAGGATGAGGGTTAGGCTGTGGGGTAGGGTTAGGGTTAGGGTGTGGGTTAGGTTTAGTGTGAATTTTAGGGTTAAGGTTAGGGTCAGGGTTAGGATTAGGGTGTAGGTAAGGGTTAGCTTGAGGGTTACATTGAGGGTGAGGTTTAGGGTTAGGGATAGGGTTAGGGTGAGGTTAAGGTGAGAGCTAGGGTGAGGGTGAGGGTTAGGGTTAGGGTTAGGGATAGGGCTAGGATTAGGTTTAGGGTTAGGGTTAGGGTTAGGGTGAGTCTTAGGCTGAGGGGTAGGGTTAGGTATAGGGTTAGGGTTAGGCTTAGTGTGAGGGTTAGGGTTTGGTGTAGGGTTAGGGTGAGGGCTAGGGTGAGTGTGAGGGTGAGGGTTAGGTTTAGGGATAGGGTGAGGATTAGGGTTAGGTTTACGGTTAGGCTGAGGTTTAGGGTGATGGGTAGGGATACAGTTAGTGTGAGGGATAGGTTTAGTGGGAGGTTTAGGGTTAGATTTAGGGTTAGTGTTAGGGTGAGGGTTCGGGTGAGGGTTCGGGTTAAGGTGTGGTTGAGGATTAGGGTTATTGTGAGGACTAGTTTTAGAGTTAGGGTTACTGTTAGGGTTAGGGTTAGGCTGAGGGTAAGGGTTAGAGTTAGGGTGATTGTGAAGGTAAGGTTTAGGGTTAGTGTTACGGTTAGGGTGAGGGTTCGGGTTAGTGTGAGAGTTAGGGTTAGGGTTAGGTGAAGTTGATGTAAGGGTTAGGCTTAGGGTTAGGGTGAGGGTGAGGGTTAGGATTAGAATTAGGGTTAGGATTAGGGTTAGGGTGAGGTTGAGGTTTAATGTTAGGGTGAGGGTTAGGGTTATTGTTAGGGTTAGGGTGCGAGTGAGGGTGCGGGTGAGGGTGAGGTTTAGGGTTAGGGTAGGGTTAGGTTTAGGCTGAGGGTGAGGTTGATGGATAGTGTTCGGGTAAGGGTGAGGGCTAAGGTGAGGGTGAGGGTTAATGTGAGGGTGAGGGTGAGGGTTTCGTTTATGTCAGGTTTCGGGTTAAGGTGAGGATTAGGGTGAGGGTGTGGGTTTCGTTTACATCAGGTTAGGGTTAAGCTGAAGTTAGGGTTACACTGAGGGTTAGGGTTAGGGTTAAGGTGTGGGTTAAGGTTAGGGTGATGTTTAGGGTGAGGGTCAGGGTTAGGGTGAGAGTTAGGGTGAGGTTTAGGGTTAGTGTTAGGATTAGGGTTTGGGTGAGTGTGAGGTTTAGGGTTAGAGTTAGGGTTATGGGGAGGGTTAAATTGAGCGTCAGTGTTAGGGTAGTGTTAGGGTTAGGGTTAGGATGAGGGTTAGGTTGAGGTTTAGGGTTAGGGTTAGGTTTAGGGTTAGGATGAGCGTTAGGCTGAGGGTTAGGTTTAAGGTTAGTGTGAGGTTTAGGTTTAGGTTAGGGTTAGGGTTAGGGTTTGGTTAGGGTGAAGGTTAGTTTTAGGTTTAGGGTTAGCATTAGGTTTAGGCTGAGCGTTAGGGTACGGGTTAGTGTGAGGGATAGGTTTAGGGTTAGGTTTAGGGTGTGGACTATGGTGAGGGTGTGGGTGAGGGTTAGGGTTAGTGTTAGGGTTAGGGTTAGGTTCAGGGGTAGGTTAAGGGTTAGGATTAGGTTAAGGACTAGGGGTTAGGCTGAGGGTGAGGGTGAGGTTGAGGGTGAGGGTTAGGGTTAGAGTGAGGGTTAGATTAAGGGTGAGAAAGAGGGGGAGATTTTGGTTTAGGGTTAGAGTTAGGTTGAGGGTAAGGGTTAGGATTAGGGTTAGCACTAAGTTTAGGCGGAGTGTGAGGGTGAGGCTGAGGGTGAGGTTTAGGTTTAGGGTGAGGGTTAGGGTTAGGGTTAGTTTTAGGGTGAGGGTTAGGGTTAGGGTTAGGGTTAGGGTTTGGTTAGGGTGAAGGTTAATTTTAGGTTTAGGCTTAGATTAAGGTTTAGTCTGAGGGTTAGGGTTAGGGTTAGTGTGAGGGTTAGGTTTAGCGTTAGAGTTAGGGTGTGGGCTAGGCTGACGGTGAGGGTTAGGGTGAGGATGAGGGTGAAGGATTAGTTTAGGTAAGTGTTAAGGTTAGGTTAGGGTGAGGATTATGGTGAGGTTGAGGGTTAAGGTGAGGGTTAGGGTTAGGGTGTGGGGTAGGGTTACTGTGAGGGTTAGGATTAGGGTTAGGGTGAGGGTGAGGGTAAGGGTTAGTGTGAGGGTTAGGGTGAGGGTGCGGTTTAGGGTTAGAGTTATGGTTAGGATTAGGGTGAGGGTGAGGATTAGGATAAGTGTTAGGGTGAGGGTTAGGGTTGGGGTGCAGTTTAGGGTTAGGGTTTGTGTTAGGGTGAGTGTGAGGGTTAGGGTTAGGTTTAGTGTTAGGAATAGGCTGAGGGTGAGGGTTAGGGTGACGTTGAGCGTTAGGGTTATGGTTAGAGTGATGGTGAGGGATAGGGTGAGGGCGATGGTTATTGTGAGGGTGAGGGTGAGGTTTTCGTTTACATCAAGGATAGGGTTAATCTGAGGTTAGTTTTAGGGTGAGGGTTAGGTTTAGAGGTAAGGTGAGGTTTAGTGTTAGGTGATGTTTAGGGTGAGGGTGAGGGTTAGGGTGAGGGTGAGGATTACGGTATGGGCAAGGGTGAGGGTTAAGATTGGGAATACGGTTAGGGTTAGGGTTAGACTGGAGTTGATGGTGAGGGTGAGGGTGAGGGTTTGGTTTAGGTTAGGTTTAGGGTTAGGGTGAGGGTTACGGTTTCTGTGAGTGTTATGGTTAGGGTTAAGGTTAGGGTTAGGGTGAGGGGAAGGGTTCGAGTGAAGTTTAGGGTGAGGGTGAGGTTTAGGGTTAGGGTTAGATTTAGGGTGAGGGCTTGTGGGAGGGTGAGGGTTAGTGTGAAGGTAAGGGTGAGGGGTTCTTTTAGCCAGGGTTTAGTGTTATGGTGAAGATTAGGGTGAGGGTGAGGGTTAGGTTGAGGGTTAGGTTTAGGGTGAGGGTCAGGGCAAGGGTTAGAGTGAGGGTTATGGTTTGGATGATGTTTAGCATGAGGGTGAGGGTTATGGTGAGGATGAATTTTCGGGTGAGGGTCAGGGTTCAAGTGAGGGTAAGAGTTAGGGTGTGGTTGAGGATTAGTGTTAGGTTGAGTATTAGCATTAGATTTAGGGTTAGTGTGAGGGTGAGGGTTAGGGCTAGGATTAGGTTTAGTTTGACGGTTAGGATTAGGGTTAGGTTTAGTAGGATTGTTAGGGTGAAGGGTAGGGTTAGGGTTAGGGTTAGGAAGAGTGTTATGGTGTCAGTGAGTGTTGGGGTGAGGGTCAGGGCAAGGGTATGGGTGAGGGTTAGGTTTAGGGTGAGGATTAGGGTTAGAGTTAGGTTAATGGTGAGGGTAAGGGTTAGGGTGAGGTTTAGTGTGAGGCTTAGGCTTAGGGTTAGTGTTAGGGTTAGGTTGAGGGTGAGGGTGAGGTATAGGGTTTGGGTTAGGGTTAGGGTGAGGGTTAGTGATAGGTTTACGGTTAGGGTGAGTGTGAGGGTGAGGGTTAGGGTAAGGTTTAAGGTTAGAGTTAGGGTGAGGGTGAGGGTTAGTATTAGGGTTAATATTTGAGTTAGCCTGAGGGTGAGGGTGAGGGTTAGGTTTAGTGTAAGTGTTAGGGTTAGGGTTACGTTTAGGGTGAGTGTGAGTGTTAGCGTTCGGGTTAGGATGAGCCTTAGGCTGAGGTTTAGGGTTAGGGTTAGTGTGAGGGTAAAGAATTAGGGTTAGGGTTAGGGTTAAGTTGAGTGTTGGGGTTAGGTTTAGGATTAGGATAAGGGTTAGGTTCACAGTTAGGCTTAGTGTTAGTGTGAGGGTTAGGTTTAGGGTTAGAGTTAGGTTTAGGGTCAGGGTAAATGTTAGGGTGAGGGTTGGGGTGAGGGTGAGGGTTAGGGTTAGGGTGAGGGTTAGGGTGAGGGTGAGGGGGAGTGTGAGGGTTTGGTTTAGTGTTAGAGTTAGGGTGAGTGTGAGGGTTAGTAGTAGGGTTAGCTCTAGGTTTAGGCTGAGGGTGAGGGTGAGGTTGAGTGTGAGGTTTAGGGTTAGGGTGAGGGTTTGGGTTAGGATTAGGTTTAGGGTGAGGGTTAATGTTAGGGTTAGGGTTAGGATGAGTTTGTTAGGCTGAGGGTTTGGGTTAGGATTATTGTGAGGGTTAGGTTTAGGGTTAGGGTTAGGGTGTGGGCTACGTTGAGGGTGAGGGTGAGGGTTTAGTTTATGTAAGGGTTAAGGTAAGGTTAGGTTGAGGATTAGAGTGAGGTTGAGGGTTAAGGTGAGGGTAAGGGTTAGGGTTAGGGTTAGGTTTACTGTGAGATTTAGGGTTACGCTAAGCGTGAGGGTGAGGGTTAGGCTTAGGGTGAGGGTTACGGTGAGGGTGAGGGTTAGGATTAGAGTTAGGGTTAAGATTAAGGTGAGGTGGAGGGTGAGGGTTAGTGTTAGGGTGAAGGTTAGGGTTGGGGTGAGTCATAGGGTTAGGGTTAGGGTTGGGGTGAGGGTGAGGTTGAGGGTGAGCGTGAGGTTTTTGTTTACGTGAGGGTTAGGGTTAAGATGACATTAGGGTTAGGGTAAGGGTTAGGGTTATGGTTAAGATGAGGTTTACGGTTAGTGTAAGGTTTAGGGTGAGGGTGAAAGTTAGGGTGAGGGTGAGGGTTAGGGTAAGTGTCAGGGTGAGGGTTTGGATTGGGAATAGGTTAGGGTTAGGGTTGGGCTGAAAGTGAGGGTGAGGGTGAGGGTGAGGCTGAGGGTTAGGGTTAGGGTTAATGTTAGGTTTAGGGTTAGGGTGAGGGTAATGGTTACTGTGAGGGTTATGGTTAGGGTTAGGGTTAGGGTAAGGGTAAGGATTAGAGTGAGGTTTAGGGTGAGGGTGAGGTTTAGTGTTAGGGTTAGGATTAAGGTGATGGCTAAGGTGAGGGTGAGTGTTAGTGTGAGTTTTATGTTGAGGGTTTATTTTAGCCAAGGATTTGGGTTATGGTGAGGAATAGGGTGAGGTTGACAATTAGGTATTGGGTTAGGGTTAGGATGAGGGTTAGGGCTAAGGTTAGGGTGAGGGTTAGGGTTTGGGTGATGTTTAGCATGAGGGTGATGGTTAAGTGAGGGTGAGGGTCAGGGGGTGGGTGAGGATTAGGGTTAGGTTGAGTGTTAGTGTTAGGTTTAGGTTTAGTGTGAGGGTGAGGGTTATGGTTAGCATTAGGGTTAGGTTGAGGGTTTGGATTAGGGTTAGGGTTAGTCTGAGGGTGAGGGTGAATGGTAGGGTTAGGGTTTGGGTGAGGTTTAGGGTGAGGGTGAGTGTTAGGGTGAGGGTATGGGTGAGGGTTACTGTTAGGTGTAGGGTTAGGTTGAGTTTAAGGGTGAGGTTTAGGTTTAGAAATAGGGTTAGGATTAGGGTGCGGGTGAATGTTAGGTTTAGGGTGAAGATTAGGGTTAGAGTTAGGTTTATGTTGAGGGTAAGGGTTAGGGTGAGGTTTAGTGTGAGGGTTATGGTTAGGGTTAGGGAGAGGGTGAGGTATAGGTTTTGGATTACCGTTAGGGTGAGTGTTAGGTATAAGTTTAGGGTTAGGTTGAGGGTGAGGGTGAGGGTTAGGGTTAGGTTTAGGGTTAGAATTAGGTAGAGGGTGAGGGTTAGGCTTAGTATTAGAGTTAGCCTGAGGGTGAGGGTGAGGGTTAGGGTTAGTGTGAGGGTTAGGGTTAGGGTTAGGGAGAGGGTTAGGTTTAGGGTTAGTGTGAGGGTTAAGTTAAGGGTTAGGATAGGGTTAGGGTCAGAGTAAAGGTTAGGGTGAGGTTTAGGGTGAGGGTGAGGGTAAAGGTTAGTGTGAGGGTTAGGGCGAGGGTGAGGGTTAGGGTTAGGGTGAGGGTTAGGATAAGGGTTAGGGTGAGGGTACGGGTTAGGGTGACGGTAAGGTTGAGGGTGAGGGATAGGATTATGTTGTGGGTAAGGGTTAGGGTGAGGGTTAGCGTGAGGTTTAGGGTTAGGGTGGGGGTTAGGGTTAGGGTTAGATTGAGGGTTAGGGTTAGGGTGATGTTTATTGTGAGAGTATCCTTTAGGGTGAGGGTGAGTTTTCGGGTGAGCATGAGGGTTAGGATGAGGGTGAGGGTTAGGGTCACAGTTAGGATTAGGGAGAGGGGTAGGGTGAGCATTAGGGTTAGGATTAGGGTTAGAGTGAGGATGAGGGTGAGCGATAGGGTGTGGGTAAGTGTTATGGTTAGGTTTAGGGATAGGGCTAGGGTGAGGGTGAGGGTTAGTGTGAGGGTTAGTGTGAGGGTGAAGGTTTCCTTTACATTAGTGTTACGGTTAGGGTGAGGATTAGGTTGAGGGTGTGGGTTAAGCTGAGGTTAGGATTAGTGTGATGGTTAGGGTTAGGGTGATGTTTAGTGTGAGGGTGAGTGTTCGGTGAGGGTGAGGGTGAGGGTGAGGATTAGTGTTAGGGTTAGGTTTAGGTTGAGGGTGATTGTGAGGGTTAGGATTAGGAATAGGATTAGGGTTAGGGTTAAGCTGATGCTGCGGGTCAGGGTGAGGGTGAAGATTAGGGTCAGGTTTAGGATTAGGGTTAGAGTGAGGGTTACGGTTAGTGTGAGGGTAATGGTTAGGGTTAGGGTGAGGGTAAGGATTAGGGTGAGAGTAAAGGTTAGGGTGAGGGTTAGGGTGAGTGTGAGGGTTTGGATTATGGTTTGTTTTAGAGTTAGGGTGAGGGTTAGGATTTGGGTGATGTTTAGAGTGAGAGTGAGGGTTAGGGTGAAGATGAGGGTGAGGGTGAGGGTGAGGGTGAGGTTTAGGGTTAGGTTGAGGGTTAGGGTCAATTTTAGGTTTAGGGTTAGGGTTAGAGTGAGGGTAAGGGTGTGGGTAAGTGTTAGGGTGAGGTTTAGATTGAGGGTGAGGGTTAGCGTCAAGGTTAAGATAAGGATTAGGGTTAAGGTGAGGGTTAGGGTTTGGGTGAGTGTTAGGGTGAGTTTTGGGGTGAGGGTGAGGGTTAGGGTGAGGCTAAAGTGTTAGGGAGAGGATTACGGTGAGGCTGAGGGTTATGGTTAGCATTAGGGTGAGGGTGAGGGTTAGGGTGTAGTTTTGGGTTAAGGTTAAGGATAGGGTGAGGATTAGGATTAGGGTTAGGTTGAGGGTAAGGGTTAGGGTGAGGGGTAACATTAGAGTTTGTGTGAGGGTTAGGTTTAGTGTGAGGGTTAGGGTTGGTTTATGGTGACGGTAAGGGATAGGGTGACGGTTAGGTTTAGTGTGAGGTAGGATGAGGGTTAGGGTTAGGGTGAGGGTTAGGGATAGGTTTAGGGTTAGAGTGAGGGTTAGGGTTAGGGTTAGGATTAGAGTTAGGGTGACGGTAAGGCTTCGGGTGAGGGTTAGGGTGAGGATGAGAGTTAGAGTTAGGGTGAGGGTGAGGGTAAGTTTTAGCATGAGGACTAGTGTTAGGTTTAGGATTAGGGTGAGTGTTAGGGTTATGGTGAGGGTGAGGGTGAGGGTTAGGTTCAGTATTAAGGTAAGGGTTAGTGTGAGGGTTAGTGATAGTGTTAGGGTTAGGGTGAGGGTTAGAGTTAGGGTAAAGGTGAGGGTTAATCTGAGAGGTAGGGTTAGGTTTATGGTGAGAGTTAGGCTCAGTGTGAGGGTTAGGGTTAGGGTGAGGGTTAGGGTTAGGTTTAGGGTGAGGGTAAGGGTGAGTGTGAGGGTGAGGGTTAGGGTTATGGTGAGGGCTAGTTTTAGGGGGAGGGCTAGGTTGAGGGTTAGGTTGAGGGTGAGAGTGAGTGTGAGGTTTTCGGTTAGGTAAGTTTTAGCGTTAGGGTTAGGGTGAGGATTAGGGTGAGGTTTTGGCTTAGGGTTAGGGTGAGGGTGAGGGTTAGTGTTAGGATGAGGGTTAGGGATAGGGTTAAGGTGAGGGTGCGGGTGAGGGTGAGGGTTAGGCTTAGTGTTAATGTGAGGTTTAGGGTTACGGTTAGGGTGAGGGTTAGGGTTAGGGTTAGGTTGAGGGTTAGTGTTAGGTTGATGTTTAGTGTGAGGGTGAGGGTTAGGGTGTGGGAGAGTGTTTGGGTAGAGATAGAGTTAGGGTTAGGGATAGGGTTAGGGTTTGGGTAAAGTTTAGGGTGAGGGTGATGATTAGGGTTAGCGTGAGGGTTAGGGTTAGATTTAGGGTTAAGATGAGGTTTAGGCTGAGGGTTAGGGTTAGGTTTAGGGTTAGTGTGAGGGTTCAGGTTAGGGTGAGGGTTGGATTTAGGTTTAGGGTTAGTATAAGGGATAGGGTGAGGGTTAGTGTTACGGTTAATATGAGTGTTAGGTTTAGGGTTATGGTTTTGGTTAGGTTGAGGGTAATGGTTAGGGTGAGGGTTAGGGTGAGGCTGAGGGATAGGTTTAGGGTGAGGGTTAGGTTGAGTGTTAGGATTATGGTTATGGTTAGGGTAAGGCTCAGGGGGAAGGAGAGGTTGAGGGTGAGCATTAGGGTTAAGATTACTGATAGGGTGAGTATTTCGGTTAAGGTTAGATTTAGGGTGAGGGTTAGGCTCAGGGTATAGGGTTAGGGTTAGGTTGAGGGTTAGGTTTAGTGTGAGGTTTAGGGTTAGGGTTAGAGTGAGGGTTAGGTTTAGTGTGTTGGTTAGGGTTAGGGTTAGGTTGAGGGTAAGGGTTAGGGTGAGGGTTAGGGTGAGGCTGAGGTTTAGGGTTAGCATTAGTTTTAAGGTTAGGGTTAGGATGAGGGTTAGGGTGAGGGAGAGGGTGAGGGTGAGGTAAGGGTTAGGATGAGGGTTATATTTAGTGTGAGGGTGAGGGTTAGGTTTAGTGTGAGGATGAAGTTTAGGTTTAGGGTGAGTATTAGGGTTAGGGTAAGGGTGATGGGTAGGGTTAGGGTTAGGGTTAGGGTGAGGGTCAGGGTGAGGGATAGGTTTAGGTTGAGGATTAGATTTAGGGTGAGGTTTAGGGTTTGGATTAGGGTGAGATTTAGGGTTAGGGTGATGTTTATTGTGAGGGTGAGTTTTAGGGCGAGTGTGAGTGTTCGGGTGAGGGTGAGTGTTCGGGTGAGGGTGAGGATTAGGGTGTGCTTGAGGGTTAGGGTTAGTATGAGAGTCAGGGTGAAGTGTAGGGATAGGGTTAGAGTGTGGATTAGGGTTAGTGTGAAGGTTAGAGTTAGGGTTAGGGTTAGCGTTAGTGTGAGGATAAGAGTTAGGGTGTGGGTTAGTGTGAGGGTGAGGCTTAGGGTTAGCGTTAGGGTTAGGGTGAGCGTTACGGTGAGGTTTAGGGGTAAGGTGAGGGTTAGGATTAGGGTTAGTGTGAGGGTTAGTGTTGGGGTGATGTTTAGGGTGAAGTTGAGGGATAGTGTGAGGGTGAGAGTGAGGGTGAGGGTTAGTGTGAGGGTGCGCGTGCGGGTGAGGGTGAGGGTGAGGGTTAGGGTTAGGTTTAGGGTAAGGGTGAGGGTTAGGGTTAGGATTAGTGTTAGGGTTAGGCTGAGGGTGAGGATGAAAGTGAGGGTGAGGGTTAGGGTTAGGTTTAGGGTGAGGATTCGAGTTAGTGTGGGGGTTAGTGTGATGGTGAGGGTCAGGGTGAGGGTGAGTGTTAGAATGAGGGTGAGGGTGAGGGTTAGGGTTAAGATTAGGTTAAGGTGAGTTTTACGGTGAGGGTTAGGGTTAGGTTTATTGTTAGGGTTAGGGTTTGGGTTAGGTGAGGGTGAGGGTGAGGGTTTGCGTTAGGGTTAGGGTTAGGGTTAGGGTGAGGGTGGGGTTCAGGTTTAGGGTTAGGATTATGTAAAGGGTAAGGCTGAGGGGGAAGTGGAGGTTGAGTGTGAGGTTTTGGGTTAGGGTTACGGTTAGGTTGAGGGTTACTGTTAGGTTTAGGTTTAGTCTAAGGTCTAGGCTGAGGGTAAGGGTTAGATTTAGTGTGAGTGTTAGGTTTAGGGATAGGGTTTGGGTTAGGTTGAGGGTAAAGTTTAGAGTGAGGGTTATGGAGAGGATGAGGGTTAGGGTTACCGTGAGAGCTCGGGTGAGGTTTAGGGTTAGGGTTATGGTTAGGGGTAACGTGAGGGTTAGGGTGAAGGTTAGGTTTAGGGTTAGGGTTCGGGTGTGGTTTAGGGTGTGGGTAAGTGTTAGAGTGAGAGTTAGGGTGAGGGTGAGGGTTAGGAGGAGGGTGATGGTTAGTGTTAGCATTAGGGTTAGGGTGAGGGTGAGGGTTAGGTTTAGGGTGAGGGTTAAGGTGAGGGTTAGGTTTAGTGTGAGGATTAGGGTTATGTTTAGGGTGAAGTTTAGGTTTAGTGTGAGGGTTAGGGTTAGTTTTAGGGTGAGGGTAAGGGTTAGGGTGAGGTTTAGGGTGAGGGTGAGGTTTAGGGTTAGCGTTAGGTTTAGGTTTAAGGTTAGGATGAGAGTTAGGGTGAGGGTGAGGGTGAGAGTGAGGGTGAAGCTTATGTTTAGGATGAGGGTTAGGGTTAAGGTGGGGGTTCGGGTTAGGTTTAGGGTGAGGGTTAGGGTCAGGGTAAGTGTTAGAGTGAGGGTTAGGGTTATGGTTATGTTTAGTGTGAGGGTCAGGGTGAGGGTTAGGGTTAGGTTGAGGGTTAGGGTTAGGGTTAGGGTGAGAGTTAGGGTTAGGGTTAGTGTTAGGGTGAGGGTGAGGGTTATGGTCAGGGTTAGGTGGAGGATTATGGTGAGGTTTAGGGTTAGGATAAGTTTGAGGGTTAGGGTTAGGCTGAGGGTGAGGGTGAAAGTGAGGGTGAGGGTTAGGGTTAGGGTTAGGGTGAGGGTTAGTGTGAGGGGTAGTGTTAGGTTTAAGGTGAGGGTTAGGGTTAGGGTGATGTTTAGGGTGAGGGTGAGGGTTAGGGTGAGGGTGAGGGTGAGGGTGAGGGTAAGGGTTAGGGTTTTGTTTTGGGTGAGGCAGAGGGTTAGTGCTAGGAATAGGATTAAGTTTAGGGTTAAGCAGAGCCTGAGGGTAAGGGTGAGGGTGAAGGTTAGGGTCAGGGTTAGGATTAGGGTTAGAGTGAGGGTTATGGTTAATGTGAGTGTTATGGTTAGGGTTAGGGTGAGGGTAAGGGTTAGGGTGAGAGTAAAGGTTAGGGTGAGTGTTAGAGTGAGTGTGAGGGTTTGGATTAGGGTTTGTGTTAGGGTTAGGGTGAGGGTTAGGATTTGGTTGATATTTAGTTTGAAAGTGAGGGTTAGGGTGTAGGTGAGGATTAGGTTTAAGGTGCGGGTTAGCGTTAGAGGTAGGTTTAGGGTTAGGTTGAGGGTTAGGGTTAGGGTTAGGGTGAAGAGTAGGGACAGGGTTAGGGTCAGGTTTAGGGTGAGGTTTAGGGTGAGTGTGAGGGTTAGGTTGAGGGTGAGGGTGAGGGTGAGGGTTAGGGTTAGAGTTTGCGTTAGACTTAGGGTGAGTTTGAGGGTGAGGGTTAGGTTTAGGATTAGGGTGAGGGTTAGGGTTAGTTTGAGGGTTAGGGTTAGTGTTAGGTTTAGGGTAAGGGTGAGGGTGTTTGTTAGGTTTAGGTTTAGGGTTAGAGTTAGGGTGAGGGTGAGGGTGAGGTTTAGGATTAGGTTATTATTAGGGTTAGGCTGAGGGTAATGGAGAGGGTGAGGTTGAGGGTTAGGGTTAGGGTGAGTTTGAGGGTGAGGCTTAGGTTTAGGATTAGGATTAGGTTTAGGGTTAGGGTGAGTGTTACAGTGAGGGTGAGGTTGAGGGTGAAGGTGAGGGTTAGTGTGTGGGTGAGGGTTAGGGATAGGGTGAGGATTAGTTTTAGGCTTAGGGTTAAGGTTATGGTGAGGGTAAAGTTTAGGGTTAGGTTTAGTGTGAGGATGAGGGTTAGGGTTAATTTTAGGGTTAGGGTGAGGGTTACGGTTAGGGTTATGGTTAGGGTTAGGGTGAGGGTGAGGTATAGGTTGAGGGTTAGGGTTAGGATGAAGGTTAGGGATAGTGTTAGGTTAGGGTGAGGGTGAGGGTGAGTGTTAGGTTTAGGTTTAGAGTTAGGGTGAGGGTGAGGGTGAGGGTTAGGATTAGGGTTAGGGTTATGGTTAGGTTGAGGGTTAGGCTGAGGGTTAGGGTTAGGGTTAGTGTCACCGTTAGGGTTAGGGTTAGGTTTAGGGTTAGTGTGAGGGTTAGTGTTAGATTTAGTGTTAGCATAAGGTTTAGGCTGAGGGTTAGGGTTAGGTTTAGTGTGAGGGTTAGGTTTAGGGTTAGGGTAAGGATTAGTTTGAGGTTAAAGTTTAGGTTGAGGGTTACGTTGAGGGTGAGGGTTAGGGTCAGTGTGAGCGTTATGGTGAAGGTTAGGGTTAGGGTTAGGTTGAGGGTGAAGGTGTGGGTAAGTGTTAGGTAGAGTGTAAGGGTTAGGGTGAGTGTACTGGTGAGGCTGAGGATTAGGTTTAGCGTTAGGGTTAGGGTTAGGGTAAGGGTTAGTGTGAGGTTTTTTTTTTTTTTCACAGAGAAACAGAATTTATTTAAAATTTAAAAACAACAGTAAATTCTCAATATCATCAAGTGTCCAGATACTGTTGAAATTGTCTCGTTTCATGAATCATTTTTTTCCCAGTTCATTTGTGTTATTACCCCCTAATAAACTCTGTAGCCTGCCTTGGCTGATAAATTGCTTAAGTTGCTTTTGATCTACAAGTTTTCTGTGTGTTTGTTACTTGTTTATCATTTGAGAGCTGCTTACAATTCAATTAATGATTGTACCCTTCTGGTGGGGTTTAACATGTTCTTTTTTTTTTTTAATTGTATTTTATTTTATTTGAGAACATACTGTACAGAGGGGCTACAATTACATGGGCAGGATAATGCATACATTTCTTACCAAGCATTGCAGCCTCCTCCTTTGTTTACCATTCCATTCCCTTCCCCGCCTCCCCCCTCCCCCCACCCAATTTTATCCCCCTCCCCCCACCCAATTATACCCCCCTCCCCCCCACACCGACATTGTAAAGCTGGTTTTGACATGACATTTTGTACTTCTCATTGTTGCAACAGGTGTGAGGTTTTGCCTTAAGCTTAAGGATATGGTGAGGATTGGGGTTAGGGTTAGGTTTATGGTGAGGTTTAGGCTGAGGGGAAGGCTTAGGGTTAGGGTGAGGGTGAGGTTTAGTGTTAGGTTTAGGGTTAGGGTTAGGGTGACGGTAAGTGTTAGGGTGAAGGTTAGGGTGATTGTGTGGTTTATGGTTTGCATTAGGTTTAGAGTTAGGGTTAGGATGAATGTTAGGGTTATGTTTAGGGTTAGGGTTAAGGTGATGGTGAGGGTTGGGGTTAGGTTTAGTGTTAGGGTTAGTTTTAGGGTGAGGGCAAGGGTGAGGGTGAGGTTTAGGGTGAGGGTGAGGGTGAGGGTGAGGTTTTCATTTAAGTAAGTGTTAGGGTTAGGGTTAGGGTGAGGTGTAGGGTGAGGGTGTGGGTTGGGGTTAGGGTTAGGGTGAGGCTGAGGGTGAAGGTTAGTGTTAGGATGAGGATTAGGGTTAGGGTGAGGGTGAGGGTGAGGGTAAGTGTTAGGGTTAGGATTAGTGTGAGAGTTAGGGTTACGGTGAGGGTTAGGGTTAGGGTGAGGAGTAGGGTTAGGGTTACGGTGAGGGTTAGGGTTGGGTGATGTTTAGTGTGCGGGTGACGGTTAGGGTGAGGGTGAGTGTTCTGTTGAGAATTAGTGTTAGGGTTAGGGATTGGGTTAGTGTGAGGGTAAGTGTTACGGTGAGGGTTAGGGTGAGGGTGAGGTTTAGGGTTAGGGTGAGTGTTAGGTATAGGGTTATGATGAGGGTGAGGGTTAGGGTGAGCCGTAGGTTTAGGGTTAGGGTTAGTTTGCAGGTTAGGGTGAGGGTAAGCGTTAGGGTGAGGCTAAGGGTGAGGGTGAGTTTTAGGGTTAGGGTGAGTGTAAGGTTTAGGGTGAGGGTTAGGGTTAGGGTGAGTGATAGGGTAAGGATTAGTGTTAGTGTGAGAGTTAGGGTGACGGTTAGGATTAGTGTTAGTGTGAGGATAAGTGTTAGGGTGAGGGTTAGGGTGAGGGTGAGGGTTAGGATTAAGTTTATTGTGAGGATAAGGGTTAGGGTGAGGGTTAGATTAAGGGTGTGGTGTTGGGTTAGTGTTAGGGATAGGGTGAGCATAAGGGTGAGGGTTAGGTTTAGGGTGAGGGTTATGTTTAGGTTTAGGGTGAGGGTGAGGGTGAGGTTCAGCATTAGGGTTAGGTTTAGGGTTAGGGTGAGGGTCGGTAGAGGGTTAGGGTTAGGATTAGTGTTAGGGTTAGGGTGAGGGCTAGGGTGAATGTGAGGTTTGGGTGAGGGTGAGGGTGAGTGTTTCAGTTATGTAAGTGTTAGGGTTAGTGTGAGGATTAGGGTGAGGGTGAGGGTTAACCTGAGGTTAGGTTTAGCCTGATGGTTAGGGTTAGGGTTAGGGTGAGGTTTAGGGTTAGGGTGATGGTTAGGGTGAGGGTGAGGCTGAGAGTTAGGATTAGGAATAGGGTTAGTGTTAGGGTCAGACTGAGGTGAGGGTCAGGGTGAGGGTGAAGGTTCGGGTTAGGGTTAGAGTTAGGGTGAGTGTTAAGCTTAGTGTGTGGGTTAGGGTTAGGATTATGTTTAGGGTGAGGTTTAGGATTATATTTAGGGTTAGCATAAGGGTTAGGCTGAGGGTTAAGGTTAGGGTTAGTCTGAGGGTTAGGTGTAGGGTTAGGGTAAGTCTAACATTTAGGGTGAGGGTTAGGATGAGTGTGAGGGTTAGGGTTAGGGTGAAGGTTAGAGTGAAGGTTAGGTTTACGGTTAGGGTTAGGGTGAAGTTTAGGGTGTGGGTTAGTGTAAGGGTGAGGGTTAGGGTGAGGGTTAGGATTAGGGTTAGCATTAAGTTTAGGGTGAGCATGAGGGTTAGGGTGAGGGTTTGGGTTAAGGTTAAAGATAGGGTGAGGATTAGCTTTAGGGTTAGGTTTAGGGTGAGGGTTAGAAGGAGGGGTAGGCTTAGGGTTAGGGTGAAGGTTAGGTTTAGTGTGAGAGTTAGGGTTAGTGTTAGGTTGATGGTAAGGTTTAGTGTGAGGGTTAGGGTGAGTGTGAGGTTTAGGGTTAGCATTACGTTTAGCGTTAGGTTTAGGATGAGTGTTAGGGTTAGGTTTAGGGTTAGGATGAGGGTGAGGGTGAAGGTTAGAGTTAGGATGAGGGTAGGGGTTAAGGGTAGGGTGAGGGTTAGGGTTAGGGTTACTGTGAGGGTTAGGATTATGGTGAGGTTTAGGGTGAAGGTGAGGGTTAGGTTTAGCATTAGGGTAAGAGTTAGCTTTAGGGTGATGTTTAGTGTCCGGGTGAGGGTTAGGATGAGGGTGAGTGTTCTGCTGAGATTTAGGATTAGGGTTAGGGTCAGGGATAAGTTTATTGTGAGGGTAAGGGTTAGGGTGAGTGTTAGGGTGAGGGTCAAGTTTAGGGTTAGGGTGAGCATTAGGGTTAGGGTTAGGGTTATGTTTAGGGTGAGGGTTAGGGTGAGCGGTAGGTTTAGGTTTAGGGTTAGTTTGCGGGTTATGGTGAGGGTAAGGGTTAGGGTGAGGTTTAGGTTGAGGAAGAGGGTTAGGGTTAGGGTAAGTGTAAGGGTTAGGTTGAGAGTGAGTGTGAAGGTGAGGGTTAGGGTTAGCATTAGAGTTAGGGTGAGGGTGAGGGTTAAGGTGAGGTTTAGTTTGAGGATGAGGATTAGGGTTAGTGTGAGGGTTAGGGTGAGTGTTAGGGTGAGGGTTAGGGTTAGGGTTTGGGTTAGGGTGAGGGTGAGGTATAGGGTGAGGGTTAGTGTTAGGGTGAGGGTTAGGGATAGGGTTAGGGTTAGGGTTAGGGTTAGGGTTAGGGTTAGGGTTAGGGTGAGTGTGAGGGTGAGAGTTAGGATTAGCAATAGGGTTAGGGTTAGGGTTAGGCTGAGAGTGAGGGTCAGGGTTAGGGTGAGGGTTAGGGTTTGGGTGATGTTTAGGGTGAGGATGAGGGTTAGGGTGAGGATGAGGGTTTGGGTGAGGGTGAGGGATCGGGTTAGGGTGTGGGTGGGATTAGGGTTATGGTGAGGGTTAGCATTAGGTTTAGGGTTAGTGTGACAGTGAGGGTGAGGAGTAGGGGTAGGGTTAGATTGAGTGTTAGGGTTAGGGTTAGGGTGATGGTTAGGGAGAGGGGTAATATTAGGGTTAGGGTGAGGTTTAGGATGAGTGTGAGTGTTAGGGTTAGGTTGAGGGTTAGGTTTAGGGTTAGGTTTAGGGTGAGGGTTAGGGTTAGATTTAGGGTTAAGGTGAATTTGAGGGTGAGGGTTAGGTTTAGGTTTAGGCTTAGGGAGTAAGGTTATGGTGAGGGTAAGTGTTAGGGTGAGGTTTAGTGTGTGGATGAGGGTTAGGGTTATTATTAGGGCTAGGGTGAGGGTGAGGGTTAGGGTTAGGTTTAGTGTTAGGGTGAGGGTGAGGTATAGGGTGAGGTTTAGGGTTAGTGTGAGGGGTAGGGATAGTGTTAGGTTAGGGTGAGGGTGAGGATGAGTGTTAGGTTTAGGTTTAGGTTTAGAGTTAGGGTGAGGGTGAGGGTGAGGGTGAGGGTTAGGATTAGTGTTAGGGTTAGGGTTCGGATGAGGGTTAGGCTGAGGGTTAGGGTTAGGGTTAGGGTTAGCATAGTGTTTAGGCTGAGGATTAGGGTTAGGCTTAGGGATAGGTTTAGGGTGAGGGTTAGGCTGACGGTAAGTGTTAGGGTGAGGTTTAGGTTGAGGTTGAGTATTAGGCTTAGCATCATTCTTAGGGTGAGATTTAGGTTTAGGTATAGCATTAGGGTTAGGGTTAGGATTAGGTGAGGATAAGGATTAGGGCTAAGGTGAGGGTGAGGTTTAGGGTTAGCATTAGGTTTAGGGTTAGGGTGAAGGTTAGGTTTAGTGTGAGAGTTAGGGTTAGGGTTAGGGTGATGCTAAGGGTTAGTGTGAGGGTTAGGGTGAGTGTGATTTTTAGGGTTAGCATTAGTTTTAGCATTAGGTTTAGAATGAGTGTTAGGGTTAAGTTTAGGGTTAGGGTGAGGGTGAGGGTTAGGATGAGGTTTAGGCTGAGGGTTAGGATGAGGGTTAGGCTGAGGGTTAGGCTGAGGGTTAGCATAATGTTTAGGCTGAGGGTTAGGGTTAGGCTGTGGGATAGGGTTAGGGTGAGGGTTAGGCTGACGTTAAATGTTAGGGTGAGGTTTAGGGTGAGGTTTCATATTAGGCTTAGCATCATTCTTAGGGTGAGGTTTAGGTTTAGGTATAGCATTAGGGTTAGGGTTAGCGTGAGGTTTAGGATTAGGGCTAAGGTGAGGGTGAGGTTTAGGGTTAGCATTAGGTTTATGGTTAGTGTTAGGGTGTGGGTTACAGTGAGGGTTACCTTTCAGGTGAGGTTTAGGTTTAGGATGAGGGTTAGGGTTGGTGAGAGGGTTAGGCTGAGGGTGAGGGTTAGGGTTAACGTCAGCGTTAGGGTGAGGTTGAGGGTTAGGGTTATGTTAGGCTGAGGGTGAGGGTGAGGGTGAGGGTTAGGGTTGGTGTTAGTGTTAGTGTTAAAGTTAGGGTTAGGGTTAGGGTTAGGGTGAGGGTTAGAGTGAGGGTTAGAATGAGGGTGATGTTTAGGATAAGGGTGAGGGTAAGGGTTAGTGTGAGGGTTAAGGTGAGGGTGAGGGATAGGGTTAGCATTAGGGTTAGGGTTAGGGTTAGGCTGAGCGATCAGGATAGGGTTAGGATTAGGGTTAGGGTGAGGGTGAGGGTTATGGTGAGGCTGAGGGTGAGGTTGAGGGTTAGGGATAGGGTTAGGGTGAGGGTGAGGGTGTGGGTGAGGTTTAGGGTTAGGATTAGTGTTAGGGTTAGGGTTAAACTGAGGGTGAGCTTGAGGGTGAGGGATAGGGTTAGGTTTAGGTTTAGGGTGAGGGTTAGGGTTAGTGTGAGTGTTAGGATTAGGGTGAGGGTTAGGTTTACTGTTAGGGTGCTTGTTAGTGTGAGGTTTAGGGTTAGGGTTAGGTTTAGGTGAGGCTTAAGGTGAGGGTTAGGGTTAATTTTAGGGTTAGGTTGAGGATGAGGGTTAGGGTGATGGTAAGAGTTAGGGTTAGGTTTTAGAGTTAGGGTTAGTTATAGGGTGAGGCTTAGGGTGAGGGGTAGGGTTAGGGTTAGGAAGAGGGCTAGGGTTAGTGTGAGGGTTAGAGTTAGGGTTAGGGTTAGGGTGAGGGTATGGATTAGGGTGAGGTTTAGTGTGAGGGTGAGGGTTAGTGTGAGGGTTTTTGTTAGGTTTAGTGTAAGGTTTATGGTTAGGTCTAATATGAGGTTGTGGGTTAGGGAGAGGGAGAGGGTGAGGGAGAGCGTGTCAGTTAGGTAAGGGTTAGGATTCGGGTCAGGGTGAGGATTAGGGTGAGGGTTAGGGATAGGATGAATTTTAGAGTTAGGCTGATGGTTAGGGTTAGTGTGAGGTTTAGGGTTAGGGTTAGGGTTAGAGTGAGGTTGAGGGTTCGGGTTTGCATTAGGGTTAGGGGGAGAGTTAGGGTGTTTTTGAGGGTTAGGGATAGGTTTAGGGTTAGTGTTAGGGTGAGGGTTAGGGTTAGGATTAGGTTTAGGATGAGGGTTAGGGTAAGGGGTAGGGTTAGGGTTAGGGTGAATGTTAGGATTAGGGAGAGGGTTAGTGTAAGGGTAAGGGTTAGGGTTAGGGTGAGGTTAAGGATTAGGTTGAGGGTGAGGGTTAGTGTTAGGTTTAGGGTGATGTTGAGGGTGAGGGTTAGGGTGAGGGATAGGATGAGGGTTTTGTTTAGTGTTAGTGTTAGGGTTAGGGTGAGGTTTAATATTAGTTGTGAGGGTTAGGGTGAGAGTGAGGGTGAGAGTAAGGGTTTGGGTGAGGGTTAGGGTGAGTTTTAACGTTCCGGTTAGGGCTAGGGTGAGGCTAATGGTGAGGGTCAGGGTTAATGTTATGTTTAGGGTGAGGTTTAGGGTTAGGGTTAGGGTTAGGGTGAGGATTAGGGTGAGGGTGAGGGTTAGGATGAAGGTTAGGGTTAGAGTGAGTATTAGGGTTAGGGTTAGGGTTAGATTAAGGTTTAGGGTAAGGGTTAGGGTAAGGATTAGGGTTAGGGTAAGAGTGAGGATGAGGGTTAAAGTTAGGGTTAGGGTGAGATTTAGGGTTGGGATGAGGGTTAGGGTTTGGGTTAGGGTGAGGCTTTGGGTGAGGTTTCGGATGAGTGTGAGTGTTAGGGTGTGGGTGACGGTTAGGGTTAGGGTGAGGGCTAAGGTGACATTGAGGGTTAGGGTGAGGGTGAGGGTAAGGGTTAGGGTGAGTGTGAGGATTAGGGTTAGGGTTACCCTTAGGGTTATGGTGAGGGTATGGGTTAGGGTGAGGTTTAGGGTGAGGGTGAGTGTTAGGGTTAGTGTTATCCTTAGGGTTATGGTGAGGGTATGGGTTAGTGTGAGGTTTAGGGTGAGGGTGAGGGTTAGGGTTAGCGTTAGGTTTAAGGTGAGGGTTAGGGTTAGGGTTAGGCTGAGGGTTAGGGTTAGGTTGATGTTTAGGGTGAGGGTAAGTGTGAGGGTGAGGGTGAGGGTTAGGGAATAGGTGAGGGTTATGTTTAAGGTGAGGGTTAGGGTGACGGTGAGGGTTAGGGTGAGGGTGTTGTAAAGGGTTAGGTTAGGTTCAGGGTGAGGGTTACGGTTAGGTTTAGGGTGAGGGTTTGAGTTAGTGTACGGGTTAGGGTTAGGGTTAGTGTGAGGAAAAGGGTTAGGGTGAGGATTAGGATGAGAGTAAGATTTAGGGTTAGGTTTAGCTTTAGGGTTAGGGTAAGTTTTAGGGTTAGGGTTCGGGTTAGGGTTAAGTTGAGGGTGAGGGTTAGAGTTAGGGTTCGGGTTAGGGTTAGGTTTGGGGTGAGTGTTAGGGTTACGGTTAGGGTGAGGGTGAGGGTGAGTTTTGGGTTTCGGGTGAGGGTTAGGGTGTGGGTGACGGTTAGTGTTAGGGTTTAGAATTAGTGTATTAGGTTTAGGGTTAGGGTTAATGTTATGGAGAGGGTAAGGGTCAGGGTGAGGTTTAGGGTGAGGGTGAGAGTTAGGGTTAGCGTTAGGGTTACAGTGAGGGATAGGGTTCGGGTTAGGGTTAGGGTGAAGTTGAGGGTTAGGATTAGTGTTAGGATGAGGTTTAGGGTTAGGGTGAGGGTTAGGGATAGGGTTAGGGTTATGGTGAGAGTTAGGGTTAGGGTTACGTTTTGTGTTGGGTGAGTATGAGGGTGAGCTTTATGGTTAGGATTAGGGTTAGGGTTAGTGTTAAGCAGACGGTGAGGGTGAGGGTGAGGGTTAGGGTTAGGGTCAAGTTTAAGGATAGGGTTAGTGTGAGGGGTAGGGTTAGGGTTAGGGAGAGGGATAGGGTTAGGGTGAGGGATAGGGTGAGGGTTAGGGTCACGGGTAGGTTTAGGGTTAGGTTGAGGATTAGGGTTAGTGTGAGGGTTAGGGTTAGTGTTAGGGTGAGGGTAAGTGTTACTGTGAGTTTTAGGGTGTGGTTGACAGTTAGGGTTAGCTTTAGGTTTAGGGTGAGGTGAGGTTTCGGGTTTGCATTAGGGTTAGAGTGAGAGTTATGGTGAGGGTTAGGGTTAGGGTTAGGGTGAGGGTGAGGGTGAGGGTTAGGATTAGGGTGATGGTGAGGGTGAGGGTGAGGTTTAGGTTTAGGTTTAGGGTTAGGGTTAGGGTTAGATTTAGGGTGAGGGTGAGGGTGAGAGTTAGGATTAGGGTGAGGGTGAGAGTGAGGTTTAGGGTTAGGGTTAGTATCAGTTTGAGGGTTAGGGTTAATGTGAGGTTTAGGGTGAGGGTGAGGGTAAGGGTTAGTGTGATTGTTAGGGTGAGGGTTAAGTTTAGGATGAGGGCTAGAGGTAGGGTTAGGGTTAGGTTTAGCGTTAGGATTAGGCTGAGGGTGAGGGTGAGGGTGAGGGTGAAGTTGAGGTTTAGAGTTAGGGTTAGGGTGAGGGTGAGGGTGAGGGTTAGGTTTAGGGTTATGGTGAGTGTTAGATTTAGGTTGAGTGTTAGGGTTAGGGTTAGGTTTAGGGTGAGGGTGAGGGTGAGGGTTAGGGTGTGGGTAAGGTTGCAGGTGAGGATGAGGGTTAGGGTTAGGTTTAGGGTGAGGGTGAGGGTGAAGGTAATGGTTAGGTTGAGGGTGAGGATTAGGGTTAGGGTTAGTGTTAGTTTGAGAGTTAGGGTTAATGTGAGGTTTAGGGTGAGGGTGTGGGTAAGGGTTAGTGTGAGGGTTAGGGTGAGGTTGAGGGTTAGGGTTAGGATCATGGTTAGCGTTAGGGTTCGTTTGAGGATTAGGGTGAGGTTTTGGGTTAGGGTGGCCGTTAGGTATAGGCTGAGTGTTAGGTTTAGGTTTAGGGTGAGGGTTAGGGTTAGTGTGATATTTAGGCTGAGGATGAGGCTGAGGGTGAGAGTTCGGGTTCTCTAACGGTTAGCTTTTGGGTGACAGTAAGGGTTAGGGTTAGGGTTAGGGTGAGGTTGAAGGTTAGGGTGAGGGTGAGGGGTAGGGTTAGGGTTAGGGTGATTTTTAGGTTTAGGGTTAGTGTTAGGTGAGGGTGAGGGTGAGGGTGAGGGTGAGGTTTAGGGTTATGTTTAGTGTTAAGTTTAGGGTGAGGGTTACGTTGAGGTTTAGGGTTAGGGTTATGGTGAGGGTAAGGTTTAGAATGAGGGTTAGATTGAGGGTGAGGGTTAGGTTAGGGTTTGGGTGAGGGAACGGGTGAGGGTTAGGGTTAGGTTGGTGGTGATGGTTAGGGTGAGAATTTTGGTTAGTGTTAGGGTTAGGGTTAGTGTTAGTGTGAGGGTGATGGTTATGGTTAGGGTTAGTATTAGGGTGAGGTCTAGGGTGATGGTGAGGGTTAGTGTTAGTGTTAGGGTTAAGTATAGGGTGAGTATTAGTGTTATGATTTGGGTGAGGGTTAGGCTGAGTGGTAGGGTTAGGGTTAGGTTTAGTGTGAGGATTCGGATTAGGTTTAGGATTAAGGTGAGGTTTAGGGTAAGGGATAGCATTAGGGTGAGGGTTAGGTTTAGGGTTACGTTGAGGGTTAGGGTTAGGTTTAGGTTTAGGGTGAGGGTTAGTGTTAGGATAAGGGTGAGGATGAGGGTTAGGTTGAGGGGCAGGTTTAGGGATAGGGTAAGGGTTAGGGTTAGGGTGAGGATTAGGGTAAAGTTTAGGGTTAGGGTGAGGGTGAGGGTGAGGGTTAGGGAGAGGGGTAATGTTATAGTTCGGGTGAGGTTTAGGGTGAGTGTGAGGGTTAGGGTTAGGTTGAGGGTTGGGGTTAGGGTGAGGGTTAGGGTTAGGGTGAGGTTTAGGGTTAGAGTTAGGGGTGGGTTGAGTTTGAGGGTGAGGGTTAGGTTTAGGATTAGGATTAGGGTTAGGGTTAGGGTTAGCTTAAGTGTGTGGGTGAGGGTTAGGTTTAGGGTTAGGATTAGGTTTAGGCTTAGGGTTAAGGTTATGTTGAGGGTAAGTGTTAGGGTGAGGTTTAGTGTGTGGATGAGTGTTAGGGCTATTGTTAGGGTTAGGGTGAGGGTTAGGGTGAGAGTAAGGGATAGTTTTAGGTTAGGGTGAGGGTGAGGGTGAGTGTTAGGTTTAGGTTTAGATTTAGAGTTAGGGTGAGGTTGAGGGTGAGGGTTAGGGTTAGAATTAGGGTTAGGGTTAGGGTTAGGATGAGGGTTAGGATTAGGGTTAGGATGAGGTTTAGGGTTAGGGTGAGGGTTAGGGATAGGGTTAGGGTTATTGTGAGGGTTAGGGTTAGGGTTACGGTTTGAGTTAGGGTGAGTATGAGGGTGAGATTTAGGGTTAGGATTAGGGTTATGGTTAGTGGTAGGCAGATTGTGAGTGTGAGGGTTAGGGTTAGGGTGCGGTTTAGGGTTAGGTTTAGGGTAAGGGTTAGGGTTAGGGTTAGGGAGAGGGATAGGGTTAGGGTGAGGGTTAGGGTCACAGGTAGGTTTAGGGTTAGGTTGAGGGTTAGGGTTAGTGTGAGGGTTAGGGTTAGAATTAGGATGAGGATAAGGGTTACTGTGAGGTTTAGGGTGAGGGTGACAGTTAGGGTTAGCTTTTGGTTTAGGGTGAGGTGAGGTTTCGGGTTTGCATTAGGGTTAGGGTGAGGGTTATGGTGAGGGTTAAGGTTAGGGTTAGGGTGAGGGTGAGGGTGAGGGTTAGGTTTAGGGTTATGTTGAGTGTTCGGTTTAGGGTGAGGGTTAGGGTTAGGGTTAGGATTAGGGTGAGGGTGAGGGTGAGGGTGAGGGTGAGGGTTAGGGTTAGGGTGAGGGTGCGGGTGAGGGTTAGGGTTAGGTTAAGGGTGAGGTTGAGAGTGAGGTTTAGGTCTAGGTTAAGTTTACGGTTAGGGTAATGTTTAGGGTTAGGGTTATCGTGAGGGTGAGGGTGATGGTTAGGGTTAGGGTGAGGGTGAGGGTGAGGGTTAGGGTTAGGGTTAGTGTTAGTTTTTGTGTTAGGATTAATGTGAGGTTTAGGGTGAGGGTGAGGGTAAGGCTTAGTTTGAGGGTTAGGGTGAGAGTTAGGGTTAGGGTGAGGGATAGAGGTAGGGTTAGGGTTAGGTTTAGGGTTAGGATTAGGCTGAGGGTGAGGGTGAGGGTGAGGGTGAAGGTGAAGTTTAGAGTTAGGGTTAGGGTGAGGGTGAGGGTGAGGGTTAGGTTTAGGGTTATGGTGAGTGTTAGGTTTAGGTTGAGGTTTAGGGTTAGGGGTAGGTTTAGGGTGAGGGTGAGGGTAAGGGTGAGGATCAGGGTTAGGTTTAGGGTGAGGGTGAGGGTGAAGGTTAGGGTTAGGGTGAGGGTGAGGGTTAGGGTTAGGGTTAGAGTTAGGGTTAGGGTTAGTCTGAGTATTAGGGTGAAGTTTTGGGTTAGGGTGACCTTAGGTATAGGTTAAGTGTTAGGTTTAGGGTTAGGGTGAGGGTTAGGTTTAGTGTGATGTTTAGGGTGAGGGTGAGGCTAAGGGTGAGGGTTCCGTTTCTCATGAGGGTTAACGTTTGTGTGACAGTTAGGGTTAGGGTGCGGGTTAGGGTGAGGTTGAAGGTTAGGGTGAGGGTGAGGTGTAGGGTTAGGTTGAGGTTTAGGTTTAGGGTTAGTGTTAGGTGAGGGTTATAGGGAGTGGTAGGGTTAGGGTTAGGGTTAAGTTTAGGGTGAGGGTTATGGTGAGGGTTAGGGTTAGTGTTAGGGTGAGGGTAAGGTTTAGAGTGAGGGTTAGAGTGAGGGTGAGGGTTAGGGTTAGGGTTTGGGTGAGGGAAAGGGTGACGGATAAGATTAGGGTGAGGGTGATGGTTAGGGCGAGAGTTTTGGTTAGTCTTAGGGTTAGGGTTAGTGTGAGTGTTAGTGTGAGGGTGATGGTTAGGGTTAGGGTTAGTATTAGGGTGAGGTCTATGGTGATGGTGAGTGTTAGGGTTAGGGTTAGGGATAGGGTGAGGATTAGTGTTACGATTTGGGTGAGAGTTAGGCTGAGCGGTAGTGTTAGGGTTAGGTTTAGTGTGAGGATTTGGGTTAGGCTTAGGGTTAGGGTTAAGGTGAGGGTAAGGGTTAGGGTTAGATTTAGCATTAGGGATAGGGTGAGGGTTAGGGTGTGGGTAAGGGTCTGCGTAAGGTTTAGGGTGAGGGTGAGGGGTAGAGTTAGGGTTAGGAAGAAGGTTAGTGTTAGGGTGAGGTTTTGCGTTAGTTTGAGGGTTAGGGTGAAGGTGAATTTGAGGTTGAGAGTTAGGGTGAGGGTGATGGTGACGGTAAGGTTTAGGGATAGCAAATGGGTTAGGGTTAGGGTGAGGGTTAGGGTTAGGGTTAGGGTTAGGGTGAGGGTGAGGGTGAGGGTGAGGCTTCGGGTTAGGGTTAGGTTTAGGATTAGAGTTAGGTTTAGGGTAAAGGTTAGGGTTAGGGTGAGGTTTAGCTTTAGGGTTAGGGTTAGGGTTAGGTTTAAGGTGAGGGTTAGTGTTAGGATTAGGGTGAGGATGAGTGTTAGTTTGAAGGGCAGGGTTAGAGAGAGGGTAAGGGTTAGGGTTAGGGTTAGGGTTAGGGTGAGTATGAGGGATATTTTTAGGGTGAGGGTTAGTGTGAGGGTTAGTGTGAGGTTTAGGTTTAGGGTTAGGGTAAGGGTTAGGTTTAGGGTGAGCGATAGTTTTACGTTTAGGAATAGGTTGAAGTTAATGCTGAGAGTTATCTTTAGGTTTAGTGTGAGGATAAGGGTTAGGGTGAGGATTAGGGTGAGGATGAGGGTTAGGGTTAGCATAAGTTTTAGTGTGAGAGTTAGGGTTAGGGTTAAGTTTAGGGTAAGGGTTAGGTTTAGGGTAAGGATTAGGGTTCGGCAGGTTAGGGTTAGGGTTAGGGTTAGGGTGATGTTTAGGCTTAGGGTTAGAGTTAGGTTGAGGGTTAGGGTTAAGTTTAGGGTTAGGGTAAGGTTTAGGGTTAGTGTGAGGTTTAGGGTTAGGGTGATGTTTAGGGTGATGGTGAGGGTTAGGGTGAGTGTGAATTTGAGAGTGAGGGTTAGGGTGAGGTTGAGGGTGAGAGGGATGGTGACGGTGAGGATTAGTGTTAGGTTTAGGTTTAGAGTGAGGGTAAGAGTTAGGGTTAGGATTAGGGTTAGGGTAAGGTTTAGGCTGAGGGTGAGGGAGAGGGTGCGGTTGAGGGTGAGGATTTTGGATAGGTAAGCGTTAGGATTAGGTTTAGGGTGAGGATTAGGGTGACTTGAGGGTTAGGGTTAGGTTGAGTGTTAGGGTTAGGGTGAGGGTTAGGGTGTGAGGTAGGGTTAGGGTTAGGATGAGGATTATGTTGAGGGTGAGGAATAGGGTTTTGGTGAGTGTAAGGGTTAGGGTTATGGTGAGAGTGAGGGTGAGGGTAAGGGTAAGGGTTAGGGTCAGGGTTAGGGTGAGGGTGAGGGTTAGGGGTAGCATTAGAGTTAGGGTTAGGGTAAGGTTGAGTGTTAGGATTAGGGTTAGGGTTAGGGTTAGGGTGCAGGTTAGGGTTAGGGTTACACTGAGAGTGAGGTTCAGAGTTAGGGATAGGATTAGGTTTAGGGTTAGGGTGAGGCTGAGGGTGAGGGTGAGGGTTAGAGTGAGGATTAAGTTTAGGGTTAGGTTTAGGTGAGGGCTAGGTTGAGGGTGATATTTTTGGTTAGGAAAGGTTTAGGGTTAGGTTTAGGGTGAGGATTAGGGTGAGGGTGAGGTTTAAGGTGAAGTTTAGTGTTAGGGTTTGGGATAGGGTGAGGGTTACGGTGAGGGTTGGGTTGTGGGTAAGTGTTAGCGTGAGGGTTAGAATGAGGTTGAGGGTTAGGGTTAGGGTGAGGGTAAGGGTTATTGTGAGGGTTAGGGTGAGGGTGACGTTTATGGTTAGCATTTGGGTTAGGGTGAGGGTTAGGATGAGCGATAGGGATAGGGTTAGGGTTAGGGTGAGAGTGAGGGTTAGGGTGAGGATGAGGGTGAGTTTGAGGGTTAGGGTTAGGGTTAGGGAGACGGGGAGGGTTTGGATGAGGCTTAGCGTTAGGATTAGTGTTAGGGTTAGGTTTTTGGCTGAGGATGAGCTTGAGGGTGAGGGTGAGTGTTAGGTTTAGGTTTAGGGTGAGGGTTAGTGTTAGTGTGAAGGTTAGGGTTACGGTTAGGGTGAGTGTTAGTGTGAGGTTTAGGATTAGGGTTAGGTTTAGGTGAGGGTTAATGGTAATGTTAATGTTAGGTTGAGGGTGAGGGTTAATGTGACAATGAGAGTTAGGTTTGGGTTTAGGATAGGGTTAGTTATAGGGTGAGGATTTGGTTGAGGGGTAGGGTTAGTGTTAGGATGAGGGTTAGGGTTAGTATGAGGGTTAGAGTTAGGGTTAGGGTTAGGGTGAGGGTAAGGATTGGTGTGAGGTTTAGGGTGAGGGTGAGGTTTAGGGTTAGCTTTCGGCTTAAGGTGAGGGTGAGGTTTAGGGTTTCCATTAGGGTTAGGTTGAGGGTTAGGGTGAGGTTTAGGTTTGTGTATAGTGTGAGGGTGCGGGTGAGGGTTAGGGTTAGGGTTATGGTGAGGGTTAAGATTAGGGTGAGGGTTAGGTTTAGGGTTAGGGGGAGAGTGAGGGTGAGGGTTAGGGTTAGGGTGATGGTGAGGGTGAGGTTGAGGCTTAGGTTTAGGTTTAGTGTGAGGGTGAGGGTTAGTGTGAGGCTTATTGTTAAGTTTAGTGTAAGGTTTATGTTGATGTCTAATGTGAGGTTGCGGGTTAGGGAGATGGAGAGGGTGAGGGAGAGCGTTTCAGTTAGGTAAGGGTTAGGATTAGGGTTAGGGTGAGGGTCAGGGATAGGATGAAGTTTATGGTTGGGGTGATGGTTACAGTTAGTGTGAGGTTTAGGTTTAGGGTTAGGGTTAGGTTGAGGTTTAGGGTTCGGGTTTGCATTAGGGTTAGGGTGAGGGTTAGGGTGTATTTGAGGGATAGGGATAGGGTTAGGGTTAGTGTTAGGGTGAGGGTTAGGGTTAGGGTTAGGTTTAGGATGAGGGTTAGGGTAAGGGGTAGGGTTAGGGTGAGGGTGAATGTTAGGATTAGGGTGAGGGTTCGGGTAAGTGTAAGTGTTAGGGTTAGGGTGAGGTTAAGGATTAGGGTGAGGGTGAGGGTCAATGTTAGGTTTGGGGTGATGGTGAGGGTGAGGGTTAGGGTAAGGTTTAGCCTTAGTTTGAGGGATACGATGAGGGTTTTGTTTAGTGTTAGTGTTAGGGTTATGGTGAGGTTTAGGTTTAGTGTGAGGTTTAGGGTGAGGGTGAGGGTGAGTGTATGGGTTTTGGTGAGGGTTAGGCTGAGGGTTAAAGTTCGGGTTAGGGCAAAGGTGAGGGTTATGTTGAGGGTTAAAGTTAATGTTATTTTTAGGGAGAGGGTTAGGGTTAGGGTTATGGTGAGGGCGATGGTGAGAGTGAGCGTTAGGGTGAGGATGAGTGTGAGGATGAGGGTTTCGGTTAGGTAAGGATTAGGGTTAGGGTTAGGGTGAAGGCGAGGGTTAAGATGAATTTTAGGGTTAGGGTGAGTATTAGGGTTAGGGTTAGGGATAGGGTGAGCCTTAGGGTGAAGGGTAGGTTTAGGGTTAGTGTGAGGGTTATGGTTAGTGTGAGGGTTAGGGTTAGAGTTAGGGTGAGGGTAAGGGTTAGGGTGAGCTTTAGGGTGAGGGTGACTGTTAGGGTTAGCTTTAGGTTTAGGGTGAGGGTGAGGATTTGGTTTTGCATTAGGGTTAGGGTGAGGGTTATGGAGAGGGTTAGGGTTAGGTTTAGCGTGAGGGTGAGGGTGAGGGTTAGGGTTATTGTGAGTGTTAGGGTTAGGGTTAGGGTGAGGGTGAGGGTTAGGGTTAGGGTGAGTGTGAGGGTGAGGGTGAGGTTGTGGGTTAGGTTTAGGTGTAGGGTGAGGGTGAGGGTGAGGTTTAGGGTGAGGGTGAGGGTTGGAGTTAATGTGAGGTTTAAGGTGAGGGTGAGGGTAAGGGTGAGGGTGAGTGTGAGGGTTAGGTTTAGGGGTAGGGGTAGATGTAGGTGTAGTGTTAGGTTTAGGGTTAGTATTAGGGTTAGGGTTAGGATTAGGGTGAGGGTGAGGGTGAGGGTGAGGGTGAAGGTGAGGTTTAGAGTTAGGGTTAGGGTTAGAGGTATAGTTAGGTTGAACGCTAGGATGAGGGTTAGGGTTAAGGTGAGGCTGAGGTTGAGAATATGATTAAGACTCACCCTAGCTTTCATGGCTATGGTTAGGGTGAGGGTTAGGGGGACGGGTAGATTTAGTGTTAGATTTAGGGTGAGGGTTAGGTTTAGTGTGAGAATTAGGGTTAGGGTTAGGGTTAGGGTGATGTTAAGTGTTAGAGTGAGGGTTAGGGTGAGAGTGAGGGTTAGGGTGATGTTTAAGGTGAAGTGAAATTTAGGGAGAGTGAGAGGTTTCGGGTGACGGTGAGGGTTAGGGTGTGGGTGAGGGTGAGGGTTAGGGTGAGCGTAAGTGTTAGGGTGAGGGTCAGGTTTAGGGTGAGAGTTTGGGTTCAGGGTAGAGGAATTGTTAGGGTGTAGGTGAGGGTTAGGGTAAGGGTGAGGCTTAGGGTGACCATGAGTGTTAGGGTTCACTTGAGGATTAGGGTTAGGGTTAGTGTTTGGGTTGGGGTTAGGGTTAGGGTTAGGGTGAGTGTTAGGGTGAGAGGTAGGGTTAGGGTTAGTATGAGGGTTAGGCTTAGTGTGAGGGTTTCGGGTTAGGGTTAGGGTTAGTGTGAGGATAAGGCTTAGGGTGAGGGTTAGGGTGAGACTGAGGTTTAGGGTTACCCTTAGGGTTAGGGTGAAGTTTAAGGTGGGGGTTAGCGTGAGGGTTAGGGTTAGGGCTAGGGTTGGGTGAGGGTTAGGGTGAGCGAAAGTGTTAGGGTGAGGGTTAGTTTGAGGCTGAGGGATAGGGTTATGGTGAGGGTAAGGATTAGGGAAACGGTTAGGGTGAGGTTGAGGATTAGGGTTAGCATTAGTGTTAGGGTGAGGGTGAGGGTTAGGGTGAGAGTGAGGGGTAGGCTGAGGGGTAGGGTTAGAATTAGGGTCAGGGTTAGGGTGAGGGTGAGGGTTAGGGTTAGCATTAGGGTTAGGGTTAGGTTTAGGGTGAGTGTTAGGGTTAGGGTTAGGGTAAGGTTGAGGGTAAGGTTTAGCATTAGGGTTAGGGTTAGGGTTAGGTTGCAGGTTAGGGTTAGGGTTAGAGTGAGGGTGAGGGTCCGGGTTAGGGTTAGGTTTAGGATTAGGTTTTTGGTGAGGCTGAGGGTGAGGGTGAGCGTGAAGGTGAGGGTTAAGTTTACCATTAGGTTTAGGGTGAGGTCTAGGGTTAGGGGGAGGGCTAGGGTGAAAGTTAGGGTGAAGGTGAGGTTTTCGGTTAGGAAAGGGTTAGGGTTAGTTTTAGGGTGAGGAATAGGGTGAGGGTGAGGTTTATGGTGAGAGTTAGGGTTAGGGTGAGGGTTAGGGTTAGGGTGAGGGTGATGTTTAGGGTGAGGGTGAGGGTGTTAGTGGGGGTTCGGCTGAGGGTGTGGGTTAGGGTATTTGTGAGGGTTAGGGTGAGGGTGAGGGTGAGAGTGAGGGTTAGGATGTTGGTGAGGTTTCATTTTAGTGTGAGGTTTAGGGTGAGTGTTATGGTTAGGGTTAGGGTGAGGGATAGGTTTAGTGTGAGGGTTAGAGTTATACTTAGTGTAAGGATAAGGGTTAGGTTGAGGATTAGGGTGAGAGTGAGGGTTAGGGTTAGATTAAGGGTTAGGGTTAGGGTAAGGGTTAGGGATAGGGTTAAGGTTGGGGTGAGTGTGAGGCTTAAAGGTAGTGTTAGGGTGAGGGTTAGGGTTGGGGTGAGGGATAGATTTAGGGTTAGGGTGAGGGTGAAGGTGAGGTTTCGGGTGAGTGTGAGTGTTAGGGTGTGGGTGACGGTTAGGTTTAGGGTGAGGGTTAAGGTGACGGTGAGGGTTAGGGTGAGGGTGAGGGTTAGGGTTAAGGTGAGCGGTAGGGTGATGGTTAGGGTTAGGGTGAGTGTGAGGATTAGGTTTAGGGTTACCCTTAGGGTTATGGTGAGGGTATGGGTTAGAGTGAGGTTTAGCGTGAGGGTGCGGGTTAGGGTTAGCGTTAGGGTTAAGGTAAGAGTTAGGGTGAGGTTTAGGTTTAGGGTGAGAGTGAGGGTTAGGGTTAGGGTTAGGGTGATGTTTAGGATTAGGGTGTGGGTTAGCTTTACGATTAGGGTTCGAGTTAGGGTGAGTGTGAGGGTGAGTGTTAGGGTTAGGATTAGGGTTAGGGTTATTGTTAGGCTGAGGGTGAGGGTGAGGGTTAGTGTTAATGTAATGTTTAGGGTTAGGGTTTGGTTGAGGGTTAGGGTTAGAGTTAGGAGGAGGGTTAAGGTGAGAATTATGGTTAGGTTTAGGGTGAGGGTTAGGTTTAGTGTAACGGTTAGGTTTAGTGTGAGAGTAAGCGTTAGGGTGAAGGTTAGGGTGAGGGTGAGGGTGAGTGGGAGGGTGACGGAGAGGGTTAGGGTTAGGGTTAGGTTTAGTTTGAGGGTAAGAGTTAGGGTTAGGATTAGTGTTAGGGTCAGGGTTAGGCTGAGGGTGAGGGAGAGGGTGAGGTTAATTGTGAGGGTTTCGGTTACGTAAGGGTTAGGGTTAGGTTTAGGTTGAGGATTAGGGTGAGGGTGAAGGTTAGGGTTAGGTTGAGCGTTAGGGTTAGGGTTAGGGTTAGGGTGAGAGGTAGGGTTAGGGTTAGGATGAGGGTTATGCTTTTTGTGAGGTTTATGGTTAGGGTTAGCGTTAGTGTGAGGATAAGGGTTAGGGTGAGGGTTAGGTTGAGACTGAGGGTTAGGGTTAACTTTGGGGTTAGGGTGAAGGTTAGGCTAGGGGTTAGGGTGAGGGTTAGGGTTCCGGTTAGGGTTGGGTGAGGGTTAGGGTGAGAGTGAGGGTGAGGGTAAGGGTAAGTGTTAGGGTCAGTGTCAGGGTTAGGGTGAGGGTGAGGGTTAGGGTTAGGATTAGGTTTAGGGTTAGGGTAAGGTTGAGTGTTAGGGTTAGGTTTAGGGTTAGGGTGCAGGTTAGGGTTAGGGTTACAGTGAGGGTGCGGGTCAGGGTTAGGGTTAGGATTAGGTTTAGTGTTATTGTGAGGCTGAGGGTGAGGCTGAGGGTGAGGGTGAGTGTGATGTTTAAGGTTAGGGTTAGGTTTAGCGTGAGTGCTAGGTTGAGGGTGAAATTTTTGGTTAGGGTTAGGTTTAGGGTGAGGATTAGGGTGAGCGTGAGGTTTAAGGTGAGGGAAAGTTTTATGGTGAGGGTTAGGGTTAGGTTTAGGGTGAGGGTTAGGGTTACGGTGATGTTTAGGGTGAGGGTGCAGGTGAGAGTGAGGGTGAGGGTGAGGGTTAGGGTTAGGGTGAGGGTTAGGGTTTGGGTTAGGGTTAGGGTGAGAGTAAGGGTTAGGATGACAGTTGGGGTGAGGGTGAAGGTTAGGGTTAGGTTTAGGCTGAGGATGAGGGTTAAGGTGAGGGTTAAGTTTAGGGTCAGGGTGAGTGTTAGGGTGAAGTTTAGGGTTAAGTTTAGGGTTCGGGTTAGGGTAAAAGTTAGGGTTAGGGTGAGTGTTAGGGTGAGTGGTAAGCTTAGGGTTAGGATGAGTGTTAGGCCTATTGTGAAGGTCATGGTTACGGTAAGGGTTAGTGTGAGGATAAGGGTTAGGGTGATGGTTAGGGTGAGACTGAGGGTTAGGGTTAGCCTTAGGGTTATGGGGCAGGTTAGGGTGGGGTTTAGGGTGAAGGTTAGGGTTAGGGTTAGGGTTGGATGAGGGTTAGGGTGAGTGTAAGGTTTACGGTGAGGGTTAGGTTGAGGTTGAGGGATAGGGTTATGGTGAAGGTAAGGGTTAGAGCGACGGTTGGGGTGAGGTTGATGGTTAGGATTAGCATTAATGTTAGTGAGAGGGTGAGGATTAGGGTGAGTGTGAGGGTTAGGCTGAGGGACAGGATTAGGGTTAGGGTTAGATTTAGGGTTAGGGTGAGTGTAAGGGTTAGGGATAGAGTGAGGGTGAGGGTTAGGGTAAGGGTTATGGTCAGGGTTATGGTGAGGGTGAGGGTTAGGGTTAGCATTAGGGTTAGGATTAGGTTTAGGTTGAGTGTTATGGTTAGGGTTAGGGTGAGGTTGAGGGTTAGGGTAAGCATTAGGGTTAGGGTTAGGCTTAGGGTGCAGGTTAGGGTTAGGTTTAGAGTGAGCGTGAGGGGCAGGGTTAGGGATAGGATTAGGTTTAGGGTTAGGGTGAGACTGAGAGTGAGGGTGAGGGTGAGGGTGAGCATGAGGTTGAGGGTTAAGTTTAGCGTTAGGTTTAGGGTGAGTTCTAGGGTGAGGCTGAGGGATAGGGTAAGGGTTAGGGTGAAGGTGAGGTTTTCGGTTAGGAATGGTTTAGGATTAGGTTTAGGGTGAGGGTGAGATTTAAGTTGAGGGTTAGGTTTAGGGTGCGGGTTAGGGTTAGGGTTAAGTTGAGGGTTTGCATTAGGGTGATGTTTAGGGTGAGGGTGAGGGTGAGAGTGAGGATTCGGTTGAGGGTGTGGCTTAGGTTGTTGGTGAGGGTTAGGGTGAGAGTGAAGGTTAGGGTGAGGGTTAGAGTTAGGGTGTTGGTGAGGGTTAGGGTTAGGGTGAGTGTTAGGTTGAAGGTGAGGGTTAGGGTGAGAGTGAGGGTTAGGTTTAGGGTTAGGATTAGGGTGAGGGTTAGGGTTAGGGTGAGGGTGAGGGTTATGGTTAGGGTTAGGGTGAGGATTTGGTTTAGTGTGAGGGTTAGGGTTAGGGTTAGTGTAAGGATTAAGGGTTAGTTTGAGGATTAGGGTGAGAGTGAGGGTTAAGGTTATATTAAGGGTTAGGGTGAGGGTTAGGTTAAGGGTTAGGGTTAGGGTTAGGGTGAGTGTGAGGTTTAAAGTTGGGGTTAGGGTGAGGGTTAGTGTCGGTGAGAGGGTTAGGGTTAGGGTTACGGTGAGGCTGAGGGTGAGGGTGAGGGTGAGTGTGAGTGTTAGGGTGTGGGTCATGGTTAGGTTTAGGGTGAGGGATAAGGTGACGGTGAGGGTAAGGGTGAGGGTGAGTGTTATGGTTAGGGTGAGGGTGAGGGTTAGGGTTAGGTTTAGGTTGATGTTTAGGGTTAGGGTGTGGGTTAGGGATAGGTTTATGGTTAGGTTGAGGGTTAGGTTTACGCTTAGGGTTCGAGTTAAGGTGAGTGTGAGGGTGAGTGTTAGGGTTAGGATTAGTTTTAGGGGTAGTGTTAGGCTTAGGGTGCGGGTAAAGGGTTAGGGTTAGGGTGAGGGTGAGGGATACGGTTAGTGTTGGGGTTAGGGTGAGCGTTTGGATGAGGGTTTGGTTTAGGGTTAGGGTGAGGGTTAGGGTTAGGGTTGAGTTTAGGGTTAGAATTAGGATGAGGTGTAGGGTAAGGGTTAGTGTTAGTGTGAGGAAAAGGGATATGGTGAGGGTTAGGGTGAGGGTGAGGAATAGGGTTAGTGTAAGGGTTAGGGTGAATGTTTGGGTGAGCGTTAGGTTTAGGTTTAGGGTTAGGGTTAGAGTTAGGATGAGGCTAAGTGTTCAGGTGAGATTTAGGTTGTGGTTGAGTATTAAGGTCAGCATTAGTCTTAGGGTGAGGATTAGGTTTAGGTATAGCATTAGGGTTAGGGTTAGGGTTCCGGTGTGGGTTAGGATGAGTGTTAAGGTGAGGGTGAGTTTTAGGGTTAGCATTAGGTTTAGGGTTAGGATTAGTGTGAGGGTGAGGGTGAGGGTTAGGGTTAGGATTAGGTGTAGGGTTAGGGTGAGGCTGCGGTTGAGGATGAGTTTGAAGGTGAGGGTTAGGGTTTGGCTTAGGCTTATGGTTAGGGTGAGGGATAGGGTGAGGGCGAGGGTTAGGGTGAGGGTTAGGGTGAGGGTGCGGTTTTCTGTTAGGAAAGGGTTAGGGTTAGGTTTAGGGTGAGGATTAGGCTGAGGGTGAGGTTGAAGGTGAGGTTTAGGGTTAAGGTGAGGGTTAGGGTTAGCGTTAGGCTGAGCGTTAGGGTTTGGGTGATGTTTAGGGTGATGTTTAGGGTGAGGGTGGGGGTGAAGGTGAGGGTTAGGGTGTAGGTGAGGGTTAGGGTGAGGGTGAGGGTTAGGGTGATGGTGAGGGTTAGGTTTAGGGTTAGTGTGAGGAAAAGTCTTAGGGTGAGGATTAGGATGAGAGTAAGTGTTAGGGTTAGGGTTAGAGTTAGGGTTAGGGTGAGGTATAGGGTTAGAGTTCGGGTTAGGGTTCAGTTGAGGGTAAGGGTTAGAGTTAGGGTTAGGGTTAGGGTTGGGGTGAGGGTTAGGGTTATGGTTAGGGTGAGGGTGAGGGTGAGGGTTCAGGTGAGGGTTAGGGTGTGGGTTAGGGTTAAGGTTATGGTGAGAGTAAGGGTTAGGGTGAGGTTTAGGGTGAGGTTTAGGGTTAGGTTTAGGGTTAGGGTTAGTGGTAGTGTTAGGATGAGTGTTAGGGTTCGGTTTAGGGTTAGTGCGAGGGTTAGGGTTAAGGTTAATGTTAGGGTTAGGGTTTGGTTAGGGTGAAGGTTAGTTTTAGGTTTAGGATAAGGTTTAGGCTGATGGTTAGGTTTAGGGTTAGTGTGGGGGTTATGTTTAGCGTTAGGTTAGGGTGTGGGCTAGGGTGAGGGTGAGGGTTAGGTTGAGGGTTTAGTTTAGGTAAGGGTTAAGGTTAGGTTAGGGTGAGGATTAGTGTAATAGTGAGGGTTAAGTTGAGGGTTAGGGTTAGGGTGAGCCTTAGGGTTATGATTAGGGTGAGGGTTAATGTTAGGGTGATGTTTAGGGTTAGGGTGAGGGTGAAGGTTCCGGTGAGGGTGAGGGTTAGGATCAGGGTTAGTGTGAGGGTTAGGGTTAGGTTTAGGGTTAGAGTTAGGGTGAACGTGAGGGTTAGGGTGAGGGGTAGGTTTAGGGTAACGGTGAGGGTGAGGGTTAGGTTTAGTGTGCGGGTTATGGTTAGGGTTAGGGTGAGGTTGAGGGTTAGGTTGAGGATTAAGGTTAGGTTAAGGGTGAGGATGAGGATGAAGGTGATGGTTAGGGCTACGTTTAGGGTTAGGGTGAGGCTTAAGTTTAGGATCAGTGTGAGGGTGAGTGTTACGGTTAGGATTAATTTTAGGGTGAGGGTGAGGGTTAGGTTTAGGATTAGGCTTAGGGTGAGGGTGAGGGTGAGGGTTAGGGATAGGGTGAGGGTTAGGGTTATGGTTAGGGTTAGGGTGAGGGTTAGGGTTAGGGTTAGGTTTAGGATGAACGTTAGGCTGAGGATTAGGGTTAGCGTTAGTATGAGGTTCGTTTTAGCGTTGGGTTAGGGTGAGGGTGAGGGTTTACATTAGGTAAGGGTTAGGGTAAGTTTAGGGTGAGGATTAGGATGAGGTTGAGGGCTGAGGTGAGGGTTAGGGTTAGGGTGAGTGTTAGGGTTAGGATTAAGGTGAGGGTTATTGTTAGGGTGAGGGTGAGGGTGACGTTTCAGGGGAGGGGAGGGGTTAGGTTTAGGGTTAGCGTGAGGTTTATGGTTAGGGTTAAGTTTAGGGTGATGGTGAGGGTTAGGGTGAGTGTGAGGTTGATGGTATGTGTGAGGTTTAAGGTTAGGGTGAGGGTTAGGGATAGGGTTAGGGTTAGGGTGAGGGTGAGTATTAGGGTGAGAGTGAGAGTTCGGGTGAGGGGGAAAGGGAGGGGGAGGGTTATGGTTAGTGTTCGGGATAGAGTTAGGGTGTGTGGGTGTGGGTTAGGTTTTGGATTAGGGTTAGGGTGAGGGTTAGGCTTAATATTAGGGTTAGGGTTAGGGTGAGGGATAGGATTAGGATTAGTTTTAGGATGAGGGTTAGGCTGTGGGGTAGGGTTAGTGTTAGGGTGAGGGTTAGGGTTAGTGTGAGATTTAGGGTTAAGATTAGGGTCAGGGTTAGTTAGGGTGAGGGTAAGGGTTAGTGTGAGGGTTAGGATGAGGGTGAGGTTTAGGGTTAGGGATAGGTTTAGGCTGAGGTTAGGGTGAGGGCTAGGGTTAGTGTGAGGGTTAGGATTAGGGTTAGGGATAGGGTGAGGGTTATGTTTAGGTTTAGGTTTAGGGTTAGGGTGAGTCTTAGGCTGAGGGGTAGGGTTAGTGTTACGGTTAGGGAGAGGGTTCGGGTTAGTGTGAGGGTTAGGGATAGGTTTAGGTGAAAGTGAGGGTAAGGGTTAGGGTGAGGGTTAGGGTGAGGATGAGGGTTAGGATTAGAGTTAGGGTTAGGATTAGGGTTAGGGTGAGGTTGAGGTTTAGTATTAGGGTGAGGGTTAGAGTTATTGTTAGGGTTAGGGTGCGGGTAAGGTTGAGGGTTAGGGTTAGGTTAGGGTTAGGTTTAGGCTGAGAGTGAGGGTGAGGGTGAGGTTGATGGTTAGTGTTAGGGTGAGGGTGAGGGTGAGGGCTAGGGTGAGGGTGCCGGTTAGAGTGAGGGTTAGGGTGAGGGTTTCTTTTACATCAGGGTTAGGGTTAGGGTGAGGATTAGGGTGAGAGTGAGGGTGAGGATTTCGTTTACATCTGGGTTAGGTTTAAGCTGTGGTTAGGGTGAGGGTGAGGGTTAGGGTTAGAGTTAGGGTGTGGGTTAAGCTTAGGGTGATGTTTAGGGTGAGGCTGAGGGTTATTGTGAGAGTTAGGGTGAGGTTTAGGTTTAGTGTTAGGATTAGGGATAGGTTGAGGGTGAGGTTTAGGGTTAGACTTAGGGTTATGGGGAGGGTTAAATTGAGGGTCAGGGTTAGGGTTAGTGCTAGGGTTAGGGTTAGGATGCAAGTTAGGTTGAGGTTTAGGGGTAGGGTTACAGTGAGGTTTAGAGTGAGGGTGAGGGGAAGGGGGAGAGTTTGGTTTAGGGTTAGAGTTAGGTTGAGGGTGAGGGTTAGGATTAGGGTTAGCACTAGGTTTGTGCTTAGGGTGAGTGTGAGGTTGAGGGTGAGGTTTAGGGTTAGGTTGAGGGTTAGGGTTAGGTTTAGCGTGAAGGTTAGGGTTATGGTTAGGGTTAGGATGAGCATTAGGCTGAGGGTTAGAGTTAGGGTTAGTGTGAGGGTTTGGGTTAGGGTTTGATTAGGTTGAAGGTTAGTTTTAGCTTTAGGGTTAGGATAAAGTTCAGACAGAGGATTAGGGTTAGGGTTACTGTGAGGGTTAGGTTTAGGGTTAGGGTTAGGGGGTGGGCTAGGTTGAGGGTGAGGTTTAGGGTGAGGGTTTAGTTTAGGTAAGGGTTAAGGTTAGGTTAGGGTGAGGATTAGGGTGAGGTGGAGGGTTAAGGTGAGGATTAGGGTTAGGGTGAGGGTTAGGATTACTGTGAGGGTTAGGGTTAAGGTTAGGGTGAGGGTGAGGGTAAGGGTTAGGTTGAGGTTTAGGGTGAGGGTGAGGGTTAGGATTAGAGTTACGGTTAGGATTAGGGTGATGGTAAGGATGAATGGTTAGTGTTAGTGTGAGGATTAGGGTTGGGTTGAGGGTGAGGGTGAGGGTTAGGGTTAGGTTTAGGGTTAGGTTTAGGCTGAGGGTGAGGGTGAGTGTGAGGTTGATGTTTAGGATTAAGGTTAGGGTGAAGGTGATGGTTAGGGTGAGGGTAGGGTTAGTATGAGGTTTACGGTGAGGTTTTCATTTACCTCAGGGTTAGGTTTAACCTGAGGTTAGGTTTAGGGTTAGGGTTAGGGTTAGGGTTAGGGTGAAGTTTAGGGTTAGGGTGATGTTTAGGGTGAGGGTGAGGGTTAGGGTGAGGGTGAGGGTTAGTGTAAGGGTGAGGGTGAGGTTTAGGTTTGGGAACAGGGTTACGGTTAGGGTTAGGCTGAAGGTGAGGGTGAGGGTGATGGTGAGGGTGAGGGTGAGTGTTTGGGTTAGGGTTAGGGTTAGGGTTAAGGTGAGAGTTACGGGTACTGTGAGGCTAATTGTTAGGGTTAGGGTTAGGGGAAGGGGAAGGGTTAGAGTGAGGTTTAGTGTGAGTGTGAGTTTTAGGGTTAGGGTTAAGATTAGGGTGAGGGCTAGGGTGAGGGTGAGGGTTAGTATGAGGGTTAGGGTGAGGGTTTTTTTTTTTAATTTTTTTTTGGGTCCGGTCATGGGGCCTGAACTCTGGGCGTGGGCGCTGTCCCTCAGCTCTTCAGCTCAAGGCTAGCGCTCTACCACTTGAGCCACAGTGCCACTTCCGGCTTTTTTCTTTTTGCTTATGTGGTGCTGAGGAATCGAACCCAGGGCCTCAGGCATGCAAGGCAAGCGCTCTACCACTGAGCCACCTTCCCAGCCCAGGGTGAGGGTTTCTTTTAGCCAAGGTTTAGTGTTATGATGAGGATTAACGTGAGGGTGAGGGTTAGGTTGAGGTTTAGGGTTAGGGTGAGGGTTAGAGCAAGGGTTACGGTGAGGGTTAGGGTTTGGTTGATGTTTAACGTGACGGTGAGGATTAGAGCGAGGATGAGGGTTCGGGTGAGGGTAAGGGTTCGAGTGAGGGTGAGAGTTAGGATGTGGGTGAGCATTAGTGTTAGGTTGAGTGTTAGCATTAGGTTTAGGGTTAGTGTGAGGGTGAGGGTAAGGGCTAGGGTTAGGATTAGGTTGACGGTTAAGATTAGGGTTAGGGTTAGTATGAGTGTTAGGGTGAAGGGTAGGGTTAGGGTTAGAATGAGGGTTAGGGTAAGGGTGAGAGTGAAGGTTTAGTTTAGGTAAGGGTTAAGGAAAGGTTAGGTTGAGGATTAGGGTGAGGTTGAGGGTTAAGGTTAGGGTTAGGATTAGGTTGAGTGTTAGGGTTACTGTGAGGTTTAGGGTTACACTTAGGGTGAGGGTGAGGGTATGGTTTAGGATGAGGGTTATGGTGAGGGTGAGGGTTAGGATTAGAGTTATGGTTAGGATTAGGGTGAGGGTGAGAGTGAGGGTTAGTGTTAGGGTGAGGGTTAGGTTTGGGGTGAGGGTTAGGGTTAGGGTTAGGGTTGGGGTGAGGGTGAGGGTGAGGTTGAGGGTTATATTTAGGGTTAGGGTGAGGGTGAGGGCTAGGGTGAGGGTGAGGGTTAGTGTGAGGTTGAGGGTGAGCGTTTCGTTTACGTCAGGGTTAGAGTTAAGATGAGGTTAGGGTTAGGGTAAGGTTTAGCGTTAGGGTTAGGGTGAGGTTTATTATTAGGGTGATGTTTAGGGTGAGGGTGAAAGTTAGGGTGAGGGTGAGGGTTAGGGTAAGTTTGAGGGAGAGTGTTAGGATTGGGAATAGGGTTAGGGTTAGGGTTAGGCTAAAGGTGAGGTTGATGGTGAGGGTGAGGCTGAGGTTTAGGTTTAGGGTTAGTGTTAGGCTTAGGGTTAGGGTGAGGGTAAGAGTTAGAGTGAGGTTTAGGGTGAGGGTGAGGGTTAGGGTTAGGGTTAGGATTAGGGTGATGGTTAGGGTGAGGGTGAGGGTTAGTGTGAGTTTCAGATTGAGAGTTTCTTTTAGCCAAGCGTTAGGGTTATATTGAGGAATAGGGTGAGGTTTATGATTAGGCTTTGGATTAGGGTTAGGTGAAGGTTATGGCTAGGGTTAGGGTGAGTGTTAGGGTTTGGGGGATGTTTAGAGTTAGGGTGAGGGTTAAGGTGAGGGTGAGGGTTAGGGTGTGGGTGAGAATTAGGGTTAGATTGAGTGTTAGTGTTAGGTTTAGGTTTAGTGTGAGGTTGAGGGTTAGGGGTAGTTTTAGGGTTAGGTTGAGGGTTTGGATTAGGGTTAGGGTTAGTGTGAGGTTTAGGGTGAAGGGTAGGGTTATGGTTAGGGTGAGGGTTAGGGTGAGGGTGAGGGTGAGGGTGTGGGTGAGGGTTAGGCGTAGGTGTAGGGTTAGGGTGAGTTTAAGGGTTAGGTTTAGGTTGAGGAATAGTGTTAGGGTTAGGGTTAGGGTGAGTGTTAGGTTGTGGGTTAGGGTTCCGCTGGGGGTGAGGTTTAGGTTGTTGGTGAGGGTTAGGTTTAGGGTGAGGATTAGGGTTATAGTGAGGTTTATGGTGAGGGTAAGGGTAAGGGTGAGGTTTAGTGTGAGGGTTATGGTGAGGGTTAGGGTGAGGGTGAGGTATAGTTTTTGGGTTAGGGTTAAGGTGAGGGTTAGGGATATGTTTAGGTTTAGTGTTAGGTTGAGTGTGAGGGTTAGGGTTAGTATTAGAGTTAGCCTGAGGGTGAGGGTGAGGGTTAGGTTTAGTGTGAGTTTTATGGGTAGGGTTTGGGTTAGGGTGAAGCTTAGGGTTAGGGTTAGGGTTAGGATGAGCATTAGTCTGAGGGTTAGAGTTAGGGTTAGGTTGAGGGTTAGGGTTAACCTGATATTGATTGTGAGAGTATCGTTTAGGTTGAGGGTGAGTGTTCGGGTGAGCATGATGGTTAGGATGAGGGTGAGGGTTAGGGATACAGTTAAGGTTAGGGAGAGGGGTAGGGTGAGCATGAGGGTTAGGATTAGGGTTAGGATTAGGGTTAGAGTGAGGATGAGGGTGAGGGTTAGGGTGTGGGTATGTGTTATGGTTAGGGTTAGGTTTAGGGCTAGGGTGAGGGTTAGTGTGAGGGTGAGGGATTCGTTCACGTTAGTCTTAGGGTTAGGGTGAGGATTAGGTTAAGGGTGAGGGTTAATCTGAGGTTAGGTTAGGGTGTGGGTTATGGTTAGGGTGATGTTTATGGTGAGGGTGAGTGTTCAGTGAGGGTGAGGGTGAGGGTGAGGGTTAATGTTAGAGTTAGGTTTAGGTTGAGGGTTAGGAATAGGAATAGAGTTAGGTTTAGGGTTAGGGTTAGGGTTCGGGTTAGGGTTCGGGTTAGGTTTAGGGTGAGGGGTAGGATGAGGGTGAGGGTTAGTGTGAGGGTTAGGGTGAGGGTTCCTTTTAGGTCAGGGTTAGGTTTATGTTGAGGATTAGTGTGAGAGTGAGGGTTAGGTTTAGGGTGAGGGTTAAGGTTAGGGTTACCATGAGGGTGAGGGTTTGGGGGATGTTTAGGGTGAGGGTGAGGGTTAAGGTGAGGGTGAAGGTTATGGTGTGGTTGAGGATTAGGTTTAGTGTTTGGGTTAGGGTAATGGTGAGTGTAAGGTATAGGGTGAGGTTTATTGTGAGGATGAAGTTTAGGTTTAGTGTTAGGGTTAGGGTGAGATTTAGGGTGAGCATTAGGTTTTGGTTTAGGGTTAGGGTGAGGGTGTGGTATAGGGTGAGTGTTAGTGTTAGGGTGAGGGGTAGGTATATGGTTAGGGTGAGGTTGAGGGTTAGGGTTAGAGTTAGGGTGAGGGTTAGGGTTAGGATTAGGGTAAGGATTAGGTTTTGGCTGAGTTTGAGGGTGACTGTAAGAGTGAGGGTTAGGTTTAGGGTGAGGGTTAGGGCTAGGGTTAGGGTTAGGGTAAGGGTGAGGGTTAGGGTTAGGGTGAGGGTATGGGTAAATGTTAGGGTGAGGGTTAGGGCGAGAGTGAGGGTTAGGGTTAGGGTCAGGTTAAGGGTTAGGTTGAGGGTAATGGTTAGGTTGAGGGTTAGGGTGAGGGTGAGGCTTAGGGTTAGCATTAGGGTTAGGGTGAGGGTGAGGGTTAGGGTGAGGGTTAGGGTTAAGTTTAGGGATAGGGTGAGGATTAGGGTTAGGGTTAGGTTTAGGGTGAGGTTTAGGATGAGGGGTAGGGTTAGGGATAGAGTGATTTTTAGGTTTATTTTGAGGATTATGGTTAGGGTGAGGTTTAGTTTTACTGTGAGGTTTAGGTTTAGGGTTAGGGTTAAGATGAGTGTTAGGGTTATGTTGAGGGTGAGGGTGAGGGATAGGGCTAGGTTTAGGGTTAGTGTGAGTGTTATTGTTAGCGTGAGGGTTAGGTTTAGGGTGAGGGTTAGTGTTAAAGTAAGGGTTAGGGTGAGGGTTAGGGTTAGGGTTAGGGTGAATGTTAGGGTGATGGTGAGGGTTAGGGTGAGGGTGACTGTTAGGTTTAGAGTTAGGGTTAGGCTGAGTGTTAGGGTTAGTGTTAGGGTTAGGGTGAGAGTTAGGGTGAGGTGTCGGGATACGGTTAGACTGATGGTTAGAGTTAGTGTGAAGGTTAGGGGTAGGGTTAGGTTTAGTGTTAGGATAATGTTTAGGGTGAGGGTTAGTTTGAGGGTGAGGGTTAGAGTGAGCGTTACGGTTAGGTTCAGTTTGAAGTTTAGGGTTAAGGTGATGTTTAGGATGATGTTGAGTGTTAGTGTGAGGGTGAGGGTGAGGGTGAGGCTGAGGAGGAGGGTTAGGGTGAGGGTAAGGTTAGTTTAGGATTAGGGTTAGAGTTAGGGTTGGGCTGAGGGTGAGGGGGAAAGTGAGGGTTAGGGTTAGGGTTAGGGCTAGGGTGAGGGTTAGGGTTAGTGTGTGGGTTAGTGTGATGGTGAGGGTCAGCGTGAAGGTGAGGGTTAGAATGATGGTGAGGGTGAGGTTGAGGGTTAGGGTTAGGATTAGGGTTAGGGTGAGTTTTAGGGTTAGGGCTAGGGTTAGAGTTATTGTTAGGGTTAAGGTTAGGATGAGGGTGAGGGTTATTGTTAGGGTTAGGGTTAGGGTGAGGGTGAGGGTGGGCTTGAGGGTTAGGGTTAGGCTTAGGGTTATGGTTAGGGTAAGGCTGATGGGGAAGGGGAGGTTGAGGGTGTGTGTTAGGGTTAATTTTAGGGTTAAGGTGAGGGCTTGGGTGAGGGTTAGTGTTAGGCTGAGGGTGAGGGTGAGGGTTTTGGTTAGGTAAAGGTTAGGGTTAGGGTGAGGATTTGGGTGAGGATGAGGATTAAGCTGAGGTTAGGTTCAGGGTGAGAGTTAGTCTTAGGGTTAGGGTGAGGGTTGGGGTTAGGGAGATGTTTAGGCTGAGGTTGAGGTTTAGGGTGAGGGTTAGGCTGAGGGTGAGGGTTAGGGTTAGCATTAGGGTTAGGTTTAGGATTAGCTTGAGTGTTAAGGTTAGGGTTAGGGTTAGGGTTAGGGCTAGGGTGTAGGTTAGGGTTAGGTGAGTCTGAGGCTGAGGCTGAGGCTGAGGGTGAAGGTGAGGAGGAGGGAGAGGATTAAGGTTAGGGTTAGGTTTAGGGTGAGGACTAATGTGAGGGTGATGTTTTTGTTTAGGAAAAGTTTAGGGTTAAGTTTAGGGTGAGGATTAGGGTGAGGGTGAGGTTTAAGGTGAGGGTTAGGGTTAGGGTCATTGTTAGGGTTAGGGTTAGGGTGAGGGTGAAGGTTAGGTTGATGTTTAGGGTGACGGTGAAAGTGAGACTGAGGGTTCGTGTGAGGGTTAGGGTTAGGGTGAGGGTTAGGTTTAGGATTAGGTTTAGGTTTAGGGTGAGGGTAAGGCTTATGATGACAGTTAGGGTGAGGTTGAGGGTTAGGGTTAGGGTTAGGGTTAGGGTGAGGGTTGGGGTGAGGGTTAGGGTTAGGGTTAGGGTGAGGGTTAGGGTGAGGGATAGGGTTATGGTGAGGGTAAGGGTTAATCTAAAGGTTAGGTTGAGAGTGAGCATTTGTGTTAGCATCAGGGTTGGGTTGAGGGTTAGGGTTAGGGTTAGGCTGAGGGGTAGTTTTCGGGTTATGGTGAGGGTTAGGGTTAGGGTTAGCGTGAGGGTAAGAGTTAGGATGACAGCTAGGGTGAGGGTCAGGGTTAGGGTTAGGGTTAGGTTGAGGGTGAGGGTTAGGGTGAGGGTTAGGGTTAGGGTTAGGGTGAGGGTTAGGGTGAAGTTTAGGGTTAGGGTTAGGGTTTGGGGTAGGATGAGGTTTAGGGGGAGGGGAAGGGGTAGGGTGAGGGTTACGGAGAGGGTGAGGGATAAGGTTATGTTGAGGGTAAAGTTTAATCTAAGGGTTAGTTTGAGAGTGAGCATTTGTGTTAGCATCATGGTTGGGTTGAGGGTTAGGGTTAGGGTTAGTTTGAGGGGTAGTTTTAGGGTTAGGGTGAAGGTTTTGGTTAGCGTGAAGGTGAGGTTAAGGGTTTGGCTGAGGGTGAGGGTGAGGGTTAGGGTTAGTCTTAGGGTGAGGGTGAATGTTAGGGGTAGGGATAGCGTGAGTGTGAGAGTGAGGATTAGGTTTAGGATTAGGGTTAGGGTTAGGGTTAGGGTTAGGCTGAGGTTTAGGCTGATGGGTAGGGTTACAGTTAGGGTGAGGGTTAGGTTTAGTGGGAGTGTTAGGGTTAGGGTTATGGTTAGGGTTAGGGTGAGGTTTCAGGTCAGGGTTCGGGTTAAGGTGTGGGTGAGGGTTAGGGTTAGTGTGAGGACTAGCTTTAGGGTTACGGTTATTGTTAGGGTTAGGATTAGGGTGAGGGTAAGGGTTAGGGTTAGTTTTATGGTTAGGGTGAGGATTCGGGTTAGTGTGCTGGTTAGGGTTAGGGTTAGATGAAGGATCGGGTAAGGGTTAGTGTGAGGGTTAGGGTGAGGGTAAGTATTATGATTAGGTTAAGGACTAGGGTTAGGCTGAGGGTGAGGGTGAGGTTGAGGATTATGATTAGGGTTAGGGTGAGGGTTAGGTTTAGGGTGATGTTTAGGGTGAGGGTGAGGGTTAGGGTGAGGGTGAGGGTTCGGTTGAGGGTAAGGATTAGGGTGTGGATGAGGGTTAGCATGAGGGTGAGGGTTACAGTTAGGTTTAGGGTGTTGGTTAGGGTTAGGTTTTGGATTAGGGTGAGGTTTAGGGTGAGGGGTAGGGTCAGGGATGGGGTGAGGTTTAGGGTGAGGGGTAGGGTCAGGGTTGGGGTGAGGTTTAGGGTTAGTGTGAGGTTTAAGGTTAGGTTTAGGGTAAGTGTGAGGATAAGGGTTAGTGTGAGGGATAGGGTTATTGTTAGGGTTAGGGTGAGGGTTATGGTTAGGGTTATGGTGAGGGTTAGGGTTAGGCTAAGGTTTAGGGTTGGGGATAGGGTAAGGGTGAGTGTGAGTTTGATGTTTAGAGGTAGATTTAGGGTGAAGTTGAGGGTTCGGTTTAGGATTAGGGTTAGGGTTAGGGTTAGGGTGAGGGTGAGGGTTAGGTTTAGGATTAGGGTTAGGGTTAGGCTTAAGGTGAGGGTGAGGTTGAGTGTTAGGGAGAGGATTAGGGTTAGGTTTAAGGTTAGGTTAAGGGTGAGGGTTAGGTTGAGGTGAGGGTTCGTGTTTGGGTTAGGGTTAGGTTGATGGTGAGGGTTAGGGTGAGGGTGAGGTTTAGGTTTAGTGTTAGCTTTAGGGTGAGGGTTAGGATCAGGGTTAGGATTAGGGTGAGGGTTAAGGTGAGGGTTAGGGTTAGGGTTAGGGTGAGGGTGAGGGTGAGGTGTAAGGTTAGGTTTAGAGTTAGGGTGATGGTGAGGGTGAGGGTGAGGGTTAGGTTTGGGGTGAAGTTTAGTGTTAATGTTAGTGTTAGTGTTAGGGTGAGGGATAGGGTTAGGGTTAGGGTTAGGATGAGGGTTAGGCTGTGGGGTAGGGTTAGCTTTAGGGTGAGGGTTAGGGTTAGTGTGAGTTTTAGGGTTAAGTTTAGGGTCAGGGTTAGGATTAGGTTAAGGGTGAGGGCTAGGTTGAGGGTGAGGGGTAGGGTGAGGGGTAGGGTTAATGTTAGGGTGAGGGTGAGGGTTAGGTTTAGTGTGAGGGTTAGGGTTAGTGTGAGTTTGAGGGTTAGGGTTAGGGTGAGGGTTAGGGTTAGGGTTAGGGATAGGGTGAGGGTGAGCGTTACGATTATGTTGAGGGTTAGGATGAGGGTAGGGTTAGGGTAAGGGTGAGGGTGAGGCTTAGGTTTAGTGTGAGGGTTAGGGTTAGTGTAAGGTTAAGGGTTAGGGTGAGGTTTAGGGTAACAGTGAGGCTTAGGGTTAGGGTGAGTTTGAGGGTGAGGGTGAGGTTTAGGGTTAGGTTTAGCGTTAGGTTTAGGGTTAAGGTGAGGGTGAGCCGTAGGGTGAGAGTGAGGGTTCGGGTGAGGGTTTGCGTGAAGGGGGAGGTTTATGGTTACGGTTCGGGTTAGAGTTAGGGTGAGGCTGTGGGTGAGGGTTAGGTTTAGGATTAGGGTTAGTGTTAGGATTAGGCTGAGGGTGAGTGTGAGGGTGATGGTGAGGGTTAGGTTTTGGGTGAGGGTTCAGGTTAATGTTAGGGTTAGGGTTAGGTTGAGCGATAGGATTAGGGTTAGGGTTAGGATGAGGAATACGCTGTGGGGTAGGGTTAGGATTAGGGTGAGGGTTAGGGTTAGTGTGAGTTTTAGGGTTAAGGTTAGGGTCAGTGATAGGATTAGGTTAGGGGTAAGGGTTAGGGTGAGGGTTAGGATGAGGGTGAGGTTTAAGTTTAGGGATAGGGTTAGGATGAGGTTAGGGTGAGGGCTAGGGTGAGTGTGTGGGTTAGGGTTAGGGATAGGGTGAGGATTAGGTTTAGGATTAGGGTTAGGGTTAGGGTGAGTCTTAGGCTGAGGGGAAGGTTTAGGGATAGGGTGAGGGTTAGGTTTAGTGTGAGGGTTAGGGTTTGGGGTAGGGTTAGGGTGAGGGCTAGGATGAGTTTGAGGGTTAGGGTTTTATTTAGGGATAGGGTAAGGATTAGCGTTAGGGTTAGTGTTAGGTTGAGGTTTAGGCTGATGTGTAGGGTTACAGTTAGGGTGAGGGTTAGGTTTAGTGGGAGTGTTAGGGTTAGGTTTAGGGTTAGGGTTAGGCTGAGGTTTCGGGTGAGCGTTCGGGTTAATGTGTGGGTGAGGGTTAGGGTTAGTGTGAGGACTAAGTTTAGGTTTAGGGTTACTGTTAGGGTTATGTTTAGGGTGAGGGTAAGGGTTAGGGTTAGTGGTATGGTTAGGGTGAGGGTTCGGGTTAGTGTGAGGGTTAGGATTAGGGTTAGGAGAAGTTGAGGGTAAGGGTTAGGGTGAGGGTTAGGGTGAGGGTGAGGGTTAGGATTAGAGTTAGTGTTAGGATTAGGGTTAGGGTGAGGGTGAGGTTGAGGTTCAGTGTTAGGGTGAGGGTTAGGGTTATTGTTAGGGTTAGGTTGCGGGTGAGGGTGAGGGTGAGGGTGAGGGTTAGGGTTGGAGTAGGGTTAGGTTTGACTGAGGGTGAGGGTGAGAGTGAGGGTGAGGGTTAAGTTTAGGGTTAGGTTTAGGGTGAGGGCTAGGGTGAGGGTGATATTTTTGGTTAGGAAAGGTTTATTGTTAGGTTTAGTGTGAGGATTTGGGTGAGGGTGAGGTTTAAGGTGAGGGTTAGGGTTAGGGTGAGGGTTAGGGTTAGGGTTAGCGTGAGGTTTAGGGTTAGGGTGATGTTTAGGGTGAGGGTGAAGTTGAGAGTGAGGGTTCAGGTGAGGGTTAGGGTTAGGGTGAGGGTTAGGGTTAGGGTTAGGGTTAGGGTGAGGATAAGGTTTAGGATGACAGGGTGAGGGTGAGGGGTAGGGTTAGGTTTGGGTTAGGGTGATGTTTATGTTGAGGGTGAGGGAAAGAGTGAGGATTCGGTTGAGGGTGTAGCTTAGGGTGTTGGTGAGGGTTAGGGTGAGAGTGAGGGTTCGGATGAGGGTGAGAGTTAGTGTGTTGGTGAGGGTTAGGGTGAGGGTGAGTGTTAGGGTTAAGTTTAGGATTAGGATGAGGGTTAGGGTTAGGGTTAGGGTGAGGGTTAGGGTGAGGGTTATGGTTAGGGATAGGGTGAGGATTAGGATTAGTGTGAGGGTTAGGGTTAGGGTTGGTGTAAGGATAATGTTTAGGTTGAGGATTAGGGTGAGAGTGAGGGTTAAGGTTAGATTAAGGGTTAGGGTGAGGGTTTGGCTAAGGGTTAGGTTTAGGGTTAGGGTGAGTGTGAGGGTTAAAGTTAGGGTTAGGGTGAGGGTTAGGGTTGGGGTGAGGGTTAGGGTTAGGGTTAGGGTGAGGGTTTGGGTGAGTGTGAGTTTTAGGGTGTCTGTGACGGTTAGGGTTAGATTGAGGGATAAGGTGACGGTGAGGGTTAGGGTGAGGGTGAGGGTTAGGGTTAGGGTGAGTTATAGGGTGAGGGTTAGGGTTAGGGTGAGTGTGAGGATTAGGGTTAGGGTTACCCTTAGGGTTATGGTGAGGGTATGGGTTAGGGTGAGTTTTAGGTTGAGGTTGAGGGTTAGGGTTAGCGTTAGGGTTAAGGTGAGAGTTAGGGTGAGGGTTAGGGTTAGGGTGAGGGTGAGGGTTAGGGTTAGGGTTAGGGTGATGTTTATGGTTAGAGTGTGGGTTAGGGATAGGTTTATGGTTAGGGGGAGGTTTAGGTTTATGGTTAGGGTTCCAGTTAGGGTGAGTGTGAGGGTGAGTGTTAAGATTAGGATTAGGTTTAGGGTTAGTGATAGGCTGAGGGTGAGGGTGAGGGTGAGGGTTAGGGTTAGGGTTAGGGTAATGTTTAGGTTTAGGTTTAGGTTGAGGATTAGGGTTAGGGTTAGGATTAGGATTAGGGTGAGGATTATGGTTAGGGTTAGGGTGTGGGTTAGGGATAGGTTTATGGTTAGGGTTAGCATTAGGTTTACCATTAGGGTTAGAGTGAGGGTGAGGTTGAGGATTAGGGTTAGGATTAAGTTTAGGGTTAGGGTGAGGCTGAGGTTGAGGATATGTTTGAGGGTGAGGGTGAGAGTGAGGGTTAGCTTTAGGCTTAAGGTGAGGGCTATGGTGAGGGCGAGCGTTAGGTTGAGGGTTAGTGTGAGGGTGCAGCTTTCGGTTAGTAAAGGTTTAGGGTTAGGTTTAGGGTGAGGATTAGGCTGAGGGTGAGGTTGAAGGTGAGGGTTAGGGTTAAGGTGAGGGTTAGGGTTAGGGTTAGGGTTAGGTTGATGTTTAGGGTGAGGGTGAGGGTAAGGGCTGTGGTTAGGGTAATGTTTAGCCTTAGGGTTAGGTTGGGGGTTAGGTTTAGGGTTAGGATGAGGGTTAGGGCGAGGATTATGGCTAGGGTTAGTGTGTGGGTTAGGTTTAGTGTGACCGTTAGGGTTAGGGTGAGGGTAAGCTTTAGGGTGAGGGTTAGGATGAGGGAGCGGGATAGGGTTAGTGTTAGGGTTAGGGTGAGCGGTTGGATGAGGGTTAGGTGTAGGGTAAAGGTGTGGGTTAGTGTTAGGGTTCAGTTCAGTGTTAGCGTTAGGGTGAGGTGTAGGGTTAGGGTTAGGGTTAGTGTGAGGATAAGGGAATGTTGAGGGTTAGGGTGAGGGATAGGGTTAGTGTAAGGTTTAGGGTGAGTGTTTGTGTGAGGGTTAGGTTTAGTTTTAGGGTTACGTGAGGGTTAGCATGAGGGTAAGTTTTAGGGTGAGGTTTAGTATGAGGTTGAGTATTAGGGTTAGCATTAGTGTTAGGGTGATGGTTAGGGTTAGGTATAGCATTAGAGTTAGGGTGAGGTTAGGATTAGGGTAAAAGTGAGGGAATGGTTTAGGGTTAGCATTAGGTTTACGGTTAGGTTTAGAGTGAGGGTGAGGGTGAGGAATAGGGTTAGGATTAGCTTTAGGTTTAGGGTGAGGCTGAGGTTTAGGGTGAGGGTGAGTGTTAGGGTTAGGCTTAGGGTGAGAGCTACGGTGAGGGCTAGGGTGAGGGCGAGGGTTAGGGTGAGAGTTAGGGTTGGGGTGAATGTTAGGATTACGGTTAGGGTGAGGGTGAGGGTGACGGTGAAGGTGAGGGTTAGGGTGTGAGTTAGGGTTAAGGTTATGCTGAGGGTAAGGGTTAGGGTGAGGTTTAGTTTGAGGGTTAGGGTTAGGGTGAGGATTATGGTGATGTTGAGTGTTAAGGTGACAGTGAGGGTTAGGGTGAGGGTGAGGTTTAGGTTTAGTGTTAGCATTAGGGTGAGGGTTAGGGTCAGTGTTAGGATTAGGGTGAGGGTTAAAGTGAGGGTTAGGGTTCGGGTTAGGTTTAGGGTTAGTATGAGGATTAGGGTTTGGGTTAGGTTTATAGTGAAGGTAAGGGTTAAGGTGAGGGTTAGGCTGAAAGGGTAGGTTTAGGGTAAGGGTGAGGGAGAGTGTGAGGGTAAGGGTTAGGGTGAGGGTTAGGGTGTGGGTGAGGCTTAGGGTTAGCATTAGTGTTAGGGTTAGGGTTAGAGTGAGTGTGAGGTTTAGGGTTAGGGTTAGGGTGAGGGTGAGGGTTAGGGTGAGGGTGAGGTTTAGGTTTAGGTTTAGGGTTATGGTTAGGATTAGTGTAAGGGTGAGGGCTAGTGTGAGGGTGAGGATTAGGGTTTGGGTTAGGGTGAGGGTAAGGGTTAGGGTGAGCGGTAGGGTGAGGTGTAGTTTTAGGGTTAGGGTGAGGGTTAGGGTTAGCGTGAGGTTTATGGTGAGGGTTAGGGCTAGGGTTAGGGTGTGGGTTAAGGTTAGGGTGATGTTTAGGCTGAGGCTGATGGTTAGGGTGATAGCTAGGGTGAGGTTTAGGGTTAGTGTTAGGATTAGGGTTAGGGTGAGGGTGAGGTTTAGGGTTAGAATTAGGGTTAGGAGAGGTTTAAATTGAGGGTCAGGTTTAGGGTTATCGTTAAAGTTAGGGTTAGAATGAGCGTTAGGTTGAGGTTTAGGGTTAGGGTTAGGGTTAGGTTTAGGATGAGCGTTAGGCTGAGGGTTAGGGTTAGGCTCAGGGTTAGGGTTAGGGTTAGTGTGAGGGTTAGGTTTAGGGTTCGGGTTAGGTTGTGGACTGTGGTGAGGGTGAGGGTTAGGGTGATGGTTAGGATTACGGTTAGGTTTAGGGTCAGGTATAGGTTGAGGGTTAGGATTAGAGTAAGGACTTGGGTTGGGCTGAGGGTGAGGGTGATGTTGAGGGTGAGGGTTAGGGTTAGAGTGAAGGTTAGAATGAGTGTGAGGGGGAGGGGGAGAGCTTGGTTTGGGGTTAGAGTTAGGTTGAGGGTGAGGGTTAGGGTTAGGGTTAGCACTAGGTTTAGGCTGAGGGTGAGGGTGAGTTTAGGGTTAGGGTGAAGGTTAGGGTTAGGGTTAGGTTTAGGTTGAGGGTTAGGGTTAGGGTTAGGGTTAGGATGATCATTAGGATCAGGGTTAAGTTTAAGATTAGTGTGAGGGTTAGGGTTTGGGTTAGGGTTAGGGTTTAGTTAGGGTGAAGGTTAGTTTTAGGTTTACGGTTAGGATAAGGTTTAGGCTGAGTGTTAGGTTTAGGGTTAGTGTGAGTGTTAGGTTTAGGGTTAGGGTTATGGTGTGGGCTAGGGTGAGGGTGAGGGTTAGGGTGAGGGTGAGGGTGAGGGTTTAGCTTAGGTAAGGGTTAAGGCTAGGTTAGGGTGAGGATTAGGATGAGGTTGAATGTTAAGGTGAGGGTTAGGATGAGTGTTAGGGTTACTGTGAGGGTTAGGGTTAGGGTTAGGGTTAGGGTTAGGGTTAGGGTTAGGGTTAGGGTTATGGTGAGGGTAAGGTATAGGGTGAGGTTTATTGTGAGGATGAATGTTAGGGTTAGTGTTAGGGTTACGGTGAGGTTTAGGGTGAGGGTTAGTGTTTGGTTTAGGGTTAGTTTGAGTGTGAGGTATAGGATGAGTTTTAGTGTTAGGATTAGGGTTAGGGATATGGTTTGGCTGAGGGTCAGGGTGACAGTAAGTGTGAGGGTTATGGTGAGGGTTAGTGTTAGATTGAGGGTGAGGGTGAGGATTAGGGTGAGAGTATGGGTTAGGTTGAGGATTAGTGTGAGGGTGAGGGTTACGGTTAGCCTTAGGGTTAGGGTGAGGGTTAGGGTTAAGGTTAGGGATAGGATGAGGATTAGGGTTAGGGTTAGGTTTAGGGTGAGGGTTAGGCTGAGGGATAGGGTTAGGGATAGAGAGACTGTTATGTTTACTGTGAGGATTAGGGTTAGGGTGAGGTATAGGTTTAGTGTGAGGTTTAGGTTTAGGGTTAGTGTTAGGATGAGTGTTAGGGTTAGGTTGAGGTTGAGGGGGAGGGTGAGGGCTAGGGTTAGGGTTAGTGTGAGGGTTACTGTTAGGATGAGGGTTAGGTTTAGGGTACAGGTTAGTGTTAAAGTAAGGGTTAGGTTGAGGGTCAGGGTGAGGATTAGGTTTAGGTTGAGGTTTAGGTTTAGGGTGAGGGTTAGGTTTAGGGTGAGCGTTAGGGTGATGGTGAGGATCAGGGTGAGGGTGAGGGTTAGGTTGAGAGTTAGGGTTAGGGTGAGTGTTAGGGTTAGGGTTAGGTTTAGGGTGAGAGTTAGGGTCAGGTGTCGTGATACGGTTAGAGTGAGGTTTAGGGTTAGTGTGAAAGTTAGGGTTAGGGTTAGTGTGAGGATAATGTTTAGGGTGAGGGTTAGAGGGTGAGGGTTAGGGTGAGCGTTAGGGTTAGGTTCAGTGTAAGGGTTAGGGTTAAGGTTATGTTTAGGGTGAGGTTGAGGGTTAGTGTGAGGGTGAGGGTGAGGTTGAGGGTGAGGGGTAGGATGAGGGTGAGGGTGAGGTTAGTTTAGGTTTAAGGTTAGAGTTAGGATTAGGCTGAGGGTGAGGGGTAAAGTGAGGGTGAGGGTTAGGGTTAGGGCTAGGGTGATTGTTAGGGTTTTTCTGAGGGTTAGTGTGATGGTGAGGGTCAGCGTGAGGGTGAGGGTTAGAATGAGGGTGAGGGTATGGTTGAGGGTAAGTGTTAGGATTAGGGTTAGGGTGAGTTTTAGGGTTAGGGTTAGAGTAATTGTTAGGGTTAGGATTAGGGTTAGGATGAGGGTGAGGGTTATTGTTAGAGTTAGGGTTAGGGTTAGGGTGAGGGTGGGGTTGACGGTTAGGGTTAGGATTAGGGTTATGGGTAGGTTAAGGCTGAGGAAGGGGAGGTTGAGGGTGAAGTTTAGAGTTAAAGTTAGGATTAGGTTGAGGGCTTGTGTGAGGGTGAGGGTTAGGCTGAGGGTGTGGGTGAGGGTTTCGGTTAAGTAAAGGTTAGGGTTAGGGTGAGGATTAGTGTGAGGATGAGGATTAAGCTGAGGTTAGGTTCAGGGTCAGGGTTGGGGTTAGAGTGAGGCTTAGGGTTAGGGTGATGTTTAGGGTGAGGGTGAGGGTGACGGTTAGGGTGAGGGTGAGGGGGAGGGTTAGGGTTAGAGTTAGGTTTAGGGTGAGTGTGAAGTTTTAGATTAGGAATAGGATTAGGATTAGGGTTAAGCTGAGGGTGAGGGTCAGGTTGAGGGTGAAGGTTAGGGTCAGGGTTAGTGTTAGGATTAGAGTGAGGGTTACGGTTAGTGTGAGGGTTTTGTTTAGGGTTAGGTTGAGGGTTAGTGTTAGGGTGAGAATAAGGGTTTGGGTGTGGGTTAGGGTGAGTGTGAGTGTATGGATAGGGTTTGTGTTAGGGTTAGGGTGAGGGTTAGGGTTTGGGTGATGTTTAGAATTAGGGTGAGGGTTAGGGTGAGGATGACGGTTCAGTTGAGGGTGAGAGTTCCTTTGAGGGTGAGGGTTAGGGTGTGGGTGAGGATTAGGGTTAGGGTGAGGTTTAGCATTAGGGGTAGGGTTAGGGTTAGGTTGAGGGTTAGGGTTAGCATTAGGGTTAGATGAGGGGTAGGGAGAGGGTAGGGTTAGATTTAGGGTAGTTTTAGAGTGAGTGTGAGGGTTAGGTTGAGGCTGAGGGTGAGGGTTAGGGTTAGGTTTAGGATGAGGGTTTGGCTGACGGTTAGGTTTAGGCTTATGGTTAGGGTAAGGTTTAGGGTGACGGGGAGGGTTAGCTTTAGGATTAGGGTTAGGGTTAGTGTGATCGTTAGGGTTAGGGTTAGGGTGAGGGTTAAGTTGAGTATTAGGGTTAGTGTTGGGGTGAGGGTTAGGTTGAGGGTTAGGTTTAGAGTTAGGGTTAGTGTGAGGATAAGGGTTAGGCAGAGGGTAAGGGTGAGGGGGAGGATGATGGTGAGGGTTAGGGTGAGGGTGATGGTTACGGTTAGGTTTAGATTTAGGGTGAGAGTGAGGTTAAGGGTTAGGTTTTATATTAGGGTTAGGCTTAGGCTAAGGGTGAGGCTGAGGGTCAGGGTGAGGGTTAAGGCTAGGGTGAGTGTTCGGGTTAGGGTTAGGGTTAAGGTTAGGTTGAGGGTTAGGGTTAGGGTTAGGATTAGGATGAGGGTTAAGCTGAGGGTTAGGTTTAGGTTTAGGGTGAGGGTAAGGTTTAGGGTGAGGTTTATGTTGAGGGTGAGGGTTAGGATTAGTCTTAGGTTTAGGGTGAGGGTTAGGGTTAGGGAAAGGTTTAGGGCTGAGTGAGGGTTAGGGTGAGGGAAAGGGTTAGGGTGAGAGTTAGGGTAAGGGTGCGGATAGGGTTATGGTGAGGGTAAGGTTTAGGGCAAGTTTTCGGGTGAGGTTGAGGGTTAATGTTAGCATTAGGGTTACGGTGAGCATGAGGGTTATGGTTAGGTTGAGGGCTAGTGTGAGGTGAGGGTTAGGGTGAGGGTGAGGGTTCTGTTGAGAATTAGAGTTAGGGTGAGGGTTAGGGATAGGGTTAGTGTGAGCGTAAGTGTTAGGGGCAGGGTTAGGGTGAGGGTGAAGATTAGGGTTAGGGTGAGGGTTAAGGTTAGGGTTTTGGTTTGGGGGAGGGCTAGGGTGAGCCGTAGGTTTAGGGTTAGGTTTAGTTTGCAGGTTAGGGTGAGGGTAAGGGTTAGGGTGAGGTTTAGGGTGAGGGTGAGGTTTAGGGTTAGGGTGAGGTTAGGGTGAGGGTTAGGGTTAGGGTTAGGGATAGGGTGATGATAAGGGTTAGTGTGATAGTTAGGGTAAGGTTGAGGATAAGTGATAGTGTGAGGATAAAGGTTAGGTTGAGGGTTAGGGTGAGAGTGTGGGTTAGGTTTAGGGTGAGGTTATGGGTTAGGGTTATGGTTAGGGTGAGGTTTACAGTGCGCCGTAGGTTACGGTTAGGGTTAGTTGGCAGTTTAGGGTGAGGGTAAGGTTTAGGGTGAGGTTTAGCGTGAGGGTAAGAGTTAAGGTTGGAGTGAGGTTAAGGATTAGGGTGAGGGTTAGGGTTAGGATTAGTGATATGGTGAGGATTAGGGTTAGTGTGAGGGTTAGGGTGAGGTTTAGGATTAGGTTCATTGTGAGGAGAAGTGTTAGGGTGAGGGTTAGGGTGAGGGTGAGGTGTTGTGTTAGCATTAGGGATAGGGTGAGGGTTAGGGTGAGGGTTAAGTTTAGGGTGAGGGTAGGGTTAGGTTAAGGCTGAGGGTTAGGGTTAGGTTGATATTTATGGTGAAGTTGATTGTTAGGGTGAGGGTGGGGGTGAAGGTTAGGTTAAGGGTTAGGGTTAGGGTGAGGTGAGGGTGAGGATGAGGGTTAGGTTTAGGATTAGGGTTAGGGTTTTGCTTAGTGTTAATGTTGGTGTGAGGATGTGGGTTCAGGTGATGGTGAGGTTTAGGGTGTGTGTGTGGGTTAGGGTTAGGCTGAGGATTAGGGTTAGGGTTAGGATTATGGTGAGGTTAAGAGTTAGGGTGAGGTTTATGGTGAAGGTGATGGTTAGGGTTAGCATTAGAGTTAGGATGATGGTTAGGGTGAGGGTGAGGTTTAGGGTTAGGGTTAGGGTGAGTTTGAAGGTGATGGTGAGATTTAGTGTTAGGATTAGTGTTAGGGTTATGGTTAGAGTGAGGTTGAGGGTTTTGGTTAGGGTGAGGGTTAGGGTGAGGGTTTGTTTAGGGTGAGGGTTAGGGTTAGGTTAAGGGTTAAGGTTAGGGTGAAGTTTAGCATTAGGTTGATGTTTATTGTGAGGGTGACTGTTAGGGTGAGGGTGAGTTTCAGGGTCAGGGTGAGGGTTTGGATGATCGTGAGGGTTAAGCTGTGGTTGAGAGTTAGGGTTAGAGTGCGGTAGGGTGACGGTGAGTGTTAGGGTGCAGGTTAGATTTAGTGTTAGGGTTAATGTGATGTGAGGGTGAGCATGAGGGTGACGGTTAGGGTGAGGGTGAGTGTGAGGGTAGGGTTTAGGATTAGGGTTAGGGTGAGTTTTAGGGTTAGGGTTAGGGTTAGTGTGAGGATAAGGGTTAGGGTGAGACTGAAGGTTAGGGTTAGCGTTATGGTTAAGGTGAGATTTAGGGTGAAGGTTAGGGTCAGGGTTAGGGTTAGGGTTCGGGTGAGGGTTTGGGTGAGGGTGTTGTTACAGTGTGGGTGAAGTTTAGGGTTAGGGTGATCGTTAAGTTGATGTTGAGTGTTAGGGTGAGAGTGAGTGTTAGGGTTACGGTGAGCGTTAGGGTTAGGGTAAGGGTTAGGCGAAATGTGAGGATTAGGGTTAGAGTTAGGGTTATGGTGAGGGTACGGGTTAGGGTGAGGTTTGTGGTGAGGTTGAGGGTTAGGGTTAGCGTTAGGGTTAGGGTGAGGTTTAGGGTGGGGGTTAGGGTTAGGGTGAGGGTGCCTGTTAGGGTTAAGGTTAGGGTGAGGTTTAAGGTTAAGGTGAGGGCTAGGGATATGGTTAAGGTTTGGGTGAGGGTCAGAGTTAGCGGTAGGGTTAGAGTTAGGGAGAGGGTGAGGGTTAGAGTTAGGGTTAGGATTAGGTATACGGTTAGGCTGAGGGTGAGGCTTAGGTTTAGCGTGAGGGTTAGGGTTAGGTTTAGGGTTAGGGTTAGGTTGAGGGTTAGGGTTAGGTTTAGGATGAGGGTTTGGCTGAGGGTTAGGTTTAGGGTTAGGGTGAGGGTTAGTGTTAGTGTGATGGTTAGGGTTAGGGTTTTGTTTACGGTGAGAGTGAGGGTTAGGTTTAGGTTTAGGGTGAGGTGAGCGATAGGTTGAGGGTTTGGGTTAGGTTTAGTATTAGGGTGAGGGTTTAGTTAGGGTGAGGGTTAGTGTTAGGTTTAGGGTTTGGGTGAGGGTTAGGGTTAGGGTTAGAGTTCGGATGAGGGTGAGGTTGAGGGTTAGCGTTTGAATTAGGGTTAGGTTTAGGGTTATGCTGAGGGTGAAGTTGAAGGTGAGGGTGAGTTTTAGGGTTTGGGTGAGGGTTAGGGTTATGGTTAGGGTTAAGGTGAGGGTGAGGGTTAGGTTTAGGGTTAGGGTTAGGATGAGGGGTAGGCTGAGTGTTAGGTTTAGGCTTAGCGTGAGGGTAAGGGTTAGGGTGATGGTGAGGGATAGGTTTAGGATTCAGTTTAGGGTTAGGGTGATGGTTAGGGTTAGGGTTAGGCTTAGGGTGAAGGTTAAGGTGAGGGGTAGGGTTAGGGTTAGTGTTAGGGTGAGGATTAGGGTTAGGGTGAGGGTAAGGGTGAGGGGTAGGTTTAGGTTTAGGGTTAGTGGGAGGGTAAGGGTTAGGGAGAAGGTTAAGGTGAGGGTGAGGATGAGGGTGAGGGTTAGTGTGAGGGTGAAGTTAGGGTTAGGTTTAGAGTTAAGATGAGAGTGAGGGTGAGGATTAGGTTTTGGATTAGGGTTAGGTTTAGGTTTACTCTGAGGGTGAGGTTAAGGGTGAGGGTGAGTTTGAGGGTTAGGTTGAGAGTTAGGGTTAGGGTTAGGGTTAATGTTAGGGTGAGGGATAGGGTTAGGGTTAGGGTTTGGATCAGGATTAGGCTGAGGGTTAGGATTAGTGTTAGGGTGAGGATAAGGGTTAGGGTGAGGGTTATGGTGAGGGTGAGGGTTGGGGTTAGCTTAGGGTTAGGGTGAGGGTTAGGGTGAGTTTTAGGGTGAGGGTTAGGGATAGGGTTGGGTGAGGGAACGTGTTAGGGTGAGGGTTAGTGTGGGGATGAAAGATATGGTTATGGTGAGGGTAAGGGTTAGGGCGAGGTTTAGGGTGAAGTTGAGGGTTAATGTTAGCATTAGGGTTATGGTGAGCGTGAGGTTTAGCGTGAGCGTTATGGTTAGAGTTAGGGTTAGGGTGAGGGTTAGGCTGAGGGGTAGGGTTAGGGTTAGGGTTATGGTGAGGCTTACTGTGAAGGGTAGGGTTAGGATGAGGGTGAGGGTTAGTGTTAAGGTTAAGGTGAGGTTAAGGGTGAGGGTAAGTGTTAGGGTGAGGGTTAGGTTGAGGTTGAGGTTTAGGTTTAGGATTAAGGTTAGGGTTAGGTTTAGGGTAAGGGTTAGGGTTAAGTTTAGGGTAAGGGTGAGGGTGAGGGTGATGGTTAGGGTTAGGGTTAGGATTAATTGCTAGGATTAGGGTTAGCCTGAGTGTGGGGGTGAGGGTTAGGGTTAGGGTTAGGTTTATGGTTAGGTTATGGTGAGGGTGAGGGTTAGAGTTAGGGTGTTGGTTAGGGTGAGTGTTAGGGTGACTGTGAGGGTTAGGGTTAGGGTGAGGGTTAGGTTTAGAGTGAGTGATAGGGTTATGGTTAGGGTTAGGGTGAGCGTGAGGGTGTGGGATTGGATGAAGGTTAAGTTTAGGGTTTGGGTTTAGGTTAGGTTGAGGGTTAGGCTGAGTGTTAGGTTTAGGGTTAGGTTGAGGATAAGGGTTAGGGTGAGGGTGAGGCTTAGGTTTAGGATTAGGGTTAGTTTTAGGGTGAGGGTAAGGAATAGGGCTAGAGTTAGGTTTAGAGTTAGGGTGAGGGAGAGAGTAAGGTTTAGGTTTTGTATTAGGGTTAGGTTTAGGGTTAAGCTGAGGGTGAGGTTGAGGGTGAGGGTGACGGTTAGGGTCAGGTTTAGGTTTAGGGTTAGGATGAGGGTTAGGCTGAGGTTTAGGGTTAGGGTTCGGTAAGGGTAAGGGTTAGGGTGAGACTGAGGGTTAGGCTTTGGCTTAGGGTTAGGGTGCCGGTTAGGGTGAGGTTTAGTGTTAGTGTTAGGGTTAGGGTTAGAGTGAGGGTTAGGGTGAGGGTAAGGGTTAGGGTTAGGGTTAGGTTGATGTTGATGGATAATGTTAAAGTGAGGGTAAGGGTTAGGGCGAGGTTTAGGGTGAGGCTGAGGGTTAATGTTAGCATTAGGGGTATGGTGAGGGTGATTGTTAGGGTGAGGGTTATAGTTAGGGTTAGGGATAGGGTGAGGATTAAGGTTAGGGTTAGGTTTACAGTGAGGGTTAGGCTGAGGGGTAGCGTTAGGGTTAGTGTTAGGGTGAGGGTTAGGGAGTGGGTTAATGTTAGGGTTAGGGTTAGGGTGAGGTTGAGGGTGAGGGTTAGGGTTAAGGTGAGGGCTATGGAGAGGTTGAGGTTTAGGGTTAGCCTTAGGGTTAGGCTTAGGTTTAGGGTTAGGGTGAGGGTGAGGTCTAGTGTTAGTATTAGGGTTAGGGTTAGGGTTAGGGTGAGGATGAGGTTTAGAGTGAGGGTAAGGGTTAGGGCAAGGTTTAGGGTGAGGTTGAAGATTAATGTTGGCATTAGGGTTACTGGGAGGGTGAGGGTTAGGGTGAGTGTTATGGTTATGCTTAGGGATACAGTGAGGATTAGGGTTAGTGTTAGGTTTAGGGTGAGGGTAAGTCTGAGGGCTAGGGTTAGGTTTAGCGTTACGGTGAGGGTTAGGGTTAGGGTGAGGGTTAGGATTAGGGTTAGGTTCAGGTTGAGGTTGATAATGAGGGTAACGGTTATGTTGAGGGTTAGAGTGAGGTTGAGGTTTAGGGTTAGCATTAGGGTTAGCGTTAGGGTTAGGGTGAGGGTTAGGGTTAGGCTTACGTTTAGGGTAAGGGTTAGGGTTAGGGTGAGGGTTAGGGTTAGGGTGATTTTTAGGGTGACGGTGAGGGTTAGGGTGAGGGTGAGGTTGAGCGTGAGGGTTAGGTTGAGGGTGAGTGTGAGTGTGAGGGTGACGGTGAGGGTTACCGTTAGGGTTAGGTTTAGGGTGAGGGTAAGAGTTAGGGTTAGCTTAGGGTTAGTGTAAGTGTTAGGCTGAGGATGAAGGTTAGGGTGAGGGTTAGGGTTAGGTTTAGGGTGAGGGTTAGGGGTAGTGTGAGGGTTATGGTTAGGGTGAGGTTGAGGGTCAGGGTGAGGTTGAGAGTGACGTTGAGGGTGAGGGTTAGGGTTACGTTTATATTTAGGGTGAGGTGAGGGTGAGGGTTAGGTTTAGGGTGAGGGTTAGGGTTTGGTTTATGGTTAATGTTTCGGTTAGGGTAAGGGTGAGGGTAAGGATTACATTGAGAGTTATTTTGCGGGTGAGTGTTAGGGTTAGGGTGAGGGTAAGGGTTAGGGTGAGGGTTATTGTGAGGGTTTGGGTTCAGGTTAGCATTAGGGTTAGTTTGAGGGTGAGGGTTTGGGTGAGGGTTAGGGTTAAGGTTAGGGATAGCGTGAGGATTAGGTTTAGTGTGAGGGTGAGGGTCTGGGTAAGGGTTAGGGTTAGATTTAGGGTGAGGGTGAGTGTGAGCATTAGAATTAAGATTAGGGTTAGGGTTAGAGTTAGGTGAGATTGAGGGTGAGGGTTAGGGTTTGGGATAGAATTAGCGTAAGGGTGAGCATGAAGTTTAGGTTTAAGATTAGGGTTAGGGTTATGGTGAGGGTTAGGGTGAGGGTGAGAGTGAGGCTTAGGCTTAGAGTTAGGGTGAAGTTTAGGTTTACGGTGAGGGCTACGGTGCGGGTGCGTTTTAGGGTGAGTGTGCGGGTGAGGTTGAGGTTTTTGGTTAGGTAAGGGTTATGTTTAGGGTTAGGGTGAGGATTAGGGTGAGGGTGAGGGTTAGGGTGAGGCTCAGGGTTAGGGTGAGAGTTAGGGTAACGGTGAGGGTTACGGTTAGGGTTAGGTTGAGGCTGAGGGTTAGGTATAGGGTAAGGGTTAGGGTTAGTTTGAGGCTCAGGGTGAGGTATAGAGTAAGGGTTAGGGTTATGGTGAGGGTTAGGGTTAGGGTAAGTGTTAGGGTGAGGGTGAGGTTTAGGGTTAGGGTTAGGGTGAGGTTTAGGGTTAATGTTAGCGTTAGTGTAAGGGTTAGAGTTAGGGTGAAGGTTAGATTTAGAGTTAGGATTAGGGTTAGGGTAAGGGTTAGGGTGAGGGTGAGGGTTAGGGTTAGGTTAAGGGTGAGGTTGAGGGTGAGGGTTAGGGTGAGTGTGAGTGTGAGGGTTTCGGTTATGTAAGAGTTAGGGTTAGGGTTAGGGTGAGGATTAGGGTGAGGGAGAGGGTTAGGGTTAGGGTTAGGTTTAGGGTGAGGTTAAGTGTTAGGGTGAGGGTGAGGGTGAGGGTGAGTGTTAGGGTTAGGGTGAGTGTGAGTGTGAGTGTGAGTGTTTCGTTTAGGTAAGGTTTAGGGTTAGGGTTAGGGTCAGGATTAGGGTGAAAGTGAGGTTTAGGTTGAGAGTTAGGGTTAGGGTGAGTGTTAGGTTTAGGTTTGAGGTGAGGTTTAGGGTGACGTTGAGAGTTAGGATGAGGTTGAGGGTTAGGATTATGCTTAGGGTGAGGGTTAGATTTAGGGTGAGTGTTAGGGTGAGGGTTAGGGTTAAGGTTAGGGAGAGGGTTAGGGTTAGGGTGAGGGTTAGGGTTAGTTTGAGGGTTAGGGTGAAGTTGAGTTTGAGGTTGAGGCTTAGGGTGAGGGTGATGGTGACGGTGAGTGTTAGTGTTAGGATTCAGGTTAGGGTTAGGGTGATAGTTAAGGTTAGGTTTAGGGTTAGGGTGAGGTTGATGGTGAGGATGAGGTTTAGGTGTAGGGTTAGGTTTAGGATTAGGGTGAGATTTAGGTGAAGGGTTAGGGTTAAGGTGAGGGTTAGATTTAGGGTTAGGGTGAGGGTTAGGGTTAGGGTTAGGTTTAGGGTGAGTTTAAGTGTTAGGGTGAGTGTGAGTGTGAGGGTTAGGTTTAGAATTAGGGTTAGGTTTAGGGTTAGGCTCAGGTTGAAAGTATGAGTGAGGCTCACCCTAGCACTCACGGCTAGGGTTAGGTTGAGGGTTAGGATGCTGGGTAGATTTAGGGTTAGAATTAGGGTGAGGGTTAGGTTTAGTGTGAGGGTTAGGGTTAGGGTTAGGTTTAGGGTGATGGTAAGTGTTAGAGTGTGGGTTAGGGTGAGAGTGAGGGTTAGGCTGATGTTTAATGTGAAGTTCGAAGTTAGAGAGAGTGAGAGGTTTCGGGTGAGGTTGAGGGTTAGGATGTGGGTGAGGGTGAGGGTTAGGGTGAGGGTAAGGGTTAGGGTGATGTTTAAGGTGAGTGTGAGGTTTAGGGTGAGAGTTAGTGTTCAGGGAAGGGGAATTGTTAGGGTGTAGGTAAGGGTTAGGCTAAGGGTGAGGCTTAGGGTGACCGGGATGGTTAAGGTTCAGGGGAGGATTAGGCTTCGGGTTAGTCTTTGGGTTCGGGTTCGGGTTAGGTTTAGGGTGAGTGTTAGGGTGAGCGGTAGGATTAGTGTTAGGATGAGATTTAGACTTAGGGTGAGGGTTACGTTTAGGCATAAGGTTAGGGTTAGAGTGAGGATAAGGTTTAGGGTGAGGGTTAGTGTGAGACTGAGGGTTAGGGCTAGGCTTAGGATTAGGGTGAGGGTTAGGGTTAGGGTTAGGTTTCGGTCAGGGTTAGGGTGAGTGAAAGGGTTAGGGTGAGGGTTAGGTTGAGGTTGAGGGATAGGGTTATGGTGAGGGTAAGGGTTAGGGCGACGGTTAGGGTGAGGTTGAGGGTTAGGGTTAGCATTAGTGTTAGGGTGAGGGTGAGCGTTAGGGTGACGGTGAGGGGTAGGCTGAGGGGTAGGGTTAAGGTTAGGGTTAGGGTGATGGTTACATTTAGGGTTAGGGTGAGGGTGAGTGTTAGGGTAATGGTTAGGGTCAGGGTTAGGGTGAGGGTGAGGGTTAGGGTTAGCATTAGGGTTAGGATCAGATTGAGTGTTAGGGTTTGGGTTAGGTTGAGGTTGAGGGTTAGGGTTGGCATTAGGGTTACGGTTACGTTTAGGGTGCAGGTTAGGTTTAGGTTTAGAGTGAGGGTGAGGGTCAGGGTTAGGGTTAGGATTAGGTTTAGGGTTAGGGTGAAACTGAGGGTGAGGTTGAGGGTGAGGGTGAGCGGGAAGGTGAGGGTTAAGTTTAGCGTTAAGTTTAGGGTGAGGTCTAGGGTGAGGGTGAGGGCTAGGGTGAGGGTTAGTGTGAGGGTTATGGTTAGTGTTAGGTGAGTGTTAGGGTTAGGATTAGTGTAAGGATAAGGTTTAGGTTGAGGATTAGCGTGAGAGTGAGTGTTAGGGTTAGATTAAGATTTAAGGTGAGGGTTAAGGTAAGGGATAGGGTTAGGAATAGAGTGAGGGTGAGAGTTAAAGTTAGGTTTAGTGTGAGGGTTAGGGTTGGGGAAAGGGTTAGGGTTAGGGTTAGAGGTAGAGTTAGGGTTAGGTTGAGCAGTAGGATGAGGGTGAGGTTTAGGGTTAGCGTTAGTTTTAGGGTGAGGTTTAGGGTGAGAGTTGAGTGTTAGGGTTAGGGTTAGGGTGAGAGTGTGGGTTAGGGTTAGTTTGAGGGTAAGGGTCTGTGTTAGGGTTAGGGTTAGGCTTCGATTTAGGATGAGGGTGATGGTGAGGGTTAGAATTAGGATTAGGGTTAGGGTTAGAGTTAGGTGAGAGTGAGGATGAGGGTTAGGGTTTGGGTTAGAATTAGGGTGAGGGTGAGCATGAGGGTTAGGGTTAGGATTAGGGTTAGAATTATGGTTAGGGTTAGGGTGAGAGTGAGGGTGAGGCTTAGGGTGAGGATGAGGTTTAGGTTGAGTGTTAGGTTGAGGGTGAGGGTTAGGATGAGGGTGAGGGTGAGGGAGAGCATGAGGGTTCGGGTGAGTGTGGGAGTTCGGTTGAGGTTGAGGGTTCGGGTGTGGGTCAGGTTTAGGTTTAGGGTGAGGGTTAGGGTGACGGTGAGGGATAGGGTGAGGGTGAGGTTTAGGATTGGGGTTAGGGTGAGGGTTAGGTTTAGGGTGAGTGTTAGGATGAGGGGTAGGGTTAGGGTTAGGCAGAGTGTTAGGGTTAGGGTGAAGATTAGGGTTAGTTTGAGGGTTAGGGTGAAGGTGAGTTTGAGGTTGAGGGTTAGGGTGAGGTTGATGGTGACGGTGAGGGTTAGGGTTAAGATTCGGGTTAGGGTTAGGTTGAGAGTTAGGGTTAGGGTTAGGTTTAGGATGAGGATGAAGGTGAGGGTGAGGGTTAGGGTTAGGGTTAGGTTTAGGATTAGGTTTACGTTTAGGGTAAGTGTTAGGGTTAGGGTTAGGGTGAGGGTTAGGTTTAGGATTAGGGTGAGGATTAGGGTTAGGGTTATGTTTAGAGTGAGGGTTAGGGTTAGGATTAGGACGAGGGTGAGGGTTAGGTTGAGGGGTAGGGTTAGGGGTCGGTTAAGGCTTAGTGTTAGGGTGAGTGTTAGGTTTAGGGTTAGGATTAGGGTGAGGGTGAGGGTGAGGGTTAGGGTTAGGGTTAGGGTAAGGGTTAGGTTTAGGGTGAGGGTTAGTTTTAGGTTTAGGTTTAGGGTGAGGGTGATGCTGAGGGTTAGGGTTAGGGTTAGGATTAGGGTGAGGGTGAGGGTGAGGGTTAGGGTTAGGGTTAGGGTCAGGGTTAGGTTTAGGGTGAGGGTTAGTTTTAGGTTTAGGTTTAGGGTGAGGGTGATGCTGAGGGTTAGGGTTAGGGTTAGTGTGAGGATAAAGTTTAGGTGAGGATTAGGGTGAGGGTGAGGGTTAGGGTTAGCATAAGTTTTAGGGTGAGGGTTAGGGTTAGTGTTAGGGTTAGGGTAAGGGTTAGGGTTAGGGTAAGGGTTAGTGTTAGGCTTACGGTTAGGGTCATGGTTAGGGTTAGGGTCAGGGTAAGGCTTAGGGTTAGGGTTAGGGTGAAGGTTAGGGTTAAGTTTAAGGTTAGGATAAGGTTAGGTTAGCGTTAGGGTTAGGGTTAGGGTGTTGTTTAGGATGATGTTGAGGGTTAGGGTGAGGGTGAAGTTGAGCGTGAGAGTAGGGTGAGTGGGAGGGTGATGGTGAGGGTTAGGGTTAGGGTTAAGTTTAGGGTGAGAATAAGTATTATTGTTAGGATTAGGATTAGGGTAAGTGTTAGGCTGAGGGTAGGGTGAGGGTGAGGTTTTCGGTTAGGGAAGGATTAGGGTTAGGTTTAGGGTGAGGATTAGGGTGAGGGTGAGAGTTAGGGTTAGAGTTAGGGTTAGGGTGAGGGTTAAGCTTAGGGTTAGGATGAGGGTTAGGCTTAGTGTGAGAGTTACAGTTAGGGTTAGGGTTAGTGTGAGGATAAGTGTTATGGTGAGTGTTAGGTTGAGACTGAGGGTTAGGGTTAGAGTTAGGGTTAGGGTGACGTTTAAGTTGGGTGTTAGGGTTCTGGTTAGGGTTGGGTGAGGGTTAGTGTGAGCCTAAGGGTTAGTATGAGGGTTAGGTTGAGGGTGAGGGATAGGGTTATGGTGAGGGTAAGGGTTAGGGTTAGGGTGAGAGTGAACGTGAGGGTAAGGGAAGGGTTAGGGTCAGGGTTAGGGTTAGGCTGAGGCTTAGGTTGAGAATGAGCATTTGTGTTAGCATCAGTGCTGGGTTGATTGTGAGGGTTAGGGTTAGGCTGAGGGGTAGTTTTTGGTTTGGGTGAGGGTTAGGGTTAGGGTTAGGGTTAGGGTGAGGTTAATGGTTAGGGTATGGGTGAGTGTGAGGGTTGGGGTTAGCCTTAGGGTGAGTGTGAGGTTTAGGTTTAGGGTTAGAGTGAGTGTGAGTGTGAGGGTTAGGTTTAGGATTAGGGTTAGGGTTAGGATTAGGCTGAGGTTGAGGGTGAGGGTGAGGGTGAGGGTGAAGGTGAGGTTTAGGGTTAGGGTTAGGGTTAGAGTTAGTTTTAGGTTGTGCGCTAGGATGAGGATGAGGGTTAGGGTTAGTATTAGGGTGAGGTTTTTGGTGAGGGTTGAGGGTTAGGGTTAGGGTTAGGGTGAGGGTGAGGGTTAGGGTTAGGGTGATGGTGAGGATTAGGAATAGGGTGGGGGATAGAGTTACAGTGAGGGTGAGGGTGAGGGTGAAGGTTAGGATTATGTTTAGGGTTAGGGATAGTGTGAGTATGAGTGTTAGGGTGTTTTTGAGGGTTAGGGATGGGGTTAGGATTAGTTTTAGGGTGAGGGTTAGAGTTAGGATTAGGGTTAGGATGAGGTTTAGGGTAAGGGACAGGGTTAGGTTTAGGCTGAATGTTAGGATTAGGGTGAGGGTTAGGGTAAGGGTAAGTGTTAGGGTTAGGGTGAGGTTAAGAATTAGGGAGAGGGTGAGGGTTAGCGTTAGGGTAAGGTTGAGGGTTAGGGTGGGGCTTAGGGTTATGTTTAGAGTTACGGTGAGGGTTAGGGTTAGGGTTAGTGTGAGGTTTAGGTTGAGGGTGAGGGTGAGGGTGAGGGTGAGGGTAAGGTTTAGGGTGTGGGTTAGGGTTTGGTTTAGGGTGAGGGTTAGTGTTAAGGTGAGGGTTAGTGTGAGGGTGAGATTTAGGTTATGGTTTAGGGTGAGCGTTAGGGTTAGGGTGAGTGTTATGGTGAGGGGTAGGTTTAGGGTTAGGGAGTGGGTTAGGGTTTGTGTGAGGGTTAGGGTTACGGTTAGAGTTAGGTTTAGTATGAGGATAAAAGTTAGGGTGAGGGTTAGGGTTAGGGTTAGGGTTAAGTTTAGGGTTAGGGTTAGGTTTAGGGTAAGTGTTAGGGTTAGGGTAAATATGAGGTTTAGGGTGAGGGATAGCGTTAGGGTGAGTATTAGATTTAGGGTTAGGGTTAGGGTGAGCGTGAGGATTAGGTTTAGGTTTAGGGTTAGGGTGAGGGTGAGGGTGAGTTTTAGGGTTAGGGTGAGGATTAGATTTAGGTTTATGGTTAGGTTAAGAGTTAAGATTAGGTTGAGGGTTAGGTTTAGGGTTACGGTTAGGGTGAGGGTGAGTCTAGGGGTTAAGGTTAGTGTGAGGATAAGGGTTAGGGTGAGGATTAGAGTGAGGTTGAGGGTTAGGGTTAGCATTAGGGTTAGGGTGAGCGTTAGGGTTAGGGTTAGTTTAAGGGTTAGGGTTAGGGTTAGGGTAAGGGTTAGGTTTAGGCTTAGGGTTAGGGTTAGCATTAGGGTGAGGGTGAGGCTTAGGGATAGTTTTAGGTGAGGGTTAGGTTTAGGCTTAGGGTTAGGGTAAGGGTTAGGGTTAGGGTGAGGGTTAGGGTTAGGGTGATTTTTAGGGTGACGGTGAGGGTTAGGGTGAGGGTGAGGTTGAGCATGAGGGTTAGGTTGAGTGTGAGTGTGAGTGTGACAATGAGGGTTATGGTTAAGGTTAGGTTTAGGGTGAGGGTAAGGGTTAGGGTTAGGATTAGTGTTATTGTAAGGGTTAGGCTGAGGGTGAGGCTGAGGGTTAGGGTTAGGGTTAGGGTGAGGGTTAGGGGTAGTGTGAGGGTTAGGTTGAGGATGAGGTTTAGGGTCAGCGTGAGGTTGAGGGTGACGTTGAGGATGACGGTTAGGGTTAGGGTTATGGTTAGGGTGAGGGTGAGGGTGAGGTTTAGGGTTAGGGTTAGTGTTATTGTTATAGTTAGTGTTAGGGTTAGGATTAGTGTGAGAGCGAGGGTGAGGGTTAAGTTTAGATTTACGGTTAATGTGAGGGTGAGGGTGAGGGTTAGGGTTAGGATTAGGGTTAGTGTTAGGGTTAGGATGAGGGTTAGGCTGAGGGTTATAGTTATGTTTAATGTGAGGGTTAGATTTAGGGTTACGGTTCGGGTGAGGGCAAGGGTTAGGAAGAGGTTTAGGGTGAGTTTGAGGGTTAGGTTTAGGGTGAGGGTTAGGGTGAGATTTAGGGTTAATGTTAGGGTTAGGGTTAGGGTGAGGTTAATTGTTATAGTGAGAGGTATTTTGAGGGTGAGGTTTAGGGTAAGGGGGAGGTTAAGGGTTAGGGTGAAAGTTATTGTGACGGTTTTGGTTCGGGTTAGCATTAGGGTTAGGTTGAGGGTGAGGATTAGGGTGAGGTTTAGTGTTAGGGTTAGGGATAGGGTGAGGATTAGGGTTAGTGTGAGGGTGAGGGTCTGGGTAAGGTTTAGGGTTAGATTTACGGTGAGGGTGAGGGTGAGCATTAGAATTAGGTTTAGGGTTAGGGTTAGAGTTAGGTGAGATTGAGAGTGAGGGTTAGGGTTTGGGTTAGAATTAGGGTGAGGGTGAGCATGAGGGTTAGGGTTAGGATTAGGGTTAGGGTTATGGTGAGGGTTAGGGTGAGGTTGAGGTTAAGGCTTAGGTTTAAGGGTAGGCTGAGGGTTAGGGTGAGGTTTAGTGTTAGTGTTGGGGTTACGGTTAGGGTGAGGGTTAGGGTGAGCCTAAGGATTAGAGTGAGTGTTAGGGTGATGGTGAGGTTTAGGTATAGCATAAGTCTTAGGGTTAGGATTACAGTGAGATTTAGGGTTCAGTTTAGGATTAGGTTGAGTGTGAGGGTTTTGGTTATCCTTAGTGTTAGCGTTAGGTTGAGGGTGAGGGTTAGGGTGAGGATTAGGGTGAGGGTTAGGGTTAGGGTGAGGGTTAGTGTTAGGGTGAGGGTGAGGGTAAGGGTTAGGGTGAGGGCTACGTTTAGGGTTAGGGTTATGTTGAGCTTTAGGTTTAGGGTGAGTGTGAGGGTGAGGGTTTGGTTTAGGATGAGGCTTAGGTGTAGGGTTAGGCTTTTGGTGAGGGTGAGGTTGAGGGTAAGTTTTAGGTTTAGGTTGAGGGTTAGGGTTATGTTTATTGTTAGGTTGAGGCTGAGGGTTAGGGTGAGGGTGATGGTGAAGGTGAGGGTGAGGGTGATGGTTAGGTTTAGGGTGAGGGTTAGGGTAATATTTAGGGTCAGGGTGAGGGTGAGTGTTAGGGTGAGGTTGAGGTTTAGGGTTAGCATTAAGGTTAGGGTTTGGGTTAGGCTGAGGTTTAGGGGTAGGGTGAGGGTTAGGGTGAGGTTCAGGGTTAGGGTTTGGGTGAGGTTGAGGTTTAGGGTTAGCATTAAGGTTAGGGTTAGGGTTAGGCTGAGGTTTAGATGTTGGATTAGGGTTAGGGTGAGGCTGAGGTTGAGGGTGAGGTTGAGGGTGAGTGTGAGGTTTAGGCTGACATGTAGGGTTAGGTTTAGGGATAGGGTGAAGTTTACGGTTAGGGTTAGGTTTAGGGTGAGTGTTAGGCTGAAGGGTAGGTTTAGGGTTAGTGTGAGGGTTAGGGTGAGGTTTAGGGTTAGGGTTAGCGTTAGGGTGAGGTTGAGGGTGTGGGTAAGGTTTAGCGTGATGGTTAGGGTGATTTTGAGGTTTAGGGTTAGCATTAGATTTAGGGTTAGCCCTAGGCTGAGGTTTAGGGTTAGGATTAGGGTTGGGGTGAGGGTGAGGGCTAGTGTTAGCATTATGGTTAGGTTTAGGTTTAGGATTAGGGTTAGTGTGAGTGTTAGGGATAGGGTAACCGTAAGGATGAGGGTAAGGGTTAGGGTTACAGTAAGGGTGAGGGTGAAGGTTAGGTTTAGAGTTAGGATTAGGGTTAGGGTTAGGGTTAGGCTGAGGGTGGGGGTGAGGTTGAGGGTGAGGGTTAGAGTTAGGGTTAGTTTTAGCGTGAGGGCTAGGGTGAGGGAGAGGTTTAGTGTGAGGGTTAGGTTGAGGGTATGGGTTTCGGTTAGGAAAGGCTTAGGTTTAGGGTTAGCTTGAGGATTGGGGTGAGTCTGAGGTTTAAGGTGAGGATTAGGGTTAGGGTGAGGATTAGGGTTAGGGTTAGGGTGAGGTTGAGGATTAGGATGATGTTTAGGGTGAGGGTGAGGGTTAGGGTGAGGGTGAGGGCTAGGGTGTAGGTGAGGGTTAGGGTTAGGTTGAGGTCTAGGGTTAGGGTTAGGTTTAGGGTGAGGTTTAGGTTTAGTGTGAGGGTGAACGTGAGGGTTAGGTTTAGGATTAGGCTTAGGTGTAGGGTTAGGCTTAGGGTGAGGGTGAGGGTCAGACTTAGGATTAGGATGAGGTTTAGGGTTATGGTTAGGGTCAGGGTGAGGGTGAGGGTTAGGGTAAGAGTGATGTTGAGGGTGAGGGTTAGGTTTAGGGTGAGGGATAGTGTTATGGTTAGGGTTAGGCTGAGGGTGAGGGTGTGGGTTATGGTGAGGGTGATGGTGAGGTTGAGGGTGAGGGTGAGGATTAGCTTTTTGGTGAAGGTTAAGTTTAGGGTTTGGGTTAAGGTTAGGTTGAGGGTTAGGGTTAGGGTTAGGATGAGGGTTAGGCTGAGGTTTAGGTTTAGGGTTAGGGTGAGGGTGAGGTTTAGGGTGAGGGTGAGCGTTAGGATTAGGATTAGGGTTAGTTTTAGGGTGAGGGTAAGGGATAGGTTTAAGCTTAGGGTGAGGGTTTTGGTTAGGGTTAGTTTTAGAGTTAGGGTGAGGGTGAGGGTTAGGGTTAGGTCTTCTATTAGGTTTCGGGTTAGTGTTAGGCCGAGGGTGAGGTTGAGGTTGAGGGTGACAGGGTGAGGGTTAGATTTACGGTTAGGGTTAGGATGAGAGTTAGGCTGAGGATTAGGATTAGGGTTCGGGTAAGGGTAAGGGTTAGGGTGAGATTGAGGGTTAGGTTTAGGCTTAGTGTTATGGTGACGGTTTGTGTGAGGTTTAGTGTTAGGGTTAGGGTTAGGGTTAGAGTGAGGGTTAGCGTGAGGGTAAGGGTTAGGGTGAGGGTTAGGCTGATGGTGAGGGAGAGGGTTAGTTTGAGGGTTAGGGTGAGGGTGAGGGATTTGGTTAGGAAAGGCTTTGGGTTAAGGTTAGGGTGAGTATTAGGGTTTGGGGTGAAATTTAACTTGAGGATTAGGGTTAGGGTGAGGATTAGGGTTAAGGTTAGGGTTAGGGTGATGTTTAGAGTGAGGGTGATGGTTAGGGTGAGGGTTAGGATGAGGGTGAGTGTGAGGGTGTAGGTGAGGGTTAGGGTCACGGTGAGGGTCACTGTGAAGTTGAGGGTTCGGGTTCGGTTTAGGTTTAGGGTAAGTGTTAGGGTTAGGGTTAGGGTGAGGGGTAGGGTGAGGTGTAAGGTGAGGTTTAGGGTTAATGTGAGGGTTAGGGTTAGGGTTAGTGTGAGGATAAGCGTTAGGGTGAGAGTGAGGGTTAGGTTTAGCGTTAGGGTTAGGGTGAGGGTTAAGTTGAGGGTTAGTATGAGTTTGAGGGTTAGAGTTAGGTTTAGGTTGAGGATTAGGTTTAGGGTGATATTTAAGGTAGGGTTAGGGTGAAGGTGAGGGTGAGGGTGAGGGTTAGGGTTATGGTGAGGATTATGTTATGGTTAGGCTTATGGTGAGGGAAATGGTTAGGATGAGGGTTAATGTGAAGGTGACGGTGAGGGATAGCGTTAGATTTAGGGTGAGGGTTAGGGTGAGGGTTAGGTTTCAGGTTAGGTTGGGTGAGGGTGAGGGTTAGAGTTAGGTTTATGCTGAGGGTAAGGTTTAGGGTGAGGGTTAGCGTGAGGGTGAGGGTTAGGGTTACGTTGAGGGTTAGGGTGAGCATTAGGGGGAGGGTTAGATTTAGGATTAGGGTGAGGGTGAGGGTTAGGGTGAGGTTTAGTTTTAGTGTTAGGGTTAGGATTAGGGTAGGGGTTAGGGTGAGGGTAAGGGTTAGAGTGAGGTTCATGGAGAGGGTGTGTGTTAGGGATAGCATTAGGGTTAAGTTTAGATTTAGGGTGAGGGTTAGGGTTAGCATTAGTGTTAGGGTTAGGGTTAGGCTGAGGTTTAGGTTTAGGTGTAGGTTGAGGGTGAGTGTTAGGGTTAGGGTTAGGGTGAGGGTGAGGGTTAGGTTTAGGGTGACGGTGAAGGTAAGGGTTAGGGTGAGGGCTAGGGTTAGGGTTATGGTTAGGGTAAGGTTTAGGGTTAGGGTGAGGGTGAGTGTCAGAGTTAGGTTTAGGGGGAGGTTTATAGTAATGGTTAGGGTTAGGGTGAGGGTGAGGGTGAGGGTTAGAGTGACGGTGAGGGTGAGGGTTAGGGTTTGGGTTAGGTTTAGGGTTAAGGTTAGGGTGCGGGTTATTGTTAGGGTTATGGTTAGGATGAGTGTTAGGCTGCGGGTTAGGGTGAGTGTAAGGTTTAGGGTGAGTGTGAGGGTTGGGTTTAGGATTAGAGTTAGGGTTAAGGTGAGGGTTAGGATTAGGGTGAGGGTTTTGTACAGGGTTAGGTTTAGAGTTAGGGTGAGGGTGAGGGTGAGAGTTAGCGTTTGGATTAGGTTTAGTGTTAGGGTTAGGCTGAGGGTGAGTTTGAGGGTGAGGGTGAGGGTTAGGATTAATGTGAGTGTTAGGGTTAGGTTTAGCATGATGCTTAGGGTGAGCGTTAGGGTTAGAGTTAGGATGAGGTTTAGGCTAAGGGTTAGGGTTAGGGTTCGGGTGAGGGTTAGGTTTAGGGTGAGGGTTAGGGTGAGGGTTAGGCTTAAGGTTAGGGTTAGGGTTAGGTTTAGGGTTATGGTTAGGGTTAGTGTGAGGGTTAGGGTTAGGGTTAGGGATAGGGTGAAGTTTAGGCTTAGGGTGAGGGTTAGGGTTAGCATTAGGGTGAGGGTTAGGTTTAGGATTAGGCTTAGGTGTAGGGTCAGGCATAGGGTGATGGTGAGGGTGAGGGTCAGAGTTAGGTTTAGTGTTATGGTTATGGTTATGGTTTGGGATAGGATGAGGGTTATGGTGAGGGTGATGGTGAGGGTGAGGGTGAAGGTTAGGTTTAGGGTGAGGATTAGGGTTATGGTTAATGTTAGAGTGAGGATGAGTGTGAGGGTTAGTGTGAGTGTGAGGGTGAGGTTGAGGTTGAGGGTAAGGTTTAGGGTTTAGGTGAGGGTCAGGTTTACGGTTAGGGTAAGGTTAGGTTGAGGGTTAGGGTTAGGTTTAGGGTCAGGATTAGAGTTTGCGTTAAGGTTATCGTGAGGGTTAGGGTTAGGGTTAGGTTTAGGGTTAGGGTGAGGCGTAGAGTGAGGGGTAGGGTTAGGTTTAGGGTGAGGGTTAGGGTTAATGTGAGGATTAGGGTTAGGGTTAGTGTCAGTGTGAGGATAAGGGTAAGGGTGAGGGTTAGGGTGAGAGTGAGGGTTAGGGTTAGCGATAGGTTTAGGGTGAGGGATAAGGTGAGGGTTAGGGTTAGTATGAGGGTGAGGCTTAGAGTTAGGTTTAGGGTAAGGGTCAGGGTTAGGGTGAGGTTTAGGATAGGGTTTGGGTGAGGGTGAGTGTTTGGGTGAGGGTGAGTTTTAGGGTGTGGGTGATGGTTAGGGTTATGGTGAGGATTAGGGTTAGGGTTAGGGTTAGGTTTATGGTGAGTGTAAAGGTTAGAATGAGGTTTAGGGTGAGGGTGAGCTTTAGGGATACCGTTAGATTTAGGGTGAGGGTTAGGGTGAGAGTTAGGATCCAGGTTAGGTTAGGTGAGTGTGAGGGTTAGAGTTAGGTTTAGGGTTAGGTTTAGGGTGAGGGTAAGGTTTAGGGTGAGCATTAGGGTGAGGGTTAGGGTTAGGTTGAGGGTTAGGGTGAGCGTTAGGGTGAGGGTTAGGTTTATGTTTAGGGTTAGTGTGAGGGTTAGGGTGAGGTTTAGTGTTAGTGTTAGGATTAGGGTTACTGTAAGGGTTATGGTGAGGGTAAGGGTAAGAGTGAGGTTTAGGATGAAGGTGAGGGTTAGGGATAGCATTAGGGTTAAGGATAGGTTAAGGGTGAGAGTTAGGGTTAGGGTTAGGGTTACGGTGAAGGTTAGGGTTAGCGTTAGGGTGACGGTGATCTTAAGGTTCAGGGTGAGGACTAGGGTTAGGGTTAGGTTTAGGTTAAGGTTTAGGTTTAGAGTGAGGGTGAGAGTGAGAGTTAGGTTTAGGATTCGGCTTGGGTGTAGGGTAAGGCTTAGGGTGAGGGTGAGGGAGTGTGTCAGAGTTACGTTTAGGGTGAGGGTTAGGGTTATCGTTATGGTTAGGGTGAGGGTGAGGGTGAGGGTGATGATTAGGGTGAGGGTGAGGGTGAGGTTGAGGGTGAGGTTGAGGGTTAGGGTTTGGTTGAGGGTTAGGGTTAGAGTTAGGATGAGGGTAAGGGTTAGGGTGACGGTTAGGGTCAGGGTGAGGGTTAGGGTTAAGCTTAGGGTTAGGGTGAGGGGTAGGGTGAGGGTTAGTGTTAATGTTTGGGTTACGGATATGGTGAGGGTTAAGGTGAGTGTAAGGCCTGGGGTGAACGTTTGGGTGAGGGTGATGGATAGGCTGCAGGTGAGGGGAAGGGTTAGGGAGTGGTTTAGGGTGAGGCTGAGTGTTAACATTAGCATTGGGGTGACGGTGAGTGTGAGGATTACGGTGAGATTTAGGGTTATGGTTAGGGATAAGGTGAGGATTAGGGTTAGGGTTAGGTTTCGGGTGAGGATTAGGTTTGAGGGGTAGGGTTAGGGTTAGAGTTAGGGTGTGGGTTAGGGTGAGGGTAAGTGTTAGGGTGAGCGTTAGGGTTAGGTTGAGGTTTAGGGTTATGGTGAGGGTGAGGGTGAGGTTGGGGGTGAGGTTGAGGGTGAGGGTTATGGTTAGGGTTAGTTTTAGGGTGAGGGCTAGTGTGAGGATGAGGGTTAGGGTGAGGTTTAGGGTAGGGTGAGGGTGAGTGTGAGGGTTTGGTTTAGTGTGAATTTTAGAGTGTGGGTGACAGGGTTAGGGTGAGGGTTAAGGTGACGTTGAGGGTTAGGGTGAGGGTGAGGGTTAGGGTTAAGGTGAGGATTAGGGTTAGGTTTGGTGTTAGTGTTATGGTGAGGGTAAGGGTTAGGATGAGTTTTAGGGTGATGTTGAGGTTTAGGAATAGCGTTAGAGTTAGGGTGAGGGTTAGGGTGAGGGTTAGATTGGGGTGAGGGTGAGGGTTAGAGTTAGGTTTATGGTAAGGGTTAGGGTGAGGGTAAGGTTTTGGGTGAGTGTTAGGGTCAGGGTGAGGGTTAGAGTTAGGTTGAGGGTTAGGGTGAGCTTTAGGGTGAGGGTTTGGTTTAGGTTTAGCGTTAGGGTGAGGGTTAGGGTGAGGTTTAGTGTTAGTGTTAGGTTTAGGTTTAGGGCTTGGGTTAGGGTGTTGGTAAGGGTTAGAGTGAGGGTTAGGGTGAGGTTTAGTGTTAGTGTTAGGTTTAGGTTTAGGGCTTGGGTTAGGGTGTTGGTAAAGGTTAGAGTGAGGGTTAGGGTGAGGGTAAGGGTTAGAGTGAGGGTTAATTTTAGGGTGACGGTGAGGGTAAGGGTTAGTTTGAGGGCTAGTGTTAGGGTTAGGGTAAGGTTTAGGTTTAGGGTGAGGGTGAGGGTTAGGGTTAGGGTTATGGTTTGTTTGAGGGTTAGGGTTAGCGTTCGGGTTAAAATTAGGGTGATGGTTAGGGTTAGGGTTAGGATGAGGGTTAGGCTGAGGGTTAAGGTTAGGATTAGTGTGAGGGTAAGGGTTAGGGAGAGGGTGAGGGTAATGTTTAGGATTAGGGTTAGCCTTAGGGTGAGGGTGTGTGCTAGGGTTAGTATTAGGGTGAGGGTAATGGTTAGGGTTAGGTTTAGAGTTAGGGTGAGGGTGAGGGTTAGTGTTTGGAGTAGTGTTAGGGTTAAGTTTAGTCTGAGGGTGAGGTTGAGGGTGAGGACGAGGGTTAGGGTAAATGTGAGGGTTAGGGTTAGAGTTAGCATTAAGGTTATTGTCAGGGTTAGGGTTAGGGTTAGGTTTAGGATGAGGGTTAGGCTGAGGGTTAGGGTTAGGGTTCGTGTGAGGGTCAGGGTTAGGGTGAGGGTTAGGGTGAGGGTGAGGTTTAGGTTCAGGTTTTAGGTTAGTGTTAGGGTTTGGGTGAGGTTTAGTGTGAAGGTTAGTGTTAGGGTTAGGGTGAGAGTTAGGGTGAGGGTTAGGGTTAGGGTGAGTGTTAGTGTGAGGGTGAGGGATAGGGTTAATGTGAGTGTAAGGGTTAGGGCGAGGATTAGTGTGAGGTTGAGGATTAATGTTAGCATTAGGGTTAAGGTGAGGGAAAGGTTTAGGGTGAGTGTTAGGGTTATGGTTAGGGATACCCTGAGGATTAGGTTTAGGGTTAGGTTTAGGGTGAGGGTTAGGCTGAGGGGTAGGGTTAGGGTTAGGGTGAGGGTTAAGTTGAGGAGTAGTTTTAGGGTTAGAGTTAGGGTGAGGGTGAGTTTGAGGGTGAGGGTAAGGGTTAGTTTGAAGGTTAGGGTGTGGTTGAGGTTTAGCGTTATCATTAGGGTTAGGTTTAGGGTTAGGGTTATGATTAGAGTTAGGGTGAGGGTGAGGGCTAGTGTCAGCATTAGGGTTAGGGTTAGGGTTAAGGTTAGAGTGGGGGTGAGGGTGAGGTTTAGGCTTAGTGTTATGAATAGGGTTAGGGTTACACTGAGGGTGGGGGTGACTTTGAGGGTGAGGATTAGGTTTAGGTTTAGTTTTATCGTGAGTGCTAGGGTGAGGGAGAGGTTTAGGGTGAGGGTTAGGGTGAAGTTGAGGTTTTTGGTAAGGAAAGGCTTAGGGTTAGTGTTAGTGTGAGGGTGAGGATTAGGGTGAGGGTGAGGTTTAAGGTGAGGTTTAGGGTTAGGGTTAGGATTAGGGTGAGGGTTAAGCTGAGGGTTAGGTTAGGGTGAGGGTTAGGGTGAGGCTGATGGTGAGGGTGTAGGTGAGGGTTAGTTTTAGGGTAAGGGTTAGGGTGAAGGTGACATTGAGGGGTAGTGCAAATTTGAGTGTTAGGGACAGGGCTAGAGTGAGGGTTAGGGTTAGGGTTATGGTGAGGGGTAGGGTGAGGGGTAGGTTTAGGGTGAGGGTGAGGGTTAGCATTAATGTGAGGATTAGGGTTAGGGTTATGGTTAGTGTGAGGATAAAGGTTACGGTGAGGGTTAGGGTGAGAGTGAGAGTTAGGGTTAGCTTTAGGGTTAGGGTGAGGGTTATGGTGAGGTTTAAGGTGAGGGTTTGGGTTAGTATGAGGGTGAGGTTTATAGTTCGGATTAGGGTGAAGGGTAGGGTTAGGGTGAGGTTTAGGGTATGGTTAGGGTGAGGGTTCGGGTTCAGGAGAGGGTGAGTTTTAGGGTGAGAGTGATGGTTTGGGTTAGGGTGCGGGTTAAGGTGACAGTGATTGTTAGGGTGATGTTCAGGCTTAGGGTTACTGTGAGGATTAGGGTGAGGGTTATCGTTAGGGTTAGGGTGAGGGTAAGTTTTAGGGTGAGGGTTAGGGTGAGGTTGTGGTTTAGGTTTAGGTTGAGTGTTAGGTTGAGCGTTAGCGTGAGGGTTAGGTTTAGGTTTAGGGATAGGGTGAGGGTTAGGGTGAGGTTTAGTGTTAGTGTTAGGTTTAGGGTTAGGGTGAGGGTTAGGGTTAGGGTAAGGGTTAAGAGTGCGGCTTAGGGTGAGACTGAGGGTTACATATAGTATTAGGGTTAAGGTTAGGTTTAGGGTGAGGCTTAGGTTTAGGGTTATGTTGAGGGTGAGTGTTAGGGTTAGCATTAGAGATAGGGTTAATGTGAGGGTGAGGGTTAGGGTTAGGGTTAGGGTTATGGTGAGGGCTAGGATTATGGTTAGGTTAAGCTTTAGGTTTAGGGTGAGGTTAAGGGTGAGGGTTAGGCTTAGGTATAGGGTTAGGCTTAGGGTGAGGGTGACAGTAAGGGTAAAGTTGAGGGTTAGGCGGAGAATGAGGATTATGGTAAATGTGAGGTTTAGGTCTAGGGTGAGGGTTAGAGTCAGGGTTAGGGTGAGGGTGTGTTTTAGATTAAGGATTAGTTTTAGGGTTAGTGTGAGGTTTAGGGTGAGTATGATAATTATGGTTAGGGTGAGGGTTGGGGTGAGAGTGAGGGTTAAGTTTAGGGTGAGTGTTAGAGTTAGGGTGATGATTAGGGTTAGTGTGAGGATTAGTTTTAGGGTTAGGGTTAGTGTTAGGGTTAGTGTTAGGTTTAAGGTTAGGGTTAGGATGAGGGTTAGGGTTAGGATTAGGGTTAGGGTGAGTGCTAGGGTGAGGGTTATGGTTAGGGTTAGGCTTAGGGTTAGGCTTAGGCTTAGGCTGAGGGTGAGGGTGAGGTTGAAGTTTAGGGTTAGCGTGATGGTTAGGGTTACAGTTAGTCTGAGGGTTAGGCTGAGGGTTAGGGTTAGGGTTAGGGTTAGGGTTAGGATGAGGGTGACAGTAAGGGTAAAGGTGAGGGCTAGGGTTAGGGTGAGGGTTAGGGTGAGGATTAGATTTAGGGTTATGGTGAGGGTGAGGGTTAGATTGAGTATTAGTGTTAGGGCTAGGGTGAGGGCTAGGGTGAGGGTGAGGGTTAGGGATAGTGTTAGGTTGAGGTTTAGGGTTAAGGTGATGGTTAATGTTAGTGTGAGGGTTAGTGTTAGGATTAGGGTTAGTTTTAAGGTGAGGGTAAGTGTTAAGGTGAGGGTTATGGTTAGGGTGAGAGTTATGGTTAGGTTTAGGATTAGTCTTAGGGTTAGGGTTATTTTTAGGGTTAGGGTTAGGCTTATGTTTAAGGTGACGGTGAGGGTGAGGTTTAGGGTTAGAATTAGGGTGAGGTTTACGTTTAGGGTTATGGTTAGAGTTCGGGTTAGGTTTAGGGTGAGGTTTAGAGTTAGGGTTAGGGAGAGGGTTATGGTGAGTTTTAGGGTTAGGGTTAGTGTTATTGTTAGGATAAGGGTTAGAGTGAGGGTGAGTGTGAGGGTTAGGGTTAGGGTTAGGCTTAGGCATAGGTTTAGGCTGAGGGTGAGGTTGAGGGCAAGGGTTAGGTTTAGGGTGAGTGTTAGGGTTAGGGTTAGGTTGAGGGTTAGGATGAGGTTAAGGTTAGGTTTAGGGTTAGAATGAGGGCAAGGGTGAGGGTGAGGTTTAGAGTTAGCATTATAGCGAGATTTAGTATTAGGGTTAGGTTTAGGTTTAGGGTGAGGGTTAGGGTTAGGGTTACTGTGAGGGTGAGGGTTAGGGTTAGGGTTAGGTTTAGAGTGAGGTATATTGTTAGTGTTATGGTTAAGGTTAAGTTTACAGTGAAGGTGAGGCTGAGGGTGAGATTTAGGGTTAGGGTTAGGGTGAGGTTTAGGGTTAGGGTTAGGGTTAGGGTTAGGGTGAGGGCTTCGGTTAGGGTTAGGTTTACGATGAGTGTGAGTGTTAGCGTTAGGGTTAGGGTTAGTGTAACTGTTATTCTTAGGGTTAGGGTTAGAGTTACGGTGAGGGTGAGGGTGAGGGTTAGGTTTAGGGTTAGGCTGAGGGTGAGGGTGGGGATGTGGATTAGGTTTAGGGTGATGGTTAGGGTTAGAGTTAGGTTTAGGGTTAGGATTAGGGTTAGGGTTAAGATTAGGGTTAGGGTGAGGTCTAGGGTGAGGGTGAGGGTTAGGGTTAGGGTTAGGCTTAGGGTTAGGGTTAGGCTGAGGCTGTGGTGTTGGTGAGGGTTAGGGTTAGGTTGATGCTTAGGGTTACAGTCAGGGTGAGGGTTAGGATGAGGGTTAGGGTTAAGGTGAGGGTTAGCGTGAGGGTGACAGTAAGGGTAAAGGTGAATGTGAGGATTACGGTAAGGGTGAGGGTTAGGGTTAGGTTGAGGGTTAGGGTTAGGGTTAGGGTGAGGGTGAGGTTAAGATTGAGGATTAGTTTTAGGGTTAGTCTGAGGTTAGGGTGAGGATGAGGGTTAGGTTTAGGGTGAGGGCTAGGTTGAGGGTGAGGGTTAGGGTTAGGGTGAGGTTTAGGGTTTGAATGACGATTAGGGTTAGTGTGATGATTAGTGTTAGGGTTAGGGTTAGTGTTAGGGTGAGGGTTAGTGTTAGGGTGAGAGTTAGGGTTAGGGTTAGGGTTAAAATGAGGGTTAGGGTTAGGTTTAGGATTATTGTTAAGGTTAGGGTTAGGGTTACGGTTACAGTGAGGATGATGGTTAGGGTTATGTTTAGGGTGAGGTTTTTGTTTAGGGTTAGGGTTAGGGTGAGGGTGAGGTTTAGGGTTAAAGTTAGCGTTAGTGTTAGTGTTAGGGTTAGGGTGACAGTGTGAGGGTTAGGTTAAGGTTTAGAGTTAGGGTTAGCATTACGGTTAGGATTAGTGTTAGGGTGACGGTGAGTGTGAGGGTTAGCGTTATGGTTAGGCTTCGGCTTAGGGTTAGCCTGAGGGTGAGGTTGGGGGTGAGGATTGGGGTTCGGGTGATGGTTAGGGTTAGGGATAGTTTCAGTTATAGGATCAGAGCAAGGGTTAGGATTAGGGTTAGGGTTAGGGCTAGGGTGAGGTTTAGGGTTAGGGTTAGGTTTAGGCTTAGGCTTAGGTTTAGTCTGAGGGTGATGTTGAGGATGAGGGTTAGGGTTAGTGTTAGGGTGAGGGTTAGGCTGAGTTTTAGGGTTAGGGTTAGGGTTAGGTTTAGGATTAGGGTTATGGTGAGGGTGAGTGTGAGGTTTAGGGTTAGGGTTAGGCTTAGGTTTAGGCTTAGGCTGAAGGTGAGGTTGGGGATGAGGATTAGGTTTAGGGTGATGGTTAGTTGTAGGGTTAGGTTTAGGGTTAGCATTAGGGTTAGGGTTAGAATTAGGGTTACAGTGAGGTCTAGGTTGACGGTGAGGTTTAGGGTTAGGGTTAGGCTTAGGTTTAGGATTAGGCTGAGGCTCTGGGTCAGGGTGAGGGTTAGGGTTAAGGTGATGCTTAGGGTTACAGTCAGGGTGAGGTTTAGGATGAGGGTTAGGGTTAGGGTTAGGGTTAGGTTGAGGGTGACAGTAAGGGTAAAGGTGAATGTTAGGCTGAGACTGAGGATTACGGTAAGAGTGAGGGTTAGGGTTAGGTTGAGGGTTAGGGTTAGGGTTAGGGTGAGGGTGAGGTTAAGATTGAGGACTAGTTTTAGGGTTAGTGTGAGGTTTAGCGTGAGGATGAGGGTTAGGGTTAGGGTGAGGGCTAGGGTGAGGGTGAGGTTTAGGGTTAGGGTTAGGATTAGGGTTAGGTTGAGAGGGAGGTTTAGGTTTAGAGTTAGGGTTAGGGGGAGGGTTAGGTTGAGGGTTAGGTTTAGGGTTAGTGTTAGGGTTAGGGTTAGGGTGAGGTTTAGGTTGAGGTTTAGGGTTAGGATTAGGGTTAGGATTAGTATTAGGTTTAGGGTGACAGTGAGTGTGAGGGTTAGGGTTAGGGTTAGGCTTAGGCTTAAGGTTAGGCTGAGCGTGAGGTTTGGGGTGAGGATTAGGGTTCGAGTGATGGTTAGGGTTAGGGTTAGATTGAGGGTTATGATGAGGGTTAGGGTTAGGATTAGGGTTAGGGTGAGGGCTAGGGTGGGGTTGAGGGTTAGGGTTAGGTTTAGCCTTAGGCTTATGTTTATTCTGAGGGTGATGTTGAGGGTGAGGGTTAAGGTTAGTGTTAGGGTTAGGATTAGGGTGAGGGTTAGGCTGAGGGTGATTACTAGGGTGGTGGTTAATGACAGGGTTAGAGTTAGGGATAGGGTTAGGTTTAGGATTAGGTTTAGATTGAGGGTGAGTGTGAGGGTTAGGGTTAGGGTTAGGGTTAGGCTTAGGGTTAGAATGAGTGTTAGGGTTAGGGTTGGGTTTAGGCTGAGAGTGAGGTTTAGGGTTAGGGTGGGGGTGAGGTTGAGGGTGAGGGTTAGGGTTAGGTTTAGTGTGAAAGTTAGGTTTATGGTGAGGGTTATGGTTAGGGGGAGGTTTATGGTTAGGATTAGGCTTAGGGTGAGGGCTAGGGTGAGAGTGAGGGTTAGGGTGAAGGTGAAGTTACGGTTAGGTTTAGAGTTAAGATGAAAGTGAGGGTGAGGATTAGGTTTTGGATTAGGGTTAGGTTTAGGTTTACTCTGAGGGTGAGGTTAAAGGTGAGGGTGAGTTTGAGGGTTAGGTTGAGAGTTAGGGTTAGGGTTAGGGTTAATGTTAGGGTGAGGGATAGGGTTAGGGTTAGGGTTTGATCAGGATTAGGCTGAGGGTTAGGATTAGTGTTAGGGTGAGGATAAGGGTTAGGGTGAGGGTTATGGTGAGGGTGAGGGTTAGGGTTAGGGTTAGTGTGAAAGTTAGGTTTATGGTGAGGGTTATGGTTAGAGGGAGGTTTATGGTTAGGATTAGGCTTAGGGTGAGGGCTACGGTGAGAGTGAGGTTTAGGGTTAGAAATAGGGTGAGTTTAGGGTGAGGGTGAGGTTTAGGGTTAGGGTTAGGGTGAGTTTTAGGGTTATGGTTAGGGTTATCTTTTAGGCGAGGGTGAGGGTTAGGGTTAGATTTAGGATTAGGGTGATTGTTAGGGTGAGGGTTAGGGTGAGGGTTAGGGTTAGTGTTAGTGTTAAGGGGAGGGTTAGGATGAGGGTTAGTGTGAGGGTGAGGGTTAGGGTAAGGTTTAGGATTAGGATTAGGGTTAAGGTGAGGGTGAGTGTGAGGGTTATTGTTAGGGTTAGTATTAGGGGTAGGGTGAGGGTCAGGGTTAACTTTAGGGTTATGTTTAGAGTGAGGGTTTATGTGAGGGTTAGGCTGAGGGTGATTGCTAGGGTCGTGGTTAATATGAGGGTTAGGGTTAGGGATAGGTTTAGGTTTAGGATTAGGTTTAGATTGAGTGTAAGTGTGAGGGTTAAGGTTATGGTTAGGCTTAGGCTTAGGTTTAGAGTGAGTGTTAGGGTTAGGGTTTGGTTTAGGGTGAAGGTGAGGGTTAGGGTTAGGGTTAGGGTGAGGGTGAGGGTGAGGGTGAGGGTTAGGGTTAGTGTGAAAGTTAGGGTTATAGTGAGGGTTATGGTTAGGGTGAGGGTTAGGGTTAGGGTTAGGCTTACGTGAGTGCTAGCGTGAGAGTGAGGTTTAGGGTTAGGGTTAGGGTGAGTTTTAGGGTGAGGGTGAGGTTTAGGGTTGGGGTTAGGGTGAGTTTTAGGGTTATGGTTAGGGTTAGAGTTAAGGCGAGTGTTAGGTTTAGGGTTAGATTTAGGTTTAGGGTGAGGGTTAGGGTGAGGGTTAGGGTTAGTGTTAGTGTTAGGGGCAGGGTTAGGATGAGGGTTAGGGAGAGGGTGAGGGTTAAGCTAAGGATTAGGATTAGGATTAGGGTTAAGGTGAGGGTGAGTGTGAGGGTTAGTGTTAGGGTTTGTATTAGTGGTAGGGTGAGGGTGAGGGTTAACTTTAGGGTTAGGTTTAGAGTGAGCGTTAGGGTGAGTGTTATGCTGAGGGTTATTGCTAGGGTGGTGGTTAATATGAGGGTTAGGTTTAGGGATAGGGTTAGGTTTAGGATTAGGTTTAGTTTGAGGGTAAGTGTGAGGGTTAGGGTTATGGTTAGGCTTAGGCTTAGGGTTAGAGTGAGTATTAGGGTTAGGGATTGGTTTAGGGTGAAGGTGAGGGTTAGGGTTAGGGTTAGGGTGAGGGTGAGGGTGAGGGTTAGGGTTAGGGTTAGTGTGAAAGTTAGGGTTATGGTGACTGTTATAGTTAGGGTGAGGGTTAGGGTTAGGGTTAGGGTGAGTTTTAGGGTGAGGGTGAGGTTTAGGGTTAGGGTTAGGGTTAGTTTTAGGGTTATGGTTAGGGTTAGGGTTAAGGCGAGTGTGAGGGTTAGGGTTAGATTTAGGGTTAGGGTGAGGGTTAGGGTGAGGGTTAGGGTTAGTGTTAGTGTTAGGGGCAGGGTTAGTATGAGGGTTAGGGTGAGGGTGAGGGTTAGGGTAAGGGTTAGGATTAGGATTAGGGTTAAGGTGAGGGTGCATGTGAGGGTTAGTGTTAGGGTTAGGATTAGGTATAGGGTGAGGGTGAGGGTTAGCTTTAGGGTTAGGTTTAGAGTGAGAGTTAGGGTGAGGGTTATGGTGAGGGTTAGGGATAGGATTAGCGTTAAGGTATGTGCTAGGATGAGCGACAGTGTTAGGGTTAGGTTTAGAGTGAGAGTTAGGGTGAGGGTTAGGTTTAGGGTTAGTGTTAGGTTTAGGGTTGGTGTTAGGGTTAGGATTAGGGTAACGATGACTGTGAGTGTGACAGTTAGGGTTAGGGTTAGTGTTAGACTTAGGGTTAGGCTGAAGCTGAGGGTGAGGGTGAGGGTTATATTTAGGGTGACCGTGTTGTTTAGGGTTAGAGTGAGGGTTAGGGTGAGGGTTAGGGTTATGATTAGGGTTAGGGTATGTCCTAGGGTGAGGATTAGAGTTAGGGATACGTTTAGGGTAAGGTTTAGCACTAGGGTTAGGTTGAGGGCTAGGGTTAGGGTGAGGGTTTGGGTTAGGGTTAGAGTTACGGTGAGGGTGAGTTTTAAGTTTAGGTTTAGGATTATTGTTATTCTTAGGGTTAGGGTTAAGGTTAAGGTTAAGGTAAATGTGAGGGTGAGGGTGATGTTGAGGGTTAGGGTTAGGGTTAGGATGAGGTTTAGAGTTAGGGTTAGTGTTAGGGTGAGGGTGAGGTTTAGGGTTATTGTTAGGGTTAGGGTTAGGGTTAGTGTGAGTGTTAGGGTTAGGTGTAATGTTATGGTTTGGGTTATGGTGAGGGCTATTGTTAGGGTGAGGGTTAGGGTTAGGGTTAGGCTTAGGCTTAGGGTTAGGCTGAGGGTGAGGATGAGGGTTAGGTTTAGGGTGAGGGTGAAGTTTAGGGTTAGTGTTAGCGTTAGGGTGCGGGTTAGTGTGAGGGTTAGGGTTAGGGTTAGTGTTACGGTTACGGTGAGGGTGAGGGTGACTATGATGGTTAGGCTTAGCCTTAGGCTTAGGCTTATGCTTAGGCCGAGCTTGAGAGTGAAGGTGAGGGTAAGGGTTAGGGTGATTGTTAGGGTTTTAGGGTTAGGGTGAGGGTTAGGGTTAGGGTTAGGGTGAGGTTTAGGGTGAGGTTTAGTTTTAAGATTAGGGCTAGGCTGAGTGCTAGGGTGAGGGTGAGGGTTAGGGTTAGAGTTAGGGTGAGGTTTAGGGTTAGGGTTAGGGTTAGGGTTAGGGTGAGTGTTACGGTGAGGATTACGGTGAGGGTGAGGGTTAGGGTTAGGGTGAGGGTTAAGGTTAGGGTGAGGGTGATGGTGAGGGTTAGATTAGGGTTAGGGTTAGTGTTATTGTTAGTGTTATGGTTAGGTTTAAGTTTACCGTGAGGGTGAGGCTGAGGGTAAGGGTTAGGTTTAGGGTTAGGGTGAGGTTTAGCTTAGGGTTAGGGTAAAGGTTAGGGTGAGGGTTTGGGTTAGGGTTAGGATTACGGTGAGGGTGAGTGTGAGGGTTAAGGTGATGGTTAGTGTTATTGTTAGGGTTAGGTTTAGAGTTATGCTGAAGGTGAGGGTGAGTGTGAGGGTTAGGGTTAGGGTGAGGTTTAGGGTTAGGGTTAGCTTTAGGGTGAGGGTGAGGATGAGGTTTAGGGTTAGATTTATGGTGAGGGTGAGTTTAAGTTGAGGTTTAGGGTTAGGGTTAGTGTTAGGGTTAGGGTTGGGGTGAGGGTTAGGATGAGGGTGAGGGTTAGGATGAGGGTTAGGATTAGGATTAGGGTTAGGATTAGGGTTAGTGTTAGGGTGAGTGTTTGGGTTAGGCTTAGGGTTAGGGTTAGGCTTAGTGTTAAGCTTAGGGTGAGGGTGAGGGTGAGGTTTAGGGTTAGGGTTTGGGTTAGGGTTAGCGTGTGAGTTACAGTTAGGGTTAGGGTGAGAGTTAGGATGAGGATTAGGGTTAGGATTAGTGTTAGGGTTAGGGTTAGGGTGAGGGTTATTTTGAGGTGATGTTTATTATTAGGTTAGGGTGAGTGTGAGGGTGAGTTTCAGGGTTAGGGTAAGGGATAGGGAGAGTTTTAGGGTTATGCTTAGTGTTAGGTTTAGCTTTAGGATGAGGGTTAGTTTTAGGGTGAGGGTAAGTGTTAGGGTGAGGTTTAGGGTTATGGTGACGGTTATGGTTACAATGAGGGTTAGGGTTAGGTTTAGGGTTATTGTTAGGGTTAGGGTTACGGTTAATGTGAGGGTTAGGGTTAGTTTTAGGGTGTGGTTTATATTCAGGGTTAGGGTTAGAGTTAGTGTTAGGGCGAGGGTGAGGTTTAGGGTTAGATTTAGCGTTAGTGTTAATGTTAGGTTTAGGGTGAGGGTTAGTGTGAGGGTTAGGGTTAGGGTTAGGGTGAGTGTTAGGATGAGGTGTACGGTTAGGATTAGGGTTAGGGTGAGCGCTAGGGTGATGGTTAATGTGAGGGTTAGTGTTAGGGATAGGGTTAGGTTTAAGATTAGGTTTAGATTGAGGGTGAGTGTGAGGGTTAGGGTTAGGGTTAGAGTGAGTGCTAGGGTTAGGGTTTGGTTTAGGGTGAGGGTGAGGGTTAGGGTTAGGGTTAGGGTGAGGGTGAGGGTGAGGGTTAGGGTTAGGGTTAGTGTGAAAGTTAGGGTTATGATGAGGGTTATGGTTAGAGTTATGGTTAGGTTGAGGGCTAGGGTGAGGGCTAGGGTGAGAGTGAGGTTTAGGGTTAGGGTTAGGGTGAGTTTTAGGGTGAGGGTGAAGTTTGGGGTTAGGGTTAGGATAAGTTTTAGGGTTATGGTTAGGGTTCCGGTTAAGGCGAAGGTGATGGTAAGGGTTAGATTTAGGGTTAGGGTGAGGTTTAGGGTGAGGTTTATGGTGAGTGTTAGGGTTAGGAGTAGGGTTAGGATGAGGGTTAGGGTGAGGGTGAGGGTTAGGGTAACGGTTAGGATTAGGATTAGGGTTAAGTTGAGATTGAGTGTGAGGGTTAGTGTTATGCTTAGGGTTAGGGTTAGGATTAGGGGTAGGGTGAGATTGAGGGTTAGCTTTAGGGTTAGGTTTAGAGTGAGGGTTATGGTGAGGGTTAGGGATAGGATTAGCTTTAGGCTATATGCTAGGATGAGCAACAGGGTTGGGTTAGGGTTAGAGTGAGGGTTAGGGTGAGGGTTAGGTTTAGGGTTAGGGTTAGGTTTAGGGTTGGTGTTAGGGTTAGGATTACAGTTACGATGACTGTGAGTGTGACAGTTAGGGTTAGGGGTAATGTTAGGCTTAGGGTTAGGCTGAGGCTGAGGATGAGGGTGAGGGTTAGATTTAGGATGAGGGTTTGATTTAGGGTTAGAGTGAGGGTTAGGGTGAGTGTTAGGGTTAGATTAGGGTTAGGGTATGTCTTAGGGTGAGGATTAGGGTTAGTGTTAGGTTTAGGGTAAGGTTTAGCGTTAGGGTTAGAGTCAGGGTTAGGGTTAATGTGAGGGTTTGGGATAGGGTTAGAGTTACGGTGAGGGTGAATTTTAAGTTTAGGTTTTGGGTTATGGTTATTCTTAGGGTTAGGGTTAAGTTTAAGGTTAAGGTAAGGGTGAGGGTGAGGGTGATGTTGAGGGTTAGGATTAGGGTTAGGGTGAGGGCTAGGGTGATGTTGAGGGTTAGGTTTAGGTTTAGGCTTAGGCTTATTGTTAGTCTGAGGGTGAGGTTGAGGTTGAGGGTTAGGGATAGTGTGATGGGTAGGGTTAAGTTTAGGGTGAGGTTTAGGATGAGGGTTAGGGTTAGGCTGAGTGTTACGGTGAAGGTGATGGTAAGCGTAAAGGTGAGGTTTAGGCTGTGGGTGAGGGTTAAGATAAGGGTAAGTGTTAGTTTTAGGGTTTGGGTTAGGGTAAGAGTTACTGTTAGAATTAGGATTAGGGTGAGGTCTAGAGTGAGGGTGAGGGTTAGGGTTATGGTGAGGTTTAGGGTTAGGGTGAGGGTTAAGATTAATGTGAGGGTTAATGTTAGGGTTAGGGTTAGTGTAAGGGTGAGGGTAAGTGTTAGGGAGAGCGTTAGGGTTAGGGTGAGTATTATGGTTAGGGTGAGTGTTAGAGTTAGGGTTAGGGTTATTGTTAGGGTTTGCGTTAGGGTTACCCTTACAGTGAATGTGAGGGTTAGTGTTAGAGTTAGGGTTAGTATTAGGGTTAGGGTGATGGTGAGTGTGTGGGTTAGGGTTATGTATAGGGTTAGGCTTAGGGTTAGGATAAGGTTGAGATTGAGGGTGAAGGTTAGGGTTAGGGTGAGGGTTAGGTTTAGGGTTAGGTTGAGGGTGAGTGTATGGGTTAGGGTTAGGTTTAGGTTTAGGCTTAGGGTTAGGCTAAGGGTGAGGTTAAGGTTGAGGGTTAGGGTTAGGGTGAGGGTTAGGTTTAGGTTTAAATTGAGGGTTAGGATGTGGGTTAAGGTTAGGATTAGGGTTATAGTGAGGGCTAGTGTGAGGGTGAGGGTTAGGGTTACGGTTAGGGCGAGGTTTAGCGTTAGGGTTCGGTTTAGGGATAGGTTGAGGGATAGGGTTAGGGTTATGGTGAGGGTGAGGTTTAAGGTTAGGTTGAGGATTTGGATTAGGGCTAGGTTTAGGGTGAGGGTTAGTGTTAAGGTTAGGGTGAGGGTTATCATGAGGGTTAGGGTTAAGATTAGGGTTAGGATGAGGGCTAGAGTGAGGGTGAGTGTTAGGGTTAGGGTTACGCTGAGGTTTAGGGTTTGGGTTAGCTTTAGGGTTAGGGTGAGGGTTATGATTAGGGTGAGGGTGAGGGTTCACGTTAGGTTTAGGGTTAGGATTAGGGTTAGGTTGAGGGTGAGTGTGTGGGTTAGGGTTATGTATAGGGTAAGGCTTAGGGTTAGGCTAAGGGTGAGTTTGATGGTAAGGGTAAGGGTTAGGGTAAGGGTTAGAGTTAGGGTTAGGTTGAGGGAGAGTGTGTGGCTTAGGATTAGATTTAGGGTTAGGCTAAGGGTGAGGTTAAGGGTGAATGCTAGGATTAGGGTGGGGGTTAGGTTTAAGGTTAGGGTGAGGGTTAGGATGAGGGTTAAGGTTAGGATTAGGTTTAGTGTGAGGGCTAAAGTGAGTGTGATGTTTAGGGTTAGGGTTAGGGGGAGGGGGAGGGAGAGGTTCAGCATTACAGTTACGGTTAGGGTGAGGGATAGGGTGAGGTTTAGGGTTAGGGTTAGTGTTAAGCTTAGGGTTATGGTGAGGGTTAAGGTTAGGGTGAGGGTTAGGTTTAGGGTTAGGATTAGGATTAGGGTTAGGGTGAGGGTGAGTGTGAGGGTTAGGGTTATGGTTAGGGTTAGGCTTAGGGATGGGCTGAGGGTGAGGGTGAGGGTGAGTGTTAGGGTGAGGGTGAGGGTGAGGTTTAGGGTTAGAGTTAATGTTAAGGTGAGGGTTAGGGTTAGGGTGAGCTTGAGGGTGAGTGTTAGATTGAGGATTAGTGTTAGGTTTAGTGTGAGGTTGATGGTGAGGATGAGGGTTACGGTTAGGGTGAGGGCTAGGTTGAAGTTGAGGATTAGGGTTAGGGTTAGGGTGAGGTTTAGGTTTAGGGTGATGGTTAGTGTTAGTGTTAAGGTTAGGGTTAGGATGTGGGTTAGGGTGAGGTTTAGTGTTAAGTATAGGGTTACGTTTAGGATTAGGGTTTGTGTGAGGGTGAGTGTGAGGGTTATGGTTAGGGTTAGGGTTAGGCTGAGGGTGAAGTTGAGGGTTAGGGTTAGAGTGAGGGTTAGGGTTAGGGTTAGGGTGAGGGTTAGGGTGAGGGTTAGGTTTAGGATTAGGTTTAGCAGGAGGGCTAGCATGCTGGTGAGGGTTAGGGTTAGGGTTAGGGTGAGGTTTAGGTTTAGGGTTAGGTTGAGAGTTAAGATTAGGGCTAGGTATAGGGTGAGGTTTAGGGTTAGGTTGAGGGTTAGCATGAGGTTGAGGGTTAGGATTAGGGTTAGGATGAGGGCAAGGGTGAGGGTGAGGGTTAGGGTTAGGGTTATGGTGAGGTTTAGGTTTCGGGTTAGGTTTAGTGTTAGGGTGAGGGTTAAGGTTAGGGTTATGGTGAGGGTCAGTGTTAAGGTATGGTTGAGGGATAGAATTCGTTTTAGGGTTAGGGTGAGGGTTAGGGTTAGGATTAGGATGAAGGTTAGGATGTGGGTTAGGGTTACAATTTGGATTAGGGTGAGGGGGAGTGTTAATGTTAGGGTTAGGGTTAGGTTTAGGGTTAGGGTTAGGGGTAGGGTTAGGGTGAGATTTAGGTTTCGGGTTTTGGGATGAGGGTTAAGTTGGAGGTGAGCTTTAGGATGAGGACTAAGGTGAGGGTGAGGGTTAGGGTTAGTGTTAGGGTTAGGGTGAGGGTTAGGTTGAGGTTTAGGTTTAGGTTTAGGGTTAGGGTTAGGATTAGGATTAAGGTGAGGGTTAGTGTGAGGATTAGGGTTAGGGTTAGGCTTAGGCTTAGGGTTAGGCTGAGGGTGAGGGTGGGGATGAGGATTAGGTTTAGAGTGATGATTCCAGTTATGGTTAGGTTGAGAGTTAGCATGAAGCTTAGGGTTAGGATTAGGTTTAGGGTTGAGAGCTAGGAAGAGTGTGAAGTTTAGGGTTAGGTTTAGCCTTAGGGTTAGACTGAGGCTGAAGGTGAGGGTGAGCATTAGGGTTAGGGTGATGGTTAGAATTACGGTTAGGGTGAGGGTTAGGATGTGGGTTAGGATTAGGGTGAGGGTTAGAATGAGTGTGACAGTAAGAGTAAAGGTGAGGGTTAGGCTGAGGGTGAGGGTTATGTTAAGGGTGAGGGTTCGGATTAGGGTTAGGGTGAGGGTTAGGGTTAGATTGAGGGTTAGTGTTAGGTTTAGTGTGAGGTTTAGGTTGAGGATGAGGGTTAGGCTTTGGGTGAGGGCTAGGGTGAAGTTGAGGGTTAGGGTTAGGGTTACTGTTAGGGTTAGGGTTAGTGTGAGGTTTAGTGTGGGGGTGAGGCTTAGTGTTAGGGTTAGGATTAGGCTTAGGGTTAAAGTGAGGGTGAGTGTGAGGGTTACGGTTAGGGTGAATGTTGAGGTTAGGGTTAGAGTGAGGGTTGTGGTGAGGGTTAGGCTTATGCTTAGGGTTTGGGTATTGGCTAGGGTGAAGGTGAGGGTTAGGGTTAGGGTTAGGGTGAGGTTTAGGGTTAGGGTGAGGATTAGGGTTAGTGTGAGGTTGAGGTTTAGGGTTAGAGTTAGGGTTAGGGGGAGGGTTAGGGTTATGGTGAGTTTTAGGTTGAGGTTTAGGGTTAGGGTTAGTGTTAGTTTTAGGATTAGGGTTAGGGTGAGGGTGAGTGTGAAGGTTAGGGTTAGGCTTAGGCTTAGGCTCAGGTTTAGGCTGAGGGTGATGGTGGGGGTGAGGATAAGGGTTCGGGTGATTTTTAGGGTTATGATTAGGGTGAAGGTTAGGATGAGGGTTAGGTTGAGTGTGAGGGTTAGGGTTAGGGTGATGTTTAGGGTGACGGTTTGGTTGAAGGTTAGCCTGAGGTTTAGGGATAGGGTGAGGGTTAGGGTGAGTGTGATGGTAAGGGTAAAGTTGAGGGTTAGGCTAAGTGTGAGGGTTAAGTTAAGGTTGATTGTAAGGGTTAGGTTGAGGGTTAGGGTCAGGGTGAGGGTTAGGAGTTAGGGTGAGGGTGAGGGTTAGATTGAGGATGAGGGTTAGGGTTAGGGTGAGGGAAAGGGTTAGAATTAGGTTTAGGGTGAGGGCTAGGGTGAGAGTGAGGGTTAGGGTTAGGGTTAGGGTGAGGTTAAGTGTTCGGGTGAGGGTTAGGGTTAGTGTTAGGGTTATTGTTATTGTTAGGTTTAGGTTTACGTTTAGGGTGAGGGTGAGGGTGAGGTTTAGGGTTACAGTTAGGCTTAGGTTGAGAGTTAGTGTATGGGTTAGGGTTAGGGATAGGGTTATGTTTAGGATTAGGGATAGGTTGAGAGTGAGTGTGAGGGTTAGGGTTAGGGCTAGACTTAGGTTTAGGGTTAGGGTTTGGTTTAGGGTGAGGGTGAGGTTTAGGTTTAGGGTTAGTGTTAGTGTTAGGGTTAGGCTTACAGTGATGGTTAAGGTTAGGGTTAGGTTTAGGCTTAGGCTTAGGTTTAGGCTGATGGTGAGGGTGGAGATGAGGATTAGGTTTAAAGAGATGGTGAGTGTTATAGTTACCTTGAGGGTTAGGATGAGGGTTAGGGTTAGGATTAGGCTTAGGCTGAGGCGGAGGTTGAGGGTGAGGTTTAGGGTTAGGGTGATGGTTAGGGTTAGGTTTAGGGTGAGGGTTAGGATGAGGGTTAGGGTTAGGGTGAGGGTGACGGTAAGGTAAAGGTGAGGGTTAATGTTAGGGTGAGGTTTACGGTAAGGGTGAGGATTAGGGTTAGGTTGAGGGTTAGGGTGAGGGTTAGGCTTAGGGTTAGGTTGAGTGTGAGGGTTAGATTGAGGGTTAGGTTTATGTTGAGGGTTATGGTTAAGGTGAGGGTTAGGTTTAGGGTTAGGGTTATTGTCACGGTTATGTTTAGGGTTACGGTTACGGTGAGAGTGAGGGTGAGGCTGAGGGTTAGGGTTAGGGTGAGCTTTAGGTTTAAGGTTCGGGTTAGAGTTAGGCTTAGTGTGAGGGTGAGGTTTAGGGTTAGAGTTAGGGTTAGTGTTAAGGTTAAGGTCAGGGTGAGGGTTAGGGTTTGTGTTAGAGTTCGGTAAGGCTTAGGCTTAGGCTTAGGCTGAGCTTCAGGGTGAGGGAAAGTTTTAGGTCAAGGTTTATGGTTAGGATTAGGGTTAGGGTGAGGGTGAGGGTTAGGGTAAGGGTTAGGCTTAGGCTTTGGGTAACCTTAGGTGAGTGTGAGTGTGAGGATTAGCGTTAGGGTGATGGTTAGGGTTAGGATTAGTGTTATTGTTAGGGTTAGGGTTAGAGTTAAGGTGAGGGTGAGGGTGCGGTTGAGGGTTAGGGTTAGGGTTAGGGTGAGGTTTAGGGTTAGGGTTAGAGATAGGGTTAGGGTGAGGTTGAGCTTTAGGGTTAGAGTTAGGGTTAGTGTTAGGGTTAGGCTTAGGGTTAGGCTTAGGGTTAGGCTGAGGGTGAGGGTGGGGATGAGGTTTAGGGTTATGATTAGGGTTAGGGTTAGGTTTAGGGTTAGGGTGAGGGTTAGGTTTGGGGTTAGTGTTAGCCTTAGGGTGAGGGTGAGGGTTAGGTTGAGGTTTAGGGATAGAGTTAGGGTTAGGATTAGGGTTAGGGTGACTGTGAATGTGAGGGTTAGGGTTACAGTTTGGCTTAGGCTTATGGTTAGGATTAGGGTGAGGGTTAGGGTGAGGGTGAGGGTGAGAGTTAGCGTTAGGTTTAGGGTGAAGTTTAGGCTTAGAATACGTGTGAGTGTTGGTGTTAGGGTTAGAGTTAGGGTTAGGTTTTGTGTTACGGTTACGGTGAGGGTGAGGGTGAGTGTGAGGGTTAGGCTTAGCCTTAGGCTTAGCCTTATGCTTAGGCCGAGTTTGAGGGTGAAGGTGAGGGTTAGGGTTAGGGTGATTGTTAGGGTTTTAGGGTTAGGGTGAGGGTTAGGATTAGGGTTAGGGTGAGGTTTAGGGTGAGGTTTAGGTTTAAGACTAGGGCTAAGGTGAGTGCTAGGTTGAGGGTGAGGGTTAGGATTAGAGTTATGGTGAGGTTCAGGGATAGGGTTAGGTTTAGGGTTAGGGTTAGTGTTACGGTGAGGGTTACAGTGAGGGTGAGGGTTAGGTTTAAGGCAAGGTTTAGGGTTAGGGTGAGGTTGAGGGTAAGTTTAGGGTTACGGTTATTGTTATTGTTATGGTCATGGTTAGGTTTAAGTTTACAGTGAGGGTGAGGCTGAGGGTGAGGGTTAGGTTTTGGGTTAGGTTGAGGTTTAGGTTAGGGTTAGGGTCAGGATTAGGGTGAGGTTTTGGTTTAGTTTTATGATTATGGTGAGGGTGAGTGTTAGGTTTAGGGTGAGGGTTAGTGTTATTTTTAGGGTTAGGGTTAGCGTTATGGTGAAGGTGAGGGTGAGTGTGAGGGTTATGGTTAGGGTGAGGTTTAGGGTTAGGGTTAGGTTTAGGGTGAGGGTGAGGGTGAGGTTTAGGGTTAGATTTAGGCTTAGGGTGAGGTTTAGATTGAGATTTAGGTTTAGGGTTATTGTTAGGGTTAGTGTTAGGGTGAGGGTTAGTATGAGGGTGAGGTTTAGGTTGAGGTTTAGAGTTAGGGCTAGGATTAGGATTAGGGTTAGCATTAGGGTGAGTGTTTGGGTTAGACTTAGAGTTAGGGTTTGGCTTAGCATTAAGCTGAGGGTGAGGGTGAGGGTGAGGATTAGGGTTTTGGTTTGGGGTAGGGTTAGCATTTGGGTGAGAGTTAGGGTTAGGGTTAGGGTGACAGGATGAGGATTAGGGTTAGGATTAGTGTTAGGGTTAGGGTTAGGGTGAGGGTTAGGATGAGGGTGATGTTTAGGATTAGGGAAAGGTTTGGGTTGAGGTTTAGGGATAGGGTTAGGGTTAGGATTAAGGTTAGGTTGAGGTTGAGGGTTAACTTTAGGCTTAGGTTTAGAGTGAGGGTAAGGTTGAGGGTTATGGTGAGGGTTAGGGATAGGATTAGCGTTAGGGTATGTGCTAGGATGAGCAATAGGGTTCAGGTTAGGATTAGAGTAAGGGTTAGGTTGAGGTTTAGGTTTAGGTTTAGTGTTAGGGTTAGGGTTGGTGTTAGGGTGAGGAGTAGGTTTATGGTGACTGTGAGTGTGACAGTTATGGTTAGGGTTAGTGTTAGGCTTAGGGTTAGGCTGAGGCTGAGGGTGAGGGTGAGGGTTAGACTTAGGTTGAGGGTTTGGTTTAAGGTTAGAGTGAGGGTTAGGGTGAGCGTTAGGGTTAGATTAGGGTTATGGTATGTCCTAGGGTGAGGATTAGGGTTAGTGTTAGGTTTAGGGTGAGGGTGAGGGTGAGGTTTAGGGTGAGGTTTAGGGTGAGGTTTAGTGTTAGGTTTAGGGTTAGGGTGAGGGTTAGGATGAGGGTGAGGGTTAGGGTGAGGCTTAGTGTTAGGGCTAGGATTAGGATTAGGGTTAGCATTAGGGTTAGTGTTTGGGTTAGGCTTACGGTTAGGGTTAGGCTTAGTATTACGCTGAGGGTGAGGGTGTGGGTGAGGATTAGGGTTAGGGTTAGGGTTAGGTTCAGGATTAGGTTTTGGGTGAGGTTGAGTGTCAGGGTTATCGTTAGGGTTATGATTAGGCTTAGGGTTAGGCTGAATGTGAGGGTGAGGGTTAGGGTTAGGGTGAGGGTTAGGTTTAGGGTTAGGTTGAGGGTTAGGATGAGGGTTAGGTTTAGGATTAGGATTAGGGTGAGGGCTAGCATGAGGTTGAGGGTTAGGGTTAGTGTTAGGGTGAGGTTTAGTGTTAGGATTAGGTTTAGGCATAGGGTGGGGGTTAGGGTTAAGGTTATGATGAAGATGAGGGTTAGGGTAAGGTTGAGGGTTAGGATTAGGTCTAGGTTTAGGGTGAGGTTTAGGGTTAGGGTGAGGGCTACAGTGAGGGTGAGGTTTAGGTTTAGGGTGAGGTTTAGGGTTAGGGTGATGGTTAGTGTTAGTGTGAGGATTAGTGTTAGGGTTAGGGTTAGTGTTAGTGTGAGGGTAAGTGTTAGGGTGAGGGTTAGGTTTATGGTGACGGTTATGGTTACAATTAGGGTTAGGTTTAGGCTTAGTGTTATTGTTAGAGTAAGGGTTAGTGTTACGGTTACTATGAGGGTGAGGGTTAAGGTTCAGTTTAGGCTGAGGTTTATATTAAGGGTTAAGGTTAGAGTTAGGGTTAGGGTGAGGGTGAGGTTTAGGGTTACAGTTAGCGTTAGTGTTAGTGTTAGGGTTAGGGTGGGGGTTAGTGTGAGGGTTAGGGTTAGGCTTAAGCTTAGGGTTAGGCTTAGGCTTAGGCCGAGATTGAGGGTTAGGTTTAGGGTTAGGGTGAGGGCTAGGGTGAGAGTGAGGTTTATGTTTAGGGTTAGGGTGAGGTTTAGGATGAGGGTGAGGTTTAGGGTTAGGGTTAGTGTGAGGTTTAGGTTTATGTTTAGGGTTACGCTTAAGGCGAGGGTGAGGGTTAGGGTTAGAGCTAGGGTTAGGGTGAGGGTTAGGGTGAGGATTAGTGTTAGTTTTAGTGTTAGGGGTAGGGTTATGCTGAGAGTTAGGGTGAGGGTTAGGGTTAGGGTAAGGGTTAGGATTAGGATTATTGTTAAGGTGAGGGTGAGTGTGAGGTTACTGTTAGTGTTAGGGTTAGGGTTAGCATTAGGGTTAGGGTGAGGGTGAGGGTTACCTTTAGGTTTCAGTTTAGAGGGAGGGTAAGGGTGAGATTTATGGTGAGGGTTGGGGATAGGATTAGCGTTAGGTTATGTGCTCTGATGAGCAATAGGGTTAGGGTTAGCTTTAGAGTGAGGGTTAGGGTGAGGGTTAGGTTTAGGTTTAGTGTTAGGGTTAGGATTAGGGTTACGGTGACTGTGAGTGTGACAGTTAGTGTTAGGGTTAGTGTTAGGCTTAGGGTTAGGCTGAGGCTGAGGTTGAGGGTTAGATTTAGGGTGAGGGTTTGGTTTAGGGTTAGAGTGAGGGTTAGGGTGAGGGTTAGGGTTAGATTAGGGTTAGGGTATTTCCTTGGGTGACGATTAGGGTTAGTGTTAGCTTTAGGGTGAGGTTTAGCGTTAGGGTTAGGGTCAGGGTTAGGGTTAGGGTGAGGGTTTGGTTTAGGGTTAGAGTTACTGTGAGGGTGAAGTTTAAGTTTAGGTTTAGGTTTATGGTTAATCTTAGGGTTAGGATTAAGTTTAAGGTTAAGGTAAGGGTGAGGGTGAGGGTGATGTTGAGGGTTAGGGTTAGGGTTAGGATGATGTTTTGAGTTAGGGTTAGTGTTAGGGTGAGGGTGAGGTTTAGGGTTATTGTTAGGGTTAGGGTTAGTGTGAGTGTTAGGGTTAGGTTTAGTGTTATGGTTAGGGTTATGGTGAGGGCTATTGTGAGGGTGAGGGTTAGGGTTAGGGTTAGGCTTAAGCTTAGTGTTAAGCTGAGGGTGAGGGTGAGGGTTTGGGTTAGGGTTAGGGTTAGGCTAAGGCTTAGGGTTAGGCTGAGGTTGAGTGTGAGGGTTAGGGTTATGGTTAGGCTTCGTGTTAGGCGGAGTTTGAGGGATAGGGTGTGGGTTAGGTTTAGGTTGAGTGTGAGGTTTAGGGTTAGGGTGAGCGTTAGGGTGCGGGTTAGTGTGAGGGTTAGGGTTAGCGTTAGTGTTACGTTTACGGTGAGGGTGAGGGTGAGTGTTAGGGTTAGGTTTAGCCTTTGACTTAGGCTTATGCTTAGGCCGAGCTTGAGGGTGAAGGTGAGGCTTAGGGTTATGGTGATTGTTAGGGTTTTAGGGTTAGGGTGAGGGTTAGTGTTAGGGTTAAGGTGAGGTTTAGGGTGAGGTTTAGGTTTAAGATTAGGGCTAGGGTGAGTGCTAGGGTGAGGGTGAGGGTGAGGGTTAGAGTTAGGGTGAAGTTAAGGGTTAGGTTTAGGTTTAGGGTTAGGGTGAGTGTTAGGGTGAGGATTACGGTGAGGGTGAGGGTTTGGGTTAGGGTGAGGGTTAGGGTTAGGGTGAGGGTAAGATTGAGGGTTAGATTAGGGTTAGGGTTAGTGTTATTGTTAGTGTTATGGTTAGGTTTAAGTTTACAGTGAGGGTGAGGCTGAGGGTGACGGTTAGGTTTAGGGTTAGGGTGAGGTTTAGGTTAGGGTTAAGGTAAGGTTTAGGTTGAGGTTTTAGGTTAGATTTAGGGTTACAGTGAGGGTGAGTTTTAGGGTTAGGTTGAGGGTTCGTGTCATTGTTAGGGTTAGGGTTAGAGTTATGGTGAAGGTGAGGGTGAGTGTGAGGGTTAGGGTTAGGGTGAGGTTTAGGGTTAGGGTTAGGTTTAGGGTGAGGGTGAGGGTGAGGTTTAGTATTAGATTTTGGGTTAGGTTGAATCTTTTGGTGAAGTTTAGGGTTAGGGTTAGTATTATGGTTAGGGTTAGGGTGAGGGTTAGGATGAGGGTGAGGGTTAGGGTGAGGGTCAGGGTTAGGTTTAGGATTAGGAATAGGGTTAGTGTTAGGGTGAGTGTTTGGGTTAGGCTTATGGTTAGGGTTAGGCTTAGCATTAAGCTGAGGGTGACGGTGAGGGTGAGGGTTAGGGTTAGCGTTTGGGTGAGAGTTAGGGTTAGGGTGAGAGTTAGGGTGAGTTTAGGGTTAGTGTTAGTGTTAGGGTTAGGGTTAGGGTGAGGGTTAGTGTTAGGGTGAGGGTTAGGTTTAGGGTTAGGATTAGGATTAGGATTAGGATTAATGTTAGGGTTAGGTTTAGGGTGAGGGTTAGGATGAGGGTGATGTTTAGGGTTAGGGTTAGGGTGAGGGTGAGGGTGAGTTTAGGATTAGAGTTAGGGTTAGGGTGAGGGATAGGGTGAGGTTTAGGGTTAGTGTTAGTGTTAGGGTTAGGGTTAGGATGAGGGTTAGTGTTAGGGTGAGGGTTAGGTTTAGGGTTAGGATTAGGATTAGGGTTAGTGTGAGGGTGAGTATGAGGGTTAGGGTTAGGGTTAGGTTTAGGCAAAAGGATAGGCTGAGGGTGAGGGTTAGGGTGAGGGTTAGGGTTAGGGTGAGGGTGAGTTTTAGGGTTAGAGTTAGTGTTAAGTTGAGATTTACTGTGAGGGTTAGTGTTATGTTTAGTGTTAGGGTTAGGGTTAGGGTGAGGGTTAGGGTGAGGATTAGGGTTAGGGATAGGGTTAGGTTTAGGATTAGGTTTTGGGTGAGATTGAGTGTGAGGGTTATGGTTAGGGTTATGATTAGGCTTAGGGTTAGGCTGAGCGTGAGGGTGAGGTTTAGGTTTAGGGTGAGGTTTAGGTTTAGGGTTAGGGTGAGCGTTCGGAGGATGAGGGTTAGGTTTAGGTTTATGGTTAGGGTGTGGGCTATCATGAGGGTGAGGGTTAGGGTTACAGTTAGGGTGAGGTTTAGGGTAAGGATTAGCTTTAGGCATACGGTGGGGATTAGGGTTAAGGTTATGATGAGGTTGACGGTTAGGGTAAGGTTGAGGGTTAGGATTAGGTCTAGGTTTAGGGTGAGGTTTAGGGTTAGGGTGATGGTTAGGGTTAGTGTGAGAATTAGTGTTAGGGTTAGGGTTAGTGTTAATGTGAGGGGAAGTGTTTTGGTGAGGGTTAGGTTTATGGTGACGCTGAGGGTTACAATGAGGGTTAGGGTTAGGTTTAGTGTTATTGTTAGAATTAGGGTTAGTGTTATGGTTACTGTGAGGGTGAGGGTTAGGGTTCGGTTTAGGGTGAGGTTTATATTAAGGGTTAAGGTTAGAATTAGGGTTAGGGTGAGGGTGAGGTTTAGGGTTTGATTTAGCGTTAGTGTTACTGTTAGTGTTAGGGTGAGGGTTAGTGTGAGGGTTAGTCTGAGGGTTAGGGTTAGGCTTAAGCTTAGGTTTAAGTTTAGGCTTAGGCCGGGATTGAGGGTTAGGGTTATGGTTAGGGTGAGGGCTAGGGTGAGAGTGAGGTTTAGGTTTAGGTTTAGGGTGAGGTTTAGGGTGAGGGTGAGGTTTAGGGTTAGGATTAGGGTGAGGTTTAGGGTTATGTTTAGGGTTACGGTAAAGGTGAGGGTGAGGGTTAGGTTTAGAGTTAGGGTTAGGGTGAGGTTTAGTGTGAGGATTAGTGTTAGTGTTAGTGTTAGGGGTAGGGTTAGGCTGAGAGTTAGGTTGAGGGTGAGGGTTAGGGTAAGGTTTAGAATTAGGATTACGGTTAAGGTGAGGGTGAGTGTGAGGTTAGTGTTAGTGTTAGCGTTAGGGTTAGCATTAGGGTTAGGGTGAGGGTGAGTGTTAGCTTTAGGGTTAGGTTTAGAGTGAGGGTAAGGTTGAGGCTTATGGTGAGGGTTGGGGATAGGATTAGCGTTAGGTTATGTGCTAGGATGAACAATAGGGTTAGGGTTAGCTTTAGAGTGAGGGTTACGGTGAGGGTTAGGTTTAGGTTTAGTGTTAGGGTTAGGGTTGGTGTTAGGGTTAGGAGTAGGGTTACGGTGATTGTGAGTGTGACAGTTAGGGTTAGGGTTAGTGTTAGGCTTAGGGTTAGGCTGAGGCTAAGGGTGAAGGTGAGGGTTAGATTTAGGGTGAGGGTTTGGTTTAGGGTTAGAGTGAGGCTTAGGGTGAGGGTTAGGGTTACATTAGGGTTAGGGTATGTCCTAAGGTGAGGATTAGGGTTAGTGTTAGGTTTAGGGTGAGGTTTAGCGTTAAGGTTAGGGTCAGGGTTAGAGTTAGGGTGAAGGTTAAGTTTAAGTTTAGGTTTAGTGTCATGGTTATTGTTAGGGTTAGGGTTAAGGTTATGATGAGGGTGAGGGTTAGGGTAAGGTAGGGGTTTAGGATTAGGTCTAGGTTTAGGGTGAGTGTTAGGGTTAGGGTGAGGACTAGGGTGACGGTGAGGTTTAGGGTTAGGGTGAGGTTTAGGGTTAGTGTGATGGTTAGTGTTAGTGTGAGGATTAGTGTTAGGGTTGGGGTTAGTGTTAAGGTGAGGGTAAGTGTTAGGGTGAGGGTGAGGGTTATGGTGACGGTTATCTTTACAATGAGGGTTAGGTTTAGGTTTAGTGTTATTGTTAGGGTTAGAGTTAGGGTTACGGTTACTATGAGGGTTCGGGTTAGGGTGAGGTTTAGGGTGAGGTTTATATTAAGGGTTAGGGTTAGAGTTAGGGTTAGGGTGAGCGTGAGGATTAGGGTTAGAGTTAGCGTTAGTGTTAGTGTTAGGGTTAGGGTGAGGGTTAGTGTGAGGGTTAGGGTTAGGCTTAAGCTTAGGGTTAGGCTTAGGCTTAGGCCGAGAGTGAGGGTGATTGTTAGGGTTAGGGTTAAGGGTAAGGGTTAGGGTTAGGGTTAGGGTGAGTGTTAGGATGAGGTGAAGTGTTAGGATTAGGGTTAGGGTGAGCACTAGGGTGATGGTTAATGTGAGGGTTAGGCTTAGTTATAGGGTTAAGTTTAGGATTAGGTTTAGATTGAGGGTGAGTGTGAGGGTTAGGGTTAGTGTTAGGCTTAGGGTTAGAGTCAGTGTTAGGGTTAGGGTTTGGTTTAGGGTGAGGGTGAGGTTTAGGTTAGGGTTAGGGTGAGGGTGAGGTGAGCGTTAGGGTTAGGGTTAGTGTGAAAGTTAGGGTTATGGTGAGGGTTATGGTTAGGGTGAGGGTTAGGGTTAGGTTTAGGGTTAGGGTGAGGGCTAGGGTAAGTGTGAGGTTTAGGGTTAGGGTTAGGGTGAGGTTTAGGTTGAGGGTGAGGTTTAGGGTTAGTGTTAGCGTGAGGTTTAGGGTTATGGTTAGGGTTACGGTTAAGGCGAGGGTGAGGGTTAGGGTTAGAATTAGGTTTCGGGTGAGGGTTAGGGTGAGGGTTTGTGTTAGTGTCAATGTTAGGGGTTGGGTTAGGATGAGGGTTATGGTGCGGGTGAGGATTATGGTAAGGGTTAGGATTAGGATTAGGTTTAAGGTGAGGGTGAATGTGAGCATTAGGGTTAGGGTTAGGATTTGCATATGGGTTAGGGTGAGGGTGAGGTTTAGCTTTAGGTTTAGGTTTAGAGTGAGGGTCTGGGTGAGGGTTATGGTGAGGGTTAGGGATAGGATTAGCGTTAGGGTATGTTCTAGGATGAGCAATAGGCTTAGGGTTAGGATTAGAGTGAAGGTTAGGGTGAGGGTTAGGTTTAGGGTTAGTGCTAGGGTTAGATTTGGTGTTAGGGTTAGGATTAGGGTTAAGGTGACTGTAAGCATGACAGTTAGGTGTAGGGTTAGTGTTAGGCTTAGGGTTAGGCTGAGTTTGAGTGTGAGGGTTAAGGTTAGGTTTTGGGTTAGGGTTAGGCTTAGTGTTAGGCAGAGGGTGAGGGTGAGCGTGAGGGTTAGGGTGATTGTTAGGGTTTCAGGGTTAGGGTGAGTGTTAGGGTTAGGCTTAGGGTGAGGTTTAGGTTTAAGATTAGGGCTTGGGTTAGTGCTAGGGTGAGGGTGAGTGTTAGGGTTAGAGTTAGGGTGAGGTTTATTGTTAGGGTTAGGTTCAGGGTTAGGGTGAGTGTTACGTTGAGGGTGAGGGTTAGGGTTAGGGTGAGGTTTAGGGTTAGGGTGAGGTTTAGGTTATGGTTAGGGTAAGGGTTAGGTTCAGGGTTAGGGTTAGAGTTACGGTGAAGGTGAGGGTGAGTGTGAGGGTTAGGGTTAGGGTGAGTTTTAGGGTTGGTGTTAGGTTTAGGTTGAGGGTGAGGGTGAGGGTGAGGTTTAGGGTTAGATGTAGGTTTAGGGTTAGTGTTAAGGTGAGGTATAGGGTTAGGGTTAGTGTTAGGGTTTGGGTGAGGGTTAGAATGAGGGTTAGGGTTAGGGTGAGGGTTAGGGTTAGGGTTAGGATTAGGATCAGGGTTAGTGTTAGGGTGAGTGTTTGGGTTAGGCTTAGGGTTAGGGTTAGGCTTAACATTAAGCTGAAGGTGAGGGTGAGGGTGAGGGTGAGGGTTAGGGTTAGGTTTTGGGTTAGGGTTAGCATTTGTGTGAGAGTTAGGGTTACGGTTAGGGTGAGAGTTAGGATGAGGAATAGGGTTAGGATTAGTTTTAGGATTAGGGTGAGGGTTAGGATGAGGGTGATGTTTAGGGTTAGATTTAGGGTGAGGGTGAGGGTGAGGTTTAGGGTTAGAGTTAGTGTTAGGGTGAGGGATAGGGTGAGGTTCAGGGTTAGGTTTAGTGTTAGAGTTAGGGTGAGGGTTAGTGTTAGGGTGAGGGTTAGATTTAGGTTAGGATTAGGATTAGGGTTAGTGTGAGGGTGAGTATGAGGGTTAGGGTTAGGGTTAGGTTTAGGCTTAGGGATAGGCTGAGGGTGAGTGTGAGGGTGAGGGTTAGGGTTAGAGTTAGTGTTAAGTTGAGGTTTAGTGTGAGGGTTAGTGTTAGGGTTAGTGTTAGTGTTAGGGTTAGAGTGAGGGTTAGGGTGAGTGTTAGGGTTAGGGATAGGGTTACGTTTAGGATTAGGTTTTGGGTGAGGTTGAGTGTGAGGGTTATGTTTAGGGTTAGGATTAGGCTTACGGTTGGGCGTAGGGTGAGGGTGAGGTTTAGGGTTAGGGTGAGGGTTAGGATGAGGGTTAGGTTTAGGATTAGGTTTAGGATGAGGGCTAGCATGAGGGTGTTGGTTAGGGTTGGGATTAGGGTGAGGTTTAGGTTTAGGATTAGGTTTAGGCATAGGGTGGGGGTTAGGGTTAAGGTTATGATGAAGGTGAGGGTTAGGGTAAGGTTGAGGGTTAAGATTAGGTCTAGGTTTAGGGTGAGGGTTAGGGTTAGGGTGAGGGCTAGGTTGACGGTGAGGTTTAGGGTTAGGGTGAGGTTTATTGTTAGGGTGATTGTTCGGTGTTAGTGTGAGGATTAGTGTTAGGGTTAGGGTTAGTGTTAGGGTGAGGGTAAGTGTTAGGGTGAGGGTTAGGGTTATGGTGACAGTTATGGTTACAATGAGGGATAGGGCTAGGTTTAACGTTATTGTTAGGGTTAGGGTTACCGTTACGGTTACTGTTAGGGTGAGGCTTAGGGTTCGGTTTAGGGTGAGGTTTATATTAAGGGTTAGGTTTAGAGTTAGGGTTAGGGTGTGGGTGTGGTTTAGGGTTAGAGTTAGCGTTAGTGTTAGGGTTAGGGTGAGGGTTAGTGTGAGGGTTAGGGTTAGGCTTAAGCTTAGGGTTAGGCTTAGGCTTAGGATGAGAGTGAGGGTAATGGTTAGGGTTAGGGTGAGGGTGAGGGTTCGGGTTCGGGTTAGGGTTAGTGTGAGTGTTAGGATGAGGTGTAGGGTTAGGATTAAGTTTAGGGTGAGCGCTAGAGTGATGGATAATGTGAGGGTTAGGGTTAGGGATAGGGTTATATTTAGGATTAGGTTTAGATTGAGGGTGAGTGTGAGTGTCAAAGTTAGGGTTTGTTTTAGGGTGAGGGTGAGGGTAAGGGTTAGGGTTAGTGTGAAAATTAGGGCTATGTTGAGGGTTATTTTTAGGGTGAGGGTTAGGGTTAAGGTTAGGCTTAGGCTTAGGTTTAGAGTGAGTGTTAAGGTTAGGGTTTGGTTTAGGGTGAGGGTGAGGGTGAGTTTTAGGGTTAGGGTTAGTGTGAAAGTTAGGGTTATGGTGAGGGTTAGGGGTAGGGTGAGCGTTAGGGTTAGGCTTAGGCTTAGGGTGAGGGCGAGGGTGAGAGTGAGGTTTAGGGTTAGGTTTAGGGTGAGTTTTAGGGTGAGGGTGAGGTTTAGGGTTAGGGTTAGGGTGAATTTTAGGGTTATGGTTATGGTTAGGGTTAAGGCGAGGGTGAGTGTTACAGTAAGGGTGAGGGTTAGGATGAGGGTTAGGATTAGGGTGAGGGTTAGGATGAGGATGAAAGTAAGAGTAAAGGTGAGGGTTAGGCTGAGGGTTAGGGTTATGGTAAGGGTGACGGTGAGGGTTAGGGTTAGGGTGAGTGTGAGGGTTAGATTGAGGATTAGTGTTAGGGTTTGTATGAGGTTTAGGGTGAGGATGATGGTTAGGGTTATGGTGAGGGATAGGGTGAGGGTGAGGATTAGGGTTAGGGTTAGGATTAGGATTAGCGTTAGGGTTAGTGTGAGAGTTAGGGTTAGGGTAAGGCTTAGGTTTAGGCTGAATGTGAGGGTGAGGGTTAGGGTTAGGTTTAGGTTGAGGGTTATGTTTAGGGTTAGGGTGAGGATTAGTGTTAGGGTTAGGGTTAGAATTAATGTTAGGGTGAGGGTGAAGTTTAAAGGTAGAGTAAGGGATAGGGTGAGGGTTAGGGTGAAGTTTAGGGTTAGGGTGAGGTTTAGGGTGTGGGTGACGATAAGGGTAAACATGAGGGTTAGGCTGAGGGTGAGAGTTACTGTAAGGGTGAGGGTTAGGTTTAGGGTGAGGTTTAGGATGAGGATGAGTGTAAGGGTTACGGTGGGTGCTAGGGTGAGGGTGAGGGTTAGGGTTAGGGTTAGGGTGAGGGTAAGTGTTAGGTTGAGGGTTGTGGTAAGGTTGAGGGTTATGGTTTGGGTCAGGGATAGGATTAGGGTTAGGGTTATTATGTTTAGGGTTAGGGTTTAGGTTACGGTGAGGGTGAGTGTGAAGGTTAGGGTTAGGCTTAGGTTTAGGCTTAGGGTTAGGGTGAGGTTTAGGGTTACAGTTATGGGGAGGGTTAGGATGAAGGTTAGGGTTAGGATTAGGGTTAGAGTGAGGGCTAGAGTGAGGGTGAGGTTTAGGGTTAGGGTTATGGTGAGGTGTAGGGTTAGGTTTAGGGTTAGGGTTAGGGTGAGGTTGAGATTTTGGGGTTAGCATTAGGGTTAGGTTGAGCCTGAGGGTGAGGGTTAGGGTTAGGGTTGGTGTTAGGGTGAGGATTAGGTTGAGGGTTAGTGTGAGAGTGAAGGTTAGGGTTAGGTTTAGGATTAGGATTAGGGTTAGTGTCAGGGTTAGGGTTAGGATTAGGGTTAGGGTGAGTTTGAGTGTTACGATTATGGTTAGGTTTAGGGTTAGGGTTAGGTTTAGGGTTAGGATTAGTGTTATTGTTAGGGTTAGGTTTAGGGTTAGGCTGACCGTTAGGCTGAGTGTGAGGTTTAGGATGAGGATGAGCGTTAGGGTTAGGGTGAGGGCTAGGTTGAGGGTGAGGGTTAGGGTTAGGGTGAGGGTTTGGTTTAGGGTTAGAGTGAGGCTTAGGGTGAGGGTTAGGGTTACATTAGGGTTAGGGTATGTCCTAAGGTGAGGATTAGGGTTAGTGTTAGTTTTAGGGTGAGGTTTAGCGTTAAGGTTAGGGTCAGGGTTAGAGTTAGGGTGAAGGTTAAGTTTAAGTTTAGGTTTAGTGTCATGGTTATTGTTAGGGTTAGGGTTAAGGTTATGATGAGGGTGAGGGTTAGGGTAAGGTAGGGGTTTAGGATTAGGTCTAGGTTTAGGGTGAGTGTTAGGGTTAGGGTGAGGACTAGGGTGACGGTGAGGTTTAGGGTTAGGGTGAGGTTTAGGGTTAGTGTGATGGTTAGTGTTAGTGTGAGGATTAGTGTTAGGGTTGGGGTTAGTGTTAAGGTGAGGGTAAGTGTTAGGGTGAGGGTGAGGGTTATGGTGACGGTTATCTTTACAATGAGGGTTAGGTTTAGGTTTAGTGTTATTGTTAGGGTTAGAGTTAGGGTTACGGTTACTATGAGGGTTGGGGTTAGGGTGAGGTTTAGGGTGAGGTTTATATTAAGGGTTAGGGTTAGAGTTAGGGTTAGGGTGAGCGTGAGGATTAGGGTTAGAGTTAGCGTTAGTGTTAGTGTTAGGGTTAGGGTGAGGGTTAGTGTGAGGGTTAGGGTTAGGCTTAAGCTTAGGGTTAGGCTTAGGCTTAGGCCGAGAGTGAGGGTGATTGTTAGGGTTAGGGTTAAGGGTAAGGGTTAGGGTTAGGGTTAGGGTGAGTGTTAGGATGAGGTGAAGTGTTAGGATTAGGGTTAGGGTGAGCACTAGGGTGATGGTTAATGTGAGGGTTAGGCTTAGTTATAGGGTTAAGTTTAGGATTAGGTTTAGATTGAGGGTGAGTGTGAGGGTTAGGGTTAGTGTTAGGCTTAGGGTTAGAGTCAGTGTTAGGGTTAGGGTTTGGTTTAGGGTGAGGGTGAGGTTTAGGTTAGGGTTAGGGTGAGGGTGAGGTGAGCGTTAGGGTTAGGGTTAGTGTGAAAGTTAGGGTTATGGTGAGGGTTATGGTTAGGGTGAGGGTTAGGGTTAGGTTTAGGGTTAGGGTGAGGGCTAGGGTAAGTGTGAGGTTTAGGGTTAGGGTTAGGGTGAGGTTTAGGTTGAGGGTGAGGTTTAGGGTTAGTGTTAGCGTGAGGTTTAGGGTTATGGTTAGGGTTACGGTTAAGGCGAGGGTGAGGGTTAGGGTTAGAATTAGGTTTCGGGTGAGGGTTAGGGTGAGGGTTTGTGTTAGTGTCAATGTTAGGGGTTGGGTTAGGATGAGGGTTATGGTGCGGGTGAGGATTATGGTAAGGGTTAGGATTAGGATTAGGTTTAAGGTGAGGGTGAATGTGAGCATTAGGGTTAGGGTTAGGATTTGCATATGGGTTAGGGTGAGGGTGAGGTTTAGCTTTAGGTTTAGGTTTAGAGTGAGGGTCTGGGTGAGGGTTATGGTGAGGGTTAGGGATAGGATTAGCGTTAGGGTATGTTCTAGGATGAGCAATAGGCTTAGGGTTAGGATTAGAGTGAAGGTTAGGGTGAGGGTTAGGTTTAGGGTTAGTGCTAGGGTTAGATTTGGTGTTAGGGTTAGGATTAGGGTTAAGGTGACTGTAAGCATGACAGTTAGGTGTAGGGTTAGTGTTAGGCTTAGGGTTAGGCTGAGTTTGAGTGTGAGGGTTAAGGTTAGGTTTTGGGTTAGGGTTAGGCTTAGTGTTAGGCAGAGGGTGAGGGTGAGCGTGAGGGTTAGGGTGATTGTTAGGGTTTCAGGGTTAGGGTGAGTGTTAGGGTTAGGCTTAGGGTGAGGTTTAGGTTTAAGATTAGGGCTTGGGTTAGTGCTAGGGTGAGGGTGAGTGTTAGGGTTAGAGTTAGGGTGAGGTTTATTGTTAGGGTTAGGTTCAGGGTTAGGGTGAGTGTTACGTTGAGGGTGAGGGTTAGGGTTAGGGTGAGGTTTAGGGTTAGGGTGAGGTTTAGGTTATGGTTAGGGTAAGGGTTAGGTTCAGGGTTAGGGTTAGAGTTACGGTGAAGGTGAGGGTGAGTGTGAGGGTTAGGGTTAGGGTGAGTTTTAGGGTTGGTGTTAGGTTTAGGTTGAGGGTGAGGGTGAGGGTGAGGTTTAGGGTTAGATGTAGGTTTAGGGTTAGTGTTAAGGTGAGGTATAGGGTTAGGGTTAGTGTTAGGGTTTGGGTGAGGGTTAGAATGAGGGTTAGGGTTAGGGTGAGGGTTAGGGTTAGGGTTAGGATTAGGATCAGGGTTAGTGTTAGGGTGAGTGTTTGGGTTAGGCTTAGGGTTAGGGTTAGGCTTAACATTAAGCTGAAGGTGAGGGTGAGGGTGAGGGTGAGGGTTAGGGTTAGGTTTTGGGTTAGGGTTAGCATTTGTGTGAGAGTTAGGGTTACGGTTAGGGTGAGAGTTAGGATGAGGAATAGGGTTAGGATTAGTTTTAGGATTAGGGTGAGGGTTAGGATGAGGGTGATGTTTAGGGTTAGATTTAGGGTGAGGGTGAGGGTGAGGTTTAGGGTTAGAGTTAGTGTTAGGGTGAGGGATAGGGTGAGGTTCAGGGTTAGGTTTAGTGTTAGAGTTAGGGTGAGGGTTAGTGTTAGGGTGAGGGTTAGATTTAGGTTAGGATTAGGATTAGGGTTAGTGTGAGGGTGAGTATGAGGGTTAGGGTTAGGGTTAGGTTTAGGCTTAGGGATAGGCTGAGGGTGAGTGTGAGGGTGAGGGTTAGGGTTAGAGTTAGTGTTAAGTTGAGGTTTAGTGTGAGGGTTAGTGTTAGGGTTAGTGTTAGTGTTAGGGTTAGAGTGAGGGTTAGGGTGAGTGTTAGGGTTAGGGATAGGGTTACGTTTAGGATTAGGTTTTGGGTGAGGTTGAGTGTGAGGGTTATGTTTAGGGTTAGGATTAGGCTTACGGTTGGGCGTAGGGTGAGGGTGAGGTTTAGGGTTAGGGTGAGGGTTAGGATGAGGGTTAGGTTTAGGATTAGGTTTAGGATGAGGGCTAGCATGAGGGTGTTGGTTAGGGTTGGGATTAGGGTGAGGTTTAGGTTTAGGATTAGGTTTAGGCATAGGGTGGGGGTTAGGGTTAAGGTTATGATGAAGGTGAGGGTTAGGGTAAGGTTGAGGGTTAAGATTAGGTCTAGGTTTAGGGTGAGGGTTAGGGTTAGGGTGAGGGCTAGGTTGACGGTGAGGTTTAGGGTTAGGGTGAGGTTTATTGTTAGGGTGATTGTTCGGTGTTAGTGTGAGGATTAGTGTTAGGGTTAGGGTTAGTGTTAGGGTGAGGGTAAGTGTTAGGGTGAAGGTTAGGGTTATGGTGACAGTTATGGTTACAATGAGGGATAGGGCTAGGTTTAGCGTTATTGTTAGGGTTAGGGTTACCGTTACGGTTACTGTTAGGGTGAAGCTTAGGGTTCGGTTTAGGGTGAGGTTTATATTAAGGGTTAGGTTTAGAGTTAGGGTTAGGGTGTGGGTGTGGTTTAGGGTTAGAGTTAGCGTTAGTGTTAGGGTTAGGGTGAGGGTTAGTGTGAGGGTTAGGGTTAGGCTTAAGCTTAGGGTTAGGCTTAGGCTTAGGACGAGAGTGAGGGTAATGGTTAGGGTTAGGGTGAGGGTGAGGGTTCGGGTTCGGGTTAGGGTTAGTGTGAGTGTTAGGATGAGGTGTAGGGTTAGGATTAAGTTTAGGGTGAGCGCTAGAGTGATGGATAATGTGAGGGTTAGGGTTAGGGATAGGGTTATATTTAGGATTAGGTTTAGATTGAGGGTGAGTGTGAGTGTTAAAGTTAGGGTTTGTTTTAGGGTGAGGGTGAGGGTAAGGGTTAGGGTTAGTGTGAAAGTTAGGGCTATGTTGAGGGTTATTTTTAGGGTGAGGGTTAGGGTTAAGGTTAGGCTTAGGCTTAGGTTTAGAGTGAGTGTTAAGGTTAGGGTTTGGTTTAGGGTGAGGGTGAGGGTGAGTTTTAGGGTTAGGGTTAGTGTGAAAGTTAGGGTTATGGTGAGGGTTAGGGGTAGGGTGAGCGTTAGGGTTAGGCTTAGGCTTAGGGTGAGGGCGAGGGTGAGAGTGAGGTTTAGGGTTAGGTTTAGGGTGAGTTTTAGGGTGAGGGTGAGGTTTAGGGTTAGGGTTAGGGTGAATTTTAGGGTTATGGTTATGGTTAGGGTTAAGGCGAGGGTGAGTGTTACAGTAAGGGTGAGGGTTAGGATGAGGGTTAGGATTAGGGTGAGGGTTAGGATGAGGGTGAAAGTAAGAGTAAAGGTGAGGGTTAGGCTGAGGGTTAGGGTTATGGTAAGGGTGACGGTGAGGGTTAGGGTTAGGGTGAGTGTGAGGGTTAGATTGAGGATTAGTGTTAGGGTTTGTATGAGGTTTAGGGTGAGGATGATGGTTAGGGTTATGGTGAGGGATAGGGTGAAGTTGAGGGTTAGGGTTAGGGTTTGGGTGAGGTTTAGGTTTAAGGTGATGGTTAGCGGTAGTGTGAGGGATAGTGTTAGGGTTAGTGTTAGTTTTAGGGTTATCGTAAGTGTTAGGCTAAGGTATAGTTTTAGGGTGAGGTTTAGGATTAGGGTTAGGGTTTGGGTTATGGTGAGGGTGAGGTTTAGGGTTAGAGTTAAGTTTAGGGTGAGTGTTAGGGTTAGGGTTAGGGTTAGGTTACTGTTAGGTTAGGGATAAGGTGAGGTTTATTGTGGGGGTGAGGTTTAGTGTTAGGGTTAGGATTAGGATTAGGGTTAAGGTGAGGTGAGTGTGAGTGTTAGGGTTAGGGTTAGGATTAGGATTAGAGTTAGGGTGAGGGTGAAGTTTATGGTTAGGGTGAGTGTTAGGGTTAAGTTTAGTTTGAGGGTTAGGGTGAGGGTTAATCTTAGACTTAGGATTTGGGTGTGGGCTAGGGTGAGGGTGAGGGTGAGGGTTAGGTTTGGGGTGAGAGTTAGGGTGAGGGTTAGTTTCGTGTTAGGTTTAGGGTTGGGATTAGGGTTAGGCGAAATGTTAGGCTGAGGGTCAGGTTGAGGGTGAGGGTTATGGTGAGGTTGAGGGTTAGGGTTAGGGTTAGGGTGAAATTTAGTGTTAGGGTTAGGGTTAGTATTAATCTTAGGGTTAAGTTGAGAGTTAGGGGGAGGTTTAGGGTTAGGGTGAGACTTAGGTTTAGCATTAGGGTTAGGGTGAGGTTGAGGTTTAGGGATAAATTAGGGTTAGGGTGAAGCTGAGGGTGATGGTTAATGTTAGGGTTAGTGTTAGGGTTAGGGTTAGGGTGAGGGTTAGGGTGAGGGTGAGGATTAGGGTTAGGGTTAGGATTAGGATTAGCGTTAGGGTTAGTGTGAGAGTTAGGGTTAGGGTTAGGCTTAGGTTTAGGCTGAATGTGAGGGTGAGGGTTAGGGTTAGGTTTAGGTTGAGGGTTATGTTTAGGGTTAGGGTGAGGATTAGTGTTAGGGTTAGGGTTAGAATTAATGTTAGGGTGAGGGTGAAGTTTAAAGGTAGAGTAAGGGATAGGGTGAGGGTTAGGGTGAAGTTTAGGGTTAGGGTGAGGTTTAGGGTGTGGGTGACGATAAGGGTAAACATGAGGGTTAGGCTGAGGGTGAGAGTTACTGTAAGGGTGAGGGTTAGGTTTAGGGTGAGGTTTAGGATGAGGATGAGTGTAAGGGTTAGGGTGGGTGCTAGGGTGAGGGTGAGGGTTAGGGTTAGGGTTAGGGTGAGGGTAAGTGTTAGGTTGAGGGTTGTGGTAAGGTTGAGGGTTATGGTTTGGGTGAGGGATAGGATTAGGGTTAGGGTTCTTGTTATGTTTAGGGTTAGGGTTTAGGTTACGGTGAGGGTGAGTGTGAAGGTTAGGGTTAGGCTTAGGTTTAGGCTTAGGGTTAGGGTGAGGTTTAGGGTTACAGTTATGGGGAGGGTTAGGATGAAGGTTAGGGTTAGGATTAGGGTTAGAGTGAGGGCTAGAGTGAGGGTGAGGTTTAGGGTTAGGGTTATGGTGAGGTGTAGGGTTAGGTTTAGGGTTAGGGTTAGGGTGAGGTTGAGATTTTGGGGTTAGCATTAGGGTTAGGTTGAGCCTGAGGGTGAGGGTTAGGGTTAGGGTTGGTGTTAGGGTGAGGATTAGGTTGAGGGTTAGTGTGAGAGTGAAGGTTAGGGTTAGGTTTAGGATTAGGATTAGGGTTAGTGTCAGGGTTAGGGTTAGGATTAGGGTTAGGGTGAGTTTGAGTGTTACGATTATGGTTAGGTTTAGGGTTAGGGTTAGGTTTAGGGTTAGGATTAGTGTTATTGTTAGGGTTAGGTTTAGGGTTAGGCTGACCGTTAGGCTGAGTGTGAGGTTTAGGATGAGGATGAGCTTTAGGGTTAGGGTGAGGGCTAGGTTGAGGGTGAGGGTTAGGGTTAGGGTGAGGGTTTGGTTTAGGGTTAGAGTGAGGCTTAGGGTGAGGGTTAGGGTTACATTAGGGTTAGGGTATGTCCTAAGGTGAGGATTAGGGTTAGTGTTAGGTTTAGGGTGAGGTTTAGCGTTAAGGTTAGGGTCAGGGTTAGAGTTAGGGTGAAGGTTAAGTTTAAGTTTAGGTTTAGTGTCATGGTTATTGTTAGGGTTAGGGTTAAGGTTATGATGAGGGTGAGGGTTAGGGTAAGGTAGGGGTTTAGGATTAGGTCTAGGTTTAGGGTGAGTGTTAGGGTTAGGGTGAGGACTAGGGTGACGGTGAGGTTTAGGGTTAGGGTGAGGTTTAGGGTTAGTGTGATGGTTAGTGTTAGTGTGAGGATTAGTGTTAGGGTTGGGGTTAGTGTTAAGGTGAGGGTAAGTGTTAGGGTGAGGGTGAGGGTTATGGTGACGGTTATCTTTACAATGAGGGTTAGGTTTAGGTTTAGTGTTATTGTTAGGGTTAGAGTTAGGGTTACGGTTACTATGAGGGTTCGGGTTAGGGTGAGGTTTAGGGTGAGGTTTATATTAAGGGTTAGGGTTAGAGTTAGGGTTAGGGTGAGCGTGAGGATTAGGGTTAGAGTTAGCGTTAGTGTTAGTGTTAGGGTTAGGGTGAGGGTTAGTGTGAGGGTTAGGGTTAGGCTTAAGCTTAGGGTTAGGCTTAGGCTTAGGCCGAGAGTGAGGGTGATTGTTAGGGTTAGGGTTAAGGGTAAGGGTTAGGGTTAGGGTTAGGGTGAGTGTTAGGATGAGGTGAAGTGTTAGGATTAGGGTTAGGGTGAGCACTAGGGTGATGGTTAATGTGAGGGTTAGGCTTAGTTATAGGGTTAAGTTTAGGATTAGGTTTAGATTGAGGGTGAGTGTGAGGGTTAGGGTTAGTGTTAGGCTTAGGGTTAGAGTCAGTGTTAGGGTTAGGGTTTGGTTTAGGGTGAGGGTGAGGTTTAGGTTAGGGTTAGGGTGAGGGTGAGGTGAGCGTTAGGGTTAGGGTTAGTGTGAAAGTTAGGGTTATGGTGAGGGTTATGGTTAGGGTGAGGGTTAGGGTTAGGTTTAGGGTTAGGGTGAGGGCTAGGGTAAGTGTGAGGTTTAGGGTTAGGGTTAGGGTGAGGTTTAGGTTGAGGGTGAGGTTTAGGGTTAGTGTTAGCGTGAGGTTTAGGGTTATGGTTAGGGTTACGGTTAAGGCGAGGGTGAGGGTTAGGGTTAGAATTAGGTTTCGGGTGAGGGTTAGGGTGAGGGTTTGTGTTAGTGTCAATGTTAGGGGTTGGGTTAGGATGAGGGTTATGGTGCGGGTGAGGATTATGGTAAGGGTTAGGATTAGGATTAGGTTTAAGGTGAGGGTGAATGTGAGCATTAGGGTTAGGGTTAGGATTTGCATATGGGTTAGGGTGAGGGTGAGGTTTAGCTTTAGGTTTAGGTTTAGAGTGAGGGTCTGGGTGAGGGTTATGGTGAGGGTTAGGGATAGGATTAGCGTTAGGGTATGTTCTAGGATGAGCAATAGGCTTAGGGTTAGGATTAGAGTGAAGGTTAGGGTGAGGGTTAGGTTTAGGGTTAGTGCTAGGGTTAGATTTGGTGTTAGGGTTAGGATTAGGGTTAAGGTGACTGTAAGCATGACAGTTAGGTGTAGGGTTAGTGTTAGGCTTAGGGTTAGGCTGAGTTTGAGTGTGAGGGTTAAGGTTAGGTTTTGGGTTAGGGTTAGGCTTAGTGTTAGGCAGAGGGTGAGGGTGAGCGTGAGGGTTAGGGTGATTGTTAGGGTTTCAGGGTTAGGGTGAGTGTTAGGGTTAGGCTTAGGGTGAGGTTTAGGTTTAAGATTAGGGCTTGGGTTAGTGCTAGGGTGAGGGTGAGTGTTAGGGTTAGAGTTAGGGTGAGGTTTATTGTTAGGGTTAGGTTCAGGGTTAGGGTGAGTGTTACGTTGAGGGTGAGGGTTAGGGTTAGGGTGAGGTTTAGGGTTAGGGTGAGGTTTAGGTTATGGTTAGGGTAAGGGTTAGGTTCAGGGTTAGGGTTAGAGTTACGGTGAAGGTGAGGGTGAGTGTGAGGGTTAGGGTTAGGGTGAGTTTTAGGGTTGGTGTTAGGTTTAGGTTGAGGGTGAGGGTGAGGGTGAGGTTTAGAGTTAGATGTAGGTTTAGGGTTAGTGTTAAGGTGAGGTATAGGGTTAGGGTTAGTGTTAGGGTTTGGGTGAGGATTAGAATGAGGGTTAGGGTTAGGGTGACTGTTAGGGTGAGCGTGATGGTCAGAGTAAAGATGAGTGTTAGGCTGAGGGTGAATATTCCCCTAAGGGTGAGGGTTAGGATGAGGGTGATTGTTAGGGTAAGGATTAGGGTTAGGGTGAGGGATAGATTGAGGATTAGGGTTAGGGTTAGTGTGAGGTTTAGGGTGAGGATGAGGGTTAGTGTTAGGGTGAGGTTTAGGGTTAGAATTAAGGTTAGGGTGGTGGCTAGGGTGACGCTGAGGGTTAGGGTTAGGGTGAGGTTTAGGGTTAGGGTGACATTTAGGGTTACTGTGAGGGTTAGTGTGAGAGTAAGGGTTAGTGTTAGGGTGAGGGTAAGTGTTAGGGTGAGGGTTAAGGTTAGGTTAAGGCTTAGGTTTAGGGTGAGGGTTAGTGTTAATGTTTGGTTTAGGGTGTGGGTGAGGCTGAGGATTAGGGTTAGGTTTAGGGTTAGGGTTAGGGTTGGGTTTAGGGTTAAGGTTAGGATTATGGTGAGGGTTAGGGTTAGGGTTAGGCTTAGGCTAAGGGTTAGGCTGAGGGTGAGGGTGAGGGTGGGGGTGCGGATTAGGTTTAGGGTTACGGTTAGGTTTAGGTTTATTGTTAGTGTTATGGTTCGGGTTAAGTTTGCGGTGAGGGTGAGACTGAGGGTGAGGGTTATGGTTATGGTTAGGGTTAGGGTTAGGGTTAGGGTTAGTGTTATTGTTAGGGTTATGGTTAGAGTTACGGTGAGGTTGAGGGTGAGAGTGAGGGTTTTGTTTAGGGTGAGGGTGAAGTTTAGGGTTAGAGTTAGGGTGAGGGGGAGGGTTAGGGTGAGGTTTAGGGTTAGGTTTAGTGTTAGGGTTAGGGGGAGGGGGAGGGTTAGGTTGATGTTTAGGGATAGGGTTAGGGTTAGGATTAGGGTTAGGGTGATGGTGAGTATGAGGGTTAGTGTGAGGGTGAGGCTTAGGCTTAGGGTTAGGCTGGGGGTGAGGTTGGGTGTGAGGATTAGGGTTAGGGTGATGGTTCAGGTTTGGGTTAGTGTTATTGTTAGGGTTAGGGTTACAGTTACGGTGAGGGTGTGGGTGCGGGTGAGGATTAGGGTTAGGGTTTGGGTGAGGATTAGGATGAGGATTAGGGTTAGGATTAGGGTTAGGGTGAGTGCTAGGGTTTGGGTGAGGGTTAGGGTTAGTGTTAGGGTGAAGTTTAGGATTAGGATTAGGGTTAGAGTGAGGGTGAGTGTTAGGATTAGGGTTCGGTTTAGGGTTAGGTTTAGGTTTAGGGTTAGGATTAGTGTTATTGTTAGGGTTAGGGTTAGAGTTATGGTGATGGTGACGGTACGGGTGAGGGATTGGGTTAGGGTTATGGTGGGGTTTAAGGTTAGGGTTAGGTTTAGGGTTAAGGTGAGGGTGAAGTTTAGGGTTAGATAGAGTTTTAGTGGGAGGGTTAGGGTGAGGGTTAAGTTTAGGGTTATTGTTAGGGTTAGTGTGAGGGTGAGAGTTAGGCTGAGGTTTAGGGTTGGGATTAGGTTTAGTGTGAGGGTTAGTGTTAAGGTTAGGGTTAGTGTTAGGTTGAGGGTATTTGTTAGAGTGAGGGTTTTGGTTAGGGTGAGGGTTATGGTTCGGGTGAGGGTTCGGGTTAGGGTTAGGGTTATTGTTAGGGTTAGGGTTAGATTTACAGTTACGGTGATGGTGAGAGTGAGTGTTATATTTTGGGTTAGGATGAAGTTTAGGTTTAGGGTTAGGGTTAGAGTCAGGGTTAAAGTGAGAGTGAGGTTTAGGATTAGAGTTAGCCTTAGTGTTACAGTTAGGGTTACGGTGAGGGTTAGGGTTAGGATTAGGCTTAGGCTTAGGCTTAGGCCGAGCATGAAGTTCAGGGTTAAGGTTAGGGTTAGGGTGAGGGTTAGGGTTAGGGTTAGGGTGAGGGTGAGGGAGAGGTTTAGGGTTAGAGTTAGGGTTAGGGGGAGGTTTAGGATGAGGGTTAGGGTTAGGATTAGGGTTAGGGTAAGGGCTAGTGTGAGGGTGAGTTTTAGGGTTAGGGTTAGGTTGAGGTTTAGGTTAGGGTTAGGGTTAGGGTTAGCCTGAGGCTGAGTGTGAGGATTAGGGTTAGGGTGAGTGTTAGGGTTAGCGTTAGGTTGAGGGTTTAGCTGAGGGTGAGGGTTAGGGTTAGGGTTAGGATAAGGATTAGGGTTAGGGTTTCAGTGAGTGTGAGGGTTAGGGATAGTATTAGGTTGAGGGTTAGGTTTAGGGTGAGGGTTATGTTTAGGGCTAGGATTACGGTTATGATGAGGGTGAGTGTGAGGTTTAGGGTTAGGGTGAGGTTTAGTTTTAGGGTTAGGGTTAGAGTTAGGCTTAGGATGAGGGTGAGGTTTAGGGGTAGAGTTAGGGTTAGGGAGGGGGGTTAGGGTGAGGGTTATAGTTAGCGTGCGGGTTAGGGTGGGGGTGACGGTAAGGCTAAAAATGAGGGTTATGCTGAGTGTGAGGGTTATGGTAAGGGTGAGGGTTAAGTTTAGGGTGAGGGTTAGGGTTAGGGTTCAGGTGAAGGTGAGGGTTAGATTGAGGATTAGTGTTAATGTTAGTGTGAGGTTTAAGGTGAGGATGAGAGTTAGGGTTAGGGTGAGGGCTAGGGTGAGGGTGAGGTTTAGGGTTAGTGTTAGGGTGAGGTTTAGGGTTAGGGTGATGTTTAGGGTTAGTGTGAGTGTTACGGTTAGGGTTAGCGTTAGTGTTAGGTTGAGGGTTAGGTTTAGGGTGAGGGTTATGTTTATGGTTATGGTTAGGGTGAGGGTTAGGGTTAGGGTTAGGGTTATTTTTAGTGTTAGGGTTAGGGTTATGTTTACCGTGAGGGTAAGGGTGTGGGTTAGGGTTGGGGTTAGAATGAGGTTAGGTTTAGGATTAGGTTTAGAGTTAGGGTTAGGGTGAGTGTGAGGTTTAGGGTTAGAGTTAGGGTTAGTATTAGGGTTAGGGTTAGGGTTAGGGTGAGGGTTAGTTTTAGGATTAGTGTGAGGGTTAGGGTTAAGTTTGGGCTTAGGTTTAGGCTTAAGCTTAGGCTTAGGCTTAGCATGAGTGTGAGAGTTAGGGTGAAGGTTAGGGTTAGGGTTAGGATGAGGTTTTGGTTTAGACTTACGGTTAGGGTGAGGGCTAGGGTGAGGGTTAGTGTGAGGGTTAGGGTTAGTGATAGGTTTAGGTTTCAGATTAGGGTTAGGGTGAGGTTTAGTGTGAACGTTAGGGTTAGGGTAGGTTTAGGCTTAGGGTAAGGGTGAGGGAGAGGCTGAGGACTAGGGTTAGGTTTACGGTTAGGTTTAGGGCTAGGGTTACGGTGAGGGTTAGGTTTAGGCCTAGGGTTATGCTTAGGGTTAGGCTGAGGGTGAGGGTGGGTTAAGGTTAGTGTTATTGTTAGGGTTAGGGTTAGACTTAGGGTGAGGTTGAGGGTGAGGGTGAGGGTTTTGGTTAGGGTTAGGTTTAGGGTGAGTTTTAGGGTTAGGGTTAGTGTTAGGGTGAGGGTGAGGTTTAGCGTTAGAGTTAGGGTGAGGGTGAGGGTTAGGGTGAGCGTTAGGGTTAGGTTTAGTGTTAGGGTTAGGGGGAAGGTGAGGGTTAGGTTGAGGTTTATGGATAGGGCTAGGTGTAGGATTAGGGTTAGGGTGAGAGTGAGTATGAGGGTTAGTGTGAGGGTTATGCTTAGGCTTAGCATTAGGCTGAGGGTGAGGTTGGGTGTGAGGATAAGGATTAGGGTGGTGTTTCGGTTTGGGATAGTGTTATTGTTAGGGTTAGGGTTAGAGTTACAGTGAGGGTGAGGGTGGGGGTGAGGGTTAGGGTTAGGGTTAGGGTGAGGGTTAGAATGAGGATTAGGGTTAGGATTAGGGTTAGGGTGTGTGCTAGGTTTTGGGTGAGGGTTAGGGTTAGTGTTAGCTTGAGGTTTGGGATAGTGTTATTGTTAGGGTTAGGGTTAGAGTTACAGTGAGGGTGAGGGTGGGGGTGAGGTTTAGGGTTAGGGTTAGGGTGAGGGTTAGAATGAGGATTAGGGTTAGGATTAGGGTTAGGGTGAGTGCTAGGTTTTGGGTGAGGGTTAGGGTTAGTGTTAGCTTGAGGTTTGGGATAGTGTTATTGTTAGGGTTAGGGTTAGAGTTACAGTGAGGGTGAGGGTGGGGGTGAGGGTTAGGGTTAGGGTTAGGGTGAGGGTTAGAATGAGGATTAGGGTTAGGATTAGGGTTAGGGTGAGTGCTAGGTTTTGGGTGAGGGTTAGGGTTAGTGTTAGCTTGAGGTTTAGGTTTAGGATTAGGGTTAGGGTGAGGGAGAGTTTTAGAATTAGGGTTGGGCTTTCCGTTAGGTTAGGTTTAGGGTTAGGGGTAGTGTTATTGTTGGGGTTAGGGTTAGAGTTATGGTGAGGGTGACGGTACTGGTGAGTGTTTGGGTTACTGTTATTGTGTGGCTTAGGGTGAGGGTTAGGGTTAAGGTGAGGGTGAGGTTTAGGGTTAGATCGAGTTTTAGTGGGAGGGTTAGGGTGAGGGTGAAGTTTAGGGTTAGTGTTAGGGTTAGTGTGAGGGTGAGGGTTAGGTTGAGGTTTAGGGTTAGGATTAGGTTAAGTGTGAGGGTTAGTGTTAGGGTTAGGGTTAAGGTTAGGCTTAGTGTGAGGTTTAGGATGAGAATTTGGGTTAGGATTTGGGTTAGGGTGAGTGCTAGGGTGAGGGTGAGGATGAGGGTGTGGGTTAGGGTGAGGGTTAGGGTGAGGTTTAGGGTTAGGGTTAGGATTAGTGTTAGGGTGAGGGTGAGGTTTAGTGTTAAATTTAGGGTTAGGGGGAGTGTTAGGTCGATGGTTAGGGTTAGGGTTAGTGTTAGGGTTAAGGTTAGGGTGAGGGTTAGGTTGAGGTTTAGGGTTAGGGTTATTGTTAGTGTTAGGATTAGGGTGGGGGGGGGTGAGTGTGAGGTTTAGGGTTAGGTTTCAGCTTAGGCTTAGGGTTTGGCTGAGGGTGAGGGTGGGGGTGAGGATTAGGGTTAGGGTGATGGTTAGGATTAGGGTAAGGGTGAGGGCTCGGGCTCGGGTGAGGGTTAGGGTAAGGCTTAGGCTTAGGGTTAGGCTGAGGGTGAGGTTGAGAGTGAGTGTTAGGGTTAGCGTGATGGTTAGGTTTACGGTTACGGTGAGGGTTGGGATGAGGTTTAGGGTTAGGGTGAGTTTAGGGTGAGATTTATGGTAAGGGTAAAGGTGAGGTTTACGCTGAGGGTGAGGGTTAAGATAAGGGTGAGGGTTAGGGTTAGTTTTAGGGTTAGTGTAAGGGTTAGGGTTAGGGATAGGATGAGGGTTAGATTGAGGATTAGTGTTAGGGTTAGTGTGAGGTTTAGGGTGAGGATGAGGGTCAGGTTTAGGGTGAGGGTGAGGGTTAGAATTAGGGTTAGGGTGAGGGCTAGGGTGAGGGTGAGGGTTAGGTTTAGTGTGAGGGTTAGTGTTAGGGTTAGGGTTAGTGTTAGGGTGAGGGTTATGGTTAGGGTGAGGGTTAGGGTTACGGTGAGGGTTATGGTTAGGGTGAGTGTTAGGGTTTGGGTGAGGGTGAGTGTGAGTGTGAGGGTTAGGCTTAAGTTTAGGTTTAGGGTTAGGGTGAGGGTTAGGGTTAGGGTTTGGGTTAGGGTGAGGGTGAGGCTGAGGATTAGTGTTAGGTTTAGGGTTAGGGTTAGGATTATGGTGAGGGTTAGGGTAAGGGTTAGGCTTAGGCTTACGTTTAGGCTGAGTTTGAGGCTGAGGGTGAGGGTTATGTTTAGGGTTACGGTGAGGGTTAGGGTTAGGGTAAGTGTTATTGTTAGGGTTAGGGTTCGAGTTATGATGAGGTTGAGGATGAGGGTGAGGGTGAGGGTGAGGTTTAGATTTTGGGTTAGGGTTAGATTTATGGTTAGGGTGAGCGGGTCGGAAAGGTTAAAGGTGAGGGTTAGGCTGAGGATGAGGGTTACGGTAAGGGTAAGGGTTAGGTTTAGTGCTAGGGTTAGGGTTAGGATTGGGGTGAGAGTTAGGATTTGGGTTAAGTTTAGGGTTAGGTTGAGGGTTTGGTAAGGGTTACGGTGAGTGTGAGGTTTAGGGTTAGGTTGAGGGTTAGTGTTAGGATTAGGGTTAGGGTGAGGGTGAAGGTTAGTGTTTTGTTAGGGTCAGGGTTAGGATGAATGTTAGGGTTAGGATTACGGTTAGGGTGAGGGCTAGTTTGAGTTTGCGGTTTAGGGTTAGCGTTAGGGTGAGGTTTAGGCTTTGGGTTAAGGTTAGAGTTAGGGTTACGGTGAGTGTGAGGTTTAGGTTTAGAGTTAGGGTTAGGGTGAGGGTTAGGTTGAGGTTGAGGGTTAGTGTTAGTGTTAGGGTTAGTGTTAGGGTGAAAGTTAGGGGGAGGGTTAGGGTTAGGGTTAGGGTTAGCCTTCGGTTTAGGGTGAGGTTGAGGTTTAGGATTAGATTGAGGCTGAGGGAGAGGGTAAGTGTTAGGGTTAGTTTTGGGTTAGGGTGAGTTTGAGGGTGAGCGTGAGGGTTAGGGTGAGTGTGAAGTTGAGGGTGAGGGTGAGGTTTAGGGTGAGGGTGAAATTGAGGGTGAGGGTGAGGGTTAGCGTTAGTGTTCGGTTGAGGTTTAGGCTTAGTGTGAGGGTGGGTTAGTGTGAGTTTAAGGGATAGGGTGAGGGTTAAGGTGAGGGTGAGAGTTAGGTTTAGGGTTAGGGTTAGGGTGAGGGTTCGTGTGAAGGGTAAGGTTAGGTTTAGGGTTAGTGTGAGGATTAGGGTTAGGGTTAGGGTGACAGTTAGGGTTAGTGTGAGGGGTAGGGTGAATGTAAGGGTAAGGGTTAGGGTGAAGCTGAGGGTTAGGTTGATTGTTAGGGTCAGGTTTAGGTTTAGGTTTAGGTTTATGGTGTGGGTTAAGATTAGGGTTGGGTTTAGGGTTGGGTTTATGGTTAGGATGAGTTTTAGGGATAGGGTAAGGGTGAAGGTCAGGGTGAGGGTTAGGGATAGGGTTAGGGATAGGTTTAAGGATATGATGAGGGCTAGGGTGAGGGTGAAGATTAGGGTTAGGGTGAGGGTTCAGGTGAGGGGTACTTTTAGGGTAAGGGTTAGGGTGAGGGTAAAGTTTCGGGTGAGGTTTAGGGTGAGGGTGAGGTTTAGGGAGAGGCTGCGGTTAGGGTGAGGGATAGCATTAGGATTAGGGTGAGGATATGTGTTAGAGTGAGGGTTAGGGTTAGGGTTAGGATGAGGGTTAGGGATAGGCTTAGGGTTATGGTTGGGATGATGATGAGGGTAGGGTTAGTTTAGGGTTAGGTTCAGGGTGAGGGTGAGGTTCAGTGTTAGGATTAGTGTTAGGGTTAGGGTTAGGCTGAGGGTGAGGGTAAGACTGAGGGTTAGGGTTAGGGTGAGGGTGAGGGTTAGGGTTAGGTTTAGGGTGAGGGTTGGAGTTAGTGTGAGGATTAGGGATAGGTTTAGGGTGAGAGTAAGGGTTATGGTGAGGTTTAGGTTTAAGGTTAGCGTTAGGGTTAGCATGAGGGTGAGGGAGAGGTTTAGGTTTAGAATTAGGGTTAGGTTTACGGTTAGGCTTAGGGTGAGGGTCATGGTGAGGGTGAGGGTTAGGGTGAGAGTTAGGGTTAGTGTGTGGGTTAGGGTTAGGGTGATGGTAAGGTTTAGTGTGAGTGTTATTGTGAGAGTGTGGGTTAGGTTTAGTGTTAGTGTTAGGGTGAGTGTTAGGGTGAGGGTTAGGTTTAGTGTTATGGTTAGGGTGTGGGTGAGGGTTAGGGTTAGGGTGAGGGTGAGGGTTAGGGATAGGTTTAGGGTTAGGGTTAGGGTTATTGTTAGGGTTAGGGTTAGGTTTAGGGTTAGGGTGAGGGTGAGTGTTAGGGTTAGGGATAGCATTAGGGTTAGCATGAGGGTGAAGGAGAGAGTTAGGTTTAGGCTTAGGGTTAGGGTGATGGTTAGGGTGAGGCTTCAGGTCAGGGTTAGGGTTAGGGTGAGGGTGAGGGTTAGTGTTAGGGTGAGATTTAAGGAAAGGGTGAGGATTAAGGTGAGGGTGAGGGTTAGGGTGATTGTGAGTATTAGGTTTTGGGTGAGGGTTAGGGTGATTGTGAGGGTTAGGGTGAGGGTGAGGGTTAGGGTTAGCATTAAGGTGAGCGTTAGGGTTAGGGTTATGTTGAGGGTGAGTTTTAGGATTAGGGTTATGTTGAGGGTGAGGGTTAGGGTTAGGGTTAGGGTTAGGTTTAGCTTTAGGGTTAGCGTGAGGGTGAGGGAGAGGGTTAGGTTTAGGATTAGGGTTAGGTTTGGGATTACGCTTAGGGTGAGGGTGATGGTGAGGATGAGGCTAAGGGTCAGTGTTAAGTTTAGTGTTAGGGTGAGGGTTAGTGTAAGTGTGATATTTAGGGAAAGGGTGAGGGTTAGGTTGACGGTGAGGGTTAGAGTGAGGGTGAGGTTTAGGGTTATGGTTAACATTAGTATGAGTGTTAGGGTTAGGGTTAGTGTGAGGTTTAGGGTTAGGGTTATGGTTAGTGTGAGGGTAAGTTTTAGGGTGAGGTTTAGGTTGTGAGTGAGGTTTAAGGAGAGGGTTAGGTTTAAGGTGAGGGTTAGTTTGAGGGTTAGGGTTAGGATTAGGTTGAGGGTCTGTGTTAGGGTGAGGTTAAAGTTAGGGTGAGGGTTAGGGATACGATTAAGGTTAGGGTTAGGGTGAAGGTGAGGGTGAGTTTTAGTTTTAATGTTAGGTTCAGCGTGAGGGTGAGGTTCATGGTTAGAATTAGGGTTAGGGTTAGGGTTAGGCTAGGGTGAGGGTGATGGTGAGGGTTAGGGTTGGGGTGATCTGTAGGGTTAGGGATAGGTTTAGGATTAGTTTTAGGATGAGGGGTGGGGTTAGGATAAGGGTTAGGGTGAGGGTTAGGGTTAGGTTTAGGGTTATTGTTAGGGTTAGGCTTAGGTTAGAGTTAGGGTTAGGGTGAGGGTGAGGATGAGTGTTAGGATTAGGCTTAGGAATAGGGTTTTTGTTAGGGTTAGGGTTAGCGTTAGGGTGAGGGTGAGGGTTAGGTTTAGGATTAGCGTTAGGATTATTGTTAGGGTTAGGGTGAGGGTGAGGGTTAGGTTTAGTGTGAGGTTAGGTTAAGGGTTAGCTTTAGGGTGGGGTTAAGTTTTAGGGTGAGGGTTAGGGTAAGTTTGAGCTTTAGGGTTAGCATTAGGGTTAGGGTTGGGGTGAGGGTTAGGGTTAGGGTTAGGGTGAGCGTGAGGGTGAGGGTTAGGGTGAGGGTGAGGTTGAGGGTGTGGGTTAGATTTAGGTAAGGGAGAGGGTGAAGATAAGGTTTAGGGTTAGGTTTAGGGTTAGGGTTAGGGTGAAGTTGAGGGTTAGGGTAAAGGTTAGGTTGAGTTTTAGGGTTAGTGTGAGGGTTGGTTGAGCATGAAGGTAAGGGTTAGGGAGAGGGTTATTGTGAGGGTGAGACTTAATGTTAAGGTAAATGTTAGGGTGAGGGTTAGTGTGAGGGTAAGGGTTAGTGTTTGGTTTAGGGTTAGTGTGAGGATGAGGGTTAGGGTTAGGGTTAGGGGGAGGGTTAGGGTTAGTGTGAGGGTTAGGGTGAAGGTGAGGGTAAGGGTTAGGGTGAGGGTTAGGGTTAGGTTTAGGGTTATGGTTGGGGTTAGGGTGAGGTTTGGGGTTAGGTTTAAGGTTATGTTTAGGATGAGGGTTATGGTGAGGGTGAGGGTTAAGGTGAGGGTGAGGGTTAGTGTGAGGGTGAGGATTAGGTTTAGGTGAGTTTTAGGGTTAGGATTAGGGTTAGGATGAGGGCTATGGTGAGGGTGAGGGTTAGTGTTAGGGTTAGGGTTAGGTTGAGGGTTAGGGTTAGGGTGAGGGATCGGGTGAGGGGTACGTTTAGGGTTAGGTTTAGGGTGAGGGTAAAGGTTAGGATGAGTTTTAGGGTGAGGATGAGGTTTAGGGAGAGGAATAGGGTTAGGTTGAAGGTTAGGGTTAGGATTAGGGTGAGGGTATGTTTTAGGGTGAGGGTTAGGGTGAGGGTTAGGGTTAGGTTGAGGGTTAGGGATATGGTTAGGATTATGGTTAGAGTGACAGTGAGAGTGAGGGTTAGTTTTAAGGTTAGGGTTAGGATTAGGGTTAGGGTTAGGGATACGGCTAGGTTTAGGGTTAGGGTGACAGTGAGGGTTAGGGTTAGGGATAGGGTTATGGTGAGGGTAAGGTCTAGGGTGAGGTTTAGGGTGAGGGTGAGGTTTAGGGTGAAGGTTAGTGTGAGGGTTAAGGTGAGGGTGAGTTTATGTGTTAGATTGAGGGTTAGGTTGAGGGTTAGGGTTAGGGTGAGGTTAGTGATAGATTTACGGTTAGGGTTAGGGTTAGGGTGAGTGTGAGGGTTAGGGTTAGGGTTAGGTACAGAGTGAGGGTGAGGTTCAGGGTTAGGATTAGGGTTAGGTTTAGGGTTAGGCTGAAGTTGAGGGTGTGAGTGAGGGTTAGGGTTCGGGTGAGGGTGAGGATTAGGGTGAGTTTTAGTGTGTGGGTTAGTGTTAGGGTTAGTGTGAGGATTAGGGTTAGGGTTATGGTGAGGGTAAGGGTTAGGTTTAGGTTTAGGGTAATGTTTAGTGTTAGGGTTATGGTGAGAGTGAGGGTTAAGTTTAGTGTGAGTGTTAGGGTGAGGGTTAGGTTTAGCGTTAGCTTTAGGGTGAGAGTGAGGGTTAGGTTGAGTATGAGGGTTAGGGTTTGGGTGAGGGTTAGGGTAAAGGTGAAGGTTAGGGTGAGGGTGAGACTTAGAGTTAGGGTTACGGTTAGGGTGAGGGTTAGTGTGAGGATAAGGGTTAGGGTTATGTTTAGGTTTAGTGTCAGGATTAGGTTTAGGGTGAGAGTTAGAGTTATGGTGAGGGTGAGGGTTAAGTTTAAGATTGTGTGAGGGTTAGGGTTAGAGTCAGGGTTAGGGTTAGGTTTTGGGTTAGGGTGAGGGTGAGGGTGAGGGTGAAGTTGAGGGCGATGGTGAGGGTTAGGGTTAGGGTTAGGTTGAGGTTTAGGCTTAGTGTGAGGGTTGGGTGAGGGTTAAGGTGAGGGTGAGAGTTAAGGTTAGAGTTAGGGTTAGGTTGAGGGTTCGTGTGAGGGTTAGGGTTAGGGTTAGGTTTAGGGTTAGTGTGAGGTTTAGGGTTAGGGTGAGGGTAAGTGTTAGGGTGAGGGTTAGGATTAGGGTGAGGGTTATGGTTAGGGTGATGGTTTGGGTTAGGGTTATTGTTAGGGTTAGGTTTAGGGTTAAAGTTAAGGTGAGTGTGAGGGTGAGAGTTAGGGTTAGGGTTAGGGTGAAGTTTAGTGTTAGGGTTAAGATTAGAGTTAGGGTTAATGTGAGGGTGAGGTTTAGGGGTAGAGTTAGGATTAGGGTGAGGATTAGGGTGAGGATTAGGGTGAGGGTTAGTGTTAGGTTGCGGGTTAGGGTGGGGTTGAAGGTAAGGGTAAATTTGAGGGTTAGGCTGAGGGTGAAGGTTACAGTAAGGTTGAGGGTTAGGGTTAGGGTGAGCGTTAGTGTTAGCATTAGGGTTTATGTTAGGATGAGGGTAAGTGTTAGGGTGAGGGTTAGGGTTAGTGTGAGGGTTATGGTTAGAGTGAGTGTGAGGGTTAGGGTTATATTATTGTTAGGGTTAGGGTTAGGGTTAGGGTTATGCTTAGGGTTAGGGTTAGGGTTAGTGTTAGGATGAAGTTTAGTTTTAGGGTTAGGATTAGAGTTAAGGTTAGAGTGAGGGTGAGATTTAGGGTTAGAGTTACGGTTAGTGTTAGTGTTAGGGTGAGGGTTAGGTTTAAGCTTAGGCTTAGGCTTAGACTTAGGCTGAGCATGAGGATGAGTTTTAGGGTTCGGGTTAAGGTTCGGTTAGCCCGAAGGTTAGATTGAGGTTTAAGGTTAGGATTAGGGTGAGGGTGAGGGCTAGGGTTAAGGTTAGGGTGAGGGCTAGGATTAGGGATAGCGTTAGGTTTAGGATTAGGGTTAGGGTGAGGGTGAGTGTGAGGTTTAGTGTTAGGGTTAGGCTTAGAGTTAGGGTGAGGGTTAGGGTTAGGGTTTGGGTTCGTGTGAGGGTGAGGCTGAGGATTAGGGTTAGGTTTAGCTTTAGGGTTAGTGTTAGTGTTAGGGTTAGGTTTAGGGTTAGGATTAGGGTGAGGGTATGATTTAGGGTGAGGTTTAGGGTGAGGGTTAAGGATACGGTTAGGGTTATGTTTAGAGTGACGATGAGAGTGAGTGTTAGTTTTAAGTTTAGGGTTAGGGTTAGGCCTAGGTTTAAGGATACGTTTAGGGTTAGGGTGATGGTGAGGTTTAGGGTGAGGTTCAGTGTGAGGGTGAGGTTTAGGGTGAGGGTTAAGGTGAGGGTTAGGGTGAGGGTGAGGGTATGTGTTAGATTGAGGTTTAGGTTGAGGGTTAGGGTTAGGGTGAGGTTAGTGATAGGTTTACGGTTAGGGTTAGGGTGAGGGTGAGGGTGAGGTTTAGGGTTAGGGTTAGGTTCAGAGTGAGGGTGAGGTTCAGGGTTAGGATTAGGGTTAGAGTTAGGGTTCGGCTGAAGGTGAGGGTGTGGGTGAGGGTTAGGATTAGGGTGAGGGTGAGGTTTAGGGTGAGTTTTAGTGTGTGGGTTAGTGTTAGGGTTAGTGTGAGGATTAGGGTTAGGGTTATGGTGAGGGTAAGGGTTAGGTTTAGGTTTAGGGTAATGTTTAGTGTTAGGGTTATGGTGAGAGTGATGGTTAGGTTTAGTGTGAGTGTTAGGGTGAGGTTTAGGTTTAGTGTTAGCTTTAGGGTGAGGGTGAGGTTTAGGGTGAGTGTGAGGGTTAGGGTTTGGGTGAGGGTTAGGGTGAAGGTGAAGGCTAAGGTGAGGGTGAGACTTAGAGTTAGGGTTAGGGTTAGGGTGAGGGTTAGTGTGAGGATAAGGGTTAGGGTTAGGTTTAGGGTTAGTGTGAGGATTAGGGTTAGGGTGAGGGTTAGAGTTATGGTGAGGGTGAGGGTTAAGTTTAAGGTTGTGTGAGGGTTAGGGTTAGGCTGAGGGTTAGGGTTAGGTTTTGGTTTAGGGTGAGGGTGAGGGTGAGGTGGAGGCTTAGAATGAGGGTGAAGTTGAGTGTGATGGTGAGGGTTAGGGTTAGGCTTTGGTTGAATTTTAGGCTTAGTGTGAGGGTTGGGTGAACATGAGGTTAAGGGATAGGGTGATGGTTAGGGTTAGGGTGAGGGTTATGGTTAGGGTGAGTGTGAGTTTTAGGGTTATTGTTAGGGTTAGTGTTAGTGTTAGGGTTATGGTTATGGTTAGGGTTACAGTTACGGTTAGAATGAAGTTTAGTTTTAGGGTTTGGGTTAGAGTTAAGGTTAGGGTGAGGGTGAGATTTAGGGTTAGAGTTAGGGTTAGTGCTAGTGTTATGGTTAGGGTGAGGGTTAGGGTTAGGCTTAGGCTTAGGCTTAGGCCGAGCATGAGGGTGAGTGGTAGGGTTCTGGTTAGGGTTCGGGTTAGGGTGAAGGTTAGATTGAGTTTTAGGGTTAGGGTTAGGGTGAGGGCTAGGGTTAGGGATAGGTTTAGGTTTAGGATTAGGGTTAGGGTGAGGGTGAGTGTGAGGTTTAGGCTTAGAATTAGGGTGAGGGTTAGGGTTAGGTTTTGGGTTAGTGTGAGGGTGAGGCTGAGGATTAGGCTTATTTTTAGGGTTACGTTTATTGTTAGGGTTAGTGTGGGGTTAGGGTAAGGGTTATGGTGAGAGTTAGGGTTAGAGTTAGGATTAGGCTTAGGGTTAGGATGAGGGTGAGGGTGGGTTTGAGGATTGGAGTTAGGGTTAGGGTTAGGCGTAGGGTTAGGCTTATTGTTTGTGTTATGCTTAGGGTTAAGTTTGCGGTGAGCATGACGCTGAAGGTGAGGGTTATGCTTATGGTTAGGGTTAGGGTTAGTGTTATTCTTAGGGTTAGGGTTAGAGATACCGTGAGGATGAGGTTGAGGGTGAGGGTTAGGTTTAGGGTGCGGTTTCGGGATAGGTTTAGAGTAAGGGTTAGGGTGAGGGTGAGGTTTAGAATTAGAGTTATTGTTAGGGGGAGGGTTAGGGTTAGGGTTTGGGTTAGGGTGAGGGTGGGGGTGAGGATTAGGGTTAGGTTTAGGGTTAGGGTTAGGGTTAGGTTTTTAAGATAGGGTTAGGGTTAGGGTTACTATGAGGGTTAGGGTTAGGGTTAGGCTTAGGGTTAGGCTGAGGGTGAGAGTGGGTGTGAGGATTAGGCTTAGGGTTAGTGTTAGTGTTAGGGTTATTTTTAGTGTTATGGTTAGGGTTAAGTTTGCTGTGAGGGTGAGTCTGAGGGCGAGAGTTTTGGTTATGGTTATGGTTAGGGTTAGGTTTAGAGGTATTGTTAGGATTAGGGTTAGAGTTACAGTGAGGTTGAGGGTGAGGGTGAGGTTTAGGGTTCAGATTAGGGTTCGGGTTAGAGTGAAGGTTAGATTGAGGTTTAGGGTTAGGATTAGGGTAAGTGTGAGGGCTAGGGTTAGGGTTAGGGTGAGGGCTAGGGTTAGGGATAGGGTTTTCTTTTGGATTAGGGTTATGGTGAGGGTGAGTGTGAGGTTTAGGATTAGGGTTAGGCTTAGAGTTAGGGTGAGGGTTAGGGTTAGGGTTTGGGTTAGTGTGAGGGTGAGGCTGAGGATTAGGGTTAGGTTTAGGGTTAGGTTTAGGGTTAGGGTTAGTGTTAGGTTTAGGGTTAGGATTAGGGTTATGGTGAGGTTTAGGGTTAGAGTTAGGATTAGGCTTAGGGTTAGGATGAGGGTGAGGGTGGGTTTGAGGATTAGAGTTAGGGGTAGGGTTAGGCTTAGTGTTAGGCTTATTTTTCATTATATGCTTAAGGTTAAGTGAACATGAGGTAATCATGAGGCTGAAGCTGAGGGTTATGGTAAGGGTTATGGTTAGGGTTAGGGTTAGTGTTATTCTTAGGGTTAGGGTTAGAGATATGGTGAGGATGAGGTTGAGGGTGAGGGTTAGGGTTAGGGTGCGATTTAGGGATAGGTTTAGGGTAAGGGTTAGAGTGAGGGTGAGGTTTAGAATTAGAGTTATTGTTAGGGGGAGGGTTAGGGTTAGGGTTTGGGTTAGGGTGAGGGTGGGGCTGAGGATTAGGGTTAGGTTTAGGGTTAGGGTTAGGGTTAGGTTTTTAGGTTAGGGTTAGGGTTAGGGTTACGGTGAGGGTTAGGGTTAGGGTTAGGCTTAGGCTTAGGCTGAGGGTGAGGGTGGGTGTGAGGATTAGGGTTAGCGTAAGGGTTAGTGTTAGGGTTATTGTTAGTGTTATGGTTAGGGTTAAGTTTGCTGTGAGGGTGAGTCTGAGGTTGAGGGTTATGGTTATGGTTAGGGTTATTGTTAGAGTTATTGTTAGGGTTAGGGTTAGAGTTATGGTGAGGGTGAGGGTGAGGGTGAGGGTGAGGGTTAGGGTTCAGGTTATGGTGAAAGTTAACTTGCGGTTTAGGGTTAGGATTAGGGTAAGGGTGAGGGCTAGGTTTAGGGTTAGAGTTAGGGTTAGGGGGAGGGATAGGGTTAGGTTTAGGGTTAGTTTTAGGGTTAGGGTTAGGATTACGGTGAGGGTTAGGGTTAGGATTAGACTTAGGCTTACACTTAGGCTGAGGTTGAGGCTCAGGGTGAGGGTTATGGTGATGGTTAGGGTTAGGATTAGGGTTAGGGTAAGTGTTATTGTTAGGGTTAGGGTTAGAGTTATTGTGAGGTTCAGGGTGAGGTTGAGGGTTAGGGTTAGGTTGAGGTTTAGGGTTAGGTTTAGTGTTAGGGATAGTGTTAGGGTGAGGGTATCGGTAAGGTTAAAGTTGAGTGTTAGGCTGAGCATGAGGGTTACGGTAAGGGTGAGGGTTAGGCTTAGGGTGAGGGTTAGGGTTAGGGTTGGGGTGAGAGTTAGGGTTCGGGTTCAATTTAGGGTTAGGTTGAGGGTTAGTGTAAGGGTTACGGTGACGGTGAGGGTTAGGGTTAGGTTGAGGGTTAGTGTTAGGATTAGGGTTAGTGTGAGGTGAAGGTTAAGGTTAGTGTTAGGGTGAGGGTTAGGATGAGGGTTAGGGATAGGATTAGGGTTAGTTTGAGGGCTAATTTGAGGTTGAGGTTCAGGGTTAACGTTAGGGTGAGGTTTAGGGTTAGGGTTAGGGTTAGGGTTAGACTGAAATTGAGGGTTAGGGTTAGGGTTAGTGTTAGAGTTAGGGTTAGGGTGAGGGTTAGGTTGAGGGTGAGGTTTAGGCTAAAGGTTAGGATTAGGATTAGCATAAGGGTTAGGGTGAGTGTGATGGTTAGGGTTACTGTTAGGCTTAGGGTTAGGCTGAGGGTGAGGTTGAGAGTGAGGGTTTGGGTTAGGTTTACTGTGAGAGTTAGGGTTCGGGTAAATTTAGGGTTAGGGTGAGGGTTAGGGTTAGGTTTATGGTGAGCTTGAGTTTTAGGGTAAGTTTGAGGCTTAGGGTTAGGATTATGGTTAGGGAAAGGGTTAAGGTTAGGGTTAGGGTGAGGTTAAGAATGAAGATTAGGAATAGGGTGAGGGCTAGGTTGAGGGTGAGCTTTAGGGTTAGATTAAGGTTTAGGGTTAGAGTTAGGGTTAGGGTGAGGGTTAGGTTGAGGGTTAGATTTACGGTGAGGGTGAGGGTTAGGGTTAGGGTGAGGGTTATGGTGAGTATGATGGTAAGGGTAAAGGTGAGGTTTAGGCTGAGGTTGAGTGTTAGGGTGAAGGTTAGAGTTAGGTTTAGGGTTAGGGTAAGGGATAGGGTTAGGTTCAGGGTGAGTGTTAGATTGAGGATTAGGGTTACTGTTAGTGTGAGGTTTAGGGTGAGGATGTGGGTTAGGGTTAGGGTGAAGGTGAGGGTTAAAATTAGGATTATGTTGAGGGCTAGGGTGAGGGTGAGTGTTAGGGTTAGGTTTAGGGTTATGGTGAGGTTTAGGATTAGGTTGAGGGTTAGCGTTAGTGTGAGGGTTAGTGTTCAGGTTAGGGTCAGTGTTAGGGTGAGGGTAAGTGTTAGGGTTCGGGTTAGGTTTAGGGTGAGGGTTATGGTTATGGTGAGGGTTAAGGTTAGGGTTATTGTTAGGGTTATTGTTAGGGTTAGGGTTAAGGATACGGTTACGGTGAGTGTGAGTGTGAGAGTTAGGGTTAGGTTTAGGGTGAAGTTTAGTGTTAGGGTTAGGGTTAGGGTTAAGGTGAGGGTGAGGTTTAGGGGTAGAGTTAGGTTTAGGGTGAGGGTTAGGGTCAAGTTTAGGGTTAGGGTGCGGTTGAAAGTAAGGGTAAATTTGAGGGTTAGGCTGAGGGTGAGGGTTACAGTAATGGTGAGGGTTAGGGTTAGGGTGAGGGTTAGTGTTAGGGTTAGAATGAGGGTGAGGGTTAGATTGAGGATTAGTGTTAGGGTTAGTGTGAGGTTTAGGGTGAGCTTGAGAGTTAGGGTTAGTGTTAGGATGAGGTTTATGGTTAGGGTGATGCTTAGGGTTAGTGTGAGCATTGGTGTTAGCGTTAGGGTTTATGTTACGGTGAGGGTAAGTGTTAGGGTTAGGGTTAGGTTTATGGTGAGAGTTATGGTTAGGGTGAGTGTGAGGGTTAGGGTTAGGGTTATTGTTAGGGTTAGGGTTAGGGTTATGGTTAGTGTTAGTGTTAGGGTTAGGGTTAGGGTTAGGGTTAGGATGAGGTTTAGTTTTAGTCTTAGGATTAGATTTAAGGTTAGGGTGAGAGTGAGATTTAGGGCTAGAGATAGGTTTAGTGCTAGTGTTAGTGTTAGGGTGAGGGTTAGGGTTAGGTTTAGGCTTAGGCTTAGGCTTGGGCTTAGGCCGAGCATGAGGGTGAGGGTTAGGGATCGGGTTAGGGTTCAGGTTAGTGTGAAGTTTAGATTGAGGTTTAGGGTTAGGATTAGCGTAAGGGTGAGGGCTAGGTTTAGGGTTACGGTATGGGCTAGGGTCAGGGATAGGGTTTGGTTTAGTATTAGGGTTAGGGTGAGGGTGAGTGTGAAGTTTAGGGTTAGGGTTAGGCTTAGAATTAGGGTGAGGGCTCACACCAATACTCCTCCAACTCTTCAATGAAATTGAAAGAGAAAGCTCACTACCGAACACATTCTATGAAGCCATCATAACCCTCATCCCAAAACCGGGCAGGGACTCATCAAAGAAAGAGAACTATAGACCCATTTCTTTGATGAACATTGATGCAAAACTTCTCAACAAAATTTTGGCCAATCGACTTCAACAATTCATCCAAAAAATCATACACCATGATCAAACAGGATTCATTTCAGGGATGCAAAGCTGGTTCAATATACGCAAATCAATTAATATTATTCATCACATCAACAGGAGCAAGAATAAGAACCACATGGTTATCTCAATAGATGCAGAAAAAGCATTTGACAAGATCCAACACCCCTTTATGATGAAGGTTCTGGAAAAATTAGGAATCCATGGAACATTCCTCAATACAATAAAGGCTGTATATGACAAACCTACAGCCAGCATTATACTCAATGGTGAAAAACTAAAGCCATTTCCTCTTAACTCAGGAACAAGACAAGGATGCCCACTCTCTCCACTTCTCTTCAATCTAGTATTAGAATGCCTAGCTACAGCAATAAGACAAGATGCAGACATAAAGGGGATCCAAATAGGGAAAGAAGAAATAAAACTCTCCCTCTTTGCAGATGACATGATCTTGTATTTAAAGAATCCCATAGACTCCACTCCCAAATTACTCAAGCTGATTCAAAACTTTGGCAAAGTAGCAGGTTATAAAATTAACCCCCCAAAATCAATGGCTTTTCTATATGCCAACAACGAGAAAAGTGTGGCTGAAATTAGGAAAGCAACTCCATTTGTAATAGCCCTACAAAAAATAAAATACCTAGGAATGAACTTAACCAAAGAAGTGAAGGACCTCTATGATGAAAACTTTAAAATCTTGAAAAAGGAAATCAACACAGAACTTAAAAAATTGCAAAACCTCCCATGCTCCTGGATTGGCAAGATTAACATCGTGAAAATGGCAATACTTCCCAAGGCTATCTACAAATTCAACGCAATACCTATCAAAATTCCACCCTCATTCTTCAAGGAAATAGAGGAGGCAATCCAAAAATTCATATGGAACAATAAAAGACCCCGAATAGCAAAAACGCTCCTCAACGGAAAGAACACTGCTGGAGGAATATCAATACCAAATTTCAAACTCTACTATAAAGCCATAGTAATCAAAACAGCTTGGTACTGGCATAAGAACAGACCTCAGGACCAATGGAATAGAATTGAAAACCCAGAAATGAACCTACAGACCTATAGCCATCTAATCTTCGATAAGGAAGCTAAAACAATAGAATGGAAGAAAGACAGCCTCTTCAGTAAATGGTGCTGGCAAAATTGGTTAACTACATGTAGAAAACTAAAGCTAGATCCTTATATATCACCCTGTACCAGAATCAACTCCAAATGGATCAAAGACCTTGAACTCAAAGCAGACACTCTGAAAACATTACAGGATGGAATAGGAGAAACCCTAGGTCTCCTTGGCTCAGGTCGAAATTTTCTGAATAGAGACCCGGAAGCACAACAAATCAAAGAAAGGTTGGACAAATGGGATTGCATAAGATTGCAGAGCTTCTGCAGGGCAAATGACATAGCTGGCAAGATCAATAGAAAGCCCACCTATTGGGAGAAGATCTTTACTAGCCATACAACGGACAAGGGTCTCATATCTAAAATATACTTGGAACTCAAAAAATTAAACCACCCAACAACAAATCCTCAAAGAATCAACTGCCCAATAAATAAGTGGGCGAAAGACTTAACGAGAAGCTTCTCTGAAGAAGAAAGAAGGATGGCCAATAGACACATGAAGAAATGTTCAACATCCCTAGCCATAAAAGGAATGCAAATCAAAACAACATTGAGATATCACCTCACTCCAGTTAGAACAGCAAAAATCAAGAACTCTAACAACAACAGATGCTGGAGGGGATGTGGACAGAAAGGAACCTTACTTCATTGTTGGTGGGAATGTAAACTTGTTCAACCACTTTGGAAAGCAGTATGGAGGTTCCTCAGAAGACTTCACATAGATCTCCCCTATGATCCAGCAATCCCACTTTTGGGCATTTACCCAAATGTTTACAAACAAGACCACACTAAAGCTACCAGCACAACTATGTTTATTGCAGCATTATTTACCATAGCTAAGATATGGAACCAACCCAGATGCCCCTCAGTAGATGAATGGATCAAGAAAATGTGGTATATATACACAATGGAATTCTATGCCTCCATCAGAAAGAATGACATTTCCCCATTTGTTAGGAAATGGAAAGGTTTGGAAAAAATTATATTAAGTGAAGTAAGCCAGGCCCAAAGAAGCATAGGTCCCATGGTTTCCCTTATTTGCAATATCTAGTATAGGTATGAGTCAAGCGGAAAAGGTCAGATAATGTGATGTTAGGAAAATGAACCCTTAAATATGTATTTTAATGTTTTCGTTTCTTTCATGCATGTGTTTCTAACGCATTTATAAGATTATTTCTTTGTTGCTTTGTATGTCCCTCCCCCACAGTGTAACCCCAGCTTTCACTATATTTGATGTCAGTATAACATGTGGAGGAGATGGGGACAAACAAGTCGTTTAAGGATTCAGGTGGACCTGTTGCAACAATGAGAAGTACAAAATGTCATGTCAAAACCAGCTTTACAATGTCGGTGTGGGGGGGAGAGGGGGGTACAATTGGGTGGGGGGAGGGGGGTAAAACTGGGTGGGGGGAGGGGGGAGGCGGGGAAGGGAAGTGAAGGGTAAACAAAGGAGGAGGCTGCAATGCTTGGTAAGAAATGGATGCATTATCCTGCCCATGTAATTGTAGCCCCCCTGTACATTATGTTCTCAAATAAAAGAAAATACTATTAAAAAAAAAAAGAATTAGGGTGAGGGTTAGGGTTAGGGTTTGGGTTAGTATGAGGGTAAGGCTGAGGATTAGGGTTAGTTTTAGGGTTAGGTTTAGGGTTAGAGTTATGGTTAGGCTTAGGCTTAGGATGAGGGAGAGGGTGGGGTTGAGGATTAGAGTTAGGGTTTGGGTTAGGCTTACGGTTAGGTTTATTGTTAGTGTTATGATTAGGGTTAAGTTTGCGGTGAGCATGAGGCTGAAGATGAGGGTTATGGGTAGGGTTAGGGTTAGGGGAAGGGATAGGGTGAAGTTTAGGGTTAGGGTTAGTGTTAGGGTAAGTGTGAGGGTGAGGGTTAGGTTGAGCTTTAGGTATAGGGTTAGGTTTAGGATTAGGGTTAGGGTGAGACTGAGTGTGAGGTTTAGGGTGAGGATTAGGCTTAGGCTTATGGTTAGGCTAAGAGTGAGGGTGGGGGTGAGGATTAGGGTTAGGGTTAGGCTATGGCTTAGGCTGAGGGTGATGATGGATGTGAGGATTAGGGTTAGTGTGATCGTTAGGATTAGGGTAAGGGTGAGGGCTCGGGTGAGGGTAAATGTTAGGGTCAGGCTTTGGCTTAATCTTCCAGTTAGACTGAAGGTGAGTTTGAGGGTGAAGGTTAGGGTTATTGTAATGGTTAGGTTTATTGTTAGGGTGAGGGTTAGAATGAGGTTTAGTGTTCGGTGAGGTTAGGGTGAGGATGATGGTAAGGGTAAAGGTGAGGTTTACACTGAGGGTAAGGGTTAAGATGAGGGTGAGGGTTGAGGTAAGGGTGAGGGTTAGGGTTAGGGTGAGGCTGAGTGTGAGGTTTAGGGTGAGGATTAGGTTTAGGTTTACAGTTAGGCTAAGGGTGAGGGTGGGGGTGAGGGTGGGGGTGAGGATTAGGGTTATGGTGATGGTTAGGGTTAGGGTTAGTGTTATTGTTAGGGTTAGGGTTAGAGTTACGTTGAGTGTGATGGTGCGGGTGAGGGTTAGGTTTAGGGTTAGGGTGGGGTTTAGGGTTGGGTTAGGATTATGGTTAGGGTGAGGGTGAGGTTTAGGGTTAGATATAGTGTTAGGGGTAGGGTTAGGGTGAGGGTCAGGGATAGGGTTATTGTTACTGTTAGGGTGAGTGTGAGGGTTAGGTTGAGTTTTAGGGTTATGGTTACGATTAGTGTTAGTGTGAGGGTTAATGTTATGGTTAGGGTTAGTTTTAGGGTGAGGGTGGTTGTTAGGGTTTGGGTTATTGTGAGGGTTATCGTTGGGATGAGGGTTAGGATAAGGGTTAGGGTTATTGTTAGGGTTAGGTTTAGTGTTTCGGTTATGGTGAGGGTGAGGGTTAGGGTTAGGTTTAGGGGGAGGTTTAGGGTTTGGTTTAGGGTTAGAGTGAGGGTTAGGGTGAGTGTGAGGATTAAGGTTAGAGTTAGGTTTAGGGTGAAGGTTAGGTTGACCTTTAGGGTTAGGGTTAGTGTTAGGGTTAGGGTTAGGCTGAGAGTTAGGGGGAGGGTTAGGATTACAGTTAGGTTTAGGTTTATGGTTAGGGTTATCCTTAGTGATAGGGTGAGGGTGAGGTTTAGAGTTAGAATTAGGGTTAGGGTGAGGCTGATGCTGAGGGTGAGGGTTAGGATTAGGGTTAGCATTAGGATTAGGGTTTGGGTTAGGATGAGTGTGAGGGTTAGGGTTAGGGTTAGGGTTAGCCTTAGGTTTAGGCTGAGGGTGAGGGTGAGGGTGAGGGTTAGGGTTAGTTTAAGGGTTAGGGTTAGGGTTAGGGTGAGGTTTAGTGTTAGGGTTAGTGTTGGAGTTAGGGTTAGAGTGAGGGTGAGGTTTAGGGGTAAAGTTAGGGTTAGGGTGAAGGTTAGGTTGAGAGTTAGGGTTAGGGTGAGGGTTAGGATGGGGGTGAAGGTAAGGGTAAACGTGACAGTTAGGCTGAGTGTGAGGGTTATGGCAAGGGTGAGGATTAGGGTTAGGGTGAGAGTTAGGGTTAGGGTTAGTGTGAGAGTTAGGGTTCGGGTTAAGTTTAGGGTTAGGGTTAGGGTTAGGCTAAGAGTTTCGCTGAGGGTGAGGGTTAGTGTCAGTTTGAGTGTTAGGGTTAGGATTAGGGATAGGGTGAGGGTTAGTGTTAGGGTTAGTGTTACGGTGAGGGTTAGGATGAGGGTTAGGGTTAGATTTAAGGTTAGGGTGAGGGTTAGGGTTAGGGTTAAGGTTAGGGTGAAGTTGAGTTTCGGGTTAGAGTTAGGGTTAGGGTGAGGCTGAGGTTGAGGTTTAGGGTTAGGGTGAGGTTTAGTGTTAGGATTAGTGTTAGAGTTAGGGTTAGAGCAAGGGTTAGGTTGGGGGTGAGGGTTAGGCTTAGCGTTAGGATTAGGTTTAGGCTGAGGGTGAGGGTGAGTTTGAGGGTTATGGTTAGGTTGAGGGTTTGGCTTAGGTTGAGGGTTAGGTTTAGGATTAGGATTAGGGTGAGGGTTAAGTTTAGGGTTAGGGTGAGGGTAAGAATGAGGATTAGGGTTAGGATTAGGGTTATGGTGAGGGCTAGGGTGAGCGTGAGGGATAGGGTTAGTGTTAGATTAAGGTTTAGGGTTAGGGATAGCTTTAGGGTGAGGGTTCGGTTGAGGTTAGGGTTATAGTGAGTGTGAGGGTTAGTGTTAGGGTGAGGGTTAGGGTTAGGATTAGGGTTAGGTGAGAGTGAATGTTAGGATTAGGGTTAGGTTTAGGTTTAGGGTTAGGTTTAGGGTTAGGGTGAGGGTTAGGGTTAGGATGATGGTAAGGGTAAAGGTGAGGTTTAGGGTGAGGCTGAGGGTTAAGATAAGGGTGAGGGTTAGGTTGAAGCTTAGGTTTAGAGTAAGGGGTAGGATTAGGGTCAGGGTGATTGTTAGATTGAGGATTAGGGTTAGGGTTAGTGTGAACTTTAGAGTGAGGATGAGGGTTAGGGTTAGGGTGAGGGTGAGGGTTAGAATTAGGTTTAGGGTGAGGGCTAGGGTGAGGGTTAGGGTAAGTGTTAGGCTTAGGCTTAGGATTAGGCTGAGCGTGAGATTTCAGGGTGAGGGTTAGGGTTAGTGTCATGGTTAAGTTTACAGTTAGGGTTAGGGTTAAAATGAGGTTTAGGGTTAGGGTGAGGGTTAGGATGAGCTTTAGTGTTAGGGTTAAGGTTAGACTTAGGGTTATGGTGAGGGTGAAGTTCTGGGGTACAGTTAGGGTTAGGATGAGGGTTACGGTTAGGGTGCAGGTTATCCTGAAGGTGACGTTTAGGGTAAAGGTGAGGGTTAGGCTGAGGTTGAGGGTTCCGGTAAATGTGAAGGTTAGGGTTAGGGTGAGGGTTAGTGTTAACATTAAGGTGAGGGTGAGGGTTAGATTGAGGATTAGTGTTAGGGTTAGTGTGAGGTTTAGGGTGAGGATGAGGGTTAGGGTTAGGGTGAAGGCTAGGGGAGAGTGAGGGTTCGGGTTAGGGTTAGGGTGAGGGTAAGTGTTAGGGTGAGGGTTAAGGTTAGAGTGAGGGTTTTGGTTAGGGTGAGGGTTAGGGTTAGGGTTAGGTTTATTGTTAGGTTTAGGGGTAGGGTTACTGTTACTGTGAGGGTGAGCGTGAGGATTATGGTTAGGGTTAGGATGAGGTTTAGGTTTAGGGTTAGGGTTAGAGTCAGGGTTAGGGTGAGGGTTAGGCTTAGGCTTAGGCTTAGGCTTAGGCTTTGGCCAAGCATGAGGTTGAAAGTTCGGGTTCGAGTTCTGGTTTGGTTTAGGGTTAGGTTTAGGGTTAGGTTGAGAATTAGGTTGAGGTTTAGGGTTAGGATAAGTTTAAGGTTGAGGGCTAGGCTGAGGTTTAGGGTGAGGGTTAGGGTTAGGAATAGGGTTATGTTTAGGATTAGGGTTTGGGTGAGGATGAGTGTGAGGGTTAGGATTAGGGTTAGGGTTAGGCTTAGAGTTAGGATGAGTGTTAGGGTTAGGGTTTGGGTTAGGGTGAGGTTGAGGCTGAGGATTAGGGTTGGGTTTAGGCTTACTGTTAGTGTTAGGGTTAGGTTTAGGGTGAGGGTGAGGTTTAGATGTAGGGTTAGGGGGTGGGTTAGGGTGAGGGTTAGGGTTAGGGGTAGTGTTTGGTTTAGGTTGAGGGTGAGTGTTAGATTGAGGTTTAGTGTTAGTGTTAGGGTTAGGGTCAGTGTGAGGGTTAGTGTTAGTGTTAGGGTTAGTGTTAGGGTGAGTGTAAGTGTTCGGGTGAGGTTATGGGTTAGGGTGACGGTTATGGATAGGGTGAGGTTTACAGTTAGGGTTAGAGTTATTGTTAGGTTTAGGTTTAGGGTTACGGTTACGGTGAGGGTGAGTGTGAGGGTTAGGGTTAGTGTTAGGTTGAGGTTTAGGGTTTGGGTTAGGGTTAGAGTTAGGGTTAGGGTGAGGGTGAGGTTTAGTGTAAGAGTTAAGGTTAGGGTGACGGTTAGGGTTAGGTTAGGGTGAGAGTTAAGGGGAGGGTAAGGCTTAGTGTTAGGTTTAGGGATAGGATTAGGGTTAGGGTTAGGGTGAGGGTCCGTGTGTTTGTTAGGGTTAGTTCTGGGGTTAGGCTTAGGTTTAGGCTGAAGGTGAGGGTGATGGTTAGGGTTAGGGTTAGGGTTAGTGTTAGGGTTAGGGGGAGGGTTAGGATGAGGGTTAAGGTTAGGATTAGGGTTAGGGCAAGGGCTAGGGTGAAGTTGAGGTTTAGGGTTAGAGTTAGGTTGAGGTTTATGGTTAGGGTAAGGGTTAAGGTGAGGGTGAGGTTTAGAGTTAAAATTAGTGTTAGGGTGAGGCTGAGGGTGAGGGTTAGGGTTAGGGTTAGTGTTAGGTTTAGGGTTAGGGTTAGGGTGAGGGTTAGGGTGAGTGTTAGGGTTAGGTTTAGGGTTAGGTTTAGGCTGAGGGTGAGGGTGAGGGTGAGGGTTTGGGTGAGTATAAGGGTTAGGGTTAGGATGAGGGCTAGGGTTGGGTGAGGGTTAGGGATAGGGTTATCGTGAGGTTTAGGGTTAGGGTGATGGTTAGGGTTAGTGTGAGGGTTAGTGTTAGGGTTAGGGTTATTAGGGTTGGGGTAAGTGTTAGGGTGAGATTTAGGGTTAGGGTGATGGTTATAGTTAGGGTGAGGGTTAGGATTATGTTTAAGTTTATTGTTAGGGTTAGGGTTAGGATTATGGTGAGGGTGAGGGTGAGGGTTACGGTTAGGGTTAGGATGAGGCTTAGGTTTAGGGTAAAGGATAGAATTAGGGTTCGGGGGACAGTGAGGTTTAGGGTTAAAGTTAGGGTTTTTGATAGGTTTAGGATTAGGGTGAGTGTTATGGTTAGGCTTAGGCTTAGGCTTAGGCTGAGCATGAGGGTGAGGGTTAGAGTTAGGGTGATGGTTCTGGTCAGGATTATTGTTATTGTTAGGGTTAGGGTTAGAGTTACAGTGAGGGTGAGGTGCAGGTGAGGGTTAGGGTTAGGGTTAGGGTGGGGTTTACCATTAGGGTTAGGGTTACGGTTAGGTTGAGGGTGAGGTTTAGGGTTAGATTTATTGTTAGTGTTAGGGAGAGGTTTAGTGTTAGAGTTATGGTTAGGGTGAGGCTGAGGGTGAGGGTTACTGTTCGGATTAGGTGTTGGGTTAGGTTGACGGTGAGCATTAATTTTAGTGTTAGGGTGAGGGTTAGGATGAGGGTTAGGGTTAGGATTAGGGTTAGGGTGAGTGCTAGGGTGAGGGTGAGGTTTAGGGTTAGAGTTATGGTGAGGTTTAGGATTAGGGTTAATATTAGGGTTAGGGTGAGTGTAAGGTTTAGGATTAGAGTTAGGGTTAGGGAGAGGCTGAGTTTGAGGGTTAGGGTTAGTGTTAGTGTTAGATTTAGGGTTAGGGTGAGGGTTAAGTTGAATGTGAGGGTTAGGCTAAGGGTTAGGATTAGGTTTAGGGTAAGTGTTAGGGTGAGTGTGAGCGATATGGTTAGGGTTAGGGTTAGGCTTAGGGTTAGACTGAGGGTGAGGGCTGGGGTGAGGGTTAGGTTAAGGGTGAGTGTGAGGGTTAGGGTTAGGGTGAGGGTTAGGGTTAGGGTTACTGTGAGCGTGAGGGTTAGGGTAGGTTGAGAGTTAGGGATAGTGTTAGAGTTGGGGTGAGGGTTCATGTTAGGGTTAGGGTGAGGGTAAGGATGAGGATTAGGGTTAGGATTAGGGTTATGGTGAGGGCTAGGGTGAGGTTGAGGGTTAGGGTTCGTGTAAGATTAAGGTTTAGGTTTAGGGTTAGGGTTAGGGTGAGGATTAGGTTGAGGATTATGGTTACAGTGAGGGTGAGGATAAGGGTTAGGGTTAGGGTTAGGGTTAGGATTAAGGTTAGCTTGAGGGTGAGTATTAGCATTAGTGTTAGGGTTAGGGTTAGGGTTAGGTTTAGGGTTAGGATTAGTGTTATTGTTAGGGTTAGGGTAAGAGTTATTGTGAGGGTGAGGGTGTGGGTGAGGGTTAGGGTTAATGTTAGGTTGAGGTTTAGGGTTAGAGATTAGGATTAGGGTAAGTGTGAGGGTGAGGTTTAGGGTTAGATTTAGGGTTAGTTGGAGGATTAGGTCGAGGGTGAGGGTTAGGTTTAATTTTAGTATTGAGGTTAGGGTCAGGGTTAGGTTGAGGTTTAGGCTTACCGTTAGGGTTAGGGTTAGGATTAGGTTTAGGGTGAGGGTGAGTGTGAGCGTTAGGGTTAGGCTTAGGCTTAGGCTTAGAGTTAGGCTGAGAGTGAGGGTGGGGGTGAGGATTAGGTTTAGGGTGATGGTTAGGGTTAGGGTTAGGGTTAGGGTTAGGATGAGGGTTAGGATTAGGATTAGGGTGAGGGTGAGGGATAGGGTGAGGGTGAGGGTTAGGGTAAGGGTTAGGCTTAGGATAAGGATTATGCTCAGCTTGAGGTTGAGGGTGTAGGTTATGGTTAGTATGATGGATAAGTTTACAGTTAGGGTGATGTTTAGGATGAGGCTTAGGGTTAAGGTGTGGGTTAGGGTGAGGTTTAGTGTTTGGGTTAGGGTTAGACTTAGGGTTATGGTGAGGTTGAGGTTCTGGGGTACATTTAGGGTTAGGACGAGTGTTTGGGTTAGGGTGCAGATTAGCCTGGGGTTGACGGTAAGGGTAAAGGTGAGGGTTAGGATGAGGGTGAGGGTTTCCCTATGGGTGAGGGTTAGGGTTAGGGTGAGGGTTAGTGTTAGCATTAGATTGAGGGTGAGGGTTAGATTGAGGATTAGTGTTAGGGTTAGTGTGAGGTTTAGGGTGAGGTTGAGGGTTAGGGTTAGGATGAAGGCTAGGGTGAGTGTGAGGGTTAGGGTTAGGGTTAGGGTGAGGGTAAGTGTTAGGGTGAGGGTTAAGGTTAGAGTGAGGGTTATGGTTAGGGTGTGGGTTAGGGTTAGGGTTAGGTTTATTGTTAGGTTTAGGGGTAGGGTTACGGTTACTGTGAGGGTGAGGGTGAGGATTAGGGTTAGGGTAAGGTTGAGGTTTAGGTTTAGGGTTAGGGTTGGAGTTAGGGTTAGGGTGAGGGTTAGGCTTAGGCTTATGCTTAGGCCGAGCATGAGGTTGAGGGTTCGGGTTCGTGTTGGGATGAGGGTTAGGTTTAGGTTTAGGGGTAGTTTGGGAGTTAGGTTTAGGTTAAGGGTTAGGATTAGTTTAACGGTGAGGGCTAGGCTGAGGGTTAGTGTGAGGGTTTGGGTTTGGGATAGGGTTAGGTTTAGGATTAGGGTTAGGGTGAGGGTGAGTGTGAGGGTTAGGATTAGGGTTAGGGTTAGGCTTTGAGTTAGGATGAGGGTTAGGGTTAGGGTTTGGGTTAGGGTGACGTTGAGGCTGAGGATTAGTGTTAGGTTTAGGGTTAGTGTTAGTGTTAGGGTTAGGGTTAGGGTTAGGGTTAGGGTGAGGGAGAGGTTTAGATATAGGGTTAGGGGGAGGGATAGGGTTAGGTTTAGTGTTAGGTTTAGGTTGAGTGTGAGGGTTAGGTTGAGGTTTAGGGTTAGGGTTAGGTTTAGGGTCAGTGTGATGGTTACTGTTAGTGTTAGGTTTAGTGTTAGGGTGAGGGTAAGTATTAGGGTGAGGTTATGGCTTAGGGTGATGGTTATGTTTAGGGTGAGGGTAAGGGTTAGGGTTAGGGTTATTGTTAGGTTTAAGTTTAGGGTTATGGTTATGGTGAGTGTGAGTGTGAGGTTTAGGGTTAGGGTTAGGTTGAGGTTTAGGGTTTGGGTTAGGGTTAGAGTTAGGGTAAGGGTGAGGGTGAAGTTTAGGGTTAGAGTTAGGTTTAGGGTGACGGTTAGGGTTAGGGTTAGGGTGAGAGTTAGGGGGAGGGTAAGGGTTAGTGTTAGGGTTTGGGATAGGATTAGGGTTAAGGTTACGGTGAGGGTCAGTGTGTTTTTTAGGATTAGGTCTAGGGTTAGGGTTAGATTTAGGCTGAGGGGGAGGTTGATGATTAGGTTAGGGTTAGGGTTAGGGGGAGGGTTAGGATGAGGGTTAGGGTTAGGATTAGGGTTAGGGCAAGGCCTAGGGTGAGGGTGAGGTTTAGCGTTAGAGTTAAGGTGAGATTTATGGTTAGGGTTAGGGTTAGGGTTAGGGTGAGGGTGAGGTTTAGGGTTAGAGTTAGGGTTAGCGTGAGGGTTAGGGTTAGGGTTAGGGTTAGGCTTAGTGTTAGGTTTAGTTTTAGGGTTAGGGTGAGGGTTAGGGTGAGTATTATGGTTAGATTTAGGATTAGGGTTAGGCTGAAGGTTACGGTGTGGGTGAGGGTTAGGGTGAGGATAAGGGTTAGGTTTAGGGTGAGGGCTAGGTTTGGGTGAGGTTTAGGAACAGGGTTAGCGTGAGGTTTAGGGTTAGGTTTATTTTTAGGGTTAGGCTAAGTGTTAGGGTTAGTGTTAGGTTGAGGGTGAGGTTTAGGGTTAGATTTAGGGTGACGGTTAATGTTAGCGTTAGGTTCAGTTTTAGGGTGAGTCTAAGGGTTATGGTGAGGTTTTGGGTTAGGGTGAGGTTTATGGTTAGGGTGATGGTTAGGGTTAGTGTGAGGTTTAGTGTTAGGGTTAGGGTTAGTGTTAGGGTGAGGGTAAGTGTTAGGGTAAGGGTTAGGGTTAGGGTGAGGGTTATGTTTAGGGTGAGGGTTAGGGTTAGTGTTAGGGTTATTGTTAGTGTTAGGGTTAGGGTTAAGGTTATGGTGAGGGTGAGGTTAAGGGTTAGGGTTAGGTCTAGGATGAGGTTTAGGGATAGGGTTAGGGTTAGGGTTAGGGTCAGGGTGAGGTTCAGTGTTAGATTTAGGTTTAAGGTGAGGCTGAGTGTGAGGGTTAGGGTTAGGATAAATGTTAGGGTTAGGCTTAAGGTGAGGGTTAGATTGAGGGTGAGGGTTAGCGTTAGGATTAGGAGTAGGATTAGGGTTAATGTTAGGGTGAGCCTGAGGGTTAGGGTTAGGGACAGGCTTAGGGTTAAGCTGAGGTTGAGGGTGAGGTTAGGGTTAGGGTGAGGTTTAGGGTTAGGGTTAGGGTGAGTGTGAGGGTTATTGTTAGGTTTAGGCTTAGGATTAGGCTGAGAGTTAGGGTGTGGATTAGGGTTAGGGTTAGTGTTAGGGTGAGGTTTAGGGTTTGGGTTAGGGTTAGAGTTAGGGTTAGGGTGAGGGTGAGTTTTAGGGTTAGAGTTAGGGTTACGGTGAGGTTTAGTTTGAGGGTTATGGTAAGGGTTAGTTTTAGGGTTAGGGTTAGGGTGAGAGTTAAGGGAAGGGTTAGGGTTAGGGTTAGGGTTAGGGATAGGATTAGGGTTAGAGTGAGGGGGAGTTGTGTGTTAGGATTAGGTTTAGGGATAGGCTTAGGGTTAGGCTGAGGGTGAGGTTGAGGGTGATGGTTAGGGTTAGGGGAGGGTTAGGATGAGGGTTAGGGTTAGGATTAGGGTTAGGGTAAGGTCTTGGGTGAGTGTGAGGTTGAGGTTTAAGGTTATGGTTAGGGTTAGCGTTAGGGTGAGGGTGAGGTTTAGGGTTAGATTTAGGGTTAGGGTGAGGCTGAGGGTGAGGGTTAGAGTTAGGGTTAGGATTAGGTTTAGGGTAAGGCTTAGGGTGAGTTTGAGGGATACGGTTATGCTTAGGGTCAGGCTGAAGGTGAGGGTGAGGGTGAGGGTTAGGGTTAGGGTTAGAGTGAGAATTAGGGTTCATTTATGTTTAGGGTTAGGGTGAGGGTTAGAGTGTTTCGGAGCGTGAGGTTTAGGGTTTTGTTGAGGGTTATGGTTAGGGTTAGGGAGAGGTTTAAGGTTAGGGTTAGGGTGAGGTTAAGGGTGAGGATTAGGTTTAGCATTAGTGTTAGGGTGAGGGCTAGGTTGAGGGTGAGGGTTAGGGTTAGTGTTAGGTTAAGGTTTAGGGTTAGGGTTAGGGTTAGGGTGAGGGTGAGGGTGAGGTTGAGGGTTAGGGTTAGGCTTAGGCTTAGGCTTAGGGTTAGGCTAAGCGTGAGGTTGAGGGTGAGGGTTAGGGTTAGGGTGATGGTTAGGTTTATGGTTAGGGTGAGTGTTAGGATGAGGTTTAGCATTAGGGTGAGGGTTAGGGTGATGATGATGGTAAGGGAAAAGATGAGGTTTAGGCTGAGGTTGAGGGTTAAGGGTCAGGATTAGGTTTAGCACTAGTGTTAGGGTGAGGGCTAGGTTGAGGGTGAGGGTTAGGGTTAGTGTTAGGTTAAGGTTTAGGGTTAGGGTGAGGGTTAGGGTTAGGTTTAGGGTTAGGGTAAGGGTTAAGGTTACATTTAGAGTTAGGGTGAGGTTTAGATTGAGGATTAGGGTAGGTTTATTGTGAGGTTTAGGGTGAGGATGAGGTTTAGGGTTAGGGTCAGGGTGAGGTTTAGGATTACGGTGAGGGTTATTGTTAGTGTGAGGGTTAGTGTTAGGGTTATGGTTAGTGTTAGGGTGAGGGTAAATGTTAGGTTGAGTGTTAGGTTTAGGGTGAGGGTTATGGTTAGTGTAAGGGTGAGGGTTAGGATTAGGGTTAGAATGAGGTTTAGTGTTAGGGTTAGGGTAAGTGTTAGGGTTAGGGAGAGGGTGAGGTATAGGGGTACATTTAGGGTTAGGGTTAGGGTGCGGGTTAACATGGGGGTGACGGTAAAGGTAAAGGTGAGGGTTAGGCTAAGGCTGAGGTTTACGGTAAGGGTGAGTGTTAGGGTAAAGGTGAGGGTTAGTGCTAGCGTTAGGGTGAGGTTGGGGTTTCGATTGAGGATTAGTGTTAGGGTTAGTGTGAGATTTATGGTGAAGATGAGGGTTGGGGTTACCCTGAATTCTAGTGTGAGGGTGAGGGTTAGGGTTAGAGTTAAGGTGAGGTTTAGGGTTAGGGTGATGTTTAGGGTTATTGTGAGAGTTATTGATAGGATTAGGTTTAGTGTTAGGGTGAGGGTAAGTGTTAGGGTGAGGTTTAGGGTTAGGGTGAGGGTTATGGTTAGGGTGAGGGTTAGGGTTAGGATTAGATTAAGGGTGAGGGCTAGGTTAAGGGTTAGGCTGATGGTTAGGGTTAGGGATAGGGATAGGTTTAGGATTAGGGTTAGGGTGAGGGTTAGGACTAGGGTTATGGTTAAGCTTAGAGTTAGGATGAGGTTTAGGGTTAGGGTTTGGGTTAGGGTGAGGGTGAGGCTGAGGATTAGGGTTAGGTTTAAGGTTAGGTTTGGGTTAGGTTTAGCGTTAGTGTTAGTGTTAGGGTTAGTTTTAGGGATCCAGTGAGGGTTGGTGTTAGGGTTAGGGTTAGGTTTAGGCTTAAAGTTAGGGTGAAGGTTAGAATGAAGATTAGGTTTACGATTAGGGTTAGGGTCAGGGCTAGGGTGAAGGTGAGCATAAGGGTTAGTGTTACGGTAAGATTTAGGGTTAGTGTTAGAGTTAGAGTGAGGGTTAGGATGAGCGTTAGGGTTACAGTGAGGATGAGGGTTAGGGTGAGGGTGAGGATTAGGGTTAGGTTTAGGGTTAGGGTCAGGGTGAGGTTTAGTGTTAGAATTAGGGTTAGGGTGAGGCTGAGGGTGAGATTTCGCGTTAGAATTAATGTTAGGGTCAGGCTTAATGTGAGGGTTAGGATTAGGGTTAGTGTTAGGGTTAGGGTTAGGGTGAGTGCTAGGGTGAGGATGAGGTTTAGGTTTAGGGTCAGGGTGAGCTTTAGTGGTATAGTTAGTGTTAGGGTGAGGCTGAAGGTGAGGGTTACGGTTAGGATTAATGTTAGGCTTAGCCTTAAGTTGAGGTTTAGGTTGAGGGTGAGGTTTAGGATTAGGGTTAGTAGTAGGATTAGGGTTAGGGATAGGGTTAGGGTTAGGCTGAGGTTGAGGGTGAGGGTTAGGGTTAGGGTGAGGTTTAGGGTTAGGTTTTGGGTGAGTGTGAGGGTTAGGGTTAGGGTTAGGCTTAGGATTATGCTGGGGGTGAGGGTGTTGGTTAGTGTTAGGGTTAGGGTTAGGGTTATGGGGAGGGTTAGGATGAGGTTTAGGGTTAGGGTGAGGTTTAGGGTGAGGGTGAGTGTGTGTGTTAGGGTTAGGTTTAGGGTTAGGCTTAGGGTTAGGCTGAGGGTGAGGTTAGAGTTAGGGTTAGGCTTAGGCTTAGGCTTAGGGTAAGGCTGAGACTGAGGGTGAGGCTGAGGGTTAGTGTTAGGGTGAGGGTTAGGGTAAGGGTTAGGGGGAGGGTTAGGAAAAGGGATAGGGTTAGGATTAGGGTTGGGTGTGGTTAGGGTGAGAATGAGGTTTAGGGTTATGGTTAGCTTGAGGGTTAGTATTATGGTAAGGATGATAGTGTTCGGGTTAAGTTTAGGTTTAGGTTGAGGGTTAAGGTAAGGGTTACAGTGAGGGTGAAGGTTAGGGTTAGAATGAGGGTGATTGTTTGGATTAGGGTTAAGGTTAGCGTGAGGGTTATGGTTAGTGTTAGGGTGAGGGTTAGGATGAGGGTTAGGGTTAGGATTAGTGTTAGGGTGAAGGCTAGGGTGAGGGTGAGGTTTAGGGTTAGGGTTAGGGTTAGGGTGAGGTTTAAGTTTAGAGGTAGGGTTAGTGTTAGGGTGAGGGTGACGTTTTAGGTTATAGTTAGGGGTAGGATGAGGCTGAGGTTGAGGGTTAGGGTTAGGGTTAGTGTTAGATTTAGGGTTAGGGTGAGGGTTAGGTTGAGGGTGAGGCTTAGGCTTAGGGTTAGGATTAGGTTTAGGGTAAGGGTTAGGGTGAGTGTGAGAATTAGGGCTAGGGTTAGGGTTTGGCTTAGGGTTAGGCTGAGGGTGAGGGTGAGGGTTAGGGTTAGTGTTAGATTAAGGTTTAGGGTTAGGGTTAAGGTTAAGGTGAGAGTTAGGGCTTGGTTATGTTTATGGTTAGGGTGAGGGTTAGGGTTAGCGTTAAGGTGAGCATGAGGTTTATGGTTACTTTGAGGATTACCCTTAGGGTTAGGGCTAGGGTGAGTGTTAAGTTTAGGGTGCTGGTGAGGTAAGGATGAGGATTAGGGTTAGGATTAGGGTTAGGGTGAGTGCTAGGGTGAGTGTGAAGGTTAGGGTTAGTGTTAGATTAAGGTTTAGGGTTTGGGTTAGGGTGAGGGTAAGTTTGAGAGTTAGGGTTCCGGTCATGGTGATGATTAGGGTTAGTGTGAGGGTTAGGTTTAGGATTAAGGTTAGTGTAAGGGTGAGTGTTAGGATTAGTGTTATGGTTAGGGTTAGGGTTTCGGTGAGTGTGAGGTTTAGGGTTACAATGAGAATTAGGGTTAGGTTTAGGGCTAGGGTGAGGGTTAAGGTTAGGGTAGGGTGAAGGTAAGGATGAGGATTAGGGTTAGGCTTAGGGTTAGGGTGAGGACTAGGGTGAGGTTCAGGGTTAGGGTTAGTGTTAGATTAAGGTTTAGGGTTAGGGTTAGGGTTAGGGTGAGGGTTAGGTTGAGTATTATGGTTATGGTCAGGGTAATGATTAGGGTTAGGTTGAGGCTTTGGTTTAGGATAATGGTTAGCTTTAGGGTGAGTGTTAGGATTAGGGTTAGGGTTAGTGTTAGCGTTTGGATTAGGGTTAGGGTGAGGGTGAGGGTTAGGGTTAGGGTGAGTGTTAGGGTTAGGGTTAGGGTGAGAGTTAGGGTTCGGTTATGTTTAGGGTTAGGGTGAGGGTTAGGATTAGGGTTAATGTAAGCATGAGGTTTAGGGTTACATTGAGGATTAGACTTAGAGTTAGGGCTAGGGTGAGGGTTAAGGTTACAGTTAGGGTGAGAGTAAGGATGAGGATTAGGTTTAGGATTAGGGTTAGGGTGAGGGCTAGGCTGAGGGTGAGGGTTAGGGTTAGTGTTAGATTAAGGTTTAGGGTTAGGGTTAGGGTTAGGGTGAGGGTTAGGTTGAGGGTTAGGGTTACCGTGAGGTTGAGGATTAGGGTTAGAGTGAGGGTTAGGGTTAGGATTAGGGTTAGCATGAGAGTGAGTGTTAGGATTACAATTAGGGTTAGGATTAGGATTAGTATTAGTGTTATTGTTAGGTTTAGGGTTTTAGTTATGGTGAGGGGGAGAGTGAGGGGGAGGGTTAGGGTTAGGGTTAGGGTGAGGTTTAGGGTTAGGGGTAGGATTAGAGTTAGAGTGAGGGTGAGGATGAGGGTTATTGTTAGGGTGAGGGTTAGGGTTAGGGTTAGGGGCAGGGTTAGGATGAGGGTTAGGGAAAGGATTAGGGTTAGGGTGATGGCTAGGGTGAGGGTGAGGTTTAGGGTTAGGGTTAGGGTGAGGTTTAGGGTTAGGGTTAGTGTTAGGGTGAGAGTGAGGTTTAGTGTTAGAGTTAGGGTTAAGCTGAGGCTGAGGGTGAGGGTCAGTGTTAGGTTTAGGATTAGGATTAGGGTAAGGGTTAGGGTGAGTGTGAGGTTAGGGTTAGGGTTATGGTTAGGCTTAGGGTTACAGTGAGGATGAGGGTGAGGGTGAGGTTTAGGGTCAGGATTAGGGTTATGGTGAGGTGAGTGTGTGTGTTAGAGTTAGGTTTAGGGTTAGACTTATGGTTAGGCTGAGGTTGAGGTTGAGGGAAAGGGTTAGGGTTAGGGTGAGGGTTAGGGTAAGGGTTAGGGGGATGGTTAGGATGAGGTTTAGTGTTAGGGTTAATGTTAGGGTGAGGGCTAGGTTTAGGTTTAGGTTTAGGGTCAGGGTGAGGTTTAGTGTTAGAGTTAGTGTTAGGGTGAGGCTGACGGTGAAGTTTAGGGTTAGGATTAATATTAGGGTTATCCTTAAGTTGAGATTTAGGTTGTGGGTTAAGATTAGGGTTAGGAGTAGGATTAGGGTTAGGGTGAGGGTGAGGATTAGGGTTAGGGTTAGGGAAAAGCTTAGGGTTAGGCTGAGGTTGAGGGTGAGGGTTAGGGTTAGAGTGAGGTTGAGGGTTAGGGTTAGGGTTAGGATTATGATTAGGGTTAGGGTTAGGGGGAGTGTGAGGGTTAGGGTTAGGTTTAGGGTTAGGCTTAAGTTTAGGCGGAGGGTGAGGGTGAGGGTGAGGGTTAGGGTTAGGGTGAGGGTTAGGGTTAGGGTTATGGGGAGGGTTAGGATTAGGGTTAGGGTTAGGATTAGGGTTAGGGTGAGGGCTAGGGTGAGGGTGAGGTTTAGGGTTAGTGTTAGGGTAAGGTGTAGGTTTAGGGGTAGGGTTTGGGTTAGGGTTAGGATGAGGGTTAGTGTTAAGATTATGGTTAGGGTGAGTTTTAGGATTAGGGTTAGGGTTAGGGTTATGTTTAGGGATAAGATTAGTGTTATTTTTAGGGTTAGGGTTAGAGTTATGGTAAGGGTGAGGGTGAGGGTTAGGGATAGGGTTAGGGTGAGGTTTAGGGTTAGGTTTAGGATTAGAGTTAAGGTGAGGGTGATGTTTAGTGATAGATTTAATGTTAGTTTGAGGGTTAGTTCGAGCGTTAATGTTAGGGTTAGTGTTAGGGTTAAGGTTAGGGTTAGGGTTAGGCTGAGGTTTAGGGATAGGTTTAGGTTTAGGCTTAGGGTTAGGATTAGGCTTAGGGTTAGATTGAAGGTGAGTGTGAGGGTAGGGTTAGGCTTAGGCTTAGGCTTTGGGTTAGGCTGAGGGCGAGGGTGCTGCTGAGGATTAGGGTTAGGGTGATGGTTATGGTTAGGGTTAGGGCGAGGGTTAGGATGAGGGTTAGGGTTAGGATGAGTGTTAGGGTTAGGATTAGGGTTAGGGTAAGGGCTAGGATGAGGGTGAAGTTTAGGGTAAGGGATAACCTTAGGCTTAGGGTTAGGCTGAGCATGAGGTTGAGGGTTAGGGATAGGGTAAGGTTTAGAGTTAGGTTTAGGGTTAGAGTCAGGGTTAGGGTGAGAGTGAGGTTTAGGGATAGGTTTAGGGTCAGAGTGAGGGGTAGGGTTAGGGTGAGGGTTAGGGTGGGGGTGACGGTAAGGGTAAAGTTGAAATTTAGGCTGAGGGTCAGGGTTATGGTAAGAGTGAGGGTTACCTTTAGGGTGAGCGTTAGTGTTAGGGTGAGGGTGAGGGTGAGGGTGAGTGTTAGATTGAGGATTAGTGTTAGGGTTAGTGTGAGGTTTAGGGTGAGGATGAGGGTTAGGGTTAGGGTGATGGCTAGGGTGAGGGTGAGGTTGAGGGTTAGATTGCGGATTAGTGTTAGGGTTAGTGTGAGTTTTAGGGTGAGATTGAGATTTAGGGTTAGGGTTAGGGTTAGGATTAATGTTAGGGTTAGTCTTAACATGAGGGTTAGGGTGAGGGTGAGGTTTAGGGTTAGTGTTAAGATTAGGATTAGGGTTGGGTTTAGGGTGAGTGTGAGGGTTAGGGTTAGGATGAGTGTTAGGGTTAGGGTTATGGTGAGGTTAAGTGTTAGGTTTAGGGTTTGGGTTAGGGTGAGCGTGAGGTTTAGGGTTAGATGTAGCTTTAGGGTGAGGCTGAGGGTGAGGGTTAGGGTTAGAGTTAGTGTTAGAGTTATTGTTACTGTGAGGGTTAGGGTGAGGGTGAGGGTAAGGCTTCATGTTAGGATTGGGATTAGAGTAAGGGTTTGGGTTAGTGTGAGGGTTAAGGTTAGGGTTAGGGTTAGGCTTAGGGTTAGGCTTAGGGTGAGGGTGAGGGTGAGGGTTAGGGTTAGGGTGAGGGTTAGGTGTAGGGTTAGGGTGAGAGTTAGGGTTCTGGGTAAATTTAGGTTTAGGGTGAGGGTTAGAGTTAAGGTTACAGTGAGGGTGAGGGTTAGGGTTAGTTTGAGGTTTAGGGTTAGGCTTAGGATTAGGGTGAGGGTTAGGGTTAGGGTGAGGGTGAGGTTTAGGGTTGGATATAGGGTTAGGGTGAAGATTAGTGTTAGGGTTAGGGTTAGGGTGAGGTTTAGTGTTAGGGTTAGAGTTAGCGTTAGAATTACAGTGACGGTGAGGGTGCAGGTTAGTGTGAGGTTTAGGTTTAGAGTTAGGGTTAGGGTTATGCAGAGTGTTAGGGTTAGGGTTAGTGTTAGAGATAGGGTTATGGTGAGGGAGTAGGGTGAGGGTGAGGTTAAGGCTTAGTGTTAGGATTAGCAATAGGGTAAGGGTTAGGGTGAGTGTGAGGGTTAGGTTTAGGGTTAGTGTTAGGCTTAGGGTAAGGCTGAGCATGAGGTTGAGTGTGAGGGTTAGGGTTAGGGATATGGTAAGGTTTAGTGTTAGGGTTAGGGTTAGATTTAGGGTTAGGGTTAGGATGAGGGTGAGGGTGGGTCTGAGGATTAGGTTTAGGCTTAGGGTTATTGTTAGGGTGATGGTGAGTTTTAGGGTTAGAGTTAGGATTGGGGGAGGGTTGGGGTGAGGTTTCGTGTTAGGGTTAGTGTTAGGGTTAGGGTGAGGGTGAGGGTTAGGTTGAGGTTTAGGGATAGGGTTAGGTTTAGGATTAGGGTTAGGTTGAGCATGAGTATGAGGCTTAGGGTAAGGGTTAGGCTTAGGCTTAGGGTTTTGCTGAGGGTGAGGGTGGGGGAGAGGATTAGGTTTAGGGTGATGGTTAGGGTTAGGGTTAGTGTTATTGTTAGGGTTAGGGTTTGCATTCCGGTGACAGTGAGGGTGTGTGTGAGGGTTAGGTTTAGGGTTAGGGAGGGGTTTAGGGTTAGGGTTACGTTTAGGGTGAGGGTGAGGTTTAGTTTTAGATATAGGGTTAGGGGGAGGGTTGGGGGAGCGCTAAGTCTAGGGTTAGTTTTAGGGTTAGGTTCAGGTTGAGGGTTAGGTTTTGGGTTAGGGTTAGGGTGAGGGTGAGTGTGCATATGAGTGTGAGGTTTAGGGTTAGGTTTATGCTTAAGCTTAGGTTTATGCTTAGGGTTAGGCTGAGGTTGAGTGTTAGGGTTAAGATGAGGGTTAGGGTTAGGTTTATGGTTAGGGTTAGGATGAGGGTTAGGGTTAGGATTAGTGTTAGAGTGAGGGCTAGGGTGAGGGTTATGTTTAGGCTTAGGATTAGGGTGAGGTTTATGGTTAGGGTTAGGGTGAGGGTGAGGTTTAGGGTTAGACTTTGGGTTAAGGTGAGGCTTAGGGTGAGGTTTTGGATTAGGGTTAGGATTAGGATTACAGTAAGGGTTATGTTGAGTGTGAGTGTTAGGGTGAAGTTTAGGTTTAGGATTAGGGTTAGAGTCAGGGTTAGGATGAGGTTTAGAGTTACATTGAGGGTGAGGGTTAGGGTTAGGTTGTTGGTTAGGGTTAGGGTTAAGGTGAGGTTTAGGGTTAGGGTTATTGTGAGGGATAGGATGAGTATTAGGGTTACGATTAGGGTTAGGGTGAGGGCTAGGTTGAGTGTGAGGTTTAGTGTTAGTGTTAGGGTGAGGTTTAGGGTTAGGGTTAGGGTTAAGGTGAGGGTTAGGGTGAGAGATATGGTTAGGGTGAGGGTTAGTTTTAGGGTTAATGTTATTGTTAGGGTTAGGGTTACTGTTATGGTGAGGGTGAGGGTTACGCTTAGGGTTAGGATAAGGTTTAGGTTTAGGGTTAGTGTTAGAGTTAGGTTTAGGGTGAGGGTGAGACTTAGGGTTAGAGTTAGGTATAGTGTTAGGGTTAGGGATAGGGTGAGGGTTAGGGTTAGACTTAAACTTAGGCTTAGGCTTAGGCCTAGCATGAGGGTGAGGTTTAGGGTTAGGGTTAGGGTGAGGGTTAGGTCAGGGTTTGGGTGAGGTTTATGATGAGGTTTAGGGTTAGGATTAGGTTTAGGGTGAGGGCTAGGATGAGGTTTAGGAATAGGTTTAGGTTTAGCATTTGGGTTAGGGTGAGGGTGAGTGTGAGGGTTAGGAGTAGTGTTAGGGTTAGGCTTAGGGTTAGGGTGAGGGTTAGTGATAGGATTTGGGTTAGGGTGAGGGTGAGGCTGAGGATTAGGGTTAGGTTTAGGGTTTGGTTTAGGGTTAGGGTTAGGGTTAGGGTTAGTGTTACCTTGAGTGTTAGGGTTAGGGTTAGGGTTAGGCTGAGGGTGAGGGTGGGTGTGAGGATTAAGGTTAGGGTTCGGGTTAGGGTTATTGTTAGTGTTATGGTTAGGGTTAAGTTTGCTGTGAGGGTGAGGATGAGTGTGAGGGTTATGGTTAGGGTTAGGATTAGGGTTAAGTTTAGTGTTATTGTTCGGATTAGGGTTAGAGTTACAGTGAGGTTGTGGTTGAGGGTGAGGGTTAGGTTTAGGGTGAGGTTTAGGGTTAGAGTTAGGGTTAGGGTTAGGGTGAGGGTGAGGTTTCGGGTTAGAGTTAGGGTTAGGGGAAGGGTTATGGTGAGGTTTAGGGTTAGGGTTATGGTTAAGGTGAGGGTGAGGGTGAGGGGTAGGTTGAGGTTTAGGGATAGGGTTAGCGTTAGGATTAGGTTTAGGTTGAGAATGAGTATGAGGGTTACCCTGAGGGTTAGGCTTAGGCTTAGGGTTAGGCTGTGGGTGGGGGTGGGGGTGAGGATTAGGGTTAGGATGAGGGTTAGGGTTAGGATTAGGTTTATGGTGAGGACTAGGGGGAGAGGGAGGTTTAGGGTTAGGGTTAGGGTGAGGTTTAGGGTTAGGTTAAGCGTTAGGGTTAGGGTGAGTGTGAGGTTTAGGGTTAGAGTTAGGGTTAAGGAGAGTCTGAGGGTGAGGGTTAGGGTTAAGGTTAGTTTTAGAGTTAGGGTTATGGTGAGGGTTAGGGTGAGGGTAAGGCTTAGTCTTAGCATTAGGATTAGGGTAAGGGTTAGGGTGAGTGTGAGGGTTAGGGTTAGGGTTAGGCTTAGGCTTAGGGTTAGGCTTATGGTGAGGGTGAGGGTGAGGGTTAGGGTTAGGGTGAGAGTTAGGGGTAGGGTTACGATGAAAGTTAGGGTTCGGGTTAAGTTTAGGGTTAGGGTGAGTGTTAGGGTTAGGGTTCCATTGAGGGTGAGGGTTAGGGTTAGGTTGAAAGTTAGGGTTAGGGTTAGGATTAGGGTGAGTGTTAGGGTTAGGTTTATGGTGAGGGTTAGGATGAGGATTAGGGTTAGGATTAGAGTTCAGGTGAGGGCCAGGGTGAGGGTGAGGGTTAGGTTTAGTGTTTGGGTGAGGTTTTGGATTAGGGTTAGGGTTAGCGTTAGGGTTAGGGTTAGGTTGAGGGTCAGGGTGGGGGTGAGTATTAGGGTTAGGCTTAGGGTTATTGTTAGGGTGAGGGTGAATTTTAGGGTTAGAGTTAGGTTTAGGGGGAGTTTTAGGGTGAGGTTTATGGTTAGGGTTAGTGTTATGGTTAGGGTGAGGGTGAGGGTTAGGTTGAGATTTAGGGATAGGATTAGGTTTGGGATTACGGTTAGGGTGAGCATGAGTATAAGAGTTAGTTTGAGGGTTAGGATTAGGCTTAGGGTTAGGCTGAGGATGAGGGTGGGCGTGAGAATTATAGTTAGGGTGGTGCTTAGGGTTAGGGTTAGTGTTATTGTTAGGGTTAGGGTATTAGTTTTGGTGAGGGTGAGGGTGCGGGTGAGGGTTAGAGTTAGGGTTAGGTTTAGGGTGAGGGTGAGGTTTAGGGTTAGATATAGGTTTAGGGAGAGGGTTAGGTTGAGGTTGAGGGTGCGGGTGAGTGTGAGGTTTAGGGTTAGGTATATGCTTAAACTTAGGTTTATGTTTAGGTTTACCTGAGGGTGAGGGTGAAGGTGAGGGTTAGGGTTAGGGTGAGGGTTAGGTTTAGGGTTATGGGGAGGGTTAGGATGAGGGTTAGGGTTAGGATTAGGGTTAGGGTGAGGGCTAGGGTGAGGGTGAGGTTTGTTTAGGGTTAGGGTTAGAGTGAGGTTTAGGTTTAGGATTAGGGTGAGGGTTAGGATGAGTGTTAGAGTTACATTAAGGGTGAGAGGTTTACGGTGAGTATTAGTGTTAGGATTAGGTTTAGGGTGAGTGTGAAGTTTAGGATTAGGTTTAGGGTTAGGGTTATTGTGAGGGTTATGGTTAGGGTTACTGTGATGGTGAGTTTGAGGATTAGGGTTAGGGTTGGGTTGAGGTTTAGGGTTAGAGTTAGTATTAGGGTGAGTGTGAGGTTTAGGGTTAGAGTTAGGTTTAGGGTGAGGGTTGGGTTGAGGGTTGGGGTTAGGGTTATTGTTAGGGTTTGGTTTAGAGTGAGAGTTACGGGGAGGGTTTGGGTTAGGGTTAGGTTTAGGGATAGGATTATTGTTAGGGTGAGGGTGAGTGTGTGTTTAGGGTTAGGTTTAGGCTTAGGCTTAGGGTTAGGGTGAGGGTTCAGTTGAGGGTGAGAGTTAGGGTTAGGGTGAGGGTTAGGGTTAGAGTTAGGGTTAAGGTTAGGATTAGGGTTAAGTTAAGGACTAGGGTGAGGGTGAGGTTTAGGGTTAGGTATAGGATGAGGTTTAGCTTTAGGGTTAAGGTTAGGGATAGGGTGAGGTTGAGGTTTAGGGTTAGAGTTAGGGTTAGGGTGAGGCTGAGGGTGAGGGTTAGGTTTAGGGTTAGTTTTAGGGTTAGATTTAGGGATAGGGTGAGGGCTATGGTGAGAGTGAGGGTTAGGGTTACGGTTAGGATTACGATTAGGGTTAGGGTTAGGTTGAGTGTGAAGGTTAGTGTTAGGTTTAGGGTTAGGCTTAAAGTTAGGCTGAGGCTGAGGGTGAGGGTGAGGATTAGGGTTAGGGTGAGGGTTAGGGTTAGGGTTATGGGGAGGGTGAGGATGAGGGTTAGGGTTAGGATTAGGGTAGGGTGAGGGCTGGGGTGAGGGTGAGGTTTAGAGTTAGGGTTAGGGTGAGGTTTAGGGTTAGGGTGAGAGTGAGGTTTAGGGTTATTGTTATTGTAAGGCTGAGGCTGAAGTTGATGGTTAGTGTTAGGTTTAGTGTTAGAGTTAGCGTTAGGATGAGGGTGAGGGTTAGGCTTAGTGTTACGATTAGGATTAGGGTAAGGTAAGGTTGAGTGTGAGGATTAGGGTTAGGCTTAGGTTTAGGCTTATGTTTAGGCTGAGGGTGGGGGTGAGGGTGAGGGTTAGGGTTAGGGTGATGGTTAGGGTTAGGGCTAGAGTGAGAGTTACGGTTCGGTTAAATTTAGGGTTAGGGTGAGGATTAGGTTTAGGGTGAGGGCTAGGGTGAGGGTGAGGGTTAGGGTTAGTGTTACAGTAAGATTTAGGTTTAGGTTTAGGGTTAGTGTGAGGGTTAGGATGGGGGTTAGGGTTACGGTGAGGGTGAAGTTTAGGGTGAGGGTGAGGGTTAGGGTTAGGATTAGGGTTAAGATGAGGGTGAGGGTTATTGTTAGGGTTAGGGTTATGGTTGGGGTTACAGTGAGGGTGAGGGTTAGGGTTAGGGTAAGGGTGAGGTTTAGTGTTAGGGTAGGGTTAGAGTTAGGTTTAGGGTGAGGGTGAGATTTAGGGGTAGGGTTAGGGTCAGGGTGAGGGTTAGGTTTAGGTGAAGGTTAGGTTTAGGGTTAGGGTGAGGGTGAGGGTTAGGATGAGGGTTAGATTTAGGGTTAGGGTGAGGGTGAGGGTTAGATTGAGGATTAGTATTAGGGTTAGTGTGAGGTTTAGGGTGAGGATGAGGGTTAGGGTTAGGGTGAGGGCTAGGGTGAGGGTTAGATTGAGGATTAGTGTTAGGGATAATGTGAGGTTTAGGGTGAGGATGATGTTTAGGGTTAGGATTAGGGTTAAGATTAATGTTAGGGTTAGGCTTAAGGTGAGGGTTAGGGTGAGGGTTAGGTTTAGGTTTAGTGTTAGGATTAGGATTAGGGCTAGGGTTAGGGTGATTGTGAGGCGTTGGGTTAGGGTTAGGGTTAGGCTTAGTATTAGGCTGAAGGTGAGGGTGAGGGTTATGTTTAGGGTGAGTGTTAGGGTTAGGGTTAGGGTGAGAGTTACTGTTCAGATTAAGTTTAGGGTTAGGGTGAGGGTTAGGGTAAGGGTTACAGTGAGGGTGAGGGTTAGCATTAGTTTGAGGGTTAGGGTTAGGGTTAGGGTGAGAGTGAGGGTTAGGGTTAGGGATAGGGTGATGGTTAGGATGAGGGTTAGGGTTAGGATTAGGGTTAGGGTGAGGGCTATTGTGAGGGTGAGGTTTAGGGTTAGGGTTTGGATTAGGATTAGAGTAAGGGTTAGTGTGAGTGTGAGGGTTAGGATTAGGGTTACAGTTAGGCATAGGATTAGGCTGAGCATGAGGTTTAGTGTGAGGTTTAGGGTTAGGGATAGGGTGAGGTTAAGTGTTAGGGGTAGTGTTAGAGTTAAGGTTAGGTTGAGGGTGAGGTTTAGTGGTAGGGTTAGGGTCAGGGTGAGGTTTATGGTTAGGGTGAGGGTGAGGGTGAGGGTTAGGGTTAGGGTGAGAGTTAGGGGTAAGGTTAGGGTGAGAGTTAAGGTTCGAGTTAAATTTAGGGTTAGGGTAGGGTTAGGGTTAGGGTTACAGTGAGAGTGAGGGTTAGGGTTAGGTTGAGGGTTAGATTTAGGCTTAGGATTAGGGTGAGGGTTAGGGTTATTGTTAGGGTTAGGGTTAGGATGAGGATTAGGGTTACGATTAGGGTTCGGGTGAGGGCTAGGGTGAGGGTGATGTTTAGGATTAGTGTTTGGGTGAGGTTTAGGGTTAGAGTTAGGGTGTGGGTTAGGATATGGGTTAGGGTCACACTGACGGTGAGGGTTAGGGTTCGGGTGAGGTTTAGCGTTAGGATTTGGGTTAGGGTGAGAGTGAGTTTAGGGATTGTATTTAGGGTTAGGGAGAGGGTTAGGTCAAGGGTTAGTGTAACTGTTATGGATAAGGTTAGGGTGAGGGTTAGGTTGAGTTTAGGGTTAGGGTTAGGGTTAGGATGATGGTTAGGATTAGGGTATATGAGGCTTAGGGTTAGTGTTAGGCTTAGGGTTAGGGTTACTCTGAGGGTGAGGGTGGGTTGAGGTTCAGGGTTAGCCTGTTGGTTAGGGTTAGGGTTAGGGGGAGCGTTAGGATGAGGGATAGGGTTAGGATTATTGTTAGGGTGAGGGCTAGGGTGAGGGTGAGGCTTAGGCTTAGGTTTAGGCTGAGCATGAGATTGAGGGTGACGGTTAGGGTTAGGGTGATGGTTAGGTTTAGTTAGAGTGAGGGTTAGGATGAGGTTTAGGGTTAGGGTGAGGATGATGGTAAGGATAAAGGTGAGGTTTAGGCTGAGGGTGAGGATTAATATAAGGGTGAGGGTTAGGATTAGGTTTAGGTTTAGGGTTAGGGTTAAGATGAGGGTTCGATTGAGCATTAGGGTTAGGGTTAGAGTTAGTGTGAGGTTTAGGGTGAGGATGAGGGTTAGGGTTATGGTGAGGGTGAGGGTTAGAATTAGGATTAATGTGAGGACTAGGGTGAGGGTATGGGTTAGAGCTAAGGTTAGGGTTAGGGTGAGGTTTATGATTCGTGTGAGGGTTAGTGTTAGTGTGAGGGATAAGGTCAGGGTTAGGGTTAGTGTTAGGGTGAGGGTAAGTGTTAGGGTGAGGGTTAATGTTAGGGTGAGGATTATGGTTAGGTTGAGGATTAGGGTTAGGTTTGGGGTTATTGTTAGGTTTAGGATTAGGGGTAAGTTTACGGTGAGGGTGAGGGTGAGGGTTAGGGTTAGGGTTAGGTTTAGTGTTAGGGTTAGGGTTACAGTTAGGGTTAAGGTGAGGGTGAGGTTTAGGGGTAGAGTAAGGGTTAGAGTGAGTGTTAGGGTTAGGGTGAGGGTTAGGGTGGGGGTGACGGTAAGGGTAAAGGTGAGGGTTAGTCTGAGGGTGAGGGTTACAGTTAGGGTGAGGGTTAGGCTTACGGTGAGGGTTAGGGTTTGGGTTAGGGTGAGGGTGAGGGTTAGATTGAGGATTAGTGTTAGGGTTAGTGTGAGGTTTAGGGTGAGGATGAGGATTAGGTTTAGTGTGAGGGCTACGGTGAGGGTGAGGGTTAGGGTTAGTGTTAGGGTGAGGTTTAGGGTTAGGTTGATGGTTAGCCTTAGTGTGAGCATTAGTGTTAGCGTTAGGGTTATTCTTAGTGTGAGCGTAAATGTTAGGGTTCGGGTGAGTGTTAGGGTGAGTGTTATGGTTAGGGTGAGGTTTAGGGTTAGGTTTAGGGTTATTGTTAGGGTTAGGGTTAGGGTTACTGTTACGGTGAGGGTGAGGTTTTGGGTTAGGTTTAGGATGAGGTTTAGGTTTAGGGTTAGGGTTAGAGTTAGGTTTAGGGTGAGGGTGAGGTTTAGGGTCAGAGTTAGGGATAGAATTAGGTTTAGGGATAGGGTGATGGTTAGGGTTAGGCTTAGGCTTAGTCTTAGGCTTAGGCCGAGCATGAGGGTGAGGGTAAGGGTTAGGGTTAGGGTGAGGGTTAGGCTTAGGCTTAGGGTTAGGCTGAGGTTGAGGCTGGGAGTGAGGATTAGGGTTAGGGTGATGGTTAGCGTTAGGGTTAGTGTTATTGTTAGGGTTAGGGTTTGAGTTATGGTGACACTGAGGGTGCGGGTGAGGGTTAGGGTTAGGGTTAGGGTGGGGTTTAGGTTTAAGGTTAGGTTTACGGTGAGGGTGAGCTTTAGGGTTAGATATAGGGATAGGGGGAGGATTAGGGTGAGGGTTAGCTTTAGGGTTAGTGTTAGGTTTTCAGTCAGGTTGAGGGTTAGGTTTAAGGTTAGGGTTAGGTTGAGGGTGAGAGTGCGGGTGAGTGTGAGGTTTAGGGTTAGGTTTAGGCTTAAGCTTATGTTTATGCTTAGGGATAGGCTGAGGGTGAGGGTGAGGGTGAGGGTTAGGTTTAGCGTCAGGGTTAGGGTTAGGCTTATGGGGAGGGTTACGGTTAGGATTAGGGTTAGAATGAGGGCTAGGATGAGGGTTATGTTTAGGGTTCGGGTGAGGGTGAGGTTTAGGGTTAGGGGTAGCGTTAGGCTTAGGCTTAGGGTGAGAGTGAGGTTAATGATTAGGGTTAGGGTGAGAGTTATGGGTAGGGTCAGAGTGAGAGTTAGAGTTCGGGTTAAGTTTAGGGTTAGGGTGAGGGTTAGGGTTAGGGTTACAGTAAGGGTGAGGGTTAGGGTTAGGTTGAGGGTTAGGTTTAGGCTTAGGATTAGGGTGAGGGTTAGGGTTAGTGTTAGGGTGATGGTTAGGATGAGGATTAGGGTTATGATTAGGGTTCGGGTGAGGGCTAGGGTGAGGGTGAGGGTTAGGATTAGTGTTTGGGTGAGGTTTAGGGTTAAAGTTAGGGTGAGGGTTAGGGTATGGTTTAGGGTCTCAGTGAGGGTTAGGGTTATGGTTAGGGTGAGGGTTAGGGTTAGGGTTTGGGTTAGGGTGAGGCTGAGTTTTAGGATTATATTTAGAGTTAGGGGGAGGGTTAGGTCAAGGCTTATGGTTAGGGTTAGCGTTAGGGTTAAGGTTTAGGGTTAGGGTTAGGATTACAGTAATTATTAGGGTATGTGAGGGTTGGGGTTAGGGTTAGGCTTAGGGTTATGGTTATGCTGAGGGTGACGGTGGGGATGAGGATTAGGGTTAGGGTGATGGTTAGGGTTAGGGATAGGGTGAGGGTTAGGATGAGGTTAGAGTGAGGATTATTGTTAGGGTGAGGGCTAGGGTGAGGGTGAGGGTAAGCTTAGGGTTAGGCTTAGTCTTAGGTTTAGGCTGAGCGTGAGTTTGAGGGTGAGGGTTAGGGTTAGGGTTAGGGTTAGGGTGAGGGTGAGTTTGAGGGTTAGAGTTAGGGTAAGGTGGCGGCTGAAGTTGTGGGTTAGTTTTAGGGTTAGTGTTAGAGTTAGGGTTAGGGTGAGGTTTAGTTTGAGGGTGAGGGTTGGGCTTAGGGTTAGGATTAGGATTAGAGTAAGGTAAAGGTGAGTGTGAGAGTTAGGGTTAGGGTGAGGGTTAGTGTTAGGATTATGGGGAGGGTTAAGGTGAGGGTTAGGGTTAGGATTAGGGTTAGGTTGAGGGCTAGGGTGAGGGTGATATTTAGTGTTAGGGTTAGGGTGAGGTTTATGTTTAGGGTGAGTGTTAGGATTAGGGTGAGTGTGAGGTTTAGGGTTAGATTTAGGGTTAAGGTGAGGCTGATGGTTAAGGTTAGGATTAGGGTAGGGATTAGGATTTGGGTAAGGGTTAGGGTGAGTGTGAGGGTTAATTTTAGGGTTAGGGTTATGCTAAGCGTTACATTGAGGGTGAGGGAGAGGGTGAGGTTTACGGTTAGGGTGAGGGTTAGGATGAGAGTTAGATTTCAGGTTAAGTTTAGGGTTAGGGTGAGGGTTAGGGTTAGGGTTACGTTGAGGGTGAGGGTTAGGGTTAGGTTGTGGTTTAGGGTTAGGGTTAGGGTTAGGGTGAGCTTTAGGGTTAGGGTTAGGGTGAGGGTTAGGTTGAGGATTAGGGTTAGGATTAGGGTTAGGGTGAGGGCTAGGTTGAGGGGAAGTTTTAGGGTTAGTGTTAGGGTGAGGTTTAGGGTTAGGGTTAGGGTTAGGGTGATGGTTAGGTTGAGGGTTAGGGGTACAGTAAGGGTTAGGGTTAGGGTTAGGATTAGGGTTAGGTTTAGAGTTAGGGTTAGGGTTAGGGTTAGGGTTAGGGTGAGGGTTAGTTTTAGGATTAGGGTTAGGGTGAGGGTGATGGTTAGGATTAGGGGTAGAGTTAGGGTTATTGTTAGGGTTAGGGTTAGGGTTATGGTGAGGGTTGGCGTTAGCGTTATTGTTAGGTTTAGGGTTAGGCTGAGAGTGAGGGTGGGGGTGGGGGTGAGGATTATGGTTAGGGTTAGGGTTATTGTTAGTGTTATTGTTAGGGTTAAGTTTGCGGTGAGGGTGAGGCTGAGGGTGAGGGTTATGGTTATGGTTAGGGTTAGAGTTAGGGTTAGTGTTATTGTTAGGGTTAATGTTAGACTTATGGTGAGGTTGAGGGTGAGGGTGAGGGTTAAGTTTATGGTGAGGTTTAGGGCATGGTTTAGGGTTAGAGTTAGTGTTAGTGTGAGGGTGAGGTTTAGGGTTAGAGTTAGTGTTAGGGTGAGGGTTATGTTGAGGGTGAGGTTTAGGGTTAGTATTAGGGTTAGGTTTAGAGTGAGAGTTAGGGGGAGTGTTTGGGTTAGGGTTAGGGTTAGGGATAGGATTAGGGTTAGGGTGAGGGTGAGTGTGTGTGTTAGGGTTAGGTTTAGGGTTAGGTTTAGGGTCAGGCTGAGGGTGAGGTTGAGGGTGAGGGTTAGGGTTAGAGTGAGGGTTAGGGTTAGGGTTAGTGAGAGGGTTAGGATGAGGTTTAGGGTTAGGATTAGGGTGAAGGCAAGGGCAAGGGTGAGGGTGAGGTTTAGAGTTAGTGTTAAGGTGAGGTTTAGGGTTAATGTTAGGGTTAGGATTAGGTTGAGCTTGAGGTTTAGGGTTAGAGTTAGGGTTAGGGTGAGGCTGAGGGTGAGTGTTATGTTTAGGGTTAGTGTTAGGATTAGGGTTAGGGTTAGGTGAGGGTTAGGGTTAGTGTGAGTCTGAGGGTTAGGGTTAGGTTTAGGGTTAGGGTTAGGGTGCCGTGAGTATGAGGATTAGGGTGAGGGTTTGGCCTAGGCTTAGGGTTAGCCTGAGGCTGAGGGTGAGAGTGCGGGTGAGGGTTAGGGTTAGGATTAGGGTGGGGTTTAGGGTTAGGGTTAGGTTTAGGGTGAGGGTGAGGTTTAGGGTTAGATATTGGGTTAGGGTGAGGGTTAGGGTGAGGGTTAGTGTTAGGGATAGTGTTAGGGTTAGGGTGAGGGTGAGGGTTATGGTTAAGTTTAGGGTTAGGGTGAGGTTTAGGGTTAGGGTTAGTGTTATGGTTAGAATTATGGTGAGAGGGAACGTGCGGGTGAGTGTGAGGGTTAGGGTTAGATTTAGGTTTAGGCTTAGGGTTAGGCTTAGGGATAGGCACTGTGAGGGTTAGGGTTACGGTGAGGGTTAGGGTTAGAGTTATGGGGAGGGTTAGTGTGAGGGTTAGGGTAAGGATTAGGGTTAGGGTGAGGGCTAGCGTGAGGGTGATGTTTATGGTTAGGGTTAGGGTGAGGTTTAGGGTTAGGGTTAGGGTAAGGGAGAGGGTAAGATTTAGGGTTAGACGTAGGGTTAAGGTGAGGCTTAGGGTGAGGTTTAGGATTAGGGTTAGGATTAGGATTAGGGTAAGGTTTCGGGTTAGTGTTTGTGTAAAGGTTAGGGTGAGGGTTAGGTTGAGGTTTAGGGTTAGGTTTAGGGTTAGGATTAGGGTTAGGGTGAGGGTGAGTGTGATTGTTAGGGTTAGGGTTAGGCTTACGCTCAGGCTGAGGGTGAGTGTGGGGGTGAGGATTAGGGTTAGGGTGATGTTTAGGGTTAGAGTTAGGGTGAGGGTTAGGATGAGGGTTAGGGTTAGGGATAGGGTGAGGTTTAGTGTTAGGGTTAGCTTTAGAGTTAGGGTCAGGGTGAGGGTGAGGTTTAGGTGTAGGTTTAGGGTCCGAGTGAGGGTTAGGGTTAGGTTGAGTGTTAGGGTTAGTTTTAGGGAGAGAGTTAGGATGAGGTTTAAATTTAGGATTAGGGTAAGGTTAAGGGCTACAGTGAGGGTGAAGTTCAGGATTAGGGTTAGGTTGAGGTTTAGGGTGAGGGTTAGGATGAGGATTAGTGTTAGGATTAGCATTAGGGTGAGGGCTAGGTTGAGGGTGAGGTTTAGTGTTAGTGTTAGGGTGAGGTTCAGGGTTAGGGTTATTGTTAGGGTGAGGGTTAGGGTGAGGGTTAAGGTTACAGTAAGTGTGAGGGTTAGGGTTATGGTGAGGGTTAGTGTTAGGATTAGGGTTAGTGTTAGGGTTATTGTTAGGGTTAGGGTTAGGGTTACAGTGAGGGCTAGGGTTAGTGTTAGGGTTAGGTTTAGGCTGAGGTTGAGTGTGGGGGTGGGGTTGAGGATGAGGATTAGGGTTAGGGATAGGGTTATTGTAAGTGTTATGGTTAAGGTTAAGTTTGCGGTGAGGTTGAGGCTAAGGGTGAAGGTTATGTTTAGGGTTAGGGTTAGGGTTAGGGTTAATGCTATTTTTAGGGTTAGGTTTAGAGTTACGTTCAGGTTGAGGGTGAGGGTGAAGTTTAGGTTTAGGGAGAGTTGTAGGTTTTGGGTTAGGGTTAGAGTTGTGTTAGTGTGAGGGTGAGGTTTAGGGTTAGAGTTAGGGTTAGAGTGAGGGTTAAGTTGAGGGTTACGTTTAGGGTTAGTGTTAGGGTTAAGTTTAGATTGAGAGTTAGGGGGAGTGTTTGGGTTAATGTTAGGCTTAGGGATAGGATTAGGGTTAGGATGAGGGTGAGTGTGTGTGTTAGGATTAGGTTTAGGGTTAGGTTAAGAGTTAGGCTGAGAGTAAGTTTGAGGGTGAGGGTTAGGGTTAGGGTGAGGTTTAGGGTTAGTGTTAGGGGGAGGGTTAGGATGAGGGTTAGTGGTAGGTTTAGGGTTAAGTTAAGGGCTATGGAGAGGGTGAGGTTTAGGGTTAGGGTTAGGGTGAGGTTTAGGTTTAGGGTTAGGGTTAGGGTTAGGGTGAGGGTGAGGTTTAGTGGTATGGTTAGGGTTAGAGTTAGGGTTAGGGTGAAGATGAGGTTCAGGGTTAGAGTTAGGGTATGTTGAGGCTGAGGTTGAGGGTTAGATTTAGTGTTAGTGTTAGAGATAGGGTTAGGGTGAGGGTTAGGGTGGGGTTGAGTTTGAGGGTGAGGGTTAGGCTTAGGTTTAGGATTAGGATTAGGGTAAGGGTTAGGGTGAGTGTGATGGTTAGAGTTAGTGTTAGGCTTAGGCTTAGGGTTAGGCTGAGAGTGAGGGTGAGTGTGAGGGTAAGGGTTAGGGTGAAGGTTAGGGTTAGATTTAGGGTGAGAGTTACAGTTCTGTTAAGTTTTGGGTTAGGGTGAAGGTTAGGATTAGGGTTAGGGTGAGGGCTAGGGTGAAGGTGAGGGTTAGGTTTAGTTTTAGGGTAAGGTTTAGATTTAGGGTTAGGGCTTGGGTTAGGGATAGGATGAAGGTTAGGGTTACGGTGAGGGTGAGGGTTAGGGTTAGGTTGAGGGTTAAGATTATGGTTAGGGTGAGGGTGAGTGTTAGGATTAGGGTGGGTTGAGGTCTAAGGTGGGGGTGAGTGTTAGAGTTAGGGTTAGAATTAGGGTGAGGTTTAGGATTAGGGTGAGGGTTAGGGTTAGTGTGAGGGTTAGTGTTAGGGTTAGGGTTAGTGTTAGGATGAGGTTAAGTGTTAGGGTGAGGGTTAATGTTAGGGTGAGGGTTATGGTTAGGGTGAGGGTTAGGGTTAGGGTTATTGTTAGGGTTACGGTTACGGTTACGGTTAAGGTGAGGGTGAAGTTGAGAGTTAGAGTTAGGGTAAGGTTTAGATTAGGGTTAGGGTTAGAATTAGGGTTAGGGTGAGGGTGAGGTTTAGGGGTAGAGTTAGGGTTAGGGTGAGGGTAAGGGTTAGGGTGAGCGTTTGGGTGGAGTTATGGTAAGGGTAAAGGTGAGGTTTAGGCTGAGGGTGAGGGTTAAAGTAAGGGTGAGGGTTAGGGTTAGGGTGAGGGTTAGGTTTACGGTTAGGATGAGGGTGAGGGTTAGTTTGAGGATTAGTGTAAGGGTTAGTGTGAGGTTTAGGATGAGGATCAGGATTAGCATTATGGTGAGGGCTAGGGTGAGGTTGAGGGTTAGGGTTATTTTAGGGTGCGGTTTAGGGTTAGGGTGATAGTTAGAGTTAGTGTGAGCATTAGTGTTAGTGTTAGGGTTGGTGTTAGGGTCAGGGTAAATGTTAGGATGAGGGTAAGTGTTAGAGTGAGGGTTATGGTTAGGGTGAGGATTAGGAATAGTGTTAGGGTTAATGTTAGGTTTTGGGTTACTGTTACTGTGAGGGTGAGTGTGAGGGTTAGGTTTAGGTTTAGGATGAGGTTTAGGTTTAGGGTAGGGTTAGAGTTAGGGTTAGGGTGAGGGTGAGGTTTAGGGTTAGAGTTAGGGATAGTGTTAAGGTTAGGTATAGGGTGAGTGTTAGGGTTAGGCTTAGGCTTAGGCTTAGGCTTAGGCTGAGCATGAGGGTGAGGGTTAGGTTTAGGGTGAGGGTTAGGATGAGGTTTAGGGTTAGGATTAGGTTTAGGGTGAAGGCTAGGTTGAGGGTTAGGGTAAGGGTTAGGGTTAGGGATAGGGTTAGGTTTAGGATTTGGGTTAGGGTGAGGGTCAGTGTGAGGGTTAGTGTTAGGGTTAGGGTGAGGTTTAGTGCTGGGATTGGTTAGGGTTAGGGTGAGACTGAGGATTAGGGTTAGGTTTATGGTTAGGTTTAGGGTTTGGTTTAGGGTTAGGGTTAGTGTTAGGGTTAGGATTAGGGTTAGGGTTAGGGTTAGGCTGAGGGTGAGGGTGGGTGTGAGGATTAGGGTTAGGTTTAGGTTGATTGTTAGGGTGAGGGTGAGGTTTAGGTTTAGAGTTAGGTTCAGGGGGAGGGTTAGGGTGAGGTTTATGGTTAGGGTTATTTTTAGGGTTCAGGGAAGGGAGAGGGTTAGGTTGAGATTTAGGGATAGTATTAGGTTTAGGATTAGGGTTAGGGTGCGGTGAGTTTGAGGATTAGGGTGAGAGTTAGGCTTAGGCTTAGGGTTAGGCTGAGGGTGATGGTGGCTGTGACGATTAGGGTTAGGGTGATCGTTAGGGTTAGGGTTAGGGTTATTGTTAGGGTTAGGGTTCGAGTTCCGGTGAGGGTGGGGGTGAGGTTTAGGGATAGGGTTAGGGTGAGGGTGAGGTTTAGGGTTAGATATTGCGTTAGGGTGAGGGTTAGTGTTAGGGATAGTGTTAGGGTTAGGGTGAGGGTGAGGGTTAGGTTTAGGGTTAGGGTTAGAATTATGGTGAGGGTGAGGATGCGGGTGTGTGTGAGGGTTAGGGTTAGGTTTAGGGTTAGGCTTAGGGTTAGGCTTAGGTTTAGGCTGACTGTGAGTTTGAGGGTGAGGTTTAGGGTTGATGAGGGTTAGGGTTAGAATTATGGGGAGGGTTAGGGTGAGGGTTAGGGTTAGTATTAGGGTTAGGGTGAGGGCTAGGGTGAGGGTGATGTTTAGGGTTAGTGTTAGGGGGAGGTTTAGGGTTAGGGTTAGGGTTAGGGTGAGGGTGAGGTTTAGGCTTAGACTTAGGGTTAAGTTGAGGCTTATGGTGAGGTTTAGGATTAGGGTTAGGATTAGGATTAGGGTAAGGTTTAGGGTTAGTGTTTGTGTTATGGTTTGGGTGAGGGTTAGGGTTAGGGTTAGGGTTAGGATTAGGGTTAGGATGAGGGTGAGTGTGATTATTAGGTTTAGGGTTAGGGTTAGGTTTAGTTAGGCTTAGGCTGAGGGTGAGTGTGGGGGTGAGGATTAGGGTTAGGGTGATGTTTAGGGTTAGGGTTAGGGTGAGGGTTAGGATGACGTTTAGGGTTAGGATTAGGATTAGGGTGAGGGTTTGGGTGAGAGTGAGGCTTAGGGTTAGGGTTAGGCTTAGGCTTAGGGTTAGGCTGAGCATGAGGTTGAGGGTGAGGTTTAGTGTTAGGGTTAGGGTTAGAGTTAGGGTTAGGGTGAGGGTGAGGTTTAGGGGTAGGGTTAGGTTCAGGGTGAGGGGTAGGGTTAGGGTGAGGGTTAGGGTGGGGTTGATGGTAAGTGTAAGGGTTAGGTTTAGGCTGAAAGTGAGGGTTATGATAAGGGTGAGGGTTAGGTTTAGGGTGAGGGTTATGTTTAGCGTTAGGATGAGGGTGAGGGTTAAGTTTGAGGATTAGTGTTAGGGTTAGTGTGAGGTTTAGGGTGAGAATGAGGGTTAGGTTTAGGGTGAGGTCTAGTGTGAAGGTGAGGGTGAGGGTTAGATTGAGGATTAGTGATAGGGTTAATGTGAGGTTTAGGTTGAGGATGTGGTTTAGTGTTAAAGTTAGGTTTAGAATTAATATTAGGGTTAGGCTTAAGGTGAGGGTTAGGGTGAGGGTGAGGTTTAGGATTAGTGTTAGGATTAGGATTAGGGTTAGGGTAAAGCTGAATGTGAGGGTTAGGTTTGGGTTAGGTTTAGGCTTAGTGTTAGGCTGAAGGTGAGGGTGAGGGAGGAGGCTTATGGTTAGGTTGCAGGTTAGGATTAGGCTTATGGTGAGGGCTAGGGTGAGGGTGAGGTTTAGGGTGAGCTTGAGGTTTAGGTTTAGGTTTAGGGTTATGGTGAGGTTGAGGTTTAGGGTTAGAGTTAGGGTTAGGGTGAGGCTGAGCTTGAGGGTTAGGGTTAGGTTTAGTGTTAGAGTTAGGGTTACGCTGACGGTTAGGTTGAGGGTGAGGGTTAGGCTTAGTGTTAGGATTAGAATTAGGGTAAGGTTTACGGTGAGTGTGAGGGTTAGGGTTACGGTTAGGGTTAGGTTTAGAGTGAGGGTTAGGATGAGGATTAGGGTTAGGATTAGGATTAGGGTGAGGACTCGTGCGAGAGTGAGGGTTAGGGTTAGAATTTGCATAAGGTTTAGGGTTAGGGTTAGAGTTAGGGTGAGGGTTAGGATGAGGGTTAGGGTTACAGTGAGGATGAGAGTTAGGGTTAGGGTGAGCTTTAGGGTTTGGTTTAGGGTTTCGGTGAGGGTGAGGGTTATTGTTAATGTTAGGGTTAGGGTTACGGTTAAGGTGAGGGTGAAGGTTAGGATTAGGGTTAGGGTGAGGTTTAGTGTTAGGGTTAGGGTTAGGGTTAGGGTTAGGGTGAGGGTAAGGTGTAGGGTTAGAGTTAGGGTAAGGGTGAGGCTGAGTTTGAGGATTAGGTTTAGGGTTAGTGTTAGAGTTAGGGTTAGGGTGAGGTTTAGGGTGAGGGTGAGGGTGATGGTGAGTCTTAGGCTTATGTTTACGATTAGGATTAGGGTATGGGTTATGGTGAGTTTGAGGGTTAAGGTTAGGCTTAGGGTTAGGGTTAGGCTGAGAGTGAGGGTGAGAGTGAGTGTTAGAGTTATGTTGAGGGTTAGGTTTAAGGTTAGGGTGAGAGTTAGTGTTCGGTTAAGTTTAGGCTTAGGTTGAGGGTTAGGGTTAGGATTAGGGTTAGGGTGAGGGCTAGGGTGAGTTTGAGGTTTAGGATTAGTGTTAGGGTAAGGTTTAGGGTTAGGGTTAGTGTTTGGGTGAGGGTTAGGATGAGGGTTAGCTTTAAGATTATGGTTAGGGTGAGGGTGAATGTTAGGATTAGGGTTAGGGTTAGGGTTAATTTTAGGGTTAGGATTAGTGTTATTGTTAGGGTTAGAGTTAGAGTTATAGTGAGGGTGAGGGTGAGGGTTAGGGTTAGTGTTAGGGTTAGGGTGAGTTTTAGGGTAGGGTTAGTATTAGAGTTAGGGTGTGGGTGAGGTTTAGGGTTAGATTTAGGGTTAGGTGGAGCGTTAGGTCGAGGGTTAATGTTAGGGTTAGCGTTGGGCTTATGGTTAGGGTGATGGTTAGGTTGAGGTTTAGGGTTAGGGTTAGGTTTACGGTTAGGGCTATGGTGAGGGTGAGTTTTAGTGTTAGATTTAGCGTGAGGTTTAGCATTAGGTTTAGGGTTATGGTTAGGTAGAGGTTGAGGTTAAGGTTAGAGTTAGGGTTAGGGTGAGGCTGAGTGTGAGCTTTAGGGTTAGGCTTAGTTATAGAGTTAGGGTTAGGGTGAGGGTTAGGGTGTGGGTGAGGGTTAGGCTTTGTGAAAAGATTATGATTAGATTAAGGGTTAGGGTGTTGTGACAGTTAGGGTTAGGAAGAGGTTTAGGGTTTGGGTTAGGGTTAGAGTTAAGGTAAGGGTGAGGGTGAGGTTTAGGGTTAGAGTTAGGGTTAGTGTTCGGGTCAGGGTTAGGGTGAGGTTTAGGCTTTGGTTTAGGCTTAGGTTTAGGCTTAGGCTTAGTCTTTGACTGAGCATGAGGGTGAGGGTTAGGGTTAGGGTGAGGGTTAGGGTTAGGGTTAGGGTTAGGGTTAAGATGAGGTTTAGGGTTAGGATTAGGTTAGGGTGAGGGCTAGGTTGAGGCTGACTGTGAGGGTTGGGGTTAAGGATAGGGTTAGGATTAGGATTAGGGTTAGGGGGAGGGTGAGTGTGAGGGTTAGGGTTAGGGTTAGGCTTAGGGTTAGGGTGAGGATTAGGGTTAGGGTTTGGTTTAGGGTGAGGGTGAGGCTGAGGATTAGAGCTAGGGTTAGAGTTGCAGTGATGATTATGGTTATGGTTAGGGTTAGGGTTATGTTTAGGTTTACGGTGGGTGTTAGGGCTAGGGTTTGGGTTAGGGTGAGGGTGAGGCTGAGGATTAGGGTTAGGTTTAGGGTTAGGGTTTGGTTTAGGTTTAGGGTTAGTGTTAGGTATAGGGTTAGGGTTACGGTGAGCGTTAGGGTTAGGGTTGGCTTAGAGTTAGGCTGAGGGTGAGGGTGGGGGTGAGGATTAGGGTCCGTGTTAGGGTTAGGGTTATGGTTAGTGTTATGGTTAGGGTTAAGTTTGCTGTGATGGTGAGGCTGAGGGTGAGGGTTATGGTTATGGTTATGGTTAGGGTTAGGGTTAGGGTTAGTGTTAGGTTTAGAGTTAGAGTTACATTGAGGTTTTGTGTGAGGGTGAGGGGTAGGGTTAGGGTGAGGTTTAGGGTTAGGGTGAGGGTGAGGTTTAGGGTTAGTGTTCGGGATAGGGGGACGGTTAGTGTGAGGTTTAGGGTTAGAGCTAGATTTAGGGTTCGGGTGAGGGTGAGGTTTAGATTGAGGTTTAGGGATATGGTTAGGATTAAGATTAGGATAAGTATTAGTGTCAGTGTGAGGGTTAGGGTGAGGGTTAGGTTTAGGCTTAGGGTTAGACTGAGGGTGAGGATGATGTTGAGGGTTAGGGTTAGGGTGCGGGCTAGGGTTACGTTTATGTGGAGTGTTTTGATGAGCGTTAGGGTTAGGATTAGTATTAGGGTGAGGGCTAGGTTGAGGGTGAGTTTTAGGGTTAGGGTTACAGTGAGGTTTAGCATTAGGTTTAGGGTTAGGGTTAGGGTGAAGTTGAGGTTTAGGGTTAGAATTAGGGTTAGGGTGAGGCTGAGGGTGAGGGTTAGGATTAGTGTTAGAGTTAGTGTTAGGGTGAGGATTAGGGTGTGGGTGAGGGTTAGGCTTAGTGATTGGATTTGGATTAGGTAAGGTTTAGGGTGTGTGTGAGGGTTAAGGTTAGGATGAGGTTTAGGTTTATGGTTAGGGTTAGAGTTAGGGTTAGGATGAGGGTGTGGTTTAGGGTTTGAGTAAGGGATAGTGTTAGGGTTAGGGTTAGGGTGAGCGTTAGGCTTAGGCTTAGGCTTAAGTTTAGGCTTAGGCTTAGGCTTAGGCTGAGCATGAGGGTGAGGGTGAGAGTTAGGGTGAGGGTTAGGTTTAGGGTTAGGGTTAGAGTTAGGGTTAGGATGAGGGTGTGGTTTAGGGTTTGAGTAAGGGATAGTGTTAGGGTTAGGGTTAGGGTGAGCGTTAGGCTTAGGCTTAGGCTTAAGTTTAGGCTTAGGCTTAGGCTTAGGCTGAGCATGAGGGTGAGGGTGAGAGTTAGGGTGAGGGTTAGGTTTAGGGTTAGTGTGAGTGTTAGGATGAGTTTTAGGGTTAGGATTAGGGTTAGGGTGAGGGCTAGGTTGAGGCTGACTGTTAGGGTTAGGGTTAGGGATAGGGTTAGGTTTAGGATTAGGGTTAGGGTAAGGGTGAGTGTGAGGGTTAGGGTTAGGGTTAGGCTTAGGGATAGGGTGAGGGTTAGGTTTAGGGTTTGTATTCGGGTGAGGGTGAGGCTGAGGATTAGGGTTATCCTGAGGTTTAGGGTTAGGCTGAGGGTGAGGGTGGGGGTGAGTATTAGGGTTATGTTATGGTTTTGGTTATTGTTATTGTTATGCTTAGGGTTAAGTTAGTAGTGAGGGTGAGGCTGAGGATGATGGTTACGGTTAGGGTTGGGGTTATTGTTAGGATTAGTGTTATTGATAAGTTTAGGGTTAGAGTTATGGTGAGGTTGAGGGTGCGGGTGTGGGTTACGGTTAGGGTGAGGTTTAGCGTGAGGTTTAGTGTTAGGGTGAGGGTGACTGTGAGGTTTAGGGTTAGAGTTAGGGTTAGGGTGAGGGTTAGGGTGAGGTATAGGGTTAGGGTTAGTGTTAGGGTTAGGGTGAGGGTGAGGATTAGGTTGAGGTTTAGGGATAGGGCTAGCTTTAGGATTAGGGTTAGTGTGAGGGTGAGTGTGAGGGTTAGGGTTGAGGATTAGGCTTTGGCTTAGGGTTAGGCTGAGGATAAGGTTAGGGCTGAGGATTAGGGTTAGTGTGATGGTTAGGGTTAGGGTTAGTGTTATTGTTAGGGTTAGGGTTAGAGTTATGGTGAGGGTGAGGGTGGGGGTGAGGGTTAGGTTTAGGGTTAGGGTGAGGGTTAGTGTAAGGGTTATGGTGAGGGTGAGGGTTAAGGTTAGGTTGAGCTTTAGTGTTAGGTATAGGGTTAGGGTGAGTATGAGGGTTAGGGTTAGTGTGAGGTTGAGAATTAGGTTGAGGGTAAGGTTTAGGATTAGGGTTAGTGTGAGGGCTAGGGTGAGTGTGAGGTTTAGGGTTAGGTTTAGGATGGGGTTTAGGGTTAGGGTTAGGGTGAAGGTGAGGTTTAGGGTTAGAGTTATTGTTAGGATGAGGCTGAGGGTGAGGGTTAGGGTTAGGGTTAGTGTTAAAGTTAGGGTTAGGGTGAGGGTTAGGATGAGGGTGAGGGTTAGGCTTAGGGTTAGGCTTAGGGTTAGGGTAAGGGTTCGTGTGAGTGTGAGGGTTAGGGTCAGTGTTAGGCTTAGGCTTAGGGTTAGGCTGAGGGAAGGGGGAGGTTGAGTGTTAGGGTTAGGGTGAGGGTTAGGTTTAGTGTTATTGTTAGGGTTAGGGTTAGATTTACTGTGAGGGTGACGGTTATGGTTAGGTTTTGGGTGTGGTTGAGGGTTAGGGTTAGGGTTAGGCTGAGGGTGAGGTTTAGGATTAGATATAGTGTTAGGGGCAGGCTTAGGGTGAGGGTTAGTTTTAGGTTTAGTGTTAGTGTCACTGTTAGGGTTAGTGTTAGAGTTGGGATTAGGGTGAGTTTTAGGGTTAGGTTTAGAGTAAGTGTTAGGGTGAGGGTGAGGGTTAAGTTGAGGTTTAGGGAAAGGTTTAGGTTTAGGATTAGGGTTAGGGTGAGGGTGAGTGTGAGTTTTAGGGTGAGGGTTAGGCTTAGGCTTAGGGTTAGGCTGAGGGAGAGGGTGGGGGTGAGGACTAAGGTGATGGTGATGGTTCGGGTTAGGGTTAGTGTTATTGTTAGGCTTAGGCTTAGTGTTAGGGTTAGGGTGAGGGTGAGGGTTAAGTTGAGGTTTAGGGTTAGGGTTACAGTTAGGGTTAGTGTGATGATTAGTGTTAGGGTTAGGGTTAGTGTTAGGGTGAGGTTAAGTGTTAGGGTGAGAGCTTGGTTTAGGGTGAGGGTTGTGGTTAGGGTGAGGTTTAGGATTAGGGTTAGGGTTATTGTTAGGGTTAACTTTAGGGTGAGGTTTAGGGTTTAGGTAAGGTTAGAGTTAGGTTTAGGTTGAGGGTGAGGTTTAGGTTTAGAGTTAGGGTTAGGGTGAGGCTGAGGTTGAGCATTAGGTTTAGGCATAGTGTTAGGTTTAGGGTTAGGGTAAGAGTTAGCGTGAGGTTTAGGGTTAGGGTTAGGGATAAGTTTAGACTTAGGGTGAGGGTGAGTTTGTGTGTTAAGGTTATTTTTAGAGTTAGCCTTAGGGTTAGGATGAGGGTGAGGTTGAGGGTGAGGTCTAGGGTTAGATTCAGGGTTAGAGTTAGTTTTCGGGGGAGGGTTAGTATGAGGGTTAGAGTTAGGATTAGGGTTAGGGTAAGGGCTAGGGTGAGGGTGAGGTTTAGGGTTAGGGTTAGGGTGAGGTTTAGGGTTAGGGTTAGGGTTAGGGTGAGGGTGCGGTTGAGGTTTAGTTTGAGTTAGTGTTAGGGTGAGGCTGATGGTGAGGTTTAGGGTTAGGGTTAGTTTTAGGGTTAGGGTTAGGTTGAGGGGTAGGGTGAGGGTTAGGGTGAGGGTGTGGTTTGGGATGAGGATTAGGGTTAGGTTTAGGCTGAGTGGGAGCGTTAGGGTTAGTGTTAGTGTTAGAGTTAGGGTTAACGTGAGGGTTAGTTGAGGGTGAGGGTTAGATTTAGTGTTGGGTTAGGCTTAGGTTTAGGCTGAGGTTGAGTGTGAGGGTTAGGATTAGTGTTAGAGTGAGGGTTATTGTTAGGATCAGTGTTAGGATGAGGGTTAGGGTTAGGGTTAGGGTGAGTTTAAGGATGAGGATTAGGTTTAGGATTAGTGTTAGGGTGAGGGCTAGGCTGAGGGTTAGGATGAGGGTTAGGGTTACAGTAATGGTGAGGGTTAGGGTTAGGGTGAGGATTATGATTAGGATTACGGTTAGGGTGAGGATGAGGGTTAGGTTTAGGGTTAGTGTTAGGGTTAGGGGTAGGTTTAGGGTTAGGATTAGTGTTATTGTTAGGGTTAGCGTTAGAGTTATGGTGACGGTGAGGGTGAGGGTTAGTTTTAGTGTGAGGGTTAGTGATAGGGTTAGGGTTAGTGTTAGAGTGAGGGTAAGTGTTATGGGGAGGGTTAGGGTTAGGGTGAGGGTTATGGTTAGGGTGAGGGTTAGGGATAGGGTTCGGGTTAGGGTTAATTTTAGGGTTAGGGTTAGGGTTACGGTTATGTTGAGGGTGAGGTTATGGATTAGGCTTAGGCTTAGGGTGAGGTTTAGTGTTAGGGTTAGGGATAGAGTTAGGGTTAGGGTGAGGCTGAGGGTGTGGCTTAGGGATAGGGTTAATGTTAGAGTTAGGGTTAGGGTGAGGGTTAGGTTGAGGGTTAAGTTTAGGGTTAAGATTAGGGTTAGGTTGAGGGTTAGGTTTAGGGTTTGGGTTAGGGTGAAGGTGATGCTGAGTATTAGGGTTAAGTTTAGGGTTAGGGTTAGATTTAGGGTTAGGGTTAAAGTTACAGTGAGGTTTAGGGTTAGGGTCAGGCTTAGGTTTAGGCTGAGGGTGAGGGTGGGGTTGAGGATTAGGGTAGGGGTTAGGGTTAGGGTTAGGGGAAGGTTAGGATGAGCATTACGGTAAGGCTTAGGGTTAGAGTGAGGGCTAGGATGAGGGTGAGATTTAGGGTTAGATTAGGGTGAGGTTTAGGGTTAGGTTTAGGGTTAGGGTGAGGCTGAGGGTTAGGATTAGGGTTAGGGTTAGTGTTAGAGTTAGGGTTAGGGTGAGGGTTAGGGTGAGGGTGAGGTTTAGACTTATGTTTAGGATTAGGATTAGGGTAAGGTTTAGGTTGAGTGTGAGGGTTAGGGTTAGGGTTAGGGTTGTGCTTAGGATTAAGCTGAGGGTGAGGTTGAGGGTTAGGTTTAGGGTTAGGTTGAGGGTAAGGGTTAGGGTTAAGGTGAGCGTGAGGGTTAGGTTTAGGTTGAGGGTTAGGGTGAGGGTAAGCGTTAGAGTTACTGTGAGGGTTAGGTTTAGGGTTAGGGTTAGGCCTCGGGTTACACTGAGGGAGAGGGTGAGCATGAGGTTTAGGGTTACGGTGAGGTTTAGCGGTAGAGTTAGGGTTAGGGTGAGGGCTAGGGTGAGGGTTAGGGTTAGCGTGAGGATTAGATTAGGGGTAGGGTGAGGGTGAGGGCTAGACTGAGGATTAGTGTTAGGGTTATTCTGAGGTTCAGGGTGAGAATGAGGGTTAGGTTTAGGTTGAGGCTTAGGTTGAGGGTGAGGGTTAGGTTTAGGGTGAGTGTGAGAATTAGGGTTAGGTTGATGGTTTGTGTTAGGGTTAGAGTTAATATTAGGGTGAGGGTAAGTGTTAGGGTGAGGGTGAGGGTTAGGGTGAGGGTTATAGTAAGGTTGAGGATTAGGGCTAGGGTTAGGGTTACTGTTAGGGTTAGGGCTACGGTTACGGGGAGGGTGAGGGTGAGAGTTAGGTTTAGGGTTAGGATGAGGTTTAGGGTTAGGGTTAGAGTTAGGGTTAGGGTGAGGGCTAGGGTGAGGTTTAGGGTGAGGGATAGGTTTAGGGATAGGGTTAGGTTTAGGATTATGGTGAGGGTGAGTGTGAGGGTTAGGGTTAGGGTTATGGTTAGGCTTAGGGTTAGGGTGGGGGTTAGGGTTAGTGTTTTGGTTAGGGTGAGGGTGAGGCTGAGGTTTAGGGTTAGGTTTGGGTTAGGGTTTGGGTTAGGTTTAGGGTTAGGTTTAGGTTTAGGGTTAGGGTTACACTGAGTGTTAGGGTTAGGGTTAGGGTTTGGCTTAGGGTTTGGCTGAGGGTGAACATGGGGGTGAGGATTAGGGTGAGTTTTACAGTTAGGGTTATTGTTAGTGTTATGGTTAGGGTTAAGTTTGCCGTGAGGGTGAGGCTGAGGGTGAGGGTTATGGTTAAGTTTAGGGTTAGGGTTTGGGTTAGTGTTATTGTTAGGTTTAGAGTTAGAGTTACTTTGAGGTTTTGGGTGAGGGTGTGGGTTAGGGTTAGGGTTAGGTTTAGTGTGAGTCTTAGGTTTATGGTTAGGGTGAGGGTGAGGTTTAGGGTTAGAGTTAGGGTTAGGGGGATAGTTAGCGTGAGGTTCAGCGTTAAGGTTAGTGTTAGGTTTAGGGTGAGGTTGAGGTTCAGGTTGAGGTTTAGGGATAGGGTTAGGTTTAGAATTAGGTTTAGGGTGAGGGAGAGGTTGAGGGTTAGGGTTAGGGTGAGGGCTAGGGTTAAGCTTATGTGGAGGGCTTGCATGAGCGTTAGGGTTAGTATTAGGGTTAGGGTGAAGGCTAGGGTGAGGGTGAGTTTTAGGGTTAGGGTTAGGGTGAGGTTTAGCGTTAGGTTTAGGGTTAGGGTTAGGGTGAGGTTGAGGTTTATGGTTATAGTTAGGGTTTGGGTGAGGCTGAGGGTGAGGGATAGTGTTGGGGTTAGGGTTAGAGTTAGGATTAGGGTGAGGGTTAGGGTGTGGGTGAGGGTTAGGCTTAGTGAAAGGATTAGGATTAGGGTAAGGGTTAGGGTGTGTGTGAGGGTTAGGGTTAGGATGATGTTTAGGTTTAGGGTTAGGATTAGAGTTAGGGTTAGGGTGAGGGTGAGGTTTAGGGTTAGGGTTAGGGTTAGTGTTAGGTTTAGGGTTAGGGTGAGGGTTAGGCTTAGGGTTAAGCTTAGGTTTAGGCTTAGGCGTAGGCTTTGGCTGAGCATGAGAGTTAGGGTTAGGGTTAAGGTTAGGGTGAGGTTTAGGGTTAGGGTTAGGGTGAGGGTTAGGATGAGGTTTAGGGTTAGGATTAGGTTAGGGTGAGGGCTAGGTTGAGGCTGACTGTGAGGGTTGGGGTTAGGGATAGATTTAGGTTTACGATTAGGTTTAGGGTGAGTGTGAGTGTGAGAGTTAGCGTTAGGGTTAGGCTTAGGCTTAGGCTTAGGGTGAGGGTTAAGGTTAGGATTTTGGTTATGATGAGGGTGAGGCTGAGGATTAGGGTTAGGTTTAGGTTTAGGGTTTGGGTTAGGTTTAGGGTTAGGTTTAGGTTTATGGTTATGGTTATGGTAAGGTTTAGGTTTAGGGGTTAGCTTACGGTTAGGCTGAGTTTGAGGGTGGGGGTGAGGATTAGGGTTAGTGTTAGGGTTAGGGTTATTTTTAGTGTTATGGTTAGGGTTAAGTTTGCTGTGAGGGTGAGCCTAAGGGTGAGGGTTATGGTTAGGGTTAGGGTTAAGTTTAGGGTTATTGTTAGGTTTAGAGTTAGACTTACTTTGAGGTTTTGGGTGAGGGTGAAGCTTAGGGTTAGTGTGAGGTTTAGGGTGAGGTTTAGGTTTAGGGTTAGGGTTAGGGTGAGGGTGAGGTTTAGGGTAAGAGTTAGGGTTAGGGGGACAGTTAGCGTGAGGTTTAGGGTTAGGGTTAGTGTTAGGTTTAGGGTGAGGGTGAGGTTTAGGTTGAATTTTAGGGATAGTGCTAGGTTTAGGATTAGGGTAACGTTGAGGGTGAGTGTGAGGGTTAGGGTGAGGTTTAGGTTTAGGCTTAGTGATAGGCCGAGGGTGAGGGTGAGTTTGTGGGTTAGGGTTAGGGTGAGGGCTAGTGTGATGGTGAGTTTTAGGGTTAGGGTTAGGGTGAGGTTTAGCGTTAGGTTTAGGATTAGGGTTAGGGTGAGTTTCAGGTTTAGTGTTGGAGTTAGGGTTAGGGTTAGGCTGAGGGTGAGGGTTAGGCTTAGTGATAGGATTAGGATTGTGGTAATGGTTACACTGTTTGTGAGGATTACGGTTAGGATGAGGTTTCGGTTTACGGTTAAGGTTAGGTTTACGGTTAGAATGAGGATGAGGTTTAGTGTTAGAATTAGGGTTAGTGTTAGGGTTAGGGTTAGTGTGAGGTTTAGGGTAGGGTTAGGGTTAGGGTGAGGGTGAGTTTTAGGTTGAGGTTTAGGGAAAGGGCTAGGTTTAGGATTAGGGTTAGGGTGAGGGTGAGTGTGAGGGTTAGGGTGAGGGTTAGGCTTAGGCTTAGGGTTAAGCTGAGGATGAGGGTGAGGGTGAGGATTAGGGTTAGGGTGATGTTTAGATTTAGGGTTAGTGTTATTGTTAGGGTTAGGGTTAGATTTATGGTGAGTGTGAGGGTGGGGGTGAGGGTTAGGTTTAGGGTTAGGGTGAGGATTAGGGTAAGGGTAACGGTGAGGGTGAGGTTTTGGGTTAGTTTGAGCTTTAGTGTTATGTTTAGGGTTAGGGTGAAGTTGTGGATTAGGGTTAGTGTGAGCGTGAGGGTTAGGATGAGGGTTAGGTTTAGCAATAGGTTTAGGGTGAGGGCTAGTCTGAGGGTGAGGTTTAGGTTTAGGTTTAGGGTATGATTTAAGATTAGGGTTAGGGTGAAAGTGAAGTTTAGGGTTAGAATTAGGGTTTAGCTGAGGCTGAGGGTGAAGGTTAGGTTTAGCGTTAGTGTTAGAGTTAGGGTTAGGTTGAGCGTTAGGATGAGGGTGAGGGTTAGTTTTAGGGTTAGGATTAGGATTAGGGTAAGGGTTAGGGTGAGTGTGAGGGTTAGGGTCAGGGTTAGGGTTAGGCTTAGCTTTAGGCTGAGGGTGAGGGTGAGGGTGAGTGTTAGGGTTTGGGTGAGGGTTAGGGTTAGGGAAGGTTCGGATGAGCATTATGGTAAGGATTAGGGTTAGAGTGAGGGCTAGGATGAGGGTGAGATTTAGGGTTATGCTTAGGGTGAGGTTTAGGGTTAGGTTTAGGGTTAGGGTGAGGCTGAGCGTGAGGGTTAGGGTTAGGGTTAGTGTTAGAGTTAGGGTTAGGTTGAGGGTTAGGGTGAGGTTGAGGTTTAGGCTTAGATTTAGGATTAGGATTAGAGAAAGTGTTAGGTTGAGTGTGAGGGTTAGGGTTAAGATTAGGGTTATGCTTAGGAGTAAGCTGAGGGTGAGGTTGAGGGTGAAGGTTAGGGTTAGGGTGAGGGTAAGGCTTAGGGTTATGGTGAGCGTGAGGGTTAGGTTTAGGTTGAGGGTTAGGGGGAGGGTAAGCATTAGAGTTAGTGTGAGGGTTAGGGTTAGGGTTAGGGTTAGGCTTAGGGTTACACTGAGGGAGAGTGTGAGTAAGAGGGTTAGGGTTAGGGTGAGGTTTAGCGGTAGAGTTAGGGTTAGGGCTAGGGTGAGGGTTAGGGTTAGCGTGAGGATTAGATTTAGGGGTAGGGTGAGGGTGAGGGCTAGATGGAGGATTAGTGTTAGGGTTATTGTGAGGGTGAAGGTTAGGTTTTGGGTGAGGGTTAGGTTGAGGGTTAGGTTTAGGGTTAGGTTGAGTGTGAGGATTAGGGTTAGGGTGATGGTTTGTGTTAGGGTTAGAGTTAGTATTAGGGTGAGGTTAAGTGTTAGGGTGAGGGTGAGTGTTAGGGTGAAGGTTATAGTAAGGTTGAGGTTTAGGGCTAGGGTTAGGGTTACTGTTAGGGTTAGGGCTACGGTTATGGTGAGGGTGAGGGTGAGGGTTAGTTTTAGGGTTAGGATGAGGTTTAGGCTTAGGGTTAGGATTAGAGTTAGGGTTAGGATGAGGGCTAGGGTGAGGGTTAAGGTGAGGGTTAGGTTTAGGGATAGGGTTAGGTTTAGGATTATGGTGAGGGTGAGTGTGAGGGTTAGGGTTAGGGTTAGGCTTAGGCTTAGGTTTAGGGTTTGGGTTAGGGTTAGTGTTTGGGTTAGGGTGAGGGTGAGGCTGAGGATTAGGTTTTGGTTTGGTTTAGGGTTTGGGTTAGGTTTAGGGTTAGGGTTAGGTTTAGGGTTAGGGTTACAGTGAGGGTTAGGGTTAGGGTTAGGGTTTGGCATAGGGTTAGGTTGAGGGTGATCATGGGGGTGAGGATTAGGGTTAGTTTTACGGTTAGGTTTATTGTTAGTGTTATGGTTAGGGTTAAGTTTGCGGTGAGGGTGAGGCTGAGGGTGAGGGTTATGTTTAGGTTTAGGGTTAAGGTTAGGGTTAGTGTTATTGTTAGGTTTAGAGTTAGAGTTACTTTGAGGTTTTGGGTAAGGGTGAGGGTTAGGGTGAGGGTTAGGTTTAGGGTGAGTCTTAAGTTTATGGTTAGGGTGAGGGTGAGGTTTAGGGTTAGAGTTAGGGTTAGGGGGATAGTTAGGGTGAGGTTCAGCGTTACGGTTAGTGTTAGGTTTAGGGTGAGGGTGAGGTTTAGGTTGAGGTTTAGGGATAGGGTTAGTTTTAGGATTAGGGTTAGGGTGAGGGTGAATGTGAGTGTTAGGGTGAGGGTTAGGTTTAGGCTTAGGGTTAGGCTGAGGGTGAGGGAGAGGTTGAGGGTTAGGGTTAGGGTGAGGGCTAGGGTTAAGGTTATGGGGAGGATTTGCATGAGCATTATTGTTAGTATTAGGGTAGGGTGAGGCCTAGGGTGAGGGTGAGTTTTAGGGTTAGGGTTAGGGTGAGGTTTAGCGTTAGGTTTAGGGTTAGGGTTAGGGTAAGGTTGAGGTTTATGGTTATAGTTAGGGTTAGGGTGAGGCTGAGGGTGAGGGTTAGGGTTAGGGTTAGGGTTAGAGTTAGGGTTAGGGTGAGGGTTAGGGTGTGCATGAGGGTTAGGGTTAGTGATAGGGTGAGAGTTAGGGTGACAATAAGGTTTAGGGTGAGTGGTAGGGTTAGGCTGAGGTTGAGGGTGAGGTTGAGTGTTAGGGTTAGGGTGAGGGTTAGGGTGACAGTAAGGGTAAAGGTGATGGTGAGGATTAGAGTGAGGGTGAGTATTACTGTAAGGGTGAGGATTGGGTGCGAGTGAGGGTTCCGGTGAGGGTTAGAGTTAGGATTAGGCCCAGGGTGAGGGCAAAGGTAAGGGTGAGGGTGAGGGTGAGGGTGAGGTATAGCGTTAGGGTTAGTGTTACAGTTAGGGTGAGGGCTAGAGTGAGGGGTAGGAATAGAGTTCAATTGATGGTTAGGTTTAGTAAGAGCATTAGGGTTACAGTTAGGGTTAGGATTAGTGTGAGGGTAAATGTTTGGGTGAGGGTTAGGGTGAGAGTGAGGGTTAGGGTTACCGTGAGAGTTACGGTGAGAGTTAGTGTGAGGGTTAGGGTTAGGGTTAGTATTAGGGTGAGGGTTCGGGTTAGGGTGAGGGTCAGTATGAGCATTGGGGTGATAGTAACGTTTAGGGTTAGGTTGAGGGTGAGGGTTAGGGTAAGGGTGAGGATTAGGGTTAGGGTGAGGTTTAGGGTAAGGGTTAGGCTTAGGGTTAGATTGAGAATTAGGGTTAGGGTTAGTGTGAGGTTTAGGGTGAGCATGAGGGTTAGGGTGAGGGTTAGGGTAAGAATTAGGGTTAGGGTGAGGGCTGGCGTGAGGGTGAAGGTTAGGGTTAGGGTTAAGTTTGGGGTGAAGTTTAGGGTGAGGGGTAGGGTTAGGTTTAGGTTGAGGTTTATGATGAGGATGAGGGTAAGGGTTAGGTTGAGGGTTAGGGTTAGAATGAGGGTTAGGCTGAGGGCTAGGGTGAGGGTGAGGTTTAGGGTTAGGGTTATTGTTAGGGTGAGGTTTAGGATTAGGGTGAGGGCTATGGTTAGTGTGAGGGTTAGTGTTAGAGTTAGGGTTAGTGTTAGGCTGTGGTAAGTGTTAGGGTGAGGGTTAGGGTTAGGTTGAGGGTTAGGGTTAGTGTTAGGGTGAGGTTGCGGGTGAGAGTGAGGCTTAGCGTGAGGATTAGTGTGAGTTTTAGGGTTAAGGTGAGGGTTAGGGTTAGGGTTAGCGTGTGGGTGATGATGAGGGTGAGATTTAAGGTTAGAGTTACGATGAGGTTTCGGATAAGTGTGACGTTTAGGGTGAGGATGAAGTTAAGGGTTAGGGTGAGGGTTAGAGTGAGGGTGAGGGATAGGGTTAGGTTTGGGTTAGGGTGATGCTGAAGGTTAGGAGTTTGCTTAGGGTTAGGGTTAGGGTGAGGGTGTGGGTGAGAGTGAGGGTTAGCATGAGTGTTAGGGTGAGGGTTAGATTTAAGGTTAAGGTGAGGGTTAGGGTAAGGGTTAGGGTTACGGTTAAGGTGAGGGTTAGGTTTAGTGTGAGAGTTAGGGTTAGGTTTAGGGTTAGGGGTAGGGGTAGGGTTAGGGTTAGGGTTAGGGTTAGGGTTAGGGAGAGCGTTAGGGTGAGGGACAGTTTCAGGGTTAGGGTTAGGGGTATGGTGAGGGTTAGGTTGAGGGTTAGTGTTTGGGTTAAATTTAGTGTGAGGGTTAGGGTGAGGATGAGGATAAGGGTAAGGGTGGGTGTGAGGGTGAAGGTTAGGGTGAGGTTTAGGGTTAGTGTTAGGGTGAGGGGCAGGTTTAGTGTGAGGGTTAGGGTTAGGTTTAGGCTGAGGGTAAGGGTTAGGATGAGGGTTAGGGTGTGGTTGAGTGTTAGGGTTAGGGTAAGTGTTAGGGTGAAGGTAAGGCTTAGGGAGAGCATTAGGGTGAGGGACATTTTCAGGGTAAGAGTTAGGGCTATGTTGAGGGTTAAGTTGCGTGTTAGGGTTTGGGTTAAGGTTAGGGTGAGGGTGAGGGTGAGGCTTAGGGTTAGGATTAGGTTGAGGGTGAGTGTTAGGTGGAGGGTGAGCGTGAGGGTTCGGTTTAGGTTGAGGTTGAGGGTGAGGCTGAGGGTTAGGGTGAGGGTTAGGGTTAGGATTAGGGTTAGGGTGAGGGTGAGGGAGAGGGTTATATTTAGGATTAGGGTTAGGTTGACCATGAGGGTGATCGTTAGGGTTAGGGTTAGGGTTAGGTTTTTTGTTATGGTTAGGTTTAGGGTGAGGTTGAGGATGAGGGTGAGGTTTAAGATTGGGGTTAGGCTGAGGGTGAGGGTGAGGGTGAGGGTTAGGGTTAGGGTGGAGGTTAGGGTTAGGGTGAGGGATAGTGTTTGGATTAGAGTATTGGTGAGGGTGAGGGTGAAGGTGAGGTTTAGGGTTAGGGTTAGGGATATTGTGAGGGCTAGGGTGAGGGTGAGGGTTAAATGAAGGTGAGGGTGAGGGTTTTGTTTAGGTAAGGGTTATGGTTAAGGTGAGGATCAGGTGAGGGTGAGGGTTAGGGTGAGGGTTAGCTTTAGGATGAGGTTTAGGTTTAGGGTTAGGGTGAGTGTTAGGGTTAGGGTGATGTGTAGGGTGATGTTGAGGGTGAGGGTGTGGAAGAGAGTTAGTGTTAGTGTGAGGGTTAGCCTGACAGTGAGAGTTAGGGTGAGGGTGAGGATTATGGTTACGTTTATGGTGAAAGTTAGGTTTAGGGTTAGGGTTAGAGATAGGGTGAGGGGTAGGTTGAGGGGTAGGTTTTGGGTTAGTGTTAGGGTTAGGGTTAGGGTGAGGATAAGGTAAGTGTGAAGGTTAGGGTTAGGGTGAGCGTTAGGGTTAGTGTGAGTGTTAGGTTTAGGGTTAGGGTTTGGGTAAGGGTTAGGATGAGGTTTGAGGTGAGGGTGAGGGTTAGGGTTAGGGTGAGAGTAAGGGTTGGGGTGAGGGTTAGGGTGAGGGTGAGGTTTAGGCTTAGGGTTAGGGTTAAGGTGAGGGTTAGTTTGAGGGTTAGGGTTTAGGTTAGGGTTAGGGTGAGGGTGAGGGTTAGGGTGAGGTTTTGGGTTCCGGTTAGGTTTAGGGTGAGGGTTAGAGTCAGGGTATGGTTTAGGGTGAGGTTTAGGGTTAGGGTGAGGATTAGGGTTAGGGTTAGGGTGAGGGATATGTTGAGGGTGAATTTTAGGTTGAGGGTTATGGTGAGGGTGAGGGTTTGTGTTAGGTAAGGATTATAGTTAGGTTTAGGTTTAGGGTGAGGGTTAGGTTTAGGGTGAGTGTTAGCTTGAGGGGTACGGTTAGGGTTAGGGTGAGGATTAGGTTTAGTGTGAGGGTAAGGGTGATGGTGAGGATTAGAGTGAGGGTGAGGGTTACTGTAAGGGTGAGGATTGGGTGAGGATGAGGGTTAGGGTGAGGGTCAGGGTTAGGATTAGGCCGAGGGTGAGCTCAAGGTTTAGGGTTAGGGTTAGGGTTCGGGTGAGGTTTAGCGTTAGGGTTAGTGTTACAGTTAGGGTGAGGGCTAGAGTGAGGGGTACCGATAGATTTCAATTGATGGTTAGGTTTAGTAAGAGCATTAGGGTTACAGTTAGGGTTAGGATTAGTGTGAGGGTAAGGGTTAGGGTGAGGGTTAGGGTGAGAGTGAGGGTTAGGGTTACCGTGAGTGTTAGGGTGAAGGTTAGTGTTAGGGTGAGGATTAGGGTTAGGGTTAGTGTTAGGGTGAGGGTTAAGGTAAGGCTAAGGGTTAGGGTGAGGTTTATGGTTAGGGTGAGGTTTAGGGTGAGGTTGAGTGTTAGGGTTAGTGTTAGGGTTACGGTGAGGGCTAGGGTGAGAGTGAGAGTTAGGGTTAGGTTTAGGGTTAGGGTGAGGGTGAGGTTTAGGTTTAGTGTGAGGGTTAGTGTTAGGGTTAGGGTGAGTGTTAGGGTGAGGGTAAGGATTAGGGTGAGTGTTAGGGTCAGGGTGAGGTTTAGGTTTAGGATTAGGGTTAGTGTCAGGGTTAGGGTTACAGTGGAGGTTAGGGTTCGGGTGAGACTTAGGGTTAGGGGTAAGATTAGGTTTAGAGTGAGGGTGAGGTTTAAGGTTAGGATTGGAGTTAGGGTTAGGCTGAGGGTGGGGGTGAGGGTGAGGGTTAGGGTTAGGGTGGAGGTTAGGTTTAGGGTGAGGGCTAGACTTTGGGTTAGAATATTGGTGAGGGTGAGGTGAGGGTGAAGGTGAGGTTTAGGGTTAGGGTGAGGGATATTGTGAGGGCTAGGGTGAGTGTGAGGGTCAAGGTGAAGGTGAGGTTGAGGGTTTAGTTTAGGTAAGGGTTATGGTTAAGGTGAGGATTAGGTGAGGGTGAGGGTGAGGGTGAGGGTTAGGTTGAGTGTAAAGGTTAGAATTTGCATTAGGGTTAGGGAGAGGGTTGGGGTGAGGGTTAGGGTTTAGGTGAGGGTGAGAGTTAGGGTTAGGGTGAGGGTTAAGTTTTGGGTGAGGTTTAGTGTTAGGGTTAGGGTTAGGGTGAGGGTGAGGGTGATGGTGAGGGTTAGGGTTAGGGTGAGTGTGAGGGCTAGGGTTAGAGTGAGGGTTATGGTTAGGCTTAGGGTGAGGTTTAAGGTTAGGTTTAGGGTGATGGTTAGGTTGAGGGGTAGGTTTAGGGTTGAGTTAGTGTGAGGGCTACGGTGAGTGTAAGGGTTAGGGTGTGGGGGAGGGTTAGGGTTACAGTGATGGTTTGGGTTAGGTTTAGGCTGAGTGTTAGGGTGAGGGTTAGTGTTAGGGTTAGGCTTAGGGTGCAGGTTAGGGTTAGGTTTAGGGTTACGGTTCAGGTGAGTTGTAGGGTTAGGGTTAGTGTTAGTGTGAGGGCTAGGGTGAGGGTGAGGGTTAGGATTAGGCATAGGGTGAGGATCAGGTTTATGGTTAGGGTTAGGGTGAGGTTGAGGGTGAGGGTGAGTGTAAGGGTTAGGATTAGGTTTAGGGTGAGGGTTAGTGTGAGGGTGAGTTTAAGGTTAGCATTAGGGTTAGTGTGAGGGTGAGGGTTAGGATTAGGTTTACGGTGAGAGCTAGGATGAGGGTGAGGGTTAGGGTAGGGATAGAGTGAGGATTAGGGTTAGGGTTAGGGTGAGGGTTAAGGTGAGGGTGAGGGTTATGGTTAGCATTAGGGTTAGGGTTAGTATTAGGCTGAGGGTTAGGGTTAGGTTTAGGTTTAGGTTGAGGGTGAGGGTGAGGTTTAGCCTTAGAGTTAGGTTGAGGGTTAAGTTTAGGATGAGGGTTAGGGTTAGTGTTAGGTTTAGGGTGAAGTTGAGGGTTAGGTTTAGGGTAAGGTTTAGGTTTAGGGTTATGGTTAGGTTAGTGTGAGGGTTAGTGTTGGGGTTAGGGTTAGTGTTAGGTTGAGGGTAAGTGTTAGTGTGCGGTTAAGGATTAGGGCGTGGTTTAGGGTTAGGGTTAAGTTAAGGATTAGGGTGAGGGTGATGTTTAGGATTAGAGTTAAGGTTAGGGTGAGGGTTAGGGTAAGGTTTAGTGTTAGGGTTTGGTTTATGGTGAGGTTTAGGGTGTGGGTGAGTGTTAGGGTTAGGGTTAGGATTAGGATTAGGATTAGGGTTAAGGTGAGGGTGAGTGTGAGGTTTAGATTTAGGGTTAGGATTAGACTTAGGGTGAGGGTGAGGGTGAGGGTTAGGGTGAGGTTTAGGCTTAGGCTTAGGGATAGAGTATGGCCTAGGGTGAGGGTGAGGGTTTGGGTTAGGGTTAGGGTATGGGTTAGGGTGAGGGTTAGGGTTAGGGTTATTGTTGGGGTTAGGTTTGGGGTTAGGTATAGGCTTAGTGTTAGGTGGAGGGTGAGGGTGAGAGTGAGGGTTAGGGTTAGTGTCAGGCTTAGGGTAAGGGTTAGGGTTAGGGTTAGCGTGAGGTTAAGGGTTAGGTTGAGATTTAGTGTGAGGGTGAGAGTTAGGGTTAGGCTAAGGGTGAGGGCTAGGGTGAGGTTTAGGGTTAGGTTTAGGGTGAGGTTTAGGGTGTGCTTTAGGATTAGGTTTAGGGTGAGCTTTTGGGTAAGGGCAAGTGTTCGGGTGAGGTTTAGGGTGAGGATGAGTGTTAGGTTTACGGTTAGGGGTAGGGTGAGGGTTAGAGTTAGGGTTTAGGGTTAGTGTGAGGGTTTTGTTTAGTGTTAGGGTTACGGTTATGGTGAGGTTTAGGGTGGGGTGAGGTTTAGGGTTAGGATTAGGATTAGGGTTAAGGTGAGGGTGAGTGTGAGGGTTTGGGTTAGGGTTAATGTTAGGATTAGACTTAGGATTAGACTTAGGGTGAGGGTGAGGGTGAAGGCAAGGGTTAGGTTTAGGGTGAGGTTTAGGGTTAGGGTTAGGGTGAGGGTTAGGGTGAGGGTGAGGGTGAGGGTTAGGGTGTTGATGACGGTTAGTGTTAGGGTGAGGTTTAAGGTGACGGTGAGGGATAGGGTGAGGGTGGTGGTTAGAGTTAGTGTGAGTATTAGGTTTAGGGTTAGGGATAAGGTTATGGTGAGGGTAAGATTAAGGGTTAGGTTTAGAGTGAGGGTGAGGGTTAGGGTTAGGGTTAGGTTTACGGTGAGGTATAGGGTTTGGGTAAGGGTTATGGTGAGGTTGAGTGTTAGATTTAGGGTTTGGATGAGGTTTAGGGTTAGGTTGAGGGTTAGGGATAGGGTTAGGGTTACGGTGAGGGTTATTGTTAGGGTTCGGGTTTGAGTTAGGGTGAGTATGAGGGTGAGGATTAGTGTTAGGATTATGGTTAAGGTTAGTGTTAGGCAGAGGGTGAGGGTGAGGGTGAGGGTTAGGTTTAGGGTTAGGGTTAGGGTGAGTGGTAGGGTTAGGGTTAAGGTGAGGGTTAGGGTTAGGATTCGGGTTAGGGTTAGGTTGAGGGTGAGGGTTGGGGTTAGGTTTAGGGTGAGAGGGAAGGTGAGTGTTAGGGTTAGGGTTAGTTTTAGGATTAGGGTTAGGTTTAGGGTAAGGGTAAGGGTTAGGGTGAGGGTTAGGTTTATGGTGAGTGTGAGGGTTAGGTTTAGGGTTAGGGTTAGGGTGAGGGTGAGGGTTACGTTTATGGTTAGTGTTAGGGTGTGGACTATGGTGAGGGAGAGGTTTAGGGTGAGGGTTAGGGTTAGGGTTAGGGTCAGGGGTAGGTTGAGGGTTACGATTAGGGTAAGGACTATGGTTAGGCTGAGGGTGAGGTTGAAGTTGATGGTGAGGGTTAGGTTTAGAGTGAGGGTTAGTGTGAGGGTGAGGGGGAAGGGGAGAATTTGGTTTTGGGTTAGAGTTAGGTTGAGGGTGAGTGTTAGGATTAGGGGTAGCAGTAGGTTTAGGCTGAGGGTGAGGGTGATGCTGAGGGTGAGGGTTAGGTTAGGGTGAGGGTAAGGGTTAGGGTGAGGATGAGGGTTAGGGTTAGGGTGATTTTTAGGGTGAGGGTGAGTTTGAGTGTGAGGTTTAGGGTGAGTGTGAGGGTGAGTGTGAGTTTGACGATTAGGATTAGGTTTAGGATGAGGGTAAGGGTTATCGTTAGGATTGGGATTAGTGTAAGGCTTAGGCTGAGGGTGAAGGTGAGGGTGACGTGAGGGTTAGGGTTAGGGTTAGGTTGAGGGTTAGGGTTAGTGTGAGGGTTAGGGTGAGGGTGAGCTTGAGGTTCAGGTTGAGGTTGAGAGTGACGTTGAGGTTGAGGGTTAGGGTTAGGATTACGGTTATGGTGACGGTGAGGGTGAGGGTTAGGGTTAGGGTTAGTGTTATTTTTATAGTTAGGGTTAGGGATAGTAATAGGGTTAGAGTGAGGGTGAGGGTTAGCATGAGGGTAAGGGTTAGGGTTATGGTTAGGGTGAGGGTGAGGGTGATATTTAGGGTTAGGTTTAGGGTTAGGGTAAGGGTTCAGATGAGGGTTAGGTTGAGGGTTAGAGTTAGGGTTAGTGTGAACTTTAGGTTTAGGGTTATGGTTAGGGTGAGGGCAAGGTTTATGGTGAGGGTTAGGTTGAGTTTGAGGGTTAGGGTTAGGGAGAGGGTTAGGGTGAGATTTAGGGTTAATGTTAGGGTTAAGGTTAGGGTGAATCTAATGGTTATAGTGAGAGTTATTGTGAGGGTGAGGGTTTGGGTTAGGGTGAGGGTAAGTGTTAGGGTTAGGGTTAGTGTGAGGGTTTGGTTCGGGTTAGCATTAGGGTTAGGTTCAGGGTGAAGGTTAGGTTGATGTTTAGGGTTAGTGTTCGGGATAGGGTGAGTATTAGGGTTAGTGTGAGGGTGAGGGTCTGGATTAGGGTTAGGGTTAGATTTAGGGTGAGGGTGAGGGTGAGGGTTAGGGTTAGGTAACATTGAGGGTGAGGGTTAGGGTTTGGTTTAGAATTAGTGTGAGGGTGATTGTGAGGGTTAGGGTTAGGATTAGGGTTATGGTTATGGTTAGGTTTAGGATGAGGGTGAGGGTGAGGCTTATGGTTAGGGTTAGGGTGAAGTTTAAGTTTAGGGTGTGGGCTATGGTGAGTGTGAGTGTTAGGGTGAGTGTGAGGTTGAGGTTGAGGGTTTCGATTAGGTAATGGTTAGGGTTAGGGTTAGGGTGAGGATTAGGGTGAGGTTTAGGTTGAGGGTTACAGTTAGGGTGAGGATTAGGGTGAGGCTGAGGGTTAGGGTGAGGGTTAGTGTTATGGCGAGGATTAGGGTTAGGCTTATGTTGATGCTGAGGGTTAGGTATACGGTAAGGGTTAGGGTTACGGTGAGGGTTAGGGTTAGGGTTAGGGTTAGGGTGAGGGTGAGGGTGAGGGTGAGGGTTAGGGTTAGGGTGAGGTTTAGCGTTAGGGTTAGGGTTAGTTTAAGTTTTAGAGTTAGGGTGAAGGTTAGGATTAGGGTTAGGGTGAGGTTTAGGGTGAGGGTGAGGGTTAAGGTGAGGGTGAGGGTTAGGGTGTGGGTGAGGATTAGGGTTAGGTTGAGTGTTAGTGTTAGGTTTAGGGTTAGTGTGAGGGTGAGGGTTAGGGTTAGCGTTAGGGTTAGGTTGAGGGTTTGGATTAGGGTTAGGGTTAGTTTGAGGGTTAGAGTGAAGGGTAGGGTTAGGGTTAGGGTGAGGGTTAGGGTGACAGTGAGGTTTAGGGTGAGGGCGTGTGTGAGGGTAAGGGTTAGGTGTAGGGTTAGGGTGAGTTTAAGTGTGAGGCTTAGGTTTAGGAATAGGGTTAGGCTTAGGGTTAGGGTGAGTGTTAGGGTGTGGATGAGGCTAAGGTTTAGGGTGAGGATTAGGGTTAGAGTTAGGTTTATGGTGAGGGTAAAGTTAGGGTGAGTTTCAGTATGAGGGTTAGGGTTAGGGTTAGGGTGAGGGTGAGGTATAGGTTTTGGGTTAGGGTTAGGGTCAGGGTTAGGGTTAGGTTTAGGGTTAGGGTGAGGGTGAGGGTGAGGTTTAGGATTAGGTTTAGGGTTAGAGTTAGGGTGAGGGTGAGGGTTAGGGTTAGTATTAGAGTTAGCCTGAGGGTGAGGGGGAGTGTTAGGGATAGGGTGAGTTTTATGGGTAGGGTTATGGTTAGGGTGAGGGTTAGGGTTACGGTTAGGGTTAGGATGAGCGTTAGGCTGAGGTTTAGGTTTAGGGTTAGTGTGAGGGTTAGGTTTAGGGTTTGGGTGAGGGTTAGGGTTAGGTTTAGGGATAGGATAAGGGTTAGGTTGAGGGTTAGGTTTAGGGCTAGTTTGAGGGTTAGGTTTATGTTTAGGGTTAGCATCAGGGTAAAGGTTAGGGTGAGGATTAGGGTGAGGGTGAGGATAAAGGTTAGGGTGAGGGTTATGGCAAGCGTGAGGGTTAGGGTTAGGGTGAGCGTTAGGTTGCGGGTTAGGGTGAGGGTTCGGGTGAGGGTAAGGGTTTGGATGATTGTAAGTTTGTGAGTGAGGGATAGGAATATGTTGTGTGTAAGGGTTAGAGTGAGGGTTATGGTGAGGGTTAGGGTTAGGGTGGGGGTTAGGGTTAGAGTTAGGTTGAGGGTTAGGTTTAGGGTGATGTTTATTGTGAGAGTATGGTTTCGGTTGAGGGTGAGTATTTGGCTGAGCATGAGGGTTAGGATGAGGGTGAGGAGTAGGGTTACAGTTAGGGTTAGGGAGAGGGGTAGTGTGAGCATTAGGGTTCGGATTAGGGTTAGGATTAGGCTTAGAGTGAGGAGGATGGTGAGGGTTAGGGTGTGGGTAAGTGTTATGGTTAGGGATAGGGTTAGTGCTAATGTGAGGATGAGGGTTAGTGTGAGGGTGAGGGTTACATTTACGTTTGGGTTAGGGTTAGGGTGAGGATTAGGTTGAGGGTGAGGGTTAAGCTGAGCTTAGGGTTAGAATGAGGGTTTGGGTTCGGTGAGGGTGAGGGTTAGTGTTACGGTTAGGTTTAGGTTGAGGGTGATTGTGAGGGTTAGGATTAGGAATAGGTTTAGGGTTACGGTGAGGTTGAGGGTCAGTGTGAGGGTGAAGGTTAGGGTTAGGTTTAGGGTTATGTTTAGGGTGAGGGTTACGGCTAGTGTGAGGGTTATGATTAGGGTTAGGGTTAGGGTCAGGGTAAGGGTAAGGGTTAGGGTGAGGGTTAGGGTGAAGGTGAGGATTAGGGTTCGGGTTACGGTTAGTGTTTGGGTGAGGGCTAGGGTCAGGGTGAGGGTCAGTGTGAGGGTTAGGTTGAGGGTTTCTTTTCGGTCAGGGTTAGGGTTATTGTGAGGATTAGCGTGAGGGTGAGTGTTAGTGTTAGGGTGATGTTTAGGGTGCGGATGAGGGTGAGGGTGAGGGTGAGGGTGAAGGTTCAGGTGAGGGTGAAGTTAGGTGTGGTTGAGGATTAGTGTTAGGGTTAGGGTTATGGGGAGGGTAAGGTATAGGGTGAGGTTTATTGTGAGGATGAGGGTTATGGTTAGTGTTAGGGTTAGGGTGAAGTTTAGGGTGAGGAATTGGTTTTGGTTTAGGGTTAGGGTGAGGGTGACATATAGGGTGAGTTTTAGTGTTAGGGTGAGTGTTAGGGATATGGTTAGGGTGAGGGCGAGGGTTAGGGTTAGGGTTAGAGTTAGGGTGAGGGTGAGGGTTAGGATTAGGGTAAGGATTAGGGTTGGGCTGAGGGTGAGGGTGACTGTAAGAGTGAGGGTTTGGGTGAGGGTTAGGGTTAGGGTGAGGGTTAGGGTTAGGGTGAGGGTGAGGGTGAGGATTAGGGTTAGGGTGAAGGTGTGGGTAAGTGTTAGGGTGAGGGTTAGGGCGAGGGTGAGGTTTAGGCTTAGGGTGAGGGTAAGGTTTAGAGTGAGGGTAAGGGTAAGTTTGAGGGTTAGGGTGAGGGTGAGGGTTAAGGTTATCATTAGGGTTATGGTGAAGGTGAGGGTTAGGGTGAGGTTTAGGGTTAAGATTAAGGATAGTGTGAGGATTAGGGTTAGGGTTAGGTTTAGGGTGAGGGTTAGGCTGAGGGGTAGGGTTAGGCATAGAGTGACTTAGGTTTAGTGTGAAGTTTAGATTTAGGGTTAGGTTTAGGATTAGTCTTAGGGTTAGGTTGAGGGTGAGGGTGAGGGCTAGGGTTAGGGTTATTGTGAGGGTTAGTGTTAGGGTGCGGGTTAGGTTTAGGGTGAGGGTTAGGATTAAAGTAAGGTTGAGGGTGAGGGTTAGGGTTACGGCTAGATTTAGGGTGAGGGTCAGGGTGAGGGTTAGGTTTAGGTTGAGTGTTAGGTTTAGGGTGAGGGTTAGGGTTAGGGTGAGCATTAGCGTGATGGTGAGGTTTAGGGTGAGGGTGAGGGTTAGGATTAGATTTAGGGTTAGGGTGAGTGTTAGGGTTAGAGTTAGGGTGAGATTTAGTTTGAGGTGGAGGGATATGGTTAGGTTGAGGGTTAGGATTAGTGTGAAGGTTAGGGTTAAGGTTAGGTTTAGTGTGAGGATACTGTTTATGGTTAGGGTTAGTTTGAGGGTGAGGGTTAGGGTGAGCGTTAGAGTTAGGTTCAGTGTGAGGGTTAGGGTTAAGGTGGTGCTTAGGGTTAGGTTGAGGGTTAGTGTTAGGGGGAAGGGGAGTTTGAGGGTAAGGGTTAGGGTGAGGGTGCGGGTGAGGTTAGTTTAGGATTAGGGTTAGAGTTAGGGTTAGGCTGAGTGTGATGGGGGAAGTGAGGTTGAGGGTTAGGGTTAAGGCTAGGGTGAGGATTAGGGTTAGTGTGAGGGTTAGTGTGATGGTGAGGTTCAGAGTGAGGTTGAGGTTTAGAATGAGGGTGAAGGCGAGGTTGAGGGTTAGGGTTAGGATTAGGGTTAGGATGAGTTTTAGGGTTAGGGTTAGGGTTAGAGTTATTGTTAGGGTTAGAGTAAGGCTGAGAGAGAAGGGGCGGTTGAGGGTGAGGGTGAGGGTTAAGGTTAGGGTTAGGGTGAGGGCTTCGGTGAGGGTGAGGGATAGGCTTAGGGTGAGGGTGAGAGTTTCTGTTAGGTAAAGGTTACGGTTAGGGTGAGGATTAGGGCGAGAGTGAGGATTAAGCTGAGGTTAGGTTCAGGGTGAGGGTTAGGGTTAGGTTGAGGGTGAGGGTTAGGGTTAGGGTGATGTTTAGGGTGAGGGTGAGGGTTAGGTTGAGGGAGAGGGTGAGGGTGATGTTTAGGGTTAGGGTTAGGGTTAGGTTTAGGGTGAGGGTGAGTGTTAGGATTAGGAATAGGATTAGGGTGAGGGTCAGGGGGTGAGGGGGAAGGTTAGGGTCAGCGTTAGGGTTAGGGTTAGAGTGAGGGTTACGGTTAGTGTGAGGGTTATGGTTAGGTTTAGGGTAAGGGAAAGGGTTAGGCTGAGGGTTAGGGTGAGTGTGAGGGTTTGGATTAGGGTTTGTGTAAGTGTTAGGGTGAGGGTTAGGGTTTGGGTGATGTTTAGAGTGAGGGTGAGAGGGTGAGTATGAGGCTTCGGGTGATGGTGAGGGTTAGGGTGTGGGTGAGCATTAGGGTTAGGTTGAGGGTTAGCGTTATGGGTAGGTTTTGGGTTAGGTTGAGGGTTAGGGTTAGCATTAGGATCAGGGTGAGGGGTAGGGAGAGGGGTAGGTTTAGGTTTAGGGTGAGGTTTAGGGTGAGGCTGAGGGTTAAGTTGAGGGTCTGGGTGAGGGTTAGGGTTAGGTTTTGGGTTAGAGTTAGGGTGAGTTTGAGGGTGAAGGTTAGGTTTAGGATTAGGGTGAGGGTTAGGTTTATGTTGAGGCTTAGGGACAGTGTTAGGGTTAGGGTAACTGTGAGGGTGAGTGTTAGGTTTAGGTTTAGGGTTACAGTTAGGGTGAGGGTAAGGGTTAGGATTAGGGTTAGGGTTAGGATGAGGGTTAGGCTGAGGGTTAGGATTAGGTTAGGGTGAGGTTTAGGGCTAGGTTTAGGGTTAGGATAAGGGTTAGGCTGAGGGTAAGGGTTAGGGTTAATGTGAGGGTTAGGTTTAGGGTTAGGGTAAGGGTTAGGGTGAGGGTAAATGTTAGGGTGAGAGTTAGGGTGAGGGTGAGTTTTAGGGTTAGGGTGAGGGTTAGGGTCAAGTTTAAGTTTAGGTTTAGGGTTAGGGTGAGGGTAAGGGTGTGGGTAAGTGTTAGGGTGAAGTTTAGGTTGAGGGTGAGTGTTAGCATCAAGGTTAGGTTTAGGTTTAGGTTTTGGGTGAGGTTTAGGGTTTGGGTAAGTGTTAGGGTGAGGTTTAGGGTGAGGGTGAGTTTTAGGGTTAGGGTGAGGGTTAGGGTGAAGTTTAAGTTTAGGTTTTGGGGTTAGGGTGAGGGTAAGGCTGTGGGTAAGTGTTAGGGTGAAGTTTAGGTTGAGGGTGAGTGTTAGCATCAAGGTTAGGTTTAGGTTTAGGGTTTGGGTGAGGTTTAGGGTTTGGGTAAGTGTTAGGGTGAGGTTTAGTGTGAGGGTGAGGGTTAGGGTTAGGGTGAGGGTAAGTGTTAGGGTGAGGTTTAGGGTGAGGCTGAGTGTTAGGGTTAGCATTAGGGTGAGGGTGAGGGTGAGGCTTACGGTGAATTTTGGGTTAAGATTAAGGATAGGGTGAGGATTAGGGTTAGGGTTAGTTTGAGGGTGAGGGTTAGGGTGAGGGGTAACATTAGAGTTTGGGTGAGGGTTAAGTTTAGTGTGAGGGTTAGGGTTAGTTTTAGGGTCACAGTAAGGGTTAGGGTGAGGGTTAGGGTGAGTGTGAGGTAGGGTGAGGGTTAGGGTTAGGGTGAGGGTTAGGGATAGGTTTAGGGTTAGGGTGAGGTTTACGGTTAGGGTTAGGATTAGAGTTAGGGTGAGGGTAAGGCTTAGGGTGAGGTTTAGGGTGAGGTAGAGGGTTATGGTTGGGGGAGTGTGAGGGTGAGGGTGAGGGTTAGTGTTAGGATGAGGGTTAGGGTTAGGGTTAGGGTGAGGGTGAGGTTTAGGGTGAGGGTTAGTGTTAGGGTTAGGGTGAGTGTTAGCTTTAGGGTTATGTTTAGTGTGAGGGTGTGTGTTAGGGTGAGGGTGAGTGTTAGTGTGAGAGTTAGAGTTAGGGTTAGGTTTAGGGATACGTTTAGGGTGAGGGTAAGGTTTAGGGTGAGGGTTAGCGTGAGGGTGAGGGTTAAGGTTAGTGTGAGTGTTAGGGTTATGGATAGTGTTAGGATGAGGTTTAGGGTCAGGGTTAGGTTTAGGGTTAGTGTGAGGATTCCGGTTAGGTTGAGGGTTAGTATAAAGTATAGGGTGAGGGTTAGGTTTACAGTTAGTGTGAGTGTTAGGTTTAGGGTTTGGGTTTGGGTTATGTTGAGGGTAAAGTTTATGGTGAGGGTTAGGGTGAGGCTGAGGGTTAGGGTTATGGTGAGGATTAGGTTGAGTGTTAGGATCAGGTTTACGGTTAGGGTAAAGCTGAGGGGGAAGGGGAGGTTGAGGGTGAGGATTAGGGTTAAGGTGAGGGATAGGTTGAGGATTTGGGTTACGTTTAGATTTAGGGTGAGGGTTAGGCTGAGGGGTAGGGTTAGGTTTAGGTTGAGGCTTAGGTTTAGTGTGAGGTTTAGGGTTAGGGGTAGGGTGAGGGTTAGGTTTAGGGTGTTGGTTAGGTTTAGGGTTAGGGTGAGGTTTAGGTTTTGTGTGAGGGTTACAGTTAGGGTTAGGGTGAAGGTAAATTTTAGGGTGAGGTTTAGGGTTAGGATGATGTTTAGGGTTAGCTTTAGGTTTAGGTTTAAGGTTAGGATGAGGGTTAGGGTTAGGGTGAGGGTGAGGGTGAGGGTCAGGGTGAGGCTTAGGTTTAGGATTATTGTTAGGGTTAGGTTAAGGGTTCGGGTTAGGTGTAGTGTGAGGGTTATGGTCAGGGTAAGTGTTAGGGTGAGGGTTAGAGTTATGGTTAGGTTTAGTGTGAGGGTCAGGGTGAGGGTTAGGGTTAGTTTGAGGATTAGGGTTAGGGTGAGGTTTAGGGTTAGCATTAGGGTGAGAGTTAAGGTTAGGGTTAGTGTTAGGGTTAGAGTGAGGTTTATGGTCAGGGTTAAGTGGAGGATTACGGTGAGGGATATGGTTAGGGTAAGTGTTAGGGTTAGGGTTAGGCTGAGGGTGAGGGTGAAAGTGAGTGTGAGGTTAGGGTTAGGGTTAGCGTGAGGGGTAGTGTGAGGGGTAGGGTTAGGGTTAGGGTGAGGTTTAGGGTTAGTGTGAGGGTTAGGGTTAGGGTGAGGGTTATCGTGTGGATTAGCGTTAGGGTTAGGTTTAGGGTGAGGGTCGGATTGAAGGTTAGGGATTGGATTAGAGTTAAGGTTAGTATAATGCTGAGGGGGAAGGGGAGGTTGAGGGTGAGGGTTAGGGTGAGGTTTAGGGTCAGGGTGAGGGTGAGGGTTTCGGTTAGGTAAGTGTTAGGGTTAGGATTAGGATGAGGGTGGGGGTTAAGCTGAGGTTAGGTTTAGGGTGAGGGTTTGGGTTAGGGTTAGGGTGAGGGTTAGGGTTAGGGTGATGGTTAGGGTGATGGTGAGGGTTAGGGTTAGGGTTAGGATGAGGGTTAGGGTGAGCGGTAGGTTTAGGGTTAGGGTTAGTTTGCGGGTTATTCTGAGGTGAGGTTTAGGTTGAGGGTGAGGGTTAGTATTAGGGTAAGGGTAAGGCTTAGGTTGAGGGATAGGGTGAAAGTGAGGGTTAGGATTAGCATTAGAGTTAGGGTGAGGGTGAGGGTTAGGGTGAGGTGTAGTGTGAGGATGTGGGTTAGGTTTAGTGTGAGGCTTAGGGTGAGGGTTAGAGTTAGGATTAGGGTTAGGGTGTGAGTGAGGTGTAGGGTGAGGTTTAGGGTTAGGGTGAGGGTTAGGGATAGGGTTAGGGTGAGGATGAGGGTGAGTGTTAGGGTTAGGTTTAGGGTAAGTGTGAGTTTGAGAGTTAGGATTAGGAATAGGGTTAGGGTTAGGGTTAGGCTGAGGGTGAGGGTGAAGGTTAGGGTTAGGGTTAGGTGAGGGTAAGTGTTACGGTGAGGGTTAGGGTTAGAATCAGGGTTAGGGTGAGGGTTAGGATTTGGGTGATGTTTAGGGTGAGGGTGAGGTTTAGGGTGGGGATGAGGGTTTGGATGAGGGTGAGGGTTCGGGTGATGGTTCCGGTTAGGGTGTGGGTGATGATTAGGTTTAGGGTGAGGGTTAGCATTATGTTTAGGGTTAGTTTGACGGTGAGGTTGAGGGGTAGGTTTAAGGTTAGGTTGAGGGTTAGGGTTATGGTTAGGGTTAGGGTGATGGTTAAGGAACGGAGTAATGTTAGGGTTAGGATGAGGTTTAGGGTGAGTGTGAGGATTAGGGTTAGGTTGAGGGTTAGTGTTAGGGTTAGGGTTTGGTTGAGGATGAGGTATAGGGTGAGGTTTAGGGTTAGGGTGAGGGTTATGGATAGTGTTAGGTTAGAGTTAGGGTGAGTGTTAGGTTTAGGTTTAGGTATAGAATTAGGGTGAGGGTGACGGTGAGGGTTAGGATTAGGGTAAGGGTTAGGGTTAGTGTGAGGGTTAGGTTTAGGTTTAGGGTTCGTGTGAGGGTTAGGGTTTGGTTGATGTTTAGGGTGAGAGTGAGGTTTAGGGTGAGTATGAGAGTTTGGGTGTGGTTGTGGGTTCAGGTGAGTTTTCGGGTTAGGGTGTGGGTTGAGGATTAGGGTTAGGGTGAGGGCTATCATTAGTTTTAGGTCTAGTGTGAGTGTGAGGGTGAGGGGTAGGGTTAGGTTGAGGGTTAGGCTTAGGTTTAGGCTGAGGTGAAGGTCATCGTGAGGGTGAAGGTTAGGGTTAGGTTTGTAGTTAGGGTGAGGTTTAAGGTTAGTGTGAGGGTTATGGTTATGGTTATGGTTAGGGTTATGGTGAGCGTAAGGTTTAGGGTGAGGGATAGGGTTAGGGTGAGGGGTAGGGTTAGGGTTAGGGTTAGGGTGAAGGTTTGGGTTTGGGTGATGTTTAGGGTGAGGGTGAGGTTTAGGTTGAGGATGAGAGTTTGGGGGTGGGTGTGGGTTCAGGTGAGATTTCGGGTTAGGGTGTGGATGAGGATTAGGGTTAGGGTGAGGGTTCTCATTACGTTTAGGTTTAGTGTGAGGGTGAGGGTGAGGGGTAGGTTTAGCTTGAGGGTTAGGGTTAGGGTGAGGTTTAGGATGATGGCTAGAGTGAGAGTTAGGGTTAGGGTGATGTTTATTGTGACTGTGAGTGTTAGGGTGAGGGTGAGTGTTCGGGTGAGGGTTCGGGTTCGGGTTAGGGTGAGGATTAGGGTGTGGTTGAGGTTTAGGTTTAGGATGAGAGTCAGGGTGAGGTGAAAGGATAGGGTTAGGGTGAGGGTTAAGGTTAGTGTGAAGGTTAGGGTTAGGGTTAGGGTTAGTGTGAGGTTAAGATTTAGGGTGTGGGTTAGTGTGAGGGTGAGGGTTAGGGTTAGCGTTAGGGGTAGGGTGAGGGTTAGGATGAGGTTTATGGTTAGGGTGAGGGTTAGGATTAGGGTTAGTGTGAGGGTTTGAGTTAGCGTGATGTTTAGGTTGAAGTTGAGGGTTAGTGTGAGGGTGAGGGTGAGGGTGAGGGTTAGGGTGAGTGTGTGGGTGCGGGTGAGGGTGAGGGTGAGGGTTAGGGTTAGGTTTAGGGTGAGGGTGAAGTTTAGGGTTAGGGTTAGGGTTAGGATTGGGCTGAGGGTGAAGGTGAAAGTGAGGGAGGGGGTTAGGGTTAAGGTTAGGGTTATTGTTAGTGTTAGGGGTAGTTGAGGGTGAGGGTGAGGGTTAGCATTAGGGTTAGGATTAGGTTTAGGTTTAGGGTAAGGTTGAGGGGTAAGGGGAGGTTGAGTGTGAGGTTTAGGGTTAGGGTTTGGTTCAGGGTGAGGGTTAGTGTTAGGTTTAGGGTTAGTATAAGGTTTAGGCTGAGGGTAAGGGTTAGGGTTAGTGTGTGGGTTAGGTTTAGGGTTAGGGTTTGGGTTAGGTTGAGGGTAAAGATTAGGTTGAGGGTTAGGGAGAAGGTGAGGGTTAGGGTTACAGTGAAGGTTCGGGTGAGGTTTAGAGGTAGGGTTATATTTAGGGTTAGCGTGAGGGTTATGGTGAAGGTTAGGTTGAGGTTTAGGGTTAGGGTGAGGTTTATGGTGTGGGTAACTGTCAGAGTGAGGTTTACGGTGAGGGTGAGGGTTAGGAGGAGGAGGAGGGTTAGTGTTAGAATTAGGGTTAGGGTGAGGTTGAGGGTTAGGGTGAGGGTTAGGGTTAAGTTTAGGGATAGGGTGAGGATTAGTGTTCGGATTAGTCATAGGGTGAGGGTTATGCTGAGTGTTAGGGTTAGATTTAGTGTGAGGGTTAGGTTTAGTGTGAGGATTAGGGTTAGGGTTAGGGTGAGGTTTAGGTTTAGTGTGAGGGTTAGGGTTAGTGTTAGGGTGAGGGTGAGGGTTTGGGTGAGGTTTAGGGTGAGGGTGAGGTTTAGGATTAGCATTAGATTTAGGTTCAAGGTTAGGATGAGGGTTAGGGTTAGAGTGAGGGTGAGGCTTAGGTTTAGGATGAGGGTTAGGGTTAGGGTGAGGTTCGGGTTAGGTTTAGGGTTAAGGTTATGGTCAGGGTAAGTGTTAGGGTGAGGGTTAGAGTTATGGTTAGGTTTAGTGTGAGGGTCAGGATGAGGGTTAGGGTTAGGTTGAGGATTAGGGTTAGGGTGAGGTTTAGGTTTAGGGTTAGGGTGAGAGTTAGGGTTAGGGTTAGTGTTAGGGTGAGGGTGAGGGTTATGGTCAGGGTTAGATGGAGGATTAAGTTTAGGGTTAGGGTTAGGTAAGTGTTAGGGTTAGGGTTAGGCTGAGGGTGAGGGTGAAAGTGAGGTTTAGGGTTAGGGTTAGGATTAGGGTGAGGGGTAGAGTGACGGGTAGGGTTAGGGTTAGGGTGAGGTTTAGGGTTAGTGTGAGGGGTAGGGTTAGGGTTAGTGTGAGGATAAGGGTTAGGTTGAGGGTTAGGTTGAGGGTGGGGTTTAGGGTTATCGTTAGGTTTAGGGTGAGTGTTAGTGTGAGGGTTAGGGTTCAGGTTAGTGTTAGGATTCAGGTTAGGGTGAGGGTTAGGGTTAGGGTGATGTTTATGGTGAGGGTGAGGGATAGGGTGAGGGTGAGGATTAGGGTTAGTGTTAAGGTTAGGATGAGAGTTATGGTGAGGATTAAGGTTAGGTTTAGGGTTAGGTTGAGGGTGAGGTATAGGGTGAGGGTTAGGCTTAGGGTGAGGGTTAGGGATAATGTTAGGTTAGGGTGAGGGTGAGGGTCAGTGTTAGGTTTAGGTTTACGTTTAGATTTAGGGTGAGTGTGAGGATAAGGGATAGGATTAGTGTTAGGTTTAGGGTTAGGATGAGGATTAGGCTGAGGGTTAGGTTTAGGGTTAGTGTGAGGGTTAGGGTTAGGGTTAGGGATAGATTTAGGCTTATCATAAGGTTTAGGCTGAAGGTTAGAGTTAGGGTTAGTTTGAGCGTTAGGTTTAGGGATAGGTTAAGTGTCACGGTGAAGGTAAGGTTATGGTGAGGTTTAGGGTGAGGGTGAGGGTTAGAATTAGGGTGAGCGTTGTGGTGAAGTTTTAGGGTGAAGTTTTGGGTTAGGTTCAGGGTGAGGGTGAGGGTGTGGGTAAGTTTTAGGTTGAGGGTTGTGTTGAGGGTGAGTTTTAGGTTTAGAGTGAGGGTAAGGGTTAGCGTGAGTGTTAGGGTCAGGGTGAGGGTTAGGGTTAGCATTAGGTTTAGGGTGAGGGTTAGGGTGAGTTTTAGCCTTAAGGTTAATGATAGGGTGAGGATTAGGGTTAGGGTTAGGTTTGTGGTGAGCATTAGGCTGAGGGGAAGGGTTAGGTTTAGGGTGAGTGTTAGGTTTATTGTGAGGGTTAGGATTAGGGTTAGCGTGACGGTAAGGGTTAGGGTGAAGGTTACGGTGAGTGTGAAGTTTAGGGTTAGCATTAGTTTTAGAGTTAGGGTTAGGATGAGTGTTAGCATTAGGTTTAGAGTTAGGGTTAAGGTGAGGGTGAGGATTCGGGTGAGGGTGATTTTTTCATTCAGGTAAGGGTTAGGGATAGGGTTAGGGTGAGGTTTAGGGTGAGGGTGAGGGTTGTCGTTAGGGTTAAATTTAGGGTGGGTGAGGGTGAAGGTTAGTGTTAGGATGAAGGTTAGGGTTAGGGTGAGGGTGAGGGTGAGGGTGAGAGTTAGGGTTAGGGTTATGGTGAGGGTTAGGTTTGGGTGATGTTTAGTGTGAGGGTAAAGGTTAGGGTGAGGGTGAGTGTTCTGTTGAGAATTAGGGTTAGGGATTGCGTTAATATGAGGGTAGGGGTTAGGATGAGGGTTACGGTGAGGGTGAGGTTTATGGTTAGGTTGAGTGTTAGGTTTAGGGTTAGGGTTATGGTGAGGGTGAGGGTTAGGGTGAGCAGAAGGTTTAGGGTTAAGTTTAGTTTGCAGGTTAGGTTGAGGGTAAGGGTTAGGGTGAGGTTAAGGGTGAGGGTGAGTTTTAGGGTTAGGGTGAGGGTAAGGGTTAGGGTGAGGGTTTGGGTTAGGGTTAGGGTTAAGGTGAGAGCTAGGGTGAGGGTGAGGTTTAGGGTTAGTGTTAGGGTGAGTTTTAGGGTTAGGGTTAGGGTTAGGTTGAGTTTTAGGATGAGGGTTAGGGTTATGGTGAGTGTTAGGGTTAGGGTTAGGGTGAGGGTTAGGGTTAGGATAAGGGTTAGGGTGAGGTTGAGTGTTAGGGTTAGGGTTAGGGTGAGGGTTAGGGTTAGGATAAGGGTTAGGGTGAGGGTGAGTGTTAGGGTTACGGTTAGGGTTAGGATTATTGTTAGTGTTATGGTTATGGTTACGTTTGCAGTGTGGGTTAGGGTTAGGGTTAGGGTTAGGTTTAGGGTGAGGTTAAGGGTGAGGGTGAGTTATAGGATTAGGGTGAGGGTAAGGGTTAGGGTGAGGGTTAGGGTTAGTGTTAGGGATAGGGTGAGGATTAGTGTTAGTGTGAAGGATAGGGAGAGGGTTAGGATTAGGGTTAGTGTTAGGATAAGGGTAAGGTTGAGGGTTAGTGTGAGGGTGAGGGTTAAGGTTAGGGTGAGGGTTAGGGTTAGGGTTATGGTCAGGGTGAGGGTTAGGGTGAGCCATAGGTTTAGGATTAGGGTTAGTTTGCAGCTTAGGGTGAGGGTAAAGATTAGGGTGAGGTTTAGGGTGAGGTGAGGTTTAGGATTAGGGTGAGGTTAAGGGTTAGGGTTAGGGTTAGGTTGAGGGTGATGGTGAGGTTTAGGTTTAGGGTTAGGGTTATGGTGAGGGTTACGATTAGTGTGAGTGTTAGTGTTATGGTGCGAGTCAGGGAGAAGTTGAGGGTTAGAATTAGGGTGAGGGTGAGGGTGAGGTTTAGGGTTAGGATTAGGGTTAGGTTTAATTTTAGGGTTTGGGTTAGTTTTAGGGTTATTGTTAGGGTTAGAGTTTGGGTTAGGGTGAGGGTTAGGGTGAGGTTCAGCATTAGGGTTAGGTTTAGGGTTAGGGTGAGCACGAGGGTGAGTGTGAGGGTTTGGATGAGGGTGAGGGTGTTTCGGTTATGTAAGTGTTAGGGTTAGGGTGAGGATTAGGGTGAGGCTGAGTTTTAAGCTGATGTTAGGTTTAGTGTGATGGTTAGGGTTAGGGTTAGGGTAAGGTTTAGGGTTAGGTTGATTGTTAGGGTGATGGTGAGGGTGAGAGTTAAGATTAGTAATAGAGTTAGTGTTAGGGTTAGGCTGAGGTGAAGGTCAGTGTGAGGGTGAAGGTTAGGGTTAGGGTTAAAGTTAGGTTCAGGGTTACGGTTAGTGTGAGGGTGAGGGTGAGGGTTAGGGTGAGGTTGAGAGTTAGTTTTAGGGTGAGGGTTAGGATTAGGATGAGTGTTATGGTTAGGTTGAGTATGAGGATTAGGGTTAGGTTGAGGATTAGGGTTAGGTGAGGTTTAGGGTTAGGGTTATGTGAGAGTTAGGGTTAGGGTGATGTTTATTGTGAGGGTGAGGGTGAGTGTTCGGTTCAGGATGAGGGTTCTGTTGAGGGTGAGAATTAGGGTGTGGTTGAGGGTTAGGGTTACGGTGAGAGTTAGGTTGAGGTGTTGGGATAGGGATAGGTTAGGGTTTGTGTGAGGGTAAGGGTTAGGGTGAGAGTGAGGGTGAGGGTGCCAGTGAGGGTGAGGGTGAGAGTGAGGGTTATAGTTAGGGTTATGGTGGGGCTGAGGGTTAGGGTTAGGATGAGGGTTCAGGTTAGTGTGAGGGTTAGTGTGATGTTGAGGTTCAGGGTGAGGGTGAGTGTTAGAATGAGGTTTAGGTGAGGGTTAGGGTTAGGATTAGGATTAGGTTGAGTTTTAGGGTTAGGGTTAGTGTTAGGGTTATGGTTATTGTTATGGTTAGGGTTAGGGAGAGGTTGAGTGTGATGCTGAGGTTTAGCGTTAGGGTTAGGGTTAGGGTTAGGGTGAGAGTGGGGTTGAGGTTTAGGGTTAGGATTTGGGTTAGGGTTACAGTAAGGCTGAGGGGGAAGGGGAGGTTGAAGGGGAGGGTTAGGTTTAGGGTTAGGTTTAGGGTGAGGGTTAGGGTTAGGTTTAGGTTTATTATAAGGGTTAGGCTGAGGGTAAGGGTTAGGGTTAGTGTGAGTGTTAGGTTTAGGGTTAGGTTTTGGGTTAGGTTGAGGGTAAAGCTTAGGGTGCGGTTTAGGGAGAGGGTGAGAGTTAGGGTTAGGGTGAGGGTTAGGGTGAGGGTTAGGTTTAGGGTTATGGTTAGGTTTAGGGTGAGGGTTAGGGTGAAGTTTAGGTTTAGTTTTAGGGTTAGCGTGAGGCTTAGTGTGTCGGTAAGTGTTAGGGTGAGTGTTAGAATGAGGATGAGGGTTAGGGTTAGGGTGAGGTTTAGGGTTAGGGTGAGTGTTATGGTGAGGGTAAGGGATAGGGTTAGCATTAGGGTTAGGGTGAGGGTGAGGGTTAGGGTGAGGTTTATGGTTAAGGTTAGGTATAGGGTGAGGATTAGGGTTAGGGTTAAGTTTAGGGGGCGGGTTAGGCTGAGGTTTAGGGTTATGGTTAGGGTGAGGGTTAGGTTTAGTGTGAGGGTTAGGGTTAGCATTAGGTTTAGGGTTAGGTTTAGGATGAGGATTAGGGTTACGGTTAGGGTGAGGTTGAGGGTGAGGGTTAGGGTTAGGATGAGGGTTAGGGTTAGGGAGAGTGTGAGGGATAGTTTTAGGGTGAGGGTTAGGTATAGGATGAGGATTAGGGTTAGGGTGAGGGTGAGGGTTAAGGTTAAGTTGAGAGTTAGGGTTAGGGTGAGGTTTAAGGTTAGTGTTAGTGTGAGAGTTAGGGTTAGTTTGAAGTTTATTGTGAGGGTGAGTGTTATGCTGAGGCTGAGTGTTCCAGTGAGGGTGAGGTTTCGTGTGAGGGTTAGAGTGTGTTTGAGGGTTAGGGTTAGTATGAGAGTTAGGGTGAGGTGTTGGGATAGGGTTAGGTTTAGGGTTAGTGTGAGGATAAGGGTTTGGGTGAGGGTTAGGTTGAGCGTGAGGGTTATGGTTAGCGTTAGGGTTAGGGTGAGAGTTAGGTTTAGGGTGATGTTTAGGGTGAGATTGAGGTTAGTGTGAGGGTCAGGGTGAGGGTGAGGGTTAGGTTGAGGGTGGGGGTGAGTGTGAGGGAGAGGTTGAGGGTGAGGGTTATCTTTCGGGTTATGATGAGGGTGAGGGTGAGGGTTAGGATTAGGTTTTGGGTTATGGTTAGGCTGAGGGTGAGGGTGAATGTGAGGGTGAGGGTTAGGGTTAGGGTTAGGGTGAGGGTTAGGGTTAGTGTGGGGGTTAGTGTGATGGTGAGGGTCAGGATGAGGGTGAGTGTTAGAATGAAGGTGATGGTGAGGGTGAGGGTTAGGGTTAGGATTAGGGTTAGGGTGAGTTTTAGGGTTAGGTTTAGTGTTAGGGTGAGGGTTATTGTTAGGATTAGGGTTTTGGTGAGGGTGAGGGTTAGCGTTAGGGTTAGGATTAGGTATAGGGTGAGGGTGGGGTTGAGGGATAGGGTTAGGATTAGGGTTAGGTTTAGGGTAAGGCTGAGGGGCAAGGGGAGGTTGAGGGTGAGGTTTAGGTTTAGTGTTAGGGTTAGGTTGAGTATTAGGATTAGGTTTATGGTTAGTATAAATGTTAGGCTGAGGGTAAGGGTTAGGGTTAGTGCGAGTGTTAGGTTTAGGGTTAGTGTTTGGGTTAGGTTGAGGATGAGGGTTAGGGAGAGGTTGAGGGTTAGGGTTATGGTTAGGTTTAGGGTTAGGGTGAAGGTTAGGGTGAAGGTTAGGTTTAGGTTTAGGTTTCGGGTGAGGGTTAGGGTGTGGGTAAGTGTTAGGGTGAGTGTTAGGGTGTGGGTGAGGGTTACATTTAGGGTGAGGGTAAGGGTTAGGGTTAGCGTTAGGGTGAGGGTGAAGGTTAGGGTTAGCATCACGGTTAGGGTGAGGGTGAGGGTTAGGGTTAAGCTTAGTGATAGGGTGAGGGTTAGGTTTAGGGTTAGGTTTAAGGTGAGGGTTAGGCTGAGGGGTAGGATTAGGGTTAGGGTGAGGGTTAGGTTTAGTGTGAGGATTAAGGTTATGGTTAGGGTTAGGGTAAGTGTTAGGTTGAGGGTTAGGGTGAGAGTGCGGTTTAGGGTTAGCATTAGGCTTGGTGTTATGGTTAGGATGAGGGTTATGGTAAGTGTGAGGGTGATGTCGAGGTTAGGGGAGGATAAGGGTTAGGGTGAGGGTTAGGTTTAGGGAGAGTGTAAGTGTTAGGCTGATGGTTAGGGTTAGGTTTAGGGTGAGGGTCAGGGTGAGGGTTAGGGTGAGAGTTAGGGTTAGGGTTAGAGTTAGCGTGAGGGTGAGTGTTTTTGTCAAGGTTAAGTGGAGGATTAGTGTGAGGGTTAGTGTTAGGGTTAGTCTTAGTTTTAGGGTTAGGCTGTGGGTGAGGGTGAAAGTGAGGGTGAGGGTTAGGTTTAGGGTTAGGGTGAGGGGTAGTGTGATGTGTATGGTTAGGGTTAAGGTGAGGTTTAGGGTTAGTGTGAGGGTTAGGGTTAGGGTTAGGTTTAGGGTTAGTGTGAGGATAAGGGTTAGGTTGAGGGTGAGATTGAGGGTGAGGATTAGGTTTATCGTTAGTTTTAGGGTGAGGGTTAGTTTGAGGGTTAGGTTTAGGGTTAGGGTGAGGGTTACAGTTAGGGTGATGTTTAGGGTGAGGGTTAGGATGAGGGTGAGTGTGAGGGTTAGGGTGAGGGTGAGTGTGAGGGTTAGGTTTATGATTAGGGTTAGGTTTAGGGTTAGAGTTAGGGTGAGGCTTAGGTTTAGTGTGAAGTTAGGGTTAGGGTTAGGGTGAGGGTGAGGGTAAGTGTTTGGGTGAGGGTTAGGGTGAGGGTTAGGGTGATTTTTAGGGTTAGGGATTGGGTTAGGGTTAGGGTTAAGGTTATTGTTAGAGTTAGGTTTATGGTTAGGTTGAGGGTGAGGTTTAGCGTTAGGGATAGGTTTAGGGTTAGGGTGAGCGTGGGATTGAAGGTTAGGGTTAGGATTAGGGTTAGGGTTAGGGTAATGCTGAGGTTGAAGGGGAGGTTGAGGGTGAGGGTTAGGGTTAGGGTTAGGGTTTGGCTGAGGGCTAGGCTGAGGGTGAGGTTGAGGGTGAGGGTTTCGGTTAGGTAAGTGTTAGGGTTAGGGTGAGGATTCGGGTGAGAGTGAGTGTTAAGCTGAGTTTATGTTTAGGTTGAGGGTTAGGGTTAGGGTGACGGTTAGCATTAGGTTTATGGTTAGTTTGAGGGTGAGGGTGAGGGGTAGGATTAGGGTTAGGTTAAGGGTTAGGGTTAGGGTTAGCGTTAGGGTTATGGTTAGGGATAGTGGTAATGTTAGTGTTAGGGTCAGGTTTAGGTATGTGTGCCGGTTAGGGTTAGGTTTAGGGTTAGGTTGAGGGTTAAGGTTTAGGGTTAGGGTTAGGGTGTGGGTTAATGTTAGAGTTAGGGTTAGGGCTAGTTTGAGGTGAGGGCTAGGTTTAGGAATAGGGTTAGGGTGAGGGTTAGTGTTAGTGTGGGATTAGGGTGATGGTTAGGAGAGGGGTAATATAAGGTTTAGGGTGAGGTTTAGGTGAGTGTGAGGGTTAGGGTTAGTGTTATGGTTAGGGTGATGGTTAGGTAGAGGGTTAATGTCAGGATTAAGCTTAGGTTTAGGTGAGTTTGAGTGTTAGCGTTAGGGTTAGGGTTAGGTTGAGGGTTAGGGTTAGTGTTATGGTTAGGGTGATGGTTAGGTAGAGGGGTAATGTTAGGGTTAGGGTGAGGTTTAGGTGAGTGTGAGGGTTCGAGTGAGGGTGAGGTTTAGTGTGTGGGTGAGGGTTAGGGTTAGGGTGAGGATTAGTTTTAGGCTTAGGGTTAAGTTTATGGTGAGAGAAAGGGTTAAGGTGAGGTTTAGTGTGAGGATGAGGGTTAGGATTAGTGTTAAGTTTAGGGTGAGGGTTAGAGTGAGGGTTAGGGTTAGGGTTAGGATGAGCGTGACATATAGGTTGAGGGTTAGGGTTAGGATGAGGGTTAGGAATAGTGTTAGGTTAAGGTGAGGGTGAGGGTAAGTGTTTTGTTGAGGGTGGGGGTGAGGGTGAGGGTGTGGGTTAGTGTGTGGGTGAGGGTTAGGGTTATGGTGAGGATTAGGTTTAGACTGAGGGTTAAGGTTATGGTCAGGGTAAGGGTTATGCTTTCGTTTAGTGTGAGAGTGAGGGTTAGGGTTAGCGTTAGGGTTAGGGTGAGTGTTAGGGTTAGGGTTAGGGTGAGGGTGAGATATAGGGTGAGGTTTAGGGATAGTTTTCGGTTAAGGTGAAGATGAGGGTGAGTGTTAGGTTTAGGTTTAGGTTTAGAGTTAGGGTGAGGGTGAGGGTGAAGTTAGGATTAGGGTTAGGTTTAGGGTTAGGATGAGGGTTAGGCTGAGGGTTAGGTTTAGGTTTAGTGTGAGGGTTAGGGTTAGGGCTAGGTTTAGGGGTATGGTGAAGGTTAGGGTTAGATTTAGGGTTAGCATAAGTTTTAGGCTGAGGGTTAGGCTTAGGTTAGTGTGAGGGTTAGGTGTAGGGTTAGGGTCAGGGTTAGGGTGAGGGTAACGGTTAGGGTGAGGGTTAGGGTGAGAGTGAGGGTTACGGTTAGGGTGAGCGTTAGGGTGAAGTATAGGTTTAGGGTTAGTGTTAGGGTGAAGGTGAGGGTGTGGGCAAGTGTTAGGGTGAGAGTTAGTGTGAGGGTGAGTTTTAGGTTTAGGGTTAGGTATAGGGTGAGTGTTAGGCTGAGGGGAAGGTTTAGGGCTAGTGTGAGGGTTAGGGTTAGCGTTAGGGTGACTGTAAGGGATAGGGTTCGGGTTAGGGTGAGTGTGAGGTTTAGGGTTAGCATTAGGTTTAGAGTTAGGGTTAGGGTGTGTGTTAGGGTTAGGTTTAGGGTTAGGGTTAGGGTGTGGGTGAGGCTTAGGTTTAGGGTTAGGGTGAGTGTTCGTTTTAGGGTGAGGGCTAGGGTGAGGGTGAGGATTAGGGTGAGGGTGAGTGTGAGGGTGAGGTTTTCAGTTAGGTAAGGGTTAGGGTTAGGGTTAAGGTGAGGTTTAGGGTGAGGGTGTGAGTTGGGGTTAGGGTAAGGTTTAGGGTCATGGTGAGGGTTAGGGTGAGGTTGAGGGTTAGGGTTAGGGTTTGGGTGAGTGTTAGGGTTAGGGTGATGTTTAGTGTGAGGGCGAGGTTTAGCGTGAGGGTGAGTGTTCTTTTGAGAATAAGGGTTAGGTTTAGGGTGAGGGATAGGGTTATTGTGAGTGTAAGGGTTAGGGTGAGAGTTAGGGTTTTGGTGAGTGTGAGGGTTAGGGTGTGCCGTCGGTTTAGGGTTAGGGTTAGTTTGTGGATTAGGGTGAGGGTAAGGGTTAGGGTGAGATTTAGGGTGAGGGTGATGGTTAGGGTTACGGTGCGGGTAAGAATTACGGTGAAGGTTAGGGTGAGGGTTTGGGTTAGGGTTAGGGATAGGGTGAGGATTAAGGTTAGTGTGAGGGTTAGGGTGAGGATTAGGATTAGGGTAAGTGTGAGGATAAGGGTTAGTGTGAGGGTTTGGGTGATGGTGAGGTGTTGGGTTAGTGTTAGGGATAGGGAGGGCATAAGGGTGAGGATTAAGTTTAGGGTGAGGTTTAGGGTTAGGTTTAGGGTGAGGGTTAGGGTTATGGTGATGTTTTTGGTCAGGGTGAGTGTTAAGGTGAGGGTGAGTGTTAGGTTTAGGGTTAGGGTTAGGGTGACGGTGAAGTTGAGGGTGAGGGTTAGGTTTAGGATTAGGGTTAGGGTTAGCGTTACGGTGAGTGTTAGGGTGAGGATAAGGGTTCCGGTGAAGTTAGGATTAGGGTGTGTGCGAGGGTTAGGGTTAGGGTGAGTATTAGGGTTAGTGTTAGGGTTAAGGTTATGGTGAGTTTAAGGGTTAGGGTGAGATTTAGGGTGAAGTTAAGGGTTTGGGTTATCATTAGAGTTAGGATGAGGGTTTCGGTTAGGGTTAGGTTTAGGGTGAAGTTGAGGGTGAGGGTGAGGGTTAGGATTCGTGTTAGTGTGAGGGTTAGGGTTAGTGTGAGGGTGAGGGTGAGGGTGAGGTTTAGGGATATGGTAAGTGTTAGGATGAGGTCTAGGGTTAGGTTTAGCATTAGGGTTAGGGTTAGGGTGAGGATAACAGTGAGGGTTAGGGTTAAGTTCAGGGTTATAGTTAGGGTAAGGTCTAGCGTTAGCATGATGTTGATTGTGAGGGTGAGGTTTAGGGTGAGGGTGAGTGTTAGGGTGAGGGTGAGGGTTCGGTTGAGGGGGAGGATTAGGGTGGGGTTGAGGTTTAGGGTTAGAGTGAGGGTTAGGGTGACTGTGATGGTTAGGGTGAGGGTTAGTGTTAGTGTTAGGGTTAGTGTGATAGTGAGGGTGAGGGTAAGGGTGAGGGTTAGGTTGAGGGTGAGTGTGAGGTTTAGGGTAAGGATTAGGGTTAGGGTGAGTTTCAGGGTTAGGGTTAGGTTGAGGGAGAGGGTTAGGGTTAGGGTTAGATTTAATTTTATGTTAAGAGTTAAGGTTAGGGTGAGTGTGAGAGTGAGGTTTAGCGTTAGGGTTAGTGTTATGGTTCGGGTGAGGTTGGGGATGAGGGTTAGGGTTAGGATTAGTGTTACGTTTAGGGTTCGGTTGAGTGGAGGCAGAAATTTAGGGTGAGGGTTTGGGATAGGGATAGGGTGAGGGTTATGCTGAGGGTGAGTGTTAGGGTTATCTTAGTGATAGGGTGAGGGTTAGGGTGAGGGTAAGGGTTAGGGCGAGGTTTAGGGTGAGGGTTAGGGTTAGGGCGAAGTTTAGGGTGAGGTTGAAGTTTAATGTTAGCATTAGGCTTAGGGTGAGCATGAGCTTTCGCGTGAGGGTTAGGGTTTGTGTTAGGGATAGGTGATGATTAGGGTTAGGGTTAGGGTGAGGGTGAGGTTTAGGATCTGGGGTAGGGTTAGGGTTAGGGTTAGGGTGAGGGTGAGGGTTAGGCTGAGCGTTAGGGTGAGGGTAAGGGTTTCAGTTAGGAAAGGCTTAGAGTTACGGTTAAGGTGAGGATTAGGTTGAGGGTGAGGTTTAAGGGGAGGATTAGGGTTAGGTTGAGGATTTGTGTTAGGATTAGGGTGAGGGTGAGGATTAGAGTTAGGGTTAGGGTTAGGGTTATGTGAGGGAAAGGGTTAGGGTGAGGTTTAGGGTGAGGGTGAGGGTTAGGGTTAGTGTTAGGGTTAGGGTGAGGGTTAGGGGGAGGGTTTGTGTTAGGGGGAGGGTTACGGTTAGGGTTAGGCTTGGGGTGAGGGTAAGGGTTAGTGTTAGGCTTGGGGTAAAAGTTAGGGTTAGGGTGAGGGTTAGGGTGAGAGTGAGGATTAGGGTTAGTGTTAGGGTGAGGGTGAGGGTTTCCGTTAGGAAAGCCTTAGGGTTAGGGTTAGTCTGAGGGTGAGTATTAGGGTGAGGGTGAGGTTTAAGGTGAGATTTAGGGTTAGGGTGAGGATTACAGTTAGGTTTAGGGTGAGGGTTAGGATTAGGGTGATGTTTAGCGTGAGGGTGAGGGTTAGGGTGAGGGTGACGGTGAGGGTGAGGGTGTAGGTGATTATTAGGTTTAGGGTGAGGGTTAGGGTGACAGTGACATTGAGGGTTAGTGGGAATGTGAGGGTTACGGATAGGGCTAGGGTGAGGGTTAGGGTTAGGGTTAATGTGAGGGGTAGGGTCAGGGGTAGCATTAGGGTTAGTGTGAGTGTTAGGGTTAATGTGAGGATTAGGGTTAGGGTTAGTGTGAGGATAAGGGTTAGGATGAGGGTTAGGGTGAGAGTGAGAGTTAGGGTTAGCTTTATGGTTAGCATGAGGGTTAGGGTGAGGTTTAAGGTGAGGGTTTGGGTTAGTATGAGGGTTAGGTTTAGCGTTAGGGTTAGGGTGAGGATTAGGATTCGGGTGAGGTTTAGGGTAGGGTTAGGGTGAGGGTTCGGGTTAGGGAGAGGGTGAGTTTTAGGGTGAGAGTGACGGTTAGGGTTAGGGTGAGGATTAAGGTGACGGTGAGTGTTAGGGTGAGTTTCAGGGTTAGGGATATGGTGAGGATTAGTGTTAGGGATAGGGTGAGGGTAAGTTTTAGGGTGAGGGTGAGGGTTAGGTTTAGATTTAGGAATAGGGTGAGGGTTAGGGTGAAGTTTAGTGTTAGTGTTAGGGTTAGGGTTAGGGTGAGGGTTATGGTTAGGGTAAGGGTTAGAGTGAGGTTTAGGGTGACGGTGAGGGTTACGGATAGTATTAGGGTTAAGGTTAGGTTTAGGGTGAGGGTTAGGATTAGGTTTACTGTGACGGTGAGTGTTAGAGTTAGCATTAGGGTTAGGGTTAAGGTGAGGGGGAGGATTAGGGTTAGTGTTAGGCTGAGGGCTAGGGTTAGGGTTAGGTTAAGGTTTAGGTTTAGGGTGAGGGTGAGGGTGAGGTTTAGGTGTAGGATTAGGCTTAGGTGCAGGTTTACGCTTAGGGTGAGTGTGAGGGTGAGTGTCAGAGTTAGGTTTAGGGTGAGGGTTAGGGTTATGGTTAGGATTATGGTGAGGGTGAGTGTTAGGGTGAGGGTGATGGTAAGGGTGAGGGTGAGGCTGAGGTTGAGGGTGAAAGTGAGGGTTTGGGTGAGGGTTAGGGTTAGGGTTAAGGTTAGGGTGAGGGTTAGGTTTAGGGTGAGGATTAGTTTTAGGATTAGGTTTAGGGTTAGCATGAGGGTTAGGGATAGGGTTAGGTTTAGGGTGAGGGTTTTCGTTAGGTTTAGAGTTAGGGTGATGTTGAGGGTGAGGGTTACGGTTTGGATTAGGGTTAGGGTTAGGGTTAGACTGAGGGTGAGGTTGAGTGTGAGTGTGAGGGTTAGGGTTAATATGAGGGTTACCTTTATTGTTAGCGTTAAGGTTAGAGTGAAGGGTAGGGTTAGGGCTAGGGTTAGGATGAGGGTTAGGCTGAGAGTTAGTGTTCGTGTGAGGGTAAGGGTTAGGGTGATTGTTAGCGTGAGAGTGAGGTTTAGGGTTAGGCTTAGGGTTAGGGTGAGGGTTAGGGTGAGGGTAAGTGTTAGGGTGAGGTTTAGGGTGAGTTTGAGTGTGAGGGTTAGGGTTAGGGTTAGGCTTAGACTTAAGGTTAGGCTGAGGGTGAGGGTGGGGGTGAGGATTAGGGTTAGGGTCATGATTAGGTTTAGGGTTAGTGTTATTGTTAGGGTAAGGTTAGATTTTCGTTGATGGTGACGTTGCCGGTGAGGGTTAGGGTTAGGGTTAGGGTGAGGTTTAGGTTTAGGGTTAGAGTTAGGGTTAGGTTTAGGGTGAGATTTAGGTTTAGGGTTAGGGTTAGTGTTAGGGTTAGATTTAGGGTTATGCTGAGGTTGAGGGTGAGGTTGAGAATTACGGTTAGGTTTAGGGTTAGGGTTAAAGTTAGGGTTAGGGTTAGGGTTATTGTTAGTGTTATGGTTAGGGTTTAGTTTCTGATGAGGGTGAGGTTTATGGTTAGGGTTAGGTTTAGGGTTAGTGTTAGTGTTATTGTTAGGGTTAGGGTTAGAGTTAAGTTGAGGGTGAGGGTGAGGGTTAGGTTTAGGGTGAGATTTATGGTGAGGTTTAGGGTTAGGTTGAGGGTGAGTTTTAGGTTTAGAGTTAGGTTTAGGGAGAGGTTTAGGTGAGGGTCAGGTTTAGGTTGAGGTTTAGGGATAGGCTTAGGGTTAGGATTAGGATTAGGGTAAGCATGAGTGTGAGGTTTAGGTTTAGGGTTAGGCTTAGGCTTAGGGTTAGGCTGAGGGTGAAGGTAGGTGTGAGGGTTAGGGATATGGTTATGGTGAGGATTAGTGTTAGGGTGAATTTAGAATTTGGATTAGGCTTAAGGTGAAGGTGAGGGTTAGGTTTAGGGTGAGGGTTAGGGTTAGGATTAGGGTTAGGGTGAGTGTGAGGTTTAGGATTAGGTTTTGGGTTAGGGTTATTGTTAGTGTTATGGTTAAGGTTACCTTTACTGTGAGGGTAACCCTGAGGGTGAGGTTTAGGTTTAGGATTAGCGTTAGGGTTAGGGTTAGGTTTAGAGTTAGGATTAGTGTTATTGTTAAGTTTAGGGTTAGAGCTATGGTGAGGGTGAGGGTGAGGGTGAGGGTTAGGTTTAGGGTTAGGGTGAGGGTTTGGATGAGGGTCAGGGTTAGGATTAGGGTTAGGGTGAGGGCTAGGGTGAGGGTTAGGGTTAGGGTTAGGGTTAGGGTTAGGGTTAGGGTTACGGTTAGCTTTAAGGTTAGCATGAGGTTTAGAGATAGGGTTAGGGTTAGGGTGAGCGTGATATAAGGGTAAAGTTGAGGGTTAGGCTGAGGGTGAGGGTTAAGATAAGGGTGAGGGTTAGGGTTAGGGTGAAGGTTACGGTAAGGTTGAAGGTTAGGGGTTAAGGTGAGGGTGAGGGTTAGATTGAGGATTAGGGTTATGTTGAGGGATATGGTTAGAGTGAGGGTTAAGTTTAGGGTTAGGGTTATTGTTAGGGTTATGGTTTGGGTTAATTTTGCGGTGAGGGTTAGGCTGAGGGTGAGGGTTATGCTTAGGGTTAGGGTTAGGGTTTCTGTTAGTGTTAGGGTTAGGGTGAGGTTAAGGTGAGGGTGAGGGTTAGCGATAAGTTTAGGATTAGGTCTAGGGTTAAGGTGAGGGTGAGTGTGAGGGTTAGGGTTAGAGTTAGGGTTAGGATTAGAGTTAGGGTCAGGGTGAGGGTTAGGATTAGGGTGAGGGTTGGGGTTAGGGTTAGAGTGAGAGGGTGAGGGTTAGGCTTAGGCTTAGGTTTAGGGTGTGGGCTAGGGTGAGGTTGAGGGTTAGGATGAGGGTTAGAGTTAGTGTTCGGGTTAGGGTTAGGGTTGGAGTTAGGGTTAGGCTTAGTGTTAGGCAGAGGATGAGGGTGAGGGTGAGGGTTAGGGTTAGGTGAGGGGGAGGTTTAGGGTTAGATTTAGTGTTAGATGGAGGGCTAGTGTGAGGGTAAGGGTTTTAGGGTTAGGGTGAGGGTTAGGATGAAGTTTAGGGTTATGATAAGGGTTAGTATTAGGGTTAGGGTAAGGGCCAGAGTGAGGGTGAGGCTTATGGTTAGCGTTAGGGTCTGCTTTAGTTTAGGGTTAGGGTTAGAGTTACTGTGAGTGTGAGGGTTAGGGTTAGGTTTAGGGTTAGGGCTATTGTTAGTGTTAGGTTTAGAGTTTAATTGAGGGTAAGGGTTAGGGTTAGGTTTAGGGTTTGGGTTTCTTGTTAGGGTTAGGGTTAGAGTTAAGTTGAGGGTAAGGTTGAGGGTGAGGTTTAGGTTTAGGGTTAGGGTGAGGGTTAGGGTGAGGGTTAGGGTTATTGTTACTGTTATGGTGTGGGTTAAGTTTGCGGTGTTGGTGAGGCTGAAGGTGAGGGTTATGATTTTGGTTAGGGTTAGGGTTAGGGTTAGTGTTAGGGTTAGGGTTAGGGTGAGGTTTAGGGTTTGGGTTAGGGTTAGCCTTAGGGGTAGGCTGAGGGTGAGGTTGAGGGTTAGAAAGTTAGGGTTACGGTGAGGGTTATTCATAAGTTTAGATGGAGGTTTAGAATGAGGTTTAGGGTTAGGATTAGGGTTTGGGTGAGGGCTAGGGTGAGGGTGAATGTTATGGTTCGGGTGAGGGTGAGGTTTAGGTTGAGGGTTAGATTGAGGGTTAGGGTGAGTGTTAGGGTTAGCGTTAGGGTGAGGATGAGGTTTAGGATTAGAGTTAGGGTTAGGGTGAGGCTGATTGTGAGGGTTAGGGTTAGGGTTAGTTTTAGAGTTAGGGATAGGTTGAGGGTTAGGATTTGTGTGAGGGTTAGGCTTAGGGTTAGGATTAGGTTTAGGGTAAGGTTAGGGTGTATGTGAGGTTTAGGGTTAGGGTTAGGGTTAGGTTTAGGGTAGGATCAGGGTGAGGGTGAGGGTTAGGGTTAGGGTGAGTGTTAGGGTTAGGGTTATGGTGAGAGTTAGGGTTCAGGTTAAGTTTAGGGTTAGGATGAGGGTTAGGGTTAGGGTTAGTGTTCTGGTGAGGGTTAGGGTTAGGGTTAGCGTGAGTGTGAGGGCTAGGAATAGGATTAGGGTTAGGATTAGGTTTAGGGTGAGGGCTATGATGAGGGTGAGGGTTAGGGTTAGTGTTAGCATGAGGTTTAGGTTTAGGGTTAGGGTGAGTGTTAGGATGAGGGTTAGGGTTACAGTGAGGGTGAGGGTTAGCATTAGGTTTAGGGTTAGGATTAGGGTAAGGGTTAGGGTGAGTGTTTGTATTAAGGTTAGGTTTAGGGTTATATTTAGGGTTAGGATTATTGTTATTTTTATTGTTATGGTTAGAGTTAAGGTGTGGGTGAGGGAGAGGGTGAGGGTGTGGGTTACGGTGAGGTTTAGGGTTAGGGTTAAGATTAGGGTTACAGTGAGGGTGAGGTTTAGTGTTAGATTTAGGGTTAGGGGGAGGGTTAGATCGAGGGTTAGGGTTAGGGTTAGTGTTAGGGTTAAGGTTAGGGTGAGGGTTAGCTTGATGTTTAGATTTAGGGTTAGGGTTAGGATTAGGGTTAGGGTGAGCATGAGTGTGAGGGTTAGGGTTAGGGTTAGGCTGAAGGTGAGGCTGGGGGTGAGGATTAGGGTTAGGCTAATGGTTAGCGTTAGGGTGATGGTGGAGGTTAGTTTGAGGGTTAGAGTTAGGATTAGGGTTAGGGTGAGTGCTAGGGTGAGGTTGAGGGTTAGGGTAAGGCTTTGGCTTAGGCTTAGGCTTAGGCTGAGTTTGAGGTTGAGGTTCAGGGTTAGGGTTAGGGTGATGGTTAGGTTTACGATTAGGGTGTTGGTTAGGATGAAGTTTCGGTTTAGGGTGAGGGTTAGGGTGAGGAGGATGGTAAGGGTAAACGTGAGGGTGAGGGTTAAGATAAAGTTGAGTGTTAGGTTTAGGTTTAGGGTTAGGGTAAGGGTGAGGTTTAGGGTTAGGGTGAGGTTTAGATTGAGAATTAGGGTTAGGGTTAGTGTAAGGTTTCGGGTGAGAATTAGGGTTAGGGTTAGGGTGAGGGTGAGGGTTAGAACTAGGGTTTAGGTGAGGGCTATGGTGAGGGTGATGGTTAGTGTTATGCTTAGTGTTAGTGTTAGGGTGAGTGGATGTGTTAGAGTGAGGGTTAGGGTTACGGTGAGGGTTATGGTTAGGGTTAGGGTTAGGGTTTGGGTTAGGGTTTTTGTTAGGGTTAGGGTTACGGTTACGGTTACGGTGAAAGTGAGGATGAGGTTTAGGGTTATTTATAGTGGTAGGGTTATGGTGAGGGTTACGTTGAGGGTTGGGTTTAGGGTTAGTGTTAGTTTTAGATATAGGCTGAGAGTTAGGGGGAGGCTGAGGGTTAGGGTTAGGGTTAGGGTTAGGATTAGTGTTAGGGTGAGGGTGAGTGTATGTGTTATGGTTAGATTTAGGGTTAGGCTTAGGATTAGACTGAGTGTGCGGTTCAGTGTGAGGCTAAGGGTTAATGTGAGGGTTAGGTTGAGGGTTTGGATGAGGGTTAGGGTTACAATGAGGGTGAGGTTTAGGGTTAGTGTGAGGGTTAGGGTTAGGATTAGGGTTAGGTTGAGGGTAGGTTTTAGGATTAGGGTTAGGTTTAGGGTTAGGTTTAGGGTTAGGGTTTGGTTTAGGGTTAGTATTAGTGTTATTGTTAGGGTTAGGATTAGAGTTACTGTGAGGGTGAGGGTGAGGGTGAGCGTTAGGGTAATGTTTAGGGTGAGGTTTTGGGTTAGGCTTAGGATTAGGGCTAGGGTAAGGTTAGGTTTATGGTTAGACTTAGGGTTAGGGGAAGGGTTAGGATGAGTGTTAGGGTTAGGGTTAATGTTAGGGTTAAGGTTAAGTTGAGGGTTAGGTTGAGGTTTAGGGTTAGGGTTAGGGTGAGGATTAGGGTTAGGGTTAGGGTTAGGGTGAGGGTTGGGTTTAGGGTTAGAGTTAGGGTTAGGGTGAGGCTGAGCATGAGGGTTAGGTTTAGGGCTAGTGTTAGAGTTAGGGATAGGGTGAGGATTAGGGTGAGGGTGAGGGATAGGCTTAGGGTTAGGATTTGGTTTAGGATAAAGGGTTAGGGATAGGGTTAGGTTTAGGATTAGGGTTAGGGTGAGTGTGAGTGTGAGGGTTAGGTTTAGGGTTAGTGTTAGGTTTTGGGTTAGGGTTAGTGTTAGTGTTAAGGTGAGGGTTAGGGTTAGGTTTATGTTTAGCATTAGGCTTAGGTTTAGGCTGAGGGTGACAGTGGGGGTGAGGATTAGGTTTAAGGTTATGGTTAGGGGTAGGGATAAGGTTATTGTTAGTGTTATGGTTATGGTTAAGTTTGTGGTGAGGGTGATGCTGAGGGTGAGGGTTATGTTTAGGTTTAAGGTTAGGGTTAGGATTACAGTTAGGCTTAGGCTTAGGCTGAGGGTAATGGTGGGGGTGAGGATTAGATTTAGGGTTAGGGTTATTTTTAGTGTTATGGTTAGGGTTAAGTTTGCAGTGAGGGTGAGGCTGATGGTGAGGGTTATGTTTAGGGTAAGGGTTAAATTTAGGCTTAGTGTTATTGTTAGGGTAAGGTTTAGAGTTATGGTGAGTTTGAGGGTGAGGGTGAGGGTTAGGGTTAGGGTGAGGTTTAGGGTTAGTGTTAGGGTTAGGGTGAGGGTGAGGTTTAGGAATAGAGTTAGGGTTAGGGTGAGAGTTAGATTGAGGTTTAATGTTAGGGTTATTGTTATTGGTAGGGTTAGGGTGACAGTTGGGGGGTTATTGTTAGCGTTAGCGTTAGGGTTACGGTGTGGGTGACGTTTAGTGTTAGAATTAGGGTTAGGGTGAGGCTGAGTGTGAGGGTTAGCTTTAGGGTTAGTTTTAGGGTTAGGGTGAGGGTTAGGGTGAGGGCGAGGGTTAGGTCTAGGGTTAAGATTAGGATTAGGTTTAGGGTTAGAGTGAGTGTGATGGTTAGGGTTAGGGTTTGGGTTAGCCTTATGTTTAGGCTGAGGGTGAGGGTGAGGTTTAGGTTTAGGGTGAGGGTTAGAGTTAGGGTTAGGGTAAGGTTTAGTGTTAGGTTTAGGGTTAGGATGATGGTGAGGTTTAGGGGTAGAGTTAGGATTAGGGTGAGGTTGAGTGTGAGTATTAGGGTTAGGGTTAATGTTAGGCTTAGGTTTAGGCTGAGGGTGAGGGTGACTTTTAGGGTTAAGTTTAGGATGAGGTTTAGGTTTAGGGTTAAGGTTAGAATTAGTGTTATGGTGAGATTAATTGTAGGGTTAGAGTTACGGTCAGTGTTAGGGTTAGGGTTAGGGTGAGTGTTAGGGTTAGGCTTAGGCTTAGGCATAGTCCGAACATGAGGGTGAAGGTTAGGTTTAGGGTTAGGGTGATGGTTCGGTTTAGGGTTAGTGTTATTGATAGTGTTAGGGTTAGAGTTATGGTGAAGGTGAGGGTGAGGGTGCGGGTGAGGTTTAGGGTTAGTGTTAGGTTGGGGTTTACGGGTAGTGTTAGGGTTACGGTTAGTGTGAGGGTTATGGTTAGGATTATGGTTAGGGTGAGGGCTAGGGTGAGATTGAGGGTTAGGGTTAGGTTTAGGCTTAGGCTTAGGGTTAATCTGAGGGTGAGGTTGAGGGTGAGGGATAGGGTTAGGGTAATGGTTAAGGTTATGGTTAGGGTGAGGGTAAGGATGAGGGTTAGTGTTAGGGTGAGGTTTAGAGTGAGGGTGATGGTAAGCGTAAAGGTGAGGATTAGGCTGAGGCTAGGGTTAAGATAAGGGTGAGGGTAAGTGTTAGGGTGAGGGTTAGGGTAAGTGTGAGTTTTATGGTTAGGGTGAGGGTTAGAGTTAGGGTTACAGTTATTGTTAGGGTTAGGATTAGGGTTACCCTTACAGTGAGGGTGAGTGTAAGGGTTATGTTTAGGGTGAGGTTATGGTTAGGGTTATGGTTAGAATTTGGGTTAGGTTTAAAGTTAGGGTTAGGGTGAAGGCTAGGGTGAGGATGAGGGTTAGGGTTAGGGTTAGATTTAGGGTTAGAATTAGCTTTAGGGTGAGGGTGAGTGTGTGGGTTAGGGTTAGGGTTAGGGTTAGGCTTAGGGTTAGACTAAGGGTGAGGTTAGCGGTGACTGTTAGGGCTAGGGTGAGGGTTAGGTTTAGGGTTAGGGTGAGGGGTAGGATGAGGATTAAGGTTAGGATTAGGGTTAGGGTGAAGACTAGGGTGAGGGTGAGGTTGAGGGTCAGGGTTAGGGTTACCATGAGTGTCAGGTTTAGGGTTAGAGTTAGGGTTAGGGTGAGGGATAGAGTGAGGTTTAGGGTTAGGATTAGTGTTAGGGTTAGGGTGAGGGTGAGGGCTAGTTTTAGGATGAGGGTTAGGTTTAGGGTAAGGGTTAGGGTTAGGGTTACGGTGGGGTCTGGGTTAGGGTTAGTTTGAGGGTTAGAATTAGGTTTAGGGTTAGGTTGAGGGTTAGGGTTAGGATTAGGGTGAGAGTTTGGATGGGGTTTAAGGTTACAATTAGTTTTAGGGTGAGTCCTAGGGTGAGGGTGAGGGTTATTGTAAGGGTTAGGGTGAGGTTTAAGGTTAGGTTTAGGGTTAGGTTTGCAGTGATGGTGAGGGTTAGGGTTAGGGTTAGAGTTACAGTGAGGGTGAGGGTAAGGATCAGGGTTAGTGTCAGGTTTAGGGTTAGGGTTATGGTTAGGGTGAGGGTGAGGTTTAGGTTTAGAGTTAGGGTTAGGGGGAGGGTTAGTGTGAGCGTTAGAGTTAGGGTTAGGGTTAGGGTTAGGGTTATCCTGAGTGTTAGGTTGAGGTTTAATGTTAGGGTTTGGGTATGTTTAGGATTGGGTTTAAGGTATGGGTGAGTGTGAGGGTTAGGGTGAGGTTGAGGGTTATGGTTAGGGTTACAGTGAGGGTGAGGGTTAGGGTAAGGGTGAGAGTTAGGGTTAGGTTCAGGGTGAAGGTGATGGTTAGTATTCGGGTTAGGTTTAGAGTTACAATGAGTGTGAGGGTGAGGGTGAGGGTAAGGATCAGGGTTAGGGTGAGGTTTAGGTTTAGGGTTATGGTTAGGGTGAGGGTGAGGGTTAGGGTTAGAGTTAGGGTTAGGGGGAGGGTTTGGGGGAGGGTTAGGGTTAGGGTTAGTGTTAGGCTGAGAGTTCGATTGAGGTTTAATATTAGGGTTAGGGTTACATATAGGATTAGGTTTACGGTGAGGGTGAGTGTGAGGTTTAGGGTTAGAGTTCGGCTTAGGCTTAGGGTTAGGCTGAGGATATGGTTGGGGATGAGGATTAGGTTTAGGAAGATGGTTAGGTTTATGGTTAGGTTAAAGGTTAGGATGAGGGTTAGGGTGAGGGCTTGGGTGAGGGTGAGTGTTAGGTTTAGGTTTAGGCTTAGGCTTAGGTTTAGGCTGAGGCTGAGGGTGAGGGTGTGGGTAGAGTTAGGGTGATGGTTGGGATTCCCGTTAGGGTGAGGGTTAGGATGAGGATTAGGGTTAGGGTGAGGGTTAGTGTGAGGGTGACGGTAAGGTTAAAATTTATCATTAGGCTGAGGGTGAGGGTTATGGTAAGTGTGTGGGTTAGGGTTAGGGTGAGGTTGAGGGTTAGGGTTAGCATGATGGTTAGGGTTAGTGTGAGGGTTAGTGTTAAGGTGAGTGTTAGTGTTAGGTTGAGGGTAAGTGTTAGGGTGAGGGTTAGTGTTAGGGTGAAAGTTATCCTTAGGATGAGGATTAGGGTTAGGGTTAGGGTTATTGTTATGTTAGGGTTAGGGTTACGGTTAAGTTGAGGGTGAGGGTGAGTTTGAGGTTTAGGTTTAGGATGAGGTTCAGGTTTAGGGTTAGGGTTAGAGTTAGGGTTAGGGTGATGGTTAGGGTTTGAGTTAGGTTTAGTGTTATTGTTGGGGTTAGGGTGATGTTTAGGGTTAGTGTTAGGATTAGGCTTAGGCTTAGGCTTAGGCTGAGCATGAGGGTGAGGGTTAGGGTTAGGGTTAGGGTGGGGTTTAGGGTTAGGGTTAGGGTGAGGGTGAGGTTGTTAGATATGGGGTTAGGGGGAGGGTTAGGGGGAGGGTTAGGGTTAGTGTTAGAGTGAGGGTAAGTGTTAGGGTGAGGGTTAGGAATAGGGTTAAGGTTATTTTTAGGGTTAGGTTTAGGGTTACGGTTACCTTGAGGGTGAGGATGAGGGTTAGGGTTAGGGTTAGGGTGAGGTTTAGGGTTTGGGTCAGTGTTAGAGTTAGGTTTAGGGTGAGGGTGTGGTTTAGGTTAGAGTTAGGGTTAGGGTAAGGGTTAGGGTGAGGTTTAGGGTTAGTGTTCCTTTTTAGGTTAGGGTTAGTGTGAAAGTTAAGGGGAGGGTTAGAGTTAGGGTTAGGATTAGGAATAGAGTTAGGGTGAGGGTGAGGGTTATGTTTAAGGTGAGTATTGGGATTAGGGTTAGAGTGAGGGTTAGGGTGAGGGTTAGGCTTAGGCTTAGGGTTTGGTTATGGGCTATGTTGAGGGTGAGGGTTACGGTTAGGTTTAGGGTGAGGGTTAGGTTGAGGGTTTGTCTTAGTGTTAGTGTGGGGATTGGGGTTAGGTTTAAGTTTAATATTAGGTAGAGGGTGAGGTGACTGTGAGATTAGGGTTAGGGTGAGGGTGAGGTTTAGGGTTAGAGTTAGCATTAGGGTGAGGGTTAGTGTGAGGTTTAGGGTTAGGGTAAGTGTTACAGTTAGGGTTAGGGTGAGGGTGAGTGTGAGGGTCAGTGTTAGTCTTAGGCTTAGGCTTAGGCTTAGGCAGAGCATGAGGGTGAGGTCAGGTTTAGGGTTAGCATTCGGGTTAGGGTGAGGGTTAGATTGAATGTGACGGTTAAGTTAGCGTTAGTGTGAGGTTTAGGGTTAGGGTTAAGGTTATGGTGAGGGTGAGAGTTAGGGTTAGGGTTAGGGTTAGGGTGAGGGTGAGGGTTAGGATTAGGGAAAGGGTTAGAGTTACAGTGAGGGTGAAGATGAGGGTGAAGGTTAGGATCAGGGTTAGGGTGAGGTTAAGGGTTAGGGTTATGGTTAGGGTGAGGGTGTTGTTTAGGGTTAGATTTATGGTTAGGGGGTGGGTTAGGGTGAGGGTTAGGTTTAGGGTTAGTGTTAAGGTTAGGGTTAGTGTGAGGGTCAGGTTGAGTTATAATGCTAGGATTAGTGTTACGTTTAGGATTAGGTTTACGGTGAGGGTGAGTGTGAGGGTTAGGGTTAGGGTTCGGTTTAGGCTTAGGTTTAGGCTGAGGGTATGGGTGGGGATGAGGATTAGGTTTAGAAAGATGGTTAGGGTTATGGTTAGATTAAGGGTTCGGATGAGGGTTAGGGTTAGGATTAGGGTTAGGGTGAGTGTGAGTGTTTGTGTTAGGGTTAGGCTTAGGCTTAGGGTTAGGTTGAGCCTGAGGTTGAGGGTGAGGGTTAGGATTAGGGTGATGGTTGGGGTTACGGTTAGGGTGAGGGTTAGGATGAGGATTAGGGTTAGGCTGAGGGTTAGGTTGAGGCTGAAGGTAAGGGTAAAGGATGAGGGTTAGGCTGAGGGTGAGGGTTAGGGTAAGGGTGAGGGTTAGGGTTAGGGTGAGGGTGAGGGTTAGATTGAGTATTAGTGTTAGGGTTAGTGTGAGGTTTAGGGTGAGGATAAGGGTTAGCGTTAGGTTGAGGGCTAGTTTGAGCGTGAGGTTTAGGGTTAGGGTGAGGTTAAGGTTTAGGGTGAGGGTTAGGGTTAGTGTGAGAGTTAGAGTTAGGGTCAGGGTTTGTGTTAAGATGAGGGTAAGTGTCAGGGTAAGGGTTAGGTTTAGGGTTAAATTTATGGTTAGGGTGAGGGTTAGGGTTAGGGTTAGGGTTATTGTTAGGTTTAGGGTGACGGTTACGGTTACGGTGAGGGTGTGGTTGACGGTGAGGGTTAGGGTTAGATAGAGGCTTAGGTTTAGGGTTAGTGTTAGAGTTAGGTTTAGGGTGAGGGTGAGGTTTAGAGTTAGGGTTTGTGTTAGTGTTCGGGTTATGGTGAGGGTTAGGGTTAGTGTTAAGATTAGGCTTAGGCTTAGGCTGAGCATGAGGGTGAGGGTTAGTGTCAGGGTTAGGGTGGGGTTAGGGTTAGGGTTAGGGTGAGGGTGAGGTTGAGTTTGAGGGTTAGGTATAGGTTGAGGGGAAGGGTTAGGGTCAGGGTTATGTTTAGGGTTATTGTTAGGGTTAGGGTTAGGGTTAGGTCTTCGATTAGTGTGAGGGTTAGTGTTAGGTTTAGGGTTACAGTTAGGGTGAGGGTAAGTGATAGGGTGATGGTTTGGGTTAGGGTGAGGGTTATGGTTAGGGTGAGGGTTTGGAATAGGGTTAGGGTTACTGTTAGGGTTAGGTTTAGGGTTAGGGTTAAGGTGAGGGTGAGGATGAGGGTTAAGGTTAGGGTAAGGGTGAGGTTTAGGGTTTGGCTTAGGGTTAGAGTAAGGGTTAGGGTTATGGTTAGGTTGAGGGTTAGGGTTAGGGTGAGAGTTAGGGGGAGGGTTAGGGTTAGGGTGAGGGTTATGGTTAGTGTAAGTGTGAGGGTTTGGATGAGGGTGAGGTTTAGGGTTAGGGTTAGTGTGAGGTTTAGGTTTAGGGTGAGGGTAAGTGTGTGTTAGGGATAGGTTTAGGGTTAGGCTTAGGGTTAGGCTGAGGGTGCGGGTGAGGTTGAGGGTTAGGGTTAGGGTGATGGTTAGGGTTAGCTTAGGGTGAGGTTTAGTTTTAGTGTTAGGGTTAGAGTTAGGGTTAGGAGTTGAGGTTTAGGAGTAGGTTTAGGGTTAGGGTGAGGTTTAGGGTTAGGATTAGGGTTAGGGTGAGGGCTAGGGTGAGGGTTACGGTGAAGGTTAGGTTTAGGGGTACTGTTAAGTTTACGGGTAGGGTTAGGGTTAGGGTGAGGGTTAGGGTGAGGGTTCGGGTGAGTGTGATGGTAAGCCTAAAGGTGAGGATTAGGCTGAGGCTGAGGGTTAAGATAATGGTGAGTGTAAGTGTTAGGGTGAGGGTTAGGGTTAGGGTGAGTGTTATGGTTAGGGTGAGGGTTAGATTTAGGGTTATGGTTATTGTTAGGGTTAGGGTTAGGTTTACCCTTACAATGAGGGTGAGGGATAGGGTTAGGTTTAGGGTGAGGTTTAGGGTTAGGGTTATGGTTAGAGTTTGGTTTAGGGTTAGGATTAGGGTTAGGGTGAAGGCTAGGGTGAGGGTGAGGGTTAGGGTTAGGGTTAGGGTTTGGGTTAGGATTAGGGTTAGGGTGAGGGTGAGTGTGTGGGTTCGGGTTAGGTTTAGGGTTAGGCTTAGGGTTAGGCTAAGGGTGAGGTTGATGATGAGGTTTAGGGTTAGGGTGAGGGTTAGGTTTAGGGTTAGATTGAGGGTGAGTGTGTTGGTTAGGGTTAGGTTTAGAATTAGTTGTAGGGTTAGACTAAGTCTGAGGTTAAGGGTGAGGGTTAGGGTTAGGGTGAGGGTTAGGTTTAGGTTTAGGGTGAGGGTTAGGATGAGGGTTAAGTTAGGATTAGGATTAGGTTGAAGGCTAGGGTGACGGTGATATTTAGGGTTAGGGTTACGGTTAAGGTGAGGGTCAGGATTAGGGTTAGAGTTATGGTTAGGTTGAGGGATAGGGTGAGGTTTAGGGTTAGGATTAATGTTAGGGTTAGGGTGACGATGAGGGTTAGGGTTAGGATGTGTGTTAGGTTTAGGGTGAGTGTTAGGGTTAGGGTTACGTTGGTGTCTGTGTTAGTGTTAGGTTGAGGGTTAGAATTAGGTTTAGGGTTAGATTGAGGGTTAGGTTTAGGGTTAGGGTGAGGTTTAGGGTTAGATATAGGGTTAGGGGAGGGTTAGGGTAAGGGTTAGGAATAGGGTTAGTGTTAGGGATTGGGTGAGGGTGACGGTTAGGTTGAGGTTTATGGTTAGGGTTAGTGTGAGGGTTAGTGTTAGGGTGAGGGTAAGTTTTAGGGTGAGGGTTTGGGTTAGGGTGAGGGTTATGGTTAGGGTGAGGGTTAGCATTAGCTTTAGGGTTATTGTTAGGTTTAGGTTAACGTTACAGTTATTGTGAGGGTGAGTTTGAGGGTTAGGGCTAAGGTTAGGGTGAGATTTAGTGTTTGGATTAGGGTTAGAGTTGGGGTTAGGTTGAGTCTGAGAGCTAGCGTTAGGGTTAGGGTTAGTGTAAGAGTTATGGTTAGGGTGAGGGTTAGGGTGAGGGTAAGTGTTAGGGTGAGGGTTAGGTTTAGGGTGAAGGATATGGTTAGGATGAGGGTTAGGGTTAGGGTTATTGTTATTGTAAGGTTTAGGGCTAGGGTTATGGTTACGGTGAGCGTGAGGGTTAGGATTAGGGTTAAGGTGAGGTTGAGGTTTAGGTTTAGGGTTAGATTTAGGGTTAGGGTGAGGGTTAGGATGAGTGTTAGGGTTAGGGTTAGGGTGAGAGTTACGTGTAGGTTAAGGATTAGGGATAAGGTTAGGATTAGTGTTAGGGTGAGGGTGAGTGTGTATGTTAGTGTTAATTTTAGGGTTAGTCTTAGGGTTAGGCTGAGGGTGAGGGTGAGGGTTAGGGTTAAGATGAGGGTTAGGTTTAGGGTTAGGGGGAGGGTTAGGATGAGGGTTAGGATTAGGATTAGGGTTAGGTTGAGGGCTATGGTGAGGGTGAGGGTGAGGTTTAGGGTTAGGGTTAGGATGAGGTTTAGGGTTAGGGTTAGGGTGAGGGTGAGATTTAGATTTAGATTTTGTTTTATGTTGAGGCTTAGGGTGAGTGTTATGGTTAGGGTTTGTGTTAGGGTTAGGGTTAAGGTGATGGTTAGGCTGAGGGTGAGGTTTAGGGTTAGGGTTAGGATTAGGATTAGGGTAATAGGGTGAGTGTGAGGGTTTTGGTTAGGGTTAGTTTTAGGCTTAGGGTTAGGCTAAGTTTGAGGGTGAGGATGAGGGTTAGGGTAAGGGTGAGGGTTAGGGTTAGGGTTAGGGTTAGGGTGAGAGTTTGGGTTCAGGGTCAGTTTAGGGTTAGGATGAGAGTTAGGGTTACAGTTACGGTCAGCGTGAGGGTTAGGGTTAGGTTGAGGGTTAGGGTTAAGATGAGGGTTAGGGTGAGGTTAGGATGAGGATTTGGGTTAGGATTAGGGTTAGGGTGAGGGCTAGGGTGAGGATGAGGTTTAGTGTTAGTGTGAGGTTTAGGTTTAGAGTTAGGGTTAGGGTGAGGTTTTGGATGAGGGTTAGGGTAACGATGAGGGTCAGGTTTAGGGTGAGGGTGAAGGTTAGGGCTAGGATTAGGGTTAGGTTGAGGGTGAGTTTTAGGATTAGGGTTACGGTTAGGTTTAGGGTTAGGTTTAGGGTTACCATTAGTGTTATTGTTAAGGTTATGGTTAGAGTTACGGTGAGGGTGAGGGTCAGGGTCAGGGTGACGTTTAGAGTTAGGGTGAGGTTTAGGGTTAGGGTTAGGGTGAGGGTGAGGTTCAGGGTTAGATTTAGGGTTAGGGGGAGGGTTAGTTCGTGGGTTAGTGTTAGTGTTAGTGTTAAGGTAAAGGTTAGGTTGAGGTAAAGGTTTAGGGTTAGTATTGGTTAGGGTGAGGGTGAGTGTGAGGTTTAGTGTTAGGGTTAGGCTTAGGCTTAGGGTGAAGCTGAGGGTGAGGGTGGGGCTGAATATTAGGGTTAAGTTGATGGTTAGGGTTTGGGTTAGGGTTTGGGTTAGTGTTAGAGTTAGGTTTAGGGTGAGGTTGAGGTTTATGGTTAGAGTTACGGTTAGGGTGAGTGTTAGGTTGAGGGTTAGGGTTAGGGTTATTTTTAGGGTTATGTTTAGGGTGAGATTTAGGGGGAGGGTTAGGGTTAGGGATAGGGTTAGGATTAGGGTTACAGTGAGGGTGAGTGTGTATGTTTGGTTTAGGTTTAGGTTTAGGCTTAAGTTTAGGCTGAGGTTGAGGTTGAGGGTGAGGGTTAGGGTTAGGTGAGGCTTAAGGGGAGGGGGAGGTTTAGGGTTAGAGTTGGGGTTAGGGTGAGGGTGAGCGTGAGGTTTAGGGTTAGTGTTAGAATTAGGGTTAAGGTGAGGGTTAGGGTGAGTGTCCTGTTTTGGGTTAGGGTTAGGATTAGGATTAGGATTAGGCTTAGGGTGAGTGTGAGGATTAGGTTTAGGGTTAGGCTTAGGCTTAAGCTTAGGCTGAGGGTGAGGGTGAGGGTGAGGGTTAGGGTTAGGGTGAGGGTTAGGGTTAGGGTTAGGGTGTGAGTTAGGGTTCAGGTTAAGTTTAGGGTTAGTGTGAGGGTTAGGGTAAGGGTTACTGTGAGGTTTAGAGTTAGGGTTTGGTTGAACGTTAGGGTTAGTGTTAGTGTTAGGGTGATGATGAGGGTTAGGTTTAGGATTAGGTTAGGGTGAGGGTGTGTGCTAAGATCAGGATTAGGGTTGTGGTTAGGGTTAGGTTTATGGTTAGGATTAGTGTTATTGTTAGGGTTAGAATTAGAGTTAAGTTGAGGGTGATGGTCAGGGTTAGGTTTAGGTTGAGGTTGAGGTTTAGGTTTAGGGGTAGGATTAGTGTTAGGGTGAGGGTGAGGTTTTTGGTTCGATTTAGGGTTAGGGGGAGGATTAGTTCTTAGATTAAGGTTAGGGTTAGTGTTAGGGTTAAGGTTAGGGTGAGGATTAGGTTGAGGTTAAGGGATAGGGGTAGGGGTAGGTTTAGGATTAGGGTTAGGGTGGGGGTGAGTGTGAGGGTTAGGGTTAGGGTTAGAATTATGCTTAGGGTTAGGCTGAGGGTGAGGGTGAGGGTGAGGGTTAGGGTTAGGTTTAGGGTGAGGTTTAGTGTTAGGTTTAGGATTAGGTTCAGGGTGAGGTTTAGGGTTAGAGTTAGGTTTAGGGTGAGGGTGAGTGTGAGGGTTAGGGTTAGGGTTAATGTTCGGCTTAAGTTTAGGCTGAGGGTGAGGGTGAGTGTTAGGGTTAGTGTAAGGATGAGTTTTAGGGTTAGAGTTAGGGTTAGAATTAGTGTTAGGGTGAGAGTGAGGTTTAGGGATAGAGTTAGGGTTAGTGTTAGGGTTAGGGCTAGGGTGAGGGTTAGGGTTAGGTTTAGGCTTAGTCCGAGCATGAGGGTGAGGGTTAGGGTTAGGGTTATGTGATGGTTTGTGTTAGGGTTAGTGTTATTGATAGGTTTAGGGTTAGAGTTACCGTGAGCGTGTGGGTGCGGGTCACAGTTAGGGTTAGGGTTAGGGTGGGGTTTACGGGAAGGGTTAGGGTGAGGGTTAGGGTGAGGGTTCGTGTGAGTGTGATGGTAAGCCTAAAGGTGAGGTTTAGGCTGAGGCTGAGGGTTAAGATAAGGGTGAGTGTGTTAGGTTGAGGGTAATGGTTAGGGTGAGTATTATGGTTAGGGTAAGGGTTAGAGTTAGTGTTACGGTTATTGTTAAGGGTTAGGGTGAGGTTTAGGGTTAGAGTTAGGGTTAGGGGGAGGGTTAGGGTGAGCGTTAGAGTTAGGGTTAGTATTAGGGTTAGGGTTAGGGTGAGTGTTAGATTGAAGTTTAATGTTAGGTTTTGGTTTATGTTTAGGATTAGGTTTACGGTGAGGGTGAGTGTGATGGTTAGGGTGAGGGTGAGGGTTAGATTGAGGATTAGTGTTAGGGTTAATGTGAGCTTTAGGGTGAGGATGAGGGCTAGGGTTAGGTTGTGGGCTATGTTGAGGGTGAGGGTTAGGATTAGGGTGAGGTTTAGGGTTAGGGTTATGCTTAGGGTTAGTGTGAGGGTTAGTGCTAGGGGGAGGGTTAGTGTTAGGATGAGGGTAAGTGTTAGGGTGAGGGTTAGGTTTAGGGTGAAGGTTATGGTTAGGATGAGGGTTAGGGTTCAGGTTCGCGTTATTTTTAGGGTTAGGGTTAGGGTTACGGTTACGGTGAGGGTGAGAGTGAGGGTTAGTTTTAGGATGAGGTTTAGGTTTAGGGTTAGGGTTAGTGTAAGGGTTAGGGTGAGGGTGAGGTTTAGGGTTGGAGTTAGGTTTAGTGTTATTGTTGGGGTTAAGGTGAGTTTTAGGGTTAGTGTTACACTTAGGCTTAGGCTTAGGCTTAGGCTGAGCATGAGAGTGAGGGTTAAGGTCAGGGGTAGTGTGCGGTTTAGGGTTAGGGTTAGGGTGAGTGTGAGGTTGAGGGTTAGACATAGGGTTAAGGGGAGGGTTATTGTGTTGGTTAGGGTTAGTGTTAGGGTGAGGGTAAGTGTTAGGGAGAGGGTTAGGAATAGGGTTAAGGTTATTCTTAAGGTTAGGTTTAGGGTTACGGTTACGGTGAGGGTGAAGATGAGGGTTAGGGTTAGGGTTGGGGTGAGGTTTAGGGTTTGGGTTAGTGTTAGAGTTAAGTTTAGGGTGAGGGTGAGGTTTAGGTTAGAGTTAGGGTTAGGGTGAGGGTTAGGTTGAGGGTTAGGGTTAGTGTTCGTGTTAATGTTAGGGTTAGGGTGAGAGTTCAGGGGAGGGTTAGGGTTAGGGTTAGGGTTAGGATTAGAGTAAGGGTGAGGGTGAGGTTTATGTTTAAGGTGAGTGTTGGGGTTAGCGTTAGAGTGAGGGTTAGCGTGAAGTTTAGGCTTAGGCTTAGGGTTTTGTTATGGGCTATGGTGAGGGTGAGGGTTAGGGTTAGGGTGAGGGTTAGGGTGAGGGTTAGTCTTAGTGTTAGCATTAGGGTTGGGGTTAGGGTTAGGTTTAATATTAGGCAGAGGGTGAAGATGAGGGTGAGGGTTAGGGGTAGATTTAGTGTTAGGGTGAGGTTTAGAGTTAGGAGTAGGGTTAGGGTGAGGGCTAGAGTGAGGGTGAGGTTTAGGGTTAGGGTTGGGGTGAGGTTTAGGGTTAGGGTTAGGGTTAGAGTTAAGGTTAGGGTGAGGCTGATTGTGAGGTTTAGGGTTTGGGTTAGTGTAAGATTTAGGGATAGGTTGAGTGCTAGGGTGAGGGTGAGGGTTACACTTACCTTATGATTATTGTTAGGGTAAAGGTTAGGGTGAGTGTGAAGGTTAGGATTAGGGTTAGGGTTAGGGTTAGTTTGAGGGTGAGGTTGAGGTTGAGGGTTAGGGTTAGGGTGAGGTTTAGGGTTAGGGTTAGGGTGAGAGTTAGATTTCTGGTTAAGTTTAAGATTAGGGTGAGGGTTAGGGTTAGGGTTACGGTGAGCATGAGGGTTAGGGTTAGGTTGAGGGTGAGGGTTAGTGTTAGGGTTAGGGGGTAGGTTAGTGTTAGGTTTAGGGTGAGGGTTAAGAGGAGAATTAGGGTTACCATTATGGTTAGAGTGAGGGCTAGGGTGAGGTTGAGGGTTAGGTTTTGTGTTAGGGTGAGCTTTCGGGTTAGGGTTAGGTTTAGTGTGAGGTTTTGGTTGAGGGTTAAGGTTAAGTTGAGGGTGAGATTTCGGGTTAGGGTTAGGGTTATGGTTATTGTTAGGATTAGGGTTCAGGTTATGGTTATGGTTAAGGTGCGGGTGAAGTGTAGGATTAGGGTAAGGATTAGGATGAGGTTTAGGTTTAGAGTTAGGGTTAGGGTGAGAATAAGGTTTAGGGTTAGATTTTGGGTTAGTGTTAGGGTTAGCGTTAGGGTGATGGTTAGGGTTAGGGTTCGGCTTAGGCTTAGGCCGAGCTTGAGGGTGAGGGTTAGGGTTAGGGTGAGGGTTTCAATGATGTTTATGGTTAGGATTAGGGTTAGGGTGAGGGCTAGGGTGAGGGTTAGGGTGGGCGTTAGGGTTAGGGATAAGGTTAGGTTTAGGATTAGGGTTAGGGTGAGGGTTAGGTTTAGGGTTAGGGTTAGGTTTAGGGTTATGGTTAGGGTTAAGGTGAGGTTTAGGGTTCGGGTTAGGGTTAGGATTAGGCTTAAGGTTAGGCTGAGGTTGACAGTGGGGGTGAGGATTCGGGTTAGGTTTAGGGTTAGGGTTATTGTTAGTGTTATGGTTAGGGTTAAGTTTGCTGTGAGGATGTGGCTGATGGTGAGGTTTATGGTTAGATTTAAGGTTAAGGTTAGGGTTAGGGTGAGGCTTAGGGTTAGGCTCAGGCTGATGATGGGGGTGAGGATTAGGGTTAGGGTTAGTGTTAGGGTTATTGTTAGTGTTATGGTTAGGGTTAAGATTGCGGTGAGGTTGAGGCTGAGGGTGACGCTTATGGTTAGGGTTAGGGTTTGGGTTAGAGTTAGGGTTATTGTTAGGTATAGAGTTAGAGTTACAGTAAGGTTGAGGGTGAGAGTGAAGGATAGGGTTACAGTGAGTTTTAGGGTGAGGTTTAGGGTTGGGGTTAGGGTTAGGGTGAGGGTGAGGTTAAGGGTTAGATTTAGGGTTAGGGGGAGGTTTAGGGTGAGGTTTAGGGCTAGGGTTAGTATTAGGGTTAGGGTGAGGTTTAGGGTTAGGGTTAGGGTTAGGGTTAGGGTTAGGGTTAGGGTGAGGGTGAAGTTTTTAGTGTTAGGCTTAGGGTTAGTGATAGGGTTAGGGTGAGTTTGAGATTTAGGGGTAGAGTTAGGATTTTGGTGAGGGTTAGGTTGAGGGTTAGGGTTAGGGTGAGGGTTAAGCTGGGGTTGATGGTAAGGGTAAAGTTGAGGGTTAGGCCTAGGGTGAGGGTTACAGTAGGGTGAGGGTTAGGTTATGGGTGGGGGTTAGGGTTAGGGTGAGGGTCAGGGTGAGCGTTAGATTGAGGATTAGTGTTAGTGTTAGTGTGCGGTTTAGGGTGAGGATGACCGTTAGGGTTAGGGTGAGGGCTAGGGTGAGGGTGAGGATTAGGTTTAGTGTTAGGGTGAGTTTAGGGTTAGTATGAGGGTTATGGTTAGGGTCAGGGTTAGGGTTAGGGTTAGTTTTAGTGTTAGTGTTAGGGTTAGGGTTAGGTTAAGGTTAGGCTTATGGTTATTGTTAGGCTTAAGGTTAGGATGAGTTTTCGGTTTAGGTTTAGGTTTAGAGTTAGGGTTAGTGTGAGGGTGAGGTTTAGGGTTAGAGTTAGGGTTACTCTTAGGGTTAGGGTTAGGGTGAGAGTTAGGTTTAGCGTTAGGCTTAGGCTTTGGCTTTGGTTTAGTTAGGCCCAGCATGTGGATGAGGGATAGGTTTAGGGTTAGGGTGAGGGTTAAGGTTAGGGTTAGAGTGAGGATTAGGATGAGGTTTAGGGTTAGGATCAGGGTTAGGCTGAGGGTTAGGGTGAGGGTTAGGATTAGGGATAGTGTTAGGTTTAGGATTAGGTTTAGGGTGAGAGTGAATATGAGGGTTATAATTAGGGTTAGGGTTAGGCTTAGGGTTAGGGTGAAGGTTAGGGTTAGTGTTTGGTTAGGGTGAGGGTGGGCTGAGGATTAGGGTTAGGTTTAGGTTTAGGGTTAGTGTTAGTGTTAGTGTTAGGCTTAGGGTTACAGTGAGGGTTAGGCTTAGGGTTAAGGTTATTGTTAGAGTTAGGGTTAGGGTTACAGTTACAGTGAGGGTGCGGGTGAGGTTTAGCGTTAGGATTATGGTGAGATTTAGTGTTAGGGTTAGGTTTAGAGTTAGGGTTAAGGTGAGGGTGAAGTTTAGGGGTAGAGTCATGGTTAGGGTGAGGGTTAGTGTTAGGGTGAGGGTTAGCGTGTGGGTGACGGTACAGGTAAACGTGAGGCTTAGGCTGAGGGTGGGGGTTATCAAAAGGGTGAGGGTTAGGGTTAGGGTGAGAGTTAGGGTTAGAGGTAGGGTGAGGATGAGGGTTAGATTGAGGATTAGTGTTAATGTTAGTGTGAGGTTTAGGGTGAGGATGATTGTTAGGGTTAGGGTGAGGGCTAGGTTGAGGGTGAGGTTTAGGGTTAGGTTTAGGGTAAGGTTTAGGGTTTGGGTGATGGTTAGGGTTAGTGTCAGGGTTAATCTTAGGGTTAGGGTGAGGGTTAGGATGAGGTTTATGGTTAGGATTAGGGTTAGAGTGAGGGCTAGGATGAGGCTTAGGGTGAGGGTAAGGGTAAGGTATAGGGTTATGTTTAGGATTAGGGTTAAGGTGAAGGTGAGTGTGAGGGTTAGGTTTAGGGTGAGGGTGAGCGTTACGGTTAGGGTTGCAGTGAGGTTTCGGCTTAGGGGTAGGGTTAAGCTTAGGGTTAGGCTGAGGGTGAGGGTGGGGGTGAGGATTAGGTTTCGGTTAGGGTTAGGTTTAGGGTTATTGTTAGTGTTATTGTTAGGGTTAATTTGCGGTGAGGGTGAGGCTGAGGGTGAGGGTTATGTTTGGGTTAGGTTTAGTGTTAGGTTTAGTGGTAATGTTAGGTTTAGGGTTAGAGTTACGGTGAGGTTGAGGTGAGGGTGAGGGTTAGGGTAAGGGTGAGGTTTAGGGTGATGTTTAGGGTGAGTGTTAGGGTTAGGGTTAGGGTGAGTGTAAGGGTTAGGTTGAAGGTTAGGCTTAGGTTTAGGGTTAGGATGAGGGTGAGGGTGGGGGTGAGGATTAGGGTAAGGGTGATGGTTCGGGTTAGTGTTAGTGTTATTGTTAGGGTTAGGGTTAGAGTTCCTGTGAGGGTGAGGGTGCGGGTGAGGGTTAGGGTTAGGGTTTGGGTGGGGTTTAGGGTTAGGGTTAGGGTTAGTGTTAGTTTGAGGGTGAGGTTTAGGTTTAGATATATGGTTCAGAAGAGGGTTTGGTATAGGGTTAGTGTTAGGGTTAGTGTTAGGGTTAGGTTGAGGGTGATGGTTAGATTGAGGTTTAGAGTTAGGTTTAGGGTTAGTGTGATGGTTAGTGTTAGGGTTAGGATTAGTATTAGGGTCAGGGTAAGTGTTAGGGTGAGGGTTTGGGTTAGTGTGAGGTTATGTTTAGGGTTAGGGTGAGGTTTAGGTTTTGGGTTAGAGTTAGGTTTAGGGTGAGTGGTAGGTTGAGGGTTAGGGTTAGGGTTAATGTTAGGGTTAGGGTTATGGTGAGAGTCAGGGGGAGGTTTAGGGTTAGGGTTAGGGTTCGATTAGGGTTAGGGTGAGGGTGAGTGTGTGTGTTAGGGTTAGGTTTAGGTTTAGGCTTAGTTTTAGGCTCAGGGTGAGGTTGAGGATGAGGGTTAGGGTTAGGGTGACGGTTAGGCTTCGGGTTAAGTTTAGGGTTAGGGTAAAGGTTATGGTGAGGGTGAGGGTTAGGGTTAGGTTGAAGGTTATGGTTAGCGTGAGGTTGAGGGTGAGGGTTAGCGTTAGGGTTAACGTGAGAGTTAGGATGAGGGTTAGTTTTAGGATTAGAGTTAGAGTGAGGGCTATTGTGTGTGTGAGGTTTAGGGTAAGGGTTAGGGTGAGGTTTAGGGTCACGGTAAGGGTTAGGGTTAGGATGAGGGTGAGGTTTAGGGTTAGAGTTAGTGTTAGGGTGAGGCTGAGTTTGAGGATTAGGGTTAGGTTAGTTTTAGATTTAGGGTTAGGGTGAGGGTTAGGGTTAGGCTTACGGTAAGGCTTAGGGTTAGGATTAGGATAAGGGTAAGGTTTCAGGTAAGTCTGAGGGTTTGGGTTAGGTTTAGGGTTAGGCTTTGGGTTAGGCTGAGGGTGAGGGTGAGGGTGAGAGTTAGGGTTAGGGTGAGGTTTAGGGTTAGGGTTAGAGTGAGTGTTAGGGTTAGGTTGAGGGTTAGGCATAGGGTTATGGTGAGGGTTAGGGTTAGGGTTAGGGTGATGGTTAAGATGAGGATTAGCGTTAGGATTAGAGTTAAGGTGAGGGTGAGGGTTAGGGTTAGGGTTAGGGTGAGGTTTAGAGTTAGGGTTAGGGATAGCGTGAGGGTTAGGATGAGGGTTAGGTTTACGGTGACATGAGGGTTAGGGTTAGGGTGGGGCTTAGGCTTAGGGTTAGGCTGAGGGTGAGGGTGGGGTGAGGATTAGGGTTAGTGTGTTGGTTAGGATTAGGGTTAGGATGAGGGCTAGTGTGATGGTGAGGTTTAGGGTAAGGCTTAGGATTAGGCTTAGGTTTAGGCTGAGTGTGCGGTTGAGGGTGAGGCTTAGGGTTAGGGTGATGTTTAGGTTTAAGTTTAGGGTGAGGGTTAGGATGAGTTTTAGTGTTAGGGTGAGCGTAAGGGTGAGGATGATTGTAAGGGTAAAAGTGAAGTTTAAGCTGAGGGTTAGGGTTAAGATAAGGCTGAGGGTAAGGGTTAGGTTTAGGGTTAGGGTAAGGGTTAGGGTTAGGGTTAGGGTGAGGGTTAGATTGAGTATTAGGGTTAGGGTTAGTGTGAGGTTTAGGGTGAGCATGAGGGTCTGGTTTAGGTTGAGGGTGAGGGTTAGAATTAGGTTTAGGGTGAGGGCTAGGGTGAGGGTGAGGGTTAGGGTTAGGGTGAGGTTTAGGAGTAGGGTGAATGTTAGGGTTAGTTTGAGGCTTAGTGTTAGGGTTAGGGTTAGTGTTAGGGTGAGTGTAAGTTCTAGGGTGAGGATTACCGTTAGGGTGAGGGTTATGGTTAGGTACCGTTAGGGTGAGGGTTATGGTTAGGGTGAGGGTTAGGGTTAGGGTTAATGTAATTGTTAGAGTTAGGGTTAGGTTTAAGGTTACGGTGAGAGTGAGGGTGATGGTTAGGTTTAGGGTTAGGGTGAGGTTTAGTGTTAGGGTTAGGGTTAGAGTTAGGGTTAGGTGAGGGTGAGGTTTAGGGGTAGATTTAGGGTTAGGGTGAGGGATAAGGTGAGGGTGAAGTTTATGGTTAGTGTAGGGTTATGGTTAGTGTTAGGGTGAAGGTAAGAGTTAGGGTGAGGGTTAGGGTAGGGTTTAGGGTGAGGGTTAGGCTTATGGATTGTGTTAGGTTTAGGATTAGGGTTAGGGTGAGGGTGAGTGTGAAGTTTAGTGTTAGGGTTAAGCTTAGGGATTTCATTGATGGTGAGGGTGAGGCTAAGGATTAGGGTTAGGTTGAGGGTTAGGGTTAGGATTATGGTGATGGTTATAGTTAGGGTTAGGCTTAGGCTGAGGGTGAGGGTGATGGTGGTGGTGCAGAATAGGGTTAGGGTTAGGGTTAGGTTTATTGTTAGTGTTATGGTTAGGGTTAAGTTTGCTGTGAAGTTGAAGCTGAGGGTGAGGTTTATGTTTAGGGTGAGGGTTAGGGTTAATGATATTGTTAGGGTTAGGGTTAGCGTTCCGATGAGGTTGAGGGGGAGGGGAGGTTTAGGGTTAGGGGGAGGGTTAGGGTGAGATTTAGGGTTAGAGTTAGTGTTAGGGTTAGGGTGAGGGTGAGGTTTAGGGATAGGGTTAAGTTTAGGATTAGGGTTAGGGTGAGGATGAGTATGTGGGTTAGGATGAGGGATAGGCTTAGGCTTAGGGTAAGGATGAGGTTGAGTGTGGGGGTGAAGATTAGGGTTAGGGTGATGGTTTGGGTTAGGCTTAGTGGTATTGTTAGGGTTAGGATTAGAGTTCCGGTGATGGGGAGGGTCCGGGTGAGGGTTAGGGTTAGGGTTAGTGTGGGGTTTACGGTAAGGATTAGGGTAAGGGTTTGGGTGAGGGTGAGATTTAGGGTGAGATATTGCTTAAGGGGGGTTAGTGTTAGGGTTAGTGTTAGGGTTAGGGTGAGGGTCAGGATTAGGTTGAGGTTTTGGGTTAGGGTTAGGGTTAGTTGGAGGGTTAGTGTTAGGGTTATGGTTAGTGTTAGGGTGAGGGTAAGTGTTAGAGTGAGGGTATGGGTTAGGGTGAGGGTTATGGTTTGTGTGCGGGTTAGGATTAGGGTTATGGTTTTTGTTAGGTTTAGGTTTAGGATTAGGCTGAGGGTGATGTTGAGGGTGAGGGTTAGAGTTAGGGTTAGGGTGATGGTTAGGGTTAGTGTTAGGGTTAGAGTGAGTGTTAGGTTGAGGGTAAATGTTAGGTTGAGGCTTATGGTAAGGATAAGGGTTAGGGTTAGGGTTAGAGATACTGTTAGATTTAGGTTTAGTGTTAGAGTTAGGGTTAGGGTGAGAGTGAGGTTTAGGGTTAGAGTTAGGCTTAGTGTTAGGGTTAGGGTTAGGGTGAAGGTTAGGTTTAGGACTAGGCTTAGGCTTAGGCTTAGGCTTAGGCTTAGGCCGAGCTTGAGGGTGAGGGTTAGGGTCAGGGTGAGGGTTAGGGTTAGGGTTAGGGTTAGGGTGAAGTTAAGGATGATGTTTAGGGTTAGGATTAGGGTTAGGGTGAGGGCTAGGGTGAGGCTTAGGGTGAGGGTTAGGGTAAGGTATAGGTTGACATTTAGGATTAGGGTTAGGGTGAGGGTGAGTGTGAGGGTTAGGGTTAGGATTAGGGTGAGGTTAGGTTTAGGGTTAGGGTTATGGTTACAGTGAGGGTTAAGGTTAGGGTTAGGGTTAGGCTTAGGGTTAAGCTGAGGGGGAGGGTGGCGGTGAGGATTAGGGTTAGGGTTAGGGTTATTGTTAGTGTTATGGTTAGGGTTAAGTTTGCAGTGATGGTGAGGCTGAGGGTGAGGGTTATGATTAGGGTTAGGGTTAGGTTAGGCTTAGGGTTAGGCTGAGGGTGTGGTTGAAGGTGAGGATTAGGGTTAGGGTTAGTGTTAGATTTAGGTTTAGTTTTAAGGTGAGGGTTAGGGTGAGGGTTAGGGTTAGGGTTAGGGTAAGGTTTACGGTTCGGGTTCGGGTTAGGTTTAGCGTTAGGGTTAGGGTGAGGTTGAGGTTTTGGGTTAGAATTAGGGTTAGGTTGAGGCTGAGGGCGAGGGTCAGGTTTACATTTAGGCTTAGGATTAGGCTTAGGCTTAGGCCGAGCATGAGGGTGAGGTTTAGGGTTAGGGTTAGTTTTAGGGTTAGGGTTAGGTGAGTGTTACGGTGAGTGTAAAGCGTTAGTGTTAAGGTTAGGTTTAGCCTTAGGTTTAGGCAGAGGGTGAGGTTGAGTTTTAGAGTTAGTGTTAGGGTTAGCGTTAGGGTTAGGGTGAGTGTCAGGTTTACTGTTAGGGTTAGGATTAGGCTGAGGCTTAGGCCAAGCATGAGGGTGAGGTTTAGGGTTAGGGTGAGGTTTAGGGTTGGGTTGTCGGTAAGGGTAAACGTGAGGGTTAGGCTGACGGTGAGGGTTACTGTAAGGGTGAGGTTAGCATTAGGGTGAGGTTTAGGGTTAGGGGTAGAGTGAGGGTGAGGGTTACATTGAAGATTAGTATTAGGGTTAGGGTGAGGTTTAGGGGGAGGATGAGGGTTAGGGTTATGGTGAGGGCTAGGGTGAGGGCTAGGTTTAAGGATAGGGTTAGATTTAGGGTTAGGGTGATGGTTAGGGTTAGTGTGAGGGTCAGTGTTAGTGTTAGGTTTTGTGTGAGGGTGAGGGTAAGTGTTAGGGTGACGGTGAGTGTTAGGGTGAGGGTTAAGGTGAGGGTGAGGGTGAAGGTTAGGATTAGGATTAGGATGAGGTTTAGGTTTAGGTTTAGGGTTAGAGTTAGGGTTAGGGTGAGAGTGAGGTTTATGTTTAGAGTTAGGGTTAGTGTTAGGGTTAGGGTTAGAGTTAGGATTAGTGTTAGGGTTAGGGTTAGGTTTAGGGTTAGGATTAGGGTTAAGATGAGGGTTTGGTTTAGGATTAGGGTTATGTTGAGGGCTAGGATGAGGTTGAGGTTTAGTGTTAGGTTTAGGGTGAGGTTTAAGGTTAGGTTTAAGGTTAAGGTCGGTGTGAGTTTGAGGTTTAGGGTTAGAGATAGGGGAAGGGTGAGGGTTATGGTGAGCGTTAGGGTTAGGGTTAGTGTTAGGGTTAGGGTTAGGGTTAGGGTGAGGGTGAGTGTGTGTGTTAGAGTTAGAGTTAGGATTAGGATTAGGATTAGTGAGAGGGTGAGTGTGAGGATGAGTGTTAGGGTTACGGTGAGGCTTAGGTTTATCGTTAGGGTGAGAGTTAGGGTTAGGGTTTAGGGTTAGGGTGAGGGTTATTTTTAGTGTTATGATTACGGTTAAGTTTGTGGTGAAGGTGAGGCTGAGGGTGAGGGTGAGGGTTAGGTTTATTGTTAAGGTTAGGTTTAGGGTTAGGATTAGTGTTATTGTTAAAGTTAGGGTTAGAATTAGGGTGAGGGTGGGGGTGAGGGTTAGGGTTAGGGTTAGGGTGAGTTTTAGGGTTAGGGTTAGTGTTAGTGTGAGGGTTAGTGTTTGGATTCGGGTTAGTGTTTGGTTAAGGTAAGTGTTAGGGTGAGGGTCAGGGTTAGGGTGAGGGCTATGGTGAGGGTGAGGGTGAGGGTTAGGGTTAGGCTTAGGCTTAGGGTTAGACTGAGGCTGAGGTTGAGGTTGAGGTTTAGGGTTAGTGTGATGGTTAGGGTTACGGTTAGGGTGAGGGTTAGAATGTGGGTTAGGGTTAGGGTGAGGTTTAGGGTGAGGGTGACAGTAAGTGTAAAGGTGAGGGTTAGGGTTACGGTGAGGATTAGGTTTATTGTTAGGGTGAGGGTTAGGATGAGGTTTAGGGTTAGGATTAGTGTTAGAATGAGGGCAAGGGCGAGGGTGAGGTTTAGGGTTAGCATTATGTAGAGGTTTAGGATTAGGGTTAAGTTTAGGGTTAGGGTGAGGTTTAGGGTTAGGGTTACGGTGAGGGTGAGGGTGAGGGTTAGGGTTAGGGTTAGGGTGAGGGTGAGGGTTAGATTTAGTGTTAGGGTTAGGATTTTTGTTAGTGTTATCGTTAAGGTTAATTTTACAGTGAGGTTGAGGCTGAGGGTGAGGGTTAGGGTTAGGGTTAGTTTGAGGTTTAGGGTTAGGGTTAGGGTTAGTGTTAAGGTGAGGGGTTGGGTTAGGTTGAGGGTTATTGTGAGGGTGAGGGTTAGGGTTAGGTTTATGGTTTGTGTTATTTTTAGGGTTAGGGTTAGAGTTACTGTGAGGATGAGGGTGAAGGTGAGTGTGAAGTTTAGGGTTAGGGTTAGCCGTAGTCTTAGGCTTAGGCCGAGCGTTAGGATGAGGGTAAGGGTTAGGGTTAGGGTGATTGTTAGGGTTTTAGGGTTAGGGTGAGGTTTAGGTTTAGGATTAGGGCTATGGTGAGGGCTAGGGTGAGGGTGAGGGTTAGGGTTAGCCTTAGGTTGAGGTTTAGGGTTAGGGTTAGTTTTAGGGTTAGGGTGAGTGTTAGGGTGAGAGTTACGGTGAGGGTGAGGGTTAGGGTTAGGATGAGGGTTAGGGTTAGGGTTAGGGTGAGGATTAGGGTTAGGTTTAGTGTTAGGGTTTGGGTTAGGGTTAGGTTAGGATTAGGGTTAGGGTTATTGTTAGGGTTAAGGTTAGGATGAGGTTTAGGTTTAGGTTTAGTGTTAGAGTTAGAGTTAGTGTGAGGGTGAGGTTTAGGGTTAGAGTTAGTGTTACGGGGAGGGTTATGGGGAGGGTTATGGTTAGGTTTAATGTTAGGGTTAATGTTACGGTGAGGGTTAGGTTGAGGTTTAGTGTTAGTGTTAGGGTTGGGTTTAGGATTAAGGTTATGGTGAGGCTGAGTGTGTGGGTCAGGGTTAGGAATAGGCTTAGGCTTAGGGTTAGGCTGAGGGTGAGGGTGGGGTTGAGGATTAGGTTAAGGGTGATGGATAGGGTTAGGGTTAGGGTTAGGATTAGGGTTAGGGTGATGTCTAGGTTGAGGGTGAGGGTTAGGGTTAGGGTTAGGCTTAGGGTTACAGTCAGGGTGAGGGTTAGGATGAGGGTTAGGCTTAGGGTGAGGGTTAGGGTGAGGGTGACATTAATGGTGAAAGTGAGAGTTAGGCTGAGAGTGAGGATTAAGGTAAGGGTGAGCGTTAGAGTTAGGGTGAGGGTTAGGGTTAGGGTTAGGTTGAGGGTGAGGTTTATATTGAGGATTAGTTTTAGGGTAAGTGTGAGGTTTAGGGTGAGGATGAGGGTTAGGGTTAGGGTGAGGGCTAGGGTGAAGGTGAGAGTTAGGGTTAGTGTGAGTGCTAGTGTTAGGGTTAGGTTTAGTGTTATGGTGAGTTTAAATGTTAGGGGGAGAGTTAGGGTTAGGTTGAGTGTTATGGTTAGAATGATGGTTAGGGTTAGGGTTATTGTTAGAGTTAAGATTAGGGTTACGGTTACGGTGAGGGTGAGGGTTAGGGTTAGGGTGAGGGTTAGGTTTATGTTTAGGGTTAGAGTTAGAGTTACTGTTAGGGTGAGGGTGAGGTTTAGGGTTAGTGTTAGCTTTTGTGTTAGGGTTAGGTTTAGGGTGAGCGTTAGTGTGAGGGTTAGGGTTAGGCTTAAGCTTAGGCTTAGGGTTAGGCTTAGGCCGAGCATGAGGGTGAGGGTTAGGGTTAGGGTTAGGGTGAGGGTTAGGGTTAGGGTGAGCACTAGGATGAGGTTTAGGGTTAGGATTACGGTTAGGGTGAGCGCTAGGGTGAGGGTTACTGTGAGGGTTATTGTTAGGTTTAGGATTAGGTGTAGATTGAGGGTCATTGTGAGGGTTAGGTTTATTGTTAGGGTTAGGCTTAGGGTTAGAGTGAGGGTTAGGATTAGGGTTTGGTTTAGGGTGAGGGTGAGGGTTAGGGTTAGGGTTAGGGTGAGGATGAGGGTGAGGTTAGGGTTAGGGTTAGTGTGAGTGTTAGGGTTACAGTGAGGGTTATGGTTAGGGTGAGGGTTAGGGTTAGGTTTAGGGTGAGGGTGAGGGATAGTGTGAGGGTGAGGTTTAGGGTTAGGGTGAGGATGAGGTTTAGGGTGAGGGTGAGGATTTGTGTTAGTGTTACCGTGAGGTTTAGGGTTATGTTTAGGGTTAGGGTTAGGGCGAGTGTGAGGTTTAGGCTTAGATATAGGGTTAGGGTGAGGGTTAGGGTGAGGTTAAGGGTTAGTGTGAGGGTTAGGGGTAGGGGTAGGGTGAGGGTTAGCGTTAGGGTGAGTGTTAGGGTTAGGATTAGGGTTAGGGTATGTGCTAGGTTGAGTGTTAGGGTTAGGGCCAGGGTGAAGTTGAGGGTTAGGGTTAGGGTTAGCGTGCAGTTTAGGTTTAGGGTGATGGTTAGCGTTAGTGTGAGGGTTAGTGTTAGTGTTAGTGTTAGGGTGAGGGTAAGTGTTAGGGTAAATTTTAGGTTTAGGGTAAGGTTTAGCATTAGGCTTAGGGTTAGGGTTTGGGTGTGGGTGAGGTTTAGGGTTAGAGTTAGGGTTAGGGTGAATGTTAGGGTTAGTGTTAGGGTTAGGGTTAGGGTGAGGTTTAGGGTTTGGTTTAGGGTTAGAGTTAGGGTTAGGGTGAGGGTGAGATTTAGGGTTAGAGTTAGGGTTAGGGTGAGGGTTAGGTTGAGGGTTAGGGTTAGGCTTAGAGTTAGGTTAGGGTGAGGGTGAGAGTTAGGGGGAGGGTTAGGGTTAGGATTAGTGTTAGGTTTAGGATTAGGGTTAGGGTAAGGTTGAGTGTGCGTGTTAAGGTTAGGTTTAGGGTTAGGCTTAGGGTTAGGCTGAGGGTGACGTTGAAGGTGAGGGTTAGGGTTAGGGTTAGGTTTAGGGTTCGGGTTAGGGTTAGTTTAGCGTTTTGGTGAGGTTGAGGTTTTGGGTTAGAATTAGGGTTAGGGTGAGGCAGAGCATGAGGATTAGGGTTAGGGTTAGTGTTAGGGTTAGGGTTAGGGTGAGTGTTAGGGTGAGTGTGAGGGTTAGTGTTAAGGTTAGGTTTAGCCTTAGGTTTAGGCTGAGGGTGAGGTTGAGGTTTAGAGTTAGTGTTAGTGTTAGGGTTAGGGTTAGCATGAGGGTCAGGTTTACATTTAGGCTTAGGATTTGGCTTAGGCTTAGGCCGAGCATGAGGGTGAGGTTTAGGGTTAGGGTGAGGGTTAGGGTGTGGGTGACGGTAAGGGTAAAAGTGAGGGTTAGGCTGACGGTGAGGGTTACTGTAAGGGTGAGGGTTAGCATTAGGGTGAGGTTTAGGGTTAGGGGTAGAGTGAGGGTGAAGGTTACATTGAAGATTAGTGTTAGGGTTAGCGTGAGGTTTAGGGGGAGGATGAGGGTTAGGGTTAGGTTGAGGGCTAGGGTGAGGGCTAGGTTTAAGTTTAGGGTTAGCTTTAGGGTTAGGGTGATGTTTAGGGTTAGTGTGAGGGTCAGTGTTAGTGTTAGGGTTTGTGTTAGGGTGAGGGTTAGGGTTAGGGTGAGGTTACGGTGAGGGTGAGGGTGAAGGTTAGGATTAGGATTAGGATGAGGTTTAAGTTTATGTTTAGGGTTAGAGTTAGGGTTATGGTGAGTGTGAGGTTTATGTTTAGAGTTAGGGTTAGTGTTAGGTTTAGGGTTAGATTTAGGATTAAGGTTAGGGTGAGGGTGAGTGTGAGGGTTAGGGTTTGGGTTAGGCTTATGCTGAGGGTGAGGATGGGGGTGAGGATTAGGGTTAGGGTGATGGTTAGGGTTAGGGTTAGGTTGAGGGTTAGGATGAGCGTTAGATTTAGGGTGAGGTTTAGGGTGAGGGTGAAAGTAAGTGTAAAGGTGAGGGTTAGGCTGAGGGTGCGTGTTCCCTTAAGGGTGAGAGTTAGGATTAGGGTGAGGGTTAGGGTAAGGGTTAGGGTGAGGTTTAGGGTGAGGGTGAGGGTTAGATTGAGGATCAGTGTTGGGGTTTGTGTGAGGTTTAGGGTGAGGATGAGGGTTAGGTTTAGGTTGAGGGTTAGGGTTAGAATTAGGGTTAGGGTGAGGGCTAGGGTGAGGCTGAGGGTTAGGGTTAGGGTTAAGGTGAGGTTTAGGGTTAGGGTGAGAGTTAGGGTTACTGTGAGGGTTAGTGTTAGAGTTAGAGTTAATGTTAGGGTGAGGGTAAGTGTTAGGGTGAGGCTTAGGGTTAGGGTGAGGGTTATGTTAGGGTGAGGGTTAAGGTTAGGTTTAGGGTGTTTGTTAAGTTTAGAGTTAGGGTTAAGGTGAGGGTGAGGGTGAGGGTTAGGGTTAGAATGAGGTTTAGGGTTAGGTTTAGGGTGCAAGTGAAGGTTAGGATGAGGGTGGAGGTGAGGTTTATTGTTAGGTTTAGGGTTAGGGTGAGGCTTAGGGTTAGGGTGAGAGTTAGGGTTAGTGTGAGGGTTAATGTTAGGGTTTGTGTTAGGGTGAGGTTAATTGTTAGGTTGAGGGTTAGGTTTTGGGTGAGTGTTATGGATAGTGTTAAGGTTAGGGCTACGGTTACGTTGAGTGTGATTGTGAGGGTTAGGGTTAGGGTGAGGTATAGGTTTCGGGTTAGGGTTAGGTTTAGCATTAGGGTTAGTGTGAGGTTGAGGTTTTGGGTTAGAATTAGGGTTAGGGTGAGGCTGAGGGTGTGGATTAGGGTTAGGGTTAGTGTTAGGGTTAGGGTTAGGATGAGTGTTAGGGTGATTGTGAGAGTTAGTGTTAAGGTTAGGTTGAGCCTTAGGTTTAGGCTGAGGGTGAGGGTGAGGGTGAGGTTGAGGTTTAGAGTTAGTGTTAGTGTTACGGTTAGGGTTAGGGCGAGGGTCAGGTTTACAGTTAGGCTTAGGCTTAGGCCGAGCATGAGGATGAGGTTTAGGGTTAGGGTGAGGGTTAGGGTGGGAGTGACGGTAAGGGTAAACGTGAGGGTTAGGCTGAGCGTGAGGGTGACTGTAAGGGTGAGGGTTAGCATTAGGGTGAGCTTAAGGGTATTGGTAGAGTGAGGGTGAGGGTTAGATTGAGGATTAGAGTTAGGGTTAGGGTGAAGGTTAGGGTGGGGGTGACGGTAAGGGTACATGTTAGGGTTAGGCTGAGCGTGAGGGTTACTGTAAGGGTGAGGGTTAGCGTTAGGGTGAGGTTTATGGTTAGGTGTAGAGTGAGGGTGAGGGTTAGATTGAGGATTAGTGTTAGGGTTAGGGTGAGTTTTAGGGGGAGGATGAGGGTTAGGGTTAGGGTGAGGGCTAGGGTGAGGGGTAGGGTTAAGGTTAGGTTTAGCTTTAGGGTTAGGGTGATGGTTAAGGTTAGTGTGAGGGTCAGTGTTAGTGTTAGGGTTTGGGTTAAGGTGAGGGTAAGTGTTAGGGTGAGGGTTAGGGTTAGTGTGAGGGTTACGTTGAGGGTGAGGTTAAAGGTTAGGATTAGGATTAGGATGAGGTTTAAGTTTAGGTTTAGGGTTAGAGTTAGGATTAGGGTGAGAGTGAGGATTATGTTTAGAGTTAGGGTTAGTGTTAGGGTTCGGGTTAGGGTGAGGGTCAGGTGTACGGTTAGGCTTAGGCGTAGGCTTAGGCCGAGCATAAGGGTGAGGTTAGGGTTAGGGTTTGGGTGAGTGTTAGGATGAGGTTTAGGGTTAGGATTAGGGTTAGGGTGAGGGTTAGGGTTAGGATTAGGGTTAGGGTGAGGGCTAGGGTGAGGATGAGGGTTAGGGTTAGTGTGATGGTTAGGTTTACGGTTAGGGTGAGGGTTAGAATGTAGGTTAGGGTTAGGGTGAGGGTTAGGGTGAGGGTGACATTATGGGTAAAGGTGAGGGTTAGGCTTAGGTTGAGGGTTAGGATGAGGATTAGGTTTAGGGTTAGGCTGTGCGTGAGGGTTAGATTGAGTATTAGTGTTAGGGTTAGTGTGAGTTTTAGGGTGAGGATGAGGGTTAGGGTTAGTGTGAGGGCTAGGGTGAGGTTGAGGCTTAGGTATAGGGTTAGGTTGAGGTTTAGGGTTAAGGTGATGGTTAGGGTTAGTGTGAAGGTTCGTGTTAGTATTAGGGTGAGTTTTAGGCTGAGGTTTAGCATTAGGGTGAGGGTTATGTTTAGGGTTACTGTTAGGGTTAGGGTTAGGGTTATTGTTAGGGTTAGGGTTACTGTTACGGTGAGGGTGACGGTTAGGGTTAGGGTTAGGGTGAGGTTTAGGTTTATGGTCAGGTTTAGAGTTAGAGTTAGGGAGAGGGTGAGGTTTAGGTTTAGGGTTAGGGTTAGTGGGAGGGTTAGGGTGAGGGTTAGGGTGAGTGTTAGTGTTAGGATTAGGGTTAAGGTGAGGGTGATTGTGAGGGTTAGGGTAGGCTTAGGATTAATGTTAGGCTGAGGGTGAGGGTGAGGGTGAGGGTTAGGGTTAGCTTGAGGGTTAGGGTTAGGGTTAGGTTGAGGGTTAGGGTTATTGTTAGGGTGAGGGTTAGGATGAGGTTTAGGGTTTGGATTAGGGTTAGGATGAGGGCAAGGGTGAGGGTGAGGTTTAGGGTTAGCATTATGGTGAGGTTTTGGATTAGGGTTGGGTTTAGGGTTTGGGTGAGGGTTAGGGTTAGCGTTATGGTGAGGGTGAGGGTTAGGGTTAGGTTGAGGGTTAGGGTTAGGTTTAGGGTGAGGGTTAGTGTTAGTGTTAATGTTAGAGTTAGTGTTATTATTAGGTTTAGGGTTAGAGTTACGGTGAGGTGGTGGGTAAGGGTGAGAGTTAGGGTTAGGGTGAGGTTTAGGGTGAGGTTTAAGGTTAGGGTCAGGGTTAGGGTGAGGGTGAGGTTTAGGGTTAGAATTAGGGTTAGGGGGAGGGTTAGGGTGAGGTTTATGGTTAGGGTTAGTGTTAGGGTTAGGGTGATGGTGAGCGTTAGTTTGAGGTTTAGAGATAAGTTTATGGTTAGGATTAGGGTTAGGTTGAGGGTGACTGTGAGGGTTAGGGTGAGGGTTAGTCTTAGGCTTAGTGTTAGGCTGATGGTGAGGGTAGATGTGAGGATTAGGTTTAGGGTGATGGTTAGGTTTAGGGTTAGTGTTATTGTTAGGGTTAGGGTTACAATTATGTTGAAGTTGATGGTGTGGGTGAGGATTAGTTTTAGGGTTAGGGTGGTGTTTAGGGTTAAGGTTAGGGTTAGGGTGAGGGTGAGGTTTATGGTTAGATATTGGGTTAGGGGGAGAGGGAGAGTGAGGTTTAGGGCTAGGGTTAGTGTTAGGGTTAGGGTGAGGGTCAGGGTTAGTTTGAGTTTTAGGGTTAGGGTTAGGGTTAGGGTTAATGTGAGGGTTAGGGTTAGGGTTAGGGTTAGGGTTAGGGTTAGGGTTAGGGTTAGGGTTAGTGTGAGGGTTAGCTTTATGGTTAGGGTTAGTGTTAGGGTGATTGTAAGTGTCAGGTTGAGTGTTTGGGTTAGGGTGAGTGTTATGGTTAGGGTGAGGGTTAGGATTAGGGTTAGGGTTATTGTTAGGGTTAGGTTTAGGGTTACAGTTACGCTGAGGGTGAGGGTGAGGGTTAGGTTTAGGGTTAAGGTGAGGTTTAGGATTTGGGTTAGGTTTAGAGTTAGGTTTAGGGTGAGGGTGAGTTTTAGGGGTAGAGTTAGGGTTAGGGTTAGGGTTAGGTTGAGGGTTAGGGTTATGGTTAGGGTTAGGGTTAGGGTGAGGGTGAGTGTGAGGGTTAGGGTTAGTGTTAGGGTGAGGGTTAGTGTGAGGGTTAGGGTTAGGCTTAGGGTTATTGTTAGGGTTAGGCTTAGGGTGAGGGTGAGGTTTAGGTTTATAGCTAGGTTTAGGGTGAGGGTGAGGGTGAGGGTTAGGGTTAGGGTTATTGTTGGAATTAGGGTTAGGGTGAGTGTTACGATGAGGGTGAGGGTTAGGCTTAGGGTTAGGAGGAGGGTAAGTGTTAGGGTGAGGGTTAGGGTCAGTGTGATGGATATGGTTAGGATGAGCGTTAGCGTTAGGGTTAGGGTTATTGTTAGGGTTAGGGTTAGTGTTATTGTTAGGGTAAGTTTTATATTTATGGTTAAGGTGAGGGTGAGGTTTTGGTTTATGGTTAAGGTGAGGTTTAGGGTTTGGGTTAGGGTTAGAGTTATGGTTAGGGTTAGGGTGAGGTTTAGGGTTAGAGTCAAAGTTAGGTTGAGGGTTAGGTTGAGGGTTAGGGTTAGCGTTAGTGTTTGGGTTAGGGTTAGGGTGAGATTTAGGGGGAGGTTTAGGGTTAGGGTTAGGCTTAGGCTTAGGGTTAGGCTGAGGGTGAGTGTGTGTGTTAGGGTTAGGTTTAGGCTCAGGCTGAGGGTGAGGTTGAGGGTGAGAACGCTAGGGTTAAAGTGAGGGTTATGCTTAGGTTTAGAGGGAGGGTTAGGATGAGATTTATGGTTAGGATTAGGGTTAAGGTGAGGGCTAGGGTGATTTTGAGGTTTAGGTTTAGGGTTAGGGTGAGGTTTAGGGTTAGGTTTAAGGTTAGGGTCAGGGTGACCTTTAGGTTTAGAGTTATGGTTAGTGTGAGGCTGAGGGTGTGGGTTAGGTTTAGGTTTAATGTTAGGGTTAAGGTTAAGGTGAGGGTTAGGGTGAGGGTGAGGGTTAGGGTTATGTTCAGCATTAGGATTAGGGTTAGGGTTAGGGTGAGTGTGAGGGGTAGGGTTAGGGTTAGGCTTAGGCTTAGGCTGAGGGTGAGGGTGAGTGTGAAGTTTAGGGTTAGGGTGAGGGTGAGGGTTAGGGTTAGGGTGAGGGTTAAGGTTCGGATTAGAGGGAGGGTTAGGATGAGGGTTAGGGTTAGGATTAGTGTTAGGGGGAGGGCTAGGGTGAGGGTGAGGTTTATGGTGATGATTAGGGTGAGTTTTAGGGTTAGGGTTAGATTGAGGTTGAGATTTAGGGTTAGAGTTAGGGTTAGGGTGTGGCTGAGGGTGAGGGTTAGGTTTAGGGTTAGTGTTAGGGTTAGGGTTAAGATGAGTGATAGAGTGAGGGTGAGGTTTAGGCTTAGGGTTAGTATTAGGATTAGGGTTAGAGTTAGGGTGAGTGTGAGGTTTAGTGTTAGGGATAGGCTTAGGCTTAGGCTGAGGCTGAGAGTGAGGGTTAGGCTTAGGGTGAGTGTTAGGGATAGGGTTAGGGTGAGAGTTAGGGTTAGTGTTAAGTTTAGGCTTAGGGTGAGGGGTACCGTAAGGGTTTTGTGAGGGTGATGGATAGGGTTAGGGTTAGTGTTTGGGTGAGGATTAGGGTTAGTATTTTCGTTAGGGTGAGGGCTAGGGTGAGGATGAGGTTTAGGGTTAGGGTTATGGTGAGGTTTATGGTTAGGGTTAGGTTTAGGGTGAGATTGAGGTTTAGGGTTAGAGTTAGGTTTAGGGTGAGGCTGATTGTGAGGGTTTGGGTTAGGGTTATTTTCAGATTTAAGTTTTGGGTGAGGTTTAGGGTAAGGGTGAGTGTTAGGCTTAGAGTTAGGATTAGGATTCATGTTAGTGTTAAGCTGAGGGTGAGGGTGACAGTGAGGGTTAGGGTTAGGATGTGGTGTAGGGTTAGGATTAGGGTTAGGGTGAGCACTAGGGTGAGGGTTACTGTGAGGGTTAGGTTTAGGTTTAGGATTAGGTTTAGGTTGAGGGTGAGTGTGAGGATTAGGGTTAGGGTTAGGGTTAGGCTTAGGGTTAGGGTGAGAGTTAAGGTTAGGGTTTGGTTTAGGGTAAGGGGGATGGTTAGACTTAGGGTGAGGGTGAGGGTTAGGGTGAGGTTTAGGGTTAGGGTTAATGTGAGTGTTAGGGTTACGGTGAGGGTTATGGTTAGGTTGAGGGTTAGGGTTAGGGTTAGGGTTAGGGTGAGGGTTAGTGTGAGGGTGAGGTTTAGTGTTAGGGTGAGGGTGAGGTTTAGGGTGAGGTTGAGGTTTAGGGTTAGGGTTCGGGTGAATTTTAGGGTTACGGTTAGTGTTAGGGTTAGGGCAAGTGTGAGGTTTAGGGTTAGAGTTAGGGTTAGTGTGAGGGTTAGGGTGAGGTTTAGGGTTAGTGTGAGGGTCAGGGGTAGGGTTAGGTTGAAGCTTAGCATTTGAGTGAGGGTTAGGTTTAGGTTTAGGTTTAGAGTGAGTGTTAGGGTGAGTGTTAGTGTTAGGATTAGGATTAGGGTATGTGCTAGGGTGAGTGTTAGTGTTAGGGTTAGTGTTATGTTGAGGGTTAGGGTTAGGGTTAGTGTTAGGTTTAGGGTTGGGGTTAGGGTTAGGATTAGGGTTAAGGTGAAGGTGAGTGTGAGGGTTAGGGTTAGTGTTAGCCTTAGGGTTAGGCTGAGGCTGAGGGTGAGGGTGAGGTTTAGATTAAGGGTGAGGTTTAGGTTTAGGGTTAGAGTGAGGGTTAGTGTGAGTGTTAGGGTTAGGATTAGGGTTAGGGTATGTGCTAGGGTGAGGGTTTGGGTTAGGGTTAGGCTGAGCGTGAGGGTGGTGATAAGGATGAGGTTTAGAGTGATGGTTCAGGTTATTGTTAGTTTGAGAGTTAGGATGAGGGTTAGGGTTAGGATTAGGGTTAGGGTGAGGGCTAGGCTGAGTGTGAGGTTAAGGGATAGGTTTAGGCCTAGGCTTAGGTTAGGCTGAGGCTGAAGGTGAGGGTGAGGTTTAGGGTTATTTTGATGGATAGGGTTATGGTTAGGGTCACGTTTAGGATGAGGGTTTGGATTAAGGTGAGGGTTAGGATGAGGGTGACAGTAAGAGTAAAGGTGAGGGTTAGGCTGAGGGTGAGGGTGCGGGTTAGATTGAGGATTAGTTTTAGGGTTAGTGTGAGGTTTAGTGTGAGAGTGAGCATTAGGGTCAGTGTGAGGGCCAGGGTGAAGTTGAGGGCTAGGGTTAGTGTTAGGGTGAGATTTAGGTTTAAGGTGATGGTTAGTGTTAGTGTGAGGGTTAGTGTTAGTGTTAGTGTTAGGGTGAGGGTAAGTTTCAGGGTAAGGTTTAGGTTTAGGGTGACGTTTAGCATTAGGCTTAGTGTTAGGGTTAGGGTGAGGGTGAGGTTTAGGGTTAGAGTTAGGGTTAGGATGAATGTTAGCGTTAAGGTTAGGGTTAAGGTTAGGGTGAGGTTTAGGGTTTGGTTTAGGGTTAGAGTTAGGGTTAGGGTGAGGGTGAGATTTAGGGTTAGAATTAGGGTTAGGGTGAGGGTTAGGTTGAGGGTTAGGGTTAGGCTTAGTGTTAGGGTTAGGGTGAGGGTGAGAGGTAGGGGGAGGGTTAAGGTTACGGTTAGGATTAGGGTTAGGATTAGGGTTAGGGTGAGGGTGACTGTGAGGGATAGGTTTAGGGTTAGTCTTTGGCTTAGGGTTAGGCTGAGGGTGAGGGTGGGGATAAGGATGAGGTTTAGAGTGATGCTTCAGGTTATCGTTAGGTTGAGGGTTAGAATGAAGGTTACGGTTAGGATTAGGGTTAGGGTGAGGGCTAGTGTGAGTGTGAGGTTTAGGGATAGTGAGGGTGAGGGTTAGGGTTAGTGTGATGGTTAGGGTTATGGTTAGGTTGAGGTTTAGGATGAGCGTTTGGTTTAAGGTGAGGGTTAGGATGAGAGTGACAGTAAGACAACAGGTGAGGGTTAGGCCGAGGGTGAGGGATATGGTAAGGGTGAGGGTTCGGTTTAGTTTTAGGGTGAGGGTGAGGGTTAGATTGAGGATTAGTGTTAGGGTTAGTGTGAGGTTTAGTGTGAGGGTGAGGCTTAGGGTTAGGGTGAGGGCCAGGGTGAAGTTGAGGGTTAGGGTTAGGGTTAGGGTGAGGTTTAGGTTTTGCGGTATGGTTAGCGTTAGTGTGAGGGTTAGTGTTAGTGTTAGTGTTAGTGTTAGGGTGAGGGTAAGTGTTAGGGTAATGTTTAGATTTAGGGTGATGTTTAGCATTGGGTTAGGGTTAGGGATAGGGTGAGGGTGAGGTTAAGGTTATAGTTAGGGTTAGGGTGAATGTTAGGGTTAGGGTTAGGGTTAGGGTTAGGGTGAGGTTTAGGGTTTGGTTTAGGGTTAGAGTTAGGGTTAGGGTGATGGTGAGATTTAGGGTTAGAGTTAGGGTTAGGGTGAGGGTTAGGTTGAGGGTTAGGGTTAGGCTTCGTCTTAGGTTTAGGGTGAGGGTGAGAGTTAGGAGCAGGGTTAGGGTTAGGGTTAGGGTTAGGATTAGGATTAGGTTTAGGGTGATGGTGAGTGTGAGGGTTAGGTTTAGGGTTAGTCTTTGGCTTAGGGTTAGGCTGAGGGTGATTGTGGGGATAAGGGTTAGAGTTAGGGTTAGGGTAAATGTTAGGGTTACAGTTATGGTTAGGGTTAGGGTGAGGTTTAGGGTTTGGTTTAGGGTTAGAGTTAGGGTCAGGATGAGGGTGAGATTTAGGGTTAGAGTTAGGGTTAGAGTGAGGGTTAGGTTGAGGGTTAGGGTTAGGCTTAGTCTTAGGGTTAGGGTGAGGGTGAGAATTAGGGGGATGCTCAGTGATAGGGTTAGGATTAGGGTTAGGGTAAGGGTGAGTGTGTGTGTTAGGGTTAGTTTTAGGGTTAGGCTTAGGGTTAGGCTGAGAGTGAGGTTGAAGGTGAGGGTTAGGGTTAGGGTTAATATTAGGGTTAGGGTTACGGTGAGGTTTAGGGTGAGGGTGAGGGATAGGGTTAGGGTTAGGATTAGGTTTAGGTTTAGGGTTAGGGTTAGTGTGAGGTTTAGGGTTAGGTTTAGGGTTAGGCTTAGGGTTAGGCTGAGGGTGAGGGTGAGGGTGAGGGTTAGGGTTAGGGTGAGGGTTAGGGTTAGGGTTAGGGTGAGGTTTAGTTTTAGGGTTAGGGTTAGAGTTAAGGTTAGTGTTATTGTTAGGGTTAGGGTGAGAGTTAGGGGGAGCGTTAGGGTTTGGGTTAGGTTTAGGGTTAGGTTTAGCATTAGGGTTAGGGTGAGGGTGAGGTTTAGGGTGATAATTAGGGTTAGTGTGAGACTGAGGGTGAGGGTTAGGGTTAGGGTTAGTTTTAGGTTTAGGGTTAGGGTGAGCTTTAGGGTGAGGGTGAGGGTTAGGGTTAGGGTTAGGATTAGGATTAGGGTTAGGGTTATTGTGAGTGTGAGGGTTAGTTTTAGGGTTAGGGTTAGCCTTAGGATTATGGTGAGGGTGAGGGTTAGTGTGCGGTTTAGGTTTGAATTAGGGTTAGTGTTAGGGTTAGGGTAATGTTTAGCTTAGTGTGAGGGTCAATGTTAGTTTTAAGTTTTGGTTTAGGGTGAAGGTAAGTGTTAGGTTGAGGGTTAGGTTTAGGGTGAGGGTTACGGTTAGGGTGAGTGTGAATGTTACAGTTAGGGTAGGATGAGGTTTAGGGTTAGAGACAGGCTTAGGGTGAGAGTGAGGTTTAGGTTTAGAGTTCAGGTTAGTGTTAGGGATAGGGTTAGGGTGAGGGTCAGGTGTACGGTTAGGCTTAGGTTTGGGCTTAGGCTTAGGCCGAGCATGAGGGTGAGGGTTAGGTTTAGGGTTAGGGTGAGTGTTAGGATGAGGTTTAGGGTAAGGATTAGGGTTAGGGTGAGGGCTATGGTGAGGGTTACGGTTAGCGTGATGTTTAGAGATATGGTTAGGTTTAGGATTAGGGTTAGGGTAGAGTCAGTGTGAAGGTTAGGGTTAGGCTTAGGCTTAGGCTTAGAGTTAAGGTTCGGGTTCGGGTTAGGGTTTGGATTAGGGTGAGGGTAAAGCTTAGGATTAGTGTTAAATTTAGGTTTACGTTCAGATTTAGGTTTAGGGTTAGGGTTAGGGTTAAGCTTACTCTGAGGGTTAGGGTTAGGGTTATAGTTAGGCTTAGGGTTAGGCTGAGGATGAGGGTGGGGGTGACGATTAGGGTTAGGCTTAGGGTTATGGTTATTGTTAGTGTTATGGTTAGGGTTAAGATTGCGGTGATGGTGAGGCTGAGGGTGAGGGTTATGGTTAGGGTTAGGGATAGTGTAAGGGTTATGGTTAGTGTTATTATTAGGGTTATGGTTAGAGTTACTTTGAGGTGGTGGGTAAGGGTGAGGGTTAGGATTAGGGTGAGGTTTAAAGTTAGGGTTAGTGTTAGGGTGAGGGTGAGATTTAGGGTTAGAGTTAGGGTTAGGGGGATGTTAGGGTGAGGTTTAGCGTTAGGGTTAGGGTGAGGGTTAGGGTTAGGGTGAGGTTGATGTTTAGGGTTAGAGTTAGGGTTAGGGGGAGGGTTAGGTTGAGATTTAGGGTTAGGGTTAGGGTTAGGTTTAGGGTGAGGGTTAGGTTGAGCTTTAGGGATATGGTTAAGGTTAGTTTTAGGTTTAGGGTGAGGTTGAGTGTGATGGTTAGGGTGAGGGTTAGGCTTAGGCTTAGGGTTAGGCTGAGGGTGAGGGTGGAGGTGAGGATTATGTTTAAGGTGATGGTTAGGGTTAGGGTTAGGGTTACTGTTAGGGTTAGGGTTATAGATATTGTGAAGTTGAGAGTACTGGTGTGGATTAGGGTTAGGGTTAGGGTGGTGTTTAGGGTTAAGGTTAGGGTTAGGGTTTGGGTGAGGTTTACGGTTAGATATAGGGTTATGGGAAGAGGGAGGGTGAGGTTTAGGCTTAGGGTTAGTGTTAGGCTTAGGGTGAGGGTGAGGGCTAGGTTGAGGTTTAGGTTTAGCGTTAGGGTTAGGGTTAGTGTGAGGGTTAGCTTTAGGGTTAGGGTTTGTGTTTGGGTGAGGGTAAGTGTTAGGGTGAGGGTTTGGGTTAGGGTGAGGGTTATGGTTAGGGTGAGGGTTAGGATTAGGGTTAGGGTTATTGTTAGGTTTAGGTTTAGGGTTACAGTTACTGTGAGGTTGAGGTTGAGGATTAGGGTTAACGTTAGGGTGAGGTTTAGGGTTTGGGTTAGGGGTAGCGTTAGGTTTAGGGTGAAGGTGAGGTTTAGGGTTACAGTTAGGGTTAGGGTGAGAGTTAGGTTGAGGGTTAGTGTTAGGGTTAGGTTGATGGTGTGGTGAGGGTTAGGTTTAGGGTGAGTGTTAGGGTTAGGGTTAGGTTGAGAGTTAGGATTCAGGTTTAGTTTAGAATTAGGTTGAGGGTTAGGATAAGGGTTATGGTGAGGGTGAAGTTTAGGGTTAGGTTGAGGGTTAGGGTTAAGGTTAGGGTTAGGGTGAGGGTGAGTGTGAGGGTTAGGCTTAAGGTTAGCATTAGGATTAGGGTAAAGTTTAGGGTGAGTGTGAGGGTTAGGGTTAGGGTTAGGTTGAGGGTAAGTGTTAGGGTGAGGGTGAGGGTTACGGTGAAGGATATGGTTAGGATGAGGGTTAGAGTTAGGGTTATTGTTTGGGTTAGGGTTAGGTTTATTCTTAGGGTAAGGTTTATATTTACGGTTACGGTGAGGGTGAGGGTTAGGGTTAGGGTTAGGCTTTGTTTAAGGGTTTGGGTTAGGGTTTGAGTTAGGGTTAGGGTGAGGGTGAGGTTTAGGGTTAGACTCAGGGTTAGGGTGAGGGTTAGGTTGAGGGTTAGGTTTAGGGTTAGTGTTAGGTTTAGTGTTAGGGTGAGAGTTAGGGGGAAGGTTAGGGTTAGGGTTAGGGTTAGTATTAGGTTTAGGGTGAGGGTGAGTGTGTGGGTTAGGGTTATATTTAGAATTAGGCTTAGATTTATGCTGAGGGTGAGTGTGTGTGTTAGGGGTAGGTTTAGGGTTAGGCTTAGGGTTAGGCTGAGGGTGAGGTTGAGGGTGAGAACGTTAGGGTTAAGGTGAGCATTATGCTTAGGTATAGGGGAGGGTTAGGATTAGTTTTACGGTTAGGATTACAGCTAGGGGGAGGGCTAGGGGGAGGGTGATGGTTAGGTTTAGGGTTAGGGTTGGGTTTAGGGTTAGGATAGGGTTAGGGTCAGGGTGACATTAATGGTTAGAGTTAGGGTTAGGGTGAGGCTGTGGGTGTGGGTTAGGGTTAGGGTTAATGTTAGGTTAGGGTTAAGGTGAGGGTTTGAGTGAGGGTGAGGGTTAGGGTTAGTGTCAGCTTTAGGATTAGTGTTAGGTTTAGGGTGAGTGTGATGGTTAGGGTTAGGGTTAGGCTTAGGCTTAGGCTGAGGGTGAGGCTGAGGGTGAGAGTTAGGGTTAGGGAGAGGGTTAAGGTTAGGGTTAGGGGGAGGATTAGGATGAGGGTTAAGGTTAGGGGGAGAGCTAGGTTGAGGGTGAGGTTTATGGTTATGGTTAGGGTGAGGTTTAGCGTTAGGGTTAAGGTGAGGGTGAGATTTAGGGTTAGAGTTAGGTCTAGGGTGAGGCTCAGGGTGAGGGTTAGGTTTCGGGTTAGTGTTAGGGTTAGGGTTAAGGTGAGGGATAAGGTGAGGGTGAGGGTTAGGGTTAGGATTAGGATTAGGGTTAGGGTTAGGGAGAGTGTAAGGGTTAGTGTTAGGGTTAGGTTTAGGCTTAGGCTTAGGCTGAGGCTGAGGCTGAGTGTGAGAATTACGCTTAGGGTGAGGGTTAGTGTTAGGATTAGGGTGAGAGTTAGGGTTTGGGTTAAATTTAGGGTTAGGGTGAGGGGTATGTTAAGGGTTTTGGTGACGGTGAGGTTTAGGGTTAGGGTGAGGGTTAGAATGAGGGTTAGGGTTAGGATTAGGGTGAGGGTGAGGGCTAGGGTGAGGATGAGGATTAGGGTTAGGGTTAGGGTTAGGGTGAGGTTAAGGGTTAGGGTTAGGGTTAGGGTTAGGGTGAGAATCATTTTTAGGGTTAGAGTTAGGGTTAGGGTGAGGCTGATTTTGAGGGTTTGGGTTAGGGTTATTGTTAGATTTAGGGTTAGGGTGAGGGTTAGGGTGATGGTGAGGGTTAGGCTTAGGGTTAGGATTAGGATTAGGGTAAGGGTTAGCGTGACTGTGAGGGTTAGGATTAGGGTTAGGGTTAGGATGAGGGTTATGGTTAGGCTTTTGGTTAGTGTTAATGTTATGGTGATTGTGAGGGTTAGGTTGAGGTTTTGGGGTAGGTTTAGGTTTAGATTTAGGGTTAGGGTAAGGGTGAGTGTGTGTGTTAGGGTTAGGTTTAGGGTTAGGCTTAGGGTTAGGCTGAGGGTGAGGTTAAGTGTGGGGGTTAGGGTTAGGGTGAGGGTTAGGGTTTGGGTTAAGTTCAGGATTAGGGTGATGGTTAGGGATAGGGTTATGGTGAGAGTGAAGGTTAGGATTAGGTTGAGGGTTAGGGATAGGGTTAAGGTGAGGGTTAGGGTTAGGGTTAGGGTGAGGGTTATGATGAGGATTAATGTTAGGATTAGGGTTTGGGCTGGTGTGAGGGTGAGGGTTAGGGTTAAGATGAGGTTTAGAGTTAGGATTAGGGTTAGGGTGATGTTTAGTGTTAGAGTTAGTGTTAGTGTTCAGGTTAAGGTTAGGTGAGGGTTACGGTTAGGCTTAGGCTTAGGCTTAGGCCTAGCATGAGGGTGAGTCTTAGAATTAGGTTTAGGGTGAGCGTTAGGCTTAGGGTGAGGGTTAGGTTGAGGTTTAGGGTTAGGATAAGGTTTAGGGAGAGCACTAAGTTGAGGGTTAGTGTGAGGGCTAGGGTTAGGGATAGGATTAGTTTTAGGATTAGGTTTAGGTTGAGGGTGAGTGTGAGGGTTAGGGTTTGGGTGACGCTTAGGGTTAGGGTTTGATTTAGGGTGAGGGTGAGGGTTAGGGTTAGGGTGAGGGTGTGGGCGAAGGTGAGGGTTAGGGTTAGGGTTAGGGTTAGTGTGAGTGTTAGGGTTAGGGTGAGGGTTATGGTTAGGATGAGGGTTAGTGTTAGGTTTAGGCTTAGGCTTAGTCTTAGGGTAAGGCTGAGTGTTAGGGTTAGGGTGAGTGTGACTGTTAGGGTTTGGGTTAGGTTTAAGCTTAGGGATAGGCTGAGGGAGAGGGTGAGGGTGAGGGTTAGGGTTAGGGTGAGGGTGAGGTTTAGAGTTAGAGTTTGTGTTAAGGTGAGGGTTAGTGTGAGGGTTAGTGTTAGGCTTAATATTAGGTTTAGGGATAGGGTGAGTTTTAGGGTGAGGTTTAGGGTTAGGGATAGGGTTAGTTTTAGGATTAGGGTTTGGGTGAAGGTGAGTATGAGGGTTAGGGTTCGGGTTAGTGTTAGGGTTAGGCTTAGGGTTAGGCTGAGTGTGAGGTTGAGGGTTAGGATGAGGGTTAGGTTTAGGATTAGGTTTAGTGTGAGGGCTATCGTGAGGGTGAGGTTTAGGGTTAGGTTTAGGGTGAGGTTTAGGGCTCCGGTTAGGTTTAGGGTTAGGTTGAGGATTAGTGTTAGGGTTATGGTGAGGGTCAGGGTTAGGTTTAGTTTGAGGGTTAAAATTAGGTTTAGGGTTAGGATGAGGGTTGGGGTGAGGGTTAGGATGAGGTATAGAGTTACAATTAGAGTTAGGTTGAGGGCTAGGGTGATTGTGAATTTTAGTGTCAGGGTTAGGGTGAGGTTTAGGGTTAACTTTAGGTGTAGGTTTAGGGTGAGGGTTAAGGTTCGGGTTTGGGTGAGGGTGAAGGTTAGGTTTGGTGTGAGGGTTAGGGTGAGGACTAAGGTGAGGGTGAGGGTTAGGGTTAGTGTTAGGTTTAGGGTGAGGGTTAGGTTGAGGTTTAGGTTTAGATTTAGGGTTAGTGTTAGGATTAGGGTTTGGGTGAGGGTGAGTTTGAGCCTTAGGGTTAGGGTTAGGCTTAGGCTTAGTGTTAGGCTGAGGGTGAGTGTGGGGATGAGGATTAGGTTTAGAGTGCTGGTTTAGTTTATGGTTAGGTTTAGGGTTAGGATGAGGGTTAGGGTTAGGATTAATGTTAGGGTGAGGGCTATGGTGAGTGTCAGGTTTAGTGATTGGTTTAGGCTTAGGCTGAGGTTTAGGCTGAAGCTGAAGGTGAGGGTGAGGGCTAGGTTTAGGGTGATGGTTAGGGTTACTGTTAGGCTGAGGGTTAGGGTTAGGGTTAGGTTTAGGGTAAGGGTGACAGTAAGGGTAAAGGTGAGGGCTAGAGTTAAGTTGTGGGTTAGGGTGAGGATTAGGGTTAGGGTTACGGTGAGGGTGAGGGTTAGATTGAGTATCAGTATTAGGGTTAGTGTGAGGTTTAGGGTGAGGATTAGGTGTAGGTTTAGGGTGAGGGCTAGGGTGAGGGTGAGGGTTAGGGATAGGGTTAGGTTGAGGTTTAGGGTAAAGGTGATGGTTAGGTTTAGGGTGAGGGTTAGTGTTCGGATTAGGGTTAGTTTTAGGGTGAGGGTAAATGTTAGGGTGAGGGTTAGGGTTAGGGTGAGAGTTATGGTTAGGGTTTGGATTAGTATTAGTGTTAGGGTTATTTTAGGGTTAGGGATAGGTTTATGGTTACGGTGAGTGGGAGGGGGAGGGTTAGGGTTAGGGTTAGGGTGAGGTTTAGGTTTTGGGTTATGATTAGAGTTAGGGTTAGGTTGAGGGTGAGGTTTAGGTTTAGGTTTAGGATTAGGGGGAGGGTTAGGGTGAGGGTTAGGGTTAGGGTTAGTGTTAGGACTAGGGTGAGGGTGAGTGTGAGTGTTAGGGTTAGGGTTAGGCTTAGGCATACGGTTACGCTGAGGGTAAGGTTGAAGGTGAGGGTTACGGTTAGGTTGAGGTTAGGGTTAGGGTTAGGGTGAGGGTTAGGATGAGGTTTAGAGTTAGGTTTAGGGTTAGGATGAGGGCAAGGGTGAGGGTGAGGTTTAGAGTTAGCATTATGGCGAGGTTAAGATTAGGGTTAGGTTTAGGGTTAGTGTTAGGGTTACTGTGATGGTGAGGTTTAGGGTTAGGGTGAGAGTTAGGGTTAGTTTGAGGGTGAAGGTTAGGATTAGGGTTAGGGTTATTGTTATTGTTATGGTTAAGTTTAAGTTCACAGTGAGGGTGAGGCTGAGGTTGAGGTTTAGGGTTAGGGTTAGGGTGAGGTTTAAGGTTAGGGTTAGGGTTAAGGTTAGTGTTATTGTTAGAGTTATGTTAGAGTTATGGTGAGGGTGAGGGTGAGGGTCAGGTTTAGGGTTAGGGTTAGGTTTAGGGTGAGGGTGAGATTTAGGGTTAGAGTAAGGTTTAGGGTAAGTGTTATGGTTAGGGTTAGGGTGAGGGTTAGGTTGAGTTTTAGGGTTAGGTTAAGGTTAGGTTGAGGATTAGGGTTATGGTGAGGGTGAGTGTGAGGGTTAGGGTTAGGGTTAGGCTTAGGCTTAGGGTTAGGCTGAGAGTAAGGGTGGGGATGACGATTAGGTTTAGGGTGACGGTTAGGGTTATGGTTAGAGTTACGGTTAGGATTAGGGTTAGGGTTAGGATTAGGGTTTGGGTGAAGGCTAGGGTGAGGGTGAGTGTTAAGGTTAGGTTTAGGCTTAGGGTTAGGTTTAGGCTGAGGCTGTGGGTGAGGGTGAGGTTTAGGGTTACGGTGATGCTTAGAGTTACAGTCAGGGTGTTGGTTAGGATGAGGGTTAGGGTTAGGGTGAGTGTTAGAATCAGGGTGATGGTAAGGGTAAAAGTGAAGGTTAGGCTGAGAGTGAGGATTATGGTAAGTCTGAGGGATAGGGTTAGGTTTAGGGTAAAGTTTAGGGTTAGGGTGAGGGTGAGGTTAAGATTGAGGATTAGTTTTAGGTTTAGTCTGAGGTTTAGGGTGAGGATGAGGGTTAGGGTTAGGGTGAGGGCTAAGGTGAGGGTTAGGGTTAGGGTGAGGTTTATGGTTAGGGTGACGGTTAGGGTTATGGTGAGGATTAGTGTTAGTGTTAGGTTTAGTGTTAGGGTGAGGGTTAGTGTCAGGTTGAGGTTTAGGTTTAGGGTGAGGGTTATAGTTAGAATGAGGGTTAGGGTTTTGTTTAGGGTTATTGTTAGGGTTAGGGTTACGGTTACAGTGAAGGAGAGGTTTAGGGTTAGGTTTAGGGTGAGGTTTATGTTTAGGGTTAGGGTTAGAGTTAGGGTTAGGGTGAGGGTGAGGTTTAGGGTTAGAGTTAGCGTTAGTGTTAGTGTTAGGGTTAGGGTGACAGTTAGTGTGAGGGGTAGGGTTAGGCTTAAGCTTAGGTTTAGGCTTAGGCTTATGCCGAGCATGAGGGTGAGGGTTAGGGTTAGGTTGAGTGTGAGGATTAGTGTTAGTGTTAGTGTTAGGGTTCGGGTTAGTGTTAGGATGAGGTTTAGGGTTAGGATTAGGGTTAGGGTGAAGGCTAGGTTGAGGGTGAGTTTTAGGGTTAGGCTTAGGCTTAGGTTTAGGCTGAAGGTGAGGGTGAGGGTGAGGGTTATGGTCAGCGTGATGGTTAAAGTTACAGTTAGGCTGAGGGTTAGGATGAGGGTCAGGGTTAGGATGAGGGTTAGGGTGAGGGTGACAGTAAGGGTAAAGGTGAGGATTAGGGTTAGGGTGAAGGTTAGGGTGAGGATTAAGGTTAGGGTTAGGGTGAGTGTGAGGGTTAGATTGAGTATTATTGTTAGGGTTAGTGTGAGGTTTAGGGTGAGGATGAAGGGTAGCGTTAGGGTGAGGGCTCGGGTTAGGTTCAGGGTTAGGGATAGGGTTAGGTTGGTTAAGGTTAGGATTAGTGTTATTTTTAGGGTTAGGGTAAATATTATGGGTACAGTGAGGTTGAGGGTGAGCATCAGGGTTATGCTTAGCCTGAGGTTTAGGTTTAGGATTATGGTTAGAGTTAGGGTTAGGTTGAGGGTGAGGTTTAGGTTTAGAGTTAGGGTTAGTGGGAGGGTTAGGGTGTGGGTTAGGGTTAGGGTTAGGGTTAGTGTTAGGATTAGGTTTAGGGTGAGGGTGAGTGTGAGGATTAGGGTTAGCGTTAGGCTTAGGCTTAGGGTTAGGCTGAGGTTGAGGGTGAGGGTGAGGGTTAGGGTTAGGGTGAGGGTGAGGGTTAGGTTTAGGTTTAGGGTGAGTGTGAGGTTTAGGGTTAGGATTAGGGTTAGAGTTAGGGTTAATGTGAGGGTGAGGTTTAGTGTTAGATTTAGACTTAGGGTGAGGGTTAGTGTGAGGGTTAGGTTTAGGGTTAGTGTTAGGTTAGGGTTAGGGTGAGGGTTAGTGTGAGGGTTAGGGTTAGAGTTAGGGTTAGGGTTAGGATTAGGGTTAGGTTGAGGGTGAGTGTGTGGGTTAGGATTAGGTTTAGGGTTAGGCTTATGTTTAGGCTGCGGGTGAGGTTGAGGGTAAGGCTTAGGTTTAGGTTGATGGTTAGGATTAGGGTTAGGGTGAGAGTTAGGATGAGGGTTAGGGTTAGGATTAGGGTTAGAGCTAGTGTGAGGGTGAGGTTTAGGGTTAGGGTTAGGGTGAGGTTTATGGTTTGGGTTATGGTGAGGGTGAGGTTTACTGGTGGATTTAGGGTTAGGGTGAGTGTTAGGGTTAGGGTTTGTGTTAGGCTTAGGGTTATTGTGAGTGTTAGGTTTAGTTTGAGGGTTATGTTTATGGTTAGGATTAGGATTAGGGTTAGGGTGAGGGTGAGTGTGAGGATTAGGGTTAGGGTTAGGTTAGGCTGAGAGTGAGGGTGAGGGTTAGGGTTAGGTTGAGGGTGAGGTTTAGGGTTAGACTTAGTGTTAGTGTGAGCAGTAGTGTGAGGTTTAGTGTTAGGTTTAGGGTGTGGGTGAGGTTTATGGTTAGCGTGATGCTTAGGTTTACGGTCAGGGTGAGGGTTAGGATGAGGGTTAGGGTTAGTGTGAGGTTTAGGGTGAGGGTGACAGTAAGCGTAAAGTTGAGGGTTAGGCTGAGAGTGAGGATTAGGGTAAATGTTAGGATTGGGTTTGGGTAAAGGTGAGTGTTAGGGTTAGGGTGAGGGTGTGGTTTAGGTGGAAGATTAGTTTTAGGGTTAGTGTGAGGTTTAGCGTGAGGATGAGGGTTAAGGTTAGGGTGAGGGCTAGTGTGAGGGTGAGGGTTAGGGTTAGGGTTAGGGTGAGTGTTAGGGTTAGCGTGATGGCTAGGGTTAGTGTGAGGGTTAGTGTTACGGTTAGGGTTAGTGTTAGGGTGACAGTAAGTGTTAGGGCGAGGGTTAGGGTTAGGGTTATGGTTATTGTTTGTGTTAGGGTTAGGATGAGGGTTAGGGTTTGGTTTAGGTTTAGGGTGAGGGCTAGGGTGAGGGTGATGGTTAGGGTTAGGGTTAGGCTTAGTGTTATTCTGAGGGTGAGGGTCAAGTTGAGGGTTAGTGTTAGGGTCATGGTTGGGTTACGGTTAGGATGAGGGTTAGAGTTTGTCTTAGTGTTATTCTGAGGGTGAGGGTCAGGTTGAGGGTTAGTGTTAGGGTGATGGTTTGGGTTACGGTTAGGATGAGGGTTAGGATGAGGGTTAGGTTTAGGGTGAGGGTTAGGGTGAAGGTGACAGCAAGGGTAAAGTTGAGGGTTAGGGTTAGGGTGAGTGTTATGGTTAATGTTAGGGTTAGGGTTATTGTTATGGTTAGGGTTATGGTTACTGTTACGGTGAGGGTGAAGGTGAGGTTTAGGGTTAGGGTTAGGGTGAGGTTTAGGTTTAGGGTTAGGGTGAGAGTTAGTGTTTGGGTGAGGGTGCGGTTTAAGGTTTAGAGTTAGAGTTAGGGGGAGGGTTAGGGTGAGTGTTAGGGTTAGGGTTAGTGTTAGGATTACGGTTAGGGTGAGGGTGTGTGTGAGGTTTAGGGTTAGGTTTAAGCTTCGGCTTAGGTTTAGGCTGAGGGTGAGGATGAGGGTGAGGTTTAGGGTTAGGGTTACTGTGAAGTTGAGGGTTAGGGGTCGGGTGAGAGTTAGGGTTAGGGTTAGGGTTCGGGTGAGGGTTAGGATTAGGGATAGGATTAGGGTTATTGTTAGTGTTATGGTTAAGGTTAAGTTTACAGTGAGGATGAGGCTGAGGGTAAGGGTTAGGGTTAGGATTACGGTTAGGGTGAGGGCTTGGGTTAGGTTTAGGGTTACGGTGAGGGTGAGGGTTAGGGTTAGGTTTAGGGTTAGTGTTATTGTTAGGGTTAGGTTTAGGGTTAGAGGGTGAGGATGAGGGTGAGGTTTAGGGTTAGGTTTAGATTTAGGGTGAGCGTGAGGTTTAGGGTTAGAGTTAGGTTTAGGTGGAGGGTTAGGGTGAGGGCTAGGGTTAGGGTTAGTGTTAGGGTTAGGGTTAGGGTGAGGGTTAGGTTGAGGTTTAGGGTTAGAGTTAGGGTTAGATTTAGGATTAGGGTTATGGTGAGGGTGATTGTGAGGTTTAGGGTTGGGATTAGGCTTAAGCTTAGGGTTAGGCTGAGGGTGAGGGTGGGGATGAGGATTAGGTTTAGTGTGATGGTTAGGGTTAGGGTTAGGTTTAGGGTTAGGATTAGGGTTAGGGTTAGGATTAGGGTTATGGTGAGGGCTAGGGTGAGTGTGAGGATTAGGGTTAGGTTGAGGTTTAAGGTTAGGATGATGGATAGGGTTAGTGTGAGGATTAGTGTTAGGGTTAGGATTAGTGTTAGGGTGAGGGTACGTGTTAGGATGAGGGTTAGGGTTAGGGTGAGGGTTATGGTTAGAATGAGGGTTAGTCTTAGGTTTAGGGTTATTTTTAGGGTTAGGGTTAAGGTTACCGTTTCGATGAAGGTGAGGGTTATTGTTAGGGTTAGAGTTAGGGTGAGGTTTAGGGTTAGGATTAGGGTTAGAATTAGAGTTAGGGTGAGGGTGAGGTTTAGGTTTAGAGCTAGGATTAGGGTGAGGGTTAGTGTGAGTGTTAGGGTTAGGGTTAGTTTTAGGTTAGGGTTAGGGTTAGGGTTAGTGTGAGGGTTAGGGTTAGAGTGAGGGTTAGGGTTAGGATTAGGGTTAGGGTGAGTGTGAGTGTGTGAGTTAGGGTTAGGTTTAGGGTAAGGCTTAGGGTTAGGCTGAGGCTGAGGGTGAGGGTTAGTGTTAGGGTTAGGGTGTGGGTTAGGGTTAGGTTTAAGTTGAGGGTTAGGATGAGGGTTAGGGTTAGGATTACTCTTAGAGTGAGCGCTGGGGTGATGGTTAGTTTGAGGGTTAGTGTTAGGGATAGGATTAAGTTTATGATTTGGGTTAGGTTGAGGGTGAGTGTGAGGTTTAGGGTTAGGGTTAGGGTTAGGTTTAGGATTAGGGTTAGGGTGAGGGCTAGGGTGAGGGTTAGGTTTAGGTTTAGGGTTAGGCTTAGGCTTAGGGCTAGGCTGAGGCTGAGGGTGAGGGTGAGGGTTAGGGTTAGGGTGATGCCTAGGGTTACAGTCAGGGTGAGGGTTAGGATGAGTTTTAGGGTTAGGGTGTGGGTTAATGTGAGGAAAACGGTAAGGGAAAAGTTGAAGTTTAGGCTGAGAGTGAGGATAAAGTTAAGGGTGAGGGTTAGGGTTAGGTTCAGGGTTAGAGTTAGGGGTAGGGTTAGGGTGAGGTTAAGATTGAGGATTAGTTTTAGGGTTAGCTTTAGGTTTAGGCTAAGGATGAGGGTTACGGTTAGGGTGAGGGCTGGGTGAGGGTGAGGTTTAGGGTTAGGGTAAGGTTTAGTGTTAGGGTGATGTGTAGGGTTAGTGTGAGGATTAGTGTTAGGGTTAGGGTTAGTGTTAGGGTGAGGTTATATATTAGGGTGAGGGTTAGGGTTAGGGTGACGTTTATGGTTACAATGAGGGTTAGGGTTAGGTTTAGGGTTGTTGTTTGGTTTAGGGTTAGGTTTACAGTTACTGTGAGTGTGAGGGTTAGGGTTATGTTTATGGTGAGGTTTATGTTAATGGTTAAGTTTAGAGTTAGGTTTAGGGTGAGGATGAGGTTTTGGGTTAGATTTAGCGTTAGTGTTAGTGTTAGGGTTAGGGTGAGGGTTAGTGTAAGGGTTAGGGTTAGGCTTAAGCTTAGGGTTAGGCTTAGGCTTAGGCCGAGAGTGAGGGTGAGGGTTAGGGTTAGGGTTAGGGTGAGGGTTAGGGTTAGGTTTAGGGTGAGTGTTAGGATGAGGTGTAGGTTTAGGTTTAGGGTTAGGGTGAGGGCTAGGGTGAGGTTGAGGGTTAAGGTTAGCGGTAGGGTGAGGTTTAGGCTTAGGGTGAGGGTGAGGGTTAGTGTGAGGGTTAGTGTTAGTGTTAGAGTTAGGGTGAGGGTCAGTTTTAGTGTGAGGGTGAGGGTGAGGGTCTGGGTTATAGTTAGGGATAGGGTTAGGTTTAGGTTTACGTTTATTGTTAATTTTAGGTTTTGGCTTATGTTGAGGGTGAGGGTGAGGGTGAGGTTTAGGGTTAGGGTTAGGGTGAGGTTTAGGGTTAGGTTTAGTGTTAGAGTTAGGGTTAGGGTGAGCGTGAGGTTTAGGTTTAGAGCTAGGCTTAGGGTGAGGGTTAGTGTGAGTGTTAGGGTTAGGGTTAGTGTTAGGTTAGTGTTAGGGTGAGGGTTAGTGTGTGGGTTAGGGTTAGAGTTAATGTTATGGTTGGGATTAGGGTTACGGTGAGGTTGAGTGTCTGGGTTAGGTTTAGGTTTAGGGTTAGGCTTGGGATTAGGCTGAGGGTGAGGTTGAGGGTGATGGTTAGGGTTAACGTGAGGGTTAGGATTAGGGTTACTGTGAGGGATAGGACGAAGGTTAGGGTTAGGATTAGGGTTCGAGTGAGGGCTAGAGTGAGGGTGAGGTTTAGTGATAGGGTTAGGGTTAGGGTTAGGATTAGGGTTAGGGTGAGGGTGAGGTTTATTGTTAGAGTTAGGTTTAGGTTGAAAGTTAGGATTAGGATTAGTGTTAGGGTTAGGGTTAGGGTGAGTGTTAGGCTTAGGGTGAGGGTTATGGTGATGGTTTGGATTAGGATTAGGGTAGGGTTAGGGTGAGTGTGAGGGTTAGGGTAAGGGTTAGGCTTAGGTTAGCCTGAGAGTGAGGGTGAGGGTGAAGGTTAGAGTTAGGGTGAGGGTGTGTGTGAGGGTTAGGGTTTGTTTTAGGGTTAGCCTTAGGTTTAGGCTGAGGGTGAGGGTGAGGGCGAGGGTTAGGGTTAGGGTGAGTGTTAGGGTTAGGGTTAGGGTGAGGTTTAGTTTTAGAGTTAGGGTTACAGTAAGGGTTAGGGTGAGGGTGAGTGTTAGGGTTAGTGTTAAAATTAGGGTGTGGGTGAGGTTTAGGGTTAGGGTGATGCTTAGGTTTACGGTCAGGGTGAGGGTTAGGATGTGGGTTAGGTTTAGTGTGAATATTAGGGAGAGGGTGACAGTAAGGGTAAAGTTGAGGGTTAGGCTGAGAGTGAGGATTACGTTAAATGTAAGGTTTAGGGATAGGGTGAGGTTTAGGGTTAGGGTTAGGGTGTGGGTGTGGTTTAGATTGAGTATTAATTTTAGGGTTCGTGTGAGGTTTAGGGTGAGAATGAGAGTTAGGGTTAGGGTGAGGGCTAGGGTGAGGGTGAGGTTTAGCATTACGGTTAGGGTGAGTGTGAGGATTAGGGTGAGTGATAGGGTTAGCCCTAGGTTTAGGCTGAGGGTGTGGGTGAGGGTGAGGTTTAGGGTTAGGTTGAGGGTTAGGGTTAGGGGAATGATGAGGTTTAGTGTTAGTGTTAGGGTTAGGGTGAGGGTGAGGTCTAGGGGTAGAGTTGGGCTTAGGGTGAGGTTTAGGGTTAGGGTGAGGGTTAGGGTGGGGGTGACGGTAAGGGTAAACTTTACGGTTAGGCTGAGGGTGAGATTTACTGTAAGGGTTAGTGTTAGGGTTAGGGTGAGGGTTAGGGTTAGGGGTAGGGTGAGGGTGAGGGTAAGATTGAGGATTAGTGTAAGGGTGAGGTTTAGGGTGAGGATGAGGGTTGGGTTAGGGTTAGGGTTATTGTTAGTGTTATGATTACATTTAAGTTTGCGGTGAGGGTGAGGCTGAGGGTGAGGTTTATGGTGAAGGTTAGGTTTAGGGTTAGGTTTAGGGTTAGTATTATTTTTAGGGTTAGGGTTAAATTTACAGTGAGGGTTTGGTGAGGGTTAGGGTTAGGGTGAGTTTTAAGGTGAGGTTTAGGGTTAGGGTTATGTTGAGGGTGAGGTTTAGAGTTAGAATTAGGTTTATGGGGAGGGTTATGGTAAGAGGAAGGGTTAGGGTTAGTGTTAGTCTTAGGGTGAGGGTGAGGGTTAGGTTGAGGTTTAGGGATAGGCTTAGGGTTAGGATTAGGGTTAGGGTGAGTGTGTGTGTGAGGGTTAGGTTTAGGCTTAGGCTTAGGGTTAGGTTGAGGGTGAAGTTAGGTGAGGGTTGAGGGTTATAGTTACGGTGAGCGTGAGGATTAAGGTTACAGTGAGGGTTAGGTTGGGTTCGGATAAAGGTGAGTGTGAGGGTTAGGGTTAGGGTGAGGTTTAGGGTTAGGATTAGGATTAGGGTGAGGGTAAGTGTGAGGTTAGGGTTAGGGTTAGTGTTAGATTAGGGTTAGGGTGAGGCTTAGGATGAGGGATAGGTTGAGGATTAAGGTTAGGGTGATGGCTAGGGTGAGGGTGAGTTTTAGGGTTAGGGTTAGGGTGAGGTTTAGTGTTAGGGTTAGGGTGAGGGTGAGGTTGAGTGTTAGAGTTAGGGTTACGTTTAGGGTTAGGGTTTGGGTTAGTGTTAGGGTTAGGGTTAGGGTGAGTGATAGGTTTAGGGTGAGGGTTATACTTATGGTCAGGATTAGGATTAGCGTTATGGTGAGGGTGAGTGTGTGGGTTAATGTTAGGTTTAGTGTTAGGCTTAGGGTTATGTTTAGGTTGAGGTTGAGGCTGAGGGTTAGGTTTAGCGTGAGTGTTTGGGTTACAGTGAGGGTTATGTTTAGGGTGACGGTTATGGTTAGGTTTAGGGTTAGGTTCAGGGCTACATTGAGGGTGAGGTTTAGGGTTAGGTTTTGGGTGAGGTTTAGGGTGAGGGTGAGGTTTAGGGTTAGGGTTAGGCTGAGGTTTAGGATTATAGTTAGGGTTAGGGTTAGGGCGAGTGTGAGGTTTAGGGTTAGAGTTAGAGTTAGGATGAGGATTAGGGTGAGGTTTAGGGTTAGAGTTATTGTTAGGTGGAGGGTTAGTGTGAGTGTTAGGTTTACGGTGAGGGCTAGGTTGAGGGTGAGGGTTAGGTTTAGGCTTAGGCTTAGGCTTATGGTTAGGCTGAGGGTGAGGTTGAGGTTGAGGTTTAGGTTTAAGGTGATGGTTAAGGTTACGGTTAGGTTAAAGTTTAGCATGAGGTTTAGGGATAGGGTGAGGGTTAGGGTGAGGGTGATGGTAAGGGTAAAGTTGAGGGTTAGGCTGAGGGTCAGGGTACAGATAAGTGTGAGGGTTAGTGTTAGGGTGAGGGTTAGGGTAAGTGTGAGGGTTAGGGGTAAGGGTGAGGGTGAGGGTTAGATTGAGGATTAGGGTTAGGGTTAGTGTGAGGTTTAGGGTGAGGATGTGGGTTAGCGTTAGGGTGAGGGTTAGGGTTAGAATTAGGGTTAGGATGAGGGCTACGGTGAGGGTGAAGGTCAGGGTTGGGTTAGGGTTAGGGTGAGTTTTAGGGTTAGGGTGAGGGTTAGGGTTAGTGTCAGGGTTAGTGTTAGGGTTAGGTTTAGTGTTAGGGTGAGGGTAAGGGTTAGGGTGAGGGTTAGGGTTAGGGTGAGGGTTAGGGTTAGGGTGAGGGTTAGTGTTAGGGTTATTGTAATTGTTAGGATTAGGATTACATTGCGGGTGAGTGTGAGGGTTAGGGGTAGAGTTAGGGTGAAGTTTAGGTTTAGGATTAGGAGTAGAGTTAGGGTTAGGGTGAGGGTGAGTTTTAGGGTTAGAGTTAGGCTTAGGGTGAGGGTTAGTGTTAGGATTAGGGTTAGGGTTAGTGTTAAGTTAGAGTTACGGTGTGGGTTAGTGTAAGGGTTAGGGTTAGAGGGAGGGTTAGGGTTAGGCTGAGGCTGAGGTTGAAGGTGAGGGTAAGGTTTAGGGTTAGGATGAGGGTTAGGTTGAGGGTTAGGTTTAGGATTAGGGTTAGGGTGAGGGTGAGTGTGTGGGTGAGGGTTATGTTTAGAGTTAGGCTTAAGGTTAGGCTGAGGCTGAGGTTGAGGGTGAGTTAGGGTTAGGGTGAGGTTTAGAGTTAGGGTTGGAGATAGGGTTAGGGTGAGGGTGATGTTTATAATTAGAGTTAGGGTTAGTGTTAGGGTTGGGCTTTGGGTTAGGCTGAGTGTGAGAGTGGGGGTGAGGATTAGGGTTAGGGTTAAGGTTAGAGTTAGGGTTTGGGTTAGGTTTAGGGTTATTGTTAGTGTTATATTTAGGGTTAAGTCTGCAGTGAGGGTGAGGCTCAGGGTGAGTTATATGGTTAGGGTTAGGGTTAGTGTTAGGGTTAGTGTTAGTGTTATTGTTAGGGTTAGAGTTACGGTGAGGTGCGCGTGAGGGTGAGGGTTAGGGCTAGGGTGAGGTTTGGGGTGACGTTTAGGGTTAGGGTTAGGTTGAGGGTGAGGTTTAAGTTTAGAGTGAGTGTTAGTGGGAGGGTTATGGTGAGGGTTAGGTTTAGGTTTAATGTTAGTCTTAGGGTGAGGGTGAGGGTTAGGTTGAAGTTTAGGGATAGGGTTAGGGTTAGGATTAGGCTTACAATGTTGGTGAATGTGAGGGTTAGGGTTAGGTATAGGCTTAGGCTTAGGGTTAGGATTAGGATGAGGGTGAGATTTAGGGTTAGGGTGAGATTGAGGTTTATGGTTAGGGTGAGTATTAGGGTTAGTGTGAATGTTAGTGTTAGGGTTAGGTTTAGTGTTAGGGTTAGGGGGAGGGTTAGGGTCAGGTTTAGAGTAAGGTTTAGTGTTAGGGTTAGGGGGAGGGTTAGGGTTAGTTTGAGGTTTCGGGTTAAGGTTATGTTAAGGATTAGGGTTATGGTGAGGGTGAGGGTGAGTGTTAGGGTTAGGGTTAGGCTTAGGCTGAGGGTGAGGGTGAGGGTGACCATTAGTTTTCGGGTGATGGTTAGACTTAGGATTAGGGTGAGGGTTAGGATGAGGGTTAGAGTTAGGATTAGGGTTAGGGTGAGGACTAGGGTGAGGGTGCGGGTTTTGGTTAGGGTAAGGGTGAGATTTAGGGTTAAGGTGAGGGTTAGGGTTAGTGTGAGTGTTAGTGTTAGGGTTTGGTTTAGTGTTACGTTTAGGGAAAGGGTTAGGGTCAGGGTTAGGGTTAGGGTTAGTGATAGGGTTAGGGTTAGGGTGATGGTTAGGGTTACTGTTAGCTTGAAAATTAGGATGAAGTTTCGGGATAGGGTGAGGGTTAGGGTAAGGGTGATGGTAGGGATAAATTTGAGGGTTCGGCTGAGGGTGAGGGCTAAGGTTAGAGTGAGGGTTACAGTTGGGATGAGGGTTAGGGTAAGGGTGAGGTTTAGGGATTAGGGTGAGGGTGATGGTTAGATTGAGGATTAGGGTTAGGGTTAGTATGTGGTTTAGGGTGAGTATGAGGGTTAGGGTTAGGTGAGGGTAAGTGTTAGAATTTGGGTAAGGGTGATGGTGAGGGTTAGGGTTAGGTTTAGGGTGAGGTTTAGGCTTAGGGTGAGGGTTAGGGTTAGTGTAAGGTTTAGTGTTAGTGTTCGGGTTACTGTTAGGGTGAGGGTAAGTATTAGGGTGAGGGTTAGGGTTAGGGTGAGGGTTATAGTTAGGGTGAGGGTTAGGGTTAGGGTTAGGGGTATTAGTTTTAGGTTTAGTGTTACCTTGAGGGTGAGGGTGAGGATGAGGGTTAGGTTTAGGGTTAGGGTAAGGTTTAGGATTAGGATTAGGGTGAGAGTTAGGGTTAGGGTGAGAGTGAGGTTTAGGTTTAGATTTAGGCTTAGGGTGAGGGTTAGTGTTAGAGTTAGTGTTAGGTGTGGGTTAGGGTGAGGGTTAGTGTGAGGGTTATGGTTAGGTTTAGGGTTAGGCTTAGCGTTAGGCTGAGGGTGAGGTTGAGTGTTAGGGTTGGGGTTAGGGTTAGGGTTAGGGTTAGGGTTAGGGTGAGGGTTAGGATGAGGGTTAGGGTTATGATTAGGATTGGAGTGAGGGCTAGGGTGAGGGTGACTTTTACTGTTAGGGTAAGTGTAAGGTTTAGTGTTAGGGTGAGGGTGAAGGTAAGGTTTAGTGTTAGAGTTAGGGTTAGGGTGAGGGTTAGGGTTAGGGATAGTCTTAAGGTTAGGGATAGGGTGAGTGTTAGTTTTAGGGTGAGGGTTATGGTTTTGGTTAGGATTAGGATTAGGGTTAGGGTGAGGGTGAGTGTGAGGGTTAAGTGTTAGGCTTAGGTTTAGGTTGAGGGTGAGGGTTAGGTTTAGGGTGAGGGTGAGTGTGAGGGTTAGAGTTAGTGTTAGGGTTAGGGTGAGGGTTATTGTGAGGGTTAGTCTTAAAATTATGGTGTGGGTGAGGGTTAGGGTTAGGGTGAGGCTTAGTGTTACTGTCAGGGAGAGGGTTAGCATGACGTTGAGAGTTAGTGTGAGGGTTAGGATGAGGGTGACAGTAATGGTACAGTTGAGGGTTAGGCTGAGAGTGAGGATTACCGTAAATGTGAGGGTTAGGGTTAGGGTTAGGGAGAGGGTTAGGGTTAGGGGTAGGGTGAGGGTGAGGGTAAGATTGAGGATTAGTGTTAGGGTGAGGTTTAGGGTGAGGATGAGGGTGAGGGTTAGGGTTATCGTTAGTGTTATGGTTACAGTTTTGTTTGCGGTGAGGGTGAGGCTGAGGGTGAGGTTTATTTTTAGGTTTAGATTCAGCGTTAGAGATAGCGTTAGTATTATTTAGAGGGATAGGATTAGATTTACAATGAGGGTGAGGGTGAGGTTTAAGGTGAGGGTGAGTTTTACGGTGAGGTTTAGGGTTAGGTTTACGTTGAGGGTGAGGTTTAGAGTTAGAATTAGGTTGATGGGGAGGGTTAGGGTGACAGGTAGGGTTAGGGGTAGTGTTAGTCTTAGGGTGAGGGTGAGGGTTAGGTTGAGGTTTAGGGATAGTCTTAGGGTTAGGATTAGGGTTAGGGTGAGGTTGATTGTGAGGGTTAAGTTTAGGCTTAGGCTTACGGTTAGGTTGAGGGTGAAGGTAGGTGTGAGGGTTATGGTTACAGTGAGGGTGAGGATTAGGGTTAGGGTGAGGGTTAGAATTTGGGTTAGGATTAAGGTGAGGGTGAGGGTTAGGGTTAGGGTGAGGGTTAGGGTTAGGATTAGGATTAAGGTGAGGGTGAGGGTTAGGATTAGGGTTAGGGTTATTGTTAGTGTTATGGTTAAGGTTACCTTTGCAGTGATGGTGAGGCTGAGGGTGCGGGTTAGGGTTAGTATTAGGGTTAGGGTTAGGTTTAGGGTTAGGATTAGTGATTTTGTTAAGGTTAGGGTTAGAGTTATGGTGAGGGTGAGGGTGAGGGTCAGGGTTAGGGTTAGGGTTAGGGTGAGGTTTAGGGTTAGGGTGAGGATTAGGGTTAGGGTGAGGGTGTGGTTTAGGGTTAGAGTTAGGTTTAGGGCGATGGTTAGGTTGATGGTTAGGGTTAAGGTTAGGGTTTTGTTTAGCTTTAGGATTAGGGTTAGTGTGAGGGTGAGTGTGAGGGTTAGGTTTAGGCTAAGGCTTAGGGTTAGGCTGAGGATGACGGTGGGGTTGAGGATGAGGGTTCGGGTGATGGTTAGGGTTAGGATTAGGGTGATGGTTAGGATGAGGGTTAGGGTTAGGATTAGGGTTAGGCTGAAGACTAGGGTGAGGGTGAAAGTTAGTGTTAGGCTTAGGCTTAGGCTTAGAGTTAGGCTGAGGTTGAGGTTGAGGGTGAGTGTTAAGGTAAGGGTGATATTAGGGTTATCCTTAGGTTGAAGGTTAGCATGAGGTTTAGGGATAGGGTGAGGGTTAGAGTGAGGATGATGGTAAGGGTAAAGCTATGGGTTAGGCTGAAGGTGAGAATTAAGATACGGGTGAGAGTTAGTGTTAGGGTGAGGGTTAGTGTAAGGGTGATGGTTAGGGTTTATGGTGAGTTTGAGTGTTAGATTGAGGATTAGGGTTAGGTTTCGTGTGAGGTTTAGGGTGAGGATGTGGGTTAGCATTAGGGTGAGGGTTAGGGTTAGAATTAGGTTTCGGGTGAGGGCTAGGGTGAGGGTGAGGTTTACTGTTAGTGTTAGGGTTAGGGTGAGTTTTAGGGTTAGGATGAGGGTTAGGGTTAGTGTGAGAGTTAGTGTTAGGTTTAGGGTTAGTGTTAGGGTGAGGGTAAGTGTTAGGGTGAGGGTTAGGGTTAGGGTGAGGGTTATAGTTAGGGTGAGGGTTAGGGTTAGGGTTATTGTCATTGTTAGGTTTAGGGTTACGTTGACGGTGAGAGTGAGGGTAAGGGTTAGGTTTAGGGTTAGGGTTAGGGTGAGATTTAGGGTTAGGATTCGGGTTATAGTTAGGGTTAGGGTGAGTGTTAGTGTGAGGGTTAGGTTTAGGGTTAGTGTTACGTTAGGGTTAGGTTGAGGGTGAGTGTGAGGGTTAGGGTTAGGTTTAGTGTTAGGCTTAGGGTTAGGGTGAGGGTGAGTTTGAGGGTGAGGGTTAGGGTTATGGTGAGGGTTAGAGTTAGGGTTAGATTGAATGTTAGGCAGAGGGTTAGGGTTAGGAATAGGGTTAGTTTGAGCGCTGCTGTGATGGATAGTGTGAGTGTTAGGGTTACGATAGGGTTAGGTTGAGGGTGAGTGTGAGGGTTATGGGCAGGGTTAGGGTTAGGCTTAGGGTTAGGTTCGGGTTAGGGTTTGGTTTAGGGTGAGGGTGAGGGTGATTATTAGGGTTAGGGTTAGGGTTAGGGTTAGGGTTAGGCTAAGGGTGAGGTTGGGGGTGAGGATTAGGGTTAGGTTGATGGTTAGGTTTAGGGTTAGTGTTATTGTTAGGGTTAGGGTTAGAGTTAAGGTGAAGGTGAGGGTGAGGGTGCGGGTGAGGTTTAGGGTTAGGGTTAGGTCAGGTTTATGGTTAGGGTTAGAGATAGGGTTAGGGTGAGGGTGAGGTTTACGGTTAGATTTAGGCTTAGGGTGAGGGTTACTGTTAGGGTTAGGGTTAGGATTAGTGTTAGGTTTGGGTTAGGGTGAGGGTTAGGTTGAGGGTTATGGTTAGATTTAGGGTTAGGGTTAGGATTTGGGTTAGGGTGAGGTTTAGTGTGTGGGTTAGGGTTATGTTTAGGGTTAGGCTTAGCGTTAGGCTGAGCGTGAGGTTGAGTGTGAGGGTTTGGGTTAGGCTGAGGGTTAGGATTAGGGTTAGTGTTAGGGTTAGGATGAGGGTTAGGGTTAGTATTAGGATTAGAGTGAGGGCTAGGGTGAGGGTGCCCTTTACTGTTAGGGTTAGGGTGAGGTGTAGGGTTAGGGTTAGGGTGAGCATGAGGTTTAGTGTTAGAGTTAGGGTTAGGGTGAGGTTTAGGGTTAGGGTTAGTGTTAGTGATAGGGTTAGGTTGAAGGTTATGGTTATGGTTAGGATTAGGATTAGGGTTAGGGTGAGGGTGAGTGTGAGGGTTAGGGTAAGCTTTAGGCTTAGGGTTAGGTTGAGGGTGAGGGTTAGGTTTAGAGTGTGGGTGAGTGTGAGGGTTAGGGTTAGTGTTAGTTTTAGGGTGAGGGTTAGTGTGAGGGTTAGGTTTAGGCTTAGGCTTAGGATTAGGTTGAGGTTGAAGGTAGGTGGGAGGGTTATGGTTACGGTGAGGGTGAGGATTAGGGTTAGGGTGAGGGTTAGGATTTGGGTTAGGATTAAGGTGAGGGTGAGGGTTAGGATTAGGGTGAGTGTTTGGGATAGGATTAGGATTAGTGTGAGGGTGAGGGTGAGGGTTAGGATTAGGGTTAGGGTTATTGTTAGTGTTATGGCTAAGGTTACCTTTGCAGTGATGGTGAGGCTGAGGATGAGGGTTAGGTTTAGGATTAGAGTGAGGGTTAGGTTTTGGCTTAGTTTTAGTGTTTTTGTTATAGTTAGGGTTAGAGTTATGGTGAGGGTGAGAGTGAGGGTGAGGGTTAGGGTTAGGGTGAGTTTAGGGTTAGGGTGAGGATTAGGGTTAGGGTGAAGGTGAGGTTTAGGGTTAGAGTGAGGGTTAGGGGGAGAGTTAGGGTGAGGGTTAGGGTTAGGGTTAGGGTTAGGTTTAGGATTAGGGTTAGGGTGAGGGTGAGTGTGAGGGTTAGGGTTAGGCTTAAGCTTAACCTTAGGGATATGCTGAGGATGAGGGTGGGGTTATGGATTATGGTTTGGGTGTTGGTTACGGATAGGATTTGGGTGAGGGTTAGGATGAGGGTTAGGGTTATTATTAGGGTTAGGCTGAGGGCTATGGTGAGAGTGAGGGTTAGGGTTAGGTTTAGGCTTAAGTTTAGGGTTAGGCTGAGGGTGAGGTTGAGGGTGAGGGTTAAGGTTAGGGTGATGTTTAGGGTTACAGTTAGGTTGAAGTTTAGCATGAGGTTTAGGGATAGGTTGAGGGATAGAGTGAGGATGATGGTAAGGGTAAAGTTGAGGGTTAGGCTGAGGGTGAGAATTAAGATAACGGTGAGGGTTAGGGTTAGGGTGAGGGTTAGAGTAAGGGTGAGAGTGAGGGTTAGATTGAGGATTAGGGTTAGGTTCAGTGTGAGCTTTGGGGTGAGGATGAGGGTTAGGGTTAGGTTGAGGGTTAGTGTTAGGTTTAGTGTTATTGTTAGGTTAAGGATTAGATTTACGGTGAGGGTGAGGTTGCGGGTCCTGGTTAGGGTTATGGTTAGGGTGAGGTTTAGAGTTAGGTTTGGAGATAGGGTTAGGTTGAGGGTGATGTTTAGGGTTAGATTTCAGGTTATTGTTAGGTTTGGGCTTAGGGTTAGGCTGAGGGTGAGAGTGGGGGTGAAGATTAGGGTTGGGTTTAGGGTTAGGGTTAGAGTTAGGGTTAGGGTTAGGTTAGGGATTAGGGTTAGGGTTAGGGTGAAGGTGAGGGTGAGTGTTAGAGTTAGGGTTAGGCTTAGGCTGAGAGTGAGGGTGGGGGTGAGGATTAGTTTTCGGGTGATGGTTAGGCTTAGGATTAGGGTGAGGGTTAGGATGAGGGTTAGAGTTGCGATTAGGCTTAGGGTGAGGGCAAGGGTGAGACTGAGGTTTAGGCTTAGGGTTAGGGTGAGGTTTAGGGTTAAGGTGAGGGTTAGGGTTAGTGTGAGTGTTAGTGTTAGGTTTAGGTTTAGAGTTAGGGTTAGGGGGAGGGTTAGGGTCACGGTTAGGGTTAGGGTTAGTGTTAGGGTTATGGTTAGGGTGATGGTTAGGCTTACGGTTAGCATGAAGGTTAGGATGAGGTTTAGGGATAGGGTGAGGGTTAGGGTAAGTGTGATGGTAAGGGTAAAGTTGAGGGTTAAGCTTTGGGTGAGGGTTAGGATAAGTGTGAGGGTTACGTTTAGGGTGAGGGTTAGGGTAAGGGTGAGGGTTAGGGATTAAGGTGTGGCTGAGGGTTAGATTGAGGATTAGGGTTAGGGTTAGTGTGTGGTTTAGGGTGAGGATGAGGGTTAGGCTTAGGTGAAGTTAAGTGTTAGAATTAGGGTTATGGTGAGGACTAGGGTGAGGGTGAGGGTTAGGTTTAGGGGTAGGGTGAGGTTTAGGCTTAAGGTGAGGATTAGGGTTAGTGTGAGGGTTAGTGTTAGGGTTAGGGTTAGTGTTAGGGTGAGGGTAAGTGTTAGGGAGAGGGTTAGGTTGAGGGTGAGGGTTATAGTTAGGGTGAGGCTAAGGGTTAGGGTTAGGGTTATTGTTAATTTTAGGTTTAGGTTTATGTTGAGGGTGAGGGTGAGGGTGAGGTTTAGGGTTAGGTTTAGGGTGAGGTTTAGGGTTAGATTTATCTTAGGGTTAGGGTAAGTGTTATGGTTACGGTTAGGATTAGTGTTATGTTAGGGTTAGGTTTAGGGTTATGGTGTGGTTGAGTGTGTGGTTTAGGGTTAGGTTTAGGGGTAGGCTTGGGGTTAGGCTGAGGGTGAGGTTGAGGGTGATGGTTACGGTTAGTGTGAGGGTTAGGATTAGGGTTAGTGTGAGGGTTAGGATGAAGGTTAGGGTTAGGATTAGGGTTAGAGTGAGGGCTAGGGTGAGCGTGAGGTTTAGTGTTAGGGTTAGGGTGAGGTTTAGGGTTAGGGTTAGTGTGAGGGTGAGGTTTAGTGTTAGAGTTCAGGTTAGGTTGAGGGTTAGGATTAGGGTTAGTGTTAGTGTTAGGGTTAGGGTGAGTGTTGGGGTTAGGGTGAGTGTTATGGTGATGGTTAGGATTAGGATTAGGGTAGGGTTAGGGTGAGTGTGAGGGTGAGGGTAAGGGTTAGGTTTAGGGTTAGCCTGAGGGTGAGGGTGAGCGTGAGGGTTAGGGTTAGGGTGAGGGTGAGTGTGAGGGTTAGGGTTAGTTTTAGGGTTAGCCTTAGGTTTAGGCTGAGGGTGATGTTGAGGGAGAGGGTTAGGGTTAGGGTGAGGGTTAGGTTAGTGTTATGGTGAGGGTTAGGGTTAGGGGTATGATGAGTTTTAGTGTTAGGGTAACGGTTAGGGTGAGGGTGAGGTCTAGGGTTAGAGTTGGGCTTAGGGTGAGGGTTAGCCTGAGGGTTAGGGTTAAGGTGAGGTTTAGGGTGGGGGTGACAGTAAAGGTAAACTTTAGGGTTAGGCTGAGGGTGAGAGTTACTGTAAGGGTTTGGGTTAGGGTTAGGGTGAGGGTTAGGTGTAGGGGTAAGGTGATGGTGAGTGTAAGATTGAGGATTAGTGTTAGGGTGAAGTTTAGGGTAAGGATGAGGGTTTGGGTTAGGGTTTTTGTTAGTGCTATGGTTATAGATAACTTTGCAGTGAGGGTGAGGCTGAGAGTGAGGTTTATGGTGAGGGTTAGATTTAGGTTAGGGTTAGGGTTAGTATTATTTTTAGGGTTAGGGTTAGATTTACAGTGAGGGTGAGGGTGAGGGTTAGGGTTAGGGTGAGGTTTACGGTAAGGTTTAGGGTTAGTGTTACGTTGAGGGTGAGGTTTAGATTTAGAATTAGGTTTATGGGGAGGGTTAGGGTGAGAGGTAGGGTTAGGGTTAGTGTTAGTCTTAGGGTGAGGTTGAGGGTTAGGTTGAGGTTTAGGGATAAGCTTAGGGTTAGGATTAGGGTTATGGTGGGGTTGAGTGTGAGGGTTAGGTTTAGGATTAGGCTTAGGTTTAGGTTGAGTGTGAAGGTAGGTTTGAGGGTTATGGTTACGGTGAGGGTGAGGATTAGGGTTACAGTGACGGTTAGGATTTGGGTTAGGATTAAGGTGAGGGTGAGGGTTAGGGTTAGGGTGAGGGTTAGGGTTAGGTTTAGGTTTAGGGTGAGGGTGAGAATTAGAGTTAGTGTTAGTGTTAGGTTTAGGGTTAGGCTGAGGGTGAGGGTGGCGGTGAGGATTAGTGTTAGGGTGATGGTTAGAGTTAGGTTTAGTGTTATTGTTAGGGTTAGGGTTAGAGTTACGGTGAGGGTGAGGTTCTGGGTGAGGTTTAGGGTTAGTGTTAGGGTGAGGTTTAAAGTTAGGGTTGGAAATAGGATTAGGGTGAGGGTGATGTTTAGGGTTAGAGTTGGGGTTAGTGTTAGGGTTGGGCTTAGGGTTAGCCTGAGGGTGAGAGTGGGGGTGAGTATTAGGGATACGGTTAAGGTTAGGGTTAGAGTTAGGTTTATGGTTAGGGTTAGGGTTATTGTTAGTGTTATGTTTAGGATTAAGTTTGCAGTGAGGGTGAGGCTGAGGGTGAGGTTTATGGTTAGGGTTAGGTTTTGGGTTAGGGTTATTGTTAGTGTTAGTGTTAGGTTTAGGGTTAGGGTTAGAGTTATGGTGAGAGTGAGTCTTAGGGTTAGGTTGAGGTTTAGGGTGACGTTTAGGGTTAGGATTAGGTTGAGGGTGAGGTTTGTGGTTAGAGTGAGGGTTAGTGGGAGGGTTAGGGTTAGGATTAGGGATAGAGTTAGGTTTAGGGTTAGGATTAGTGTTTTTTTTAAGGTTAGGGTTAGACTCATGGTTAGTGTTAGGGTGAGGGTGAGGGTTAGGGTTACGGTTAGGGTGTGGTTTAGGGTTAGGGTGAGGATTAGGGTTAGGGTGAGGATTAGGGTTAGGGTGAGGGTGAGGTTTAGGGTTAGAGTTAGGTTTAGGCAGAGGGCTAGGGTTGAGGGTTAGGGTTAGGGTTAGAGTTAAGTTTAGGAATAGGGTTAGGGTGAGGGTGACTGTGAGGGTTAGGGTTAGGCTTATTCTTAGTTTTAGGGTTAGGCTGAGGATGAGGGTGGGGGTGAGGATTAGGGTTCGGTTGATTGTTATGTTTAGGATTAGGGTGACTGTTAGGATGAGGGTTAGTGTTAGGATTAGGTTTAGGGTTAAAGCTAGGGGGAGGGTGAGGGTTAGGGTTAGGCTTAGGCTTAGGGTTAGGCTGAGGGTGAGGTTGAGGGTGAGTGTTAAGTTTAGGGTAATGTTTAGGGATACGGTTAGGTTGAAGGTTAGCATGAGGTTTAGGGATAGGGTGAGGGTTAGCGTGAGGGTGATGGTTAGGGTAAATTTGAGTGTTAGGCTTAGGGTATGAATTAAGATAAGGGTGAGGGTTGGCGTTAGGTTGAGGGTTAGGGTTAGGGTTAGTGTTAGGGTAAGGATGAGTGTTAGGGTTAGGGTGAGGGTTATGGTTATGTTTAGGATTAGGATTAGGGTTAGGGTGAGGATGAGTGTGAGGTTAAGGTAAGGGTTTGGCTTAGGGTTAGGTTGAGGGTGTGGGTTAGGTTTAGGGTGAGGGCGAGTGTGAGTGTTAGGATTAGTGTTAGGGTTAGGGTGAAGGTTAGTGTGAGGGTTAGTGTTAAAGTTAGGGTGTGGTTGAGGGTTAGGTTTAGGGTCATGCTTAGGGTTACGGTCAGGGAGAGGGTTAGCATGAGGGTGAGAGTTAGTGTGAGGGTTAGGGTGAGGGGGACAGTAAGGGTAAAGTTGAGGGTTTGGCTGAGAGTGAGGATTATGGTAAATGTGAGGGTTAGGGTTAAGGTGAGGGTGAGGTTTAGGGTTAGAGGTAGGGTGAGGGTGAGTGTAAAATTGAGTATTAATGTTAGGGTGAGGTATAGGGTGAGGATGAGGGTTAGGGTTAGGGTTATTGTTAGTGTTATGGTTACAGTTAAGTTTGCAGTGAGGGTGAGGCTGAGGGTGACGTTTATAGTTAGGGTTAGGTTTAGGTTTAGGTTTAGGGTTAGTATTATTTTTAGGGTTAGGGTTAGATTTACAGTGACGATGAGGATGAGGGTTAGGGTTAGGGTGAGGTTTACGGTGAGGTTTAGGGTTAGTGTTAGGTTGAGCGTGAGGTTTAGAGTTAGAATTATGTTTATGGGGAGGGTTAGGGTGAGAGATAGGGTTAGGGTTAGAGTTAGTCTTAAGGTGAGGGTGAGGGTTAGGTTGAGTTTTAGGGATAGGTTTAGGTTTAGGATTAGGTTTTGGTTGAGGATAAGTGTGAGATTTAGGTTTAGGCTTAGACTCAGGGTTAGGTTAAGGGTGAAGGTAGGTGTGAGCGTTATGGTTCGGGTGAGGGTGAGGATTAGGGTTAGGGTGAGGGTTAGAATTTGGGTTAGGATTAAGGTGAGGGTGAGGGTTAGGGTTAGGGTGAGTTTTAGGTTTAGGATTAGGATTAGGGTGAGGGTGAGTGTTTGGATTATGGTTAGGGTTATTGTTAGTGTTATGGTTAAGGTTAGCTTTGCAGTGATGGTGAGGCTGAGGGTGAGGGTTAGGTTTAGGATTAGGGTTAGGGTTAGGTTTAGGGTTAGGATTAGTGATTTTGTTAAGGTTAGGGTTAGAGTTATGGTGAGGGTGAGGGTGAGGGTTAGGGTTAGGGTTAGGGTGAGCTTTAGGGTTAGGGTGAGGATTAGGGTTTTGGTGAGGGTTAGGTTTAGGGTTAGAGTGAGGGTTCGGGGGAGGGTTAGGGTGAGTATTAGGGTTTGGGTTAGGGTTAGGTTTAGGAGTAGGGTTAGGTTGAGGGTGAGTGTGAGTGTTAGGGTTAGGCTTAGGCTTAGGCTTAGGGTTAGGCTGAGGATGAGGGTGGGGGTGAGGATTAGTGTTCGAGTGATGATTAGGGTGAGGATTAATGTGAGGGTTAGGATAGGGTTAGGGTTAGGATTAGGGTTAGGGTGAGGGCTAGGGTGAGGTTGAGGGTTAGGGTTAGGGTTAGGTTTAGGGTTAGGCTGATAGTGACGTTGAGGGTAAGGGTTAAGTTAAGGGTAATGTTTAGGGTTAAGGTTAAGTTGAGGATTAGCATGAGGTTTAGGGATAGGGTGAGGGTTAGAGTGAGGGTGATGGTAAGGGTAAAGTTGAAGGTTAGGCTGACTGTGAGAATTAAGATAAGGGTGAGGGTTAGGGTTAGGGTGAGGCTTAGGGTAAGGGTGTGGGTTAGGGGTTATGGTGAGGGTTAGGGTTAGGTTGAGGGTTATAGTTAGGGTGAGGGTTAGGGTTAGGGTTATTGTTATTGTTAGGTTTAGAGTTAGGTTGAGGGTGAGGGTGACAGTGAGGGTTAGGTTTAGGGTTAGGATTAGGGTGAGATTTAGGGTTAGGATTAGTGTTAGAGTTATGTTTATTGTGAGGGTGAGGTTTAGGGTTAGAATTAGGCTTCGGTTGAGTGTTAGTGTGAGGGTTAGGGTTAGGGTAAGTGATAGGTTAGTGTTAGGGTGAGGGTTAGGTTTAGAGTGATAATTAGGTGTAGTATTAGGGTTAGGGTGAGGTTGAGTGTGTGGATTAGGCTTAAGTTTAATGTTAGGCTTAGGGTTAGGCTGAGGGTGAGGTTGAGGGTGAGGGTTATGGTTAGGGTGAGAGTTAGAGTTAGGGTTAGATTGAGGGTTAGGATGAGGGTTAGTGTTACGATAAGTGTTAGGTTGAGCGCTGGGGTGATGGTTAGTGTGAGGTTTAGGGTTAGGGATAGGGTTAGGTTTAAGATTAGGGTTAGGTTTTGGGTGAGTGTGAGGGTTAGGCTTAGTGTTAGGGTTAGGATTAGGGTTAGGGTTATGGTTAGGGTTTGATTTAGAGTGAGGTTGAGGGTAAGAATTAGAGTTAGTGTTAGTGTTAGTGTTAGGGTTAGGCTAAGGGTGAGTGTGGGGTGAGGATTTGGGTTAGGGTGATGGTTATGGTTAGGATTAGTGTTATTGTTAGGGTTAGGGTTAGAGTTAAGGTGAGGGTGAGGGTGAGGGTGCGGGTGAGTTTTAGGGTTAGGGTTAGGTGAGGTTTAGGGTTAGTGTTACAGATAGGGTTAAGGTGAGGGTGAGGTTTAGGGTTAGAGTTCGGGTTAGTGTTAGAGTTCGGGTTAGGCTTAGGGTTAGGGTTATTGTTAGTGTTATGGTTAGGTTTAGTTTGCAGTGAGGGTGAGGCTGAGGGTGAGGTTTATGGTTAGGTTTAGGTTTAGGATTAGGGTTAGTGTTAGTGTTATTTTTAGGGTTAGGGTTAGAGTTATGGTGAGGATGAGGGTGAGGGTGAGGGTTACGGTTAGGGTGAGGTTTAGGGTGAGGTTGAGGGTTAGGGTTAGGTAAGGTGTGAGGTTTAGGTTTAGAGTGAGGGTTAGTGGGAGGGTTAGGGTGAGGTTTAGGGTTAGGTTGAGGGTTAGGGTTAGTGTGAGTGTTAGGTTTAGGGTTATTGTTAGTCTTAGGGTGAGGGTGAGGTTTAGGTTGAGGTTTAGGGATAAGTTTAGGGTTAGGATTAGGGTTAGGGTGAGGGTGAATGTGAGCGTTAGGGTTAGGGTTAGGCTTAGGCTTAGGTTTATGATTATGGTGAGGGTGAGTGTTAGGCTTAGGATTAGGGTGAGGTTTAGGGTTAGGTTGAGGGTTAGGGTTAGTGTGAGTGTTAGTGTAGGGTTAGGTTTAGTGTTAGGGTTAGGGGGAGGGTTAGGGTCAGAGTTAGGGTTAGGGTTAGTGTGAAAGTTATGGTTAGGGTGAGGGTTTAGTTGAGGTTTAGGGTTAGGGTTAGGGTTAGGTTTAGGATTAGGGTTAGGTTGAGGGTATTTGTTAGTGTTAGGGTTAGGTTTAGGCTTAGGCTGAGGGTGAGGGTGAGGGTGAGGCTTAGCGTTTGGGTGATGGTTAGGGTTAGGATGAGGGTGAGGGTTAGGATGAGGGTTAGGGTTAGGATTAGGTTTAAGGTGAAGGCTAGGGTGAGGGTGAGGGTTAGGTTTAGTGTTAGGGTGAGGTTTAGGCTTAGGATGAGGGTTAGGGCTATTGTGAGTGTTAGTGGTAGGGTTAAGTTTAGTGTTAGGGTTAGGGGAAGGATTAGGGTCAGGGTTAAGTTTAGGGTTAGTGTTAGGATTAGGGTTAGGGTGATGGTTGGGGTTATGGTTAGCTTGAAGGTTAGGATGTTTAGGGATAGGGTGAGGGTTACGGTGAGGGTGATGGTAAGGTTGAAGTTGAGGGTTAGGCTGAGGGTGAGGGTTAAGATAAGGGTGAGGGTTAGGGGTTATGGTGAGGGTGAGGGTTAGATTGAGGATTAGGGTTAGGGTTAGTGTCTGTTTTAGGGTGAGGATGAGGGTTAGGGTTAGGTGAGGGTAAGGGTTAGAATTAGGGTTACAGTGAGGGCTAGGATCAGGGTGAGGGTTAGGGTTAGTGTTAGCGTTAGGGTGAGGGTGAGGCTTAGGGTGAGTGTTAGGGTTAGTGTGAGGGTTAGTATTAGGGTTAGTGTTAGTGTTAGTGTTAGGGTGAGGGTAAGTGTTAGGTTGAGGGTTAGGGTTAGGGTGAGGGTTATACTTAGGGTGAGGGTTAGGGTTAGGGTTAGGGTTTGTGTTAATTTTAGGTTTAGGGTTATGTTGAGGGTGACGGTGAGGGTTAGGGTTAGGGTTAATATTAGGTTAGGGTTAGGGTGAGTGTGTGGGTTAGGATTAGGTTTAGGGTTAGGCTTAGTTTTTGGCTGAGAGTGAGGTTGAGGGTGAGGGTTAAGGTTAGGGTGAGGGTACGGATTTCGGTTATGGTGAGGGTTAGGATGAGGGTTAGGTGATGGCTAGGGTGAGGGTGAGGTTTAGGGTTAGGTTTAGGGTGAGGTTTAGTGTTAGGGTTATGGTGAGGGTGAGGTTGAGTGTTAGAGTTAGGGTTAGAGTGAGGGTTAGGGATCTGGTTAGTGTTAGGTTTAGGGTTAGGGTGAGTGATAGGGTTAGGGTGAGGGTTATGGTTATGGTTAGGATTAGGATTAGGGTTACGGTTAGGGTTAGTGTGTGGGTTAATGTTAGGTTTAGTGTTAGGCTTAGGGTTAGGCTGAGGGTGAGGTTGAGGCTGAGGGTTAGGTTTAGTGTGAGTGTTTGGGTTACAGTGAGGGTTATGTTTAGGGTGACGGTTACGGTTAGGTTTAGGGTTAGGTTGAGGGCTACGTTGAGGGTGAGGTTTAGGGTTAGCTTTAGGGTAAAGTTTATGGTGAGGGTGAGGTTTAAGGATAGGGTTAGGCTGAGGTTTAGGGTTATATTTAGGGTTAGGGGTAGGGTGAGTGTGAGGTTTAGGGTTAGAGTTAGGGTTAAGGTGAGGTTTACTGTTAGAGTTAGGGTTAGGGGGAGGGTTAGGGTGAGGGTTAGGTTTAGGGTGAGGGCTAGGTTGAGGGTGAGGGTAAGGGTTAGTGTTAGGCTTAGGCTTATGGTTAGGCTGAGGGTGAGGTTGAGGGTGAGGTTAGGGTTAGGGTGAGGTTAGGGGTTACGGTTAGGTTGAAGGTTAGCATGAGTTTTAGGGATAGGGTGAGGGTTAAGGTGAGGGTGATGGTAAGGGTAATGTTGAGGATTACGCTGAGGGTCAGGGTAAAGATAAGGGTGAGGGTTAGGGTTAGGGTGAGGGTTAAGGTAAGGTTGAGGGTTAGGTGTTGGGGTGAGGGTGAGGGTTAGATTGAGGATTAGGGTTAGGGTTAGTGTGAAGTTTAGGGTGATGATGAGGGTTAAGGTTAGGGTGAGGGTTAGGGTTAGAATTAGGGTTAGGATGAGGGCTAGGGTGAGGGTGAGGGTTAGGGTTAGGTTGGGGTTAGAGTGAATTTTAGGGTTAGGGTGAGGGTTAGGGTTAGTGTGAGGGTTAGTGTTATGGTTAGGGTTAGTGTTAGGGTGAGGGTAAGTGTTAGGGTGAGGGTTAGGGTTAGGTTTAGGGATATTGTTATTGTTAGGTTTATGGTTACATTGAGGGTGAGGGTGAGGGTGAGTGTTAGGGTTAAAGTTAGGGTGAGGTTTAGGTTTAGTATGACGGGTAGAGTTATGGTGAGGGTGAGGTTTTGGGTTCGAGTTAGGCTTAGGGTGAGGGTTAGTGTGAGGATTAGGGTTAGGGTTAGTGTTAGGTTAGGGTTAGGGTGAGGTTAGTGTGAGCGTTAGGGTTAGAGGGAGGGTTAGGGTTAGGATTAGGGTTAGCGTGAGGTTGAGTGTTTGGGTTAGGGTTAGGTTTAGAGTTAGGCTTAGGGTTAGGCTGAGGCTGAGGTTGAATGTGAGGGTGAGGGTTAGGTGAGGGTTAGGTTTAGGGTAAGTTTGAGGGTTAGGATGAGGGTTAGGGTTAGGATTAGGGTTAGTGTGAGGGTCAGTGTGTGGGTTAGGGTCAGGTTTAGATTTTTGCGTCGTGTTAGGCTGAGGCTGAGGTTGAGGGTGAGGGTTAAGGTTAGTGTGAGGCTTAGGGTTAGGGATAGCGTTAGGTTTAGGATTAGGGTTAGGTTGAGGGTCAGTGTGAGTTTTAGGGTTAGAGTTAGGGTTAGGCTTAGGGTTAGGGTTAGGTTTAGGGTTAGAGTTTGGTTTAGGGTGAGGGGTAGGGTGAGGATTAGGGTTAGTGTTAGTGTTCCTGTTAGGGTTAGGCTGAGGGTGAGGGTGGGGGTGAGTTTTAGGGTTAGGGTGATGGTTAGGTTTAGGGTTAGTGTTATTGTTAGGGTTAGAGTTAGAGTTACTATGAGGCTGAGGTTGTGGGTGAGGGTTAGGGTTAGGGTTTGGGTGAGGTTTAGAGTTAGGGTTGGAGATAAGGTTAGGGTGAGGATGATGTTTAGGGTTAGAGTTAGGGTTAGTGTTAGGATTGGGCTTAGGGTTAGGCTCAGGGTGAGAGTGGGGGTGAGGATTAGGGATAGGTTTAGGGTTAGGGTTAGATGTAGGGTTAGGGTTAGGGTTAGAGTTATTGTTAGTGTTATGTCTAAAGTTAAGTTTGCAGTGAGGGTGAGGCTGAGGGTGAGGTTTATGGTTAGGGTTTGCTTTAGGGTTAGGGTTAATGTTAGTTTTAGTGTTAGTGTTAGGGTTAAAGTTACGGTGACAGTGAGCGTGAGGGTGAGGGTTAGGGTTAGGGTGAGATTTAGGGTTAGATTTAGGTTGAGGGTGAGTTTTAGGTTTAGAGTGAGGGTTAGTGGGAGGGTTAGGGTGAGGGTTAGGTTTAGGGTTAGTGTTAGTCTTAGGGTGAGGTTGAGGGTTAGGTTGAGGTTTAGGGATAGGGTTAGGTTTACGATTAGGGTTAGGGTGAGGGTGAATGTGAGGATTAGGATTAGGTTTAGGCTTAGGCTTATGGTTAGAATTAGGATGGGGGTGAGTGTTAGGGTTAGGGTTAGATTGAGGTTTAGGGTTAGGGTGTGGTTTAGGGTTAGTGTGTTAGTGTTAGGGTTTGGTTTAGTGTTAGGGTTAGGGGGAGGGTTAGGGTCAGGTTTAGGGTTAGGGTTAATATTAGGGTTATAGTTAGTTTAAGGGTTAGGGTTAAGGTGAGGGTGAGGGTGAGTGTTAGGGTTAGGCTTAGGCTTAGGCTGAAGGTGAGGGTGTGGGTCAGGATTCGTTTTCGTGTGATGGTTAGGGTTAGGTTTAGGGTGAGGGTTAGGGTGAGGTCTAGGGTGAGAGTGAGGGTTAGGGTTAGAGTGAGGTTTAGGATTAAGGTGAGGGTTAAGGTTAGTGTGAGTGTTAGTGTTAGGTTTATGTTTAGTGTTACGTTTAGGGGGAGTGTTAGGGTCAGGCTTAGGGTTAGGGTTAGGGTTAGGGTTAGGGTTAGGTTGATGGTTAGGGTTACGGTTAGCTTGAAAGTTAAGATGAGGTTTAGGGATAGGGTGAGGGTTAGGGTAAGGGTGATGTTAAGGGCAAATTTGAGGGTTACGCTGAGGGTGAGGTTTAGGATAAGTGTGAGGGTTACGGTTAGGGTGAGGGTTAGGTTAAGGTTGAGGGTTAGGTATTAGGGTGAGGGTTAGATTGAGGAGTAGGGTTAGGGTTAGTGTTGTTGTTTAGGGTGAGGATAAGGGTTAGGGTTAGGTGAGGGTAAGGGTTAGAATTAGGGTTAGGGTGAGGGCTAGGTTGAGGGTGAGGATTAGGGTTAGGGTTAGGGTGAGGTTTAGGCTTAGGGTGAGGTTTTGGGTTAGTGTAAGGGTTAGTATTAGGGTTAGGGTTAGTGTTATTTTGAGGGTAAGTGTTAGGGTCAGGGTTATAGTTAGGGTGAGGGTTAGGGTTAGGGTTAGGGTTATTGTTAGATTTAGGTTTAGATTTACGTTAAGTATGAGGGTGAGGGTGAGGGTTAGGGTTAGAGTTAGGGTGAGGTATAGGTTTAGGATTAGGGTTAGAGTTAGGGTTAGGGTTTGGGTGAGGTTTAGGGTTAGATTTAGGCTTAGGGTGAGGGTTAGTGTTAGGTTTCGGTTAGGGTAAGGGTCAGTGTGAGGGTTATGGTTAGAGTTCGGTTAGTGTTATGATTAGGGTTAAGGTGAGGTTCAGTGTGTGGGTTAGGGTTAGTTTTAGGGTTACGCTTAGCGTTAGGCTGAGGGTGAGGTTGAGGGTGAGGTTAGGGGTTAGGGTGAGGGTTAGGATTAGGGTTAGTGTGAGGGTTAGGATGAGGGTTAGGGTTATGATTACGTTTAGAGTGAGGGCAAGGGTGAGGGTGACGTTTACGGTTAGGGTTAGGGTGCGGTTGTGGGTTAGGGTTAGGGTGAGGGTGAGGTTTAGTGTTAGAGTTAGGGTTAGGGTGAGGGATAGGGTTAGGGTTAGTGTTAGGTTTAGGGATAGGGTGAGTGTTAGGTTTAGGGTGAGGGTTATGGTTATGGTTAGGATTAGAATTATGGTTAGGTTGAGGGTGAGTGTGTGGGTTGGGGTAAGGATTAGGGTTAGTTTGAGCATGAGGGTTAGGTTTAGGGTGAGGGTGAGTGTGAGGGTTAGGTTTAGTTTTAGGGTTAGGGTGAGGTTTAGTGTGAGGGTTATTATTAAAGTTAGGGTGTGGGTGAGGGTTAGGGTTAGGGTGATGCTTAGGTTTACGGTCAGGGAGAGGGTTAGCATGAGGGTGAGATTTAGTGTGAGGGTTAGAGTGAGGGAGACAGTAAGGGTAAAGTTGAGGGTTAGACTGAAAGTGAGGATTACTGTAAATGTGAGGGTTAGGGTGAGGGTTAGGGTTAGGGTTAGGGTTAGGGTGAGGGTGTGGTTTAGTTTGAGGATTAGTTTTAGGGTTAGTGTGAGGTTTAATGTGAGGATGAGAGTTAGGGTTAGGGTGAGGGCTAGGGTGAAGGTGAGGGTTAGGATTTGGTTTAGGGTGAGTGTGAGAGTTAGGGTGAGTGTTAGGGTTAGGGTGAGGGTTAGTGTGAGGGTTAGTGTTAAAGTTAGGGTGTGGGTGAGGGTTAGGGTTAGGGTGATACTTAGGGTTATGGTCAGGGAGAGGGTTAGCATTATTGTGAGTGTTAGGGTGAGGGTTAGGGTGAGGGTGATAGTAAGGGTAAAGTTGAGGGTTAGGCTGAGAGTGAGGATTACGGTAAATGTGAGGATTAGGGTTACGGTTATGGTGCGGGTTAGGGTTAGGGGTAGTGTGAGGGTGAGGGTAAGATTGAGGATTAGTGTTAAGGTGAGGTTTAGGGTGAGGATGATTGTAAAGGTTAGGGTTAGGGTTATTGTTAGTGTTATGGTTACAGTTAAGTTTGCAGTGAGGGTGAGGCTGAGGGTGAGGTTTATGGTTATGGTTAGGTTTAGGGTTAGGGTTAGGGTTAGTATTATTTTTAGGGTTAGGGTTAGATTTACAGTGAGGGTGAGGGTGAGGGTTAGGTTTAGGGTGAAGTTTACGGTGAGGTTTAGGGTTAGGGTTAGGTTGAGGGTGATTTTTAGAGTTTGAATTTGTTTTATTGTGAGGGATAGCGTGAGAGGTAGGGTTAGGGTTACAATTAGTGTTAGGGTGAGGGTGAGGTTTAGGTTGAGGTTTAGGGATAGGCTTAGGGTTAGAATTAGGGTTTGGGTGAGCATGAGTGTGAGGGTTAGGTTTAGGTTTATGCTTAGGTTTAGGTTGAAGGTGAAGGTAGGTGTGAGGGTTATGGTTACAGTGAGGGTGAGGATTACAGTTAAGGTGAGGGTTAAGATTTGGGTTCGGATTAAGGTGAGGGTGAGGGTTAGGGTTAGGGTGATGGTTAGGGTTAGGATTAGGATTAGGGTGAGGGTGAGTGTTTGGATTAGGGTTAGGCTTATTTTTAGTGTTATGGTTAAGGTTACCTTTGCAGTGATGGTGAGGCTGAGGGTGAGGTTTAGGATTAGGATTAGGGTTAGGGTTAGGTTTAGGGTTAGTATTAGTGTTTTTGTTAAGGTTAGGGTTAGAGTTATGGTGAGGGTTAGGGTGAGGGTGAGGGTGAGGCTTATGTTTAGGGTTAGGTGACGGTTTAGGGTTAGGGTGAGGATTAGGGTTAGGGTGAGGGTGAGATTTAGGGTTAGAGTTAGGGTTAGGGGGAAGGTTAAGGTGAGGGTTAGGGTTAGGGTTAGGGTTAGGTTTAGGATTAGGGTTAGGGTGAGGGTGAGTGTGAGTGTTAGGGTAGGCTTAGGCTTAGGCTTAGGGTTAGGCTGAGGATGAGGGTGGGGGTGAGGTTTAGGGTTCGGGTGATGGTTAGGGTTAGGATTAGGGTGAGGGTTAGGATGAACGTTAGGGTTAGGATTAGGGTTAGGGTGAAGGCTAGGGTGAGGGTGAGCATTAGGGTTAGGGTTAGGCTTAGGCTTAGGGTTAGGCTGAGGTAGAGGTTGAGGATGAGGGTTATGGTTAGGGTGATGGTTAGTGTTACCGTTAGGTTGAAGGTTTGCATGATATTTAGTGATAAGGTGAGGGTTAGAGTGAGGGTGATGGTAAGGGTAATGTTGAGGTTTAGGCTGAGAGCGAGAATTAAAATAAGGGTGAGTGTTAGGGTTAGGGTGAGGCTTAGGGTAAGAGAGAGGGTTAGGGGTTATGCTGAGGGTGAGGGTTAGATTGAGGATTAGGGTTAGGTTTATGGTGAGGATGAGGGTTAGGGTTATGGTGAGGGTTAAGGTTAGAATAAGGTTTAGGTTGAGAGCTAGGGAGAGGATGAGGGTTAGGGTTAGTGTTAGGGTTAGGATGAGTTTTAGGATTAGGGTGAGGTTTAAGGTTAGTCTGAGGGTTAGTGTTAGGGTTAGGGTTAGTGTTAGGGTGAGGGTAAGTGTTAGGGTGAGGGTTAGGGTTCGGATGAGGTTTATAGTTAGGGTGAGGGTTAGGGTTAGGGTTATTGTTATTGTTAGGGTTACATTGAGGGTGAGGGTGAGGGTGAGGGTTAGGTTTAGGATTAGGGTTAAGGTCAGATTTAGGGTTAGGATTAGGGTTAGATTTAGGGTTAGTGTGAGGGTGAGGTTTCCGGTTAGAGTTAGGCTTAGGGTGAGTGTTAGTGTGAGGGTTAGGGTTAGGGTTAGTGTTAGGTTAGGGTTAGGGTGAGGGTTAGTTTGAGAGTTTGGGTTAGAGTGATAGCATTAGTATTAGGGTTATGGTGAGTGTGAGTGTTTGGGTTAGGGTTAGGTTTAGTGTTAGGCTTAGGGTTAGGCTGAGGGTGAGGTTGAGGGTGAGGATTAGGGTTAGGGTGAGTGTTAGAGTTAGGGTTAGATTGAGGGTTAGGATGAGGGTTAGGGTTAGGATGAGGGTTAGGTTGACCGCTGGTGTGAAGTTTAGTGTGAGGGATAGGGATAGGGTTAGGATTAGGATTAGGGTTAGGTTGAGGGTGAGTGTGATGGTTAGGCTTAGGGTTAGGGTTAGGCATAGGGTTAGGGTTTGGATTAGGGTTTGGGTTAGAGTGAGGGTGATGGTGAGGATTAGGATTAGTGTTAGGGTTAGGGTTAGGCTAATGGTGAGAGGGTGGGGTTGAGGATTAGGGTTAGGGTTAGGTGAGGTTTAGGGTTAGTGTTAGAGATAGGGTTAGGGTGAGGGGAAGGTTTAGGGTTAGAGTTAGGGTTATTTTTAGCGTTAGGCTTAGGTTTAGGCTGAGGGTGAGCGTGGGGGTGAGGATTAGGTTTAGGGTTAGGGTTAGGGTTAGAGTTCGGGTTAGGGTTAGGGTTAGGGTTATTGTTAGTGTTATGGTTAGAATTAATTTTGCAGTGAGGGTGAGGCTGAGGGTGAGGTTTATGGTTAGGGGTAGGTTTAGAGTTAGGGTTAGTGTTAGTGTTGTTAGGGTTAAGGTTAGAGTTAAGTTTAGGGTGAAGGTGAGGGTGAAGGTTAGGGTTAGGGTGAGTTTTAGGGTGAGGTTTAGGGTTAGGATTAGGTTGTGGGTTAGTGTTATTCTTAGGGTGAGGGTGAGGGTTAGGTTGAGGTTTAGGGATAGGTTTAGGGTTAGGATTAGGTTTAGGGTGAGTGTGAATGTGAGTGTTAGGGTTAGAATTAGGCTTAGGCTTAGGTTTGGGATTATGGTGAGGGTGAGTGTTAAGCTTAGGTTTAGGGTGAGGTTTAGGGTTAGGGTGAGGGTTAGAGTTAGGGTGAGGGTTAGGTTTAGTGTTAGGATTAGGGGGAGGGTTAGGGTCAGCATTAGGGTTAGGGTTACTGTGAGGGTTAGGGTTAGTATGAGGGATAGGTTGAGGTTTAGGGTTAGGGTTAGGGTTAGGTTTAGGATTAGGGTTAGAGTGAGGGTGAGTGTGAGTGTTAGGGTTAGGTTTAGGCTTAGGCTGAGTGTGAGGGTGAGGGTGAGGCTTAGTGTTTGGGTGATGGTTAGGGTTAGGATGAAGGTGAGGGATAGGATCAGGGTTAGGGTTAGGATTAGGTTTAGGGTGAAGGCTAGGGTGAGGTTGAGGGTTAGGTTTAGGGTTAGGGTGAGGTTTGGGCTTAGGGTGAGGTTTAGGGTTAGTGTGAGTGTTAGTGTTAGGGTTAAGTTTACTGTTAGGGTTAGGGTTAGGGTTAGGGTTAGAGTGATGGCTAGGGTGAGGGTGAGGTTTAGGTTTAGGGTTAGGGTGAGGTTTAGTGTTAGGTTTAGGGTGAGGTTGAGTGTTAGAGTTAGGGTTAGGGTGAGGGTTAGGGATCGGGTTAGTGTTAGGGTTAGGGTTAGGGTGAGTGATAGTGTTCGGGTGATGTTATGGTTATGTTTAGGATTAGGATTAGGGTTAGGGTGAGGGTGAGTGTGTGGGTTAAGGTTAGTTTTAGTGTTAGGCTTAGGGTTAGGCAGAGGGTGAGGTTGAGGCTGAGGGTTAGGTTTAGTGTGAGTCTTTGGGTTACAGTGAGGGTTATGTTTAGGGTGACGGTTACGATTAGGTTTTGGGTTAGGTTGAGGGCTACGTTGAGTGTGAGGTTTAGGGTTAGGGTTAGGGTGAAATTTATGGTGAGGGTGCTGTTTAGGGTTAGGGTTAGGCTGAGGTTTAGGGTTATAGTTAGGTTTAGGTTTAGGGCGAGTGTGAGGTTTAGGGTTAGAGTTAGGGTTAGGGTGAGGTTTAAGGTTAGAGTTAGGGTTATGGGGGAGGGTTAGGTTGAGGGTTAGGTTTAGGGTGAGGGCTAGTTTGAGGGTGAGGGTTAGGGTTAGTGTTAGGCTTAGGCTTATGTTTAGGCTGAGTGTGAGTTTGAGGGTGAGGGTCAGGGTTAGGGTGAGGTTAGGGTTACGGTTAGGTTGAAGGTTAGCCTGAGGTTTAGGGATAGGGTGAGGGATAGGTTGTTGGTGATGGTAAGGGTAAAGTTGAAGGTTAGGCTGAGGGTCAGGGTAAAGATAAGGGTGAGGGTTAGGGTTAGGATGAGGGTTAGGGTAATGGTGAGGGTTAGGGGTTAGGGTGAGTGTGAGCATTAGATTGAGGATTAGGGTTAGGTTTAGTGTGAGGTTTAGGGTGAGGATGATGTTAGGGTTAGGGTGAGGGTTAGGGTTAGAATTAGGGTTAGGATGAGGGCTAGGCTGAGGGTGAGGGTGAGGGTAAGGTTAGGGTTATGGTGAGTTTTAGGGTTAGGGTGAGGGTTAGGTTTAGTGTGCGGGTTAGTGTTATGGTTGGGTTAGTGTTATGGTGAGGGTAAGTGTTAGAGTGTGGGTTAGGGTTAGGGTGAGGGTTATAGTTAGGGTGAGGGTTAGGGTTAGGTTTAGGGTTAGGGTTAGTGTGATTTTTAGGTTTAGGGTTACATTCAGGGTGAGGGTGAGTGTGAGGGTTAGGGTTAGAGTTAGGGTGAGGTTTAGGTTTAGGGGTAGAGTTAGGGTTAGGGTGAGGGTGAGGTTTAGGGTTACAGTTAGGCTTAATGTGAGGGTTAGTGTGAGGATTAGTGTTAAGGTTAGTCTTAGGTTAGGGTTAGGGTGAGGTTTATTGTGAGGGTAAGGGTTAGAGGGACTGTTAGGGTTAGGATTAGGGTTAGGGTGAGGTTGGGTGTGTGGGTTAGGGTTAGATTTAAAGTTAGGGTTAGGCTGAGGCTGAGGCTAAAGGTGAGGGATAGGGTTATGTTAGGGTTAGGTTTAGGGTAAGGTTGAGGGTTAGGATGAGGGTTAGGGTTAGGATTAGTGTTAGGGTGAGGATGACTCTGTGGGTTATGGTGCGGTTTAGTGTTATGGTTAGGGTTACAGTTAGGGTTATGGTGAGGGTGAGGTTTAGGGGTACAGTTGGGGTTAGGTTGAGGGTTAGGGTGAGGGTTAGGGTTAGCGTGAGTGTTAGGGTGGTGGTGAAGGTAAGAGTAAATGTTATTGTTGGGCTGAGGGTGAGAGTTACTGTAAGGCTGAGGGTTAGTGTTAGGGTGAGGGTTAGGTTTAGGGTTAGTGTGAGGGTGACGTTTAGATTGAGGATTAGTGTTAGGATTAGGGTGAGGTTTAGGGTGAGGATTAGGGTTAGGGTTAGGGTTATTGTTAGTGTTATGGTTAGGGTTAAGTTTGCGATGAGGGTGAGACTGAGGGTGAGGTTTATGGTTAGGGTTAGTTTTAGGGTTAGGGTTTGGTTTAGTGTTATTGTTAAGGTTAGGGTTGGTGTTACAGTGAGGGTGAGGTGAGTGTGAGGGTTAGGTTGAGGGTTAGGTTTAGGATTAGGTTGAGGGTGAAGATAGGTGTGAGTGTTAGGGTTATGGTGAGGGTGAGGATTAGGTTTAGGGTGAGGTTTAGGATTTGGGTTAGGATTAAGTTGAGGGTGAGGGTTAGGGTTAGGGTGAGGGTTAGCATTAGGATTGGGGTTAGGGTAAGGGTGAGGGTTAGGATTAGAGTTAGGGTTAGGGTTATTGTTAATGTTATGGTTAAGGACACCTTTGCAGTGATGGTGAGGCTGAGGGTGATGTTTAGGGGTAGGATTACGGTTAGGGTTAGGTTTAGGGTTAGGATTAGTGTTATTGTTAAGCTTATGGTTAGAGTTATGGTGAGGGTGAGGGTGAGGATGAGGGTGAGGGTTCGGCTTAGGGTGAGGTATAGGGTTAGGGTTAGTGTGAGTTTTAGGGTGAGGATGAGAGTTAGCGTTAGGTTGAGGGCTAGGTTGAGGGTGAGGGTAAGGGTAAAGGAAAGGTTTAAAGTTAGGGTTATGGTTAGTGTTAGTGTGAGGGTTAGTGTTAGGGGGAGAGAGTGTTAGGGTGAGGGTTAGTGTTAGGGTTAGAGTTAGGATTAGGGAAAGGGTTACGGTGAGGGTTAAGGTGAGGGATAGGTGGAGGTTTAGGGTTAGGGTTGGGGTTAGGTTTAGGATTAGGTTTAGGGTGAGGGTGACTGTGAGGGTTAGGGTTAGGCTTCGGCTTAGGCTGAGGGTTAGGCTGAGGGTGAGGGTGGGGGTGAGGATTAGTTTTTGGGTGATGGTTAGGGTTACGATTAAGGTGAGGGTTAGGATGAGGGTTAGGGTTAGGATTAGTGTTAGAGTGAGGGCTAGAGTGAGGGTGAGGGTGAGGGTTAGGGTTAGGGTTAGGCTTAGGTTTAGGCTGAGGGTGATGTTGAGGGTGAGGGTTAAGGTTATGGTGATGGTTAGGGTTACAGTTAGGTTGACGTTTAGCATGAGGTTTAGGGGTAGGTTGAGTGTTAGAGTGAGGATGATGGTAAGGGTAAAGTTGAGGGTTAGGCTGAGAGGGAGGGTTAAGTTAAGGGTGAGGGTTAGGGTTAGGGTAAGCGTGAGGGTTAGGGTTTATTGTGAGGGTGAGGGTTACATTGAGGATTAGGGTTAGGTTTAGTGTGAGGTTTAGGTTGAGGATGAGGGTTAGGGTTAGGGTGAGGGTTAGGGTTAGGGTTAGTGTTATTGTTAGGGTTAGGGTTAGAGTTATGGTGAGGGTGTGGTTGCGGGTCCGGTTTAGGGTTAGGGTGAGGGTGAGGTTTAGGGTTAGAGTTAGGCTTAATGTGAGGGTTAGTGTGAGGATTAGTGTTAAGGTTAGTCTTAGGTTAGGGTTAGAGTGAGGTTTATTGTGAGGGTAAGGGTTAGGGGGACTGTTAGGGTTAGGATTAGGGTAGGGTGAGGTTGAGTGTGTGGGTTAGGGTTAGGTTTAAAGTTAGGCTTAGGGTTAGGCTGAGGCTGAGGCTGAAGGTGAGGGATAGGTTTAGGTTAGGGTTAGGTTTAGGGTAAGGTTGAGGGTTAGGATGAGGGTTAGAGTTAGGATTAGGTTTAGGGTGAGGGTGACTCTGTGGGTTATGGTGCGGTTTAGTGTTAGGGTTAGGGTTAGAGTTAGGGTTATGGTGAGGGTGAGGTTTAGGGGTACAGTTGGGGTTAGGTTGAGGGTTAGAGTGAGGGTTAGGGTTAGCGTGATTGTTAGGATGGTGGTGAAGGTAAGAGTAAATGTTAGGGTTCGGCTGAGGGTGAGAGTTACTGTAAGGCTGAAGGTTAGTGTTAGGGTGAGGGTTAGGTCTAGGGGTAGTGTGAGGGTGAGGTTTAGATTGAGGATTAGTGTTAGGATTAGGGTGAGGTTTAGGGTGAGGATTAGGGTTAGGGTTAGGGTTATTGTTAGTGTTATGGTTAGGGTTAAGTTTGCGATGAGGGTGAGGCTGAGGGTGAGATTTATGGTTAGGGTTAGGTTTAGGTTTAGTGTTTGTGTTAGTGTTATTGTTAAGGTTAGGGTTAGACTTACAGTGAGGGTGAGGTGAGGGTTAGGGTTAGGTTGAGGTTTACAGTGAGGTTTAGGGTTAGGGTTAGTTTGTGGGTGAGGTTTAGGTTTCGGGGGAGGTTTAGGGTGAGGGGTAGGGTTAGGGTTAGTGTTAGTCTTAGTGTGAGGGTGAGGGTTAGGTTGACGTTTTGGAATAGGCTTAGGGTTAGAATTATCGGTTAGGGTAAGGGTGAGTGTGAGGGTTAGGTTGAGGATTAGGTTTAGGATTAGGTTGAGGATGAAGATAGGTGTGAGTGTTAGGGTTATGGTGAGGGTGAGGATTAGGTTTAGGGTGAGGTTTAGGATTTGGGTTAGGATTAAGTTGAGGGTGAGGGTTAGGGTTAGGGTGAGGGTTAGCATTAGGATTAGGGTTAGGGTGAGGGTGAGGGTTAGGATTAGAGTTAGGGTTAGGGTTATTGTTAATGTTATGGTTAAGGTTACCTTTGCAGTGATGGTGAGGCTGAGGGTGATATTTAGGGTTAGGATTACGGTTAGGGTTAGTTTTAGGGTTAGGATTAGTGTTATTGTTAAGCTTATGGTTAGAGTTATGGTGAGGGTGAGGGTGAGGGTGAGGGTGAGGGTGAGGGTTCGGCTTAGGGTGAGGTTTAGGATTAGGGTTAGTGTGAGGTTTAGGGTGAGGATGAGGGTTAGGGTTAGGTTGAGGGCTAGGTTGAGGGTCAGGGTAAGGGTTAGGTTGAGGTATAGGGTTAGGGTTAGGGTTAGTGTCAGTGTGAGGGTTAATGTTAGGGGGAGAGAGTGTTAGGATGAGGGTTAGGGTTAGGGTTAGAGTTAGGATTAGGGAAAGGTTTACTGTGAGGGTTAAGATGAGGGATAGGTGGAGGTTTAGGGTTAGGGTTGGGGTTAGGTTTAGGATTAGGGTTAGGGTGAGGGTGACTGTGAGGGTTAGGGTTAGGCTTCGGCTTAGGCTGAGGGTTAGGCTGAGGGTGAGGGTGGGGGTGAGGATTAGTTTTTGGGTGATGGTTAGGGTTACGATTAGGGTGAGGGTTAGGATGAGGGTTAGGGTTATGATTAGTGTTAGGGTGAGGGCTAGAGTGAGGGTGAGGGTGAGGGTTAGGGTTAGGGTTAGGCTTAGGGTTAGGCTGAGTGTGACGTTGAGGGTGAGGGTTAGGCTTATGGTGATGGTTAGGGTTACAGTTAGGTTGAAGGTTAGCATGAGGTTTAGGGATAGGGTGAGGGTTAGAGTGAGGGTGATGGTAAGTGTAAAGTTGAGGATTACGCTGAGGGGGAGGGTTAAGATAAGGGTTAGGGTTAGGGTTAGGGTGAGGGTTAGTGTAAGGTTGAGGGTTAGGGTTTATTGTGAGGGTGAGGGTTAGATTGAGGATTATGGTTAGGTTTAGTGTGAGGTTTAGGGTGAGGATGAGGGTTAGGGTTAGGGTGAGGTTTAGGGTTAGGGTTAGTGTTATTGTTAGGGTTAGGGTTAGAGTTACGGTGAGGGTGAGGTTGCGGGTCCGGGTTAGGGTTAGGGTTAGGGTGAGGTTTAGAGTTAGGTTTGGAGATAGGGTTAGGTTCAGGGTGATGTTTAGGTTTAGAGTTCGGGTTAGATTTAGTGTTGGGCTTAGGGTTAGGCTGAAGGTGAGAGTGGAGGTGAGGATTAGGGTTGGGTTTAGGGTTAGGGTTAGAGTTAGCGTTAGGGTTTGGGTCGGGATTAGGGTTAGGGTGAAGTTGAGGGTGAGTGTTAGGGTTAGGTTTAGGCTTAGGCTGAGGGTGAGGGTGGGGGTGAGGATTAGTTTTTGTTGAGGATTAGTGTGAGGTTTAGGGTTAGAATTAGGGTTAGGGTGAGGTCTAGGGTTAGTGTTAGTGTTAGGGCTAGGGTTAGGCTGAGGGTGAGTGTGATTGTGAGGGGTAGGGTTAGGGTTAGGCTTAGGATTAGGCTGAGGGTGAGGGTGAGGGTAAGGTTTAGTGTGAGGGTTAGGGTGAGGGTGAAAGTATTGGTAAAGTTGAGGGTTAGGCTGAGAGTGAGGATTACGGTAAATGTGAGTGTTAGTGTTAGGGTGAGGATTAGAGTTAGGGTTAGGGTGAGGGTGTGGTTTAGATTGAGAATTAGTTTTAGGGTTAGTGTGAGGTTTAGGGTGAGGATGAGGGTTAGGGTTAGGGTGAGGGTGAGGGTTAGGGTTAGGGTTAGGGTGAGTGTTACGGTTAGGGTGATGGTTAGGGTTAGTGTGAGGGTTAGTGTAAGAGTTAGGGTTAGTGTTAGTGTGAGGGTAAGTGTTATTGTTCGGGTTAGGGTTCGGGTGAGGGTTATGGTTAGAATGAGGGTTAGGGATAGGGTCAGGGTTATTGTTAGGGTTAGTGTTCGTGTTAGGATGAGGGTTAGTGTTAGCATTAGGTTTAGGGTGAGGACAAGGGTGAGGGTGAAGTTTAGGGTTTCAGTCAGGCTTAGATTTAGGGTTAGGCAGAGGCTGAGGGTGAAGTTGAGGGTTAGGGTTAGCGTGATGGTTAGGGTTACAGTTAGGCTTAGGGTTAGCATGAGTGTTAGGGTTAGGGTGAGGGTTAGGCTGAGGGTGACTGTAAGGGTAAAGGTGATTATTAGGGTTAGGGTGAGGGTTAGGGTGAGGATTAGGGTAAGGGTTAAGGTGAGGTTGAGGGTTAGATTGAGGATTAGTGTTATGGTTAGTGTGTGGTTTAGGGTGAGGATGAGGGTTAGGGTTAGGGTGAGGGCTAGGGTGAGGTTGAGGGTTAGGGATAGAGTTAGGTTCAGGTTTAGGTTTAAGGTGATTTTTAGGGTTAGTGTGAGGGTAAGTGTTAGGATTAGTGTTACTGTTAGGGTGAGGGTAAGTGTTAGCATGAGGGTTAAGCTTAGGGTGAGGGTTATGGTTAGGTTTAGGCTTAGTGTTAAGGTTAGGTTTATTGTTAGGGTTAGGTTTAGGGTTACGGATACTGTGATGGTGAGGGTGAGGGTGAGGGTTGGGGTTAGGGTTAGTGCTGGGGTTATTGTTAGGGTGAGGGTTAGGTTGAGTTTTAGGGTTAGGTTTCCGGTTAGGTTTAGGATTAGGGTTATGGTGTGGGTGAGTGTGAGGGTTAGGGTTAGGGTTAGGCTTAGGCTTAGGGTTAGGCTGAGGGTGAGGGTGGGAATGAGGATTAGCTTTAGGGTGATGGTTAGGTTTAGGGTTAGGTTTAGGGTTATGGTTAGGGTTAGGATTAGGGTTAGGGTGAGGGCTGGGGTGAGGGTGAGGGTTAGGCTGAGAGTTAGGCTGAGTCTGAGGGTGAGGGTGAGGATTAGGGTTAGGTTGAGGTTTAGGGTTAGGGTTAGGGTGAGTTTGAGGTTAAGAATGAGGATTAGTTTTAGGGTTAGTGCGAGGTTTAGGGTGAGGATGAGGGTTAGGTTTAGGGTGAGGGTTAGGGTGACGTGAGTGTTAGGGTTAGGGTGAGGCTTAGGATGAGGTGTAGGGTTAGGATTAGGGTTAGGGTGAGCTCTAGTGTGATGGTTAGTGTGAGGGTTAGGGTTAGGGATAGGGATAGGTTTAGGATTAGGTTTAGATTGAGGGTGAATGTGAGGGTTAGGTTTAGGGTTAGGGTTAGGCTTAGGGTTAGGGTGAGTGTTAGGGTTAGTGTGAATGTTAAGATTATTGTGAGGGTTATGGTTATGGTGAGGGTTAGAGTTAGGTTTAGGGTTAGGGTTAGGGTGAGGTTTAGGGTGAGGATGAGGTTTAGGGTTAGGGTTAGGGTGTGGTTTAGGGTTATGTTTAGGGTTATTGTTAGGGCGATGGTGAGGTTTAGGGTTAGAGTTAGGGTTAGGTGAGGGTGAGGGTGAGGGTTAGGTTTAGTGTTAGTGTTAGGGGTAGGGTTAGGATGAAGGTTAGGGTGACGGTGAGGGTTAGGGTAAGCGTTAGGATTAGGATTAGGGTTAAGGTGAGGGTGAGTGTGAGGGTTAGTGTTAGGGTTAGGGTTAGGTTTAGGATTAGTTTTAGGGTGAGGGTGAGGGTTAGGGTTAGGGTTGTGTTTAGAGTGAGGGTTAGGGTGAGGGTTATGGTGAGGGTAAGGGTTAGGATTACCATTATTTTATTTGCTAGGATGAGCAATAGGGTTAAAGTTAGGGTTAGGGTGAGGGTTAGGGTTAGGGTTAGGGTGAGGCTTAGGATGAGGTGTAGGGTTAGGATTAGGGTTAGGGTGAGCGCTAGGGTGATGGTTAGTGTGAGGGTTAGGGTTAGGGATAGGGATAGGTTTAGGATTAGGTTTAGATTGAGGGTGAATGTGAGGGTTAGGTTTAGGGTTAGGGTTAGGCTTAGGGTTAGGGTGAGTGTTAGGGTTAGTGTGAATGTTAGGGTTAAGGTGAGGGTTATGGTTATGGTGAGGGTTAGAGTTAGGTTTAGGGTTACGGTTAGGGTGAGGTTTAGGGTGAGGATGAGGTTTAGGGTTAGTGTTAGGGTGTAGTTTAGGGTTATGGTTAGGGTTATTGTTAGGGCGATGGTGAGGGTTAGGTTTAGTGTTAGGGTTAGGTGAGGGTTAGGGTGAGGGTTAGGGTTAGTGTTAGTGTTAGGGGTAGGGTTAGGATGAAGGTTAGGGTGAGGGTGAGTGTTAGGGTAAGGCTTAGGATTATGATTAGGGTTAAGGTGAGGGTGAGTGTGAGGGTTAGTGTTAGGTTTAGGATTAGGGTTAGGGTGAGGATGAGGGTTAGGGTTAGGGTTATGTTTAGAATGAGCGTTAGGGTGAGGGTTATGGTGAGAGTAAGGGTTAGGATTAACGTTAGGTTATGTGCTAGGATGAGCAATAGGGTTAGGGCTAGGGTTAGGGTGAGGGTTAGGTTGAGGGTTAGGGTTAGGGTTAGTTTTAAGGTTAGGGTTGGTGTTAGGGTTAGTATTAGGGTTATGGTGACTGTGAGTGTAACAGTTAGGGTTAGGGTCAGTTTTAGGCTTAGGGTTAGGCTGAGGCTGAGTGTGAAGGTGAGGGTTAGATTTATGCTGAGTTTTTGGTTTAGTGTTAGAGTGAGGGTTAGGGTGAGGGTTAGGGTTAGAATTAGGGTTAGTGTATGTCCTAGGGTGAGGGTTAGCCTAACACTAACGTTTAGGTTTAGGGTGAGGTTTAGCTTTAGGGTTATGATCAGGATTAGGGTTAGTGTGAGGGTTTGAGTTAAGGTTAGAGTTACGGTGAGGGTGAGGTTTAAGTTTAGGTTTAGGGTTATGGTTATTGTTAGGGTTAGGGTTAGGGTTAAGGTTAAGGTAAGGGTGAGGGTCAGGGTGATGTTGAGTGTTAGGATTAGGGTTAGGATTAGGTTTAGTGTTAGGGTGAGGGTGAGGTTTAGGGTTATTGTTAGGGTTAGGGTTAGGTTTAGTGTGAGTGTTAGGGTTAGGTTTAGTGCTATGGTTAGGTTTATGGTGAGGGCTAGTGTGAGGGTGAGGGTATTGTTAGGGTTAGGCTTAGGCTTACGGTTAAGCTGAGGGTGAGGATTAGGGTTAAGCTTAGGCTTAGGGTTAGGCTGAGGTTGAGTGTGAGGATTAGGGTTAGGGTTTGGGTTAGGGTTAGGCTTAGTGCTAGGCGGAGGGTGAGGGTGAGGGTGAGGGTTATCTTTAGGGTGAGGGTGAGGATTAGCTTTAGGGTTAGCGTTACGGTGCGGGTTAGTGTGAGGGTTAGGGTTAGTGTTACGGTTACGGTGAGGGTGAGAGTGAGTGTGAGGGTTAGAGTTAGGTTTAGTGTTATTTTTAGTGTTATGGTTAGGTTTAAATTTACAGTGAGGGTGAGGATGAGGGTGAGGGTTAGGTTTAGGGTTAGGGTGAGGTTTAGGTTAGGGTTAGGGTAAGGGTTAGGGTGAGGGTTTGGGTAAGGGTTACGGTTACGGTAAGGGTGAGTGTTAGGGTTAAGGTGAGGGTTAGTGTGATTGTTAGGGTTAGAGTTAGGTGAGGGTTTGGATGAAGTTGATGGTTAGGGTCTGGATTAGCTTTAGGGTTAGGATTTGGATTAGATTTAGTGTTAGGTTGAGTGCTTGGGTTAGGCTTAGGTTTAGGGTTAGGCTTAGTGTTAAGCTGAGGGTGAGGGTGAGTTTGAGGTTTAGCGTTAGGGTTTGGGTTAGGTTTAGCGTTTGGGTGAGAGTTAGGGTTCGGGTTAAGTTTAAGTTTAGGGTGAGGGTTAGGGTTAGGGTTATGGTGAGGTTGAGGGTTAGGGTTAGGTTGATGGTTAGTGTTAGGATTATGGTTAGGGTGAGGGTTCCGGTTAGGTTTAGGGTGAGAGTGAGGATGAGGATTAGGGTTAGGATTAGTGTTATTTTGAGAGCTAGAGTGAGGGTGTGGGTTAAGGTTAGTGTTAGAGTGAGGTTTAGGGTTAGGGTGAGGGTTAGGATGAGGATTAGGGTGAGGGTTAGGGTTAGGGTTAGGGTGAGGGTTAGGATGAGGGTGATGTTTAGGTTTAGGGTTAGGGTGAGGGTAAGGTTTAGGGTTAGAGTTAGCGTTAGGGCTTGGGATAGGCTGAGGTTCAAGATCAGGGTTAGTGTTAGGGTTAGGTTTAGCTTGAGGGTTACTGTTAGTGTGAGGGTTAGATTTAGGGTTAGGATTAGGATTAGGGTTAGGGTGAGGGTGAGTATGAGGGTTAGGGTTAGGTTTAGGCTTAGGGATAGGCTGAGGGTGAGGGTGAGAGTGAGGGTGAGGGTGAGGGTGAGGGTGCGGTTTAGGGTTAGAGTTAGTGTTAAGTTGAGGGTTAGTGTGAGGGTTAGTATTAGGGTTAGGTTTAGGGTGAGGGTTAGGTTGAGGGTTAGGGTTAGGGACAGGGTTAGGTTTAGGATTAGGTTTTGGTTGAGGGTGGTTGTGAGGGTTATGGTTAGGGTTAGGATTAGGCTTAAGGTTAGGCTGAGGGTGAGGGTGAGGGTTAGGGTTAGGGTGAGGGTTAGGTTTAGTGTTAGGGTGAGGGTTAGGATGAGGGTTAGGTTTAGGATTAGAGTTAGGGCGAGGGCTAGCATGAGAGTGAGTGTTAGGGTTAGGGTGAGGTTTAGGATTAGGGTTAGGTTTAGGTATAGGGTGAGGGTTAGGGTTAGGGTTATGTTGAGGGTGAGGGTTAGGGTTAGGTTGAGGATTAGGATTAGGTCTAGGTTTAAGGTGAGGTTTAGGGTTAAGGTGAAGTTTAGCATTAGGGTCGGGGTAAGGATTAGGGTTAGGATGAGTGCTAGATTGAGGCTGAGTGTTAGGGTTAGGGTTACAGTGAGGTTTAGGGTTATGTTTAGGTTTAGGGTGAGGGTTAGGGTGAGTGTCATGGTGAGGGTCAGGGTTAGGGTTAGGGTGAGGGTTAGAACTTGGTTTAGGGTTAGGATGTGGGTTAGTTTTAGGGTTAGGGTGAGGGTTAGTATGAGGGTTAGGGTTACAATTTGGGTTAGGGTGAGGTCTTGGTTGAGGGTGAGGTTTAGTGTTAGGGTTAGGGTGAGGGTTAGGATTAGGATTAGGGGTAGCGTTAGGGTTCGGGTTACAGTGAGGGTGATGGTTAGGTTTGGGGTGAGGGTTAGTGTTAGGACTAAGGAGAGGGTGAAGGTTAGGGTTAGGGTTAGGGTGAGGGTTGGGTTTAGGTTTAAGTTTAGAGTTAGGGTTAGGGTTAGGATTAGGGTGAGGTTTTGTGTGAATGTGAGGGTTAGTGTTAGAGTTAGGCTTAGGTTAGGGTTAGGCTGAGGGTGAGGGTTGGGATGAGGATTAGGTTTAGAGTGATGGTTCCGGTTTTGGTTAGGTTGAGGGTTAGGATGAGGGTTAGGGTTTGGATTAGGGTTAGGGTGAGGGCTAGGTTGAGTGTGAGGTTAAGGGTTAGGTTTAGGCTTAGGCTTAGGTTTTGGCTGAGGCTGAAGGTGAGGATGAGGGTTAGGTTTAGGGTGATGGTTAGAGTTACGGTTAGGGTGAGGGTTAGGATGAGGTTTAGGATTGGGGTGAGCATTAGGATGAGGTTGACAGTAAGAGTAAAGTTGAGGGTTAGGCTGAGAGTGAGAGTTATGTTTAGGGTGAGAGTTCGGGTTAGGGTTAGGTTGAGGGTGAGGGTTAGATTGAGGTTTAGTGTTAGGGTTAGTGTGAGGTTTAGGGTGAGTATGAGGGTTAGTGATAGGGTGAGGGATAGAGTGAAGTTGAAGGTTAGGGTTATGGTTAGGGTGAAGTTTAGGTTTAGGGTGATGGTTAGCGTTAGTGTGAGGGTTAGTGTTAGGGTTAGTGTTAGTGTTAGGGTGAGGTTAAGCTTTAGGGTAAGGTTTAGGTTGAGAGTGAGGTTTAGAATTCGGGTTAGGGTTAGGGTTAGGGTGAGGGTGAGGTTTAGGGTTAGAGTTAGGGTTAGGGTGATGGTTAGGGTTAGGGTTAGGGTTACTGTTAGGATTAGGGTTAGGGTGAGGTTTAGTGTGGGGGTGAGGGTTACTGTTAGGGTTAGGATTAAGATTAGGTTTAAGGTGAGGGTGAGTGTGAGGGTTAGGATTAGGGTTAGGATTAGGATTAGAGTTTGGGTGAGGGTGAGGGTGAGGGTTCCCGTTAGGGTGAGTGTTGGGTTTAGGGTTAGAGTCAGGGTTAGGGTCAGGGTTAGGCTTAGGCCTAGGGTTTGATTATGGCCTGTTTTGAGGGTGAGGGTTAGGGTTAGGGTGATGGTTAGGGTGGGGGTGACGTTAAGGCTAAAGGTTAGGGTTAGGCTGCGGTTGAGAGTTACTGTAAGGGTTAGGATTATGGTTAGGGTGAGGGTTAGGGTAAGGAGTCGGGTGAGGGTGAGGGTTAGATTGAGGATTAGTGTTAGGGTTAGGGTGAACTTTAGGGTGAGGATGAGTGTTAGGGTTAGGGTTAGGGTTATTGTTAGTGTTATGGTTAGGGTTAATTTTGCGGTGAGGGTGAGGCTCAGTGTGCGGTTTATGGTTAGGGTTAGGTTTAGGGTTAGGGTTAGGGTTAGTGTTATTGTTAGGGTTAGGGTTAGAGTTACAGTGAGTGTTAGGGTGAGGGTTAGGGTTATAGTGAGTTTTACGGTGAGGTTTAGTGTTATGGTTAGGTTGAGGGTGAGAGTTAAGTTTAGAATTAGGTTTAGGGTGAGGGTTAGTGTGAGGGGTAGGGTTAGGGTTAGTGTTAGTCTTAGGGTGAGGGTGAGGGTTAGGTTGAGGTTTAGGGATAGGCTTAATGTTAGGATTAGGGTTAGGGTGAGGGTGAGTGTGAGGGTTAGGGTTAGGCTTAGGCTAAGGGTTAGGTTGAGGGTGTAGGTAGGTGTGAGGGTTAGGGTTACAGTAAGAGTTAGAATTCTTGTTTGGGTGAGGGTTAGGATTTGGTTTAGGTTTAAAGTGAGGGTGAGGGTTAGGGTTAGTGTGACGGTTAGGGTTAGGATTAGGGTTAGGGTGAGGGTGAGGGTTACGATTAGGGTTAGGATTAGGGTGAGGGTGAGGGATAGGATTAGGGTTTGTGTTATTGTTATTGTTATGGTTAAGGTTACCTTTGCTGTGATGCTGAGGCTGAGGATGAGGATTAGGGTTAGGATTAGGGTTAGGGTTAGGTTTGGAGTTAGGATTTGTGTTATTGTTAAGGTTAGGGTTAGAGTTATGGTGAGGGTGAGGGTTAGGTTTAGGGTTTTGGTTAGATTTAGGGTTAGGGTGAGGATTAGTGTTAGGGTGAGTGTGAGGTTTAGGGTTAGATTTATGGTTAGGGGGAGGGTTAGGGTGAGGTTTAGGGTTAGAGGTATGGTTAGGGGGAGGGTTAGGGTGAGGGTTAGGTTGAGGTTCAGGGTTAGGGTTAGGGTTAGGTTTAGGATTAGGGTTAGAGTGAGGGTGAGGGTGAGGGTGAGGGTTAAGGTTAGGCTTAGGCTTAGCGTTAGGCTGAGGGTGAGGGTGGTGGTGAGGATTAGGGTTCGGGTGATGATTAGGTTTAGGATTAGGGTGAGGGTTAGGATGAGGGTTAGGGTTAGGATTAGGATTAGGGTGAGGGTTAGGATGAGGGTTAGGGTTAGGTTTATTGTTAGGGTGAGGGCTAGGGTGAGGGTGAGGGCTAGGGTTAGGGTTAGGTTTAAGGTGAGTTTTAAGGTTAGGGTGAGGGTTAGGGTTAGTGTGAGGGTTAGTGTTAGGGTTAGGGTTAGTGTTAGGGTGAGGGTAATTGTTAGGGTGAGGGTTAGGTTTAGGGTGAGTGTTATAGTTAGGGTGAGGTTTAGTGTTAGGGTTAGGGTTTTTGTTAATTTTAGGTTTGGTGTTATGTTGACGGTGAGGGTGAGGGTGAGGGTTAGGTTTAGGGTTAGGGTGAGTTTTTGAGTTAGGATTAGGTTAGAGTTATGGTTAGGGTGAGGGTTTGGTTTAGGCTTAGATTTAGGCTTAGGGTGAGGGTTAGTGTGAGGGTTAGGGTTAGGGTTAGTGTTAGGTTAGGGTTAGGGTGTGGGTTTGTGTGAGGGTTACGGTTAGAGTTAGGGTTAGGTTTACTATTAAGGGTAGGGTGAGGGTGAGTGTGTGGGTTAGGGTTAGGTTTAGGGTTAGTCTTAGGGTTAGGCTGAGAGTGAGTTTGAGTGTGAGGGTTCGGGTTAGAGTGAGGGTTAGGTTTAGGATTAGGGTTAGGGTGTTGGCTAGGGTTAGGGTGAGGTTTAGGGTTAGGGTTAGTTTGAGGTTTAGTGTTAGGGTTAGGGTGAGGGTGAGATTGAGTGTTAGAGTTAGGGTTAGGGTGAGGGTTAGGGATAGAGTTAGTGTTAGGGTTAGGTTTAGGGTGAGTGATAGGGTTACGTTAGGGTTAGGGTGAGGGTTAGGTTGAGGTTGAGGTTTACGGTTAGTGTTAGTGTTAGTGTTAGGTTTAGAGTTAGGGGGAGGGTTAGGGTTAGCGTTAGTGTTAGCATTAGGGTTAGGATGTGGGTGAGATTTAGTGTTAGAATCAGGGTTAGGGTGAGGCTGAGTGTGAGGCTTAGGTTTAGGGTTACTGTTAGGTTTAGGGTGAGGGTGAGGGTTAGGGTGAGTGTGAGGGTTAGTGTCAGGTTTAGGATTAGGATTAGGGTTATGGTTAGGGATAGTGTTAGGGTTAGGTTAGGGTGAGGGTGAGGGTGAGGGTTAGGTTTAGGGTGAGGGTAAGGGTTAGGGTTAGGTTGAGGTTTAGTTCTGGGGTTTGGGTTAGAGTTAGGGTTAGGGTGAGGGTGAGGTTTAGGGGTAATGTTAGGGTTAGCATGAGGGTTAGGTTGAGGTTTAGAGTTAGGGTCTAGGTTATGTTGGGTGTTACGGTAAGGGTGGTCCTGAGGGTTAGGCTGAGGGTGAGGTTTACGGTAAGGGTGAGGTTTAGGGTTAGGGTGAGTGTTAGGTTTAGGGGAAAGTTGTGCTTGAGGTTTTGATTGAGGATTAGGGTTAGGGTGAGGGCTAGGGTGAGGGTGAGGTTTAGGGTTAGAGTTAGGGTGAGGTTTAGGGTTAGGGTGATGGTTAGGGTTAGTGTGAGGGTTAGTGTTAGTGTTAGGATTAGTGTTAGGGTGAGGGTTAGGGTTAGGGTGAGGGTTATGATTAGGGTTATGGTGAGCGTGAGTATTAGGTTTAGGTTGATGGTTAGGGTTAGGGTTAGGGTGAGGGTTATGTTTAGGTTTAGGCTGAGGGTTATGAGGAGAATTAGGGTTAGGGTGAGGGCTACGGTGAAGGTTAGGGTTAGGGTGAGGGTTATGATTAGGGTTACGGTGAGCGTGAGAGTTAGGTTTAGGTTGATGATTAGGGTTAGGGTTAGGGTGAGGGTTATGTTTAGGATTAGGCTGAGGGTTATGAGGAGAATTAGGGTTAGGATTAGGGTTAGGGTGAGGGCTAGGGTGAGGGTTAGGGTTAGGGTGAGGGTTATGATTAGGGTTACGGTGAGCGTGAGAGTTAGGGTTAGGTTGATGGTTAGGGTTAGGGTTAGGGTGAGGGTTAGGTTTTGGTTTAGGCTGAGGGTTATGAGGAGAATTAGGGTTAGGATTAGGGTTAGGGTGAGGCTAGGGTGAGGGTTAGGGGTAGGTTTAGCGTTAGAGTGAAGTTTAGGGTTAGGGTTAGTGTTAGGGTCAGGGTTTGGATGAGGGTTAAAGTTATGCTGAGGGTGAGGGTTAGGGTTTGGGTGAGAGTTAGGTTTAGGAATACAGTTAGGTTTAAGGTTAGTTTTAGGATTAGGGTTAGGGTTAGCGTTAGGTTTAGGGTTATAATTAGTGTTATTGTTAGGGTTAAGGTTAGAGTTAAGGTGAGGTTGAGGGTTAGGGTTAGGGTTAGGGTGAGGTTTAGGGTTAGGGGGAGGATTAGGGTTAGAGTGAGGGTGAGGTTTCGGGTTAGGTTTGGGTTACGGGGAGGTTTCGTTCGTGGGTTATGGTTAGGGTTCGCGTTAGGGTTAAGGTTAGTGTTAGGGTGAGGGTAAGTGTTAGGTTAAAATAAGTGTTAGGGTGAGGGTTCGGGTAAGGGTGCGGGTGAGGGTTAGGGTTAGGGTTAGGGTGGGTTTTAGGGTTAGGGATAGGGTTAGGGTGAGGGTGATGGTGAAGTTTAGGGTTAGATATAGGGTTTGGGAGAGGGTTAGGGTGAGGGTTAGGGATAGGGTTATTGTTAGGGCTAGGGTGAGGGTGAGGGTGAGGTTGAGGTTTAGAGTTAGGTTTAGGGTTAGGGTTAGTGTGAGGGTTAGTGTTAGGTTTAGGGTTAGTGTTAGAGTGAGGGTAAGTGTTAGGGTGAGGGTTTGGGTTAGGGTGAGGGTTATGGTTAGGGTGAGGTTTAGGATTAGGGTTAGGGTTATTGTTAGGTTTAGGTTTAGGGTTACAGTTACTGGGACGGTGAGGTTGAGGGTTAGGTTTAGGGTTAGGATGAGGTTTAGGGTTTGGGTTAGGATTAGAGTGAGGGTTAGTGTGAGGGTGAGGTTTAGGGATAGAGTTATGGGTAGGGTGAAGTTTAGGTTGAGGTTTAGGTTTAGGTTCAGTGTTAGTGTTAGGGTTAGGTTTAGAGTTAGGGGGACGTTTAGGGTTAGCGTTAGTGTCAGGATTAGGGTTAGCATGTGGGTGAGGTTTAGTCTTAGAATTAGGGTTAGGGTGAGGGAGAGGGTTAGGGTGAGGGTGAGGGTTAGGGTTAGGTTTACGATTAGGATTAGGGTTAGGGTTAGGGGTAGTGTTAGGGTTAGGGTTTGGGTTAGGGTTAGGGTGAGGGTGAGGGTTAGGTTTAGGGTGAGGGTAAGGGTTACGGTTATGTTGACGATTAGTGTTAGGTTTTGGGTTAGAGTTAGGGTTAGGGTGAGGGTGAGGTTTAGGATTAGCTTTAGGGTTAGGATGAGGGTTTTGTTGAGGGTTAGAGTTAGGGTGAGGGTTATGTTGGGGGTGACAGAAAGGGTAACCCTGAAGGTTAGGCTGAGGGTGAGGGTAGGGTAAGGGTGAGAATTAGGGTAAGGTTGAGTGTTAGGGTTAGGGGAAGGTTGAGGGTGAGGGTTTGATTGAGGATTAGGCTTAGGGTTAGGGCTAGGGTGAGGGTGAGGTTTAGGGTTAGGGTTAGGGTGAAATTTAGGGTTAGGGTGATGGTTAGGGTTAGTGTGAGGGTTAGTGTTAGTGTTAGTGTTAGGGTTAGAGTGAGGGTAAGTGTTAGGGTGAGGTTTAGGGTTAGGGTGAGGTTTAAGATTAGGATTACGTTTAGCGTGAAGGTTATGGTTAGGTTGATGGTTAGGGTTAGGTTTAGGGTGAGGGTTAGTTTTAGGTTTAGGCTGAGGGTTATGATGAGAATTAGGGTTAGGATTAGGGTTAGGGTGAGGGCTAGGGTGAGGGTTAGGGTTAGGGTTAGTGTTAGAATGAGGTTTAGGGTTTGGGTTAGTGTTAGGGTGAGGGTTATTTATATGCTGAGGTTTAGGGTTAGGGTTTGGGTGAGAGTGAGGTTTAGGATTAGGGTTAGCGTTAGGGTGAGTGTTAGGATTAGGGGTACGGTTAGCATTAGGTTTATTGTTAGTATTAGTGTTATTGTTAGCATTAAGGTTAGAGTTAAGGTGAGGGTGAGGGTGAGGGTGAGGGTTAGAGTTAAGGTTAGGGTGAGGTTTATGGTTAGAGGTAGGATTATGGTTAAAGTGAGGGTGAGGTTTTGGGTTATATTTGGTTTAGGGGGAGGGTTAGTTGGTGGGTTAGGTTTCATGTTAGGGTTAAGGTTAGTGTTAGGGTGAGGGTAAATGTTAGGTTGAGGGTAAGTTTTAGGGTGAGGGTTAGGGTTAGGGTGAGGTTTATGGTTAGTGTGAGGGTTCGGGTAAGGGTTTGGGTTAGGGTGAGCGTGAGGCTGAGGATTTGGGTTAGGTTTAGGGTTAGGGTTAGGGTTAGGGTTAGTTTTAGGGTTAGGGTGAGGGTGAGGGTGAGTGTTAGGGTTAGTGTTTGGGTTAGGGTGAAGGTGAGGTTGAGGATTAGTGTTAAGTTTAGGGTTAGGGTTAGTGTTAGGTTTAGGGTTAGGGCTAGGGTTAGGGTTAAGGTGAGGTTTAGGGTTAGGGTTAGGGTTAGGTTTAGGGTTAGGGTGAGGTATAGGGTTAGAATTAGGGTTAGGGGTAGGGTTAGGTTGAGGTTTAGGGTTAGAATTATGGTTAGGGTGAGGGCTAGGCTGAGGTTTAGGGTGAGGGTTAAGGTTAAGTGTAGGGGTAGTTTTAGGATTAGGGTTAGGGTTAGGGTGAGTGTGAGGATTAGGTTTAGGGTTAGGTTTAGGCTTAGAGTTAGGGTGAGGGTTAGGGTTGGGTTTGCTTTAGAGTGACGGTGAGACTGAGGATTAGGTTTAGGTTTAGGGTTAGGTTTAGGGTTAGGATTACTATTAGGGTTTGGGTTAAGGTTAGGGTTACTGTGAGGTTTAGAATTAGGTTTAGAGATAGGCTTAGGGTTATGCTGAAGGTGAGGGTGTGGGTGAGGGTTAGAGTTATGTTTAGGGTTAGGCTTAGGGTTAGGGTTATTGTTAGGGTTAGGGTTAGAGTTACGTTGAGGCTGAGGGTGTGGGTGAGGGTTAGGGTGAGGGCTAGGGTGAGGGTGAGGTTTAGGGTACGGATTAGGGTGAGGTTTAAGCTTAGGCTTAGGGTGAGGTGTAGGGTGACGGTGAGGTTTAGTGTTAGGGTTAGGGTTAGAGTTAGGGTTAGGGTGAGGGTGAGGTTTAGGTGTAGAGTTTGGGTTAGGGTGATGGTTAGGATTAGGCTGAGGGTTAAGGTGGGGGTGACGGTAACGGTAAAGTTGAGGGTTAGGTTGAGGGTGAGGGTTATGTTAAGGGTGAGGGTTAGGGTTAGGGTGAGGGTTAGGTTTAGAATGAGGTTGAGGCATAGTGTTGGGTTTAGTGTTAGGGTCATGGTGAGGTTTAGTGTTAGACATAGGGTTAGGGTGAGGCTGAGGGTGAGGGTTAGGGTTAGGATTAATGTTAGGGTTAGGCTTAAGGAGAGGGTTAGGTTGAGGGTGAGGGTTAGGATTAGGGTTAAGTGTAGGAGTAGGGTTAGGGTTAGGGTGAGTGTGAAGGTTCGAGTGAGAATTAGGGTTAGGCTTAGGTTTAGGCTGAGGGTGAGGGTGAAGTTGAGGTTTAGGGTTAGTGTGAGGATTAGGGTTAGGGTTAGGGTGAGTGTGAGGGTGAGGGTTAGGGTTAGAGTTAGGCTTAGGGTGAGGGTGAATGTTAGGGTTAGGGTGAGTGTTAGGGTTAGTGTTATGGGTAGGGTTAGGATGAGTGTAGGGTTAGGATTAGGGTTAGGGTGAGGGCTGGGGTGAGCTTGAGGTTTAGGGTTAGGGTTAGGGTTAGAGTTAGGGTTAGTGTGAGGGTGAGGTTTAGGGTTAGAGTTTGGGTTAGGGTTAGAGTTAGGGTTAAGCTGAGGCTGAGGGTGAGGGTTAGGGTTAGAGTTACCATTAGGATTAGGGTAAGGGTTAGGGTGAGTGTGAGGGTTAGGGTTAGGGTTAGGGTTAGTGTTAGGCTTAGGGTTAATCTGATGGTGAGTTTGAGGTTTAGGGTTAGGGTGAGTGTTAGGATGAGGATTACTGTTAAGAGTAGGGTTAGGGTGAGTGCTAGGGTGAGGGTTAGGTTTAGGTTTAGTTTTAGGGTAAGGTTTAGGGTTAGGGTTATGGTTAGGGTGATGGTTAGGATGAAGGTTAGGGTTAGGATTATGGTTAGGGTGAGAGTGATTGTTAGCATTAGGGTTAGGCTTAGGGTTCGGTTTAGGGTTAGAATTAGTGTTATTGTTAGGGTTAGGTTTAGAGTTATGGTGAGGGTGAGGGTGAGTGTGAATGTGAGGGTTATGGTTAGGGTTAGGGTGAGGTTTAGGGATAGGGTTAGAATTAGGGTTAGGGTGAGGGTGAAGTTTAGTGTTAGATTTAGGGTTAGTTGGAGGGTTAGGTTGCAGGTTAGGTTTAGGGTAAATGTTTGGGTTAAGATTAGTGTGAGGGTTATGTTGAGGTTTAGGGTTAGGGTTAGGGTTAGGATTAGGTTTAGGGTGAGTGTGAGTGTGAGGGTTAGGGTTAGGGTTAGGGTTAGGCATAGGCTTAGGGTTAGGCTGAGGGTGAGGGTGGAAGTGAAGATTAGGGTTAGGGTGATGGTTAGGGTTAGGTTTAGTGTGAGGGTTAGGATGAGCGTTAGGGTTAGGATTAGGTTTAGGGTGAGGGCTAGGGTGAGGGTGAGGGTTAGGGTAAGGGTTAGGGTTAGTCTTAGGAACAGGCTGAGCTTGATATTGATAGTGAGGTTTAGAGTAAGGGTTAGTGTTAGGTTTAGTGTTAGGGTTAGGGTGACGGTGAGGGTTTGGTTTAGGGTTAGGATTAGGATTAGGGTTAGGGTTACTGTGAGTGTGAGGGTTAGGTTTAAGGTTAGTGTTAGCCTTAGGTTTAGGCTGAGGGTGAGGGTGAGGGTTAGATTGAGGATTAGCATTAGAGTGAGGGCTAGGGTGAGGGTGAGTTTTATGTTTAGGGTTAAGGTGAGGTTTAGGGTTTGGGTGATGTTTAGGGTTAGTGTGAGATTTAGTGTAAGGTTTAGGGTTAGTGTTATTGTGAGGGTAAGTGTTAGGCTGAGGGTTAGGGTGGGTGTGAGGATTAGGGTTAGGATGATGGTTCGGTGTAGGGTTAGTGTTATTGTTATGGTTAGGGTTATAGTTACAGTGAGGGTGAGGATGCGTGTGAGCGTTAGTTTTAGGGTTAGGGTGGGGTTTAGGGTTACGGTTAGGTTAGGGTTAGGGAGAGGGTGAGGTTTAGGGTTAGATATAGGGTTCAAGAGAGGGTTAAGGTGAGGGTTAGGGATAGGGTTAGTGTTAGGGTTAGTGTGTGGGTGAGGGTTAGTTTGAGGTATAGGTTTACTGTTAGGGTTAGGTTTAGTGTGAGGGTTAGTGTTAGGGTTAGGGTTAGTGTTAGGGTGAGGCTAAGTGTTAGGGTGAGTGTTTGGGTTATGGTGACGTTTACGGTTATGGTGAGGGTTAATATTAGGGTTAGGGCTATTTTTAGGTTTAGGTTTAGGGGTAACCTACTGTTACTGTGAGGGTGAGGGTGAGGGTTAGGGTTATAGTTAGGGTTTGGGTTTGGGTTAGAGTGAGGGTTAGGGTGAGGGTGAGGTTTAGGTATAGATTTAGGGTTAGGGTGAAAGTTAGGTTGAGTTTTAGGGTTAGGGTTATTTTTAGTGTTAGGGTTAGGTTGAGAGTTAGGGGGAGTTTTAGGGTTAGGGTTAGGGTTAGCGTTAGGGTTACGATGTGGGTGCGGTTTAGTTTTAGAATTAGATTCTGGTAAGGCTGAGGTTGAAGGGTGAGGGTTAGGATAAGCGTTAGGGTTAGGGTTAGGGTTAGGGTTAAAATAAGTGTTATTGTTAGGGTTAGGTTTAGAGTTAAGGTGAGGGTGAGGGTTAGGGTTAGGGTTACGGTAAGGTTTATGTTTAGGGGTAGGATTAGGCTTAGGGTGAGGATGAGGTTTAGGTGTAGAGTTAGGGTTAGGGTGAGGGTTAGGGTGAGCGTTAGGGTTAGGGAACATGTTAGGGTGGGGTGATGGTAAGTGTAAACATGAGGGTTAGGCTGAGTGTAAGGGTTACGTTCGGGTGAGGATTAGGATTAGGGTAAGGGTTAGGGTTAGAGGAACGTTGTGGGTGAGGGTTAGAATGAGGATTAATGTTAGGGTTAGTGTGAGGTTTAGGGTGAGGATGAGGGTTAGGGTTCGGGTGAAGGCTAGGGTGAGGGTGAGGTTTAGGTTTAGGTTTAGGTTGAGGTTTGGGGTTAGGTTGATGGTTAGAGTTAGTGTGTGGGTTAGTGTTAGCGTTAGGGTTAGTGTTAGGTGAGGGTAAGTGTGAGGGTGAGGTTTAGGGTTAGGGTTAATGTTATGGTTAGGGTTAGGGTTATGGTTATGGTGAGGGTGATGTTGAGGGTTAGGGTTAGAGTTAGGATTAGGTTTAGATTTAGGGTTAGGGTGAGAGTTAGGCTTAGGGTGAGAGTGAGGTTTACGGTTAGAGTTAGGGTTAGTGTTAGGGTTAGGGTTAGGGTGAGGGTTAGTGTTTGGGTTAGGTTAGGCTTAGGCTTAGGCTTAGGCTTAGGCCAAGCATGAGGTTGAGGGTTAGGTTTAGGGTTAGGGTGAGGGTTAGGGTTAGGGTGAGGGTTAGGATGAGGTTTAGGTTTAGGATTAGGGTTAGGGTGAGTGCTAGGCTGAGGGTTAGGGTGAAGGTTAGGTTTAGGGATAGCTTAGGTTTAGGATTAGGGTTAGGCTTAGGGTGAGTTTGAGTGTTAGGGTTAGGGTCAGGGTTAGGCTTAGGGTTAGGGTGAGGCTTAGGGTTAGGTTTGGGTTAGGGTGAGGGTGAGTCTGAGGATTAGGATTAGGTTTAGGTTTAGGGTTAGGGTTAGGTTTAGGTTTAGGGATAGGGTTAGGGTTACGGTGAGGCTTAGGATTAGGGTAAGGTTTAGGCTTAGGTTTAGGCTGACGGTGAGGGTCAGGGTTAGGGTTTGGTTTTGGGTTAGGGTGAGGTTGAAGCTTATGATTAGTGTTAGGTTTAGGGTTAGGGTTATTGTTAGGTTTAGGGTTACTGCTCTGGTTATGGTTACATTGAGGATTAGGATTAGGGTTAGGGTTTGGCTTAGGGTTAGGGATAGGGTTAGGGTTAGGGTGAGGGTGAGGTTTAGGGTTAGAATTAGGGTTAGGGGCAGGGTTAGGATGAGGTTTAGGGTTAAGGTCAGTGTTAGGGTTAGGGTGAGAGTGAGGCTTAGGTTGAGGTTTAGGGATAGGGTTTGGTTTAGGACTAGGGTTAGGGTGAAGTTGAGGGTGAGGGTTAGGCTTAGGCTGAGGGTGAGAGTGGGGGTGAGGATTAGGGTTAGGGTGATGGTTCGGGTTAGGGTTAGTGTTATTGTTAGGGTTAGGGATAGAGTTACGATGAGGGTGTCGGTGCAGTTAGGGTTAGGTTTAGGGTTAGGATGGGTTTTAGTGTTAGGGTTAGGGTTAGGGTGAGGGTGAGGGTGAGGTTTAGGGTTAGATATAGGGTTAGGGAGAGGGTTCAGGTGAGGGTTAGGGATTGGGTTATTGTTAGGGTTAGGGTTAGGGTGAGTGTTAGGTTGAGGTTTAGGGTTAGTGTTAGGGTTAGGGTTAGTGTTTGGGTGAGGGTAAGTGTTAGGGTGAGGGTTTGGTTTAGGGTGAGGGTTATGGTTATGTGAGGGTTAGGATTAGTGTTAGGGTTATTGTTAGGTTTAGGTTTAGGGTTACAGTTATTGTGAGTGTTAGGGTGAGGTTTAGGGTTAGGGTTAGGGTGAAGTTTAGTGTTTGGGTTAGTATTAGAATGAGAGTTAGGGTGAGGGTGAGGTTTAGGGATTGAGTTAGGGTTAGGGTGAGGGTTAGGTTGAGGTTTAGGTTTAGGGTTAGTGTTAGGGTTAGGGTTCGGTTTAGAGTTATGGGGAAGGTTAGGGTTAGCGTTAGTGTTAGCATTAGCGTTAGGATGTGGGTGAAGTTTAGTGTTAGAATTAGTATTAGGGTGAGGCTGAGGGTGAGGGTTAGCTTTAGGGTTCCTGTTAGGGTTAGGTTGAGGATGAGGGTTAAGGTTAGGTTTAGGATTAGGGTTAGGGTTATGGTTAGGGGTAGTGTTAAGGTTAGGGTTAGGGTTAGGGTTAGGGTGAGGGTGAGGGTTAGGTTTAGGGTGAGGGTAAGGGTTAGGGTTAGGGTGAGAGTTAGGGTTAGGGGAAGGTTGAGGGTTAGGGTTTGATTGAGAATTAGGGATAGCATGAGGGCTAGGGTTAGAGTGAGGTTTAGGGTTAGGATGATGGTTAGGGTTAGTGTGAGGGTTAGTGTTAGTGTTAGGGTTAGTGTTAGGGTGAGGGTAAGTGTTAGGGTGAGGGTTAGGGTTGGGGTTAGCATTATGATTAGGGTTACGGTGAGCGTGAGTGTTAGGTTTAGGTTGATGGTTTGGGTTAGGGTTAGGGTGAGGGTTAGGTTTAAGTTTAGGCTGAGGGTTATGAGGAGAATTAGGGTTAGGATTAGGGTTAGGGTGAGATTTATTGTTAGAATTAGTGTTATTGTTAGGGTTAAGGTTAGAGTTAAGATGAGGGTGAGGGTGAGGGTTAGGTTTAGGGTTAGTGTGGGGGTTAGGGTGAGGGTGAGGGTTAGGTTGAGATTTAGGGATAGGGTTAGGTTTAGGGTTAGGTTTAGTGTTAGTGTGAATGTAAGGCTTAGGGTGAGGGTTAGGCTTACGCTTATGGTTATGCTGAGGGTGAGGGTGGGGGTGAGGAATAGGGTTAGTGTGATGTTTAGGGTTAAGGTTAGTTTTATTGTTAGGGTTAGTGTTAGAGTTAAGGTGATTGTGAGGTTGCGGGTGAGGGTTAGGGTGAGGGTTAGGATGAGGGTTAGGGTTAGGATTAGGGTTAGGGTGAGGGCTAGGCTGAGGGTGAGGTTTAGGATTAGGATTAGTGTGCGGTTTTTTGTTAGGGTTAGGGTGAGGGTGAGGTTTAGGGTTAGATTTTGGGTTAGGGTGAGACTGAGGTTGAGGGTTAGCGTTAGGGTTAGTGTTAGAGTTAGGGTTAGGGTGAGGGTTAGGTTGAGGGTGAGGGTTAGGCTTAGAGTTAGGATTAGGATTAGGGTAAGGGTTAGGGTGGCTGTGAGGGTTAGGGTTAGGGTTAGGCTTAGCTTTAGGCTGAGGGTGAGGGTAAGGGTGAGGTTTTGGGTAAGGGTGAGGGTTATGGTGAGAATTAGGGTTCGGTTAATTTTAAGGTTAGGGTGAGGGTGAGGGTTAGTTTTAGGGTTATTGTTAGGGTTAGGGTTAGGATGAGGTTTAGGTTTAGGTTATGTTTAGAGTCAGGTTTAGGATGAGGGTGAGATTTTGAGTTAGAATTAGGGTTAGTGTTAGGTTTAGGTTTTGGGTGAGGGTTAACATTAGAGTTAGGGTTAATCTTAGGCTTAGGCTTAGGCTGAATATGAGGGTGAGTTTTAGGCTTCGAGTTAGGGTGAGGTTTAGGGTAAGGGTTAGGGTGAGGTTATTTATGAGGATTAGGGTTAGGATTAGGGTAAGGGTGAGGGCTAGGGTGAGGGTTAGGTTAAGGGCTAGGGATAGGGATAGGGTTAGGTTTAGGATTAGGGTTAGGGTGAGGGTGAGTGTGAGAGTTCTGGATAGGGTTAGGTTTAGGCTTAGAGTTAGGGTGAGGGTTAGGGTTATGGTTTAGGTTAGGGTGAGTGTGAGGCTGAGGATTAGGGTTAAGTTTAGGGTTAGGTTTAGGGTTAGGTTTAGGTTTAGGTTTAGTGTCTCGGTTAGGCTTAGGCTTAGGGTTAGGGTTATGGTGAGGGTTAAGGTTAGGATTAGGGTTAAGGTAAGGTTTATGCTTAGGGTTAGGCTGAGGGTGAGGGTGAGGGTGAGGGTTAGGATTAGGGTTAGGGTGAAGTTTAGGATGAAGTTTTGTGTTAGGATTAGGGTAAGGTGGAGGGCTATGGTGAGGGTTAGGGTGAGGTCTAGGGGTAGGAATAGGTTTAGGTTTTGGATTAGGGTTAGGGTGAGGGTGAGTGTGAGAGTGAGGGTTAGGGTTAGGTTTAGGGATAGAGTTAGGGTAAGGGTTAGCGTTAGGGTTTGGGTTAGGGTGTGAGGGTGAGGCTGAGGATTAGGGTTAGGTTTATGTTTAGGTTTAAGTTTAGGGTTAGTGTTAGGGTTAGGGTTTGTGTTAGGCTTAGGGTTACAGTGAGGGTGAGGGTGGGGGGTTAGGATTAGAGTTAGGATTAGGGATAGGGTTAGGTTTAGGGTTATTGTTAGGGTTATGTTTAGGTTTCAGTTTGTGGTGAGGGTGAGACTGAGGGTGAGGTTTATCTTTAGGGTTAGGGTTAGGGTTAGTGTTATTGTTAGGGTTAGGGTTAGAGTTATGGTGAGATTGAGGGGGAGGGGGAGGGTTTGGGTTAGGGTGAGGTTTAGGGTTAGGGTTAGGGTTAGGGTGAGTGTGAGATTTAGGGTTAGAGTTAGGGTTACTTTGAGGTTTAGAGTTAAGGTTAGTGTTTGGGTTAGTGTGGGGTTGAAGGTTAGGTTGAGGTTGAGGGTTAGGGTTAACTTTAAGATTAGGGTCAGCTTGAGGGTGAGTGTGAGGCTTAGGGTGAGGGTTAGGCTTACACTTGGGGTTAGGCTGAGGGTGAGGATGGGGTGAGGATTAGGGTTAGGGTGATGGTTCGGGTTAGGGTTAGTGTTATTTTTAGGGTTAGGTTTAGAGTTAAAGTGAGGGGGAGGGTGCGGGTAAGTGTTAAGGATAGGGTTAGGTTTGGGTTTAGGGTTAGGGTTAGGGTTAGGGTGAGGGTGAGGGTTAGGTTGTGGTTTAGGGTTAGGGTTAGTGTGAGGGTTAGTGTTAGGGTTAGGGTTAGTGTTAGGATGAGGTTCCGTTTTCGGTTGAGGGTATGGGTTAGGGTGAGGATTATGGTAAGGGTGAGGGTTAGGATTAGTGTTAGGGTTATTGTGTTGGTTAGGTTTAGTGTTACAGTTAATGTGAGGGTGAGGGTTAGTGTTAGGGTTAGGTTGAGGTTTGGTTGGGGTAAGGGTTAGAGTTAGGGTTTGGGTGAGGGTGAGGTTTAGGGATATAGTTAGGGTTAGGATGAGGGTTAGGGTGATAGTTAGGGGGAGGGTTATGGTTAGGGTTAGGGTTAGGGATAGGATTAGGATTAGGTTGAGGGTGTGTGTGTTAGCGTTAGGTCTAGCGTTAGGCTTAGGTTTAGGCTGAGGGTGAGGGTCAGGTTGAAGGTTAGGTTTAGGGTGAGGGTTAGGGTTAGGGTTTGTGGGAGGGTTAGGATGAGGGTTAGGGTTAGGATTAGGGTTAGGGTAAGGGCTAGGGTGAGGGTGAGGTTTAGGGTTAGGTTTAGGGTGAGGTTTATGTTTAGGATTAGTGTTAGGATTAGAGTGACAGTGAGGTTTAGGTTTAGAGTTAGGGTTAGGGTGAGGTTGAGGGTGAGGGTGAGGTTTAGTGTTAGTGTTAGGATGAGGGTTAGGGTTAGGATGAGAGTGAGGTTTAGGGATAGGTTTAGGTTTAGGATTAGGGTTAGAGTTAGCCTGAGGGTGAGGGTGAGGGTGAGTGTTAGGGTGAGGATGAGGGTTAGTGTTAAGGTGAGGGCTAGCCTGAGGGTGAGGGTTAGGGATAGGGTTAGAGTGAATGTGAGGGTTGGGTGATGTTTAGGGTTAGTTTGAGGGTTAGTGTAAGGGTTAGAGTTAGTGTTAGTGTGAAGGTAAGTGTTAAGGTGATGGTTAGGGTTAGGCTGATGGTTATTGTTAGTGTTAGGGTTAGGGTCAGGGTTAGGGTTAGGGTTAGTGTTATTGTTTGGTTTAGGGTTAGAGTTATGTTGAGGTTGAGGCTGAGGGTTTTGGTTAGGGTGAGGTTGAGTGTGAGGTTAAGGGTTAGGGTTAGTGTTAGGGTTAGTGTGAGGGTGAGGTTTAATGTTAGATTTAGGGTTAGGGGAAGGTTTAGGATGAGGGTTAGGGTTAGGATTTGGGTTAGGGTAAGGGTTAGGTTGAGGGTGAGTTTTAGGGTTAGGGTTAGGTTGAGGTTTAGGGTTAGGGTTAGGTTTAGGGTGAGGGTGAGGTTTAGGGTTAGAGTTATTGTTAGACTGAGGCTGAGGGTGAGGATTAGGGTTAAGTTGAGTGTTAGGGTTTGGGGTAGGGTGAGGGTTAAGCTGAGGGTGAGGGTTAGGGTTAGGGTTAGGATTAGGATTAGGGTTAGGGTTTCGGTGAGTGTGAGGGTTAGGGATAGTGTTAGGTTGAGTGTTAAGAATAGCGTGAGAGTTATGGTTAGGGCTAGGAATACGGTTAAGCTGAGGTTGAGTGTGAAGATTAGGGTTAGGTTGAGGTTTAGTGTTTGGTTTAGGGTTAGAGTTAGGCTTAGGTTTAGGGTAAGATTTAGGGGTAGAGTTAAGGTTAGGGAGGAGGGTTTGGGTGAGGGTTATGGTTAGGGTGACGGTTAGGTTGGGGGTGATGGTAAGGATAAATTTTAGGGTTATGCTGAGGGTGAGGGTTACGGTTAGGGTGAGGGTTAGGGGTAGGGTGAGGGTAAGGGTTAGGTTTAGGGTGAAGGTTAGGATTAGATTGAGGATTTGTGTTAGGGTTAGTGTGACGTTTAGGATGAGGATGAGAGTTAGGGTTAGGTTGAGGGCTAGGGTGAGGGTGAGGGTTAGGGTTAGTGTTAGGGTGAGTGTTAGGGTTAGGGTTAGTGTTAGGTTGAGGGTTAGGGTTAGGGTTAGGGTTAGGTTTAGTGGTAGGGTTAGGGTTAGAGTTACGGTGAGGCTAAGCAGGTGGGTTTGGGTTGGGGTTAGGATGAAGTTCAGGTTTAGCATTAGGTTAGGGTTAGGGTTAGCATGAGGGTGAGGTTTAGGGTTAGAGTTAGGGTTAGTGTTAGGGTTAGGGTCCGGTTATTGTTAGGATTAGGGTAAGGGATAGGGTTAGGATTAGGCTTAGGCTTAAGCTAAAGCTTAGACTGAGCATGAGTGTGAGGGTTAGGATTAGGGTTAGGGTTAGGTTGAGGTTTTGGTTTAGGTTTCGGGTTAGGGTGAGGGTTAGTGTTAGGGATAGGGTTAGGTTTAGGATTAGAGTTAGGGTGAGGTTGAGTGTGAGCATTAGGGTTAGGGTGAGAGTTAGGGTTAGGTTTTGGGTAGGGTGAGGGTGAGGCTGAGGACTAGGTTTAGGTTTAGGGTTAGGGTTAAGGTTAGGGTTACAGTGAGGGTTAGGTTTATGGTTAGGGTGAGAGTTAGGGTTAGGTTGAGGGTTAGGGTTAGGATTAGGTTTAGGGTGAGGGTGAGGGTTAGGGTTAGTTTTAGGGTGAGTTTTAGGATGAGGGTTAGGGATAGGATTAAGGTTAGGGTGAGGGCTAGGCTGAGGGTGAGGTTTAGGATTAGGGTTAGGGTGAGTTTTAGTGTTAGTGTTAGGGTTAGGGTGAGGTTTAGGTTTATTGTTAGGTTTAGGTTTGGGGTTAGGGTTATAGTTGTAGTGAGGGTGAGGGTTAGGGTTAAGGTTATGATGAGGTTTAGGTTTTGGGTTAGGGTTAGAGTTAGGTTTAGGATGAGGGTGAGATTTAGGGTTAGAGTTAGGGTTAGTGTTAGGGTTGGGTTTAGGGTGAGGGTTAACGTTTGGGTTAGAGTTAGGCTTAGGCTTAGACTTAGGCAGAGAATGAGGGTGAGGTTTAGGGTTAGGGTTAGGGTGAGTGTTAGGGTTATTGTTAGGGTGAGGCTTATGATGAGTTTTAGGGTTAGGATTAGGGTTAGTGTGAGGGCTAGTGTGAGGGTTAGGGTGTGGGTTACGTTAAGGGGTAGGGTTAGATTTAGGATTAGGGTTAGGGTGATGGTGAGAGTGAGGGTTAGGGTTAGGGTTAGGCTTAGGGTTAGGGTGAGGTTTTGGGTTAGATTGAGGGTGAGGCTGAGGATTAGGGTTAGGGTTAGGGTTAGGTTTAGTTTTAGGGTTAGGGTTAGGGTTAGGGTTAGGGTTAGGGTTAAGTAGAGGGTTAGGCTTAGGCTTAGGCTTAGGCTGAGAGTGAGGGTGGGGGTGTGGATTTGTGTTAGGGTTAGGGTTATGGTTAGGCGTATTGTTAGTGTTATGATTAGGGTTTATTTTGCCTTGTGGGTGAGGCTGAGGGTGAGGGTTATAATTAGTGTTAGGGGTAGGGTTAGGGTTAGTGTTATTGTTAGTGTTAGGGTTAGAGTTACGGTGACTTTGAGCGTGAGGGTGAGGGTTAGGGTTAGGTTGAGTTTTAGGGTGAGGCATAGGGTTAAGGTTAGGGTTAGTGTTAAGGTGAGGGTGAGGTTTAGGGTTAGAGTTAGGGTTAGGGGGAGGGTTAGGTTGAGGTTTAGGGTTAGGGTTAGTGTGAGGGTTAGGGTGAGGGTGAGGGTTAGGTTGAGGTTTAGGGATAGGGTTAGGTTTAGGGTTAGGTTTAGTGTTAGGGTGAATGTAAGGCTTAGGGTGAGGGTTACGCTTACGCTTAGGGTTATGCTGAGGGTGAGGGTGGGGGTGAGGAATAGTTTTAGGGTGATGTTTAGGGTTAAGGTTAGTTTTATTGTTAGGGCTAGTGTTACAGTTAAGGTGAGAGTGAGGGTGCGGGTGAGGATTAGGGTGAGTGTTAGGATGAGGGTTAGGGTTAGGATTAGGGTTAGGGTGAGGGCTAGGCTGAGGGTGAGGTTTAGGATTAGGATTAGTGTGCGGTTTTTTGTTAGGGTTAGGGTGAGGGTGAGGTTTAGGGTTAGATTTAGGGTTAGGGTGAGACTGAGGTTGAGGGTTAGGGTTAGGGTTAGTGTTAGAGTTAGGGTTAGGGTGTGGATTAGGTTGAGGGTGAGGGTTAGGCTTAGAGTTATGATTAGGATTAGGGTAATGTTTAGGGTGGCTGTGAGGCTTAGTGTTAGGGTTACGGTTAGGCTTAGGTTTAGGCTGAGGATGAGGGTAAGGGTGAGGGTTTGGGTAAGGGTGAGGGTTAGGGTTAGGTTTAGGGTGAGAATTAGGGTTCGGTTAAGTTTAGGTTTAGGGTGAGGGTTAGGGTTAGTGTTAGGGTTATTGTTAGGGTTAGGGTTAAGATGAGGTTTAGGTTTAGGTTATGTTTAGAGTTAGGTTTAGGATGAGGGTGAGATTTAGGGTTAAAGTTAGGGTTAGTGTTAGGGTTAGGATTAGGGTGAGGGTTAACCTTTGGGTTAGGGTTAGGCTTAGGCTTAGGCTGAGCATGAGGGTGGGGTTTTGGGTTAGGGTTAGTGTGAGGTTTAGGGTGAGGTCATTGATGAGTTTTAGGGTTAGGATTAGGCTAAGGGTGAGGGCTAGTTTGAGGGTTAGGGTGAGGGATAGGGATAGGGATAGGGTTAGGTTTAGGATTAGGGTTAGGGTGAGGGTGAGTGTGAGAGTTAGGGTTAGGGTTAGGTTTAGGCTTAGAGTTAGGGGGAGGGTTAGGGTTATGGTTTGGGTTAGGATGAGGGTGAGGCTAAGGATTAGGGTTAAGTTTAGGGTTAGGTTTAGGGTTAAGTTTAGGTTTAGGGTTAGTGATAGGGTTAGGGTTAGGGTTACGGTGAGGGTTAAGGTTAGGGTTAGGGTTAGTGATAGGGTTAGGGTTAGGGTTACGGTGAGGGTTAAGGTTAGGGTTAGTGTTAGGTTTAGGCTTAGGTTTACGGTGAGGGTTAAGGTTAGGGTTATGGTTAGGCTTAGGGTTAGGCTGAGGGTATGGATGGGGTGATGATTAGAGTTAGGTTTAGGGTTAGGCTTATTGTTAGAGTTATATTTAGGTTTAAGTTTGTGGTGAGGGTGAGGCTGAGGGTGAGAGTTATCGTTAGGGTTAGGGTTAGGGTTAGTGTTATTGTTAGGGTTTGGGTTAAATTTACGGTGAGTTTGAGGGTGAGGGTAAGGGTTAGGGTTAGGGTGAGGATTAGGGTTAGGGTTTTGGTTAGGGTGAGGGTGAGGTTTAGGGTTAAAGTTATTGTTAGGGGGAGGGTTAGGGTAAGTTTTAGAGTTAAGGTTAGTGTTTATCTTAGTGTGAGGGTGAATATTATGTTGAGGTTGAGGGATAGGGTTACCTTTAGAATGAGGGTCAGTTTGAGGGTGAGTGTGATTGTTAGGGTGAGGGTTAGCCATACGCTTAGGGTTAGGCCGAGTGTGAGGGTGGGGGAGGATTAGGGTTAGGGTAATCGTTCGGGTTAGGGTTAGTGTTATTTTTAGGGTTAGGGTTAGAGTTAAAGTGAGGGTGAGGGTGCGGGTGAGGGTTAGGGTTAGGGTTAGGTTGGGGGTTAGGCTTAGCATTATGATTAGGTTGAGGGTAAGGTTTAAGGTTAGAATTAGGGTTAGCATGAGGCTGAGGGAGAGGGTGAGTGTTAGGGTTAGGGTTAGGATTAGACTTAGGATTAGGGTTAGGGTGAGTGTGAAGTTTAGTGTTAGCCTTAGTTTTAGGCTGAGGGTGAGGGTGAGGGTGAGTGTTAAGGTTAGTTTGAATGTTAGGGTTAGGGTTAGGGTGTGGTTTAGTGTTAGGGTTAGTGTTAGAGTTAGGGGTAGGGTGAGTGTGAGGTTTAGGTGTAGAGTTAGGGCTAGGGTAAGGTGTAGGTAGAGTGTTAGTGTTAGGGTGAGTGTTAAGGTGGGGGTGATGGTAAGAGTAAACGTCAGGATTAGGCTAAGGTTGAGGGTTAAGGTAAAAGTGAGGGTTAGGGTGAGGGTTATGGTTAGGGTTATGGTGAGAGTTTGGGTTCAGGTTAAGTTTAGGGTTAGGGTGAGGGTTAGGGTGAGGGTTACGGTTAGGGTGAGAGTTAGGGTTAGGTTGAGGGTTAGGGATACGATTAGGGTTAGGGTGAGGGTGAGGGTTAGGGTTAGTGTTAGGGTGAGGGTTAGGATGAGGGTTGGGGTTAGGATTAGGGTTAGGGTGAGGGCTAGGCTGAGGGTGATGTTTAGGATTAGGGTTAGGGTGAGGTTTCGCGTTAGGGTTAGGGTGAGGGTGAGGGTGAGGGTGAGGTTTAGGGTTAGATTTAGGGTTAGGTTGAGACTGAGGTTGAGGGTTAGGATTAGGGTTAGTGTTAAGTTAGGGTTAGGGTGAGAGTTAGGTTGAGGGTTCAGGTTAGGCTTAGGGTTAGGATTAGGATTAGGATTAGAGTAAGGGTTTTGCTGAGTGTGAGGGTTAGGGTTAGGGTTAGGCTTAGGTTTAGTCTGAGGGTGAGGGTGAGGTTGAGGCTTAGGTTAAGGGTGAGGTTTAGGGTTAGGGTTAGGGTGAGAGTTAGGGTTCGGTTAAGTTTAGGGGTAGGGTGAGATTTAGGGTTAGGGTTTGGGTTAGGGTGAGGGTGAGGCAAAGAATTAGGCTTAGGTTTAGGGTCAGGTTTAGGTTTAGGGTTAGTGTTAGGTTTATGGTTATGGTTAGGGCTGCGGTGAGGGTTAGGTTTAGGGTTAGGTTTACGGTTAGACTTAGGGTTAGACTGAGGATGAGGGTGAGGGTGAGGGTTAGGGTTAGGGTTAGGGTGAGGTTTAGGATAAGGTTTAGTGTTAGGATTAGGGTATGGGTGAGGGCTATGGTGAGGGTTAGGGTGAGGGCTAGGGATAGGGATAGGTTTAGGTTTAGGATTAGGGTTAGGGTGAGGGTGAGTGTGAGAGTTAGGGTTAGGGTTAGGGTTAGCTTTAGGGTTAGTGTTAGGGTTAGGGTTAAGGTGAGGGTTAGGGTTAGGGTTAGGCTTAGGCTTAGGGTTAGGCTCAGGGTCACGTTGGGGCTGAAGATTAGTGTTAGGGTTAGGCTTAGGCTTAGGGCTAGGCTTCTTGTTAGGGTTATGTTTAGGTTTAAGTTTGCGGTGAGGGTGAGACTGACTGTGCGTGTTATCGTTAGGGTTATGTTTAGGGTTAGTGTTATTCTTAGGGCCAGGGTGAGAGTTATGGTGAGGTTGAGCGTGAGGGTGAGGGTTAGGGTTAGGTTGAGGTTTAGGGTTAGAGTTAGGGTTAGGGGGAGGGTTAGGGGGAGGTATAGGGTTAGGGTTAGTGTTAGGGTTAAGGTGAGGGTGAGGGTTAGGTTGAGGTTTAGGGATAGTGTTAGGTTTAGGATTAGGTTTAGGCTGAGAGTGAGTGTAAGGCTTAGGGTGAGGGTTAGGCTTAGGCTTAGGGTTAGGCTTAGGGTGAGGGTCGGGGTGAGGAATAGGGTTAGGGTGATGATTAGGAATAAGGTTAGTTTTATTGTTTGGGTTAGTGTTAGAGTTAAGGTGAGGGTGAGGGTGCGGCTGAGGGTTACGGTGAGGGTTAGGATGAGGGTTATGGTTAGGATTAGGTTTAGGGTGAGTGCTAGGCTGAGGGTGAGGTTTAGGATTAGGTTTAGAGTGAGGTTTAGGGTTAGGGTTAGGTTTAGGTTTAGGGTTAGGGTTACGGTGAGGGTTAAGGTTAGGGTTAGGGTTGGAGTTAGGGTTACAATTGTAGTGAGGGTGAGGGTTAGGGTTAAGGTTAGGATGAGGTTTAGGTTTTGGGTTAGGGTTAGCGTTAGGTTTAGGATGAGGATGAGATTTAGGGTTAGAGTTAGGGTTAGTGTTAGGGTTAGGTTTAGGGTGAGGGTTAACGTTTGGGTTAGGGTTAGGCTTAGGCTTAGACTTAGGCAGAGAATGAGGGTGAGGTTTATGGTTAGGGTTAGGGTGAGTGTTAGGGTTAGTGTTAGGGTGAGGCTTATGATGAGTTTTAGGGTTAGGATTAAGGTTAGGGTGAGGGCTAGTGTGAGGGTTAGGGTGTGAGTTACGTTTAGGGGTAGGGTTAGATTTAGGATTAGGTTTAGGGTGAGGGTGAGTGTGAGGGTTAGGGTTAGGGTTAGGCTTAGTGTTAGGGTGAGGTTTTGGGTTAGGTTGAGGGTGAGGCTGAGGATTAGGGTTAGGGTTAGGGTTATGGTTAGGGGTATTTTTAGTGTTATGGTTCGGGTTTAGTTTGCGTTGAGGGTGAGGCTGAGTGTGAGGTTTATAATTAGTGTTAGGGGTAGGGTTAGGGTTAGTGTTATTGTTAGTGTTAGGGTTAGAGTTACGGTGAGTTTGAGGGTTAGGGTGAGTTTTAGGGTAAATTATAGGGTTAGGGTTAGGGTTAGTGTTAAGGTGAGGGTGAGGTTTAGGGTTAGAGTTAGGGTTAGGGGGAGGGTTAGGTTGAGGTTTAGGGTTAGGGTTAGTGTGAGGGTTAGGTTGAGGGTGAGGGTTAGGTTGAGATTTAGGGATAGGGTTAGGTTTAGGGTTAGATTTAGTGTTAGGGTGAATGTAAGGCTTAGGGTGAGGGTTATGCTTACGCTTAGGGTTATGCTGAGGGTGAGGGTGGGGGTGAGGAATAGGGTTAGGGTGATGTTTAGGGTTAAGGTTAGTTTTATTGTTAGGGTTAGTGTTAGTTTTAAGGTGATGGTGAGGGTGCAGGTGAGGGTTAGGGTGAGGGTTAGGATGAGGTTTAGCGTTAGGATTAGGGTTAGGGTGAGGGCTAGGCTGAGGGTGAGGTTTAGGATTAGGATTAGTGTGCAGTTTTGGGTTAGGGTTAGGGTGAGTGTGAGGTTGAGGGTTAGGGTTAGGTTTAGTGTTAGAGTTACTGTTAGGGTGAGGGTTAGGTTGAGGGTGAAGGTTAGGCTTAGAGTTAGGATTAGGATTAGGGTAAAGTTTAGGGTGGCTGTGAGGGTTAGGGTTAGGCTTAGGTTTAGGCTGAGGGTGAGGGTAAGGGTGAGGTTTTGGGTAAGGGTGAGGGTTTGGGTAAGGGTGAGGGTTAGGGTTAGGTTTAGGGTGAGAATTAGGGTTCGGTTAAGTTTAGGGTTAGGGTGAGGGTTAGGGTTAGGGTTAGGGTTACTGTTAGGGTTAGGGTTACAGTTACAGTGAGGGTGAGGTTTAGGTTTAGGCTTAGGATGAGGTTTAGGTTTAGGTTATGTTTAGAGTTAGGTTTAGGATGAGGGTGAGATTTAGGGTTAGACTTAGGGTTAGTTTTAGGGTTAGGTTGAAGGTGAGGGTTAACGTTAGGTTTAGGGTTAGGCTTAGGCTTAGACTGAGCATGAGGGTGAGGTTTAGGGTTAGGGTTAGGGTGAGGGTTTGGGTTAGGTTTAGGGTGAGGTCTTTGATGAGTTTTAGGGTTAGGATTAGGCTAAGGGTGAAGGCTAGTTTGAGGGTTAGGGTGAGGGCTAGGGATAGGGATAGGGTTAGGTTTAGGATTAGGGTTAGGGTGAGGGTGAGTGTGAGAGTTAGGGTTAGGGTTAGGTTTGGGCTTAGAGTTAGGGGGAGGGTTAGGTTTATGGTTTGGGTTAGGGTGAGGGTGAGGCTAAGGATTAGGGTTAAGTTTAGAGTTAGGTTTAGGGTTAAGTTTAGGTTTAATGTTAGTGTTAGGCTTAGGGTTAAGGTTACTGTTAGGGTTAAGGTTAGGGTTAGGGTTAGGCTTAGGCTTAGGCTTAGGTTTAGGCTGAGGGTGAGGGTGAGGGTGAGGTTTAGGGTTAGGGTTACGGTGAGGTTTAGGTTGAAGTTTAGTGTTAGGATTAGGGTAAGTGTGAGGGCTATGGTGAGGGCTAGGTTGAGGGCTATGGATAGGAATAGAGTTAGGTTTAGGATTAGGGTTAGTGTTAGGGTGAGTGTGAGAGTTAGGGTTAGCGGTAGGTTTTAGGCTTAGAGTTAGGGTGAGGATTAGGGTTAGGGTTTGGGTTAGGGTGAGGGTGAGGCTGAGGATTAGGTTTAGGTTTAGCGTTAGGTTTAGGTTTATGGTTAGGGTTAGTGTTAGGGTTAGGGTTACGGTGAGGGTAGGGTTAGGGTTATGGTTAGGCTTAGCGTTAGGCTGAGGGTGAGGGTTGGGGTGAGGATTAGAGTTAGGGTTAGGCTTAGGCATAGGGTTAGGTTTATTGTAAGAGTTATAATTAGGTTTAAGTTTGCGGTGCGGGTGAGGGTGAAGGTGAGGATAATCGTTAGGATTAGGGTTAGGGTTAGTGTTATTGTTAGGGTTAGGGTTAAAGTTACGGTGAGTTTGAGGGTGAGTGTGAGGGTTAGGGTGAGTGTGAGGTTTCGGGTTAGAGTTATTGTTAGGGGGAGGGTTAGGTTGAGGTTTAGAGTTTAGGTTAGTGTTTTGGTTAATGTGAGGGTGAAGGTTATGTTGAGGTTGAGGGATAGGGTTACCTTTAGGATGAGGGTCAGTTTGAGGGTGAGTGTGAGGGTTAGGGCGAGTGTTAGGCTTACGCTTAGGTTTAGGCCGATGGTGAGGGTGGGGTGAGGATTAGGGTTAGGGTGATGGTTCGGGTTAGGTTTAGTGTTATTTTTAGACTTAGGGTTAGAGTTACGGTGAGGTTGAGCGTGAGGGTGAGGGTTAGGGTTAGGTTGAGGTTTAGGGTTAGAGTTAGGGTTAGGGGGAGGGTTAGGGTGAGGTTTAGGGTTAGGGTTAGGGTTAGGGTTAGGGTGAGGGTTAGTTTGAGGTTTAGCGATAGGGTTAGTTTTAGGATTAGGTTTAGGGTGAGGGTGAGTGTAAGGCTTAGGCTTATGCTTAGGTTTAAGCTTAGGGTGAGGGTGGGGGTGAGGAATAGGGTTAGGGTGATGGTTAGGGTTAAGGTTAGTTTTATTGTTAGGGTTAGTGTTAGAGTTAAGGTGAGGGTGAGGCTGCGGGTGAGGGTTACGGTGAGGGTTAGGATGAGGGTTATGTTTAGGATTAGGGTTAGGGTGAGGGGTAGGCTGAGGGTGAGGTTTAGGATTAGGTTTAGGGTGAGGCTTAGGGTTAGGGTTAGGTTTGGGGTTAGGGTGAGGGAAAGGATTAGGGTTAGATTTAGGGTTAGGTTGAGACTGAGGTTGAGGGTTAGGGTTAGGGTTAGTGTTAGAGTTAGTGTTAGGGTGAGGGTTAGGTTGAGGATGAGGATTAGGCTTAGAGTTAGGAATAGGATTAGGGTAAGGGTTAGGGTGACTGTGCGTGTTAAGGTTAGGTTTTGGTTTAGGCTTAGGTTTAGGCTGAGGGTGAGGGTACGGGTCAGGGTTAGGGTAAAGTTGAGGGTTAAGGTTAGTGTTAGGGTGAGAGTTAGGGTTCAGTTAAGTTGAGAGCTAGGGTGAGGTTTAGGATTAGGTTTAGGGTTATTTTTAGGGTTAGGGTTACAGTTACAGTGAGGGTGAGGGTTAGGGTTAGGGTTAGGATGAGGCTTAGGTTTAGGTTATGTTTAGAGTTAGGTTTAGGATGTGGGTGAGATTTAGGGATAGAGTTAGGTTTAGTGTTAGGGTTAGGTTTAGAGTGAGGGTTAACATGAAGGTTAGGGTTAGGGTTAGGGTTAGGCTTAGAGTTAGTTTGAGGGTTATGGTTACGGTTTGGTTTAGGGTGAGAGTGAGGCTGAGCTTTGGGGTTAAGTTTAGGGTTAGGTTTAGGGTTAGGTTTAGGTTTAAGGTTAGTGTTAGTGTTAGTGTTAGGGTTAGGGTTACGGTGAGGTTTAGGGTTAGGGTTAGGCTTAGGCTTAGGGTTAGGCTGAGGGTGAGGTTTAGGGTTAGGGTTAGTGTGAGTTTTATGATGAGGTTTAATGTTAGCAATAGGGTAAGGGTGAGATCTATGGTGAGGGTTAGGGTGAGGGCTAGGGATAGGAATAGGATTAGGTTTAGGATTAGGGTTAGGGTGAGGGTGAGGGTGAGGGTTAGGGTGAGGGTTAGGGTGAGGGTTAGGGTTAGGGTATGGTTGAGGTTGAGGTTTAGGGTTATAGGTTTATAGGGTTAGGGTTAGGGTGAGGGTTAGGGTTAGGGTTAGGGTGATAGTTAGGGGGAGGTTTAGGGTTAGGGTTAGGGTTTGGGATAGGATTAGGATTAGGTTGAGGCTGAGTGTGTGTGTTAGCTTTAGGTCTAGGTTTAGGCTTAGGTTTAGGCTGAAGTGAGGGTGAGGTTGAGTTTTAGGATTAGGATGAGGGTTAGGGTTAGGGTTAGTGGGAGGATTAGAATGAGGGTAGGGTTTAGGATTAGGGTTAGGTTAAGGGCTAGGGTGAGTGAGGTTTAGGTTTAGGTTTAGGTTTAGGGTGAGGTTTATGTTTAGGCTTAGGGTTTGGGTTAGGGTGACCCTGAGGTTTAATTTTAGAGTTAGGTTTAGGGTGAGGCTGAGGGTGAGGGTTAGGTTTAGGGTTAGTGTTAGTTTTAGAGTTAGTGTTAGGGTGACGGTTAAGGTGAGGTTGAGGTTTAGGGATAGGTTTAAGATTAGGATTAGGATTAGGGTTAGGCTGAGGGTGAGGGTGAGGGTTAGGGTTAGGGTGAGGATGAGGGTTAGGGAAAGGGTTAGATTGCGGGTGAGGTTTAGGGTGATGTTTAGGGTTAGTTTGAGGGTTAGTGTTAGGGTTAGAGTTAGTGTTAGTGTGAGGGTAAGTGTTAAAGTGAGGGTTCGGGTTAGGGTGAGGGTTATTGTTAGGGTTAGGGTTTGGGTCTGCGTTAGGGTTAGGGTTAGTGTTATTGTTATGTTTAGGGTTAGAGTTACGTTGAGGTTGAGGGTGAGAGTGAGGGTTTTGGTTAGGGTGAGGTTTAGGGTGAGGTTTAGGGTTAGGGTTAGGGTTATGGTTAGGGTGAGGGTGAGGTTTAGGGTTAGAGTTAGGGTTAGGGGGAGGTTTAGGATGAGGCTTAGCATTAGGATAAGGGTTAGGGTAAGGGCTAGGGTGAAGGTGAGTTTTAGGCTTAGGGTTAGGTTGAGGTTTACGGTTAGGGTTACTGTTAGGGTGAGGGTGAGTTTTAGGGTTAGAGTTAGGGTTAGCGTGAGGCTGAGGGTGAGGATTAGGGTTAGGGTGAGTGTTAGGTTTAGGGTTAGGGTGAGGGTTAAGCTGAGGCTGAGGGTTAGGTTTAGGGTTAGGATTAGGATTAGGGTTTGTTTTTCGGTGAGTGTGAGGGTTAGGGATATTATTAGGTCGAGGGTTAGGGTTAGGGTGAGGGTTATATTTAGGTCTAGTATTATGGTTACGGTGAGGGTGAGTGTGAGGGTTAGGGTTAGGGTGAGGTTTAGTGTTTGGGTTAGGGTTAGAGTTAGGCTTAGGGTTAGGGTGAGGTTTAGGGGTAGAGTTAGGGTTAGGGAGGAGGGTTTGGGTTAGGGTTATGGTTAGGGTGAGTGTTAGGGTGGGGGTGATGGTAAGCCAAAAATGAGGGTTATGCTGAGGGCGAGGGTTATTGTAAGGGTGAGGGTTTGGGTTTGGGTTAGGGTGAGGGTTAGGGTTAGGGTTAAGGTGAAGGTGAGGGTTGGATTGAGGATTAGTGTTAGGTTTAGTGTGAGTTTTAGGGTGAGGATGTGAGTTAGGGTTAGGGTGAAGTCTAGGATGAGTGTGAGGGTTAGGGTTAGTGTTAGGGTGAGGTTTAGGGTTAGGGTGATGGTTAGGGTTAGTGTGAGGGTTAGTGTTAGGGTTAGGGTTAGGGTTAGGTTGAAGGTTAGGGTTAGGTTTAGGGTTAGGGTTAGGTTCAGGGTTACGGTGAGGGTAAGGGTGTGGATTAGGGTTGGGGTTAGGATGAGGTTTAGGTTTAGGATTAGGTTTAGGGTTAGGGTTAGGGGGAGGGTGAGGTTTAGGGTTAGAGTTAGGGTTTGTGTTAGGTTTAGGGTGAGGGTTAGGGTTAGGATTAGTGTAAGGGTTAGGTTTAGGGTTAGGGTTAGGCTTAGGCTTAAGCTTAGGCTTAGACTGAGCATGTGTGTGAGGGTTAGGGTTAGTGTTAGGGTTAGGGTTAAGTTGAGGTTAAGGTTTAGATTTAGGGTTAGGATGAGGGCTAGGGTGAGGGTTAGGGTGAGGGTTAGGGTTAGGGATAGGGTTAGGTTTAGGATTAGGGTTAGGGGGAGGTTGAGTGTGAGCGTTATGGTTAGGGTTAGGGTTAGGTTGAGGGTTAGGGTTAGGTTTTGGGTTAGGGTGAGGATGAGGCTGAGGACTAGGCTTAGGTTTAGGGTTAGGGATAGTTTTAGGGTTACAGTGAGGATTAGGGTTTGTCCGAGGCTTAGGCTTAGGTTTAGGCTGAGTGTGAGGGTGGGGGTGAGGATTAGGGTTAGGATTAGGGTTTAAATTAGGGTTATTTTTAGTGTTATGTTTTGTGTTAAGTTTGCAGTGAGGGTGAGGCTGAGGGTGAGGGTTATGGCTAGGGTTAGTTATAGGCTTAGGTTTTGGCTGACAGTGATCGTGGGGGTGAGGAATATATTTTGGTTGATGTTTAGGATTAGGGTTAGGGTGAAGTTTATGATGAGGGTAGGGATAGGATTAGGTTTAGCCTGAGGGCTTGGGTGAGGGTGAGTGTTAGGGTTAGGGTTAGGCTTAGGCTTAGGTTTAGGATGAGGGTGAGGGTGAGGGTGAGTGTTAGGGTTAGGGTGATGGATAGGGTTAGGTTAAAGTTGAGTGTTTGGATGAGGGTTAGGGTTAGGGTGAGTGTTAGGATGAGTGTGACCATAGGAGTAAAGGTGAGGGTTAGGCTGTGGGTGAGTGTTCCCCTAAGCGTCAGAGTTAGGATTAGGGTGATGGTTAGGGTAAGGGTTAGGGTGAGGGTTAGGATGAGGGTGAGGGATAGATTGAGGATTATGGTTAGGGTTAGTGTGAGGTTTAGGGTGAGGATGAGTGTTAGGTTATGGTGAGGGTTAGGGTTAGAATTAAGTTTATTGTGGGGGCTAGGGTGAGGCTGAGGGGTAGTGTTAGGGTTAGGGTGAGGTTTAGGGTTAGGGTTAGAATTAGGGTTACTGTGAGGGTTAGTGTTAGGGTGAGGGTTATGGTTAGGGTGAGGTTTACGGTTAGTTTTAGAGTTATTTTTAGGTTTAGGGTTAGGGGTACAGTGAGGGTGAGGATGAGGGTTAAGGTTAGGGGAGGTTTAGGTTTAGGGTTAGGGTTAGAGTTAGGGTTAGGGTGAGTGTGAGGTTTAATGTTAGATTTTGGGTTCAGGTGAGGTTTAAGATGAGGGTTAGAGTTAGGGTTAGTTTTAGGTTTAGGGTTAGGGTGAGGTTAAGTGTTAGGGATATGGTTAAGATTAGGGTTAGGGTGAGGGTGAGTGTGTGGGTTAGGGTTAGGTTTTGGGTTAGGCTTAGGTTTAGGCTGAGGGTTAGGTTGAGCGGGAGGGTTAGGGTTCGGGTGAGGGTTAGGGTTAGGGTTAGTGTGAGTGTTAGGATGAAGGTTTGGTTTTGGATTAGGTTTAGGGTGAGGGCTAGGTTGAAGGTGAGGTTTAGGGTTAGGGTTAGGGTGAGGTTTAGGGTTAGGGTTAGGGTCAGTGTGAGTTTGAGGTTTAGTGTTACAGATAGGTTTAAGGTGAGTGTTAGGGTGAGGGTTTGGCTTAGTGTTAGTGTTAGAGCTAGGTTTAAGGTGAGGGTGCCTCTTAGGGTTAGGGTTAGGATTAGGATTAGGTTTAAGGAGAGGGGGAGTGTCAGGGTTAGAGTTAGGGTTAGGTTTAGGCTTAGGGTCAGGGTGAGGGTGAAAGTTAGGGGGAGGGTTAGGGTTAGGGTTAAGGTTATGGTTAGGGATAGCGTTAAGGTTAGGGTGAGGTTGAGGTTTAGAGTTAGAATTAGGGTTAGGGTGAGGCTGAGGCAGAGGGTGAGGGTTAGGGTAAGTGTTAGGATTAGGATTAGGGTTAGGGTTAGGGTCAGTGTGAGTTTGAGGTTTAGTGTTACAGATAGGTTTAAGGTGAGTGTTAGGGTGAGGGTTTGGCTTAGTGTTAGTGTTAGAGCTAGGTTTAAGGTGAGGGTGTCTCTTAGGGTTAGGGTTAGGATTAGGATTAGGTTTAAGGAGAGGGGGAGTGTCAGGGTTAGAGTTAGGGTTAGGTTTAGGCTTAGGGTCAGGGTGAGGGTGAAAGTTAGGGGGAGGGTTAGGGTTAGGGTTAAGGTTATGGTTAGGGATAGCGTTAGGGTTAGGGTGAGGTTGAGGTTTAGAGTTAGAATTAGGGTTAGGGTGAGGCTGAGGCAGAGGGTGAGGGTTAGGGTAAGTGTTAGGATTAGGATTAGGGTTAGGGTTAGGGTGAGTGTGAGGGTTAGGGTTAGCCTTAGGTTTAGGCTGAGGGTGAGGTTGAGGGTGAGTGTTAGGGTTAGTTTGAGTGTTAGGGTTAGTTTTAGGTTGTGGATTAGTGTTAGGGATAGTGTTAGAGTTAGGGTTATGGTGAGGGTGAGGTTTAGGAGTAGAGTTAGGGTTAGGGTGAGTGTTAGGTTGAATGTTAGGGTAATGGTGAGGTTTAGGGTGGGGGTGAAGGTAAGGGTAAACGTGAGGGTTAGGCTAAGTGTGAGGGTTAGGGTGAGGTTTAGGGTTGGGGTTACGGTGAGTGTTAGGGATCGGGTTAATTTTAGGGTTAGGGTGAGGGTTAGGGTATGGGTTAGGGTGAGGGTGAGAGTTAGGTTTAGGTTGAGGGTTAGGGTTAGGATTAGGGTTAGGGTAAGGGAGAGTGTTAGGTTTAGTGTTAGGGTGAGGGTTAGGATGAGGGTTAGTGTTAGTATTAGGGTTAGGGTGAGGGCTAGGGTGAGGGTGAGGTTTAGGTTTAGGGTTAGGGTGAGCTTTATGGTTAGGGTTAGGTTTAGGGTTAGGGTGAGGGTGAGGTTTAGGGTTAGGTTTAGGGTTAGGTTGAGACTGAGGTTGATGGTTAGGGTTTGGGTTAGTGTTAGAGTTAGGGTTAGGGTGAGGGTTAGGTAGAGGGTGAGTTTTAGGCTTAGGGTTAGGATTAGTATTAGGGTAAGGGTTAGGGTGATTGTGAGGGTTAGGGTTAGGGTTAGGCTTAGATTTAGGATGAGGGTGAGTGTGAGGTTTAGGGTTAGTGTGAGGGTTAGGGTTAGGGTGAGAGTTAGGGTTCACTTAAGGTTAGGGTTAGGGTGAGGGTTAGTGTTAGGGTTAGGGTTATTGTTAGGGTTAGGGTTAGGGTTAGGGTTACAGTTACAGTGAGGGTGAGGGTTAGGGTTAAGGTTACGATGAGGTTTAGGTTTGGGGTTAGGGTTAGAGTTAGGTTTAGGATGAGGGTGAGATTTAGGGTTACAGGTAGGGTTAGTGTTAGGGTTATCTTTACCATGAGGGTTAACGTTAGGGTTAGGGTTAGGCTAGGTTTAGGCTTAGGCAGAGAATAAGGGTGAGGTTTAGGGTTAGGGTTAGGGTGAAGGTTAGGGTTAGGGTTAGGGTGATGCTTAGGATTAGTTTTAGGGTTAGGATTAGGGTTAGGGTGAGGGCTAGGATGAGGGTAGTGTGTGGGTTACGTTTAGGGATAGGGTTAGGTTTAGGATTAGCTTTAGGGTGAGGGTGAGTGTGAGAGTTAGGTTTAGGGTTAGGCTTAGGCTTAGGGTGAGGTTGTGGGTTAGGTTGAGGGTGAGGCTGAGGATTAGGGTTAGGTTTAGGGTGATGGTTAGGTTTAGGTTTAGGGTTATGGTTATGGTTAGGGTTAAGTTGAGGGTTAGGCTTAAGCTTAGGCTTAGGCTTAGGCTAAGGGTGAGGGTGGGGTGTGGATTAGGGTTAGGGTTAGGGTTAGCATTAGGGGTATTGTTAGTTTTATGGTTAGGGTTAAGTTTGTGATGAGGGTGATGCTGAGGGTGAGGGTTATGATTAGTGTTAGGGGTAGGGATAGGGTTAATGTTATTGTTAGGATTAGGGTTAGAGTTACGGTGAGGTTGAGCATGAGGGTGAGGTTTAGAGTTAGGTTGAGTTTTAGGGTGAGGTTTAGGGTTAGGGTTAGGGTTAGTGTGAGCGTGAGGTTTAGGATAAGAGTTAGTATTAGTTGGAGGGTTAGGGTGAGGTTTAGGGTTAGGATTAGTGTTAGGGTTAGGGTGAGGGTGAGGGTTAAGTTGAGGTTTAGGGATAGGCTTAGGTTTAGGATTAGGTTTAGGGTGAGGGTGAGCGTAAGGCTTAGGGTGAGGGTTAGGCTTAGGCTTAGGTTTAGGCTGATGGTGAGGGTGGGGGTGAGTAATAGTGTTAGGGTGATGGTTAGGGAGAAGGTTAGTTTTATTGTTAGCGTTAGTGTTAGAATTAAGGTGAGGGTGAGGGTGCGGGGGAGGGTTAGGGTTAGGATTAGACTTAGCGTGAGGGTGAGGTTTAGGGTTAGATATAGGGTTAGTTGGAGGGTTAGGGTGAGGGTTAGGGATAGGGTTAAGTTTAGGCTTAGGGTTAGGGTGAGGGTAAGGGTTAGGGTTTGGGGTAGGGTGAGGGTGAAGCTGAGGATTAGGGTTAGGTTTAGGGTTAGGTTTATGGTTAGGTTTAGGTTTAGGGTTAGTGTCATGGTTAAGGTTAGGGTTAGGGTTACAGTGAGGGTTAGGGTTATGGTTCGGGTTAGGCTTAGGGTTAGGCTGAGTGTGAGTGTGAGGGTGAGGGTTAGGGTTAATGTCAGAGTGAGGTTTAGGATGAGGTTTAGTGTTAGGATTAGGGTAAGTGTGAGGGCTATGGTGAGGGTTAGGGTGAGGGCTAGGTTTAGGATTAGGGTTAGGGTGAGAGTGAGTGTGAGAGTTAGGTTTAGGGATAGGTTTAGGCTTAGAGTTAGGGTGAGTGTTAATGTTATGGTTTGGGTTAGGGTGAAGGGGAGGCTGAGGATTAGGGTTAAGTTTAGGGTTAGGTTTAGGTTTAGGGTTACTCATAGGGTTAGGGTTAGGGTTAGGGTTCCGGTGAGGGTTAGGGTTAGGGTTAAGCTTAGAGTTAGGCTGAGGGTGAGGTTGTGGGTGAGGATTAGAGTTAGGGTTAGGGTTAGGCTTAGGGTTAGGGTTATTGTTAGGGTTATGTTTAGGTTAAAGTTTGCGGTGAGGGTGAGGCTGAGGGTGAGTGTTATTGTTAGGGTTAGGGTTAGGATTAGTGTTATTCTTAGGGTCAGGGTTAGAGTTATGGTGAGTTTGAGGGTGAGGGTGAGGGTTAGGGTTAGGGTGAGGTTTAGGGATAGGGTTAGGGTTAGGGTGAGGGTGAGGTTGAGGGTTAGAGTTATTGTTTGGGGGAGGGTTAGGGTGAGGTTTAGGGTTAGGATTAGTGTTTGGGTTAGTTTGAGGTTGAAGTTTAGGTTGAGGTTGAGGGTTGAGGATTAGGGTTAGATTGAGGGTGAGTGTGAGGGTTTGGGTGAGGGTTATGCTTACGCTTAGGGTTAGGCTGAGGGTGAGGGTGGGGTGAGGATTAGGGTTAGGGTGATGGTTCGGGTTAGGGTTAGTGTTATTTTTAGGGTTAGGGTTAGAGTTACAGTGAAGGTGAGGGGGCGGGTGAGGGTTAGGGTTAGGGTTAGGGTGGAGGTTAGGTTTCCATATACCGTTTGGGGGAGGGTTAGGGTGAGTGTTAGGATTAGGCTTAATGTTAGGATTAGGTTGAGGGTGAGGGTTAGGTTGAGGTTTAGGGTTAGGTTTAGGGTTAGTGTGAGGGTTAGTGTTAGGGTTACGGTTAGTGTTAGGATGAGGGTAAGTGTTAGGTTGAAGGTATGGGTTAGGGTGAGGGTTATGGTAAGGGTGAGGGTTAGGATTAGGTTTAGGTTTATTGTTAGGGTTAGGTTTAGGGTTACGGTTAATGTGAGGTTGAGGGTTAGGGTTAGTGTTAGGTTGAAGTCTAGGTTGGGGTTACAGTTATAGTTAGGGTTTGGCTGAGGGTGAGGTTTAGGGTTATAATTAAGGTTCGGGTGAGGTTTAGGGTTAGGGTTAGGGTGATAGGGGGATGGTTATGGTTAGTGTTAGATTTAGGGATAGGATTAGGATTAGGTTGAGGGTGAGTGTGTTTGTTAGGGTTAGGTCTAGGGTTAATCTTAGGTTTAGTCTGAGGGTGAGCATGAGGTTGAGAGTTAGGGTGAGGGTTAGGTTTAGGGTTAGGGGGAGGTTTAGTATGAGGGTTAGGGTTAGGATTAGAGTTAGGGCAAGGGCTAGGGTGAGGGTGAGGTTTAGGGTTAGGGTTAGGGTTGACGTTCAGATTTAGATTTAGGGTTAGGGTGAGGGTGATGGTGAGGGTTAAGTTTAGGGATAGTGTTAGTTTTAGGGTTAGGGTTAGGGTGAGGGTTAGGGTGAGGGTGAGGGTTTGGGATAGGTTTAGGATTAGGTTTAGGGTTAGGGTTAGGCTTAGGGTGAGGGTGAGGTTGAGGGTTAGGGTGAGGATGAGGGTTAGTGTTAGGGTGAGGGCTAGGGTGAGGATGAGGGTTAGGGATAAGGTTAGAATGAGGGTTAGGGTTAGGGTGATGGTTAGGGTTAGTGTGAGGGTTAGTGTTAGGGTTAGGGTTAGTGTTAGTGTGTGGGTAAGTTTTAAGGTGAGGGTTAGGGTTAGGGTGAGGTTATTGTTAGGGTTAGGGTTAGAGTTACGGTTATGGTGAGGGTGAAGTTGAGGGTTCGGGTTAGGGTTAGGATGAGGTTTAGGTTTAGGGTTAGGGTTAGGGTGAGGGTTTGTTTTAGGCTTAGGGTTACGGCGAGGTTTAGGGGTTTGGGCTAGTGTTAGAGTTAGGTTTATTGTGAGCGGGAGGTTTAGAGTTAGTTAGGGTTAGGGTGACGGTTAGGAAAAGGTTAGGGTTAGTGTTAGCATTAGGGTTACAGTGAGAGTAAGGGGGAGGGTTAGGGTTAGGGTTAGGGTTAAGTTTAGGATTTGGTTCAGGGTGAGGGTGAGTGTGTGTGTTAGGGTTAGGTTTAAGTTTAAGCTTAGGGTTAGGCTGAGGGTGAGGTTGAGGGTGAGGGTTAGGGTTAGGGTGAGGGTTAGGTTTTGGGTTAAGTTTAGGGTTAGGGTGAGGGTTATGGTAAGGGTTATGGTGAGGGTGAGGGTTAGGGTTATGTTGAGGGTTAGGGTTAGGTTTAGAGTTATGGTGAGTGTGAGGATGAGATTTAGGATTAGGTTTAGGGTGAGGGTTAGGATAAGGGTTAGGGTTAGGATTAGGTTATGGGGAGGGCTATTGTGAGGGTGGGGTTTAGGGTTAGAGTTAAGGTGAGGCTTAGGTTTAGGGTTAGGGTTAGGGTGAGGGTGAGGTTTAGGGTTAGAATTAGGGTTAGGGTGAGGCTGAGGGTGAGGGTTACGGTTAGGGTTAGTTTTAGATTTAGGTTTAGGCTGAGGGTTAGGGTGAGGGTGAGGTTTAGGCTTAAGGTTAAGATTAGGATTAGGATACGGGTTAGGGTGAGTGTGAGGGTTAGGTTTAGGATTAGGGTTAGGCTACCTTTAGACTGAATGTGTGGGTGAGGGTTAGGGTTAGGGTTTGGATGAGAGTGAGGGTTAGGGTTAGGGTGAGACTTAGGGTTCGGGTTAAGTTGAGGGTTAGGGTGAGTGTTAGGGTTAATATTAGGGTTAGGTTGAGGGTTAGGATGAGGATTAGGGTTAGGATTAGGGTTAGGTTGAGGGCTAGGGTGAAGGTGAGGATTCGGGTTAGTGTTAGGATGAGGTTTAGGTTTAGGGTTAGGTTTAGAGTGAGGGTTAGGATGAGAGTTAGTGTTATGGTGATGTGAGGGTTAGGGTTAGAGTGATGTTCAGTGTTAGTATTAGGGTTAAGGTGAGGGTGAGTGTTAGGATTAAGGTTAGTGTTAGAGTTAGGTTTACGTTTAGCGTTAGGATTAGTGTTATTGTTAGGGATATGGTTAGAGTAACAGTGAGTTTGAGGGTGAGGGTGAGGATGAGGGTTAGGATGAGGTTTAGGGTTAGGGTTATTGTTAGTGTTAGGATTAGGGTGAGGGTGAGGTTGAGTGTGAGGCTTAGGGTTAGGTTTAGGCTTAGGCTTAGGGTTAGGCTGAGGGTGAGGTTGGGGGTGAGGTTTAGGGTTTGGGTGATGTTTAGGTTTACGTTTAGGGTGAGGGTTAGGATGAAGTTTAGGGTTAGGGTGAGGTTAGGGTGAGGATGATTTTAAGGGTAAAGATGAGGTTTATGCTGAGGGTAATGGTTAAGATAAGGGTGAGGATTAGGGTTAGGTTTAGGGTTAGTTTAAGGGTTAGGTTTAGGGATAGGAAGAGTGTTATATTTAGCATTAGTGTTAGAGTTAGTGTGAGGTTTAGGGTGACGATGAGGGTCAGGTTTAGGGTGAGGGTGAGGGTTAGAATTAGGGTTAGGGTTAAGGTTAAGTTTAGGGTTAGGGTTAGGATTATGGTGAGGGTTAGGGTTAGGGTTAGTCTTAGGCTTACATTTAGGCTGAGGTTGAAGCTGAGGGTGAGGGTTTTGGTTAGGGTTAGGGTTAGGGTTAGGTTTAGGGTAAGTGTTATTGTTAGGGTTAGGTTTAGAGTTATGGTGAGGTTGATGGTGAGTGTGAGGTTTAGGGTTAAGGTGAGGTTTAGGGTTAGGGATAGGGTTATGGATAGAGTTAGGGTGAGCGTGTCGGTAAGGTTAAAGGTGAGCGTTAGGCTGAGGCTGAGCGTTAGTAAGGGTTGGGGTGAGAGGGTTCGGGTTAAGTTTACGTTTAGGTTGAGGGTTAGGTTAAGGGTTATGTTGAGGATGAGGGTTAGGGTTAGGTTGAGGGTTAGTGTTAGGATTAGGGTTAGGGTGAATGTGAAGGTTAGGGTTAGTGTTAGGGTGAGGGTTAGGATGAGGGTTAGGTTTAGGATTAGGGTTATGGTGAGGCCTGGTTTGAGGTTGAGGTTTCGGGTTAGCGTTAGGTTGAGGTTTAGGGTTAGGTATAGGGTTAGGGTGAGGGTGTCGGTAAGGTTAAAGGTGAGGGTTAGGCTGAGGGTTAGGGTTACGGTAAGGTTGAGGGTTAGGGTTAGGGTGAGGGTTAGTGTTAGGGTTGGGGTGAGATGGTTCGTGTTAAGTTTAGGGTTAGGTTGAGGGTTAGGGTAAGGGTTAAAGTGAGGGTGATTGTTAGGGTTAGGTTAAGGGTTAGTGTTATGGTTAGGGTTAGGGTGAGGGCTAGTTTGAGGTTGAGCTTTAGGGTTAAAGTTAGGGTGAGATTTAGGGTTAGGGTTAGGGGTAGGGTTAGGGTGAGGGTGAGGTTTACGGTTAGAGTTAGAGTTAGGGTGGGGCTGAGATTGATGTTTAGGTTTAATGTTAGAGTTAGGGTTAGGGTGAGGGTTAGGTTGAGGTTGAGGGTTAGGCTTAAGTTTAGGATTAGGATTAGCATAAGGGTTAGGGTGAGTGTGAGGGTTATGGTTAGGGTTAGGCTTAGGGTTAGGCTGAGGGTGAGGTTCAGAGTCAGGGTCAGGGTTAGGTTTATGGTGAGAGTTAGGGTTTGGTTAAGTTTAGGGTTAGGGTGAGGGTTAGGGTTAGATTTATGGTGAGCTTGAGTGTTACGGTTAGGTTGAGGCTTAGGGTTAGGATTAGGGTTACGGTAAGGGTTAAGATTAGGGTTAGGGTGAGGGTAAGGATGAGGATTAGGGATAGGGTGACGGCTAGGTTGAGGGTGAGGTTTAGGGTTAGTGTTAGATTAAGGGTTAGGGTTAGAGTTAGGCTTAGGGTGAGGGTTAGTTTGAGGGTTAGGTTTACGGTGAGGATGAGGGTTAGGGTTAGGGTAAGGTTGATGGTAAGGGTAAAGGTGAGGTTTACGCTGAGGGTGAGGTTTAGGGTTAGGTTTAGGGTTAGTGTAAGGGTTAGTGTTAGGTATAGGATGAGGGTTAGATTGAAGATTAGTGTTAGTGTTAGTGTGAGGTTTAGGGTGAGGATGAGGGTCAGGTTTAGGGTGAGGGTGAGAGTTAGAATTAAGGTTAGGGTGAGGGCTAGGGTAAGGGTTAGGGTTAGGGTTAGTGTGAGGTTTAGTGTAAGCGTTAGGATTAGGGTTTGGGTGAGGGAGACTGTTAGGATTAGGGTTAGGGTTAGGTTTAGGGTTAGGATTAGTGTTATTGTTAGGGTTAGGTTAGAGTTATGGTGAGGGTGAGGGTGAGGGTGAGGGTTAGGGTTAGGGTTAGAATGAGGTTTAGGGTTAGGGTTAGGATTAGGGTTATGGTGAGGGTGAGGTTTAAGGTTAGATTTAGGGTTAGTTGGAGGGTTGGGTCGAGGGTTAGTGTTAGGGTTAGTTTAAGGGTTAAGGTTGGGGTGACGGTTAAGTTGAGTTTTAGGGTTATGATTACGGTTTGGGTTAGGATTAGGGTGAGGGTAATGGTGAGTGTGAGGGTTAGGGTTAGGGTTAGGTTTAGGCTTAGGATTAGTCAGAGAGTGAGGTTAGGGGTAAGGATTAGGTTTAGGGTGATGGTTAGGGTTAGGATTAGGGTTAGGGTGAGGGCTAACGTGAGCGTGAGGCTTAGCTAAGGGTTAGGCTTAAGCTTAGGCTTAGGGTTAGGCTGAGCATGAGATTGACGGTGACGGTTAGGGTTAGGGTGATGGTTAGGTTTACGGTTAGGGTGAGTGTTAGGATGAGGTTTAGGGTTAGGGTGAGGGTTAGGGTGAGGATGATGGTAAGGTTAAAGGTGAGGCTTAGGCTGAGGGTGAGGGTTACTGTAAGGGTCAGGGTTAGGGTTACGTTTAGGCTTAGGGTTAGGGTTAGGGTGAAGTGTAGGTTTAGGTTTAAGGTTAGAGTGAGGGTGAGGTTTAGGGTAAGAGTTAGGGTTAGGATGAGGCTGAGTTTGAGGGTTAGGGTTACTGTTTGAGTTAGGGTTAGCATGAGGGTTAGGTTCAGTGTGATGGTTACACTTAGGTTTAGGATTAGGTTTAGGGTAAGGGTTAGGGTGAGTGTGACTGTATGGGTTAGGGTAAAGTTTAGGCTTAGGGTTAGTCTAACATAGAGGGTGAGGGTGAGGGTTGGGGTTCGGGTGAGTTAGGGTTAGGGTTAGGGTGAGAATTAGGGTTCGGTTAAGTTTAGGGTTAGGGTGAGGGTTAGGGTTAGGGTTATCGTGAACGTGAGGGTTAGGGTTAGGTTGAGGGTTAGCGTTAGGTTTAGGGTTAGGGTGAGGGTGAGGATGAGGATTAGGGTTAGGATGAGGGCTAGAGTGAGGGTGAGGGTTAGGGTTAGTTTTAGATTAAGGTTTAGGTTTGGGTTAGGGTTAGGGTGAGGGTTAGCTTGAGGGTTAGGGTTACAGGGAGGGTGAGGTTTAGGGTTAGGGTGAGGGTTAGGGTTAGGATTACGGTTAGGGTGAGGGGGAGTGTTAGGATTAGGGTTAAGTTTAGGGTTAGGGTTAGGTTTATGTTTAGGTTAGTGTTGTTGTTAAGGTTTGGGTTAGAGTTATGGTGAGGTTGAGGGTGAGGGTGAGGGTTAGGGTTAGGGTGAGGATTAGGGTTAGGTTTAGGATTAGAGTTAGGATGAGGGTGAGGTTTAGTGTTAGATTTAGGGTTAGTTGGAGGGTTAGTTCGAGAGTTGGGGTTAGGTTTAGTATTAGGGTTAAAGTTTGAATGAGGCTTAGATTGAGGTTTAGGGTTATGTTTAGTGTTAGGTTTAGGATAAGATGAGGGTGAGGGTGAGTGTGAGTGTTAGGATTAGGGTTAGGCTTAGGCTGAGAGTGAGGGTGGGGGTAAGGATTAGGTTTAGGGTGATGGTTAGGGTTAGGGTTAGGGTGAGGGTTAGGATGAGGGTTAGGTTTAGGATTAGGATTAGAGTGAGGGCTAGGGTGAGGGGGAGGGTTAGGGTAAGTGTTAGGCTTAGGCTTAGGGTTAGGCTGAGCATGAGGTTTAGGGTTAGGTTCAGGGTTAGGGTTAGGGTATGGTTTAGGATTTGGGTGAGGGTTAGGGTTAGTGTGAGGGTTAGTGTTAGGGTTAGGGTGAGGGTAAGGGTTAGGATGAGGGTTAGGCTTAGGGTGAGGGTTATGGTTAGGTTGAGGGTTAGGGTTAGTGTTAGGGTTATTGTTAGGTTTAGGGTTAGGGTTTCGGTTACGGTGAGGATGAGGGTTAGTGTGAGGGTTAGGGTCAGGTTTAGTGTTAGGGTTAGAGTTAGAGTTAGGATTAGGTTGAGGATGACGTTTAGGGTTAGAGTTAGGTTTGGTGTTAGGGTTAGGGTGAAAGTTAGGTTTAGGGTTAGGCTTAAGCTTAGGCTGATCATGAGGTTGAGGGTTAGGGTTCCGGTTAGGGTGACGTTTAGGGCTAAGGTTAGGGGAGTTTTAGGATGAGTGTCAGAGTTAGTGTTCGGGTTAAGTTTACGGTTAGGTTGAGGGTTAGAGAAAGGGTTACGATGAGGGTGAAGGTTAGGTTTAGGTTGAGGGTTAGGTTTAGCGTTAGGGTTAGGGTGAGGGTTAGGGTGAGGATTAGGGTTAGGGTAAGGTTTAGCTTGGCAGTGATGGTAAGGGTAAATGTGAGGGTTAGGGTGAGGGTGAGGGTTACAGTGGGCTGAGGGTTAGGGTTTAGGTGCGGGTTAGGGTTAGGGGAAGGGTGTGAGTGAGTGTTAGGTTGAGGATTAGTGTTAGTTTTAGTGTGAGGCTTAGGGTGAGGATGAGGGTTAGGGTTAGGGTGAGGGCTAGGGTGAGGGTGAGGGTTAGGTTTAGTTTTAGGGTGAGGTTTAGGGTTAGGGTGATGGTTAGGGTTAGTGTGAGGGTTAGTGTTAGGGTTAGGGTTAGGGTTAGGGTGAAGGTAAATGTTAGGGTGAGGGTGAGCGTTATGGTTAGTTTGAGGGTTAGGGTTAGGTTTATTGTTAGGGTTAGGGTTACGGTTACGGTTACGGTGAGGGTGAGGGTGAGGGTTAGGGTTAGGGTTAGGATGAGGTTTAGGTTTAGGGTTATGGTGAGGGTGAGGGTTAGGGTTAGGGTTAGAGTTAGGTTGAGGGTAAATGCTAAGTTGAGGGTTAGGGTTAGGGTGAGCGTTATGGTTAGGTTGAGGGTTAGGGTTAGGTTTATTGTTAGGGTTAGTGTTAGGGTTACGGTTAGGGTGAGGGTGAGGGTTAGGGTTAGGGTTACGATGAGGTTTAGGTTTAGGGTTAGGGTTAGAGTTAGGGTTAGGGTGAGAGCGAGGTTTACGGTTAGAGTTAGAGTTACTGTTAGGGTTAGGGCTAGGGTGAGGGTTTGGGTTAGAGTTAGGCTTAGGCTTAGGCTTAGGCTTAAGCTGAGCAACAGGGTGAGGGTTAGGGTTAGGGTTAGGATTAGGATTAGGGAAAGGGTTAGGGTTAGTTTTAGGATTAGGCTTAGGGTTAGGTTGAGAGTGAGGGTGAGGTTGAGGGTTAGGGTTTGGGTGAGATTTAGAGTTAGGGTTAGGGTGTGAGTTAGGGTTCGGTTAATTTTAGGGTTAGGGTTAGTGTTAGGGTAAGGGTTACAGTGAGGGTGAGGGATAGGGTTAGGTTGAGCGTTAGAGTTAGGGTTAGGGTGAGGGTGAGGGTGAGGGTTAGGGTTAGTTTTAGTTTGAGGCTTAGGATGAAGTTTAGGGTTAGTATTAGGATTAGGGTGAGCGCTAGGGTTAGGGTGAGGTTTAGGCTTAGGATTAGGGTGAGCTTTAGGGTCAGGTTTAGGGTTAGGTTAGGGTGAGGGTGAGGTTTAAGATTAGAGTTAAGGTTAGGTTGAGAATGAGGTTGAGGGTTAGTGTTACGGTCAGTGTTACAGTTAGGGTTACCGCAATGGTTAGGGTGAGGTTAAGGGTTCACCTTCGTGTTAGGATTAGGTTTAGGGTGAGCACTAGGGTGATGGTGAGGATCAGGGTTAGTGTTTGGGTGAGATTTAGGCTAAGAGTTAGGGTTAGGGTGAGGGTAAGGGTGAGGTTTAGGGTTACAGTGAAGGTGAGGTTTAGGGTTAGGGTGAAGGTTAGGGTTAGGATTAGGGTAAGGATGATGGTGAGTTTTAGGGTTAGATTTAGGGTTAGGGGGAGGGTTAGTTCCAGGGTTAGGGTTAGGATTAATGTTAGGGTTAAGGTTAGGGTGAGGGTTAGGTTGATGTTTAGGGTTAGGTTTAGGGTTAGGATTAGGGTTAGGGTTAGGGTATGTGAGGGTTAGGGTTAGGCTTAGGCTTAGGGTTAGGATTATGCTGAGGGTAAGGGTGGGAGTGAGGATTAGGGTTAGGGTGATTGTTAGGGTTAGGGTGAGGGTTAGGATGAGGGATAGCATTAGGATTAGGTTTAGGCTGAGGGCTAGTGTGAGGGTCAGGGTTAGAGTAAGTGTTAAGCTTAGGCTTAGGGTTAGGCTGAGCATGAGGTTGAGGGTGAAGGTTAGGGTTAGGGTTAGGCTTAGGCTTAGGGTTAGGCTGAGAGTGAGGGTGAGAGTGAGGGTTAGGTTTAGGTGAGGGTTAGGGTTAAGGTTAGGGTGAGAGTTAAGGTTCGGTTAAGTATAGGGTTAGGGTGAGTGTAAGGGCTAGGATTTGTGTGAGGGTGAGGGCTCGGGTGATGGTGAGGGTTAGGGTTAGTGTTAGGGTAAGGTTTTGGCTAGATTTAGGGTTTCGGTTAGGGTTAGGATGAGGCTTAGGTTTATGGTGAGGGTGAGGGTTAGGGTTAGGTTGAGGGTATGGGTAAAGATTATGGTTAGGGTGAGGGTGAGTGTTAGGATTATGGTGAGGGTTATGGTTAGGTTTAGGGTTAGGATTAGTGTTATTGTTAGTGTTAGGGTTAGAGTTATGGTGAGGGTGAGTGTGAGGGTTAGGTTTAGTGTTAGGGTGAGGTTTAGGGTTAGGGTTAGGATTAGGGTGAGGGTGAGCGTGAGGTTTAAGGTTAGATTTAGGGTTAGTTGGAGGGTAAGTTCGAGCGTTATTGTTAGGGTTAGTGTTAGGGTTAAGGTTAGGGTGAGGGTTAGGTTGAGGTTTAGGGTTAGGTTTAGGGTTATGATTAGGGTTAGGGTGAGGGTGAGTGTGAGGGTTAGGGTTAGGCTTAGGCTTAGGCTTAGGGTTAGGCTGAGTGTGAGGTTGGGGTGAGGATTAGGGTAAGAGTGATTGTTAGTGTTCGAGTTAGGGTGTTAGGGTTAGAATGAGGGTTAGGGTTAGGCTTAGGGTTAGGGTGAAGGCTAGGATCAGGGTGAGGGTTATGGCAAGGGTAAGGGTAAGGCTTAGGCTTGGGGTTAGGCTGACCATGAGTTTTAGTGTGAGGGTTAGGGTTAGGGATAATTTGAGGTTTAGTGTTAGGGTAAGGGTTAGAGTTAGGGTTAGGGTGAGGGTGAGGTTTAGGTGTAGGGTTAGGGTCAGGGTGAGGGTTAGGGTTCAGGTGAGGATTAGGGTGGGGGTGACGGTAAGGGTAAAGATGAGGGTTAGGCTGAGGTTGAGTGTTATCGTAAGGGTGAGGGTTAGGTTTAAGATGAGCGTTAGGGTTAGGGTTAGGGTGATGGTGAGGGTTAGATTAAGGATTATTGTTATGATTATTGTGAGGTTTAGGTTGAGGACGAGGGTTAGGGTTAGGGTGAGGGGTAGGGTGAGGATGAGGGTGAGGTTTATATTGAGGACTAGTGTTAGGGTTAGTGTGAGGTTTAGGGTGAGGATGAGGTTTAGGATTAGGGTTAGGTTTAGGATTAATGTTAGGGTTAGGCTTATGGTGAGGGTTACGGTGGGGGTGAGGCTTAGGGTTAGTTGTAGGATTAAGATTAGGTTTAGGGTTTGGGTTAGGGTTGGGGTGAGGGTTAGGTTGACCATTGGGGTTAGGGTTAGTGTCAGGGTTAGGGTTAAGTTTAGGGTGAGGGTTAGTTTGAGGCTGACCTTTAGGGTTAGGGTTATGGGAAGGGTTAGGATGAGGGTTAGAGTTAGGATTAGGGTTAGGGTGAGGGCTAGGTTGAGGGTGAGGTTTAGTTTTCGGGTTAGGGTGAGGTTTAGGGTTAGGGTTAGAGTTAGGGTAAGGTTGAGGTTTAGGTTTAGAGTTCGGGTAAGGGTGATGCTGAGGTTGAGGGTTAGGTTTAGGGTTAGATTTAGAGATAGGGTGAGTGTTAGGTTTGTGGTGAGGGTGAGGGTGAGGGTTAGGTTTAGGGTGAGGGTTAGGGTTAGGATTAAGGTTAGGGTGAGGGCTAAGGTGAGGTTGAGTGTTAGTGTTAGGGAAAGGTTTAGGGTTAGGGTTAGTTTTTGGGTTAGGGTTATGATGAGGGTTAGGGTTACAGTGAGGGTGAGGGTTAGGTTTAGTTTGAGGTTTAGGGTTAAGATTATGGTTAGGGTGAGGGTGAGTTTTAGGATTAGGGTTAGGGTTAGGGTTAGGGTTAGGATTAGTGTTATTGTTAGGGTTAGGGTTAGAGTTATGGTGAGGGGGAGGGGGAGAGTGAGCATGAGGGTTAGGGTTAGGATTAGGGTGAGGTTTAGGGTTAGGTTTAGGGTTAGGGTTAGGGTGAGGGTGAGGTTTAGGGTTAGAGTTAGGGTTAGGGTAAGCCTGAGGTTGAGGGTTACGTTTAGGGTTAGTGTTAGAGTTAGGGATACGATGAGGGTTAGGTTGAGTGTGAGGGTTAGGGTTATTATTAGGAATAAGATTAGGGTAAGGATTAGTGTGTGTGTGATGGTTAGGGTTAGGTTTAGATTTAGTGTTAGGGTTAAGATGAAGGTGAGGGTTCAGTTTAAGTTTGGGTTAGGGTGAGGGTTAGGGTTAGGGTTAAAGTGAGCATGAGGGTTAGGGTTAGTTTGAGGGTTAGGCTAGGCTTAGGATTAGGGTGATGGTTAGGGTTAGGCTTAGGGTGAGGGTTAGGATGAGGATTAGGGTTAGGATTAGGGTTTGGGTGAGGGCTAGGGTTAGAGTCAATGTTAGGGTTAGTGTTTGGTGAGGTTTAGGTGTAGGGTTAGGGTTAGGGTGAGAGTTAGGTTGAGGATTAGGGTTACAGTGAGGGTGAGGGTTAGGGTAATGGTGAGGGTTAAGGTTAGAATCTGGGTTGTTTTGAGGGTGAATTTTAGGGTTCAATTTAGTTTTAGGCCGAAGGTTAGAACGAAGGTTAGGGTTAGTGTTAGGGATAAGGTTAGGGTGAGGGTTAGGTTGAATGTTTAGAGTTAGGGTTAGGTCTAGGGTTAGGGTAACGGTGAGGGTATGTGAGGGTTAGGGTTAAGCTTAGAGTTAGGGTAGGTATGAGACTGAGGGTGCGGGTGAGGATTAGGGTTAGGGTGATGGTTAGGGTTAGGCTTAGGGTGAGGGTTAGGATGAGGGATAGGGTTAGAATTAGGGTTCGCGTGAGGGCTAGGATGAGGATGAGGTTAAGAGTAAGGGTTAGGCTAAGGCTTAGGTTTTGGCTGAACGTGAGTTTGAGTGTGAAGGTAGGATTAGGGTGAAGGTTAGGTTTACAGTTTTGGTGAGGGTTAGGGTTAGTGTGAGGGTTAGTGTTAGTGTTAGGGTTAGTATTGGGGTGAGGGTACGTGTTAGGGTAAGAGTTAATGTTAGGGTGAGGTTTATGTTTAGGGTGAGGGTTAGGGTAGGTTTAGGGTTATTGTTTAGGTTAGGGTTCGGTTAAGTTTAGGGTTAGGGTGAGGGCTAGGTTTAGGGTTAGGGTTAGGGTGAGGCTGAGGGTTTGGGTAAGGGTTAGGGTTACGGTGAGGGTGAAGGTGAGGTTTAGGGTTAGGGTGAGGTTTAGGGTTATGGTTAGGGTTAGTGTGAGGGTGAGGGTGAGGTTTAGGGTTAGAGTAAGGGTTAGGGTGAGGGTTAGGGTGAGGGTTATGGTTAGGGTTAGTGTAAGGGTTAGGGTGAATATTAGGATGAGGGTTAAGTTTATGGTTTTGGGAGGTTTAGGGTTCGGGTTACAGTGAGGGTGAGGGTTAGGGTTAGGTTTAGGGTGAGGTTTAGGATTAGGATTAGGGTTAGGATTAGGGTTAGGGTGAGGGCTAGGGTGAGGGTGAGGTTTAGGGTTAGTGTTTGTGTGTGGTTAGGGTGAGGGTGAGGGTTAGGTTGAGGGTGAGGGTTACAGTGAGGGTGAGGGTTAGGGTTAGGGTAATGGTTAGGCTTTGGATTTGGGTTAGGGTGATGGTGAGTTTTAGGGTTAGATTTAGGGTTAGTTTTAGGGTTAGGGTGAGGTTTAGGTCGAGGATTAGGGTTAGGATTAGTGTTAGGGTTAAGTTTAGGTTGAGGGTTAGGTTGATGTTTAGGGTTATGGTTAGGGTTAGTGTTAGGATTAGGATTAGGGTTAGGGTATGTGAGGGTTAGGGTTAGGTTTAGGGTGAGAGTTAGGGTTCAGTTAACTTTAGGGTTAGGGTGAATGTTACGGTAATGGTAACAGTGAGGATGAGGGATATGGTTAGGTTGAGGGTTAGGGTTAGGGTTAGGGTTAGGGTGAGGGTGAGGGTGAGGGTTAGGGTTAGTGTTAGGGTGAGGCTTAGGATAAGGTTTAGGGTTAGGATTAGGGTTAGGGTGAGGGTTATGGTTAGTGTGAGGTTTAGGGTTAGGGTTAGGGTGAGATTTAGTGTTAGATTTAGGGTTAAGTTTAGGGTGAGGGTGAGGTTTAAGGTTAGAGTTAAAGTTAGGGTGAGGCTGAGGGTGAGGGTTAGTGTTAGAGTCAGTGTTAGAGTTTGGGTTATGGTGAGGGTTAGGATGAGGATTAGGGTAAGGATTAGAGTTAGGGTGAAGGCTAGTTTGAGTGTGAGGATTAGAGTTAGAGTTTGAGTGAGGTTTAGGTTTGGGTTAGGATTAAGGTTAGGATGAGGGGGAGGTGTAGGATTAGATTTAGGGTTAGATGTAGGGTTAGGTTGAGCGTTAATGTTAGGGTTAGTGTGAGGGTTAAGGTTAGCGTGAGGTTTAGGTTGAGGATTAGTGTGATGGATAGAGTGAAATTTAGGGTTTAGGATGAGGTTTAGGGTTAGGGTTAGGGTTAGGATTAATGTTAGGGTTAGGCTTAACTTGAGGGTTTGGGATAGGGTGAGATTTAGGGTTAGGGGTAGGATTATGATTAGGGTTAGGGTTAGGGTGAGGGATGCGATGAGGGTTAGGTTTAGGGATAGGGTTAGGCTTAGTGTTAGGCTGAGGGTGAGGGTGAGGGTGAGGGTGACGTTCAGGGTGAGGGTTAGGTTTAGGGTTAGGGTGAGAGTTAGGGTTCAGGTTAAGTTTAGGGTTAAGTGAGGGTTATGGTAACGGTCACAGTGAGGTTGAGGGTTAGGGTTAGGATGAGGGTTAGGGTTAGGGTTAGGGTTAGGGTTAGGGTGAGGGTGAGGGTGAGTTTTAGGGTTAGTGTTAGGATGGGGGTTGGGGTTAGGATTAGGGTTAGGGTGAGGGCTAGGTTGAGGGTGAGGTTTAGGGTGAGGATTAGGGTGAGGTTTAGGGTTAGGTTTAGGGTTAGGGTAGCCTGAGGTTGAGGGTTAGGTTTAGGGTTAGTGTTAGAGTTAGGGTTACCATGAGGGTTAGGGTGATTGTGAGGGTTAGGGTTATTGTTAGGAATAGGATTAGGGTAAGGGTTAGTATGAGTGTGAGGGTTAGGGTTATGTTTAGGTTTACCCTAAGGGTTAGGCTGAGGGTGAAGGTGAGGGTAAGGGTTAGGTTTAGGGTGAGAGTTAGGGGTATCGTTAGGGTGAGGGTTAGGGTTCTGTTTAAGTTTAGGGTTAGGGTGAGGGTTAGGGTTAGGTTTACAGTGAGCATGAGGGATAGGGTTAGGTTGAGGGTTAGGGTAGGTTTAGGATTAGGGTGAGGGTTAGGGTTAGGCTAAGGGTGATGGTTAGGATGAGGATTAGCGTTAGGGTTAGGGTGAGGGCTAGGGTGAGGGTGATGGTTAGGGTTAGTGTTTGGGTGAGGTTTAGGTTTAGGGTTAGGTTTAGGGTGAGGGTTTTGAGGGTTAGGGTTACAGTGAGGTTGAGGGTTAGGGTAAGGATTAGGGTTAGGTTTAGGATTTGAGTTGTGGTGAGGGTGAGTTTTAGGGTTAGATTTAGTGTTAGGGGGAAAGTTAGGTCGAGGGTTAAGCTTAGTGCTAGGGATAAGTTTAGGGTGAGGGTTAGGTTGAGGTTTAGGGTTAGGGTTAGGGTTAGCGTAACGGTGAGAGTATGTAATGGTTATGGTTAAGCTTAGGGTTAGGGTTAGGCTGAGGGTGAGGGTGCGGGTGAGGATTAGGGTTAGGGTGATGGTTAGGGTTAGGCTTATGGTTAGGGTTAGGATGAGGGATAGGGTTAGGATTAGGGTTAGGGTGAGGGCTAGGTTGAGGGTGATTGTTAGAGTCAGGGTTAGGCTTAGGGTTAGGTTTAGGCTGAGTGTGAGTTTGAGGGTGAAGATAGGGTTAGGTTGATGTTTAGGTTTACGGTTAGGGTGAGGGTTAGGGTTAGTGTGAGGGTTAGTGTTAGGGTGAGGATTAGGGTTAGGGTTAGTGTAAGGGTTAGGGTGACGATTAGGATGAGTGTTAAGTTTATGGTTTGGGTGAGGTTTAGGGTTTGGGTTACAGTGAGGGTGAGGTTTAGGGTTAGGGTTAGGTTGAGGGTTAAGATGAGGATTAGGGTTAGGATTAGGGGTAGGGTCAGGGTGAGGGTTAGGGTTAGTGTTTGGGTGAGGTTTAGGGTTAGGGTTAGGGTTAGGGTGAGGGTTAGTATGAGGGTGAGGGTTACAGTGAGTGTGAGGTTTAGGGTTAGGGTGAGGGTGAGGGTTAGTATTTGGGTTAGGGTGATGGTGAGTTTTTGGTTTAGATTTAGGGTTGGGGGAGGGTTAGGTCGAGGGTTAGGGTTAGGATTAGTGTTAGGGTTAAGGTTAGGTTGAGGGTTAGGTTGATGTTTAGGGTTAGGGTTAGGATTAAGGTTAGGGTATGTGAGGGTTAGGGTTAGGGTTAGGCTTAGGGTTAGGGTGATGCTGAGGGTGAGGGTGGGGCTGAGGATTATGGTTAGGGTGATGGTTAGGGTTAGGGCTAGGGTGAGGGTAAGCATGAGGGATAGGGTTAGGATTAGGTTTCGGGTGAGGGCTAGCATGAGGGTGAGGGTTAGAATAAGATTAGGCTTAGGCTTAGGGTTAGGCTGAGCATGAGCTTGAGGGTGAGGGTTCGGGTTAGGGTGAGGTTTAATGTTAGGGTGAGGGTTAGGATGAGGTTTAGGATTAGGGTGAGGTTTAGGGTGAGGATGATGGTGAGGCTAATGATGAGGTTTAGACTGAGGTTGAGGGTTAAAATAAGGGTGAGGTTTAGGGTTAGGTTTATGGTTATGGTTAGGGTTAGGGTGAGGGTTAGATTGAGGATTAGTGTTAGGGTTAGTGTGAGGTTTAGGGTGAGGTTGGGTTTTAGGGTTAGGGTTAGGGTTAGGATTAATGTTACGGTTAGGGTTAAGGTGAGGATTAGGGTGAGGGTGAGGTTTAGGGTTAGTGTTAGTATTAGGATTAGGTTTAGGGTTAGCTTGAGTGTGAGGGTTAGGGTTAGGGTTAGGGTTAGGCTTAATGTTAGGCTGAAGGTGAGGGTGAGGGTGAGGGTTAAGGTAAGGGCGAGTGTTAAGGGTAGGGTTAGGGTGAGAGTTAGGGTTCGGGTTAAGTTTAGGGCTAGGCTGAGGGTTAGAGTTAGGGTTACAATGAGCATGAGGGTTAGGGTTAGGGTGAGGGTTAGGATTAGGCTTAGGATTAGGGTGAGGATTAGGTTTAGGGTTAGGATCAGGGTTAGGATGAGGATTGGGGTTAGGGTTAGGCTTAGGATGAGGGCTAGGGTGAGGGTGAGGTTTAGGGTGAGTGTTTGGGTGATGTTAAGGTTTATGGTTATGTTTATGGTGAGGGTATGTGAGGGTTAGGTTTAGGGTTAGGGTTAGGCTGAGGGTGAGGATCATCGTTAAGGTGATTGTTAGGGTTAGGGTGAGGGTTACAATGTGGGATAGGTTTAGGATTAGGGTTAGAGTGAGGGCTAGGGTGAGGGTGAGGGTTAGAGTAAGGGTTTGGCTTAGGCGTAGGGTTAGGCTGAGCATGAAGTTGAGTGTGAGGGTTAGGGTTAGGGTGATGGTTAGGTTTATGGTTAGGGTGAAGGTTAGGATGAGGTTTAGGGTTAGGGTGAGGATGATGGGAACGGTAAAGGTGAGGTTTAGGCTGAGTGTGAGGGTTAAGATAAGGGTGAGGGTTAGGGTTAGGTTTAAGGTTAGGGTTAGAGTTAGCGTGAGGGTTAGATTGAGGACTAAGGTTAGGGTTAGTGTGAGGTTTAGGGTGAGGATGAGGGTTAGGGTTAGGGTGAGGGTGAGGGTTAGAATTAGGGTTAGGTTGAGGGCTAGGTTAAGGGTGTGGGTTAGAATAAGGGTTAGGGTTAGGGTGAGGTTTTAGATTAGGGGGAGGGTTAGTCTTAGTGTGAGGGTTAGTGTTAGGGTTAGTGTTAGTGTTAAAGTGATGGTAAGGGTTAGGTTGTGGGTTAATATTAGGGTGAGGGTTATAGTTAGAGAGAGGGTTAGGGTTAGGATTAGGGTGAGGTTCAGTGTTAGTGTTAGTGTTAGAGTTAGGGTTAGAGTGAGGGTGAGGTTTAGGGTTAGAGTTAGGGTAAGGGTGAGGCTGAGTTTGAGGGTTAGTCGTAGGGTTACTGTTAGGGTTAGGGTTAGGTTGAGGGTTTGGGTGAGGGTGAGGGTGATGGTGAGGGTTAGGATTAGGTTTAGAATTGGGATTAGGGTAAGGTTTAGGGTGAGTGTGAGTGTTAGGTTTAGGTTTAGGCTCAGGCTTAGGCTTAGGGTTAGGCTGAGAATGAGGGAGATGTTGAGGGTTAGGTTTTGGTTTAGGGTGAGAGTTAGGTTTCGGTTAAGTGATAGTGTTAGGGTTAGGGTGAGTGTTAGGATGATAGCTAGCATTAGGATTAAGGTTAGGTTTAGGGCTAGGGTGAGGGTGAGGATTAAGGTTACGGTGATGGTTAGGTTAACTGTTAGGGTGAGGGTTAGGATGAGGTTTAGGTTTAAGGTGAGGGTTAGGGTGAGTATGGTGGTAAGTGTAAAAGTGAGGTTTAGGCTGAGGGTGAGGGTTAAGGTAATGGTGAGTGTTAGGGTTAGGTTTAGGTTTAGGGTAAGGGTTAGTGTTAGGGTGAGGGTGAGGTTGAGAATGATGATTAGATTTAGGGTTAGTGTGAGGTTTAGGGTGAGGATGAGGGTTAGGGTTAGAGTGAGTGTGAGGGTTAGAATTAGGTTTAGGGTGAGGGCTAGGATGAGGGTGAGGATTAGGGTTAGGGTTAGGGTTAGGGTGAGGTTTAGGATTAGGGTGAGGGTTAGGGTTAATGTGAGGGTTAGTGTTAGGGTGAGGATAAGTGTTAGGGTGAGGATAATTGTTAGGTTGAGGGTTAGGGTTAGGGTGCGGGTTATGTTTAGGGTGAGGTTTAGGGTTAGGGTTAGGGTTATTGTTAGGTTTGGGGTTAGGGTTATGGTTACGGTGAGGGTGAGGGTTATGGTTAGAATTACAGTGAGGTTTAGTGTTAGGGTTAGGGTTAGAGTAAGTGTTAGGGTGAGGGTGATGTTTAGTGGTACATTTAGGGTTAGAGTGAGGGTTAGGGTTAGGGTGCGGGTAAGCGTGGGGGTGATGGTAAGGGTAAAGGTGAGGGTTAGGCTGAGGGTGAAGGTTACCGTAAGTGTGAGTGTTAGGGTTAGTGTGAGGTTTAGTGTTAGTGTTAGGGTGAGGTTGAGTGTTAAATTCAGGATTAGTGTTAGGGTTAGTGTGAGGTTTATTGTGAGGATTAAGGTTAGGGTTAGGATGAAGGCTAGGGTGATGATGAGGGTTAGAGTTTGTGTTAGGGGGACGTTTAGGGTTAGGGTGATGTTTAGGGTTAGTTTGAGGGTTAGTGTTAGGGTTAAGGTTAGTGTTAGGGTGAGGGTAAGTGTTAGGGTGAGGGTTAGGTATAGAGTGAGGGTAATGGTTAGGGTGAGGGATAGGGTTAAGATAAGTGTAAGGGTGAGGGCTAGGCTGAGGGTTAGGGTGAGGGTTAGGGTTAGGGATAGGGTTAGGTTTAGGATTAGGTTTAGGGTGGGGACGAGTGTGAGGGTTAGGATTAGGGTTAGGGTTAGGCTTAGAGTTAGGATGAGGGATAGGATTAGGTTTTGGGTTAGGGTTAGGGTGAGGCTGAGGTTTAGGGTTAGATTTAGGGTTAGGTTTAGGGTTAGTGTTAGTGTTAGTGTTAGTGTTAGTGTTACAGTGAGGGTTGGGGTTAGGGTTAGGGTTAGGCTTAGGCTTAGATTTAGGGTGAGGGTTAGGATGACGATTAGGTTTTCGATTAGGTTTAGGGTGAGGGCTATGTTGAAGGTGAGGTTTAGGGTTAGTGTTAGGGTAAGGTTTAGGGTTAGGGTTAGGGTGAGGGTGAGGGTGAGGTTAGGGTTAGGGTTAGGAGTAGGATTAGGATTAGTGTTAGGGTGAATGTGAGGGTTAAGGTTAGGGTGAAGTTTAGGGTTAGGATTAGGGTGAGTGTGAGGTTTAGGGTTAGGGTTAGGCTTAGAATTAGGCTGAGGCTGAAGGTGTGGGTTAGGGTTAGGTTTAGTGTTAGGGTGAGGTTTAGGGTTTGGGTTAGGGTTAGAGTTTGGGTTAGAGTGAGGGTGAGGTTTAGGGTTAGTGTTAGGGTTAGGGTGAGGCTGAGAATGAGGGTTAGGGTTAGGGTTAGTGTTAGGTTTTGGGTTAGTGTTAGGTTTAGGGTTAGGTTTAGGGGGAGAGTTAGGGTGAGGGTGAGGTTTAAGATTAGGATTAGGGTTAGGGTTAGGGTGAGTGTGAGTGTTAGGGTTAGATTTAGGGTTATTCTTAGGGTTAGGCTGAGGGTGAGGGTGAGGGTGAGGTTCAGGGTTAGGGTGAGGGTTAGGGTTAGGTTTATGGGGAGGGTTGGGATGAGTTTTAGTGTTAGGATTAGGGTTACGGTGAGGGCTAGGGTGAGGTTGAGGTTTAGGGTTAGTGTTAGGGTGAGGTTTCGGGTTAGGGTTAGGGTGAGTGTGAGTTACAGGGTTAGAGTGAAGGTTAAGCTGAGGCTGAGGGTGAGGCTTAGGGTTAGGGTTAGGATTAGGATTAGGTTAAGGGTTAGGGTGAGTGTGAGTGTTTGGGTTAGGTTTAGGCTTAGGCTTACACTGAGGGTGAGGGTTAGGATGAGGGTTAGGGTTAGGATTAGGATTAGGGTGAGGGTTAGGTTAGTGTGAGGTTTAGTGTTACGGTTAGGTTTAGTGTTTGGATTAGTGTTAGGGTGAGGGTGAGGTTTATGGTTAGATTTAGGTTTAGTTGGAGGGTTAGGTCGAGGGTTAGGGTTAGGCTTATTGTTAGGATTATGATTAGGCTGCGGGTGAGTTTGAGGTTTAGGGTTATGGTTAGGTTTAGGTTTAGGATTAGGCTGAGGGTGAAGGTGGGGGTGAGGATTAGGGTTAGGGTGATGGTTATGGTTAGGGTTATGGTGAGGGTTAGTGTTAGTGTTAGGGTTAGAGTTAGGGTTAGGGTGAGGTTGAGGTTTAGGGGTAGAGTTATAGTTAGGGTGAGGGTTAGCGTTAGAGTGAGGGTTAGTTTGAGGGTGACAGTAAGGGTAAGGTTGAGGGTTAGGCTGAGGGTGAGGGTTACGGTAAGTTTAAGGGTTAGGGTTAGGGTTAGGGTGAGGTTTAGGGTGAGGGTGAGAGTTAGATTGAGTATTAGTGTTAGTGTTAGTGTGAAGTTTAGGGTGAGGATGAGGGTTAGGTTTAGGGTGAGTTCTAGGGAGAGGGTGAGGTTTAGGGTTAGGGTTAGGGTAAGGTTTAGGTATAGATTGATGTTTAGGGTTATTGTGAGGGTTAGTGTTAGTGTCAGGGTTAGTGTTAGGGTGAGGGTCAGTGTTAGGGTGAGGGTTAGGGTTAGGGTAAATGTTAGGGTGAGGGGTAGGGTTAGGGTGAGGGTTACGGTTAGGGTGAGGGTTAGGGTTAGGTTTAGGATAATTGTTAGCATTAGGGTTAGGGTTCCGGTTATTGTGAGTGAGGGTGAGGGTTAGGTTTAGGGCTAGGATGAGGTTTCGGGATAGGGTTAGGTTGAGTGTGAGGGTTAGGGTTAGGGTTAGGCTTACAATTAGGCTGAGGGTGATGGTTAGGTTTAGGTTGAGGGTTAGGGTTATTTGGAGGGTTAGGATGAGGGTTAGGGTTAGGATTAGGGTTAGGGTGGGGGTGAGTGTGTGTGTTAGCATTAGGTTTAGGGTTAGGGTTAGGGTTAGGCTGAGGGTGAGGTTGAGAGTGAGGGCTAGGGTGAGGGTGATTTTTCGGGTTAGGGTTAGGGTGAGGGTTATGGTTAGGGTAAGGGTGAGATTTAGGGTTCAGTTTAAATTTAGGGTTAGGTTGAGTGTTAGGGTATGGGTTATGGTGAGGGTGATGGTTAGGGTGAGATTGAGGGTTAGGTTTCGGATTAAGGTTAGGGTGAGGGTGAGGGTGAGGTTTAGGTTTAGTGTTTGGGTGAGGGATAGGTTGAGGGTTAGGTAAGGATTAGGGTTAGGGTGAGGCCTAGGGTGAGGGTGAGGTTTAGGGTTAGGGTTAGGGTTAGGCTTAGGCTTAGGGTTAGGCTGAGGGTGAGGATGGGGGTGAGGATTATGTTTAGGTTTGATCGTTAGGGTTAGGGTTATGTTGAGGGTTATGATGAGGGTTAGGATTAGGATTAGGGTTAGGGTGAGGGCTAGGGTGAGGGAGAGGGTTAGGGTTAGGATGATGGTTAGGTTTATGCTTAGGGCGAGGGTTAGGATGAAGTATAGGTTTAGGGTGAGGTTGAAGGTAAGGGTAAAGGTGAGGTTTAGGCTGACGGTGAGGGATAAGATAAGGGTGAGGGTTAGGGTTAGTTTTAGGGTGAGGGTTAAAGTTAGGGTACGTTTTATGTTTAGGGTGAGGGTTAGGGTTAGGTTTAGGGTTGTTCTTAGGTTTAGCGTTAGGGTTATGTTTAATGTGAGGGTAAGGGTTAGGTTTAGGGTTACAATGAGGTTTAGTGTTAGGGTTAGGGTTAGAGTTAGGGTTAGGGTGAGGGTGAGGTTTAGGGGTACATTTAGGGTTAGGGTGAGGGTTAGGGTGAGGATGAGTGTTAGCATTAGGTTTAGGGTTCGGGTTAGGTTTAGGTTTAGGATTAGTGTTATTGTTAGGGCTAGAGTTAGGGTTAGTGTGAGGGTTAGGGTGAGGGTTAGGGTTAAAGTGAGGTTTATGGTTAGGATGAGGGTTAGGGTTAGGGTGAAGGACAGGGTGAGGGTGAGGGTTAGGGTTAGACTTAGGGTGAGTTTTAGGGTTAGGGTGATGTTTAGGGTTAGTGTGAGGGTTAGTGTTAGTGTTAGGGTTAGTATTGGGTGAGGGTAAGTCTTAGGGAGAGGGTTAGGGTTAGGGTGAGGGTTATGGTTAGGGTGAGGGTTAGGGTTAGGATAAGTGTAAGGGTGAGGGCTAGGCTGAGGGTTAGGGTGAGGGTTAGGGTTAGGGATAGGGTTAGGTTTAGGATTAGGGTTAGGGTGAGTTTGAGTGTGAGGGTTAGGATTAGGTTTAAGGTTAGGCTTAGAGTTATTATGAGGGTTAGGGTTAGGGTTTGGGTTAGGGTGTCGGTGAGGCTGAGGATTAGGGTTAGGTTTAGTGTTAGTTTTAGGGTTAGCTTTAGGGTTAGTGTTAGTGTTAGGGTTAGTGTTAGGGTTAGAGTTAGTTTTGGGGTTAGGGTTAGGATTAGAGTTAGGCTTAGAGTTTGGGTGAGGGTTAGGATGAGGATTAGGTTTACCAGTCGGTTTAGGGTGAGGGCTAGGGTGAAAGTGAGGATTAGGGTTAGTTTTAGGGTAAAGTTTAGGGTTAGGGTTAGGGTTAGGGTGATGGTGACGATGAGGGTTAGGGTTACGGTGAGGGTGAGGGTTAGGTTTAGGGTGAGGATTAGGGTTAGGTTTGGGGTGAGGGTGAGGGTGAGTGTTAGGGTTAGCGTGAGGTTTAGGGTTAGGTCTAAGATTAGTGTTATGGTGAGGGTTAGTTTTATGGTTAGACTTAGGTTTAGTTGGAGTGTTAGGTGGAGGGTTAGGGTTAGGGTAAGTATTAGGGTTAAGGTTAGGTTGAGGGTTATGTTGAGGTTTAGGGTTAGGGTTAGGGTTAGGGTGAGGGTGAGTGTGAGGTTTAGGGTTAGGGTTAGACTTACTTAGAGTTAGGATGAGGGTGAGGGTGGTGGTGAGTATTAGGGTTAGGGTGATGGTTAGGCTTAGGGTTAGGTTGTGGGTTATTGTTAGGGTTAGTGTTAGAGTTAGGGTTAGGGTGAGTGTTAGAGGTAGAGTGAGGGTTAGGGTGGGTTTGACGATACGTGTAAAGGTGAGGGTTAGGCTGAGGGGGAGGGTAATGGTAAGGGTGAGGGATAGGGTGAGGGTGAGGTTTAGGGTTAGTGTTCGATTTAGGGTTAGGTTGAAGGTGAGGGCTAGGCTTAGGGTTAGGATTAGGTTTAGGGTAAGGGTTAGGGTGTGTGAGCGTTAGGGTTAGGGTTAGGCTTAGGGTAAGGCTGAGGGTGAGGGTGAGGTTGGGGGTTAGGGTTAGGGTGAGGGTTAGGTTTAGGGTGAGGGTGAGAGTTAGGTATAGGTTAAGGGTGAGGGTTAGATTGAGGATTAGGGTTTGGGTTAGTGTGCAGTTTAGGGTGAGATTGAGGGTTAGGGTTAGGGCGAGGTCTAGGGAGAGGGTGAGGTTTAAGGTTAGTGTTATGGTGAGGTTTAGGGTTAGGGTGATGGTTAGGGTTAGTGTGCGGTTTAGTGTTAGGGTTAGGGTTAGTGTTAGGGTGAGCTATGGTGAGGGTTAGGGTTAGGGTGAGGTTATGTTTAGGGTGAGGTTTAGGGCTCGGGTTAGGTTTATTTTAGCTTTAGGGTTAGGGTTAAGGTTATGGTGAGGGTTAGGGTTAAGGTTAGGGCTAGGATGAGGTTTAGGGATAGGGTTACGGTTAGGGTTAGGGTCAGGGTTAGTTTTAGTGTTAGAGTAGAGTTAGGGTGAGGCTGAATGTGAGGGTTAGGGTTAGGATTAATGTTAGGGTTAGGCTTAAGGTGAGGGTTAGGTTGAGGGTGAGGTTTTGGTTTTGGGTTAGGAGTAGGATTAGTGTTAGTCTGAGGTTGAGGGTGAGGGTGAGGTTTACGGTTAGGTTTAGGGTGAGTGTGAGGGTTAGGGTTAGGGTTAGGCTTGGATTAGAATGAGGGTGAGGGTGTGGGTTAGTGTTAGGATTAGTGTTAGTGTGAGGTTTAGGGTTTGGGTTAGGGTTAGAGTTAGGGTTAGAATGAGGGTGAGGTTTAGGTTTAGAGTTAGGGTTAGGGTGATGTTTAGGTTGAGGGTAAATCTAAGGGTTAGTTTTAGGATTAGGGTTAGGGTGATAGTTAGGGGGAGGGTTAGGGTTAGGGACAGGATCAGGGTTAGAGTGAGGGTGAGTGTGTGTGTTAGTTTTAGGTTTAGGGTTAGCCTTAGGGTTAGGCTGAGGGTGAGGTTGAGGGTGAGGGTTAGGTTTAGGGGGAGCGTTAGGATGAGGGTTAGGGTTAGGATTAGGGTTAGGGTAAGGGCAAGGGTGAGTGTGAGTGTGAGGTTTAAGGTTAGGGTTAGGGTTAGGTTTACTGTGAGTTTGAGGTTTAGGGTTAGAGTTAGGGTTAGGGTGAGACTGAGGTTGAGGTTTAGGGTTAGGGTTAGGGGTATTGTTAGGTTTAGGTTTAGGTGTAGGGTGAGCGTTAGGGTGAGTGTGAGGGATAGGGTTAGGATTAGGTTTATGGTAAGGTTGAGTGTGAGGGTTAGTGTTAGGTTTAGTGTTAGGCTGAGGTTTAGGCTGAGGTTGAGGGCGAGTTTGAGGGTTAGGGTTAGGGTGAGGGTTAGGCTTAGGGTTATGGGTGGGGTTAGGATGAGGGTTAGGGTTAGGATTAGGGTTCGGGTGAGTGCTAGGGTGAGGTTGAGGTTTAGGGTTAGTGTTAGGATGAGGTTTAGGTTTAGGGTTAGGGTTAGGGTTAAGGTGAGTGTGAGGTATAGGGTTAGAGTTAGGGTAAAGTTGAGGCTGAGGGTGAGGCTTACCGTTAGGGTTAGGATTAGGATTAGGGTAACGGTTAGGTTGAGTGTGATGGTTAGGGTTAGGGTTAGGCTTAGGTTTAGACTGAGGGTGAGGGTGAGGGTGAAGGATAGGGTTAGGATTAGGGTTAGGATGAGGGTGATTGAGGGTGTTAGGTTTAGTTTTAGGTTTAGGCTTAGGCTTAGGCTGAGGTTCAGGGTGAGTTTGAGGGTTAGGGTTAGGGTGAGGGGTAGGGTTAGGGTTATGGGGAGGGTTAGGATGAGGTTTAGGGTTAGGGTTAGTGTTAGGGTTAAGGTGAGTGTGAGGTATAGGGTTAGAGTTAGGGTAAAGGTGAGGCTGAGGGTGAGGCTTAGGGTTAGGTTTAGGATTAGGTTTAGGGTAAGGGTTAGGGTGAGTGTGATGGTTAGGGTTAGGGTTAGGCTTATTTTTACACTGAGGGTGAGGTTGAGGGTGAAGGTTAGGGTTAGGATTAGGGTTAGGGTAAGGGTGAGTGAGTGTGTTCGGTTTAGGTTTAGGTTTAGGCTAAGGTTTAGGCTAAGGTTGAGGTTGACTTTGAGGGTTAGGTTTAGGGTGAAGTTTAGGGTAAGGGTTAGGGGGAGGGTTAGGGATAGGATTAGACTTAGGGTGAGAGTGAGGCTGAGGGTTAGGGTTAGTGTTAGTGTTAGGGTTAGGGTGATACTTATGGGGAGTGTAGGAGTTAGAGTTAGGATTAGGGTCAGGGTGAGGGTGCGTTTGTGTGTTAGGGTTAGGTTTAGGGTTAGGCTTAGGGTTAGGCTGAGGGTGAGTTTGAGGGTGAGGGTTATGGTTATGGTGAGGGTTATTTTTACGGTTAGAGTGAGGGTTAGGATGAGGTTTAGGGTTATGGTGAGGGTTAAGGTGAGGATGATGGTAAGGGTAAAGGTGAGGTTTAGGCCGAGGGTGAGGGTTAAGATAAGGGTGAGGGTTAGGGTTTGGTTTAGGTTTAGGTTGAGGGCTAGATTGAGGATTAGGGTTAGCGTTCGTGTGAGGTTTAGAGTGAGGATGAGGGTTAGGGTTAGGGTTAGGGACAGGATCAGGGTTAGAGTGAGGGTGAGTGTGTGTGTGAGTTTTAGGTTTAGGGTTAGGCTTAGGGTTAGGCTGAGGGTGAGGTTGAGGTTGAGGGTTAGGGTTACGGTGAGGGTTAGAGTAAGGTTTAGGGGGAGGGTTATTATGAGGGTTAGGTTTAGGATTAGGGTTAGGGTGAGAGTTAGGGTGAGGGTGAGGTTTAGGTTTAGGGTTAGGGTGAGGGTTATGGTTAGGGTGAGGGTTAGGATTAGCCTTAGTTTTATTTTTAGGGTTCGGTTTAAGGTTACGGTTATGGTGCGGGTGAGGGTGAGGGTTAGGGTTAGGGTTAGGGTGAGATTTAGTGTGAGGGTGAGGTTTAGGGTTAGAGTTAGAGTTAGGGTGATGGTTAGGTTGAGGGTTAGGATTAGTGTTAGTGTTAGGGTTAGGGTGAGAGTTAGGGGGAGGTTTAGGGTTAGGGTTAGGATGAGGGTGAGGTTGAGTGTGAGGGTTAGGTTTAGGGTGAGAGTTAGGTTTAGGGTTAGGAGGATGGTTAGGATGAGGGTTAGGTTTAGGATTATGGTTAGGGTGAGTGCTAGGGTGAGGATGAAGTTTAGCGTTAGGATTAGGGTGAGGGTTAGGGTTAGGTTTAGGGTGAGAGTTCGGTTTTGGGTTAAGTTTAGGGTTAGGGTGCGTGTCAGGGAAAGAGTTACTGTGAGGGTGAGGGTTAGGATTAGGTTGAGGCTTAGGGTTAGGATGAGGGTTAGGGTGAGGGTGATGGTGAGGGTTAGGATTAGGTTTAGGGTGAGGGTTAGGATGAGGGTTAGGGTTTGGATTAGGGTTAGAGTGAGGGCTAGGGTGAGGGTGACGATTATGGTAAGGTTTAGGCTTAGGCTTAGGGTTAGGCTGAGGGTGAGGTTGAGGTTGAGGGTTAGGGTTAGGGTGAGGGTTAGGTTTATGGTTAGGGTGAGGGTTACGATGAGGTTTAGAGTTAGGGGGAGGTTTAGGGTGAGGATGATAGTAAGGGTAAAGGTGAGGATTAGGCTGAGTATGAGGATTAAGATAATGGTGAGTGTTAGGGTTAGGTTTAGGGTTAGGGTAAGGGTTAGGATTAGGGTTAGGGTGAGAGTTAAATTGAGGTTTAGGGTTAGCGTTAGTGTGAGGTTTAGGGTGTGGATGAGGGATAGGGTTAGGGTTAGGGTTAGGGTTAGGTTGAGCGTGAGGTTTTGGGGTGGAATTAGGGTTAGGGTGAGGATTAGGGTGAGGGTTAGGTTTAGGGTAAGGTTTAGCGTGGGGGTGATGGTAAGGGTAAACGTGAGGTTTAGGCTGAGGATGAGGGTTACAGTGGGGTGAGGGTTAGGGTTAGAGGGAGGGTTAGGGTTAGGGGAAGGGTGTGGGTGAGGGTTAGCTTGAGGATTAGTATTAGGGTCAGTGTGAGGTTTAGGGTGAGGATGAGGATTAGGGTTATTGTGAGGGCTAGGGTGAAGGTGAGGGTTAGGTTTAGGTTTAGGGTGAGGTTTAGGGTTAGGGTGATGGTTAGGGTAAGTGTGAGGTTTAGTGTTAGGATTAGTGTTAGTTTTAGGGTGAGGGTAAGTATTAGGGTGAGGGTTAGGGTTAGGGTGAGGGTTAGGGTTAGGTTGATGATTAGGGTTAGTGTTAGGGTTATTGTTAGGGTTAGGGTTAGGGTTAGGATTACAGTGAGGGTGAGGTTTAGGATTAGTGTTAGGATGAGGTTTAGTTTTAGGGTAAGGGTTAGAGTTAGGGTTAGTGTGAGAGTGAGGATTAGGTTTAGAGCTAGGGTTAGCGTTATGTTGAATGTTTGGGTTAGATTTAGGCTTAGCCTTAGGCTTAGGCCAAGCATGAGGGTGAGGGTTAGGTTTAGGGCTAGGGTGAGGTTTAGGGTTACAGTTAGGGTGAGGTTTAGGATGAGGTTTAGGGTTAGGATTAGTGTTAGGGTGAGGGTTAGGGTGAGGTTTAAGTTTAGGGATATGATTAGGTTCAGGGTTAGGGTTAGGTTGAGGGTGAGTGTGAGGGTCAGGGTTATGGCTTAGGGTTAGGGTGAGGGTTAGGGTTAGGGATTTGGCTAGGGTGAGGGTGAGGCTGAGGATTAGGGTTAGGTTTATGGTTAGGTTTAGGGTTAGGGTTACGGTTAGGGTTAGGGTTACAGTTAGGTTTAGGGTTAGGTTTAGGCTTAGGGTTAGGCTTAGGATTCGGCTGAGGGTGAGGGTGGGGTTGAGGATTAGGGTTAGGTTTAGTATTAGGGTTATTGTTTGTGTTATGTTTAGGGTTAAGTTGGAGCTGAGGGTGATTCTGATGGTGAGGGTTATGGTTATGTTTATGGTTAGGGTTAGTGTTAGTGTTAGGTTTAGGGTTAGGTTTAGAGTTATGGTGAGATTGAGGGTGAGGGTGAGGGTTAGGGTTAGGGTGAGATTTAGGGTGAGGTTTAGGGTTAGGTTTAGTGTTAGGGTTACGGGGAGGGGGAGGGTTAGGTTGAGGTTTACGGATAGGGTTAGATTTATTATTAGGGGTAGGGTGAGGGTGAGTGTGACAGTTAGGGTGAGGCTGATGCTTAGGCCTAGGTTTAGGCTGAGTGCGAAGGTGGGGGTGAGAATTAGGGTTAGGCTGATGGTTTGGGTTAGGGTGAGTGTTACTGTTAAGGTTAGGGTTAGAGTTACGGTGAGGGTGAGGGTGGGGGTGTGGAGTAGGGTTAGGGTTAGGGTATGGTTTAGGTTTAGGGTTAGGGTTAGTGTGAGGGTGAGGATTAGGGTTAGATATAGTGTTATGAGGAGGGTTAAGGTGAGGGTTAGGGATAGGGTTAGTGTTAGAGTTAGGCTTAGGGTGAGGGTTAGTTTGAGGTTTAGGGTTAGGGTTATGGTTGTGGTTAGTGTGAGGGTTAGTTTTACGGTTAGGGTTAGTGTTAGGGTGAGGGTAAGTTTTACAGTGAGGGTTTGGGTTAGGATGAGGGTTATGGTTAGGGGGAGGGTTAGGATTAGGGTTAGGGTTATTGTTAGGGTTAGGTTTAGGGTTTTGGTTACGGTGAGGTTGAGGGTGACTTTTAGGGTTAGGGTTAGGGTAAGGTTTATGGTTTGGGTTAGGGTTAGAGTGATGGTTAGGATGATGGTGAGGTTTACAGTTAGTGTTAGAGTTAGGGTGAGGGTTAGGGTGAGGTTAAGGGTTAGGGTTAGTGTTAGGGTTAGGGTTAGGGTGAGAGTTAGGGATAGGGTTAGGGTTATGGTTAGGTTAAGTTAAGGGTTAGGTTTAGGTTTTCCGTTATGGTGAGGGTCAGTTTTAGGATTAGGGTTAGGGTCAGTGTGAGGTTTATGGTTAGAATTAGGTTTAGGGTGAGGCTGTAGATTCGGGTTCGGGTTAGGTTTAGGGTTAGGATTAGGATTAGGGTTCGGTTACGGAGAGTGTGAGGCTTATGGTTAGGGTTAGGGTTAGCCTTAGGTTTAGGCTGAGGGTTTGCGTGAAGTTGAGGGTTAGGGTTATTCTGAGGGATAGGGTTATGGTTAGGGCGAGGTTTAGTGTTAGGGTTAGGGTTAGAGTTATGGTTTGGGTGAGGGTGAGGTTTAGGGGTAGAGTTAGTTTTAGGGTGAGGGTTAGGATGAGTGTGAGGGTTATGGTGAGGGTTAGGGTAGGGGTGATGGTAAGGGCAAACTTGAGGGTTAGGCTGAGGATGAGGGTTATGGTAAGGTTGATGGTTAGGGTTAGGGTGAGTGTTAGGGTTAGGGTTAGAGTGAGAGTTAGGGTTTGGGTTAAGTTTAGGGTTAGAGTGAGGGTTAGGGTAAGGGTTAAGGTGAGGGTGAGGTTTAGGGTTAGGTTGAGGGCTAGGTTGAGGGTGAGGGTTAGGTTTAGGGTTAGGGTAAGCGCTAGGGTGAGGGTTAGGGTGAGGGTTAGGGTTAGGGATTGGGTTAGGTTTAGGATTAGGGTTAGTTTGAGGGTGAGTGTGAGGGTTAGGGTTAGGGTTAGGCTTAGAGTTAGGGTGAGTGTTAGGTTTAGGGTTTGGGTTAGGGTGAGGCTGAGGCTGAGGATTATGGTTAGGTTTAGGGTTAGGGTTAGGCTTAGGGTTAGGCTGAGGCTGAGGGTGGGGGTTAGGATTAGATTTAGAGTTAGGTTAGGCTTAGGGTTAGGGTAATTTTTAGTGTTATAATTAGGGTTAATTTTGCAGTGATAGTGAGGCTGAAGGTGAGGGTTATGTTTAGAGTTAGCATTAGGGTTAGGGTTAGTGTTATTGTTAGGGTTAGGGTTAGAGTTACGGTGAGTTTGAGGGTGAGGGTGAGGTTAGGGTTAGGGTGAGGTTTAGGCTTAGGGTTTTGGTTAGGGTTAGGGTGAGGGTGATATTTAGGGTTAGAGTTAGGGTTAGGGGGAGGGTTAGGGGGAGGTTTAGGGTTAGGGTTAGTGTTAGGGTTAGGGTGAGTTTGAGGGTTAGTTTGAGGTTTAGGGATAGGGTTAGATTTAGGATTATGGTTAGGGTGAGGGGTAGTGTGAGGGTTAGGGTGAGGGTTTGGCTTAGGCTTATGGTTACGCTGAGGGTGAGGGTGGGGGTGAGGATTAGGGTTAGGGTGACAGGGTTATTGTTAGGGGGAGGGTTCAGGTGAGGGTTAGGGTTAGGTTTAGTGTTAGGGTTAGGGTTAGGATGAGGGTTAGGGTTCGGGTTAGGGTTAGGGTTAGGGTAGGTGTGAGGTTTAGGGTTTAGGTTAGGGTTAAGGTTAGAATGACGGTGAGGTTGAGGGTGCAGATGAGTGTGAGGTTTAGGGTTAGGTTTAGGGTGAGGCTTACGGTTAGGCATAGGGTTAGGTTAAGGGTGAGGGTGAGGTTTAGAGTTAGGGTGACTGTTAGAGTTAGGGTTATGTGGAGGGTTAGGATGAGGGTTAATGTTTGGACTAGGGTTAGGGTGATAGCTAGTTTGACGGTGAGGTTTAGGGTTAGGTTAGGGTGAGGTTTAGGGTTCGGGTTCGGGTTAGGATTAAGGTGAGGTTAAGGTTTAGGGTTAGAGTTAGGGTTAAGGTGAGGCTGAGGGTGAGGGTTAGGGTTAGTGTTAGGATTAGGATTAGTGTAAGGGTTAGGGTGACTGTGAGGGTTAGGGTTAGGTTTAGGCTTAGGCTTAGGGTTACACTGAGGGTGAGGGTGAGGTTTAGGTTTAGGATGAGAGTTAGGGTTCAGGTTAAGTTTAGGGTTAGGTTGAGGGTTAGGGTTAGGTTTACATTGATTGTGAGGGTTAGAGTTAGGGTTAGGGTGAGGTTTAGGGTTAGGGTTAGGGTGAGGGTTAGGATGAGGATTAGACTTAGAGTTAGGGTGAGGGTTAGGATGAGGTTAAGGGTTAAGGTAAATGTGAGGGTTAGGGTTAGGTTGAAGTTTAAGTTTAGGTTTAGGGTTAGGGTAATGTTTATGGTTAAGTTTAGGGTGAGGGTTAGGATAAGGATTAGGTTTAGGATTAGGGTTAGGGTGAGGGCTAGTGTGAGGGTGAGGGTTAGGATTAGTGTTAGGGTCAGGTTTAGGGTTAGGGTTACGTTTATTTTGAGGGTTAGGGTTACGGTAAGGGTGAGGGTTAGGGTTAGGGTGAGTGTGAGCGTTAGGGTTAGGTTTAGGGTTAGGGTGAGGGTGAGGGTTAGGGTTTGGGTTAGGGTTAGGGTTATTTTTAGGGTTACATTTAGGTGAGTTTGAGGGTTAGGGTTAGGGTTAAATTGAGGTTTTCAGTGTTAGGGTTAGGGTTAGAGTTAGGGTTAGGTTGAAGGTAGGGTTAGTGTTACTGTGAGGTTTAGTTTTTGGGTTAGGCTATGGGTTACGGTGAGGGCTGTGGTTAGCGTGAGGGTTAGGATTAGGGTTAGAGTTTTTATTTGGGTTAGGTTTTGGGTTAAGTAACATTGAGGGTAAGGGTGAGCGTTAGGGTTTAGGGTTAGTGTGAGTTTTAGGTTTTGGGTTAGGGTTATAGTTAGGGTTAGGGTGAGGTTGAGGTTTAGAGTTAGAGTTAGGGTTAGGGTGAGGGTTAGGTTGAGGGCTTGGGTTAGGGTTAGTGTTAGGGTTAGAGTTAATGTTAGGGTGAGAGTTAGGTTGAGAGTGAGGTTTAGGTTTAGGGTTATGGGAAGGTTTAGGATGAGGGTTAGGGTTAGGATTAGGGTTAGGGTGAGTGCTAGTTTGAGGGTGAGGTTTAGTGTTAGGGTTAGGGTTAGGTTTAGGTTTAGGGTTAGGTTACGGTAAGGGTGAGGTTTAGGTTTGGAGTTAGGTTAAGGGTTAGGCTGAGGTTGAGGGTTAGGGTTAGTGTTAGAGTTAGTTTTAGGGTGAGGGTTAGGATTAGGATGAGGATGAGGGTGAGGATTAGGCTTAGGTTTAGGATTCGGATTTGGGTAAGGGTTAGGGTCACTGTGATCGTTAGGGTTAGGGTTAGGGTTAAGCTTAGGGTTAGGCTGAGAGTGAGGGTGAGGGTTAGGGTTAGGGTGAAAGTTAGGGTTAGGTTTAGGGTGAGAGTTAGGGTTCGATTATATTTAGGGGTAGGGTGAGGGTTAGGGTTAGGATTAGGGTTAGAATGAGGGCTAGGGTGAGGGTGAGGTTTAGGGTTAGTGTTAGGATAAAGTTTAGGGTTAGGGTTAGGATTTGGGTTAGGGTTAGGTGAGGGTTAGTGTTACTGTGAGGATGAGGGTTAGGGTTAGGTTGAGGGTTAGGGTTAATATTATGGTTAGGGTGAGGGTGTGTGTTAGGTTTAGGTTTAGGGTTAGAGTTCGCTTTAGGGTTAGGATTAGTGTTATTGTTAGGGTTAGGGTCAGAGTTATGGTGAGGGTGAGGGTGAGGTTGAGGGTTAGGTTTAGGGTTAGAGTGAGGTTTAGGGTTAGGGTTAGGATTAGGTTTAGGATGAGGGGGCAGTTTAGGGTTAGATTTAGGGTTAGTTGTAGGGTTAGGTTGAGTGTTAATGTTAGGGTTAGTGTTAGGATTAAGGTTAGGGTGAGGTTTCGGTTGAGGATTAGTGTGAGGGTTAGTGTGAGGTTTAGGGTTTAGGCTGAGGTATAGGGTTAGGGTTAGGTTTAGGATTAATGTTAGTGTTAGGCTTAAGTTGAGGGTTAGGGTGAGGGTGAGGTTTAGGGTTAGGGTTAGGATTAGGATTAGGTTTAGGGTTAGGTTGAGGGATAGGATGAGGGTTAGGGTTAAGGATAGGGTTAGGCTTAGGTTTAGGCTGAGGGTGAGGGTGAGGGTGAGGGTTAGGGTTAGTGTGACGGTTAGGGTCAGGGTTAGGGTGAGAGTTAGGGTTCGGGTTAAGTTTAGGGTTAGGGTGATGGTTAGGGTAATGGTTACATTGAGGGTGAGGGTTAGGGTTAGGTTGAGGGTTAGGGTTATGGTTAGTGTGAGGGTGAGGGTGAGAGTTAAGATTAGGGTTAGTCTGAGGGTTAGGATGAGTATTAGGGTTAGGATTAGGGTTAGGGTGAGGACTAGGGTGAGGGTGAGGTTTAGGGTTAAGGTTATGTGGAGGGTTAGGATGAGGGTTAGTGTTAGGATTAGGGTTAGTGTAATGGTCAGGGTGTGGGTGAGGTTTAAGGTGAGGTTAGGGTGAGGTTTAGGGTTAGGGTTAGGGTTAGGGTGAGGCTGAGGGTGAGGGTTAGGTTTAGAATTAGCATTAGGGTATGGGTTAGGGTGAGTGTGAATGTTAGGGTTAGGGTTAGGGTTAGGCTTAGGCTTACACTGAGGGTGAGGGTGAGGGTTAGGGATATGGTGAGAGTTAGGGTTCAGGTTAAGTTTAGGGTTAAGTTGAGGGTTAGGGTTAGGTTTACGTTGAGTGTGAGGGTTAGACTTAGGTTGAGGGTTAGGGTTAGGTTTAGGTTTCGGGTGAGGTTTAGGGTTAGGGTTAGGGTGAGGGTTAGGATGAGGATTAGGTTTATGATTAGGGTTAGGTTGAGGGCTAGGTTGAGGGTGAGGGTTAGGGTTAGTGTTAGGGTGAGGTTTAGGTTCATGGGTAGAGTTAGAGTGAGGGTTAGGATGAGGGTAAGGGTTACGATAAGGGTGAGGGTTAGGGTTAGGTTTAAGGTTAGGATGGGGGTGAGTGTTAGGATTAGGGTTAGGGTTAGGGTTATTGTTAGGGTTATGGTTATGGTGAGGGTGAGGGTGAGGGTTAGGGTTACGTTGAGGTTTTTAATGTTAGAGTTAGGGTTAGAGTTAGGGTTAGGGTGAGGTTAGGGTTAGGGTTAGTGTGAGTGTTAGTGTTTGGGTTAGAGTATGGGTTACGGTGAGGGTTCTGGTTAGGGTGAGGGTTAGCATGAGGGTTAGGTTTACAGTAAGTGTGAGGGTTAGGTTAGGGTGAGGGTTAAGTTTCGGTTTAGGGTTAGGGTGACTGTGAGGGTTAGGATTAAGGTTAAGGTTATTGTTAGGGTTACAGTTATGGTGAGGTTGAGGGTGAGGATTAGGGTTAGGGGTAGGTTGAGGTTTTTAGTGTTAGGGTTAAGGTTAGAGTTAGGGTTAGGGTGAGGTTAGGGTTAGGGTTAGTGTGAGGGTTAGTGTTTGGTAAGGGTATGGGTTACGGTGAGGGTTTTTGTAAGGGTGAGGGTTAGGATTAGGGTTATGGTTATTGTTAGGGTTATGTTTAGGGTTACAGTTACGGTGAGGGTAAGGGTAAGGGTTATGGTTTAGGGTTAAAGTGAGGTTTAGGGTTTGGGTAAGGTTTAAAGTTAGGGTTAGGGTGAGGGTGAGGTTTAGGGTTAGAGTTAGGCTTAGGGTGATGTTTAGGTTGAGGGTTAGGATTAGGGTTAGGGTTAGGGTTAGGGTGAGGGTTAGGTTGAGGGTGAGGGTTAGGATTAGGGTTATGGGGAGGGTTAGGATGATGGTTAGGGTTAGGATTAGGGTTTAGGCTGAGGGCTAGGTTGAGGGTGAGGTTTAGGGTTACGGTTAGGGTGAGGTTTAGGATTAGTGTTAGGGTTAGTCTTAGGGTTAGGGTTAGGGTTAGGGTTATGGTGAGGGTTAGGGTTAGGGTTACGGTTAGGTTTAGGCTGAGGGTTCATGTGGGATTGAGGATTAGGGTTAGGGTTAGGGTTAGCGTTATTTTTAGTTTTATGGTTAGGGTGAAGTTTGCAGTGAGGGTGAGGCTGAGGGTGATGGTTATGTTTAGGGTTAGGGTTAGCGTTAGGGTTAGTTTTATTGTTAGGGTTAGGGTTAGAGTTACGGTGAGGTTGAGGGTGAGGGTTTGGGTTAGGGTTAGGGTGAGGTTTAGAGTAAGGTTTAGGGTTAGGTTTAAGGTGAGGTTGAGCTTTAGGTTTAGAGTTAGGGTTAGCGGGAGGGTTAGTGTGAGGTTTAGGTTTAGGGTTAGTGTTAGGGTTAGGGTGAGGGTGAGGGTTAGGTTGAGGTTTAGGGATAGGGTTAGATTTAGGATTAGGGTTAGGGTGAGCATGAGTGTGAGGGTTAGGGTAAAGTTTAGGCTTAGGCTTAAGGATAGGCTGAGGGTGAGGGTGGGGTGAGGATTCGGGTTAGGGTGATGGTTAGGGTTAGGTGTAGTGATATTTTTTGGGTTAGGGTTAGAGTTATGGTGAGGGTGAGGGTGCGGTTGAGGTTTAGGGTTAGGGTTAGGGTGGGGTTTAGGGTTAGGGTTAGCGTTGGGATGAGGTTTAGGGTGAGGTTTAGGGTTAGATATAGGGTTAGGGTGATGGTTAGGGTGAGGGTTAGGGTTAGGTTTAGTGTTAGGGTTAGGGTGAGGATGAGGGTTAGCGTTAGGGTTAGGTATAGGGTAAGGCTGTGGTTTATGGTTAGGGTTAGAGTTATGGTGAGGGTGAGGGTGCAGAATGAGTGTGAGGGTTGTGGTTAAGTTTAGGGTTAGGCTTAGGGTTAGGCTTAGGTTTGGGCTAAGGGTGAGCTTGAGGTTTAGGGTTATTGTTTGGGTTAGGGTTAGGGTTATGGAGAGGGTTAGGATGAGGGTTAGTGTTAGGATTAGGGTTAGGGTAATGGCTAGGGTGTGGGTGAGGTTTACGGTGAGGTTAGGGTGAGGCTTAGGGTTAGGGTTAGGGTTAGGGTGAGGGTGAGGGTAACCGTTAGGGTTCGGATTAAGATTGGGGTAAGGGTTAGGGTGAGTGTGAGGGTCAAGGTTAGGGTTAGCGTTAGGCTTAGGGTTACATTGAGCGTGAGCGTGAGGGTGAGGGTTAGGGGGAGAGTTAGGGTTCAGGTTGTTTTGAGTTAGGGTGAGGGTTAGGGTTAGGTTTACGTTGAGTGTGAGGGTTAGGGTTAGGTTGAGGATTAGGGGTAGGGTTTGGGTTAGGGTGAGGTTTAGGGTTAGGGTTAGGGTAAGTGTTAGGATGTGGGTTAGGGTTACGGTAAGGGTGAGGGTTAGGGGTAGGGTGAGTGTTAGGGTTAGGTTTAGGGTTAGGGTGAGGGTGAGGGTTAGGATTAGGGTTAGGGTTAGGGTTATTTTTAGGGTTACCGTTATGGTGAGGGTGAGGGTGAAGGTTGGGGTTAGGGTTAGGTTGAGGTTTTTAGTGTTAGGGTTAGGGTTAGAGTTAGGGATAGGGTGAGGTTAGTGTTAGGGTTACTGTGAGGGTTAGTGTTTGGGTTAGGTTATGGGTTACGGTGATGGTTTTGGTTAGGGTGAGGGTTAGGATTAGGGTTAGGGTTATTGTTTGTGTTGGGTTTTGGGTTAAGGTAACGTTGAGAGAAAGGGTGAGCGTTAGGGTTTAGGGTTATGGTCAGGTTTAGGTTTTGGGTTAGGGTTAGAGTTAGGGTTAGGGTGAGGGTGAGGTTTAGAGTTAGAGTTAGGGTTAGGGTGAGGGTTATGTTGAGGGTTAGGGTTAGGGTTAGGGTTAGTGTTAGGGTTAGGGTTAAGTTTAGGGTTAGGGTTAGGTTGAGGGTGAGGTTTAGGATTAGGGTTATGGGGAGGGTTAGGATGAGGGTTAGTGTTAGGATTAGGGTTAGGGTGAGAGCTAGGTTGAGGGTGAGGTTTAGTGTTAGGTTTAGTGTAATGTTTAGGTTTAGGGTTAGGGTTAGAGTTAGGGCAAGGGTGAGGTTTAGGTTTAGAGTTAGGGTAAGCGTGGGGCTGAGTTTGAGGGTTAGGGTTAGGGTTAGTGTTTGAGTTAAGGTTAGGGTGAGGGTTAGGATTAGGGTGATTTTGAGGGTGAGGGTTAGGCTTAGGCTTAGGGTTAGGATTCGGATTAGGGCAAGGGTTAGGGTGAGTGTGATGTTTATGGTTAGGTTTAGGCTTAGGCTTAGGTTTGGGCTGAGAGTGAGGGTGAGGGTGAGGGTTAAGGTTACGGTGAATGTTAGGGTTAGTGTTAGCTTGAGAGTTAAGGTTCTATTATGTTTAGGGTTAGGATGAGGGATTGGGTTAGGATTGGGGTTAGGGTGAGTGCTAGGGTGAGGGTGAGAGTTAAAGTGAGCGTTAGGCTTAGGCTTAGGGTTAGGCTGAGCATGAGGTTGACGGTGAGGGTTAGGGTTAGTGTGATGGTGAGGTTTAAGTTTAGGTTGAGGGTTAGGATGAGGTTTAGGGTTAGGGTGACAGGGTGAGGATGATGGTACGGGTAATGGTGAGGTTTAGGCTGAGGTTGAGGGTTAAGATAAGGGTGAGGGTGAAGGTTAGAATTAGGTTTAGGGTGAGGGCTAGGGTGAGGGTGAGGGTTAGAGTTAAGGTTAGGATTAGGGTGAGGTTTAGGATTACGCTGAGGGTTAGGGTTAGTGTAAGATTTAGTGTGAGGGTTAGGGTTAGTGATAGGGTGAGGGTAAGTGTTAGGGTGAGGGTTAATGTTAGGGTGAAGGTTATGGTTAGGGTGAGGGTTAGGGTTAGGGTTATTGTTCGGGTTAGGGTTACGGTTACTGTGAGGTTGAGGGATAGGGTTAGGGTTAGGGTGAGGTTTAGTGTTAGGGTTAGGGTTAGAGTTAGGGTAAGGTTGACGGTTAGGTTTAGGGTTAATGCTAGAGTTAGGGTTACGGTGAGGGTTAGGGTGAGGGTGAGGTTTAGTCTAAGGGTTAGGATTAGGATTAGTGTAAGGGTTCGGATGAGTGTGAAGGTTAGGGTTAGGGTAAGGCTTAGGCTTAGGGTTAGGCTGAGAGTGAGGATGAGGGTGAGGGTTAGGGTTTGGGTGACGGTTAGGGTTAGGGTTAGGGTGAGATTTAAGGTTCGGTTAAGTATAGGGTTAGGGTGAGTTTGAGGGTTAGGATTAGGGTGAGGGTGAGGGCTAGGGTGAGTGTGAGGTTTAGAGTTAGGGTGAGGGTGAGGTTTAGGGTTAGGGGTAGGGTTAGGGTTAGGTTTAGGATGAGGCTGAGGTTTAGTGTTAGAGTTAGGGTTAAGGTGAGGCTGAGGCTGAGGGTTAGGGTTAGGGTTAATCTTGGAGTTAGCCTTACGGTGAGGGTTAGTGTGAGGGTGAGGGTAAGGCTTAGTGTTAGGATTACATATAGGGAAAGGTTTAGGGTGAGTTTGAGGGTTAGGATTAGGTTTAGGGTTAGGCTTAGGGTCAGGGTTATTGTGAGGGTGAGGGTGATGGTTAGGGTTAGGGTGAGAGTTAGGGGTAGGGTTAGGGTGAGATTTAGGGTTTGGGTTAAGTTTAGGGTTAGGGTGAAGGTTAGGGTTAGGGTTACAGTGAGGGTTAGGGTTAGGGTTAGGTTGAGGGTTAGGGTTAGGCTTAGGATTAGTGTGAGGGTTAGGGTTAGGGTTAGGGTGAGGTTTAGGATGAGGATTCGGGTTAATATTAGGGTTAGGGTGAGGGCTAGGGTGAGGGTGAGAGTTAGGGTTAGGGTTAGGGTGAGGTTTAGGGTTAGGGTTAAGGTGAGGTTTAGTATGAGTGTTAGGGTTACGGTGAGGGTGAGAGTTAGGTTTAGGGTGAGGGTTAGGGTTAGGTTTAGGGTTACAGTGAGGGTGTGTGTTATTATTAGGGTTAGGGGTAGGGTTATGTTTATGGTGAGGGTGAGGGTTAGGGTTAGGTTTAGGGTGAGGTTTAGTGTTAGGGTTAGGGTTAGCGTTAGGCTTAGGCTGAGGGTGAGGTTTAGGTTTAGAGTTAGGGTAATGGTGAAGCTGAGGTTGAGGGTTGGGTTTAGGGTTAGTGTTAGAATTAGGGTTAGGTTGAGGGTTAGGTTGACGGTGAGGGTGAGAGTGAGGGTTAGGCTTAGGGTTAGGTTTAGGATTAGGGTAAGTGTTAGGGTGAGTCTTAGGGTTAGGGATAGGGTGAGGTTTAATATTAGGGTTATGGTTAGGGTTAGGATTAGGGTGAGGGTGAGGTTTAGGAGTAGGTTTAGGGTGAGTGTGAAGGGTAGGGTTAGGGTGAGTGTTAGGGTAGGGTTGACGGTAAGGGTAAAGGTGAGGGTTAGGCTGAGGGTGATGGTTATGGTAAGGGTGAGAGTTAGGTTTAGGGTGAGTGTTAGGGTAGGGTTGACGGTAAGGGTAAAGGTGAGGGTTAGGCTGAGGGTGATGGTTATGGTAAGGGTGAGAGTTAGGTTTAGGGTGAGTGTTAGGGTAGGGTTGACGGTAAGGGTAAAAGTGAGGGTTAGGTTGATGGTGAGGGTTATGGTAAGGGTGAGAGTTAGGTTTAGGGTGAGGGTTAGGGTTAGGGTTAGGGTGAGGGTGAGGTTTAGTGTTAGTGTTAAGTTTAGAGTTAGGGTTAGGGTGAGGGTGAGGTTGAGGGTTGGGTTTAGGGTTAGTGTTAGAGTTAAGGTTAGGGTGAGGGTTAGGATGAATGTGAGGGTGAGGGTGAGTGTTAGGCTTAGGTTTAGGATTAGGATTAGGGTAAGAGTTAGGGTGAGTGTGAGGCTTAGGGTTAGAGTTAGGCTCAGGCTTAGTGTTAGGCTGAAGGTGAGGGTGAGGTTGAGGGTTAGGGTTAGGGTGAGCGTTAGGGTTAGGATTAGGGTAAGTGTTAGGGTGAATGTGAGGGTTAGGGTTAGGCTTAGGGTGAGAGTTAGGGGTAGTGTTAGGGTGAGAGTTAGGGTTCGGATTAAATTTAGGGTTATGGTGAGCGTTAGGGTTAGAGTTACAGTAAGGGTGAAGGTTACGGCTAGGTTGAGGGTTAGGGTTAGGCTGAGGATTAGGGTGAGGGTTAGGGTTAATATTAGGGTGAGGGTTAGGATGAGGATTAGGGTTAGGATTAGGGTTCGGTGAGGGCTAAGGTAAGGGTGAGGGTTAGGGTTAGGGTTAGGCTGAGGCTTAGGTTTAGGGTGAGGGTTAGTGTGTGGGTTTGGTTTAGGGTGAGGGTGAGGCTGAGGCTGAGGGTTAGGGTTAGGGTGAGGGCTAGGGTGAGGGTGAGTGTGATGGTTAGATTGAGGATTAGTGTTAGGTTTAGTGTGAGCTATAGGGTGAGGATGAGTTTTAGGGTTAGGGTTAGGGTTAGGATTAATGTTTGAGTTAGACGTCAGGTGAGGGTTAGGGTGAGGGTGAGGTTTAGGGTTAGCGTTAGGCTTAGTGTTAGGCTGAGGGTGAGGGTGAGGGTGAGGTTTAGGGTTAGGGTTAGTGTTATTTTTAGGGTTAAGGTGAGAGTTAGGATTCGGGTTAACTTTAGGGTTAGGGTGAGGGTTAGGGGAAGGGTTACATTGAGAGTGCGGGTTTTGGTTAGGTTGAGGGTTAGGGTTAGTGTTAGTGTTAGGGTGAGGATTAGGATGAGGGTTAGGGTTAGGATTAGGGTTAAGGTGAGGGCTAGGGTGAGGGTGAGTTTTAGGGTTAGGGTTAGGGAGAGGTTTAGGGTTAGGTTTAGGGTTAGGGTTAGGGTGAGTGTGAGGTTTAAGGTTAGAGTTAGGGTTAGGGTGAGGCTGAGGATGAAGGTAACTGTTAGGGTTAGTGTTAGAGTTAGGTTAATGGTGAGGGTTGGGTGAGGGTGAGGGGAAGGCTTAGTGTTAGGATTAGGATTAGGGTAAGAGTTAGGGTGAGTGTGAAGGTTAGGGTTATGGTTTAGTTTTAGTCTTAGGGTTAGGCTTAGTGTGAAGGTGAGGGTGAGGGTTAGGGTTAGGGTGAGAGTTAGTGGTAGGTTTAGAGTGAGAGTTAGGGTTCGGATTAAATTTAGGGTTAAGGTGAGGGTTAGGGTTAAGTTTACAGTGAGGGTGGGTTTTAGGGTTAGGTTGAGGGTTAGGGTTAGGCTTAGGATTAGAGTGAGTGTTAGGGATAGTGTTAGGGTGAGGGTTAGGATGAGGATTAGGGTTAGGATTAGGGTTCGGGTGAGGGCTGGGGTGAGGGTGAGAGTTAGGATTAGGGTTAGGGTGAAGGTTAGGTTTAGGGTTAGGGTGAGGGTTAGTATGAGGGATGGGGTAGTATTATTGTTAGGGTGATGGCTAGGGTGAGGGTGAGGGTAAGCATAAGGGTTAGGCTTAGGCTTAGGTTTAAGCTGAGCATGAGGTTGAGGGTGAGGGTTAGGATTATTGTGATGGTTAGGTTTATGGTTAGGGTGAGGATTATGATGAGGTTTAGGGTTAGGGTGAGGATTATGGTAAGGGTGAAGTTGAGGTTTAGGCTGAGGTTGAGGATTAAGATAAGGGTGAGGGTTCGGATTAGGTTTAGGTTTAGGTTTAGGGTTAGTGTTAGTGTGAGGGTTTGATTGAGCATTAGGGTTAGGGTTAGGGTTAGTGTGAGGTTTATGGTGAGGATGAGGGTTAGGGTTAGGTTGAGGGTGAGGGTTAGAATTAGGATTAGTGTGAGGGCTAGGATGAGGATGAAGGTTAGAGTTAGGGTTAGGTTTAGGGTGAGGTTTAGGATTAGGGTGATGGTTAGGGTTAGTGTGAAGGTTAGGGTTAGGGTTAGGGTTAGTGTGAGGGTGAGGGTAAGTGTTAGGGTGAGGTTTAATGTTAGGGTGAGGGTTATGGTTAGGGTGAGTTTTAGGATTAGGGTTCGCGTTATTGTTAGTGTTAGGGTTAGTGTTACATTTACGGTTAGGGTGAGGGTGTGGCTAAGGGTTAAGTTTGGGGTGAGGTTTAGTGTTATTGTTAGGGTGAGAGTTAGGGTGAGGGTGAGGTTTAGGGGTAGAGTTAGGCTTAGGGTGAGGTTTAGGGTTAGGGTGAAGGTTAGGGTGGGGGTGACGGTAAATGTAAAGGTGAGGGTTAGGCTGAGGATGAGGGTTACAGTAAGGGTGAGGTTTAGGGTTAGTTTTAGGTTTAGGGTGAGAGTGAGGGTTAGATTGAGAATTAGTGTTAGGGATAGTGTGAGGTTTAGGGTGAGGATGAGGATTAGGTTTAGGGTGAGGGCTAGGGTCAGGGTGAGGCCTAGGGTCAGGGTGAGGGTCAGGGATAGTGTTAGGCTGAGGTTTAGGTTTAGGGTGATGGTTAGTGTTAGTGTGAGCATTAGTGTTAACGTTAGGGTTAGTGTTAGAGTGAGGGTAAATGTTAGGGTGAGGGTGAGGGTTAGGGTGAGGGTTATGGTTAGGGTGAGGTTTACGGTTAAGGTTAGGTTTATTGTTAGTGTTAGGGTTAATGTTACACTGAGGGTGAGGGTTAGGGTTAGGTTTAGGGTTAGGATGAAGTTTAGGTTTAGGGTTAGGGTCAGAGTTAGGGTTAGGTTGAGGATGAGGTTTAGGGTTAGAGTTAGGGATAGTGTTAGGGTTAGGCTTAGGCTTAGGCTTAGGCTTAGGCTGAGGCGGAGCACGAGGGTGAGGGATAGGGTTAGGGTGAGGGTTAGGGTTAGGGTTAGTGTGAGATTTAGGATGAGGTTTAGGGTTAGGATTAGGTTTAGGGTGAGGACTAGGGTGAGGTTTAGAGTGAGGTTTAGGGATAGGTATAGGTTTAGGATTTGGTTTACGGTGAGGGTGAGTGTGAGGTTTATGGTTAGGGTTAGGGTTACCTTGAGGGTTAGGGTTAGGGTTAGGGTTAGGGTTAGGCTGAAGGTGAGGGTGGGTGTGAGGATTAGGTTTAGGTTTAGGGTTAGGGTTATTTTTAGTGTCATGGTTAGGGTTAATTTTGCAGTGAGAGTGAGGCTCAGGGTGAGGGTTATGTTTAGGGTTAGAATTAGGGTTAGGGTTAGTGTTATTGTTAGGGTTAGGTTTAGAGTTACAGTGAGGTTGAGGTTGAGGGTGAGGGTTAGGTTTAGGGTGAGGTTTAGGGTTAGGGTTAGGATTCGGGTTAGGGTTCGGGTGAGGTTTATGTTTAGAGTTAGGGGGAGGGTTAGGGGGAGGTTTAGGGTAAGGGTTAGTGTTAGGGTTAGGGTGTGGGTGAGGGTTAGGCTGAGGTTTAGGGATAGGGTTAGGGTTAGGATTAGGGTTAGGGTGAGCGTAAGTATGATGGTAAGGGTGAGGCTTAGGCTTAGGCTTATGGTTAGGCTGAGGGTGAGGGTGGGGGTGAGGATTAGGGTTAGGGTGATGGTTAAGGTTAGGTTTAGTGGTATTGTTAGGGTTAGGGTTCGAGTTATAGTGAAGGTGAGGGTGCGGGTGAGGGTTAGGGTTAGGGTTAGGGTTAGGGTCAGTGTGAGGTTTAGGGTTAGATATAGGGTTAGGGGGAGGGTTATGGTTAGGTTTAGAGTTAGGGTCACGGTGAGGGTGAGGTTTAGGTTCAGATATAGGATTTGGGGGAGGGTTACTGTTAGCTTAGGGTTAGGTTTATAGTTAGGGTGAGGTTTACAGTTAGGGTTAGGGTTAGGGTTAGAGTTACTGTGAGGGTGAGGCTTAGGGTTATGGTTAGGGTTAGGGTGAGGTTTAGGGTTAGGGTGAGGGTTAGATTTAGAATTACGGTGAGGGTGATTGTGCGGGTGAGTGTGAGGTTTAGGGCTAGAGTTAGGATGAGGGTGAGAATGAGGGTTAGGGTTAGGGTTAGTGTTAGAATTAGGGTTATGGTGAGGGTTAGGGTGAGGGTGAGGGTAAGGCTTAGTGTTAGAATTAGGATTAGGGTAAGGGTTAGGGTGAGTGTGAGGGTTAGGTTTAGGGTTAGGCTTAGGGTTAGGCTGAGTATGAAGTTGAGGGTGAGGGTTAGGGTTAGGGTTAGAGTTGGGGTTTGGTTGAGGGTGAGGTTTAGGGGTAGGGTTAGGGTCAGGGTGAGGGGTAGGGTAAGGGCGAGGGTTAGGGTGGGGGTGACGGCAAGGGTAAAGATGAGGGTTAGGCTGAGGGTGATGGTTATGGTAAGGGTGAGGGTTAGGTTTAGGGTTAGGTTTAGGGTTAGTATGAGGTTTAGGATGAGAATGAGTGTTAGGGTTAGGGTGAGACTAGGGTGAGGGTGAGGGGGAGGGTTAGATTGAGGATTAGTGTTAGGGTTAGTGTGAGGTTTAGGGTGAGGATGTGGTTTAGGGTTAGGTTTAGGGTTACGATTAATGTTCGGGTTAGGCTTAAGGTGAGGGTTAGGGTGAGGGTGAGGTTTAGGGTTAGTGTTAGGGTGAGTGTGAGGGTTAGGGTTAGGGTTAGGTTTAGGCTTAGTTTTAGGCTGAAAGTGAGGGTGAGTGTGAGGGTTAGGATTAGGGTGAGTGTTAGGGTGAGGGTTAGGGTGAGAGTTAGGGTTCAGGTTAAGTTTAGGGTTAGGTTGAAGATTAGGGTAATGGTTACAGTGAGGGTGATGTTTAGGGTTAGGTTGAGAGTTTGGGTTAGGGTTAGTGTTAGGCTGAGGGTTAGGATGAGGATTAGGGTTAGGATTAGGGTTAGGGTGAGGGCTAGGGTGAGTGTGAGGTTTAGGGTTAGGGGTAGGGTGAGGGTGAGGTTTAGGGTTAGAGTTAGGCTTAGGGTGAGACTGAGGGTGAGCGTTAGGGTTAGGGTTAGGGTTAGAGTTAGGTTACAGTGAGGATTAAGGTGAGGGTGAGGGTAAGGCTTAGTGTTAGAGTTAGGATTAGGGTGTTAGGGTGAGTGTGAGGGTTAGGGTTAGGCTTAGGGCTAGGCTGTGGGTGAGGGTGGGGGTGAGGATTAAGGTTAGGCTGATGGTTAGGGTTAGGGTGAGGGTTAGGATGAGGGTCCGGGTTAGGATTAGGCTTAGGGTGAGGGCTAGGGTAAGGATGAGGTTTAGGGTAAGGGTTAGGCTTAGGCTTAGGTTTAGGATGAGCATGAAGTTGAGGGTGAGTATTAGGCTTAGTGAGGGTGAGGGTGAGGGTTATGGTTATGGTGAGTTTTAGGGTTAGGGATAGGGTGAGGTATAGTGCTAGGGTTAGGTTTAGAGTTAGGGTTAGGTTGAGGGTGATGTTTAGGGGTAGGGTTAGGGTCAGGGTGAGGGGTAGGGTTAGGTTGAGGTTTAGGGTGGGGGTGACGGTAAGGGTAAAGGTGTGGGTTAGGATGAGTTTGAGCGTTATGTTAAGGGTGAGGGTTATGTTTAGGCTGAGGGTTAGGGTTAGGGTTAAGGTGAGTGTAAGTGTTAGTTTGAGGATTAGTTTTAGGGTTAGTGTGAGATTTAGGGTGAGGATGAGTGTTAGGGTAGGGTGAGGGCTAAGGTGAAGGTGAGGGTAAGGGGTAGATTGAGGATTAGTGTTAGGGTTAGTGTGAGGTTTAGGGTGAGGTTGAGGTTTAGGGTTAGGGTTAGGGTTAGGATTAATGTTAGGGTTAGGCTTAAGGTGACGGTTAGGGTTAGGCTGAGGTTTAGGGTTAGTGCTAGGATTAGGATTAGGCTTAGAGTTAGGGTGAATGTGAGGATTACGGTTAGGGTTAGTGTTAGGCTTAATGTTAGGCTGAAGCTGAGGGTGAGGGTGAGGGTTAGATTGAGGATTAGTTCTAGGGATAATGTGAGGTTTAGTGTGAGGATGAGTTTTAGGCTTAGGGTTAGTGTTAGGATTAATGTTAGGGTTAGGTTTAAAGTGAGGGTTAGGCTGAGGGTGAGATTTAGGGTTAGTGTTAGGATTAGGATTAGGGGTAGGGTTAGGGTAAGTGTGAGGGTTAGGGTTAGGGTTAGGCTTAGTGTTAGGCTGAAGGTGAGGGTGAGGGTGAGGGTTAGGGTTATGGTGAGTTTTAGGGTTTGGGTTAGTGTTAGGGTAAGGGTTAGGATGAAGGTTAGCGTTAGGATTAGGGTTAGGGTGAGGGCTAGGGTGAGGTTGAGGTTAGGGTTTGGGGTAGTTTGAGGTTTAGGGTTAGGTTTAGGTTTAGGATTAGGGAGAGGCTGAGGTTTGGGGTTAGATTTAGGGTTAGGGTGAGACTGAGGGTTAGGGTTAGGGTTAGGGTTAATCTTAGAGTTAGCGTTACGGTGAGGGTTAGGGTGAGGGTGAGGGTAAGGCTTAGTGTTAGATTAGTATTACGGAAAGGGTTAGGGTTAGTGTGAGTGTTAGGATACAGGTTAGGGTTAGGCTTAGGGTTAGGCTTAGGGTGAGGGTGAGGGTGATGTTTAGGGTTAGAGTGAGAGTTAGGTATAGGCTTAGGGTATGAGTTAGGGTTTGGGTTAAGTTTATGGTTAGGGTGAAGGTTAGGGTTAGGGTTAGAGTGCGGGTGAGGGTTAGGGTTAGGTTGAGGGTTTGGGTTGGGCTTAAGATTAGGGTAAGTGTTAGGGTTAGGGTTAGGGTGAGGGTTAGGATGAGGATTAGGGTTAGGATTAGGGTTAAGGTGAGGGCTAGGGTGAGGGTGAGAATTAGGGTTAGGGTTAGGGTGAGGTTTAGGGTTAGAGTTAGCGTGAGGTTTAGGGTGAGGGTTAGGGTTACGGTGAGGGTGAGGGTTAGGGTTAGGGTGAGGGTTAGGGTTAGGATTAGGGTTACGGTGAGGCTGAAGGTTATTGTTAGGGTTAGGGTTAGGATTATGATTACAGTGTGGGTGAGGGTTAGGGTTAGGGTTAGGGCGAGGTTTAGTGTTAGAGTTAGGGTTAGGGTGAGGGTGAGGTTTAAGTTTAGATTTAGGGTAAGGGTGAGGCTGAGGTTGAGTGTTGGGTTTAGGGTTAGTGTTAGAGTTAGGTTTAGAGTGAGGGTTAGGGTGGGGGTGAGGGTGAGGGTTAGGCTTAAGTTTAGGATTAGGATTAGGGTAAGTGTTAGGGTGAGTGTGAGGGTTAGGGTTAGGCTTAGGCTTAGGCTTAGGGTTAGGCTGAGAGTGATGGTGAGGGTGAGGGTTAGGGTTAAGTTGAGGGTTAGGGTTAGGGTTAGGGTGAGTGTTAGGTTTCGCTTAAGTTTAGGGTTAGGGTTAGGGTTAGGGTAAGGGTGAGGGCTAGGGTGAGGGTGAGGTTCAGGGTTAGTGTTAGGGTAAAGTTTAGGGTTAGGGTTAGGGATTAGGATGAGGGTTAGGGTTGAGATTATGGTTACGGTGAGGGTGAATGTTAGGATTAGGGTTAGAGTTAGGGTTATGTTCAGGGTTAGGATTAGTGTTATTGTTAGGGTTAGAGTTAGAGTTATGGTGAGGATGAGGGTGAGGGTGAGGGTAAGCGTTAGGGTTAGCTTTAGGGTGAGGTTTAGGGTTAGGGTTAGCATTAGAGTTAGGGTGAGGGTTAAGTTTAGGGTTAGATTTAGGGTTAGTTGGAGGGTTAGGTCAAGCGTTAATGTTAGGGTTAGTGTTAGGGTTAAGGTTAAGGTGAGGGTTAGGTTGATGTTTAGCTTTATGTTTAGGGTTAGGATTAGAGTTAGGGTGAGGGTGAGTGTGAGGTTTAGGGTCAAGGTTACGCTTAGGCTTAGGTTTAGGCTGAGGGTGAGGGTGGGGGTGAGGATTAGGGTTAGCGTGATGGTTAGGGTTAGGGTTAGGGTGAGGGTTAGGATGAGGGTTAGGGTGGGGGTGAGGATTAGGGTTAGGTTGATGGTTAGGTTTAGGGTTAGGGTGAGGGTTAAGATGAGGTTTAGGGTTAGGATTAGGGTTAGAGTGAGGGCTAGGGTGAGGGTGAGGGTTAGGGAAAGGTTTAGGCTTAGGCTTAGTGTTAGGTTGAGCATGAGGTTGAGGGTGAGGGTTAGGGTTAGGGATAGGGTGTGGTTTAGTGTTAGGGGTAGTGTTAGAGTTAGGGTTAGGGTGAGGGTGAGGTTTAGGGGTTGGGTTAGGGTCAGGGTGAGGTGTAGGGTTAGGGTTAGGGTAAGTGTTGGGGTGACGGTAAGGGTAAAGGTGAGGTTTAGGCTGAGGGTGAGGGTTATGATAAGGGTGAGGGTTTGTTTAAGTGTGAGGGTTAGTGTTAAGTTTAGGATGAGGGTGAAGTTTAGATTGAGGATTAGTGTTAGGGTTACTGTGAGGTTTAGGGTGAGGATGAGGGTTAGGGTTAGGGTGAGGGCTAGGTTGAGATTGAGGGTGAGGGTTAGATGGAGGATTAGTGTTAAGGTTAGTGTGAGGTTTAGGGTGAGGTTAAGATTTAGGTTTAGGTTTAGGGTTAGGTTTAATGTTAGGGTGAGGCGTTAGGTGAGGGTTAAGGTAAGGGTGAGGTTTAGGGTTAGTGTTAGGACTAGGATTAGAGTTAGGGTTAGGGTGAGTGTGAGGGTTAGGGTTAGGCTTAGGCTTAGTGTTAGGCTGAAGGTGAGGGTGAGGTTGAGGTTTATGGTTTGGGTGAGTGTTAGGGTTAGTGTTAGGTTGATAGTTAGGGTTCAGGTTAAGTTAAGGGTTAGGGTGATGGTTAGGGTAAGGGTTACAGTGAGGGTGAGGGTTAGGGTTAGTTTGAGGGTTAGGGTTAGCGTTAGTGTTAGTCTTAAGGTGAGGGTGAGGGTGATGGTTAGTGTTAGTGTTAGGGTGAGGGTTAGGATGAGGTTTAGGGTTAGGATTAGGGTTAGGGTGAGGGCTAGGTTGAGGGTGAGGTTTAGGGTTAGGGTTAGGGTGAGATTTTTGGTTAGGTTTATCTTTAGGGTTAGGGTGAGGTTGAGGTTTAGTGTTAGAGTTAGGGTTAGGATGAGGCTGAGGGTTAGGGTGATGGTTAGGGTTAGTGTTAGAGAGGGTTACAGTGAGGATTAGTGTGAGTGTGAGTGGAAGGTTTTGTGTTAGGATTAGGATTAGGGTAAGTGTTGGGGTGAGTGTGAGGTTTAGGGTTAGGATTAGGTTTAGGCTTATGTTTACGCTTAGGGTGAGGGTGAGGGTGAGGGTTAGGGTTAGGGTGAGAGTTAGGAGTAGGTTTAGGGTGAGAGTTTGGGTTCAGGTTAAGTTTAGGGTTAGGGTGAAGGTTAGGTTTAGGGTTACAGTGAGGGTTAGGGTTAGGCTTAGGATTAGGATGAGGGTTAGGGTTAGTGTTAGGGTCAGGGTTAGGGTTCTGATTAGGGTTCGGCTGAGGGCTAGGTTGAGGGTGAGGGTTGGGATTAGTGTTTTGGTGAGGTTTAGGGTTAGGGTTAGGGTGAGGGTTAGGACATGGGTTAGGGTTACAGTGAGCATGAGTGTTAGGGTTAGGGTGAGGTTTAGGGTTAGTATTTGGGTTAGGGTGAGGGTGAGTTTTAGGATTATATTTAGGGTTAGGGGGAGGATTAGGTCAAGTGTTAGGGTTAGGGTTAGTATTAGGGTTAAGGTTAGGGTGAGGGTTAGGTTGAGGTTTAGGGTTAGGGTTAGGGTTAGGATTAGGATTAGCGATAGGGTATGTGAGGGTTAGGGTTAGGCTTAGGCTTAGAGTTAGGGTTATGCTGAGGGTGAGGGTGGGTGTGAGTGTTAGGGTTAGGGTGATGGTTAGCGTTAGCGTTAGGGAGAGGATTATAATGAGGGATAGGGTTAGGATTATTGTTAGGGGGAGGGCTAAGATGAGTGTGAGGGTAAGGATAAGGGTTAGGCTTAGGCTTAGGTTTCGGCTGAGCATGAGGTTGAGGGTGAGGGTTAGGGTTACGGTGATTGTTAGGTTTACGGTTAGGGTGAGGGTTAGGATGAGGTTTAGGGTTAGGGTGAGTATGATGGTAAGGGTAAAGCTGAGGTTTAGGCTGAGGGTGAGGATTAAGATAAAGGTGAGGGTTAGCATTAGATTTAGGATTAGGGTTAGGGTTAGGGTGAGGTTTTGATTGAACATTAGGGTTAGGTTTAGGGTTAGTGTGAGGTTTAGGGTGAGGATGAGGGTTAGGGTTAGGATGAGGGTGAGGATTAGAATTAGGGGTAGAGTGAGGGCTAGATTGAGGGTGAGGGTTAGAGATAGGGTTAGGGTTAGGGTGAGGTTTAGGATTAGGGTGAGGGTTAGGGTTAGTGTGAAGGTTAGGGTTTGGTTAGGGTTAGTGTTAGGTGAGGGTAAGTGTTAGGGTGAGGGTTAATGTTAGGGTGAGGTTTATGGTTAGGGTGAGGTTTAGAGGTCGGTTTAGGTTTATTGTTAGGGTTAGTGTTAGGGTTACGTTTACGGTGAGGGTGAGGGTGAGGGTTAGGCTTAGGGTTAAGGTGAGGTTTAGTGTTTGGTTTCAGGTTAGAGTTAGGATTAGTGTGAGGGTGAGGTTTAGGGGTAGAGTTAGGGCGAGGGTGAATGTTAGGGTTAGGGTGAGTTTTAGCGTGGGGGTGATGGTAAGGGTAAAGTTGAGGGTTAGGATGAGTGTGAGGGTTACCTTAAGAGTGAGGGTTAGGGTTAGGGTGAGGGTTAGGTTTAGGGTCAGGTTTAGGGTGAGGGTTAGATTGAGGATTAGTGTTAGGGTTAGTGTGAGGTTTAGGGTGAGGATGAGGATTAGGTTTAGGGTGAGGTCTAGGGTGAGGGTGAGGGATAGGGTTAGTGTTAGGGTAAGGTTTAGGGTTAGGGTGATGCTTAGGGTTAGTGTGAGCATTAGTGTTACGTTAGGGTTAGTGTTAGGGTGAGGGTAAATGTTAGTGTGAGGATGAGGGTTAGGGTGAGGGTAATGGTTGAGGTGAGGTTTAGGGTTAGGGTTATTGTTAGGGTAAGGTTTAGGGTTACTGTTACAGTGAGAGTTAGGGTTAGGTTTAGGATGAGGTTTAGTTTTAGGGTTAGGGTTAGAGTTAGGGTTAGGGTGAGGGTGAGGTTTAGGGTTAGTGTTAGGGATAGTGTTAGGGTTAGGAATAGGATGAGGGTTAGGGTTAGGGTGAGTTTTATTATGAGGTTTAGGGTTAGGATTAGGTTTAGGGTGAGGACTAGGGTGATGGTTAGGGTGAGGTTTAGGGATAGGTTTAGGTTTAGGATTTGGGTTAGGGTGAGGGTGAGTGTGAGTGTTAGGGTTAGGGTTAGGGTGAGGCTTAGGGTTAGGGTGAGGGTTATTGTTAGGGTTTGGATTAGGGTTAGGATGAGGCTGAGGATTAGGGTTAGGTTTAGGTTTAGGATTAGTGTTTAAATTAGGTTTAGGATTAGTGTTAGTGTTAATGTTATGTTTAGGGTTACCTTGAGGGTTAGGTTTAGGGTTAGGGTTAGGGTTACGCTAAGGATGAGGTGGGAGTGAGGATTAGGGTTAGGGTTAGGGTTAGGGTTATTGTTAGTGTTATGGTTAGTGTTAAGTTTGGGGTGAGAGTGAGGCTGAGGGTGAGGGTTATGTTTAGGTTTAGGATTAGGGTTAGGGTTAGTGTTATTGTTAGTGTTAGGGTTAGAGTTACAGTGAGGTTAAGGTTGAGGGTCAGGGTTAGGTTTAGGGTGAAGTTAAGGATTATAGTTAGGGTTAGGGTTAGGGTGAGGGTGAGGGTGTGGTTCAGGGTTAGAGTTAGTTTAGGGGGAGGGTTAGAGTGACGTTTAGGGTTAGGGTTAGTTTTAGGGTTAGGGTGAGGGTGAGGGTTAGGTTGAGGTTTAGGGATAGGTTTAGGGTTAGGATTAGAGTTAGGGTGAGCATGAGTATGAGGGTTAGGGTGAGGCTTAGGCTTAGGATTAGGCTGACGGTGAGGGTGGGGGTGAGGATTAGGGTGAGGGTGATGGTTGGAGTTAGGGTTAGTGTTATTGTTAGGGTTAGGGTTCGAGTTTCAGTGAAGGTGTGAGTGCTGGTGTGGGTTAGTTTTAGGGTTAGTGTTAGGCTTAGTGTTAGGCTCAGCATAAAGTTGAGTGTGAGGATTATTTTTAGGGATAGGGTGAGGTTTAGTGTTATGGTTAGGGTTAGAGTTAGGGTTAGGTTGAGGGTGAGGTTTAAGGGTAAGCTTAGGTTCAGGGTGAGGGTTAGGGTTAGGCTTAGGGTGAGGGTTAGATTGAGGATTAGTGTTAGGGTTAGTGTGAGGTTTAGGGTGAGGATGAGGTTTAGGGTTAGGGTTAGGTTTAGGATTAATGTTAGGGTTAGGTTTAAGGTGAGGGTTAGGGTGAGGGGGAGGTTTAGGGTTAGAGTTATGGTTAGGATTAGGGTTAGGGTTAGTGTGAGCGTGAGGGTTAGATTTAGGGTTAGGGTGAGGTGAGGGTGAGGGTTAGGGTAAGGGTGAGTGTTAGGGTTAGGCTTAGGGTGAGGGTTAGTGTTCGGGTTAAGTTCAGTGTGAGGATGAGGGTTAGGGTTAGGTTGAGGGTTAGGGTGAGGTTTAGGGTTAGGATTAGGGTGAGGTTTAGGGTTAGGTTTAGGGTTAGGGTTAGCGTTATGATGAGGGTTCAATTGGGGTTTAGGTTTCTGGTTAGGGTTTGTGTTACGTTTAGTGTGAAAATGAAGGTTAGGGTTAGGGTGAGGATGAGGGTTAGAATTAGGGTTAGGGTGAGGGCTAGGTTGAGGGTTAGGATTAGGGTGAGACTGGGGGTGAGGATTAGGGTTAGGGTTAGGGTTATTGTTAGGGTGAGGGTGAGTTTTAGGGTTAGAGTTAGGTTTTGGGGGAGGGTTAGGGTGAGGTTTAAGGTTAGGGTTAGTGTCAGTGTTAGGGTCAGGGTGAGGGTTAGTTTGAGGTTTAGGGATAGGTTTAGGGTTAGGATTAGAGTTAGGGTGAGCATGAGTATGAGGGTTAGGGTGAGGCTTAGGCTTAGGTTTAGGCTGAGGGTGATGGTGGTTGTGAGGATTAGGGTTAAGGTGATTGTTAGGTTTAGGGTTAGTGTTATTGTTAGGGTTAGGGTGTGAGTTTCAGTGAGGGTTCGGGTTCGGGTGAGAGTTAGTTTTAGGGTTAGGGTGGGGTTTAGGGTTAGGGTTAGGTTTAGGGTGAGGGTGAGGTTTAGTGTTAGATATAGGGTTAGGGGTAGGTTTAGGGTGAGGGTAAGGGTTAGGGTTAGTGTTAGGGTGAGGGTGAGGGTTAAACTTAGGGTTAAGGTGAGGCTTAGGGTGAGGTTTAGGATTAGGGTTAGGATTAGGATTACTGTAACGATTAGGTTGAGTGTGAGTGTTAGGGTTTTGGTTAGGGTTAGGCTTAGGGATACACTGCGGGTGAGGGTGAGTGTTAGGTTTAGGGTGAGGGTTAGGTTTAGGGTTAGGGTGAGAATTAGTGTTCAGGTTAAGTTTTGGGTTAGGGTGAAGGTTAGGGTTACATTGAGGGTGAGGTTTAGGGTTAGGTTGTTGGTTAGGGTTAGGGTTAGGATGAGGTTTAGGTTTAGGGTTAGTGTGAGGCATAGGATGAATATTAGGGTTAGGATTAGGGTTAGGGTGAGGGCTAGTGTGAGTGTTAGGGTTACATTAAGGGTGAGAGTTAGGGTTAGGGTGAGGGTTAGTGTTAGGATTAGGGTTAGGTTGAGGGTGAGGGTTCAGATTAGGGTTAGGGTTAAGGTTATTATTGGAGTTAGGGTTAGGGTTATGGTGAGGGTGAAGGTGAGGGTTAGGGTTATGGTTATGTTGAGGTTTAGGGTTAGAGTTAGTGTTAGGGTGAGGGTGAGGTTTAGGGTTAGAGCTAGGTTTAGGGTGAGGGTTAGGTTTAGATTTAGTGTTAGGGTTAGTGTTAGGGGAAGGGTATGGGTTATTGTTAGGGTTATGGATAGGATTATTGTTAGGTTGAGGGTGAGTGTGTGTTTTAGGGTTAGGTTTAGGGTTAGGCTTAGGGTGAGGCTGAGGTTGAGGTTGAGGGTGAGGGTTAGGGTTAGGGTGAGGGTTAGGGTTAGGTTTAGTGGCAGGGTTAGGATGAGTGTCAGGTTTAGGATTCGGGTTAAGGTAAGGGCTAGGGTGAGGATGAGGTTTAGGGTTAGGTTTAGGCTTAGGTTTAGCTTTAGGGTTAGGGTGAGGGATAGGGTGAGGTTGAGGTTTAGGGTTAGAGTTAGGGTTAGGGTGAGGCAGAGGGTGAGGGTTAAGTTTAGGGTTTGAGTTAGGGTTAGAGTCAGGGTTAGGGTGAGGGTTAGGGTCAGGGTTAGGGTGAGGGTGAGGGTTAGAGTTATGGTTAGGATTACGTTTAGTGTTAGGGTGAGTGTGAGGGTTAGGTTTAAGTTTAGGTTTAGGACTAAGGTTCGGCTGAGGGTGAGGGTGAGGGATAGGGTTAGGGTGAGGGTTAGGTTTAGGGTTATGGGGATGTTTAGGATGAGGTTTAGGGTTAGGATTAGGGTTAGGGTGAGGGTGAGGTTTACGGTTAGGGTTAGGGTGAGGTTTAGGGTTAGGGTTAGGGTTAGGGTGAGGGTGAGGTTTAGGGTTAGATTTATGGTAAGGTTGAGGCTGAAGTTCAGGGTTAGTGTTAGGGTTAGTGTTACAGTTAGAATTAGGGTGAGGGTTAGGCTGAGAGTGAGGGTCAGGGTGATGGTTAGGGTTAGGGTTAGGGTTAGGTTTAGGTTTAGGGTGAGAGTTAAGGATTGGTGAAATTTAGGGTTAGTGTGAGGATTAGCATTAGGGTGAGGGCTATGGTGTGGGTGAGAGTTACGTTTAGTGTTATGGTAAGGTTTAGGCTTAGTATTAGGGTTAGGGTGAGGGTTGGGATGGGGGTTAGTTTACGGCGAGGGTGAGGGTTAGGGTTAGAGTGACGGTTAGGGTTAGAATTAGGGTTATGGTGAAGGTGAGTGTTATTGTTAAGGTTAGGTTTAGGGTTGGGGTTACGGTGAGATTGAGGTTTAGGGTTAGGGTAAGGGTGAGGTTTAGTGTTAGGGTTAGGGTTAGAGTTAGGTTTAGGGTGAGGGTGAGGTTTAGGGTTAGAGTTAGGGTAAGGATGAGGCTGAGGTTGAGGGTTAGAGTTAGGGTAAGGGTGAGGCTGAGGTTGAGGGTTAGGTTTAGGCTTAGGGATAGGTTTAGGATTAGGGTAAGGGTTAGGGTGAGTGTGAGGTTTAGGTTTAGGTTTAGGTTTAGGCTTAGGCTTAGGGTTAGGCTGAGAGTCATGGTGAGGGTGAGGGTTAGGGTTAGGTTGAGGGTTAATGTTAGGGTTAGGGTGAGAGTGAGGGTTCTGTTAAAGTTAGGGTTAGAGTGAGGGATAAGGTAAGGATCAGTGTTAGGGTGAGGGCTAGGGTGGGGGTGAGGATTAGGGTTAGTGTTAGGGTAATGTTTAGGGTTAGGGGTAGGTTTTGCATTAGGGTTAGGATGAGGGTTAAGGTTAACATTATGGTTAGGGTGAGGGTGATTGTTAGGATTAGGGTTAGGGTTAGGGTTAGGTTTAGGGTTAGGATTCGTGTTATTGTTAGAGTTAGGGTTAGAGTAATGGTGAGTGTGAGGGTGAGGGTTAGGTTGAGGTTTAGGGATAGGGTTAGGGTTAGGGTTAGGATTAGGGTTAGGCTGAGGGTCAGTGTGAGGTTTAGGGTTAGGGTTAGGCTTAGGCATTGTGTTAGGCTGAGGGTGAGGGTGGGGGTCAGTATTAGGGTTAGGGTGATGGTTAGGGTTAGGGTTAAGGTGAGTGTTAGGATGAGGGGTTGGGTTAGCATTAGGGTTAGGTTGAGGGCTAGGTTGAGGGTGAGGGTTAGGTTAATGGTTAGGCTTAGGCTTAGGGTTAGGGTGAGCATGAGGTTGAGGGTGAGGGTTAGGTTTAGGGATAGCATGAGGTTTAGTGTTAGGGTTAGGGTTAGAGTTAGGGTTAGTGTGAGGTTGAGGTTTAGGTGTAGGTTTAGGGTCAGGGTGAGGGTTAGGTTTAGGGTGAGGGTTAGGGTGGGGGTGACGGTAAGTGTAAAGGTGAGGGTTAGGCTGAGGATGAGGGTTATGGTAAGGGTGAGGGTTACGTTTAGGGTGATGTTTAGGGTTAGGGTTAGGGTGAGGGTGAGGGTTAGATTCAGGATTAGTGTTAGGTTTAGTGTGAGGTTTAGGGTGAGGATGAGTGTTAGTGTTAGGATGAGGGCTAGGGTGAAGGTGAGGGTGAGGGTTAGATTGAGGATTAGTGTGAGGGTTAGTGTGAGGTTTTGGGTGAGGATGAGTTTTAGGGTTAGGGTTAGGTTTAGGATTAATGTTAGGGTTAGGCATAAGTTGAGGGTTAAGGTGAGGGTGAGGTTTAAGGTTAGTGTTAGGATTAGGATTAGCATTATGGTTAGGGTGAGTGTGAGGGTTAGGCATAGGGTTAGGGTTAGGGGTAGTGTTAGGCTGAAGGTGAGGGTAAGTTTGAAGGTTAGGGTTAGGGGGAGGGTTATGTTTAGGATTAGGGTGAGAGTTTGGTTTCAGTTTAAGTTTAGGGATAGGGTGAGGGTGAGGGTAAGGGTTAAATTGAGGGTGAGGGTTAGGGTTAGGTTGAGGGTTAGGGTTAGGTTGAGGGTTAGGTTTAGGGTTAGATTTAGGGTGAGGTTGAGGGTGAGGGTTAGGGTTAGTGTTAGGGTGAGGGTTAGGATGAGGGTTAGGGTTAGGATTAGGTTTAGGGTGAGGGTTAGGGTGAGGATGAGGTTTAGGTTTAGGGTTAGTTTGAGGTTTTGGGTTAGGTTTAGGGTTAGGGTTAGGGTGAGGGTGAGGTTTAGGCTTAGACTTAGGGTTAACGTGAGGCTGAGGGTGAAGTTTAGGATTAGGGTTAGGATTATGGTTTGGGTAAGCATTAGGGTGCGTGTGAGGGTCAAGGATAGGGTTAGGATTAGGCTGAGCATTACACTGAGGGTGAGGGAGAAGGTGAGCTTTAGGGTTAGGCTTAGGATTAGGGCTAGCTTTAGGGTTAGAGTTAGGGTTCAGGTTAAGTTTAGGGTTAGTGTGAGGGTTAGGGTGAGGGTTAGGATGAGGATTAGAGTTAAGATTTGGGTTAGGTTGAGGGCTAGGGTGAGGGTGAGGTTTAGGGTTAGTGTTAGGGTGAGGTTTAGGTTTAGGTTTAGGGTTAGAGTGATGGTTAGGGTGAGGGTTAGGGTTACAGTAAGGGTGAGGGTTAGGGTGAGGGTGAGGGTTAGGATTAGGGGTAGGGTTAGGGTTATTGTTAGGTTTACTGTTAGGGTTACGGTGAGGGCTAGAGTTAACGTTAGGGTTAGGTTTAGGCTTAGGCTGATGGTGAGATTGGGGGTGGTGGTGAGGATTAGGATTAGGGTTATGGTTAGGGTTACTGTGATTGTTATGGTTAGGGATAAGTTTGCGGTGAGGGTGAGGCTGAGGGTGAGGGTTATGGTTATGGTTAGTGTTAGGCTTAGTGTTATTGTTAGGGTTAGGGTTATAGTTACGGTGAGATTGAGGGTGAGGGTGAGGGTTAGGTTTAGGGTGAGGGTTAGGGTTTGGGTTAGGGTTAGAGTTAGTGTTAGTGTGAGGGTGAAGTTTAGGATTAGAATTAAGCTTAGAGTGAGGGTTAGGGTTAGTGTTAGGGTTAGCTTTAGAGTGAGAGTTAGGGGGAGGGTTTGGGTTAGGGTTAGGGTTAGGGATAGGATTAGGGATAGGTCGAGGGTGAGTGTGTGTGTTAGGGTTAGGTTTAGGTTTAAGGATATGCTGAGGTTGATGTTGAGGGTGAGGGTTAGGGTTAAGTTGAGTGTTAGGGTTAGGGTTAGGGGGAGGGTTAGGATGAGCGTTAGGGTTAGGATTAGGGTTAAGGTAAGGGCTAGGGTGAGGGTGAGGTTTAGGGTTAGGTTTCGGTTGAGGTTTATGGTTAGCGTTAGGGTTAGTGTTAGGGTGAGTGTGAATTTTAGGGTTATAGTTAGGGTTAGGGTGAGGCTGAGGGTGAGGGTTAGGTTTAGGGTTAGTGTTAGGGTTAGGGTTAGGTTTAGTTGAGGTTTAGAGTGAGGGTGAGCTTTAGGGTTGGGGTTAGGATTAAGATTAGGATTAGGGTTAGGGTGAGTCTGAGGGTTAGGGTTAGGTTTAGGGTTAGGATTAAGTTTAGGCTGAGAGTGAGGGTTAGGTTGAGGGTTAGGGTTAGGGTGAGATTTAGGTTTAGGTTTATGGGGAGGTTTAGGATGAATGTTAGGGTTAAGATTAGTGTTAGGGTGAGGGCTAGGGTGAGGGTGAGGTTTAGTTTTAGGGATACGGTGAGGTTGAAGGTTAGGGTTAGGGTTAGGTTTAGGGTGAGGTTGAGGTTTAGGGTTAGAGTTAGGGTAAGGTTGAGGCTGAGGGTGAGGGTTAGGTTTAGGGTTAGTGTTAGAGTTAGGGTTAAGGTGAGGGTTAGGATGAGGGTGAGGGTTAGGCTTAGTGTTAGGATTAAGATTAGGGTAAGTGTTAGGGTGAGTGTGAGGGTTAGAGTTAGGGTTAGGCTTAGGCTTAGGGTTAGGCTGAGAGTGAGGGTGAGTGTGAGGGTAAAGGTTTGGGTGACGGTTAGGGTTAGGTTTAGTGTGAGAGTTAGGGTTTGATTAATTTTAGGGTTAGGTTGAGGGTTAGGGTTAGGATTAGTGTTAGGGTGAGTGCTAGGGTGAGGGTGAGGGTTAGGGTTAGGGTTAGGGTGAGGTTTAGAGTTAGGATTAGGGTTTGGGTTAGGGTTAGGATGAGGGTTAGGGTTACGGTGAGGATGAGGGTTAGGGTTAGGTTGAGGGTTAGGGTTACGATTATGGTTAGGGTGATGGTGAGTGTTAGGATTAGGGTTAGGATGAGGGCTAGGGTGAGGGTGAGTGTTAGAGTTAGTGTTAGGTTTAGGGTGGGGTTTAGGATTAGAGTGAGTGTTAGGGTTAGTGCCAGGGTTAGTGTTAGGTTTAGGGTTAGTGTTAAGATGAGTGTAATTGTTAGGGTGAGGGTTAATGTTAGGGTGAGGATTATTGTTAGGGTAAGGGTTAGGGTTACGGTTACGGTTATTGTTAGGGTTAGGTTTAGGGTTACGATTACGGTGAGGGTGAGGGTGAGGGTTAGGTTTAAGTTTAGGGTGAGGTTTAGTGTTAGGGTTAGTGTTAGAGTTAGGGTTAGGGTGAGGGTGAGGTTTAGGGGTAGAGTTAGGGTTAGGGTGATGGTTAGGGTTAGGGTTAGTGTTATTGTTAGGGTTAAGTTACGATTTATGGTGAAGGTGATGGTGCGGTTGAGGGTTAGGGTTAGGGTTAGGGTGGGGTTAAGGGTTAGGGTTAGGATTAGGGTGAGGGTGAGGTTTAGGGTTAGATATAGGGTTAGGGGGAGGCTTCGGGGGAGGGTTAGTGTTAGGGTTAGTATTAGGGATAGGGTGAGGGTGAGGGTGAGGGTTAGGTTTAGGGTTAGGGTGAGCCTGAGGTTTAGGTTTAGGGTTAGGGTTAAGGTTAGAATTATGGAGAGGGTGAGGGTTCGGGTGAGTGTGAGGGAAAGATTTAAGTTTAGGGTTAGGCTTAGGGTTAGGTTTAAGGTTAGGCTGACGCGAGGGTGATGGTGCGGGTTAGGGTTAGGGTGAGGGTTAGGGTTAGGGTTATGGGGAGCGTTAGGATGAGCGTTAGGTTTAGGATTAGTTTTAGGGTGATGGTTAGTGTGAGGGTGATTGTTAGGGTTAGGGTTAAGGTGAGGCTTAGGGTGAGGTTTAGGATTAGGGTTAGGATTAAGATTAGAGATTTAGGGTTACTGTTAGGGTTAAGGTTAGGGTGAGGGTTAGGTTGAGGTTTAGGGTTAGGATTAGTTTTAGGGTTAGGATTAGGGTTAGGGTTAGGTTTAGTGTTAAGGGATAGGGTTAAGGTTAGCCTTAGGCTTAGTGTTAGGCTGAGGGTGAGGGTGGGGGTGAGGATTAGGGTTAGGGTGATGGTTAGGGTTAGGGTTAGGTTGAGGATTAGCATTAGGATTAGGGTTAGGGTGAGGGCTAGGGTGAGGATGAGGGTTATTGTAAGGGTTACTCTTAGTCTTAGGGTTATGCTTAGCATGAGGTTGAGGGTGAGGGTTAGTGTTAGGGTGAGGGTTATGGTTAGGGTGAGGGTTATGGTTATGGTTACGGTTATTGTTAGGGTTAGGGTTAGGGTTACGATTACAGTGAGGTTGAGGGTTAGCGTTAGGTTTAGGGTGAGGTTTAGTGTTAGGGTTAGGGTTAGAGTTAAGGTTAGGGTTAGGGTGAGGTTTAAGGGTAGGATTAGGGTCAGGGTGAGGGGTAGGGTTAGGGTGAGTTTTAGGGTGGGGGTGACGGTAAGGATAAAGGTGAGGGTTTGTCTGAATGTGAGGGTTATGGTAAGGGTGAGGGTTAGGTTTGGGGTAATGTTTCGTGTTAGGGTTAGGGTGAAGGTGAGGGTTAGATTGAGGATTAGTGTTAGGGTTAGTGTGAGGTTTAGGGTGAGGATGAGGGTTAGGGTGAGGGTAAGTGTTAGAGTTAGTGTTTGGGTGAGGTTTAGGGTTAGGGTTAGGGTGAGGGTTAGGATGAGGGTTAGAGTTATGGTGAGTGTGAGTTTTAGGGTTAGGGTTAGGGTTAGGATTAGTGTTACGGTGAGGGTGAGGGTTATTGTTAGGGTTAGGCTTAGGGTTAAGTTTAAGGTGAGGGTGAGGGTTATGTTTAGGGTCAATTTGAGGTTTAGTGTTAGGGTTAGTGTTAGAGTTATGGTTAGGGTTCTGGTGAGGTTTAGGATTAAAGTTAGGGTAAGTGTGAGGCTTAGGTTGAGGTTTATGTTTAGGGTTAGTGTTAGAGTTAGGTTTAGGGTGAGGGTTAAGGTGAGGGTGAGGCTTAGGCTTAGGTTTACGTTTAAGATTAGGGTAAGGGTTATGGTGAGTGTGAGAGTTAAGTTTAGGATTAGGCTTAGGGTTAGGCTGAGAGTGAGGGTGAGGGTGAATGTTAGGGTTTTGGTGAGGGTTAGGGTTAGTGTTAGCGTGAGAGTTAGGGTTTGGTTAAGTTTAGGGTTAGGGTGAGGGTTACGGTTAAAATTAGGATAAGGGTGAGGGTTAGAGTTAGGGTTTGGGTGAGGGTGAGTGTTAGGGTTAGGCTTAGGGTGTGGTTTAGTATTAGGGTGAGGGTTAGGGTTAGTGTGAGTGTTAGGGTTAGGGTTAGGGTTAGGGTTTGGGTTAAGGTTAGGGTTAGGGTTAGGTTTAGTTTTAGGGTTAGATTTAGGGTAGGGTTAGGGTTAGGGTTAGGGTTATTTTTAGTTTTAGGTTTAGGATGAGGTTTAGGTTTAGGGTTAGGTTTAGAGTTAGGGTTTGGATGAGGGTGAGGTTTAGGTTTAGAGTTAGTGTTAGGTTTAGGGTTAGGCCGAAGCTGAGGGTTAGGGTTAGGGTTAGACTTTGGCTTAGGCTTCTGCCCAGCATGTGGGTGAGCGATAGGTTTAGGTTTAGGGTGAGGGTTAAAGTTAGGGTTAGGCTGAGGGTTAGGATGAGATTTACGGTTAGGAATAGGGTTAGGGTAGGGGCTTGGTTGAGGGTTAGGGTAAGGGTTAAGGTTAGGGATAGAGTTAGGTTTAGGATAAGGGTTAGGATGAGGGTGAGTGTGAGGATTAGGGTTAGGGTTAGGGTTAGGCTTAGGGTTAGGGTGAGGTTTAGGGTTAGGGTTTGGTTAGGGTGAGGGTGAGGCTGAGGATTAGTTTTAGGTTTCGCGATAGGTTTAGGGTTAGGGTTAGTGTTAGTGTAAGGGTTAGGCTTACAATGAGGTTTAGGGTTATGGATAGGGTTATGGTTAGGTTTAGGGTTAGTGTTATTGTTAGGGTTAGAGTTACGGTGAAGTTGAGGGTGAGGGTGAGGGTTAGGGTTAGGGTGAGGTTTAGGGTTAGGGTTAACGTTAGGGTGAGGGTGAGGGTGAGGTTTAGGTTTAGAGTTAGGGTTAGGTTTTGGGTTAGGGTGAGGATTAGATTGAGGATTAGGGTTATGGTTAGTGTGAGGTTTAGGTTGAGGATGAGGGTTAGGGTTAGGGTGAGGGTTAGGGTTAGAATTAGTGTTAGGGTGAGGGCTTGGGTGAGGGTGAGTGTTAGGGTTAGGCTTAGGGTGTGGTTTAGTATTAGGGTGAGGGTCAGGGTGAGTGTTAGGATGAGGGTTAGATTTATTGTAAGGGTGAGGTTTAGCATTAGGGTGAGGGTTGGGTTAGGATTAGGGTTAGGGTGAGGGTGAGGGTGAGTGTGAGGATTAGGGTAGGGTTAGGTTTAGGGTTATTTTTAGGCTTAGGATTAGTTTTATTGTTTGGGTTAGGGTTAGAGTTACAGTGAGGGTGAGGGTTAGGCTTAGGCTTAGGCTTATGCTTAGGGATAGGCTGAGCTTGAGGTTGAGTGTGAGGGATAGGTTTAGGGGGATGGTTAGGTTTATGTTTAGGGTGAGGTTTAGGATGAGGTTTAGGGTTAGGGTGAGGTTTAGGGTGAGGAAGATGCTAAGGGTAAAGGTATGGTTTAGGCTGAGGGTGAAGGTTAAGATAAGGGTGAGGGTTAAAGTTCAGTTTAGGGTTATGGTAAGGGTTAGGGTTAGAGGTAGGGTGAGTGTTAGATTGAGGATTACGGTTAGGGTCAGTGTGAGGTTTAGTGTGAGGATGAGGGTTAGGTTTAGGGTGAGGGTGAGGGTTAGGATAAGGTTTAGGGTTAGGGTGAGGTTTAGGGTGAGGAAGATGCTAAGTGTAAAGGTATGGTTTAGGCTGAGGGTGAAGGTTAAGATAAGGGTGAGGGTTAAAGTTCAGTTTAGGGTTAGGGTAAGGGTTAGGGTTAGAGGCAGGATGAGTGTTAGATTGAGGATTAGGGTTAGGGTCAGTGTGAGGTTTAGTGTGAGGATGAGGGTTAGGTTTAGGGTGAGGGTGAGGGTTAGAATCAGGGTTAGGGTTAGGGCTACGGTGAGGGTGAGGGTTTGGGTTAGGGTTTGGGTGAGGTTTAGGATTAGGTTGAGGGTTAGGTTTAGTGTGAGTGTTAGTGTTAGGGTTAGGGTTAGTGTTAGAGTGAGGGTAAGTGTTATGGTGAGGGTTAGCCTTAGGGTGAGGGTTATGGTTAGGATGAGGAATAGGGATAGGGTTAGGGTTATTTTTAGGGTTAGGGTTAGGGTTACGGTTACGATGAGGGTAAGGGTGAGGGTTAGGTTTAGGCTTAGGCTTAGGGTGAGGTTTAGTGTTAGGGTTAGGAATAGAGTTAGGGTTAGGGTGAGGCTGAGGGTGAGGGTTAGGGTTAGGGTTAATGTTAGAGTTAGGGATAGGGTGAGGTTTAGTTTTAGGGTTAAGTTAGGCTTAGGATTAGGGTTAGGGTGAGGGTTAGTGTGAGGGTTATGGTTATGTTAGGTTTAGGCTTAGGGTTAGGGTGAGGATTAGGTTTGGGGTTTGGGTTAGGGTGACGGTGATGCTGAGGATTAGGGTTAGGTTTAGGTTTAGGTTTAGGTTTAGGGTTAGCATTAGGGATAGGGTTAGGTTTAGAGTGAGGGTTAGGGTTAGCGTTAGGGACAGGGTTAGGCTTAGGGTTAGGTTGAGTGTGAGGGTGTGGTTGAGGATTAGGGTGGGGGTTAGGGTTAGGGTTAGGATGAGCATTACGGTAAGGATTAGGGTTAGGTTGAGGGCTAGGATGAGCGTGAGATTTAGGGTTAGGCTTAGGGTTAGAGTTAGGGTGAGGGTGAGGTTTAGGGTTAGAGTTAGGGTTAGGGTGAGGCTGAGGATGAGGGTTAGGTTTAGTGTTAGGGTTTAGGGTTTAGTTTAGGGTTAGAGTGAGTGTTAGGGTGAGGGTGAGGGTTAGGGTTAGGGTTGGGCTTAAGCTTAGGGTTAAGCTGAGGGTGCGTGTGATGGTGAAGGTTAGGGTGAGGGTGAGGGTAAGTGTTAGGGTTACAGTGAGCGTGAGGGCTAGGGTTAGGTTGAGGGTTAGGTGAGGGTAAGGGTTAGAGTTAGTGTGAGGGTTAGGGTTAAGGTTAGGGTTAGGGTTAGGTTTAGGGTTACACTGAGGGAGAGGGTGAGCGTGAGGAAGAGGGTTAGGGTGAGGTTTAGGTTTAGAGTTAGGGTTAGGGTGAGGGTTAGTGTGAGGTTTAGGGTTAGGGTGAAGGTTAGATTTAGGGGTAGGGTGAGGGTGTGGGTTAGATTGAGGATTAGTGTTAGAGTTATTGTGAGGTTTAGGGTGAGGATGAGGGTTAGGTTTATAGGTTTATTGTGAGTGTTAGGTTGAAGGTGAGGGTTAGCGTTAGGGTTAGGGTGAGGATTAGGTTTTTGGTGATGGTTAGGGATAGTGTGAGTGTTAGTGCTAGGGTTATAGTTAGTGTTAGGGTGAGGATAAGTGTTAGGGTGAGGGTTAGTGTTAGGGTGGGGGTTATGGTAAGGGTGAGGGTTAGGTGTAGATTTAGGGTTACTGTTAGGGTTAAGGCTATGGTTACGGTGAGGGTGAGGGTGAGGGTTAAGTTTAGGGTTAGGATGAGTTTTAAGTTTAGGGTTTGAGTTAGATTTAGGGTTAGGGTGAGGGCTAGGTTATGGCTTAGGGTGAGGGTTATGGTTAGGGATAGGGTTAGGTTTAGGATTTAGTTTACGGTGACGGTGAGTGTGAGGGTTAGGGTTGGGTTAGGGTTAGGGATAGGGTTAGGGTTATTGTTAGTGTCATGGTTAGGGTTAAGTTTACTGTGTGGGTGAGGCTAAGATTGAGGTTTATGGTTAGGGTTAGGGTTAGAGTTAGTGTTATTGTTAAGTTTAGCGTTAGAGTTACTTTGAAGTTTTAGGTGAGGGTGAGGGTTAGGGTTAGGGTGAGGTTTAGGGTGAGGTTTAGGGTGAGGTTTAGGGTTAGGATTAGAGTTAGTGTGAGGGGGAGGATTAGGGTTAGAGGTAGGGTTAGGGGGACAGTTAGGATGAGGTTCAGGGTTAGTGTTAGGGTTCGGTTTAGGGTGAGGGGGAGGTTTAGGTTGAGGTTTAGGGATAGGGTTAGGTTTAGGATTAGGGTTAGGGAGAGGTTGAATGTGAGGGTTAGCGTGAGGGTTATGTTTAGGCTTAGGGTTAGGCTGAGGGTGAGGGAAATTTTGAGGGTTAGGGTTAGGGCTAGGTTTAGGGTTATGGGGAGGGTTTGGATGAGCGTTAGGGTTAGGATTAGGGTTAGGGTGAGGGCTAGGGTGAGGGTGAGTTTTAGGGTTAGGGTTAGGGTGAGGTTTAGCGTTAGGTTTAGGGTTAGGATTAGGGTGAGGCTGAGGTTTAGGGTTAGAGTTAGGGTTAGTGTTAGAGTTAGGGTTAGGGTGAGGTTTAGGGTGTGGGTGAGGGTTAGCCTTAGTGAAAGCATTAGGATTAGGGTAAGGGTTAGGGTGTGTGTGAGGGTTAGGTTTAGGATGACGTTTAGGTTCAGGGTTAGGTTTAGAGTTAGGTTTAGGGTGAGGGTGAGGTTTAGGGTTAGAGTTAGGTTTAGGGTTAGGGTTAGGGTTTGGCTTAGGGTTAGGCTGAGGGTCGAGGTGAGGATTAGAGTTAGTGTTACCTTTAGGGTTATTGTTAGTGTTATGGTCAGAGTTAAGTTTGCGGTGAGGGTGAGGCTGAGGGTGAGGGTTATGTTTAGGGTTAGGGTTAGGGTTAGGGTTAGTGTTATTGTTAGGTTTAGAGTTAGAGTTACTTTGAGGTTTTGGGTGAGGGTGAGGGTGAGGGTGAGGTTTAGGGTAAGGTTTAGGGTTCAGGTTAGGGTTAGGGTGAGGGTGAGGTTTATGGTTAGAGTTAGGGTTAGGGGGAAGGTTAGGGTGAGTTTCAGGGTTAGGGTTAGTGTTAGGTTAAGGGTGAGGGTGAGGTTTAGGTTGAGGTTTAGGGATAGGTTTACGTTTAGGATTAGGGTTAGGGTGAGGGTGAGTGTGAGGGTTAGGGTGAGGTTTAGGTTTAGGTTTAGGTTTGGGCTGAGGGTGAGTGTGAGTTTGAGGTTTAGGGTTAGGGTGAGGGCTAGTGTTAGGGTTATGGGGAGGGTTTGGATGATTGTTAGGGTTAGGATTAGGGTTAGGATCAGGACTAGGGTGAGGGTGAGTTTTAGGGTTAGGGTTAGGGTGAGGTTTAGCGTTAGGTTTAGGGTTAGGGTTAGGGTGAGGTTGAGGTTTAGGGTTAGGGTCAGGCTGAGGGTGAGGGTTAGGGTTAGGGTTAGTGTTAGAGTTAGGGTTAGGGTGAGGTTTAGCGTTAGGTTTAGGTTTAGGGTTAGGGTGAGGTTGAGGTTTAGGGTTAGGGTGAGGCTGAGGGTGAGGGTTAGGGTTAGGGTTAGTGTTAGAGTTAGGGTTAGGTTGAGGTTTAGGTGTAGAGTTAGGATTAGGGTGAGGGTTAGGGTGAGGTTTAGGGTTAGGGTGAGGTTTAGGTTTAGGGGTAGGGTGAGGGTGAGGGTTAGATTGAGGATTAGTGTTACGGTTATTGTGAGGTTTAGGGTGAGTATGAGGGTTAGGTTTAGGGTGAGGTTTAGGTTGAGCGTGTTAGATAGGGTTAGGGTTAGGGTGAGGATAAGGTTTAGAGTGATGGTTAGGAATAGTGTGAGGGTTAGTCTTAGGGTTAGAGTTAGTGTTAGGGTGAGGTTAAGTGTTAGGTTGAGGGTTAGGGTTAGGGTGAGGATTATGGTAACTGTGAGGAATAGGGCTAGAGTTAGGGTTACTGTTAGGGTTAGGGCTATGGTTACGGTGAGGGTGAGGGTGTGGCTTATGTTTAGGTTTAGGATGTGGTTTAGGTTTAGGGTTAGGGTTAGATTTAGGTTTCTGGTGTGGGCTAGGTTGAGGCTTAGGGTGAGGTTTAGGGTTAGGGATAGGTTTAGGTTTAGTATTAGGTTTAGGGTGAGGGTGAGTGTGAGTGTTAGTGTTAGGCTTAGTGTTAGGCTGGGGGTTAGGGTTAGGGTTTGGGTTAGGGTAAGGGTGAGGCTGAGGATTAGGTTTAGGTTTAGGGTTAGGGTGAGTGTTAGGGTGAGGGTGAGGGTTAGGCTTAGGGTTAGGATTAGGATTAGGGTAAGGTTTAGGGTGAGTGTGAGTGTTAGGGTTAAGCTTAGGCTTAGGGTTAAGCTGAGGGTGAGGGTGAGGGTGAGGGTTAGTGTTAGGGTGAGGGTAAGGCTTAGAGTTAGTGTGAGGGTTAGGATTAGGGTTAGGGTTAGGCTTAGGGTTACAGTGATGAGAGGGTGTGCCTGAGGGTTAAGGTTAGGGTGAGGTTTATGCGTAGAGTTAGGGTTAGGGTGAGGGTTAGTTTGAGGGTTAGGGTTAAGGTGAGGGTTAGGTTTAGGGGTAGGGTGAGGCTGAGGGTTAGATTGAGGATTAGTCTTAGGGTTATTTTGAGGTTTAGGGTGAGGATGAGGGTTAGGTTTAGGGTGAGGGTTAGGTTGAGGGTGAGGATTAGGGTTAGGGTTAGTTTGAGGATTACGGTTAGTGTGATGGTTAGGGATAGTGTGAAGGTTAGTGTTAGGGTTAGAGTTAGTGTTAGGGTGAGGGTAAGTGTTAGGGTGAGCGTTAGGGTTAGGGTGAGCGTTATGGTAAGGGTGAGGGTTAGAGCTAGGGTTAGGGTTACTGTTAGAGTTAAGGCTACGGTTATGGTGAGGGTGAGTGTGAGGGTTAGGTTTATGGTTACGATGAGGTTTAGGTTTAGTGTTAGGTTTAGATTTAGGGTTAGGGTGAGGGCTAGGTTGAGGCTCAGGGTGAGGGTTAGGGTTAGGGTTTGGGTTAGGTTTAGGATTAGGTTTAGGGTGAGGGTGAGTGTGAGGGTTAGTTTTAGGTTTAGGGTTAGGCTTAGGGTTAGTGTGTGGGTTAGGGTTAGGGTGAGGTTGAGGCTGAGGATTAGGGTTAGGTTTAGGGTTAAGGTTTGGGATAGGTTTAGGGTTAGGGTTAGGTTTAAAGTTAGGGTTACAGTAAGGGTCAGCTTTAGGGTTAGGGTTACGGTTTGGCTTAGGGTTAGGCTGAGGGTGAGGGTGGGGGTGAGGATTAGGGTTAGTGTTAGGGTTAGGGTTATTGTTAGTGTTATGGTTAGGGTTAAGTTTTCGGTGAGGGTGAGGGTTATGGTTAGGATTAGGTTTAGGGTTAGTGTTATTTTTAGGTTTAGAGTTAGAGTTACTTTGAGGTTTTGGATGAGTGTGAGTTTTAGGGTTAGGGTGAGGTATAGGGTGAGGTTTAGGGTTAGGGTTAGGATTAGGGTGAGGGTGAGGTTTAGGGTTAGAGTTAGAGTTAGGGGCAAGGTTAGGGTGAGGTTCAGGTTTAGGGTTATTGTTAGGCTTAGGGTGAGGCTATGGTTTAGGTTGAGGTTTAGGGATAGGGTTAGGTTTAGGATTAGGGTTAGGGTGAGGTTGAGTGTGAGGGTTAGGGTGTGGGTTAGGTTTAGGCTTAGGGTTAGGCTGAGGATGAGGGAGACTTTGAGGGTTAGGGATAGGGTGAGGGCTAGGTTTAGGGTTATTGGGAGGGTTTGGATAAGCGTTAGGGTTAGGATTAGGGTTAGTGTGAGGGCTAGCGTGAGGGTGAGTTTTAGGATTAGTCTTAGGGTGAGGTTTAGGTTTAGGGTTAGAGTTAGGGTTAGGGTGAGGCTGAGGGTGAGGGTTAGGGTTAGGGTTAGTGTTAGAGTTACGGTTAGGGTGTGGGTGAGTGTTAAGCTTAGTGAACGGATTAGGATTAGGGTAAGGGTTAGGGCGTGTGTGAGGGTTAAGGTTAGGATGAGGTTTAGGTTCACTGTTAGGGTTAGAGTTAGGGTTAGGGAAAGGGTGAGGTTTAGGTTTAGAGTTAAGGTTAGTGTTAGGGTAAAGGTTAGGGTGAGGGTTAGGGTTAGGTTTAGGCTTAGGTTTAGGCTTAGGCGTAGGCTTTGGCTGAGCATGAGGGAGAGGGTTAGGTTTAGGGTTAGGGTGATGGTTAGGTTTAGGGTTAGGGTGAGGGTTAGGATAAGGTTTAGGTTTAGGATTAGGGTTAGGGTGAGGGCTAGGTTGAGGCTGACTGTGAGGGTTGGGGATAGGGATAGGGTTAGGTTTATGTTTAGGGTTAGGGTGAGGGTGAGTGTGAGGGTTAGGGTTAGGGTTAGACTTAGGGTTAGGGTGAGGGTTAGGGTTAGGTTTTGGGTTAGGGTGAGCTTGAGCCTGAGGATTAGGGTTAGGTTATTGTTATGGTTAGGGTTAGTTTAGAGTTACAGTGAGGGTTATGGTTATGGTTAGGTTTAGGTTTAGGTTGGGGATTAGGGTTAGGTTTTGGTTTAGGGTGAGAGTGAGGCTGAGGATTAGATTTAGGTTTAGGGTTAGGGTTTGGCTTAGGTTTAGGTTTAGGATTAGGTTTAGGGTTAGGGTTATGGTGAGTGTTAGTGTTAGAGTTACGGTTAGGGTTTGGCTTAGGGTTAGTCTGAGGGTGAGGGTGGGGGTGAGGATTACGGTTAATGTTAGGGTTAGGGTTATTGTTAGTATTATGGTTAGAGTTAAGTTTGCAGTGAGGATGAGGCTGAGGGTGAGGGTTATGGTTAGGATTAGGGTTAGTGTTATTATTAGGTTTAGAGTTAGAGTTACTTTGAGGTTTTGGGTGAGGGTGAGGGTTAGGGTTAGGGATAGGTTTAGGTATAGGATTAGGGGTAGGGAGAGGGTGAGTTTATGGGTTAGGTTTAGGGTTAGGGTTAGGATTAGGGTTAGGGTGAGGGTTAGGGTTAGTGTTTGGGGTAGGGTGAGGATGAGGCTGAGGCTTAGGGTTAGGTTTAGTGTTAGAGTTAGGGTTAGGGTTAGAGTTACAGTGAGGGTTATGTTTAGGGTTAGGGTTAGGTTTAGGGTTAGGCTTAGGGTGAGAGTGGGTGTGTGTATTAGGGTTAGGGTTAGGATTAGGGTTATTGTTTGTGGTATGGTTAGAGTTAAGTTAGTGGTGAGGGTTAGGCTGAGGTTGCGGTTTATGGTTATGGTTAGGGTTGGGGTTAGTGTTATTGTTATAGTTAGGGTTAGAGTTACGGTGAGGTTGAGGATGGGGGTGAGGGTTACGATTAGGGTGAGGTTTAGGGAGAGGTTTAACGTTAGGGTTTGGGTTAGGGTGAGGGTCAGTGTGATGTTTATTGTTAGAGTTAGCGTTAAGGGGAGGGTTAGGATGAGAATTAGGGTTAGGATTAGTGTTAGGGTTAGGGTGAGGGTGAAGTTTAGGTTGAGGTTTAGGGATAGGGCTAGGTTTAGGATTAGGGTTAGGGTGAGGATGAGTGTGGGGGTGAGCATTAGGGTTAGGGTGATGGTTGGGTTAGGGTTAGTGTTATTGTTAGGGTTAGGGTTAGAGTTACGGTGAGGGTGAGGGTGAGGGTGAGGGTTAAGTTTAGGGTTATAATGGGGTTTAGTGTTAGGGTTAGGGTTAGAGTGAGGGTGAGGTTTAGGGTTAGATATACGGTTAGGGGGAGGGTAGGGTGAGGGTGAGTGTGATGGTTAGGGTTAGGGTTACGTTTAGGTTTAGGGTTATGCTGAGGTTTAGGGTTAGTGTGAGAGTTAGGATTCGGATTAAGTTTATGGTTAGGGTGAGTGATAGGGTTAGGATTAGGGGGAGGGTGAGAGTTAGGCTTAGGGTTAGGGTTAGGTTGAGGGTGAAGTTTAGGGTTATGGAGAGGTTAAGGGTTAGGGTTAGTGTTGAGTTTAGGGTGAGGGTGAGGTTTAGGTTGAGGTTTAGGGATAGGGTTAGGTTTAGGATTAGGGTTACTGTTAGGGTGAATGTGATGGTTAGTGTGAAGGTTAGTGTTAGGCTGAGAGTGAGGTTGAGGGTGAGGGTTAGGTTTAGGTTGAGAGCTAGGGTTAGGGTTATGGGGAGGTTTTGGATGAGCTTTTATTTTTTTTAAATTGTATTTTATTTTATTTGAGAACATACTGTACAGAGGGGCTACAATTACATGAGCAGGATAATGCATACATTTCTTACCAAGCATTGCAGCCTCCTCCTTTGTTTACCCTTCACTTCCCTTCCCCGCCTCCCCCCTCCCCCACCCAATTTTACCCCCCTCCCCCCACCCAATTATACCCCCCTCCCCCCCCACACCGAAATTGTAAAGCTGGTTTTGACATGACATTTTGTACTTCTCATTGTTGCTACAGGTCCACCTGAATCCTTAAACGACTTGTTTGTCCCCATCTCCTCCACATGTTATACTGACATCAAATATAGTGAAAGTGGGGGTTACACTGTGGGGGAGGGACATACAAAGCAACAAAGAAATAATCTTATAAATGCATTAGAAACACATGCATGAAAGAAACGAAAACATTAAAATACATATTTAAGGGTTCATTTTCCTAACATCACATTATCTGGCCTTTTCCGCTTGACTCATACCTATACTAGATATTGCAAATAAGGGAAACCATGGGACCTATGCTTCTTTGGGCCTGGCTTACTTCACTTAATATAATTTTTTCCAAACCTTTCCATTTCCTAACAAATGGGGAAATGTCATTCTTTCTGATGGAGGCATAGAATTCCATTGTGTATATATACCACATTTTCTTGATCCATTCATCTACTGAGGGGCATCTGGGTTGGTTCCATATCTTAGCTATGGTAAATAATGCTGCAATAAACATAGTTGTGCTGGTAGCTTTAGTGTGGTCTTGTTTGTAAACATTTGGGTAAATGCCCAAAAGTGGGATTGCTGGATCATAGGGGAGATCTATGTGAAGTCTTTTGAGGAACCTCCATACTGCTTTCCAAAGTGGTTGAACAAGTTTACATTCCCACCAACAATGAAGTAAGGTTCCTTTCTGTCCACATCCCCTCCAGCATCTGTTGTTATTAGAGTTCTTGATTTTTGCTGTTCTAACTGGAGTGAGGTGATATCTCAATGTTGTTTTGATTTGCATTTCTTTTATGGCTAGGGATGTTGAACATTTCTTCATGTGTCTATTGGCCATCCTTCTTTCTTCTTCAGAGAAGCTTCTCTTTAAGTCTTTCGCCCACTTATTTATTGGGCAGTTGTTTCTTTGAGGATTTGTTGTTGGGTGGTTTAATTTTTTGAGTTCCAAGTATATTTTAGATATGAGACCCTTGTCCGTTGTATGGCTAGTAAAGATCTTCTCCCAATCAGTGGGTTTTCTATTGATCTTGCTAGCTATGTCATTTGCCCTGCAGAAGCTCTGCAATCTTATGCAATCCCATTTGTCCAACCTTTCTTTGATTTGTTGTGCTTCCGGGTCTCTATTCAGAAATTTTCGACCTGAGCCAAGGAGACCTAGGGTTTCTCCTATTCCATCCTGTAATGTTTTCAAAGTGTCTGCTTTGAGTTCAAGGTCTTTGATCCATTTGGAGTTGATTCTGGTGCAGGGTGATATATAAGGATCTAGCTTTAGTTTTCTACATGTAGTTAACCAATTTTGCCAGCACCATTTACTGAAGAGGCTGTCTTTCTTCCATTCTATTGTTTTAGCTTCCTTATCGAAGATTAGATGGCTATAGGTCTGTAGGTTCATTTCTGGGTTTTCAATTCTATTCCATTGGTCCTGAGGTCTGTTCTTATGCCAATACCAAGCTGTTTTGATTACTATGGCTTTATAGTAGAGTTTGAAATTTGGTATTGATATTCCTCCAGCAGTGTTCTTTCCGTTGAGGAGCGTTTTTGCTATTCGGGGTCTTTTATTGTTCCATATGAATTTTTGGATTGCCTCCTCTATTTCCTTGAAGAATGAGGGTAGAATTTTGATAGGTATCGCGTTGAATTTGTAGATAGCCTTGGGAAGTATTGCCATTTTCACGATGTTAATCTTGCCAATCCAGGAGCATGGGAGGTTTTGCCATTTTTTAAGTTCTGTGTTGATTTCCTTTTTCAAGATTTTAAAGTTTTCATCATAGAGGTCCTTCACTTCTTTGGTTAAGTTAATTCCTAGGTATTTTATTTTTTTGCGGGGCTATTACAAATGGAGTTGCTTTCCTAATTTCAGCCACACTTTTCTCATTGTTGGCATATAGAAAAGCCATTGATTTTTGGGGGTTAATTTTATAACCTGCTACTTTGCCAAAGTTTTGAATCAGCTTGAGTAATTTGGGAGTGGAGTCTATGGGATTCTTTAAATACAAGATCATGTCATCTGCAAAGAGGGAGAGTTTTATTTCTTCTTTCCCTATTTGGATCCCCTCTATGTCTGCATCTTGCCTTATTGCTGTAGCTAGGCATTCTAATACTAGATTGAAGAGAAGTGGAGAGAGTGGGCATCCTTGTCTTGTTCCTGAGTTAAGAGGAAATGGCTTTAGTTTTTCACCATTGAGTATAATGCTGGCTGTAGGTTTGTCATATACAGCCTTTATTGTATTGAGGAATGTTCCATGGATTCCTAATTTTTCCAGAACCTTCATCATAAAGGGGTGTTGGATCTTGTCAAATGCTTTTTCTGCATCTATTGAGATAACCATGTGGTTCTTATTCTTGCTCCTGTTGATGTGATGAATAATATTAATTGATTTGCGTATATTGAACCAGCTTTGCATCCCTGAAATGAATCCTGTTTGATCATGGTGTATGATTTTTTGGATGAATTGTTGAAGTCGATTGGCCAAAATTTTGTTGAGAAGTTTTGCATCAATGTTCATCAAAGAAATGGGTCTATAGTTCTCTTTCTTTGATGAGTCCCTGCCCGGTTTTGGGATGAGGGTTATGATGGCTTCATAGAATGTGTTCGGTAGTGAGCTTTCTCTTTCAATTTCATTGAAGAGTTGGAGGAGTATTGGTGTGAGCTCTGCTTTGAAGGCCTTGTAAAATTCAGCTGTAAAACCATCTGGTCCTGGGCTTTTCTTAGCTGGGAGGTCTCTTATTGCTGTTTCTATTTCAATGCTTGATATGGGCCTGTTAAGCTGGTTTAACTCATCTTGGTTTAGTTTTGGCATGTCAATATTTGCTAGGAAAAGGTCCATTTCTGTCAAGTTCTCAAACTTATTAGCATAAAGTTTTGAGAAGTATTCCCTTATAATGTTCTGAATCTTGGTTGTTTCCGTGGTGATGTTTCCATTCTCATCTGTGAGTTTATTAATTTGGGTGTGCTCTCTCCTTTTTCTGATAAGGTTTGCTAAGGGTCTGTCAATTTTGTTAAGTTTTTCGAAGAACCAACTCTTTGTTTTGTTGATTCTTTCTATCGTTTTTTTGGATTCTAATTCATTTAATTCTGATTTAATTTTGATTATTTCTTTCCGTCTACTGGATTGGGGTTTATCTTGCTGCTCTTTTTCAAGGAGGTTTAGATGTGTCATTAAATTGTTAGTTTCAGATCTCTCCAATTTGTTGATGTAGGAGCTCAGAGCTATAAACTTGCCTCTGAGTACTGCCTTTGCTGTGTCCCAGAGGAGCTGGTAATTTGTGTGTTCATTTTTGTTGAATAGCATGAACATTTGAATTTCCTTTCTAATCTCTTCCATGACCCACTCATGATTCAGCAGTGTGTTGTTCAGCCTCCATGTGATACCGGACTTTCTTTGGTGGCTTTTGGTGTTGAGTTCTAATTTTATTCCCTTGTGGTCAGAGAGAATGCAAGGTATAACTTCAATGTTTCTGAATTTAGACAAGTTTGCTTTGTGGCCTAAAATGTGGTCTATTTTAGAAAACGTTCCATGTGCTGCTGAGAAGAACGTGTATTCTGATGCTGCTGGGTGAAATGTTCGGTAAATGTCTGTTAAGTCTAGTTGATCTATGCAGCTGTTTAGATCTGCGGTTTCTCTGTTGAGTTTTTGCCGAGTTGATCTATCTAGTGGGGAGAGTGGTGTGTTAAAATCCCCAACGATTAATGTCTTTGGATCTATCTGGGATTTGAGGGAAAGTAGTGTTTCTTTGATAAATTTGGGTGCTCCATTGTTTGGCGAATAGATATTTAGAATTGTAATATCCTCCTGAAGGAGAGATCCTTTAATTAGTATGTAGCGACCTTCTTTATCTCTTCTCACGAATTTTAATTTGAAGTCTATTTTATCTGATATTAGGATTGCAACTCCCGCCTGTTTATGAGGGCCGTTTTCTTGGTAGATTTTGTTCCAGCCTTTAACCTTGAAAATATGTTTGTTTTTACGGGCAAGATGTGACTCCTGCAGGCAGCAGATAGAAGGGTCTTGTTTTTTAATCCTACTAGACAGTCTATGTCGCTTAATTGGAGAGTTCACTCCGTTAACGTTAAGAGATAGGACTGAGAGGTATTTGGGAGTTCCTGCCATGTTATCCACCTTCTTGGGGGCTGTGAAAACTGGGTTCTTCCTAAGGTTCTTGGATTCTCAGTTTGGGTGCAGTTTCTTGGCCTTTGTTGCGTTCTTGTTGGTTTTCTATGTGTAGGACATCTTTAAGAATCTTTTGCAGGGCTGGTTTGGTGGAGATGTATTGTTTCAATTTTTCTTTGCTATGGAAGGTTTTTATTTGGCCTTCAGTTATGAAGGAGAGTTTAGCTGGGTACAGTATTCTTGGTTGATAGTTGTTTGTTTTTAGGATGAGCTTTAAGGTTAGGATTAGGTTTAGGGTGAGGGCTAGGTTGAGGGTGAGGTTTAGGGTTAGGTTTAGGGTAAGGGTTAGGATGAGATTTAGGATTAGGATTAGGGTTAGGATTAGGGCTAGGGTGAGGGTTAGGGTGAGGGTTAGGGTTAGGGTTAGTATTAGGGTTAGGGTGAGGGTGAGTGTGAGGCTTAGGGTGAGGATTAGGCTTAAGGTTAGGGTGAGGGTTAAGTTTAGGGATTGGGCAAGGGTGAGTGTGAGGATGAGGATTAGGGTTAGGTTTAGGGTTAGGGTTAGGGTTAGGTTTAAGGTTAGGTTTAGGATTAGGGTTAGGGTGAGAGTGAGTGTAAGGGTTAGGTTGAGGGTTAGGCTTAGGCTTATGGTTAGGCTGAAGGTGAGGGTGGGGGTGAGGATTAGGTGTAGGGTGATGGTTCAGTTTAGGATTAGTGTTATTTTTATGGTTAGGTTTAGCGTTACAGTGAGGGTGAGGGTGCGGTTGAGGGTTAGGGTTAGGGTGAGGTTTAGGGTTTGGGTTAGGGTTAGAGTTAGGTTTAGGGTGAGGGTGAGGTTTAGGGTTAAAATTACGGTTCGGGTGAGGGTTAGGTTGAGGTTTAGGGTTAGTGTTAGTGTTAAGATTAGGTTTACAGTGAGAGTTAGGGGGAGGGTTAGGGTTAGGATTAGAGTTAGGGTGAGTGTGAGTGTGTGTGATAGGGTTAGGTTTAGGGTTAGGCTTAGGGTTAGGCCGAGGGTGAGGTTGAGGGTGAGGGTTAGGATTAGGTTGAGGGGTAGGGTTCGGGTTAAGTTTAGGGTTAGAGTGAGGGTTAGGGTAAGGGTTATGGTGAGGGTGAGGGTTAGGGTTAGGTTGACGGTTAGGTTTAGGTTTAGGGTAAGGGTGAGGATGAGTGTTAGGCTTATGGTGAGGGTTAAGATGAGGGTTAGTTTTAGGATTAGGGTTATGGTGAGGGCTATTGTGAGGGTGAGGTTTAGGGTTAGGGTTAGGGTTAAGGTGAGGATGAGTGTGAGGTTTAGGGTTAGAGTTAGGGTTAGGGTGAGGCTGAGGTTGAAGTTTAGGTTTAGGGTTAGTGTTACATTTATGGTTAGGGTGAGGGTTAGGCTAAGGGTTAGGATTAGGATTATGGTAAGCGTTAGGGTGAGTCTGAGGGTTAGGGTTAGGCTTAGGATTAGGCTTAGGTTTAGGCCGAGGGTGAGGGTGAGGTTGAAGTTTAGGGTTAGGGTGAGTTTTAGGATTAGGGTTAGGGTGAGAGTTAGGGTTTGCCTTAAGTTTAGGGTTAGGCTGAGGGTTACGGTTAGTCTTACAGTGAGCATGAGAGTTAGTGTTAGGTTGAGGGTTAGGATTAGGGTTAGGGTTATTGTGACGGTTAGGGTTAGAGTTAGGGTGAGGGTTAGGATGAGGTTTAGTGTTAGGATTAGGGTTAGGGTGCGGGCTAGTGTGTGGTTGAGGGTTAGGGTTAGTGTTAGGGTGAGGATTAGGGTTAGGGTTAGTTTTAGGGTGAGGGTTAGGATGAGTGTTAGGGTTATGGTGACATGAGGGTTAGGGTTAGAGTTTAGGTTAGGGTTAGAATTAGTTTTAGGGTGAGGGTGAGTGTTAGGATTAGGGTTAGGGTTAGGGTTAGGTTTAGGTTTAGGGTTAGGATTAGTGCTAGTGTTAGTGTTGGAGTTACAGTGAGCGTGAGGGTGAGGGTGAGGTTGAGGGTTAGGTTTGGGGTGAGGTTTAGGGTTATGGTTAGGATTATGGTTATGGTGAGGGTGAGGTTTAGGGTTAGATGTAGGGTTAGGGTGCGGGTTATGTCGAGGGTTAGGATTAGGGTCAGTGTGAGGGTTAAGGTTAGGGTGAGGGTTAGGTTGAGTTTTAGGGTTAGGGTTAAGTTTAGGGTTTGGATTTGGGTTAGGGTGAGGGTGATTGTGAGGTTTACGGTTAGGTTTAGGCTTAGGCTGAGGGTGAGGGTGGGGATGAGGATTAGGTTTAGGATGATGTTTAGGATTAGGGTTAGGATGTTGGATAGGGTGAGGGTGAGGATTAGGGTAAGGCTTAGGATTAGGCTTAGGGTTAGACTGAGTGTGAGGTTTAGTGTGAGGGTTAGGGTTAGGGTGATGTTTAGGTTCACGGTTACGGTGAGGGTTAGGATGAGGTTTAGGGTTACAGTGAGGGTTAGGGTGAGGATGACAGTAAGGGTTAAGTTGAGGTTGAGACTGAGAGTGAAGGTTAAGATAAGGGTGAGGGTTAGGGTTAGGTTTAGGGTTAGGGTATGGGTTAGGGTTAGGGTTAGGGTGAGGGTTGGATTGAGGATTAGGGTTAATGTTAGTGTGAGGTTTCGGTGAGGATGAGGGTTATTTTTAAGGTGAGGGTTAGAATTAGGGTTAGTGTGAGGGCTAGCATGAGGGTGAGGTTTAGGATTAAGGTTAGGGTTCAGGTGAGTTTTAGGATTAGGGTGAGGTTTAGGGTTAGTGTGAAGGTTAGTGTTAGGGTTAGGGTTAGTTTTAGGGTGAGGGTAAGTGTTAGGGTGAGGGTGAGGCTGAGGGTGAGGGTTATTGTTAGGTTTAGGGTTAGGGTTAGGGTTTGGGTAAGGTTTAGTGTTAGTGTTAGTGTTAGAGTTAGGGTGAGGGTGAGGTTTAGGGTAGATTTAGGATTTGGTGGAGGGTGAGTGTGAGGGTTATGGAGAGGGTTGGGCTTAGGCTTAGGGTTAGGCTGAGAGTAAGGCTGGGTGTGAGGATTAGGGTTAGGGCGATGGTTAGGGTTAGGATTAATGTAATTGTTAGTGTTAGGGTTAGAGTTACGGTGAGGGTGAGGGTGCAGGTGAGGTTTAGGGTTAGGGCTAGGGTGGGGTTTAGAGTTACGGTTAGGGTTAGGATTAGGATGAGGGTGAGGTTTAGGTTTAGATATAGGGTTAGGGGGATGGTTAGCGTGAGGGTTAGGGTTAGGGTTAGTGTTAGGGCTAGGGTGATGGTGAGGTTTAGGTTGAGGATTAGGGTTAGGGTTAGGGTTTGGGTTAGTGTGAGGGTGAGTGTCAGGGTTAGGGTTAGTGTTAGGGTGAGGGTAAGTGTTAGGGTGAGGGTTTGGGTTAGGGTAAGTGTTGTGGTTATGGTGAGGGTTTGGGTTAGGGTAAGTGTTGTGGTTATGGTGAGGGTTAGTGTTACAGTTACAGTGAGGGTGAAGGTGAGGTTTAGGGTTAGGGTTAGGGTGAGTTTTAGGTTTATGTTTAGGGTTAGAGTTAGGGTTAGTGTGAGAGTGAGGTTTACGTTTACAGTTAGGGTTAATGTCAGGGTTAGTGTTAGGGTAAGGGTTAGGATTAGTGTTAGGCTTAGGCTTAGTTTTAGGCTTAGTCCGAGGATGAGGGTGAGGGTTAGGGTTCGGGTTAGGGTCAGGGTTAGGTTTAGGGTTATGGTGAGGGATAGGATGAGTTTTAGGGTTAGGATTAGGGTTAGGGTTAGGGCTAGGGTGAGGGTTATGGTGAGGGTTAGGTTAAGGGATAGGATTAGGTTTACGGTGAGGGTGAGTAGGAGGGTTAGGGTTAGGGTTAGGATTAGGCTTAGGGTTAGGTTGAGGGTTAGGGTTAGGGTTTGGGTTAGGGTGAGGGTTATGGTTAGGGTTAGGGCTAGGATGAGGGTGATGGTTAAGATCAGGGTTAGGATCATTGTAAGTGTTATGGTTAGGGTTACATTTGCAATTAGGGTGAGGCTGAGTGTGAAGGTTAGCTTTAGGGTTAGGGTTAGTTTTAGGGTTAGGATTAGTGTTAATGTTAGTGTTAGGGTTAGAGTTACGGTTTGGGTGAGGGTGAGGGTGAGAGTTAGGGTTAGGGTTAGTGTGAGGTTTAGGGATAAGGTTAGGATTAGGGATAGGGTGTGGGTGAGGTTTAGAGTTAGAGTTACGTTGAGGGTGAGGGTTATGGTGATTGTTAGGGTTAGTGTTAGTGTTAGGGTTAGTGTTAGGATTAGGGTGAGGTTTAGGTTGAGGTTTAGGTTTAGGATTAGGTTTAGGGTGAGGGTGAGTGTGAGGGTTAAGATAAGGAATAGGCTTAGGCTTAGGGTAAGGTTGAGGGTGATGGTTGGGGAGAGGATTAGGCTTAGGGTGACGTTTAGCCTTAGGGTGAGGGTGAGGGTTAGGGTTAGGGTTAGGGTTAGGATTAGGGTTAGGGTGAGGGCTAGGGTGAAGGTGAGGGATATGGTTAGGGTTAGGCTTAGGCATAGGGTTAGGATGAGGGTGATGGTGAGGGTGGGGGTTAGGGTTATAGTGATAGATTAGGTTAGGTTTAGGGTGAGGGTTAGGATGAGAATGACGGTAAGAGTTAAGGTGAGGGTTAGCTTGAGGTTGAGGGTTAGGGTTAGGGTTAGGGTTAGGGTTAGGGTTAGACTCACGATTTGGGTTAGGGCTAGTGTGAGGTTTAGGTTGAGGATGAGGGTTAGGGTTAGAATTAGGGTTAGGGTGAGGGCTAGTGTGAGGGTGAGGTTTAGGGTTACGGTTATGTTTCGGGTGAGGGGTAGGGTTAGGTTTAGAATTAGGGTTAGGTTTAGTGTGAGGGTTAAGTTTAGGGTGAGGGTGAGGGTGGGGGTAAGGTTTATGGTGAGGGTTAGGGAGAGGGTGAGGGTTAGGGTTAGGATTAGGGATAGGGTTAGGTTTAGGCTGAAGGTGATCGTGAGGGTGAGGGTAAGGTTTAGGTTTAGGGTTATGTTTATGGTTAGGGTGAGGTCTAGGGTGGGGGTGAGTGTTAAGGTGAAGTTGAGGTTTAGGCTGAGGGTCTTGGTTAGGTAATGGTTAGGGTTAGGGTGAGGATTAGGTGAGGTTTAGGGTGAGGGTGAGCTTTAGCGTTAGGGTGTGGGTGATGGTTAGGGTTAGGGTGAGGGTTCGGGTAATGGTTAGGGTTAGGGTGAAGTTGAATGTTAGGATTAGGGGTAAGTGAGGGTTAGGGTTAGGGTTAGGGATAGGGTGAGGGTGAGGGTTAGGATTAGGTTTAGGGTTAGGGTGAGGTTTAGGGTGAGGGTGAGGTTTAAGGTTAGGCTTAGGTTTGGGGTGGGGGTAAGTGATAGCTTGAGGGTTAGGGTGAGTTTTAGAGTTAGCATTAGGATTAGGGTGAGGGTTAGGGTGAGGGTTAGGGTGAGGGTGAGTGAGAGAGTGAGCGTTAGGGTGAGGATTAGGGTGAGTTTTAGGGTTAGGGTGAGGGTTAGGTTAAGGGTGAGTGTTAGGGTGTGGGTTAGGTTTACGGTTATGCTTAGGGTTAGGGTGAGGTTTAGGGTTAGGATTAGGTTGAGGGTTAGGGTGATGGTTAGGGTGAGGGTGAGGGTTAGGGGTCGGGTGAGGGTTATGTTTATTATTATGGTTAGGGTCAGGTTTAAGATGATGGTGAGGTTTAGGGTGAGGGTTGGGGTGAGGGTTAGGGTTAGGGTTAAGATGAGGGTTATGATAAGGGGTAGGGTTACGGTTAGGGTGAGGGTTAGGTTTAGTGTGAGAGTTAGGGTTAGGGTTAGGGTTAGGATTTGTGTGAGTGTAAGAATTACGGTGATGATTAGGGTGAGGGTGAGGTTTAGGGTTAGGAATAGTGATAGGGTTAGTGTTATACTGAGGGTGAGCGTGAGGGTGAGGGTTAGGGTTAGGGTTAGTGTTAGGGTGAGGTCTAGGGTGAGGGTTAGGGTTAGGGTGAGGATTAGGTTGAGGGTGATGGTACTTGTAAATGTGAGGGTTAGGCGGAGGGTGAGGGTTAAGATAAGGGTGAGGTTTAGGGTTAGGGTGAGGGTTAGGGTAAGGTTTCCGGTTAGGGTTAGGTTGAGGATTAGATTGAGGATTAGGTTTAGGGTTAATGTGAGGTTTAGGGTGAGGATGAGGGTTAGGATTCGGTGGAGGGTTAGGGTTAGAATTAGGGTTAGGGTGAGGACTAGGGTGAGGTTTCAGGTAAGGGTTAGGGTTAGGGTGAGGTTTAGGGTTAGGGTGACGGTGAGGTTATGGTTCAGGGTGAGGGTTAGGCTGAGAGTGAGTTTTAGGGTTAGGGTTAGGGTTAGGGTGAGAGGAAGGGTGAGGGTTAGGATGAGTGTTAGGGTGATGGTGAGGGTTAGGGTTAGGATTGGGGTCAGGGTTAGGCTGAGGGTTAGGGTGAGGGGTAGGGTTAGGGTAAGGGTGAAGATTAGGGACAGTGTGAGTGTTAGGGTTAGAGTGAGGGTAAGGGTTAGGTTCAGGGTTATGGTTAGGGTGAGGGTTAGCGTTAGGGTTAGGGTGAGGGTTAGTGTTAGGTTGGAGTTTAGGGTGAGGGTTAGGGTGGGTGTTAGGGTTCTGGTGAGAGAGAGGATTAGGGTTAGGGTGAGGGTTATGGTTAGGGTGATGTGTAGAATGAGGCTGAGGGTTAGGGTGAGGGTGAGTGTGAGGGTTAGGGTATGGGTGAGGGTTAAGGTGAGGGTGAGGGTTACAGTAACAGTGGGGGTTAGGGTTAGGGTGAGGTTAAGTGTTAGGATTAGGGTGAAGGTTACGGTTACGGTTATGGTGAGGGTTAGGGTTAGGGTTATGTTTAGGGTGAGGGTGAGTGTTAGAGTTAGGATGAGGGTTTTGGAAAGTATGAGGGTTAGGTTTTTCCGTGAGGGTTAGGGTTAGGGTGAGTGTTAGGGTTAGGGTGAGGATAAGGTAAGGGTGAGGGTGAGGGTTAGGGTTACTCTTAGTGTGAGGTTTAGGGTTACGGTTATGGTGAGGGTTAGGGTTAGGGTTATGTTTAGGGTGAGGGTGAGTGTTAGAGTGAGGATGAGGTTTTTGGAGAGTGTGAGGGTTAGGGTTGCGGTGAGGGTTAGGGTTAGGGTGAGTGTTAGGGTGACGGTGAGGGTGAGGTTTAGGGTTGATGTTAGGGTTAGAGTGAGGGGTAGGGTGAGGGGTAGGGTTATGGTTAGGGTGAGGGTTAGGGTTACTGTGAGGGTTATGGTTAGGGTGAGCTTTAGGGTTACTGTGAGGGTTCAAGTTAGGGTTAGCCTTAGTGTTAGGGTGAGGGTAAGGGTTAGGTTGAGGGTTAGGGTTAGGTTGAGGGTTAGGGTTAATGTCAGGGTTAAGGTTAGGGTTAGTGTTAGGGTGAGGGTGAGGGTTAAGATTAGGTTTAGGGTTAGAGTTATTGTTAGGGTTAGAGTGAGGGTTACAGTTCAGTTTAGGGTGAGGGTGAAGGTGAGGGATATGGTTACGGTTAGGGTGAGGTTTAGGGTTAAGGTTAGGGGTAGTGTTAGGAGGAAGTTTAGGGTGAGGGGTAGGGTTAGGGATAGGGTAGGGGTAGGGTTTTGGTTAGGGTTAAGGTGAGGGTTTGGCTTAGGGTGAGGTTTAGGGTTAGGGTTAGTGTTAGGGTGAGGGATGGGTTAGCAATAGGATTAGTGTGAGGGCTAAGGTGTGGGTGAGGGTTACGGTTAGGGTTAGGTTTAGGGTGAGGGTTAGGCTTAGGCTGAGAGTTATGGTTATTGGGAGGGTTGGTGTTAGGGTTAGGCTTAGTGTTAGGGTGAGGATAAGGGTTAGAGTGAGGTTTAGGTTTAGGGTGAGGGTTAGGGTTAGGGTGAGGGTCAGGTTTAGGGTTAGGGTTAGGCTGAGGGTTAGGTCAGAGTTAGAGTTAGGGTTAGGGTAAGGGTTAGCGTTAGGGTGAGGTTTAGGTTTAGGATTAGTGTCAGAGTTATGGTTATGTTTAGGGTGAGGCTTTCGGATTAGGGTTAGGGTTAGGGTTAGGTAGAAGGTTAAGGTCAGGGTGACGGTTAGGGTTAGTTTTAGGTTTATCGTGTGAGTAAGTGATAGTGTGAGAATTAGGGTGAGTGTTAGAGTTAGCATTAGGGTTAGAGTGAAGTTTAGGGTGAGGGATATGGGTAGGGTTAAGGTGAGCTTGAGGGTGAGGGTTAGGGTTAGGGTTAGGGTGGGTTTTAGGGTTAGGGTGAGGATTAGTGTTAGTGTTAGAGTGAGGGTAAGGGTAAGGGTGAGGGTGAAGGTTAGGGTTAGAGTTAGGCTGAGGGTTAGGTTTAGTGTGTGGTTTAGGGTGAGGATCAGGTTAAGGCTTATTGTGAGGTAAGGGTGAGGGTTAGGGTTAGTGTTAGGGTGAGGGTTAGGGATAAGGTTAGGGTTAGGGATAGGGATAGGGTTAGGGTGAGGGTTAGGGTAATGGGTATGGTTATGTTAGGGTGAGGGTTAGGTTTAGTGTAAATATTAGGGTTAGGGTTAGGTTTAGGATTAGTGTGAAGGTAAGAATTAGGGTGACGGTTAGGGTGAGGGTGAGGTTTAGGGTTAGGATTAGGGTTATGGTTAGTGTTATGCTGAGGGTGATGGTGAGGGTGAGGTTGAGTGTGAGTTTTAGGGTTAGGGTTAGGTTGAGGGTTATGGTTAGGGTTAATTTGAGGGTGGTATGAGGGTGAGGTTTAGGGTGAGGGAAAGGGTTATGGTGAGGGCCTGGGTGAGTGTGAGGTTTAGGGTTAGGGTGAGGGTTTGAGTTAGGTTTAGTGTGAGGGTTATGGTGAGTGGTAGGGTTAGGTTTAGGGTGACGTTAGGTTTAGTGTGAGGGTTACGGTTAGGGTTAGGGTGAGGGTGAGGTAAGGGTTATGGTGAGGGTTAGGGTGAGGGCAAGGGTTAGAGATAGGAATAGGGATAGTGTTAGGGTTAGGCTGAGGGTGAGGATGAGGGTGCGGGTGAATTTTAGGGTTAGGGTTACGGTTAGGGTGAGTGCTAGGGTGAGGGTGAGGGTTAGGGTGAAGGTGCGTGTAAGGGTGAGGGTCTTGGTTAAGTAATGTTAGGGTTAGGGTGAGGATTAGGTGAGTTTTAGGGTGAGGGTGCAGGTTCAGGTGATGGTGAGGGTTAGGATGAGGTTGAGGTTTAGTAACCCTAACCGGGTTAGGTGAGGGTTAGGGTTCAGGTTAGGGTTAGGGTTAGGTTAGGGTTAGGGTTAGGCTTAAAGTTAGGGTAAGAGTTAGAGTTAGGGGTAGGGTTATGGTTAGGGTGAGTATTAGGTTTAATGTGAGGGTTATGGTTAGGGTGAGGATAAAGTAAGGGTGAGAGTTAGGGTGAGGGTGAGGTTTAGGGTTACTATTAGAGTGAAGGTTAGGCTTAGGTTTAGTGTTAAGGGGAGGGTTAGGATGACGGTTAGGGTTAGGCTTAGGGTTAAGGAGAGGGTGAGTGTGAGCGTGAGGCTTAGGGTGAACGTTAGGGTTAGGGTGGAGGTTAGTATTAGGGTTAGTGTGAGGGTTTGGGTTAGGCTTAGGGTTACGGAGAGGGTGAGGGTGACCGTGAGGGTTAGGGTTAGGGTTAGGGTTAGGGTGAACGTTAGGGTTAGGGTGGAGGTTGGTATTAGGGTTAGTGTGAGGTTTAGGGTGAGTGTTAGGCTGAGGGTGAGGGTTAGGGTTAGGGTTAGCATTAGGGTTAGGGTCAGGTTTAGGGTGACTGTGAGGTTTAGGGTGAGGTATAGGGTTAGGGTTAAGGTGACAGTTAGGTTAAGGGGTAGCCTTACAGTTAGGGTGAGGGTTAGGTTTAGTGTGAGAGTTAGGGTTAGGGATAGGGTTAGGTTTAGCGTGAGGGGTAGGGTAAGGGGTAGGGTTATGATTAGGGTGAGGGTTAGGTTTAGTGTGAGTGTTAGGGTTAGGAGAAGGTTTAGGGTTAGGGTTAAGCTTAGGGTTAGGGACAGGTTTTGGGTTAGGTTTAGGTGTAGGATGAGGGTTAGGCTGAGGGGTAGGTGTAGGGTTAGGTGAGGGTAAGGGTTAGTGTGAGGGTTAGGTTTAGGGTTAGGTTGAGGGTAAGGATTAGTGTGAGGGTTAGGGTGAGGGTGAGTGTTAGGGTTAGGCGGAGGGTAGGGGTTAGGGTGAGGGTTAGATTGATGGTGAGGTTTATGGTTAGCATTAGTGTAAGTGTTAGGGTGAGAGTTAGGGTTAGGGTTAGGGATAGGGTGAGTATTAGGATTAGGATTAGTGTTAGGGTGAGCATTAGGCTGAGGGGTAGGGTTAGGGTTAGGCTTAGTCTTAGGGTTAGGCTTAGGGTGAGGGTGGGGTTGAGGATTAGGGTTAGGGTGATGGTTAGGGTTAGGGTTAGGGTGAGGGTTAAGATGAGGGTTAGGGTGAGGGTAAGGGTTAAGGTGAGGGTTAGGGTGAGGGTGAGGGTTATGTTTACCATTAAGGTTAGGGTAAGAGTTAGCGTGAGGGTTAGGTTTAGTTTTAGGTTTAGGGTGAGTGTGAGGGTGAGGGTTAGGTTTAGGGTTCAGGTGAGGGTTAGGTTTAGTGTTAGGGTTAGGTTGTGGGTTATGGTTAGGGTTAGTGTGAGGGTGAGGGTGAGGGTTAGGGTGTGGGTGAGGTTGAGGTTTAGGGTTAGGAATAGGGTGGGGCTGAGTGTGAGTGTGAGGTTTAGGGTGAGGAATAGGGATAGGGTGAGGGTGAGTGTTAGGGTGAGGTTTAGTGGTAGGTTAGGGTGAGTATTAGAGTTACGGTGATGGTTAGTATGAGGGTTAGTTTAAGGTTAAGGGTGAGGGTTAGGGTGAGGGTTAGTGTTAGGAGGAAGTTTAGGGTGAGTGGTAGGGTTAGGGTTAGGGTGAGGATTAGGGTTATTTTGACCATTAGGGTAAGGGTTAGGGTTAGGGTTAGGTTGAGGGTTAGGGTTTTGGTTAGGGTTAAGTTGAGGGTGAGGGTTAGGGTGAGGTTTAGCGTTAGGGTTAGGGTTAGGGTGAGGGTAAGAGTTAGGGTGGAGTTTAGGATTAGTGTTAGGGTTATGGTTAGGGTGAGGCTTAGTGTTAGGGTTAGGGTTAGTGTTAGGAGGAAGTTTAGGGTGAGGGTTAGTGTTAGGTTGAGGGATAGGGTTAGCAATAGTGTTAGTGTGAGGGCTAAGGTGATGGTGAGGTTTAGGTTTAGGGTTAGGTTTAGGGTGAGGGTTAGGCTTAGGCTGAGGGTAGGGTTATTGGGAGCATTGGTGTTAGGGTTAGGCTTAGTGTTAGGGTGAGGGTAAGGGTTAGGCTGAGGTTTAGGTATAGGGTGAAGATTAGGGTTAGGGTGAGGGTCAGAGTTAGTGTTAGGGTTAGGCTGAGTGTTAGGTGAGGGTTAGGGTTAGGGTTAGGGTAAGGGTTAGCGTTAGGGTTAGGGTTAGAGTTAGGATTAGTGTTAGAGTTAGGGTGAGGGTTAGGGTGAGGGTTTCGGGTTAGGGTTCGGGTTAGGTTGAGGGTTACGGTGAGGGTGAGGATTAGGATTAGGTTTAGTTTTATCGTGTTTGTATGTGATAGTGTGCGGTTAGGGTGAGTGTTAGATTTAGCATTAGGGTTAGAGTGAAGGTTAGGGTGAGTGTTAGGGTTAGGGTTAAGGTGATCTTGAGGGTGAGGGTTAGGGTTAGGGTTATGATGAATTTTAGGTTTAGGGTGAGGGTTAGGGTTAGTGTTAGTGTGAGGTTAAGGGTGAGGGTGACGGTTAGGTTTAGTGTAAGGGTGAGGATTAGGTTTAGTGTGAGGTTTAGGGTGAGGATGAGGTTAAGGCTTTGGGTGAGGTTTAGGGTAAGGTTGAGTGTTAGGGTTAGGGTTAGCGTAAGGGTGAGGGTTAGGGTGAGGGTTAGGGTTAGGATAGGGTTAGGTTTAGGGTGAGGTTTAGGGTAAGGGGTAGGGTTATGATTAGGGTGAGGGTTAGGTTTAGTGTGAGTGTTGGGGTTAGGATTAGGGTTAGGATTAGTGTGAAGGTAAGAATTAGGGTGACGGTTAGGGTGAGGGTGAGGTTTAGGGTTAGGATTAGGGTTATGGTTAGTGTTATGCTGAGGGTGATGTTGAGGGTGAGGGTGAGTGTGAGTTTTAGGGTTAGGGTTAAGGTGAGGGTTAGGGTGAGGGTTAGGTTTAGGGTGAGGGAGAGGGTGAGGTTGAGGGTGAGTGTTAGGGTTAGGAGAAGGTTTATGGTTAGGATTAAGCTTAGGGTTAGGGTGAGTTTTTGGGTTAGGTTTAGGTGTAGGATGAGGGTTAGGCTGAGGGGTAGGTGTAGGGTTAGGTGAGGGTTAGGGTTAGTGTGAGGGTTAGTTTTAGGGTTAGGTTGAGGGTAAGGATTAGTGTGAGGGTTAGGGTGAGGGTGAGTGTTAGGGTTAGGTGGAGGGTAGGGGTTAGGGTGAGGGTTAGATTGTTGGTGAGGTTTATGGTTAGCATTAGTGTTAGTGTTAGGGTGTGGGTTAGGGTTAGTGTTAGGGATAGGGTGAGTATTAGGATTAGGATTAGTGTTAGGGTGAGCATTAGGCTGAGGGGTAGGGTTCGGGTTAGGCTTAGTCTTAGGGTTAGGCTTAGGGTGAGGGTGGGGTTGAGGATTAGGGTTAGGGTGATGGTTAGGGTTAGGGTTAGGGTGAGGGTTAAGATGAGGGTTAGGGTGAGGGTAAGGGTTAAGGTGAGGGTTAGGGTGAGGGTGAGGGTTATGTTTACCATTAGGGTTAGGGTAAGAGTTAGCGTGAGGGTTAGGTTTAGTTTTAGGGTCAGGGTGAGTGTGAGGGTTCGGGTTAGGTTTAGGGTTCGGGTGAGGGTTAGGTTTAGCGTTAGGGTTAGGCTGTGGGTTAGGGTTAGGGTTAGTGTGAGGGTGAGGGTGAGGGTTAGGGTGTGGGTGAGGGTGAGATTTAGGGTTAGGAATAGGGTGGGGTGAGTGTGAGTGTGAAGTTTAGGGTGAGGAATAGGGATAGGGTGAGGGTGAGTGTTAGGGTGAGGTTTAGTGGTAGGTTAGGGTGAGTGTTAGAGTTAGGGTGATGGTTAGTATGAGGGTTAGTTTAAGGTTAAGGGTGAGGGTTAGGGTGAGGGTTAGGGTTAGGATTAAGTTAGGGTGAGGGTGAGGGTGAGCGTTTGGGTTAGCGTTAGGGTTAGGGATAAGTTTAGGGTTAGGGTGAGTTTTAGGATGAGGGTTAGGATTAGGGTTAGGGTTAGGGTTTACGTGAGGGTTAGGGTCAGGGTGAGGGTAAGGGTTAGGGTTAGATTTACGGTGAGAGTAATGGTTAGCATGAGGTTTACGGTGAGTGTGAGGGTTAACGTTAGCATTAGGGTTAGGGTGATGTTTAGGGTGAGGGTTAGGGTTAGGTTTATGGTTAGGGTGAGGTGAGGGTGAGGGGGATTGTGAGGTTTATGGGTAGGGTGAGAGATAGGTTTAGGGTGAGGGTTAGGCTTTGGGTTAGGGTGCAGATGTGCGTGAGGGTGACAGTGAGGCTTAGGGTGAGGGTGAGTGTGAGTGTGGGGGTTATGCTTAGAGTTAGGTTTAGGGTTAGGGTTAGTGTGAGGGTATAGGTGAGGGTTAGGGTTAAGAGTAGGCTTAGGTTTAAATTTAGGCTGAGGGTGAGCGTGATGGAGAGGGTAACGGTTAGGCTTAGGGTTAGGGTTGGTGTGAGGGTTAGGGTGAGGGTAAGGTTAAAGGTTAGGGTGAGGGTGAGGGTTAGGGTTAGGGTTAGGGTGAGGATTAGGATTAGGGTGAGGTTAGAGTTAGGGTGAGGTTTATTGTTAGTGTGAGGGTTAGTGTTAGTGTTAGCTTGAGGGTAAAGGTTAGGTTGAGGGTTAGGGATAGGGTTAGGTTTAGGGTGAGGTTTCGGGTTAGGGTGAAGGTTAGGGTCAGTGTGAGTGTTAGGGTTAGCATTATGGTTAGGGTGAGGGTTAGTGTGAGGGTTAGCGTAAGGTTAGTGTGAGGGTTAGGTTTAGGGTGAGGGTTAGGTTGAGGGTGAGAGTAATGTTAAGTGTGAGGGTTAGGGTTATGGTGAGGATGATGGTAAGCTTGTGGGTTAGGGTGAGGGTTAGGTTTAGGTTTACAGTAAGGGTGAGGGTTAGGGTGAGTGTTAGGTTTGGGGTTAGGGTTAGGTTGAGGGTGAGATTGAGGGTTGGGAATAGGGTGAGGGTTAGGTTTAGGGTGAGGGTTAGGATTAGGATTAGGTTTAGGGTGAGGCCTAGGGTGAGGGTGAGGGTTAGGGTTAGGGATAGGGTTAGGTTGAGGGTTAGGGTTAGGCTGAGGATTAGGGATAGTGTAATGGCTAGTTTTAGGGTTAGGGTTAGTGTTAGGGTGAGCGTAAGTTTTAGGGTTAGGTTTAGGGTTACGGTGAGGTTGAGGGTTAGGTTAAGGATGAGGGTTAAGGTTAGGGTGAGGGTGAAGGTGAGGGTTAGGATAAGGGTTAGGGTTAGGGTTATTTTTAGGTTTAGGGTTAGGTTTATGGTTATGTTGAGGGTGAGGGTGAGGGTGAGGGTTAGGGTTAGTGTGAGGTTTAGGGTTAGGGTTAGGATGAGGTTTAGGGTGAGGGGTAGGGTTAAGGTTAGGGTGAGGGTTAGGGTTAGTCTGAAGGTTAGGGTTTGGGTTAGGATTAGGTTACGTTGAGGTTTAGGTTTTAGATTAGGGTTAGGGTGAGAGTGAGGGTTAGGGTGAGATTAAGGGTTAGATTAGGTTTAGGGTTTGGGTGAGGGTAAGGGTTAGGATGAGGGTTAGGCTTAGGGTCAGGTTTAGGTTGAGGTTGAGGTTTAGGGTTAGTGTTAGGTTGAGGTGAAGTTTTAGGGTGAGGTTTAGGGTGAGGGTGAGTGTTAGGGTTAGCATTAGGGTTAGGGTGTGGTTTAGTGTGAGTGTTTTGGTTAGTTTAGGGTGAGGTTTTGGGTTAGTGTGAGGGTTAGGGTGAGGGTACGGTAAGGGTATGGGTGAGGTGTTTGATGAGGGTGAGGGTTACGGAAAGTGAGAGGGTTAGCGTTAGGGTGAGGGTTAGAGTTAGGGTTAGGAAAAGGGTTAGTGTGAGGGATAAGGTGAGGGTGAGGATTAGGGTTAGGGTTAGGTTTAGGTTGAGGGTTAGGTTTAGGCTGAAGGTTAGGGTTAGTTTGAGTGTTGGTGTTAGGTTTAGGCTTAGTATTAGGGTGAGGGTAAGGTTTAGGGTGAGGGTTAGGTTTAGGGTGAGGGTTAGGGTTAGGGTGAGGGTGAGGGTTAGGTTTAGGGTGAGGGTAAGTTTTAAGGTAAGGTCTAGGTTTAGGGTTATTGAAGGTTTTGTTGAGGTTTAGTATTAGGGTTAGTGTAAGGGTTAGGGTTAGGGTTAGTGTGAGGATTAGGTTGAGGGTTAGCTTGACGTTTAGGGTTAGTGTGAGGGTTAGGGTTAGGCTGAGGGTGAGGGTGAAGGTGAGAGTTAGGGTTAGGATTAGGGTTAGGGAGAGGTTTTGGGTTTGGTTTAGGGTTAGGATGATGGTTAGGGTGAGGGGTAAGTTTAGGTTTAGGGTGAGGTTAGATTTATTGTGAGGGTTAGCGTTAGGTTTAGGGTTAGGGTGAGGGTGAGGATATGGTTTAGGGTGCGGGTTAGGGTGAGGGTTAGGGTTAGGGATAGGGTTAGGTTTAGGGCGACTGTTAGCTTGAGGGTTTGGTTTAGGTTTAGGGTTAAGGTTTCGGATGAGGGTTCGGACTCAGTTTAGGGTTAGGTTAAGGGTTTCGTGTTTGGGTTACTGTTAGGGTTAGGGTGAGGTTTATGGTGAGGGTGAGGGTTAGGGTTATGTTTAGGTTTATGGTGTGTTTAAGTGATAGCGTGAGGGTTAGAGTGAGTGTTAGAGTTATTAGTAGGGTTTGGGTGAGGGTGAGGGAGAGGGTTAGGGTTTGGGTTAGCATGAGGGTGAGGGTGAGGGTGACGGTTAGGGTTAGAGTTCGGGTGAGGGTTAGGTTTAGTGTGAGGTTTAGAGTGAGGATGAGGTTAAGGGTTAGGGTGAGGGTTAAGGTAAAGGTGAGGGTTAGGGTTAGGTTTAGTGTTAGGGTGAGGGTTAGGGTTAGGTTTAGATTTAGGGTGACGGGGAGGTTTAGGGTTAGGTTTAGGGTGAGTGATAGGGTGCGGGTTAGGGTTAGGGTGAGGGTTAGGGTTAGGGTGAGGGTTAGGGTTAGGGTTAGTTTGTCGGTGGTGTAAGGGTGAGGTTTAGGATGATGGTTAGGATTAGGGTGAGGGCTAGGGTGAGGGTTAGGGTTAGCGTTAGGGTGAGGGTTAGGGTTAGGTTTAGGTTGATGTTTGGGGTGAGGGGTAGGGTTAGATTTAGGGTGAGGGTTAGGTTTAGTGAGAGCGTTATGGTTAGGCTTAGGGTGAGGATGGCGGTAAGGTTTATGGTGAGGGTTATGATGGGGTTGATGGTTAGGGTTAGGATTAGGGTTAGGGTTAGGGTAAGGCTGAGCATGAAGGTGAGAGTGCGGGTGAGGTTTAAGGGTAAGGTTACGTTTAGGGTGAGGGCTGGGGTGAGGGTGAGGGTTAGGGTGAAGGATAGGGTGAGGGTGAGGGCCTTTGTTAGATAATGGTTAGGGTTAGCGTGAGGATTAGGTGAGGGTGAGGGTGAGGGTGAGCTTCAGGGATAGGGTGTGGGTGCGTGTTAGGTTTAGGGTGGGGGTTCAGGTGATGTTGAGTGTTAGGGTAAGGTTGAGATTTAGGGTTAGGTGAGGGTTAGGTTTAAGGTTAGGGTTAGAGTTAGGATGAGGGTTTGGGTGAGGGATACTGTTAAGGTTAGGGTGAGCATTAGGGTTAATGTGAGGGTTAGGGTTAGGGTGAGGTTAATGTTAGAGTGACGGTTCGGGTGAGAGTTAGGGTTAGGTTTACTGTTAGTGTGAGGGTTAGGGTTAGATTTAGTGTTAAGTTGAGGGTGAGGGTGAGGGTTAGGGTTAGGCTTAGGGTTAAGGTGAGGTTGAGGGTGAGGATGAGGGTTAGCTTGAGTGTTAGGGTTAAGGTGAGTGTTAGGTTTACGATTAGGGTTATTGTTAGGATTAGGTTTAGGGTGAGGGTGAGGATGAGGGTGAGGGTGAGTGTGTGGGATAGGGTTAGGGTTAGGTTTAGGGTGAGCATGAGGGTTGGGGTTAGGGTGAGGGGTAGGGTTAAGTATAGGGTGAGGGTTAGGGTTAGTGTGAAGGTTAAGGTTATGGTTAGGGTGAGGTTTAGGCTGAGGGTTAGGGTTTGGATTAGGGTTAGGATGAGGGTGAGGGTTAGGGTGAGGTTTATGGTTAGTTTAGGGTTGGGTTTATGGTGAGGGTTAGGGTGAGGGTAAGGATTAGGTTGAGGGTTAGGGTTAGCGTGAGGTTTAGGGTGAGATTGTGGGTTAGGGTTAGAGTTAGAGTGAGGTTCATGTTTAGGGTGAGGGTTAGGGTGAGGGTGAGTGTTAGGGTTAGCATTAGGGTTAGGGTGAGGTTTAGTGTGAGTGTTTTGGTTAGGTTAAGTTGAGGTTTTGGCTTAGTGTGAGGGTTAGTGTGAGGGTAAGGTAAGGGTAAGGGTGAGATTTTTGGTGACGGTGAGGGTTACGGAAAGGGTGAGGGTTAGGGTTAGGGTTAGGGTTAGGGATAGGAAAAGGGTTAGTGTGAGGGATAAGATGAGGGTGAGGATTTGGGTTAAGATTAGTTTTAGGTTGAGGGTTAGGTTTAGGCTGAGGTTTAGGGTTAGTGTGAGGGTTTGTGTTAGGGTTAGGCTTAGTGTTAGGGTGAAGGTTAGGGTTAGGGTGAGGGTGAGGGTTAGGGTGAGTTTTAGGGTTAGCTTAGGGTTAGGTTTAGGGAGAGGGTTAGGGTGAGGGTAAGGATTAGGGTGAGGGTTGGGGTTAGGGTGAGGTTTAGGGTGAGGTTGTGGGTTAGGGTTAGGGTTAGAGTGAGGTTCAGGTTTAGGGTGAGGGTTAGGGTGAGGGTGAGTGTTAGGGTTAGCATTAGGTTTAAGGTGAGGTTTAGTGTGAGTGTTTTGATTAGGTTAGGTTGAGGTTTTGGGTTAGTGTGAGGGTTAGGGTGAGGGTAAGGTAAGGGTAAGGGAGAGGTTTTTGGTGAGGGTTAGGGTTACTTAAAGGGTGAGGGTTAGGGTTAGTGTTAGGAAAAGGGTTAGTGTGAGGGATAAGTTGAGGGTGAGGATTTGGGTTAGGGTTAGGTTTAGGTTGAGGGTTAGGTTTAGGCTGAGGGTTAGGTTTAGTGTGAGGGTTTGTGTTAGGGTTAGGCTTAGTATTAGGGTGAAGGTTAGGGTTAGGGTGAGTGTTAGGGTTAGGGTGAGGGTAAGGGTTAGGGTTAGGACTAGATTTATGGTTATTGAGGATTTTGGTGATGTTTAGGGTTAGGGTTAGTGTAAGGGTTATGGTTAGGTTTAGTGTTAAGGATTAGGTTGAGGGTTAGCGTGATGGTTAGGGTTAGTGTGAGGGTAAGGGTTAGGCTGAGGGTGAGGGTGAGGTTGAGAGTGTTAGGGTTAGGGTTAGTTATGATGAGGGTGAGGGTTAGGGTTAGGATTAGTGTTAGGGATAGGTTTTGAGTTAGATTTAGGGAGGATGAGGGTTAGGGTGTGGGGTAAGGTTAGGTTTAGGGTGAGGGTTAGAGTTATTGTAAGTGTCAGCGTTAGGGTTAGGGTTAGGGTGAGGGTGAGTATAAGGTTTAGGGTGAGGGTTAGGGTGAGGGTTAGGGTTTGGGATAGGGTTAGGGATAGGGTGACACTTAGCTTGAGGGTTAGGTTTAGGGTTAGGGTTAAGGTTTCGGGTGAGGGTTAGGGTTCAGGTTATGGTTAGGCTTTCGTGTTTGGGTTAGGGTTAATTTTAGGGTGAGATTTAGGGTGAGTGTGAGGGTGAGGGTTAGGTTTAGGTTTATGGTGTGGGTAAGTGATAGCGTGAGGATTAGGGTGAGTGTTAGAGTTACCAGCAGGGTTAGAGTGAAGGTTAGGGTAAGGGTTAGGGTTAGGGATAAGGTGAGCTTGAGGGTGATTGTTAGGGTTAGGGTTAGGGTGAGTTTTAGGGTTAGGGTGAGGGTTAGGGTTAGGGTTAGCATGAGGGTGAGGGTGAGGGTGACGGTTAGGGTTAGAGTTTGGGTGAGGTTTAGGTTTAGTGTGAGGTTTAGGGTGAGGATGAGGTTAAGGTTTAGGGTGAGGGTTAAGGTAAGGGTGAGGGTTAGGGTTAAGGTTAGTGTTAGGGTGAGGGTTAGGGTGAGGGTTAGGGTTAGGGTTAAGGTTAGGATTTGGGTGAGGGGGAGGGTTAGGGTTCAGTTTAAGGTGAGGGCTAGTGTGGGGGTTAGGGTTAGGGTTAGGGTGAGTGTTAGGGTTACGGTTAGTTTGAGGGTGGTGTGAGGGTGAAGTTTAAGATGAGGGTTAGGATTAGGGTGAGGGCTAGGGTGAGGGTGAGGGTTAGTGTTAGGGTGAGGGTTAGGTTTAGGTTAGGTTGAGGTTTGGGGTGAGGGGTAGGGTTAGGTTTAGGGTGAGGGTAAGGTTTAGTGTGAGGGTTAAGGTTAGGGATATTGTGAGGGTGAGGGTAAGGGTTATGGTGAGTGTTATGATCAGGTTGAGGGTTAGGGTTAGGATTAGGGGTAGGGTAAGGTAAGGCTGAACACGAGGGTGAGGGTGCGGGTGAGGATTAGAGTAAGGGTTACGTTTAGGGTGAGGGCTAGTGTGAGGGTGAGGGTTAGGGTGAAGTTTAGGGTGAGGGTGAGGGTGAGGGTCTTTGTTAGATAATGGTTAAGGTTAGTGTGAGGATTAGGTGAGGGTTAGGGTTAGGGTGAGCTTGAGGATTAGGGTGTGGGTGAGCGTTAGGGTTAGTGTGAGGTTTCGAGTGATGGTAAAGGTTAGGGTAACGTTGAAAATTAGGGTTAGGTTTAGATGAGGGTTAGGTTTAGGGTTAGGATTAGAGTTAGGGTGAGGGTTCGGGTGAGGTGTACTGTTAAGGTTAGGGTAAACATTAGGGTTAATTTGAGGGGTAGGGATAGGGTGAGGATAAAGTTCGGGTGACGGTTAGGGTGAGGGTGAGGTTTAGGGTTACTGTTAGGGTGAGGGTTAGAGTTAGCTTTAGTGTTAAGTTGAGGGTGAGGGTTTGGGTTAGTGTTCGGCTTAGGGTTAAGGTGAGGGTGATGGTGAGGATGAGGGTTAGAGTGAGGGTTAGCATTAGGGTGAGGGTTAGGTTTAGGGTTAGGGTTAGGGTTATTGTTAGGGTTAGATTTAGGGTGAGGGTGAGGATGAGGGTGAGGGTGAGGGTGTGGGTTAGGGTTAGGGTTAGGTTTAGAGTGAGGGTGAGGGTTAGGGTTAGGGTTAATGTTAGGCTTAGGGTGATTGTTACGGTTAGTGTGAGGCTTAGTGTTAGGGTTAGGGTTGGTGTTAGGGTGAGGGAAAGTGTTAGGGTGAGGATTAGGGTTAGGGTGAGGGTTAGGAATAGGTTGAGGGTTTGGATTAGGGTTCTGGTTAAGGTGAGGGTGAGGGTGATGTTTAGGGTTAGGGTTAGGTTGAGGGTTAGGGTGAGGTTTAGGTTTAGGGTGAGGGTTAGGGTTAGGGTGAGAGTTAGCCTTAGTGTTAATTTGAGGGTGGGGTGAGGGTCAGGTTTAGGGTGTGGGTTAGGGTTAGGGTGATGGCTAGATTAGTGTGATGATTAGGGTTAGGGTGAGAGTTAGGGTTAGGTTTAGGGTGAGGGATACGGTGAGGTTTAGGTTTAGGATTAGAGTGAGGGTTAGGTTTAGTGTGAGGGTTACGGTTAGGGTTAGGGTGAGGGTGAGGGTTAGGGTTAAGGGTGAGGGTTAGGGTAATGCTGAGGGTTATGTTTAGGATTAGCTTTAGAGTTAGGTTTAGGCTGAGGGTGAGAGTGAGGGTGAGTGTGAGGTTTAGGATTAGGGTTAGGTTTAGGGTGAGGGGTAGTGTGAGGGTGAGTGTTAGGGTAAAGATGAGGGCGAGGTTGAGGGTGAGGGTCTCGGTTAGGTAGAGGTTAGGGTTAGGGTGAGGATTAGGTGAGAGTTAGGGTGAGGGTGAGGGTTAGGTTTAGGGTTAGAGAGAGGGTTATGTTAGGGGTTAAGGTTAGAATTAGGGTGAGGGTTAGTGTGAGGGTGAGTGTTAGGATTAGGGTTAGAGAGAGGGTTAGGTTAGGGGTTAAGTTTAGAATTAGGGTGAGGGTTAGGGTGAAGGGTAGGGTTAGAGTTAGGGTGAGCATAAAGGTTAATGTGAGGGTTAGGGTTAGGGTGAGGATAAAGTAAGGGTGAGGGTTAGGGTTACTGTTAGGGTGAGGTTTAGTGTTAGGATTAGTGTTAAGGTGAGTGTAAGGGTGAGGGTTAAGGTTAGGCTTAGGGTTAAAATGAGGGTGAGGGTGAGGGCGAGGGTTAGTGTGAGGTTTAGGGTTAGGGTGATTGTTAGGTTTAGGGTTAGGGTTTGGGTTATTTTTAGGGTTAAGGTTAGGGTGAGGGTGAGGATAAGGTTTAGTGTGATGTTTAGGGTGAGTGTGATGGTTAGGGTGAGGGTGAGGGTGAGGTTTTGGTTGAGTGTTTGGGTTAGGTTTAGGGTGAGAGTGAGTGTGAGGGTTAGGGTCAGTGTTAATATTAGGCTTAGGATTAGGCTGAGGGTGAGGGTGAGTGTGAGAGTTAGGGTTAGGGTTAGTGTGAGGCTTAGGCTTAGGGTGAGGGTGAGGGTTAGGGATAGGGTCATGGTTAGGGTGGGGGTGAGGGTGAGGCTTAGGGTGAGGGTGAGGGTGAGTGTTAGGGTGCGGGTAAGTTTTAGGGTTAGATGTAGGGTTAGGGTGAGGGTTAGGATGATGGTTAGGATGAGGGGCAGGGTTAGGGTTATGGTGAGGTTCAGGGTTAGTTTGAGGGTATCCGTTACGGTTGGGTTTAGGGAGAAGGTTAAGGTGGGGGTTAGGGATAGGTTTAGGTTTAGGCTGAGGGTTAGGGTGAGGGTAAGTTTTAGGGTGAGGGTTACGGTGAGTGTGAGGGTTAGGTTTAGGGAGAGATTTAGGTTGATGGAGAAGATTAGAGTTCCGTTTAGGGTGAAGTTGAGAGTGATGGTGTGGGTTAGGGTAAGGATTAGGTTTAGGGTTAGGGTTAGGGTTATTGTTAGGGTTAGGGTTACGGTTAAAGTGAGGTTGCGGGTGAGGTGAGGTTTAGCGTTAGGGTTAGCGTTAGGGTCAGGGTTTTGGTGAAGGTAAGTGTTGGGGTGAGGGTTAGGGTTAGGGTGAGGTTGAGGGTGAGGTTGAGAGTTAGTGTTAGGTTTAGGGTTAGGGTGAGGTTTAGGGTGAGGTTGAGGTTTAGTGTTAGGGTTAGTGTTAGGATGAGATTAAGGGTTAGGTTGAGGGTTAGGGTGAGTGTTAGGGTTAAGTTAGGGTGAGGGTTAGGGTTAGGGTGAGGTTTAGGGTTAGTGAAGGTTAGTGTTAGGGTTAGGCTTAGTGTTAGGTTGAGGGTAATGTTTAGATTGAGGTTTAGGTTGCGGGTGAGGGATAGGGTTTGTGTGAGGGTTAGGGATAGGGTGAGGATTAGGCTTAGGTTTAGGGTGAGGGTGAGTGTGAGGGTTAGGGTTAGGGTTAGGCTTAGGCATTGGGTTAGGCTGAGGGTGGGGTTGAGTGTGAGTGTTAGGGTTAGGGTGAGGGTTAGGGTTAGGGTTAGGGATAGGGTGATGTTTAGGGTGAGGGTTGTTGTAAGAGTAGGTGTTAGGGTTACACTTAGTGTTAGGGTGAGTTTAAGGGTTAGGTTGAGGATTAGCATTAGGGTGAGGGTTAGGGTTAATGTGAGGGTTAGGGTTTCGGTAAGGGTGAGGTTGAGGGTGATGGTGAGGCTTAGGGTTAGGGTGAGTGTGAGGGTGAGTGTGAGTGTTAGGGTGAGGTTTAGGCTTAGGCTGAGGGTTCGGCTGAGTGTGATGGTGAGGGTGTGGGTGAGGATTAGAGTTAGGGTGAGTTTTAGGGTTAAGGTTAGCGTGAGGGTTTGGGTTAGGCTTAAGTTTAGGATGAGGGTTAGGTTGAGGGGTACGGTTATGGTTAGTGTGAGCGTTAGGGTTAGCGTTAGGGTTAGGGATAGGTTTAGGGTTAGGGTGAGGTTAGGATGAGGTTTAGGGTTATGGTAAGGGTTAGGGTTAGGTTTAGGATGAGGGTTAGGGAGAAGGTTAGGATGAGGGTTTGGGTGAGGGTTCGGTTTAGGGTTCGGGTTAGGGTTATGGTGAGGGTGGAGGTGAGGGTGAGAGTGAAGTTTAGGGTTAGAGTTAGGATGAGGGTGAGGATTAGGGTTAGGGTTAGGGTTAGGTTTAGGCTGAGGATAAGGCTGAGGGTGTGGGTGAGGATTAGGGTTAGGTTGAGTGTTAGGGTTAGTGTTAACGTAAGGGTTTGGGTTAGGGTTAAGTTTAGGATGAGAGTTAGTTTGAGGGGTATGGTTACAGTTAGATTGAGCATTAGGGTTAGCGTTAGGGTTAGGGATAGGGTTAGGGTTAGGGTGAGGTTTAGGATGAGGGTTAGGGTTAGAGTGAGGGTTAGGGTGAGGGTTAGGGTGAAGGTTATGGTTATGGTTAGGGTTAGGGTAAGGGATAGGGTCTGTGCGAGGGATAGGGTTAGAGTTAGATTTATGCTGAGAGTAAGGGTTAGCGTGAGGTTTAGCGTGAGTGTGATGGTTAGAGTTACATTAGGTTAGGGTAGGTTTAGCTTGAGGGTTAGGGTTAGGTTTAGGGTTAGGGTGAAGTGAGCGTGAGGGTGATTGTGAGGTTTATTGTTAGGGTGAGGGATAGGTTTAGGGTGAGGGTTAGGTTTAGGGTGAGGGTAAGCGTGAGGGTGACAGTGAGGTTTAGGGTGAGGGAGAGGGTGAGTGTGAGGGTTAGGATTAGGTTTAGGTTTAGGGTTAGGGTTAGTGTGAGGGTGAAGGTGAAGGTTAGTGTTAGGAGTAGGGCTAGGTTAAAAGTTAGGCTGAGGGTGAGCGTGAGGGTGAGGGTGATGGTTAGGGTTAGGGTTAAGTTGAGGGTTAGAGTTAGTGTGAGGGTTAGGGTGAGGGTAAGATTAAAGGTTAGGGTGAGTGTTAGGGTTAGGGTTAGGGTGAGGTTTAGGGTTAGGGTGAGGGCGAGGGTTAGGGTTAGGTTAAGGGTGAGTGTTAGGGTGAGGGTTAGGGTTAGGGTGATGTTTAGGGTTAGGATTAGGGTTATGGTGAATACTAGCTTGTTAGTGAGGGTTAGGGTTAGGATGAAGGTGAGGGTTAGGTTTAGGGTTAAGTTGAGGGTTTGGGTGAGGTATAGGTTTAGGAGTAGTGTTAGGTTTAGAGTTAGACTGAGGTTGAGGGTGAGGGTGAGGGTGACTGATAGGGTTAGGGTTAGGGTGAGGGTTAAGGTGAGGATAAGGGTGAGTGTTAGAGTGAGTGTGAGGGTTCGGGAGAGTATGAGGGTTAGGGTTTGGGTGAGGGTTAGGGTTGGGTGAGTGTTAGGATGATGGTGAGGGTGAGGGTTAGGGTTGGGTTTAGGGTCAGAGTGAGGGTTAGGGTGAGGGGTATGGTTAGGGTTAGGGTGAAAGTTAGGGTTAGTGTGAAGATTAGGGTTGGGGTGAGGTTTACGGTTACTGTGAAGGTTCATGTTAGGTTTAGACTTAGTGTTAGGGTGAGAGTAAGGGTTAGGTTGACGGTGAGGTTTATGGTGAGGTTTAGGGTTAGTATGAGGGTTAGGGCTAGGGTGAGGGTAATTGTGAGGGTTAGGGTTAGGGTGATGTTTATGGTGAGGGTGAGGGTTAGGATGAGGGTGAGGGTGAGGGTTCACTTGTGGGTTTGGGTTAGGGTTAGGGTGAGGTTGAGGGTGAGGGTGAGACTTAGGGTTAGGTTTAGGGTGACGGTGAATGTGAGGATTAGGGATAGGGTTAGGCTTAGGTTTAGGGTTAGGCTGAGGGTGACTGTGAGCATGAGGGTTAGGGTTAGGGTGAGGGTTAGGTTTAGGGTGAGGGTTAGGTTGAGGGTGAGTGTGAGGGTTAGGTTTAGGATTGCGTTTAGGGTGAGCCTGTGGGTGAGGCTGAGGGTGAGGGTTATAGTTAGGGTGAAGGTTAGGCTAAGGTTTAGGGTGAGGGTTAGGTTTAGGGTGATGTTTAGGTTGAGGGTTTGGGTTAGGGTAAGGGTGAGTGTGAGGGTCAGTGAGAGGGTTAGGATTAGGTTTAGGGTTAGGTTTAGGGTGAGGGTGAGTGTGAGGTTTAGGGTTATGTTGAGTGTGAGCATTAGGGTTAGGTTTAGGGTGAGGGTGAGGTTGAGGGTTAGGGTGAGGGTTAGGGTTTGATTTAGGGTGAGGGTTAAATGAGGGTGAGGGTTAGGGTTAGGGTGAGGGTTAGGGTTAGATTGAGGGTGAGGAATAGCGTTAGGGTGAGGGTTAGGGTTAGGGTGATGTTTAGGGTGAGTGTGAGGGTTGGTTTGAGAGTTTGCGTTAGGTTTAGGGTGAGGTTGAGGGTGAGGGTGAGGCTTAGAGTTAGGGTTAGGGTGAGGTTGACTGTGAGGGTTAGGTTTAGGGTTAGGTTTTAGGCTGAGGGTCAGGCTCAGGGTGAGAGTGAGGGTGATGGTTAGGGTTAGGGTGAGGTTTAGGGTTAGAGTTCGGGTGAGGGTTAGGGATAGTTTGTGGGTTAGGGTTCGGGTGAGGGTTAGGGTTACTGTGAGGGTTCATGTTAAGTTTAGGCTTAGTTTTAGCTTGAGGGTAAGGGTTAGGTTGAGGGTCAGGTTTAGGGTGAGGTTTAGGGTTAGTATGAGGGTTAGGGCTTGGGTGAGGTTAAGGGTGATGGTTAGGGTTAGGGTGATGTTTAGGGTGAGGGTGAGGGTTAGGGTGAGGGTGAGGGTGAGGGTTCAGTTGAGGGTTTGTTTAGGTTTACGGTGAGGTTGACACTTAGGGTTAGGTTTAGGGTGAGGGTGAGTGTTAGGTTTAGGGATAGGGTTAGGGTTAGGTTTAGGGTTAGGCTGAGGGTGACTATGAGCTTGAGTTTTAGTGTTATGGTGAGCATTAGGTTTGGGGTTAGGGTGAGGTTATTGTTCGTGTGAGTGTTAGGGTTTGAGTGAGGGTTAGCGTTAAGTTTAGGGTTAAGGTTAGGTTGGAGGTTAGGGTTAGGGTGAGGGTTAGCGTTAGTGGTAGGGTTAGGTTGAGCATGAGGGTGAGGGTTAGGGTTAGGATTAGGTTTAAGGTGAGCCTGAGGGTGAGAGTGAGGGTTAGGGTTAGGGTGCGGGTTAGTCTAAGGGTTAGGGTGATGTTTAAGTTGAGGGTTTGGGTTAGGGTTAGGGTGAGTGTGAGAGTGAGTGAGAGGGTTAAGATTAGTGTTAGGGTTAGGTTTAGGGTGAGGGAGAGTGTGAGGGTTAGGGTTCGGGTTATTGTTAGGCTTAGGTTTAAGCTGAGTTTGAGGGTGAGAGTGAGGGTTAGGGTTATGTTTAGGGTGAGGGTGAGGTTTAGGGTTAGGGTGAGATTTAGGGTTTGGGTTAGGGTTAGGGTTAGATGAGGGTGAGGGTTAGGGTTAGGGTGAGGGTGAGGGTGAGGATTAGCGTTATGGTGAGGGTTAGGGTTCTGGTGCGGATTAGGGTGAGGGTTAGGGTGAGGGTGATGTTTAGGGTGAGTTTGAGAGATGGTTTGTGGTTTTGCGTTAGGTTTAGGATGAGGTTGAGGGTGAGGGTGAGGCTTAGACTTAGGGTTAGGGTGAGGGTGAGTGTGAGGATTAGGCTTAGGGTTAGTCTTAGGCTTTGGGTTAGGCTGAGGGTGGGGGTGAGTGTGAGGGTTAGGGTTAGGGTGAGGGTTAGGGTTAGGGTTAGGGATAGGGTGATGTTTAGGGTGACGGTTATTGTGAGATTAAGTTTTAGGGTTACACTTAGTGTTAGGGTGAGTGTAATGGTTAGGTTGAGGCTTAGCATTAGTGTGAGTGTTAGAGTTAATGTGAGGGTTAGGTTTTCAGTAAGGGTGAGGTTGAGGGTGATGGTGAGGCTTAGGTTTAGGGTGAGTGTGAGGGTGAGTGTGAGTGTTAGGGTTAGGTTTAGGCTTAGGCTGAGGGTTAGGCTGAGTGTGATGGTGAGGGTGTGAGTGAGGATTAGAGTTAGGGTGAGTTTTAGGGTTAAGGTTAGCATGAGCTTTTGGGTTAGGCTTAAGTTTAGGATGAGGGTTAGATGGGGGTACGGTTATGGTTAGTGTGAGCGTTAGGGTTAGCGTTAGGGTTAGGGATAGGTTAAGGGTTAGGGTGAGGTTCAGGATGAGGTTTAGGTTTACTGTAAGGGTTAGGGTTAGGGTTAGGATGAGGGTTAGGGAGAAGGTTAGGATGAGGGTTAGGGTGAGGTTTCAGTTTAGGGTTCGGGTTAGGGTTATGGTGAGGGTGGGGGTGAGGGTGAGGGTGAAGTTTAGGATTAGATTTAGGATGAGGGTGAGGATTAGGGTTAGGGTTAGGGTTAGGGTTAGGTTTAGGCTGAGGATAAGGCTGAGGGTGTGGGTGAGGATTAGGGTTAGGTTGAGTGTTAGGGTTAGTGTTAATGTAAGGGTTTGGGTTAGGGTTAAGTTTAGGATGAGAGTTAGTTTGAGGCGTACGGTTACAGTTAGATTGAGCATTAGGGTTAGCGTTAGGGTTAGGGATAGGGTTAGGGTTAGGGTGAGGTTTAGGATGAGGGTTAGGGTTAGGGTGAGGGTTAGGCTGAGGGTTAGGGTGAAGGTTATGGTTATGGTTAGGGTTAGGGTAAGGGAGAGGGTCAGTGCGAGGGTTAGGGTTAGGGTTAGATTTATGCTGAGAGTAAGGGTTAGCGTGAGGTTTAGCGTGAGTGTGAGGGTTAGAGTTACATTAGGGTTAGGGTAGGTTTAGCTTGAGGGTTAGGGTTAGGTTTATGATTAGGGTGAGGTGAGCGTGAGGGTGATTGTGAGGTTTATTGTTAGAGTGAGGGATAGGTTTAGGGTGAGGGTTAGGTTTAGGGTGAGGGTGAGCGTGAGGGTGACAGTGAGGCTTAGGGTGAGGGTGAGGGTGAGGGTGAGGGTTAGGGTTAGGATTAAGTTGAGGGTTAGAGTTAGTGTGAGGGTTAGGGTGAGGGTAAAGTTAAAGGTTAGGGTGAGGGTTAGGGTTAGGGTGAGGGTAAGGGTTAGGGTGAGGGTAAGGGTGAGTGTTAGGGTGAGCGTTAGGGTTAGGGTGAGGGTTAGGGTTAGGATTAGGGTTATGGTGAATACTAGCTTGTCAGTGAGGGTTAGGATTAGGGTGAAGTTGAGGGTTAGGTTTAGGGTTAAGTTGAGGGTTTGGGTGAGGTATAGGTTTAGAAGTAGTGTTAGGTTTAGAGTTAGGCTGAGGGTGAGGGTGAGGGTGAGGGTGACTGATAGGGTTAGGATTAGGGTGAGGGTTAGGGTGAGGATGAGGGTGAGAGTTAGAGTGAGGGTGAGGGTGAGGGAGAGTATGAGGGTTAGGGTTTGGGTGAGGGTAAGGGTTGGGTGAGTGTTAGGATGATGGTGAGGGTGAGGGTTAGGGTTGGGTTTAGGGTCAGAGTGAGGGTTAGGGTGAGGGGTATGGTTAGGATTAGGGTGAGGGTTAGGTTTAGTGTGAGGGTTAGAGTTAGCGTGAGGTTTACGGTTACTGTGAGGGTTCATGTTAGGTTTAGGCTTAGTGTTATGGTGAGAGTAAGGGTTAGGTTGAGGGTTAGGATTATGGTGAGGTTTAGGGTTAGTATGAGGGTTAGGGCCAGGGTGAGGGTAATTGTGAGGGTTAGGGTTAGGGTGATGTTTATGGTGTGGGTGAGGGTTAGGGTGAGGGTGAGGGTGAGGGTTCACTTGTGGGTTTGGGTTAGGGTTAGGTTGAGGTTGAGGGTGAGGGTGAGACTTAGGGTTAGGTTTAGGGTGACGGTGAATGTGAGGATTAGGGATAGGGTTAGGCTTAGGTTTAGGGTTAGGCTGAGGGTGACTGTGAGCGTGAGGGTTAGGGTTAGGGTGAGGGTTACGGTTAGGGTGAGGGTTAGGTTGAGGGTGAGTGTGAGGGTTAGGGTTAGGATTGCGTTTAGGGTGAGCCTGTGGGTGAGGCTGAGGGTGAGGGTTAGGTTTAGGGTCAGGGTTAGGCTAATGGTTAGGGTGAGGGTTAGGTTTAGGGTGATGTTTAGGTTGAGGGTTTCGGTTAGGGTTAGGGTGAGTGTGAGGGTCAGTGAGAGGGTTAGGATTAGGGTTAGGTTTAGGTTTAGGGTGAGAGTGAGTGTGAGGTTTAGGGTTAGGGTGATTGTTAGGCTTAGGTTTAAGCTGAGGGTGAGGGTGAGTGTGAGGGTTAGGGTTATGTTGAGTGTGAGCATTAGGGTTAGGTTTAGGGTGAGGGTGAGGTTTAGGGTTAGGGTGAGGGTTAGGTTTTGATTTAGGGTGAGGGTTAAATGAGGGTGAGGGTTAGGGTTAGGGTGAGGGTTAGGGTTAGAGTGAGGGTGAGGAATAGCGTTAGGGTGAGGGTTAGGTTTAGGGTGATGTTTAGGGTGAGTGTGAGGGTTGGTTTGAGGGTTTGCGTTAGGTTTAGGGTGAGGTTGAGGGTGAGGTTGAAGCTTAGAGTTACGGTTAGGGTGAGGCTGACTGTGAGGGTTAGGGTTAGGGTTAGGCTTTAGGCTGAGTGTTAGGCTCAGGGTGAGAGTGAGGGTGATGGTTAGGGTTAGGGTGAGGTTTAGGGTTAGGGTTAGGGTGAGGGTTAGAGATAGTGTGAGGGTTAGGGTTCAGGTGAGGGTTAGGGTAACTGTGAGGGTTCATGTTATGTTTAGGCTCTGTGTTAGTGTGAGGGTAAGTGTTAGGTTGAGGGTCAGGTTTAGGGTGATGTTTAGGGTTAGTATGAGGGTTAGGGCTTGGATGAGGTTAAGGGTGATGGTTAGGGTTAGGGTGATGTTTAGGGTGAGGGTGAGGGTGAGGGTGAGGGTGAGGGTGAGGGTTCAGTTGAGGGTTTGGGTTAGGTTTAGGGTGAGGTTGAGACTTAGGGTTAGGTTTAGGGTGATTGTGTGGTTGAGGTTTAGGGATAGGGTTAGGGTTAGGTTTAGGGTTAGGCTGAGGGTGACTATGAGCTTGAGGTTTAGGGTTATGGTGAGCATTAGGGTTGGGGTTAGGGTGAGGGTAAGTGTTGGGGTGAGTGTTAGGGTTTCGGTGAGGGTTAGCATTAGGTTTAGGGTTAGGGTTATGTTGGAGGTTAGGGTTAGGGTGAGGGTTAGGGTTAGGGGTAGGGTTAGGTTGAGCGTGAGGGTGAGCGTTAGGGTTAGGATTAGGTTTAAGGTGAGCCTGAGGGTGAGAGTGAGGGTGAGGGTTAGGGTTAGGGTGAGGGTTAGGCTAAGGGTTAGGGTGAGGGTTAGGTTTAGGGTGATGTTTAGGTTGAGGGTTAGGGTTAGGTTGAGGGTGAGGTTGAGTGAGAAGGTTCGGTTTAGGGTTAGGATTAGGTTTAGGTTGATGGTGAGTGTGAGGTTTGGGTTAAGGTTATTGTTAGGCTTAGGTTCAAACTGAGGGTGAGGACTGAGTGTGAGGGTTAGGATTATGTTGAGTGTGAGCATTAGGGTTAGGTTTAAATGAGGTTGTGTTTGAGGGTTAGGGTGACAGTTAGGGTTTGGGTTAGGGTGAGAGTTAGATGAGGGTGAGGATTAGGGTTAGGGTGAGGGTGAGGGTTAGCATTAGGGATAGGGTTAGGGATAGTGTCAGGGTTAGGGTTAGGGTGAGGTTTAGGGTTACTGTGTGGGTTCATGTTAGGTTTAGCCTTAGTGTTAGGGTGAGGGTAAGGGTTAGGTTGAGGGTCAAGTTTAGGGTCAGGTTTAGGGTTAGTATTAGGGTTAGGGCTAGGGTGATGGTGAGGGTGAGGGTTAGGGTGAGGGTGAGGGTGAGGGTGACTGTGAGGGTTAGGGTTAGGGTTAGGCTTTAGGCTGAGGGTTAGGCTGAGGTTGAGGGTGAGGGTGATGGTTAAGGTTAGGGTGAGGGTTAGGGTTAGGGTTAATTTGAGGGTTAGGTATAGTGTGAGGGTTAGGGTTAGGGTGAGTTTTAGGATTACTGTGAGGGTTCATGTTAGGTTTAGGCTTAGTGTTAGGGTGAGGGTAAGGATTAGGTTGAGGGTCAGGTTTAGGGTGAGGTTTAGGGTTAGTATGAGGGTTAGGGATAAGGTGAGGGTAAGGGTGAGGGTTAGTTTAAGGCAGATGTTTAGAGTGAGGGTGAGGGTTAGGGTTAGGGTGAGGGTGAGGATTCAGTTGAGGGTTTGGGTTAGGGTTAGGGTGAGGTTGAGACTTAGGGTTGGGTTTAGGGTGAGGGTGAGTGTGAGGTTTAGGGATAGGTTTAGGCTTAATTTTAGGGTTAGGCTGAGGGTGACTGTGAGCGTGAGGATTAGGGTTAGAGTGAGGGTTAGGTTTAGGGTGAGGGTTAGCATTAGGTTTAGGGTTATCGTTAGGTTGCAGGTTAGGTTTAGGGTGAGGGTTAGCGTTAGGGGAAGGGTTAGGTTGAGGGTGAGGGTGACAGCTAGGGTTAGGATTAAGTTTAGGTTGAGCCTGTGGGTGAGGATGAGGGTGAGGGTTAAGGTTATGATGAGGGTTAGGCTAAGGGTTAGGGTGAGGGTTAGGTTTAAGGTGATGTTTTGGTTGAGGGTTTGGGTTAGTGTTAGGGTGAGTGTGAGGGTGAGTAAGAGGGTTAGGATTAGTGTTAGGGTTAGGTTTATGGTGAGGGTGAGTGTGAGGGTTAGGGTTCGCGTTATTGTTAGGCTTAGGTTTAAGCTGAGTGTGAGGGTGAATGTGAGGGTTAGTGTTAGGTTGAGTGTGAGAATTAGGGTTAGGTTTAGGGTGAGGGAGTGTTTGAGGGTTAGGCTGAGGGTTAGGGTTTGGTTTAGGGTGAGGGTTAGATGAGGGTGAGGGTTAGGGTTAGGGTGAGGGTTAGATGAGGGTGAGGGTTAGGGTTAGGGTGAGGGTTAGATGAGGGTGATGGTTAGGTTGAGGGTGAGGATTCGCGTTAGGATGAGGGTTAGGGTTTTGGTGCGGATTAGGGTGAGGGTTAATGTTAGGGTGATGTTTAGGGTGAGGGTGATCGTTGATTTGACGGTTTGCGTTAGGTTTAGGGTGAGGTTGAGAGTGAGGGTGAGGCTTAGATTTAGGGTTAGGTTTAAGGTGACTCTGAGGGTTAATGTTAGGTTTAGGCTTTAGGCTGAGGGTTAGGTTGAGGGTGAGGGTGAGGGTTAGGGTTAGGGTTAGGGCTAATGAAAGGGTGATATTTAGGGTGAGGGTTAGTGTGAGAGTTAATGTTAGGGTTAGGCTTAGTGGTAGAGTGAGTGTAAGTGTTAGGTTGAGGGTTAGGGTTAGGGATAGGGTGAGGGTTGGGATGAGGATTAGGGTGAGGGTAAGGTTTAGGGTGAGGGTTATGGTGAGTGTGAGGCTTAGGGTTAGGGTGAGGGTGAGAGTGAGGGTGATGGTTCAGTTGAGGGTTTGGGTTAGGGTTAGGGTGAGGTTGAGGGTGAGGGTGAGACTTAGGGTTAGGTTTAGAGTGATGGTGAGTGTGAGGTTTAGGGATAGGGTTAGGCTTAGGTTTACGGTTAGGCTGAGGGTGACTGTGAGCATGAGGGTTAGGGTTAGGGTGAGGGTTAGGTTTAGGTTGAGGGTTAGCGTTAGGGTTAGTGTTAGCGTTAGGTTGGAGGTTAGGTTTAGGGTGAGGGTTAGCGTTAGGGGTAGGGTAAGGTTGAGCGTGAGGTTGAGGGCTAGGGTTAGGATTAGGTTTAGGTTGAGCCTGTCGGTGAGGGTGAGGGTGAGGGTTAATGTTTTGGTGAGGGTTAGGTTAAGGGATAGGGTGAGGGTTAAGTTTAGGGTGATGTTTAGGTTGAGAGTTGGGGTTAGGGTTAGGGTGAGTGTGAGGGTGAGTGAGAGGGTTAGGATTAGGGTTAGGGTTAGGTTTAGGGTGAGGGTGAGTGTGAGTGTTAGGGTTCTGGTTATTTTTAGGCTTAAATTTTAAGCGGAGGGTGAGAGAGTGTGTGTGAGGTTTAGTGTTATGTTGAGTGTGAGCATTAGGGTTAGGTTTAGGGTGAAGGTGAGGTTGAGGGTTAGGGAGAGGGTTAGGGTTTGAGTTAGGGTGAGGGTTAGATGAGGGTGAGGGTTAGGGTTAGGGTGAGGGTTAGGGTTAGGGTGAGGATGAGGATTAGCGTTAGGGTGAGGGTTAGGTTTTTGGTGCGGAGTAGGGTGAGGGTTAATGTTAGGGTGATGTTTAGGGTGAGGGTGAGGGTTGGTTTGAGGGTTTGCGTCAGGTTTAGGTTGAGGTTGAGGGTGAGGGTGAGGCTTTGATTTAGGGTTAAGGTGAGGGTGACTCTGAGGGTTAGGGTTAGTGTTAGGCTTTAGGCTGAGGGTTAGGCTGAGGGTGAGGGTGAGGGTGATGGTTAGGGTTAGGGTGAGGGTTAGGGTTAGGGTTAGGGTGATGATTAGGGATAATGTGAGGGTTAGGATTAGGGTGAGGTTTAGGGTTACTGTGAGGGTTCATGTTAGGGTTAGGCTGAGTGTTAGGGTGAGGGTAAGTGTTAGTATGAGGGTGAGGTTTATGGTAAGGTTTAGGGTTAGTATGAGGGTTAGGGCTAAGTTGAGGTTAAGGGTGAGGTTTAGTGTTAGGGTGATGTTTAGGGTGAGGGTGAGGGTTAGGGTGAGGGTGAGGGTTCAGTTGAGGGTTTGGGTTAGGGTTAGGGTGAGGTTGAGACTTAGGGTTAGGTTTAGGGTGAGGGGGAGTGTGAGGTTTAGGGATAGGGTTAGGCTTAGTTTAGGGTTAGGCTGAGGGTGACTGTGAGCTTGAGGGTTAATATTATGGTGAGCATTAGGGTTGGGGTTAAGGTGAGGTTAAGTGTTGGGGTGAGTGTTAAGGTTTGGATGAGGGTTAGCGTTAGGTTTAGGGTTAGGGTTAGGTTGGAGTTTAGCTTAGGTGAGGGTTAGCATTAGACGTAGGGTAAGGTTGAGCGTGAGAGTGAGGGTTAGGGTTAGGATTAGGTTTAAGGTGAGCCTGAGGGTGAGGGTGAGGGTGAGGGTTAGGGTTAGGGTCAGGGTTAGGCTAAGGGTTAGGGTGAGGGTTAGGTTTAGGGTGATGTTTAGGTTGAGGGTTAGGGTTAGGTTGAGGGTGAGGGTGAGTGAGAGAGTTAGGTTTATGGTTAGGATTAGGTTTAGGGTGAGGGTGAATGTGAGGGTTAGGGTTAGGTTTATTGTTAGGCTTAGGTTTAAGCTGAGGGTGGGTGAGGGTGTGTGTGAGGGTGAGGGTTATGTTGAGTGTGAGCATTAGGGTTAGGTTTAGGTTGAGGGTGTGTTTGAGGGTTAGGGTTTGGGTTAGGGTGAGGGTTAGATGAGGGTGAGGGTTAGGGTTAGGGTGAGGGTTCGGGTTAGGGTGACGGTGAGGGTTAGCGTTAGGGTGAGGGTTAGGGTTATGGTGCAGATTTGGGTGAGTGTTGTTACCCTGATATTTATGGTGAGGGTGAGGGTTGGTTTGAGGGTTTGCGTTAGTTTTAGGTTGAGGTTGGGTGTGAGGGTGAGGCTTAGGGTTAGTTTTAGGGTGAGGGTGACTCTGAGGGTTAGTGTTAGGGTTAGGCTTTAGGCTGTTGGTTAGGCTGAGATTGAGGGTGAGAGTTAGTGTTAGGGTTAGGGTTAATTATAGAGTGATATTTAGGGTGAGGGTTACTGTGAGAGTTAGTGTTAGGATTAGCCTTAGCGTTAGAGTGAGTGTAAGGGTTAGGTTGAGGGTTAGGTTTAGGGATAGGGTGAGGGTGGGGATGAGGGTTAGGGTGAGGGTAAGGTTTGGGGTGAGGGTTATGGTGAGTGTGAGGGTTAGGTTTAGGGTTAGGGTGAGGGTGAGGGTGAGGGTTCAGTTGAGGGATTCTGTTAGAGTTAGGGTGAGGTTGAGGGTGAGGGTGAGACTCAGGGTTAGGTTTAGGGTGATGGTGTGAGGATTAGGGATAGGGTTAGGCTTAGGTTTAGGGTTAGGCTGAAGGTGACTGTGAGCGTGAGGGTTAGGGTTAGGGTGAGGGTTAGGTTTAGGGTGAGGGTTAGCGATAGGGTTAGGGTTAGGTTTAGGTTGGAGGTTAGGTTTAGGGTGAGGGTTAGCGTTAGGGGTAGGGTTAGGTTGAGGGGGAGGGGGAGGGCTAGAATTAGGATTAGGTTTAGGGTGAGCCTGTGGGTGAGGGTGAGGGTGAGGTTTAGGGTTAGGGTGAGGGTTAGGCTAAGGTTAAGGGTGAGGGTTAGGTTTAAGGTGATGTTTAGGTTGAGAGTTTGGGTTAGGGTTAGGGTGAGTGTGAGGGTGAGTGAGAGGGTTAGGATTAGGGTTAGGGTTAGGTTTAGGTTGAGGGTGAGTGTGAGGGTTAGGGTTCGTGTTATTGTTAGGCTTAGGTTTAAGCTGAGGGTGACGGTGAGTGTGAGGTTTAGGGTTATGTTGAGTGTGAGCATTAGGGTTAGGTTTAGGGTGAGGGTGAGGTTGAGGGTTAGGGTGAGGGTTAGGGTTTGGGTTAGGTTGAGGGTTAGATGAGGGTGAGGGTAGGGTTAGGTTGAGGGTTAGGGTTAGGGTGAGTGTGACGGTTAGTGTTACGGTGAGGGTTAGGTTTATGGTGCGGATTAGGGTGAGTGTTAGGGTTACGGTGATGTTTATGGTGAGGGTGAGGGTTGGTTTGAAGGTTTGCGTTAGGTTTAGGGTGAGGTTGGGGGTGAGGGTGAGGCTTAGGTTTAGGGTTAGGGTGAGGGTGACTCTGAAGGTTAGGGTTAGGGTTAGGCTTTAGGCTGAGGGTTAGGCTGAGCGTGAGGTTGAGGGATAGGGTTAGGGTTAGGGTTAATGATAGGGTGAAATTTAGGGTGAGGGTTAGTGTGAGAGATAGTGTTAGGGTTAGGCTTAGTGTTAGAGTGAGTGTAAGTGTTAGGTTGAGGGTTATGGTTAGGGATAGGGTGAGGGTTGGGTTAGGGTTAGGGTGAGGGTAAGGTTTAATTTGAGGGTTACGGTGAGTGTGAGGGTTAGGGTTAGGGTGAGTGTTAGGGTGAGGGTGAGGGTTCAGTTGAGGGTTTGGGTTAGGGTTAGGGTGAGTTTGAGGGTGAGGGTGAGACTTAGGGTTAGGTTTAGGGTGACTGTGTGAGGATTAGGGATAGAGTTAGGCTTAGGTTTAGGGTTACGCTGAGGGTGACTGTGAGGGTGAGGGTTAGGGTTAGGATGAGGGTTAGGTTTAGGGTGAGGGTTAGAGATTGGGTTAGGGTTAGGTTTAGGTTGGAGATTAGATTTAGGGTGAGGGTTAGCGTTAGGGGTAGGGTTAGGTTGAGGGTGAGGGTGAGGGCAAGGGTTAGGATTAGGTTTCAGGTGAGGGTTATGGTCAGAGTGAGTGTTAGGGTTAGGTTTAGATTTACGGTGAGAGTAAGGGTTAGCATGAAGTTTAGGGTGAGTGTGAGTGTTAGAGTTCGCATTAGGATTAGGGTGACGTTTAGGGTGAGGGTTAGGTTTAGGTTTAGGGTTAGGTTGAGGTGAGGGTGAGGGTGATTGTGAGGTTAATGGTTAGGGTGAGAGATAGGCTTAGAGTGAGGGTTAGGGTTAGGGTTAGGGTTATTGTGAGGGTGAGCATGAGGGTGACAGTGAGGCTTAGGTTGTGGGTGAGGGTGAGTGTGAGGGTTAGGCTTAGGGTTAGGGTTAGGGTTAGTGTGAGCGTGAAGTTGAGGGTTAGTGTTAGGAGTAGCGTTAGGTTTAAAGTTAGGCTGAGGGTGAGCGTGAGGGTGAGGGTGACGGTTAGGGTTAGGGTTAGGCTGAGGGTTGGGTTTAGTGTGAGTGTTAGGGTGAGGGTAAGTCTAAAGTTTAGCGAGAGGGTGAGGGTTAGGTTTAGGGTTAGGGTGAGGCTTAGGGTGAGGTTTAGGGTTAGGTTGAGGGTTAGTGTGAGGGTGAGGGTTAGGGTTAGCATTAGGGCTAGTGTGAGGGTTAGGGTGAGTGTTAGGGTTAGGTTAGGGTGAGGGTTAGGGTTAGGCTGAGGGTTAGGCTGAGGGTAAGGGTTGGGTTAGGGTGAGGGTTAGATGAGTGTGAGGGTTAGGGTTAGGTTGAGGGTTAGGTTTAGGGTGAGGGTTATGGTTAGGATTAGGGTTAGCATTAGGGTTAGTGTGAGGGTTAGGGTGAGTGTTAGGGTTAGGTTAGTGTGAGACGTAGGGTTAAGGTGAGGGTTAGGGTGAGGGTTATGTATGGGTTAGGGTGAGGGTTAGATGAGGGTGAGAGTTAGGGTTAGGTTGAGGTTTAGTTTTAGGGTGAGGGTTATGGTTAGGATTAGGGTTAGGGTGAGGGCTATGGTGAGGGTGAGATTTAGGGTGAGGGTGAGGGTTAGGGTGAGGGTAAGGTTAAAGGTTAGAGTGAGGGTGAGTGTTAGGGTTAGGGTTAGGGTGAGGTTTAGAGTTAGAGTTATGGTTAGGGTTAGGGTGAGGGTGAGCGTGAATGTGACAGTGAGGCTTAGGGTCAGGGTGAGGGTGAGGGTGAGTGTGAGGCTTAGACTTAGGGTTGGTTTAGGATTAGGGTTAGTGTGAGGGTGAAGGTGAAGGTTAGTGTTAGGAATAGGGTTAGGTTTACAGTTAGGCTGAGGGTGAGGGTGACGGTTAGAGTTAGGGTTAGGTTGAGGGTGAGGATTTGTGTGAGGGTTAGGGTGAGCGTAATGTTAAAGGTTAGGGTGAAAGTGAGGGTTAGGCTTAGGGTTAGGGTGTGGGTTAGGGTGAGGCTTAGGGTTAGGGTTACAGTTTGGTTTAGGTTGAGGGTGAGGGTTAGGTTGAGGGTAAGGGTGAGGTTACGGTGAGCGTTAGGGTTAGGGTGAGGTTTAGGGTGAGGATGAGTGTGAGTGATAGAGTGAGGGTTAGGGTTCGGGAAAGTATGAGGTTTAGGGTTTGGTTGAGTGTTAGGGTTGGGTGAGTGTTAGGGTGACGGTGAGGGTGAGGGTTCAGCTTGGGTTAAGGGTTAGAGTGAGGGGTAGGGTGAAGGGTAGGTTTAGTATTAGGGTTAGGGTGAGGGTTAGGGTTAGTGTAAGAGTTAGGGTTAGGGTGAGGTTTAGGGTTACTTTGAGGGTTTAGGCTTAGTGTTAGGGTTAGGGTTACGGTTAGGATGAGGGTTAGGTTTAGGGTGAGGTTTAGGGTTAGTATGAGGGTGAGGGTAAGGGTGAGGGTTAGGGTTAGGGTGATGTTTAGGATAAGGGTTAGGGTTAGGGTGAGTGTGAGGGTTAAGTTGAGTGTTTGGGTTAGCGTTAGGGTGAGGTTGAGGGTGAGGGTGAGTCGTAGGGTTAGGTTTAGTGTGAGGGTGTGTGTGAGGGTTTGGTATGGGGTTAGCCTTAAGTTTAGGGTTAGGCTGAGGGTGACTGTGAGCGTGAGGGTTAGGGTTAGGGTGAGGTTTAGGGTTAGGTTGAAGGTAAGGGCTGGGGTGAGTGTTAGGGTTAGGCTGAGGGTTAGCATTAGGGTGAGGTTAGGGATAGGGTTAGGTTGGAGTTTAGGGTTAGGGTGAGTGTTAGCGTTAGGGGTAGGGTTAGGTTGAGGGTTAGGGTGAGTGTTAGGGTTAGGTTGAGGGTGAGGTTGAGGGTGAGGTTGAGGGTGAGGTTTTGGTTAAGGGTTTCGGTTAGGGTTAGAGTGAGGTTGAGGGTGAGTGAGAGGGTTAAGTTTATGGTTAGGATTTGGTTTAGGGTGAGGGTGAGTGTGAGGGTTAGGGTTAGGGTTATTTTTAGGCTTAGGTTTAAGCTGAGGGTGAGTGTGAGTGTGACCTTTATGGTTATGTTGAGTGTGAGAATTAGGGTTAGGTTTAGGGTGAGGGTGAGGTTGAGGGTTAGGGTGAGGTTTAGGATGAGGGGTAGTGTGAGAGTTAGGTTTAGTGTTAGTGTTAGGGTTAGGGTTGGGGTTAGGGATAGGCTTAGTGTTAGGCAGAGGGTGAAGGTGAGGGTGAGGGTTAGGGTTTGGGTGAGGATGCGGTTTAGGTTTAGAGTTAGCATTAGGGTGAGGGTTAGTGTCAGGGTTAGGGTTAGTGTTACAATTAGGTTTAGGTTGAGGGTGAGTGTGAGGGTTAGGGTTAGTATTAGACTTAGGGTGAGGGTGAAAGTGAGGGTAAGGGTGAGGGTTAGGCTTAGGCTTAGGCTTAGGCCGAGCATGAGTGTGAGGGAGAGGGTTAGGGTTTGGATGAGGGTTAGGGTTTTAGGTTTAGGGTGAGGGTTAGGATGAGGTTTAGGGTTAGAATTAGGGTTAAGTGAGGGCTAGAGTGCGGGTGAGGGTTCGGGTTAGCGTTAGGGTGAGGTTTAGGTTTAGGGTTAAGTTGAGGGTGAGGGTTAGGGTTAGGGTGAGGTTTAGGGTTAGGGTTAGGGTGAGGGTGAGGTTTAGGATTAGGTTTAGGGTTAGGGTTAGGTTTAGGATAAGGGTTACAGTGAGGTTGAGTGTGTGGATTAGGGTTAGGCTTAGGATTAGGCTGAGGGTGATAATGGGGATGAGAATTCGCTTATGAGTGATGGTTAGGGTTATGGTTAGGTTGAGGATTAGGATGAGGGTTAGGGTTAGGATTAGGGTTAGGGTGAGGGCTAGGATGAGGGTGATGTTAAGGGTTAGGGTTAGGCTTAGGCTTAGGGATAGTCTGAGGCTGAAGGTGAGGGTGAGGGTTACGGTTAGGGTGATGGTTAGGGCTACAGTTAGGGTAAGTGTTCGGATGAGGATTACGGTTAGGGTGAGGGTTAGGGTAAGGGTGACAGTAAGGGTAAAGGTGAGGAATAGTCTGAGGGTGAGTGTTATGGTAATGGTGAAGGTTCAGGGTTAGGGTGAGGGTTAGGGTGAGGGTTAGGGTTAGCGTTAGTGTTAGCGTTAGGGTGAGGGTTAGTGTGATGGTTTGGGTTAGGGTTAGGGTTACGATTAGGGTTAGGGTGAGGGTGAGTGTGAGAGTTAGGGTTAGTCTTAGGCTTAGGCTTAGGCTTAGGCCCAGCTTGAGGTTGAGGGTGGGGGTTACGGTTAGGGTGAGTGTTAGGGTTAGGGTAATGGTTAGGGTTAGGGCAAGGTTAAGGGTTAGGGATAGGGTTAGGGTGAGTTTTAAGATTAGGGTGATGGTTAGGGTTAGTGTGAGGGTTAGTGTTCGGGTTAAGGTGAGTTTTAGTGTGAAGGTAAGTGTTAGGGTGAGGTTTAGGGTTAGGGTGATGTTTAGGTTTAGATTTAGTGTAGGGTGAGGGTTAGGGTAATGGTTAGTGTTAGGGTTAGGGTTAGGTTTGGATTAGGGTTAAGGTGAGGGTGAGTGTGAGAGCTAGGGTTAGGGTTAGGGTTAGGATTAGAGTTATGGTGAGGGTGAGGTTAGGGTTAGGGTTAAGGTGAGGGTTGGGGTTAGGGTTAGAGTGAGGTTTAGGGTGAGGGTTAGGTTTAGGCTTAGGGTTAGGGTATGGGCTTAGGTGAGGGTGAGGCTTACGTTCAGGTTTAGAGTGAGTATTAGGGTGAGGGTCACGTTTAGGGTTAGTTTTAGGGTTAGGGTTGGGGTTAGGGATAGTCTTAGTGTTAGGCGGAGGGTGAGGGTGAGGGTGAGGGTTAGGGTTGGGGTTTGGGTGAGGTTTATGGTTAGTGTTAGTGTTACGGTGAGGGTTAGTGTGAGGGTTAGGGTTAGTGTGACTGTTACTTTTAGGGTTAGGGTGAGGGTGAGTTTGAGGTTAAGGGTTAGTCTTCGTCTTAGGCTTAGGCTTAGTCTGAGCCTAAGGGAGAGGGTGAGGGTTAGGGTTAGGCTGAGGGTTAGGGTTAGGGTGAGGTTTATGGACAGGGTGAGGGTTAGGGTCAGGGTTAGGGTTATTGTTAGGATTAGGGTTAGGTTTAAAGTTAATGTGAGGTTGAGGGTTTGGGTTACAGTTAGGGTTAGAGTGAGGGTTAGGATGAGGGATAGGGTTAGGGTTAGGGTGAGGGTTAGGGTTAATGTGAGGGTTAGGGTTAGGGTGAGGTTTAAGGATACTGTGAGGTTTCATGTTAGGTTTAGGCTTAGTGTTAGGGTGAGTGTAAGGGTTAGGTTGAGGGTTAGGTTGAGGGTGAGGTTTAGGGTGAGATTTAGGGTTAGTATGAGGGTTAGGGCTAGGGTGAGGGTAAGGGTGAGGGTTAGGGTTAGTGTTAGTGTTATCGTTAGGGTTAGGGTTAGAATAACGGTGAGGGTGAGGATTAGGGTTAGGGTTAGGGTGAGTTTTAGGCTTAATGTTATTCATTGTGTTTGGGTTAGGTTTAGGGTGAGAGTTAGGAGGAGGGTTAGGGTTAGGGTTAGGCTTAGGATTAGGGTTAGGGTGAGGGTGATTGTGAGGTTTAGTGATAGGGTTAGGCTTAGGTTTAGGGTTAGGCTGAGGGTGACTGTGAGCTTGAGGGTTAGGGTTATGGTGTGCATTAGGTTTGGGGTTAGGGTGAGGGTAACGGTTGGGGTGAGTTTTAGGGTTTGGGTGAGGGTTAGCGTTAGGTTTAGGGTTAGGGTTAGGTTGGAGGTTAGTGTTAGGGTGAGGGTTAGCATTAGGGGTAGGTTTAAGTTGAGGGTGAGGATGAAGGTTAGGGTTAGGATTAGGTTTAAGGTGAGCCTGAGGATGAGGGTGAGGGTGAGGGTTAGGGTTAGGGTGAGGGTTAGGCTAAGGTTTAGGGTGAGGGTTAGGTTTAGGGTGATGTTTAGGTTGAGCGTGAGGGTTAGGGTTAGGGTGAGGGTGAAGTTTCAGTTGAGGGTTTGTGTTAGGGTTAGGTTGAGTGTGAGGTTGTGTGAGTGGATTAGGTTTAGGGTTAGGATTCGGTTTAGGGTGAGGTTGAGTGTGAGTGTTAGGGTTAGGTTTATTGTTAGGCTTAGGTTTAAGCTGATGGTGAGGGTGAGTGTGAGGTTTAGGGTTATGTTGAGTGTGAGAATTAGGGTTAGGATTAGGGTGAGGGTGTGGTTGAGGGTTAGGGTCAGGGTTAGGGTTAGGGTGAGGGTGAGGGTTAGGGTTAGGGTGAGGGTTCGGGTTATGGTTTGGATTAGGGTGAGTGTTAGGGTTACGGTGATGTTTATGTTGAGGGTGAGGGTTGGTTTGAGGATTTGCGTTAGGTTTAGGGTGAGGTTGAGGGTGTGGGTGACGCTTAGCGTTTGGCTTAGGGTGAGGGTGACTCTGAGGGTTAGGGTTAGGCTTAGGCTTTAGGCTGAGGGTTACCCTGAGGGTGAGCGTGAGGGTTAGGGTTAGGGTGAGGGTTAGGTTTAGGGTTAATGATAGGGTGATATTTAGGGTGAGGGTTGGTGTGAGAGTTAGTGTTAGGGTTAGGTTTATTGTTAGAGTGAGGGTATGGGTTAGGTTTAGGTTTAGGGTTAGTGATACTGTGAGGGTTGGGATGAGGGTTAGGGTGAGGGTAAGGTGTAGGGTGAGGGTTATGGTGGGTGTGAGGGTTAGTGTTAGGGTTAGGGCTAGGGTGAGGGTGAGGTTTAATGTCATGGTAAGGGCTAGGGTCAGGGTTAGGATGAGGGTTAGGGAGAGGGTTAGGATGAAGGTTAGGGTGAGGGTTCGGGTTAGGGTTCAGGCTAGTGTTAGGGTGAGGGTTAGGGTTAGGGTTAGTTTTAGGTTGAGGGTGATGTTTAGGGTTAGGGTAAGGGCTAGGGTTAGGGTTAGGATGAGGGTTAGGGAGAGGGTTAGGATGAGGGTTAGGTTGAGGGTTTGGTTTAGGGTGCGGGTTAGGGTTAGGGTGAGGGTTTGGGATAGGGTTAAGTTTAGGATGAGAGTTAGTTTGAGGGGTATGGTTACGGTTAAGATGAGCGTTAGGGTTATGGTTAGGGTTAGGGTTAGGGTGAGGGTTAGGGTCAGGGTGAGGGTTAGGGTTAGTGATAGCTTTATGGTGAGAGTAAGGGTTAGCGTGAGGTTTAGGGTGAGTGTGAGGGTTAAAGTTAGCATTAGGTTTAGGGTGAGGTTTAGGGTAAGGTTTAGGGTTAGGGTGAGGTGAGGGTGAGGGTGATTGTGAGGTTTATGGTTAGGGTGAGAGATAGGTTTAGCATGAGGGTTAGGGTTAGGGTTACGGTGAGGGTGAGCCTGAGGGCTTAGGGTGTGGTTGAGGGTGAGTGTGAGGGTTAGGGTTAGGGTTAGTGTGAGGGTGAAGTTGAGGTTTAGTTTTAGGAGTAGCGTTAGGTTTAAAGTTAGGCTGAGGGTGAACGTGAGGGTGAGGGTGACGGTTAGGGTTAGGGTTAGGTATAGGTTGAGAGTTAGGGTTAGTGTGAGGGTTATGGTGTGGGTCAGGGTTAAGGTTAAGGTTAGGGTTACAGTGAGGGTTAGGGTTAGGGTTAGGGTTATTTTTAGTGTTAGGTTAGTGTTAAGTTTGCGGTGAGGGTGAGGCTGAGGGTGAATTTTATGGTTAGATTTAGGGTTAGGGTTTTTGTTAGGGTTAAGGTTAGTGTGAGGTTTATGGTGAGGGTTAGGTTTAGGGTTAGGATTAGAGTTATGGTGAAGGTGAGAGTGAGGGTTAGTGTTAGGGTGAGGGTTGGGGTTAGGGTTAGAGTGAGGCTAAGGGTGACGGTTAGGATTAGGCTTAGGGTTAGGGTATGGCCTAGGGTGAGGGTGAGGGTTAGGTTTAGGGTTAGTGTTAGGTTAAGGGTTGGGGTTAGGGATAGGCTTAGTGTTAGGTGGAGGGTGAGGGTGAGGGTGAGGGTTAGGGTTAGGGTGCGGGTGAGGTTTAGGGTTAGTTTTAGCATAGGGTGAGGTTTAGTGTAAGGGTTAGGGTTAGGGTGAGTGTTACTGTTAGGGTTAGGGTGCGGGTGAGGTTTAGGGTTAGTTTTAGCATAGGGTGAGGTTTAGTGTAAGGGTTAGGGTTAGGGTGAGTGTTACTGTTAGGGTTAGGGTGCGGGTGAGTGTGAGGGTAAGGGTTAGTCTTAGGCTTAGGCTTAGGTTTAGGCTGAGCCTAAAGGAGAGGGTGAGGGTTAGGATTAGAGTGAGGGTTATGGACAAGGTGAGGGTTAGCGTTAGGGTTAGGGTTATTGGTAGGTTTAGGTTTAGGTTGAAATTTACTGTGAGGGTGAGTGTTAGGGTTAGACATAGGGTGAGATTTAGGTTTAGGGAAAGGGTTAGAGTTAGGGTTAGGGTAAGGGTGAGATTTGGGGTTAGAGTTAGGGTTAGTGTTAGGGTTAGGGTTAGGGTGAGGGTTAGGGTGAGGGTTAAGTTTAGGCTTAGGCTTAGGCTGAGGCTTAGGCTTAGGCTTAGGCTTAGGCCTAGCATGAGGGTGAGTTTTAGGTTTAGTTTTAGTGTGAGGGTTAGGGTTAGGGTGAAATTGAGTGTGAGGTTTAGGGTTAGTCTTAGCCTTAGGCTTAGGCCGAGCATATGGGTGAGGGTGAGGGTTAGGGTTAGGGTCAGGGTTAGGGTGAGGGTTAGTGTGAGTGTTAGGTTTAAGGTTAGTGTTAGGGTTAAGGTTGGGGTTAGGGATAGTCTTAGTGTTATGTGGCAGGTGAGGGAGACGGTGAGAGTTAGGGTTATGGTTAGGGTTAGGGTGTTAGGATTTGTGTGAGGGTTAGGATGAGGTTCAGGGTTAGGATTGGGGTTAGGGTGAAGGCTAGTGTGAGGGTGAGGATTAGAGTTAGCATTAGGGTGAAGTTAGGGTTAGGGTTAGGGTTAGGGTTACATTGAGGATGAGTTTTAGGGTTAGGGTGAGGGTTAGGGTTAGGGTTAGGGTGATGGTGAGGGTTAGAATTAGGGATATGGTTAGGGTTATTGTTAGTGTTAGGGTTAGGGTTAAGCTTATTTTGAGGGTGAGGCTGTGGGTGAGCGATAGGGTTAGGGTTAGGGTGACGTTTAGGGTTAGGGTTAGGGTTAGGGTTAGGAGGAGGGTTTGGTTTAAAGTGAGGGTGAGGGTAAGGGTTAGGGTTAGGGTTAGTGTTATCGTTATGTTTAGGGTTAGAATAACAGTGAGGGTGAGGATTAGGGTTAGGGTTAGGATGAGGTTAAGGGTTAGTGTTAGTGTTAGTGTTAGGGTTAGGGTTAGGATTAGGGTTAGGGTGAGAGTTAGGAGGAGGGTTAGGTTTAGGATTAGGGTTAGGATTAGGGTTAGGGTGAAGTTGAGGGTGTCGTTTAGGGTTACGGTTGGGGTTAGGCTTAGGGTTAGGCTGAGTGTGAGGCTGAGGTTGAGGGTTAGGGTTAGGCTTAGTGTTAGAGTTAGGGTTAGGGTGAGGGTGAGGGTTAAGTTTAGGGTTAGGATTAGCGTTAGGGTGAGTGTGAGGTTTAGGGTTAGTGTTAGGGTTAGGCCTAGGTTTAGGCTGAGGGTGAGCGTTAGGTTGAGGGTAAGGATTAGGTTTAGGGTTAAGGTATGGGCTAGGGTGAGTGTGAGGGTTAGGGTCAGGGTTAGGGTGAGGGTTAGTGTGAGGGTTATGTTTAGGGTTAGTGTTAGGGTTAGGGTTGGGATTAGGGATAGTCTTAGTGTTAGGCGGAGGGTGAGGTTGAGGGTGAGGGTTAGGGTAAGGGTTAGGGTGAGGATGAGGTTTAGGGTTAGAGTTAGCATTAGGGTGAGGTTTAGTGTTAGAGTTAGGGTTAGTGTTAAAGTTAGGGTTAGGGTGAGGGTGAGTGTGAGGGTTAGGGTTATGTTTAGACTTAGGGTGAAGGTGAGGGTTAGGGTGGGGGTTAGGCTTAGGCGTAGGATTAGAGTATGGGCTAGGGTGAGGGTGAGGGTTAGTGTTAGGTTTAGGGTGAGGGTTAGGGTGAGTGTCAGGTTTACAGTTAGTCTTAGTCTTATGCTTAGGCGGAGCATGAGTGTGAGGGAGAGGGTTAGGTTTAGGAAGAGGGTTAGGGTTTTAGGGTTAGGGTGAGGGTTAGGATGAGGTTTAGGGTTAGGATTATTGTTAGTTTGAGGGCTAGAGTGAGGGTGAGGATCAGGGTTAGCGTTAGGGTGAGGTTTAGTGTTAGGGTTAGGATTACGTTGAGGGTGAGAGTTAGGGTTAAGGTGAGGGTTAAGTTTAGGGATACGGTGAGGGTGAGGGTTAGGATTAGGTTTAGGGTTAGGGTTATTTTTAGTTTTATGGTTAGGGTTAAGTTCACAGTGAGGGTGAGGCTGAGGGTGAGGGTTTAGGTTTAGGGTTAGGGTTAGGGTGTGGGTTAGGCTGAGGGTTAGGGTTAGGCTGAGGGTGAGTGTGGGGATGAGGATTAGCTTTTGAGTGATGGTTAGGGTTATGGTTAGGTTGAAGTTTGGGATTAGGATTAGGGTTAGGATTAAGGTTAGGGTGAGGGCTAGGATGAGGGTGAGGGTTAGGGTTAGGGTGAGTGTGAGTTTCGGTTGAGTGTTTGGTTTAGGTTTAGGTTGAGGGTGAGGGTGAGTGAGAGGGTTAAGTTTAGGGTTAGGATTAGGGTTAGGGTGAGGGTGAGTGTGAGGGTTAGGGTTCGGTTTATTGTTAGCCTTAGGTTTAAGCTGAGGGTGAGGGTGAGTGTGAGGTTTAGTGTTATGTTGAGTGTGAGCATTAGGGTTAAGTTTGGGGTGAGGTTGTGGTTGAATGTTAGGGTGAGGGTTAGGGTGAGGGTTAGATGAGGGTGAGGGTTAGGGTTAGGGTGAGGGTGAGGGTTAGCGTTAGGGTGAGGGTTAGGGATAGTGTGAGGGTTAGGGTTAGGCTGAGGTTTAGGGTTACTGTGAGGGTTCGTGTTAGGTTTAGCCTTAGTGTTAGGGTGAGGATAAGCATTAGGTTGAGGGTTAGGTTAGGGTGAGGTTTAGGGTTAGTATGAGGGTTAGGGCTAGGGTGAAGGTAAGGGTGAGGGTTAGGGTTAGGGTGATGTTTAGGGTGAGGGTGAGGGTTAGGGTGAGGCTGAGGGTGAGGGTTCAGTTGAGGGTTTGTGTTAGGATTACGGTGAGTTTGAGACTTAGGGTTAGGTTTAGGGTGAGGTTGAGTTTTAGGGTTAGGGTTAGTGTTATCATTAGGGTTAGAGTTAGAATAAGGGTGAGGGTGAGGATTAGGTTAGGGTTAGGGTGAGTTTTAGGATAATGTTAGTGATAGTGTTAGGGTTAGGGTTAGGGTGAGAGTTGGGAGGAGCGTTAGGGTTAGGGATAGGTTTACGATTAGGATTAGGGTGAGGGTGAGTGTGAGGTTTAGGGATAGAGTAAGGCTTAGTTTTAGGGTTAGGCTGAGGGTGATTGTGAGCTTGAGGGTTAGGGTTATGGTGAGAATTAGGTTTGGGGTCATGGTGAGCTTAAGGTTAGGTGTGAGTATTAGGGTTTGGGTGAGGGTTAGGGTTTGGGTTAAGGTTAGGGTTAGGTTGGAGGTTAGTGTTAGGGTGAGGGTTAGCGTTAGGGGTAGGGTTAGGTTGAGGGTGAGGGTGAGGGTTAGGGTTAGGATTAGGATTACGGTGAGCCTGAGGATGAGGGTGAGGGTGAGGGTTAGGTTTAGGGTGAGGGTTAAGCTAAGGGTTAAGGTGAGTGTTAGGTTTAGGGTGATGTTTAGGTTGAGGGTGAGGGTGAGGTTTAGGGTTAGGGTGAGGGTGAAGATTCGGTTGAGGGTTTGGGTTAGATTTAGGTTGAGCGTGACGGTGAGTGAGAGTGTTAGGTTTAGGGTTAGGATCAGGTTTAGGGTGAGGGTGAGTGTGAGGGTTAGGGTTATGTTGAGTGTGAACATTAGGGTTAGGTTTAGCGTGAGGGTGTGGTTGACGGTTAGGGTGAGGGTTAGGGTTTGGTTTAGGGTGAGGTATAGATGAGGGTCAGGGTTAGGGTTAGGGTGAGTGTTAGGTTTAGGGTGAGGGTGAAGGTTAGCGTTAGGGTGAGGGTTCGGGTTATGGTTTGGATTAGGGTGAGTGTTAGAGTTACGGTGATGTTTATGTTGAGGGTGAGGGTTAGTTTGAGGGTTTGCTTTAGGTTTAGGGTGAGGTTGAGGGTGACGGTGAGGCTTAGGGTTAGGATGAGGGTGAGGGTGACTCTTAGAGTTAGTGTTAGGGTTAGGCTTTAGGCTGAGTTTTAGGCTGAGGGTGAGGGTGAGGGTTACGGTTAGGGTGAGTGTTAGGATTAGGCTTAATGATAGGGTAATATTTAGGGTGAGGGTTAGTGTGAGAGTTAGTGTTAGGGTTAGGCTTAGTGTTAGAGTGAGTGTAAGGGTTAGGTTGAGGGTTAGGGTTAGGGATATGTTGAGGGTTGGGATGAGTGTTAGGGTGAGGGTAAGGTTTAGGGTGAGGGTTATGGTGAGTGTGAGATTTAGATTTAGGGTTAGGGTTAGGGTGAAGGTGAGGTTTAGGGTTATGATAAGGGATAGGGTTAGGGTAAGAATGAGGGTTTGGGAGAGGGTTAGGATGAGGGTTAGGGTGAGGGTTCGTTTTGGGGTTCGGGTTAGGGTTCGGGTGAGGGTGGGGGTAAGGTTGAGGGTGAAGTTTAGGGTTACAGTTAGGATGAGGGTGAGGATTAGTTTAAGATTAGGGTTAGGGTTAGGTTTAGGCTGAAGATGTGTCTGAGGGTGTGGGTGAGGATTACGGTTAAGTTGAGTGCTATGGTTACGGTTAGGGTGAGGGTTAGTGTTAGGGATAAGTTTAGGATGAGAGTTAGTTTGAGGGGTACGGTTATGGTTAGGATGAGCGTTAGGGTTAACGTTAGGGTTGGGGATAGGAATAGGGTTAGGGTGAGGTTTAGGATGAGGGTTAGGGTTAGGTTTAGGGTTAGGGTCAGGGTTCGGGTGAAGGTTATGGTTAGGGTAAGTGTTAGGGTGAGAGTTAGGGTCAGGGTGAGGGTTAGGGTTAGGGTTAGATTTATGGTGAGAGTTAGGATTAATGTGAGGTTTAGGATGAGTGTGAGGGTTACAGTTAGCATTAGGGTTAGGGTGAGGTTTAGGGTGAGGGTTAGGATTAGGTTTAGGTTTTGGGTGAGGTGAGGGTGAGGGTGATTGTGAGGTTTATGGTTAGGGTGAGAGATAGGTTTAGTGTGAGGGTGAGGGTTAGGGTTAGGGTGAGGGTGAGCGTGATGGTGACAGTGAGGCTTAGGGTGTGGGTGAGGGTGAGTGTGAGGGTTAGGGTTAGGGTTTGGGTTAGTGTTAGGGTGAGGGTGAAGTTGAGGGTTAGTTTTAGGAGTAGCGTTAGGTTTCAATTTAGATTGAGGTTGAGCGTGAGGGTGAGGGTGACGGTTAGGGTTAGGGTTAGGTTGAGGGTTAGGGTTATTGTGAGGGTTATGGTGAGGGTAAGGCTAAAGGTTAAGGTTAGGGTTACAGTGACGGTTAGGGTTAGGGTTAGGGTTATTGTTAGTGTTAGGTTAGTGTTAATTTTTGCGGTTAGGGTGAGGCTGAGGGTGAGGTTTATGGTTAGGTTTAGGGTTAGGGTTAGGGTTAGGGTTAGGATTAGGCTTATGGTTAAGGTATGGGCTAGGGTGAGGGTGAGGGTTAGGGTGAGGGTTAGTTTTAAGTTTAGGGTTGGGGTTAGGGATAGGCTTAGTGTTAGGCGGAGGGTGAGGGTGAGGGTGAGGGTTAGCGTTAGGGAGAGTGTTACTATTAGAGTTAGGGTGATGGTGAGTGTGAGGGTAAGGTTGGTCTTAGGCTTAGGCTTAGGTTTAGGCTGAGCCTAAGGGTGAGGGTGAGGGTTAGGGTTAGGTTGAGGGTTATGGACAGGGTGAGGGTTAGCGTTAGGGTTAGGGTTATTGGTAGGATTAAGCTAGGTTGTAAGTTACTGTGAGGGTGAGTGTAAGGGTTAGGGTTAGGGTGAAGTTCAGGGTTAGGGATAGGGTTAGAGTTAGGGTTAGGGTAAGGGTGAGGTTTAGGGTTAGAGTTAGGTATAGTTTTAGGGTTAGGTTTAGGGTGAGGATGAGTGTGAGAGTGACAGGCTTAGGGTTTGGGTTAGGTTTAGTGTGAGGGTGAAGTTGAGGGTTAGTTTTAGGAGCAGCGTTAGTTTTAAAGTTAGGCTGAGGGTGAGCATGAGGGTGAGAGTGAGGGTTAGGGTTAGGTTTAGGTTGAGGGTTAGGGTTATTGTGAGGGTTATGTTGAGGGTAAGGCTAAAGGTTAAGGTTAGGGTTACAGTGAGGGTTAGGGTTAGGGTTAGGGTTATTGTTAGTGTTAGGTTAGTGTTAAGTTTACAGTGAGGGTGAGGCTGAGGGTGAGGTTTATGGTTAGGTTTAGGGTTAGGTTTAGTGTTAGGGTTAGGGTTAGGCATAGGGTTAGGGTATCGGCTAGGGTGAGGTTGAGGGTTAGGATGCGGGTTAGGTTTAGCGTTAGTGTTAAGTTTAGGGTTGGAGTTAGGGATAGGATTAGTGTTAGGCGGAGGGTGACGGTGAGGGTGAGGGTTAGGGTTAGGGTGCGGGTGAGGGTTAGGGTTAGGGTGCGGGTGAGGTTTAGGGTTAGTGTTAGCATTAGGGTGAGGGTTAGTGGGAGGGTTAGGGTTAGGGTGAGTGTTACTGTTAGGGTTAGGTTGAGGGTGAGTGTGAGGGTAAGGGTTAGTCTTAGGCTTAGGGTTAGGTTTAGGCTGAGCCTAAGGGTGAGGTTTAGGGTTAGGTTTAGGGTTAGGGTTATGGACAGGGTGAGGGTTAGCTTTAGGGTTAGGGTTATTGGTAAGATTAGGGTTAGGTTGAATGTTACTCTGAGGGTGAGGGTTAGCGTAAGGGATAGGGTGAGGTTTAGGTTTAGGAATAGGGTTAGAGTTAGGTTTAGGTTAAGGGTGAGGTTTAGGGTTTGAGTTTGGGTTAGTTTTAGGGTTAGGGTGAGGGTTAGGGTGAGGGTTAGGCTTAGGCATAGGCTTAGGCTTAGGCCGAGCATAAGGGTGAGTATTACGGTTAGGGTTAGTGTGAGGGTTAGGGTTAGGGTTAGTCTTATGGTTAGGGTTAGGGTGAAGGTGAGTGTGAGGTTTAGGGTTAGTCTTAGGCTTAGGCTTAGGCTTAGGCCGAGCTTAAGGGTGAGGTTGAGGGTTAGGGTTAGGGTGAGGGTTAGGGTGTTAGGATTTGTGTGAGGATTAGGATGAGGTTTAGGGTTAGGATTAGGGTTACAGTGAGGGTTATAGTGAGGGTGAGGGTTAGGGTTAGCATTAGGGTGAAGTTAGGGTTAGGGTCAGGGTTACATTGAGGGTGAGGTTTAGGGTTAGGGTGAGGGTTAGGTTTAGGGTTAGGGTGATGGTGAGGGTTAGGATTAGGGATATGGTTAGGGTTATTGTTAGTGTTATGATTAGGGTTAATCTTATGTTGAGGGTGAGGCTGAGGGTGAGGGTTAGGCTTATTGTTAGGGTGACGTTTAGGGTTAGAGTTAGGGTTAGGGTTGGGAGGAGGGTTTGGGTTATGGTGAAGGTGAGGGTTAGGGTTAGGGTTAGGGTTAGTGTTATGGTTAGGGTTAGGGTTAGAATAACGATGAGGGTGAGGTTTAGGTTTAGGGTTAGGATGAGGTTAAGGGTTAGTGTCAGTGTTAGTGTTAGGGTTAGGGTTTGGGTGAGAGTTAGGAGGAGGGTTAGGGTTAGGGTTAGGGTTAGGATTAGCGTTAGGGTGAGTGTGAGGGTGTGGTTTAGGGTTATGGTTGAGGTTCGGCTTAGGGTTAGGCTGAGGGTGAGGTTGAGGGTGAATGTGAGGGTTAGGGTTAGGTTTAGGGTTAGGTTTAGGGATAGGATGAGGGTGAGGGTGAGTGTGAGGGTGAGGGTTAGGGTTAGTGTTATCATTAGGGTTAGGGTTAGAATAACGGTGAGGGTGAGGATTAGGGTTAGGGTTAGGATGATGTTAAGGTTTAGTGTTCATATTAGTTTTAGGGTTAGTGTTATGGTGAGAGTTAGGAGGAGGGTTAGGTTTAGGGTTAGGGTTAGGATTAGGGTTAGGGTGAAGGTGAGGGTGTGGTTTAGGGTTAGGTTTGGAGTTAGGCTTAGAGTTAGGCTGAGGGTGAGTTTGAGGGTGAGGGTTAGGGTTAGGCTTAGTGTTAGAGTTAGGGTTAGGGTGAGGGTGAGTGTTAAGTTTAGGGTTAGGATTAGGGTAAGGGTGAGTGTGATGTTTAGGTTAGGGTTAGGCTTAGGTTAAGGCTGAGGGTGAGGGTGAGGGTGAGGGTTAGGGTTACGGTGAGGGTTGGGGTTAGGGTTAGAGAGGGTCAGGGTGAGGGTTATGATTAGGCTTAGGGTTAAGGTATGGGCTAGGGTGAGGGTGAGGTTTAGGGTCAGGGTTAGGGTGAGGGTTAGTGTGAGGGTTAGGCGTAGGGTTAGTTTTAGGGTTAGGTTTGGGGTTAGGGATAGTCTTAGTGTTAGGCGGAGGGTGAGCGTGAGGGTGAGGGTTATGGTTAGGGTGAGGATGAGGTTTAGGGTTAGAGTTAGCATTAGGGTAAGGGTTAGTTTTAGGGTTAGGGTTTAGTGTTACAGTTAGGGTTAGGGTGAGGGTGAGTGTGAGGGTTAGGTTTAGGATTAGACTTAGGGTGAGGGTGAGGGTTAGGGTGAGGGTTAGGCTTAGGCGTAGGGATAGAGTATGGGCTAGGGTGAAGGTGAGGGTTAGTGTTAGGTTTAGGGTGAGGGTTAGGGTGAGTGTGAGGTTTACAGTTAGTCTTAGTCTTAGGCTTAGGATTAGTCTGAGCATGAGTGTGAGGGAGAGAGTTAGGGTTAGGATGAGGGTTAGGGTTTTAGGGTTAGTGTGTGGGTTAGGATGAGGGTGAGTGTTAGGGTTAGCGTTAGGAAGAGGTTCAGGGTTAGTGTTAGGGTTATGTTGAAGGTGAGGGTTACAGTTAGGGTGAGGGTTAGGGTTAGTATTAGGCTGAGGGTGATGGTTAGGATTAGGTTTAGGGTTAGGGTTATTGTTAGTTTTATGGTTAGGGTTAAGTTTACAGTGAGGGTGAAGCTGAGGGTGAGGGTTACGATTAGGGTTAGGGTTAGGGTGTGGGTTAGGCTGAGGGTTAGAGTTAGCCTGAGGGTGAGTGTGGGGATGAGTGTTAGCTTTTGAGTGATGGTTAGGGTTATGGTTAGGTTGAGGGTTAGGATGAGGGTTAGGGTTAGGATTAGGGTTAGGGTGAGGGCTAGGATGAGGGTGAGTGTTAGGGTTAGGGTGAGGGTTAGGGTTAGGGTTATGGTGAGGGTTAGGGATAGTGTGAGGGTTATGGTTAGGGTGAGGTTTAGGGTTACTGTGAGAGTTCGTGTTAGGTTTAGGCTTAGTGTTATGGTTAGGGTAAGGGTTAGGTTGAGGGTTAGGTTAGGGTGAGTTTAGGGTTACTTTGAGGGTTAGGGCTAGCCTGAGGGTAAGGGTGAGTGTTAAGGTTTGGGTGATTTTTAGGGTGAGGGTGAGGGTTATGGTGAGGGTGAGGGTGAGGGTTCAGTTGAGGGTTTGGGTTAGGGTTAGTGTGAGCTTGAGGGTTAGTGTTATGTTGGGGGTTAGGATGAGGGTTAGGGTTAGGATTAGGGTTAGGGTGAGGGCTAGGATGAGGGTGAGGGTTAGGGTTAAGGTTAGGCTTAGGCTTAGGGTTAGGCTGAGGCTGAAGTTGAGTGTGAGGGTTAGGGTTAGGGTGATGGTTAGGGTTACAGTTAGGGTGAGGGTTAGGATGAGTATTAGGGTTAGAGTGAGGGTTAGGGTGAGGGGGACAGTAAGGATTAAGGTGAGGGTAAGGCTGAGGGTGAGTGTTATGGTAATGTTGAAGGTTAGGGTTAGGGTGAGGGTTAGGGTGAGGGTTAGGTTTAGGGTTAGGGTTAGGGTTAGCGTTAGGGTGAGGGTTAGTGTGAGGGTTAGGGTTAGGGTTACGGTTACGGTTAGGGTTAGGGTGAGGTTGATTGTGAGGGTCAGGGTTAGTCTTAGGCTTATGCTTAGGCTAAGGCCCAGCTTCAGGGTGAGGGTGGGGGTTACGGTTAGGGTGAGGGTTAGGGTTATGGTAATGGTTAGGGTTAGGGCGAGGTTGAGGGTTAGGGTTAGGGTTAGGGTGAGTTTTAAGTTTAGGGTGATGATTAGGGTTAGTGTGAGGGTTAGGGTTCGGGTTAAGTTTAGTTTTAGTGTGAAGGTAAGTGTTAGGATGAGGTTTAGGGTTAGGGTGACGTTTAGGTTTAGAGTTAGTGTTAGGGTGCGGGTTAGGGTTAGGGTTAGGTTTAGGGTTAGAGTGAGGGTTAGGGTGAGGTTTAGTGTTACTGTTAGGTTTAGGGTTAGGTCTTGGGTTAGGGTGAGGGTAAGTGTTAGAGTGAGGTTTAGGGTTAGGTTTAGGGTTAGGGTGAGTGTTAGGGTTAGGGTGATGGTGAGGGTAAGTTTTAGGATGAGAACTAAGGTTAGGGTTAGGGTTAGGGTTAGGGTAAGGTTTAGGTTTAGGGTAAGTGTGAGTGTGAGAGTTAGGTTTAGGATTAGGCTTAGCTGTAGGGTTAGGCTTAGGGTGAGCGTGAGGGTGAGTGCCAGAGTTAGGTATAGGGTGAGGGTGAGCCTTAGGGTGAGGGTGAGTGTGAAGTTGAAGGTGAGGTTGAGGGTTAGGGTTTGGTTGAGTGTTAGGTTTAGGGTTAAGGTTAGGGTGAGGGTTAGGGTTAGGGTTAGGGTAAGGATGAGGGTTAGGCTTGGGTTAGGTTTAGGGTTAGGGTGAGGGTAAGTTTTAGGGTCAGTGTGAGGGTTAGGTTTAGGATTAGGTTTAGGATTAGGGTGAGGGTTAGGGATAGGGTTAGTTTTAGGGTGAACGTTTTGGTTATGGTTAGGCTTAGGATTATGTTGAGGGTGAGGGTGAGGGTTAGGGTTAATGTGACGGTTAGGGTTAGTGTTAGGGTTAGGATGAGGGTTAGACTGAGAGTTAGGGTTAGGTTTGGGTGATGGTAAGAGTTAGGGTGAGGGTTAGGGTGAGGGTGAGGTTTAGGTTTAGGCTTGGATTAGGGTGTGGGTTAGTGTTAGGGTTAGGGTTGGGGTTAGGGTGTGGTTTAGGGTGTGGGTAAGGGTTAGGGTGTGGGTAAGGGTTAGGGTGTGGGGAAGGTTTAGAGTGAGGGTTAGGGTGAGGGTGAGTGTTAGGGATAGCATTCGGGTTAAGGTTAGGTTTAGGGTGAGGGTTAGGGTTAGGGTTACAGTGAGAGTGAGGGTTAAGGTTAGCATTAGGGTTAGGTTTAGCGTAAGGGTGAGGTTTAGGGTTAGGTTGAGGGTGAGGGTGAGGCTTAGGGTTACGTTTAGTGTGAGGGTTAGGGTTAGGGTGAGGGTTATGGTTAACTTTAGGGTGAGAGTTAGGTTTAGGATTAGGCTTAGATGTTGGGTTAGGCTTAGGGTGATGGTGAGGGTGAGGTTCAGAGTTAGGTTTAGGATTAGGGTTATGGTATGGTTAGGGATAGGTTGAGGATGAGGGTGAGGGTTAGGGTGAGGGTGATGGTGAGGGTGAGGGTGAGGGTAAGGGTTAGGTTCAGGGTGAGGAATAGGGTTATGGTTAGGGTAAGAGTGAGGGTGAGTGTGAGGGTGAGGTTGAGGGTGAGAGTGAGTGTTAAGGTTTAGGTGAGGGTCAGGTTTAGGGTTAGGGTGAGGGTTAGGGTTAGGGTTCGGGTTAGGATGGGGGTTAGGCTGAGAGTTAAGTTTGGGGTTAGGATAAGGATGAGGGTTTTGGTTAGGGTTAGGTTTAGAGTTAGGGTGAGGGTTAGGGTTAGTGTTTGGATGAGAGTTAGGGTTAGGCTGAGGGTGAGGTTGAGGGTGAGGGTGAGGTTAGGGTTAAAGTGAGGGCTAGGGTTAGGGTTAGCGTTAAGGTTAGGGTGAGGGTTAGGTTTAGGGTTAGGGTTAGGATGAGGGTTAGTCTGAGAGTTGGGGTTAGGATTTGGGCGAGGGTAAGGGTTAGGGTGAGGTTTAGGGTGAGGGTGAGGGTTAGGTTTAGGCTTAGGGTTAAAGTGAGAGTTATGGTTAGGGTGAGAGTGAGGGTTAGGGTTAGGGTTAGTGTGAGTGTTAGGGTTAGGTGAGGGTTAAGGATAGGGTGGGGGTTAGGGTTAGGGTCAGGGTTAGGGTAAGGGTTAGAGTTACGGTGAGGGTGAATGTGAGGGTTAGGGTTAGGTTTAGGGTTAGGATTAGGGATAGGATGAGGGTGAGGGTGAGTGTGAGGGTGAGTTTTAGGGTTAGGGTGAGGGTTAAGGTTAGGTTTAGGGTTAGGGTTGGGTTAAGGTTTAGGGTTAGCGTAAGGAAGAGGGTTTGGCTCAGGGTTAGTTTTATGATTAGGGTGAGGTTTAGCGTTATTGTGAGGGTTAGGATGAGGGTTAGGCTGAGGGTTAGGGTTAGGGTTAGGGTGAGGTTAAGGGTTAGGGTGAGGGTGAGGAATAGTTTTAGGATTAGGGTTAGGGTTAGGGTGTAGTTTAGGGATAGGTTTAGGATTAGGGTGAGGGTTAGGGTGAGGGTTAGTGTTAGGGTGAGGATTAGGGTGAGGGTGAGGTTTAAGGTGATGGTTAGGGTTAGGGTGAGGCTGAGGGTTATAGTTAGGTTGAGGTTTAGGATTATGGTGATGTTTAGGGTGAGGGTGAGGTTTAGGGTGAGGATGAGTGTGAGGGTTACGGTTAGGGTTTAGGTGAGTTTTAGGGTTAGGGTGAGGGCTAGGGTTAGGTTTAGGGTTAGGGTGAGGTTTAGGTTTAGTGTGAGGGATAGGGTGAGTGTTAGCTTTAGGTTTAGGCTTAAGTGTAGGGTTAGGCTTAGGGTGAGGGTGAGGGTGAGGGTCAGAATTAGGTTTAGGGTGAGGGTTAGGATTATGGATAGGGTTAGGGTGAGGGTGAGGGTTAGGGTGAGGGTGATGTTGAGGGTGACGGTAAGTGTTAGGTTTAGAGTGAGTGATAGGGTTATGTTTAGTGTTAGGGTGAGGGTGAGGGTGTGGGTTTCGGTGAAGGTGATTGTGAAGCTGAGGGTGAGCATGAGGGTTAGGGTTTTGGTGAAGGTTAATTTTAGGGTTTGGGTTAAGGTTAGGTTGAGGGTTAGGGTTAGGGTTAGGATGATTGTTAGGGTGAGGGTTAGGTTTAGGGTTAGGGTGAGGGTAAGGTTTCGGGTGAGGGTGAGCGTTAGGATTAGGATTAGGGTTAGTTTTAGGTTGAGGGTAAGGGATAAGATTAGGTTGAGGGTGAGGGTTTTTATTAGGGTTAGGTTTAGAGTTAGGGTGAGGGTGAGGTTTTGGGTTAGGTTTTGGATTAGGGTTAGGGTTAGGCTGAGTGTGAGGTTGAGGCTGAGGGTGACGGTTAGGGTGAGGGTTAGGGTTTGGGTTAGTCTTAGGATGAGGGTTAGGCTGAGGGTTAGGGTTAGGGTTCGGGTAAGGATAAGGGTTCGGGTGAGAGTGAGGGTTAGGGTTAGGCTTAGGGTTAGGGTGAAGGATAAGGTGAGGTTTAGTGTTAGGTTTAGGGTTAGGGTTGGGATTAGATTGAGCGTTACGTTGTGGGTAAGGGTTAGGTTGAGGTTGAGGATGATGGTGATGGATAGGTTTAAGGAGAGGGTAAGGGTTATGGCGAGGCTTATGGTGAGGCTGAGGGTTAATGTAGCATTAGGGTTACGGTGAGGGTGAGGGTTAGGGTGAAGGATAGGGTTAGGGTTAGGGATAGGGTGAGGATTAGGTTTAGGGTTAGGTTTAGGGTGATGGTTAGGCTGACGGGTAGGGTTAGTGTTAGTGTTAGGGTGTGGGTTAATGTTAGGGTTAGGGTTAGGGTGAGGTTGAGGGTGAGGGTAAGGGTTAGGGTGAGGGTGATGGTGAAGTTGAGGTTTAGTGTTAGCATTAGGGTTAGGTTTAGGGTTAGGGTTAGGATTAGGGTTAGGGTGAGGGTGAGGGTTAGGATGAGGGTGAGTTTTAGGGTGTATGTGACAGTTGGGGTTAGGGTGAGGATTAAGGTGATGGTGAGGGTTAGGGTGAGGGTTAGGTTTAGGGTGATATTTGGGGTGAGGGTGAGGTTTAGGGTGAGGATTAGTGTAAGGGGGAGGATTACAGTTAGGGTTAGGATGAGGGTTATGTTTAGGTTTATGTTTAGGGTGAGGGTGAGGGTTAGGATGACCGTGAGGCTGAGGGTGAATATTTAGGTGAGGTTTAGGGTTAGGGTTAATGTTAGGGTGAGGGTGAGGGTTAGAGTTAGGGTTATGGACATTGTTCGGGTTACCGTGAGGTTTAGGGTGAGGGTGAGGCTGAGGGTTACGGTTACGGTGAGTTTTAGGGTGAGGGTTAGGGTGAGTTTATGTGTGAGGATTAGTGTTAGGGTTAGGGTTATGTTGAGGGTAAGGGTTAGGGTGAGGTTTAGGGTGAGAGTGAGGGTTAGGGTTAGCGTTAGGATTAGGGTGAGGGTTAGGGTTAAGGTTAGGTTGAGGGTTAGGGTTAGGGTGATATTTAGGCTGACAGTGAGGTTTCGGCTGAGTATTAGGGTTAGGGTGAGGATTATGGTTAGGGTGAGGGTGAGGGTGAGGATTAGGGTTATGTTTAGGGTGAGGGTAAGGGTTAGGGTGATGGTGAGGATGAACGTAAGTGTGAAGGTGTAGGTGAGGGTTAGGGTTACGGTGAGGGTAACGGTGATGGTGAGGTTTAGGGTGAAGGTGATGGTTAGGGTTAGGTTTAGGGTGAGGGTTAGGGTTAGGTTTAGGCTGAGGGTTAGGGTGAGGGGTAGGGTTAGGGTTAGGGTGAGGATTATGTTTAATGTGACAGTTAGGGTTAGGGTTAGGGTTAGGGTTAGTGTGAGGTTAGGTGGGGCTTAGGGTGAGAGTGGGGATTAGGGTTAGCTTTAGTGTTAGGGTGAGGGTTAGGGTGAGGGTTAGGATGAGGGTGAGGCTTAGGTTGAGGGTGAGGGTTAGAGTTAGGTTTAAGTGAGGGTTAGGGTTATGGTGAGGTTTAGGATTAGGTTTAGGGTGAGGATTAGAGTTCAGGTGAGCTTGAGTGTTAGGTTGTGGGTGATGGTTAGGATTAGGTTGAGGGTTAAGGTGACGGTTAGGGTTAGGGTGAGGGTGACAGTTACGGTTAAGGTGAGCATTAGGGTGAGGGTTAGGATTAGGGTATGTGTGAGGATTAGGGTTAGGGTTAGCGTTATGGTGATGGTAATGGTTAGGGTGAGGTTTATGGTTAGGTTGAGGTTGAGGGTTGGGTTAGTTTTATGGTTAGGGTGATGTTACGGTGAGGTTTAGGCTTATGGTGAGGGTGAGGATTACGGTTAGGGTTAGGGTGAGGGTTGGAGTTAGTGTGAGTGTTCGGGATAGGGTTGGGTTTAGGGTGAGGGTCAGGGTTATGGTGAGGTTTAGAGTTTGGTTGAGCGTGAGGGTGAGGTTTAGGGTTAGGATTAGGGTTAGGGTCAGGGTTAGGCTGAGGGTGAGTCTGAAGGTGAAGGATAGGGATAGGTTGAGGATTAGGGTTAGTGTAAGGGTCAGGTTGAGGCTTAGGGTTAGAATTAGGAAGAGGGTTTGGTTGAGGGTTAGGGTTAGGGTGAGGGTGAGGGTTAGGGTTAGTGTGGGGGTTAGGGTGAGGGTTAGTTTGAGAGGTAGGTTTAGGGATAGGGTTAGGGTGAGGTTTAGGTTTAGGGTCAGGGTTAAGGTTAGGGTTAGGGTGAGGGTTAAGTTGAGCATTAGAGTGAGGGTTAGGGTTAGGTTTAGGGTTAGGGTGAGGGTTAGGGTGAGGTTTAGTGTTAGTGTTAGGGTTAGGGTTAGTGTGAGCGTTAGGGGGAGGTTTAGGGTTAGAGTGAGGGTTAGGGAGAGACTGAAGGTTAGGGATAGTGTAAGGGTTAGGATTAGTTTTACAGTTAAGGTTAGGGTTAGGTTTGGGATTAGGTTGAGGGTGAGGGTTATGGTTATCCTTATGGTTAGGGTTAGGTTTAGGATGAGGGTTAGGGATAGGGTTAGGGTTAGGATGAGGGTGAGGGTGAGGGTTAGGGTTAGGTTTAGGGTGAGGGTTAGGATTAAGGTGAGGGTTAAGGTTAGGGTGACGGTGAGGGTAAGGGTTAGGGTGAGGGCTAGGTTTAGGGTTAGGGTTAGGTTGAGGTTAAGGTTTAGGGTGAGTGTGAGGTTGAGGGTTTGGTTTAGGATGAGGCTTAGGTTTAGGGTTAGGCTTTGGGTGAGGGTGAGGTTGAGGGTAAGAGTTAGGTTTAGCGTGAGGGTTAGTGTTATGGTTAGGATTACGGTGAGGGTGAGGGTTTGGGTGATGGTAAGGGTGAGGGTGAGGTTGAGGGTTAGGTATAGGGTGAGGGTTAGGGTTATGGTTAAAGTGAGGGTGAGGTTTAGGGTGAGTGTTAGGGTGAGTTTGAGGTTTAGGGTTTGCATTAGGATAAGGGTTAGAGTTAGGCTGAGTTTTAGCGTTAGGATTAGGGTGAGGGTGAAGTTGAGGATGAGTGTGAGGTTTAGGCTGAAGTGTAGGGTTAGGGTTAGGGATAGGGTAAGGATTAGGGTTAGGGTTAAGTTTAGGGTGAGTGTTACGCTGAAGGTTAGGTTTCGGGTTAGGGTGAGGGTTAGGGTTAGGGTTAGGGTTAGGGTTAGCGTTAGGGTGAGGTTGAGGGTGAGGGTAAGGTTTAGGGTGATGGTTAGGGTGAGGTTGAGGTTTAGGGTTAGCATTAGGTTTAGAGTTAGCCTTAGGCTAAGTTTTAGGGTTAGGATTAGGGTTGGGGTGTGGGTGAGGGCTAGTGTTAGCAATAGGGTTAGGTTTAGGATTAGGGTTAGTGTGAGGGTTAGGGATAGGCTTATGGTAAGGATGAGGGTAAGGGTTAGGATTATGGTGAGGGTGAGGGTGAGGGTTATGGTTAGGGTTAGTTTTAGCCTGAGGGCTAGGGTGAGGGTGAGGGTTTGGTTGAGGGATATTGTGAGGGTATTGGTTTCGGTTAGGAAAGGCTTAGAGTTAGGGTTAGGGTGAGGATTTGGGTGAGGCTGAGGTTTGAGTTGAGGATTAGGGTTAGGGTGAGGATTAGGGTTAGGGTTAGGTTAAGGGTGAGAATTAGGGTGATGTTTAGGGTGAGGGTAATGTTTAGGGCGAGGGTGAGGGTGAGGGTGAGGGTTAAGTGTAGGTGAGGGTTAGGGTTAGGGTGAGGGCTAGGGTTAGTATTATGGTTAGGGTGAGGTTTAGGTTTAGCGTGAGGGTGAGGGTGAAGGTTAGGTATAGGATTATGCTTAGGTGTAGGGTTAGGCTTAGTGTGAGGTCAGAGTTAGGGTTTAGGATGAGGTTTAGGGTTATGGTTCGGGTTAGGGTGAAGGTGAGGGTTAGGGTTAAGGTTTGGGTTAGGGTGAGGTTTAGGGTGAGGGTGAGGGTTAGGATTGGGATAATGGTTAGTTTTAGGGTGAGGGTAAGTGATAGGGTTAGGGTTAGTCTGAGGGTGAGGGTTAGGGTTAGGTTTAGAGTTAGGGTGAGGGTGAGGGTTAGGGTTAGGTTTTGTATTAGGTTGTGGTTAGTGTAAGGCTGAGGGTGAGGTTGAGGATGAGGGTGACGGTTAGGGTGAGGGTTAGGTTTAGGGTTAGGTTTAGGATGAGGGTTAGGCTGAGCGTTAGGGTTATTGTTCGTGAAAGGATAAGTGTTAGGGTGGGAGTGAGGTTTAGGGTTAGGCTTAGGGTTAGGGTGACGGTTAGTGTGAGGTTTAGTGTTAGGTTTAGGTTTAGGGTTAGTGTTAGTGTTAGCGTTAGTGTAAGGGTTAGGATGAGTGTTAGGGTGATGGTGAGGGATAGGGTTAAGTTGAGGGTAAGGGTTACGGCGAGTTTTAGGGTGAGGCTGAGGGTTAATGTAGCATTAGGTGTACGGTGATGGTGAGGGTTATGGTGAGGCTTAGCATAAGTGTTAGGGATTGGGTGACTATTAGGGTTAGGGTTAGGTTTAGGGTGACGGTTATGCTAAGGGGTAGGGTTAGGGTTAGTGTTAGGGTGAGGGTTAGGGTGTGGGTTAACGTTAGGGTTAGGGTTAGGGTGAGGTTGAGGGTGAGGGTAAGGGTTAGGGTGAGGGTTATGGTGAGGTTGAGGTTAAGGGTTAGCATTAGGGTTAGGTTTAGGGTTAGGGTTAGGGTTAAGATTAGGGTTAGGGTGAGGGTGAGGGCTAGTGTTATCATTAGGGTTAGGATTAGGGTTAAGGTGAGGGTGAGGTTTAGGGTGAGGGAGAGGGTTAGTTTGAGGGTTAGGGTGAGGGTGAGGTATTTGGTTAGGAAAGGCTTAGTGTTAGGGTTAGGGTGAGGATTAGGGAGAGGGTGTGGTTTAAGTTGAGGATTTGGGTTAGGGTGAGGATTGGGGTTAAGGTTAGGGTTTGGGTTAGGGTTAGGGTGATGTTTAGGGTGAGGGTGATGGTTAGGGTGAGGGTGAGGCTGAGAGTGCGGGTGAGGGTGTAGGTGAGGGTTAGGGTGATGTTGATGGTTGGGGTGATGGTGAGGGTTAGGGTAAAGGTGAGGGTGAGGGTTCGGTTAGGGTTAGGGTGAGGGTTAGGGTTAGGGTTAGGGTTAGTGTGAGGATACGTGTTAGGGCGAGGGTTAGGGTGAGAGTGAGGGTTAGGGTTAGCGTTAGGGTTAGGGTTAGGTTTAGGATGAGGGTTAAGGTGAGGTTTAGGGTTAGCATGAGGTTGAGCGTTAGAGTTAGGTTTAGGGTGAGGGTTAGGGTTATGGTTAGGGTGAGTGTGAGGGTTAGTGTGAGGGTTAGGGTTAGGATGAGGGTTAGGCTGAGAGTTAAGTTTTGGGTTAGGGTGAGGGTGAGGGTTAGGTTTTGGGTTAGGGTGAGGGTGAGGGTTAGGTTTTGGATTAGGGTTAGGGTTAGGGATAGGGTTATGATTAGTGTGAGGGTTTTGGTTAGGTTTAGGTTTAGAGTTAGGGTGAGGGTTAGAGTTAGTGTTTGGATTAGTGTTAGGATTACGGTTAGGCTGAGGGTGAGGTTGAGGGTGAGGGTGAGGGTTAGGGTTAATGTGAGGTTTAGGTTTAGGATTAGCTTTAAGGTTAGGGTGAGGGTTAGGTTTAGGTTTAGGGTTAGAATGAGGGTTAGGCTGAGTGTTAGGTTTAGGTTTCAGGTGAGGGTAAGGGTTAGGGTGAGTTTTAGCGTGAAGGTGAGGGTTAGGTTAAGGCTTAGGGTTAGGTTGAGGGTTAGGGTTAGGGTAAGGGTGAGGGTGAGGTTTAGGGTGACGGTGAGGGTGAGGGTTAGGTTTAGGTGAGGTTTAGGGATAGGGTTGGGGTTAGGTTGAAGTTTAGGGTTAGGGTTAGGGTTAGAGTTAGGGTGAGGGTGAGTGTGAGGTTTAGGGTTAGGTTTAGGGTTAGGTTAGGATTAGGCTGAGGGTGAGGGTGAGGGTGAGGTTTAGGGTTAGGATGAGGGTTAGATTTTGGGTTAGGGTTAGGGTTGGGTTGAGGGTTTGGTTTAGGGTTAGGAAGTGGGTTTGGCTGAGGGTTATGTTTATGGTTAGGGTAAGGTTTAGGGTTAGTGTGAGGGTTAGGATGAAGGTTAGGCTGAGTGTTAGTGTTAGGGTTGGAGTGAGGGTAAGGGTTAGGGTGAGAGTGAAGTTTAGTTTTAGGATTAGGTTTATGATTAGGGTGAGGGTAAGGGATAGGGTTAGGATTAGGGTGAGGGTTAGGGTTAGGGTTAGGATTAGGGTGAGGGTGAGGTTTAAGGTGAGGGTTAAGGTTAGGATGATGACTAGGATTAGGTTTAGGGTGAGGTTTATGATTAGGGTGATACTTAGGGTGAGGGTGAGGTTTAGTGTGAGGGTGAGGGTGAAGGTGTAGTTGAGGGTTAGGGTTAGGGTGAGGGTTAATGTGACGGTGACGGTGAGGGTTAGGGTGAAGTTGAGGGTTTGGGATAGGGTTAGTGTGTGGGTTAGGATTAGGGTTAGGATTAGGGTGAGGGGTAGGGTTCGGGTTAGGTTGAGGGATAGGGTTAATGTGAGGATTACGGTTAGGGTTAGTGTAAGTGTGAGGATAAGGATAATATTGAGGTTTTGGGTGAGAGTGAGGTTTAGGGTGAGCATTAGGGTTAAGGTGAGGGTTATTGTGAAGATTAAGGTGAGGGTTAGGTTTAGTATGAGGGTGAGGGTTAGAGTTAGGTTTAGATTGAGGGTTAGGGTTAGGGTGAGGTTTAGGTTCCGGTTAGGGTGAGGGTTAGGGTTCGGGTTCGGGTGAGTTTTAGGGTGTGGGTGACGGTTAGGGTTAGGGTGAGTGTTAGGGTTACCGTGAGGATTAGGGTTAGGGTTAGGGTTAGGGTTATAGTGAGGGTAAGGGTTGGGATGAGGTTTAGGGTGAGGGTGAGTTTTAGGGATAGCTTTAGTGTTAGGGTGAGGGTTAGGATCCAGGTTAGGTTAGGTGAGGGTAAGGGTTATCGTTAGGTTTAGGGTTAGGTTTAGGGTGAGGGTAAGGTTTAGGGTGAGCGTTAGGGTGAGGGTGAGGGTTAGGGTTAAGTTGAGGGCTAGGGTGAGCGTTAGGGTGAGATTTCAGTTGAGGGTTAGGGTTAGGGTTAGGGTGAGGTTGAGGTTGAGGGTGAGACTTAGGGTTAGGTTTAGGGTGAGGATGAGGTTTAGATTGAGGTTTAGTGTTATTGTTAGGATTAGGGTTAGGGTGAGGGTAAGGGTTAGAGTGAGGTTTTTGGTGAGGTTGAGGGTTAGGGATAGCATTAGCTTTAAGGATAGGTTTAGGATGAGGGTTAGGGTTAGTGATAGGGTTATGGTGAGGGTGAGGGTTAGGGTTAGGGTTAGGGTGAGGGTTAGGGTTAGGGTTAGGTTGACGGTGAGGGTAAGGGCTAGGGTGAGGACTAGGATTAGGTTTAGGTTTAGGGTAAGGTTTAGGTTTAGGGTGAGGGTGAGAGTGAGAGTTAGGTTTAGGATTAGGCTTAGGTGTAGGGTTCGGCTTAGGGTGAGGGTGAGCGTGAGTGTCAGAGTTAGGTTTAGGGTAAGGGTTAGGGTTAGTGTTAGGGTTACGGTGAGGGTGAGAGTTAGGGTTAGGGTGACGGTGAGGGCAAAGGTCAGAGTGAGGGCTAGGTTTAGGGTTAGGGTTAGGTTGAGGTTTAGGTTTAGGGTGAGTGTGAGGTTGTGGGTTTGGTTTAGGATGAGGCTTAGGTGTAGGGTTCGGCTTAGGGTGAGGGTGAGGGTGAGTGTCAGAGTTAGGTTAAGGGTGAGGGTTAGGGTTATGGTTATTTTTAGGGTGAGGGTGAGGGTGAGGGTTAGGGTGAGGTGAGGGTCAGGTTGAGGGTGAGGGTGAGGGTTAGGGTTTGGGTGAGGGTTAGGGTTAGGGTTAAGTTTAGGGTGAGGGTTTGGGTTAGTGTTAGTGTTAGGATTATGATTAGGCTGAGGGTTAGGTTTAGGTTTAGGGTGAGGGTAAGTGTTAGGGTGAGGGTGAGGGTTAGGTTTAGGATTAGGGTTAGGGTTAGGGCGAGGGTTAGGGATAGGGTTAGGATTAGGGTGTGCGTTTTATTTAGGGTTAGGTTTAGAGTTAGGGTGAAGGTGAGGGTGAGGGTTAGCGTTTGGATTAGGGTTAGGGTTAGGCTGAGGTTGATGTTGAGCGTGAGGGTTAGGGTTAATGTGAGGGTTAGAGTTAGGGTTAGCTTTAAGGTTAGGGTGAGGGTTAGGGTTAGGGTTAGGATGAGGGTAAGGGTTAGGGTGAGGGTTACGGTGAGGGTGAGGGTTAGGTTTAGGCTTAGGGTTAGGGTGAGGGTTAGTGTTAGGGTTAGAGTTAGGGTTAGTTTGAGGGTAAGGGTTAGGGTGAAGTTTTGGGTATGAGTGAGGGATAGGCTTAAGGTCAAGGGAAGGGTTAGGGGTGAGGTTTCGTGTGAGGTTGAGGGCTATTGTTAGCATTAGGGTTATGGTGAGTGTGAGGGTTAGGGTTAGAGTTAGGTTTATGTTTTGGGATATGGTGAGGATTAGGGTTAGGATTAGTTTTCCGGTGAGGGGTAGGTTGAGGGGTAGGTTTAGGGTTACAGTTAGGGTAAGGGTTAGAGTTAGGGTGACAGTAAGGGTAAAGGAGAGGTTTAGGATGAGGATTAGGGTTAGGGTTAAGGTGAGGGTGAGGATTAGATTGAGGATTAATGTTAAGTTTAGAGTGAGGTTTAGGGTGAGGATGAGGGTTAGGGTTAGGGTGAGGGCTAGGGTGAGGGTGAGGTTAGGGATAGGGTTAGGTTTAGGTTTAGGGTTAAGGTGAAGGTTAGGGTTAGTGTGAGGGTTAGTGTTAGGACTAGGTTTAGACTTAGGGTGAGGGTAAATGTTAGGGTGAGGGTTAGCGTTAGGATGAGGGTTATAGATAGGGTTAGTGTTAGGGTTAGGTTCAGGGTTATTGTTAGGATTAGGGTTAGGGTTACAGTTACGGTGAGGGTGAGGGTGAGGGTTAGGGTTTATGTGCGGGTTAGGGTTAGGGTGAGGGCTAAGGTTAGGTTTAGGGTTATGGTGTGGTTTAGATTTAGTGTGAGAGTGAGGGTGAGGGTCAGAGTTAGTTTAGGGTGAGGGTTAGGTTTATGGATAGCGTTAGGGTGAGGATGAGGGTTAGGGTGAGGGTGATGGTGAGAGTGAGGGTGAGGGTTAGGTTTAGGGGGAGGGATAGGCTTATGGTTACGGTTAGGGTGAGTGTGAGGGTGTGGGTTACGGTGAGCTTGATGGTGAGGTTAAGGGTGAGGGTGAGGGTTAGGATTTGGGTGAAGGTTAAGTTTAGGGTTTGGGTTAATGTTAGCTTGAGGGTTAGGGTTAGGGTTAGGATGAGGGTTAGGCTGAGGGTTAGGTTTAGGGTTAGGGTGTGGGTAAGGGTTAGGGTGAGGGTGAGGGTTAGGATTAGGGTTAGGGTTAATTTTAGGGTGAGGGTTTTGGTTAGGGTTAGGTTTAGAGTTAGGGTGAGGTTGAAAATTAGGTTTAGGTTTTGGATTATGGTTAGGGTTAGGCTGAGTGTGAGGTTGAGGGTTAGGGTGAGGGTGACGGTTAGGGTGAAGGTTAGGGTTAGGGTTAGTGTTAGGATGAGGGTTAGGCTGAGGGTTAGGGTTAGGTTTCGGGTAAGTGTAAGGGTTCGGGTGAGAGTGAGGGTTAGGGTTAGGCTTAGGGTTAGGGTGACGTTTAGGGTGAGGTTTAGTTTTAGGGTTAGCGTTAGGGTTAGATTGAGCTTTAGGGTGTGGGTAAGGGTAAGGGTGAGGTTGAGGATGATGGTGAGGGATAGGGTTAAGGTGAGGGTAAGGGTTACAGCGAGGCTTAGGGTGAGGCTGAGTGTTAATGTAGCATTAGGGGTACGGTGAGGGTGAGGGTTAGGGTGAAGTTTAGGGTTAGGGTTAGGGATAGGGTGAGGATTAGGGTTAGGGTTAGGGTTAGGGTGACAGTGAAGCTGAGGGGTAAGGGTTAGGGTTAGTGTTAGGGTGAGGGTTAGGGTGTGGGTTAATGTTAGGGTTAGGGTTAGGGTGAGCTTGAGGGTGAGGGTAAGGATTAGGGTGAGGGTTATGGTGAGGTTGAGGTTTAGTGTTAGCATTAGTTTTAGGTTTAGTGTTAGGGTTAGGGTTAGGATTAGGGTTAGGGTGAGGGTGAGGGTTAGGATGAGGGTGAGTTTTAGGGTATATTTGATGGTTATTGTTAGGGTGAGCGTTAAGGTGACGGTGAGGGTTAGGGTGAGGGTGAGGGTTAGGGTTAGGGTGAGGGTTAGGGTTAGGGTGATGTTTAGGGTGAGGGTTAGGTTTAGGGTGAGGATTAGTGTAAGGGGAAGGATTAGGGTTAGGGTTAGGTTGAGGGTTAGGTTTATGTTTAGGGTGAGGGTGAGGGTTAGGATGAGGGCGAAGGTGAGGGTGAAGGTTTAGGTGAGGATTAGTGTTAGGGTTAATGTTAGGGTGAGGGTGAAGGTTAGAGTTAGGATTAGGGACAGGGTTAGTGTTAGGGTGAGGGTGAGGGTGAGGGTTACGGTTACGGTGAGCTTTAGGGTTATGGTTAGGGTGAGTTTATGTGTGAGGATTTGTGTTAGGGTTAGGGTTATGTTGAGGGTAAGGGTTAGGGTGAGGTTTAGGGTGAGAGTGAGGGTTAGGGTTAGGGTGAGGGTTAAGATTAGGGTAAGGGTTAGGATGATGGTTAGGCTGAGGTTTAGGGTTAGGGTTAGGGTGAGGTTTAGGGCTAGGTTTAGGGTTAGAATAAGTGTTAGGCTGAGGGTTATGGTTAGACTTAGTGTGAGCGTTAGGTTTAGGGTTAGGGTGAGGGTAAAGTTTAAGGTGACGGTTAGGGTGAGTGTGAGGGTTATGGTTAGGGTGACGGTTAGGGTGAAGGTTAGGTTTAGGGTTCGGCTTAGCGTGAAGGTTAGGGTGTGCCTAAGTGTTTGGGTGAGGGTTAGGGTGAGGGTGAGGGTTAGGGTTAGCATTAAGGTTAGGGTGAGGGTGAGGGTTAGGGTGAGGGTTTGGGTTAAGGTTAAAGATAGGGTGAGGATTAGGTTTAGGTTTAGGTTTAGGGTGAGTGTTAGGCAGAATGGTAGCCTTAGGGTTAGGGTGAGGGTTAGGTTTAGTGTTAGGGTTAGGGTTAGGTTTAGAGTTACGGTAAGGGTTAGGGTGAGGTTTAGGGTGAGTGTGAGGATTAGGGTTAGCATCATGTTTAGCCTTAGGGTTAGGATGAGTGTTAGGGTTAGGGTGAAGGAGAGGGTGAAGGTTAGTATTAGGGTGAGGTTTAGGGTTAGGGTTAGGGTGAGGGTGAGGTTTAGGGTGAAGGTAAGTGTTACGGTGAGGGTTAGGGTGAGGCTGAGGTTTAGGGTTAGCATTAGGGTGAGGGTGAGGGTGAGGGTTAGTGTGAAGTTTTGGGTTAAGTTTATGGATAGGGTTAGGAATAGGGTTAGGGTTAGGTCGAGGGTGAGTGTTAGGTTCAGGGGTAACATTAGAATTTGGGTGAGGGTTAGGTTTAGTGTGAGGGTTAGGGTTAGGGTTAGGGTGACGGTAAGGGTTAGGGTGATGGTTAGGGTGAGTGTGAAGTAGGGTGAGGGTTAGGGTTAGGGTGAGAATTAGGGATAGGTTTAGGGTTAGGTTGAGGGTTAGGGTTATGGTTAGGATTAGAGTTAGTGTGAGGGTAAGGCTTAGGGTGAGGGTTAGGGTGAGGTTGAGGTTTAGGGTTAGGGTGAGGGTGAGGGTAAGTGTTATTGTGAGGACTAGGGTTAGGGTTAGGGTTAGGGTGAGTGTTAGGGTAATGGTGAGGGAGAGGGTGACGGTTAGGTTCAGTATTAGGGTTAGGGTTAATGTGAGGGTTAGTGATAGGGTTATGGTTATTGGGAGGGTTAGAGTTAGGGTTAAGGTGAGGGTTAGTCTGAGAGGTATGGTTAGGGTTAGGGTGAGCGTTAGGCTTAGTGTGAGGATTATGGTTAGGGTGAGCGTTAGGGTTAGGTTCAGGTTTAGGGTGAAGGTGAGTGTGAGGGGGAGGGCTAGGTTGAGGGTTTGGGTATGGGTGAGGGTGAGGTTTTCCGTTAGGTAAGGTTTAGGGTTAGGTTTAGGGTGAGGATTATGGTGAGTTTGTGGGTTAGGGTTAGGGTGAGGGTGAGGGTGAGGGTTAGTGTTAGGATGAGGGTTAGGGTTAGGGTTAGGGTGAGGGTGAGGGTGAGGGTTCGGCATAGGGTTAGTGTGAGGGTTAGGGTTATGGTGAGGGTTATGGTTAGGGTGAGGGTTAGGGTTAGGGGTAGTGTGAGGGTTAGGTTTAGGGTGATGTTTAGTGTGAGGGTGAGGTTTAGGTTGAGGGTGAGTGTTCGGGTGAGAGTTAGGGTTAGGGTTAGCTTTAGGGATAGGGTTAGGTTGAGGGTAAGGTTTAGAGTGAGAGTTTGGGTGAGGGTGAGAGTTAGGTTGAGGGTGAGGTTTAGGGTTAGCGAGAGAGTTAGGGTTAGGTTTAGGTTTAGGGTAGTGTGAGGGTTCAGGTTAGGTTGAGGGTTAGGGTTATGTTTAGGGTTAGTATAAAGGATAGGGTGATGATTAGGGTTACGGTTAGTGTGATTGTTAGGTTTATGGTTAGGATTTGGGTTAGGTTGAGGGTAAATGTTAGGGTGAGGGTTAGGGTGATGCTGAGGGTTAGGGTTAGGGTGAGGGTTAGGTTCAGGTTTAGGATTAGGGTTACAGTTAGGGTAATGCTGAGGGGGAAGGGGAGGTTGAGGGTGAAGTTTAGGGTTAAAGTTAGGGATAGGGTGAGGATTTGGGTTACAGTTAGATTTAGGTTTAGGGTTAGGCTGAGGGGTAGGGTTAGGGTTAGGGTTGAGTGTTAGGTTTAGTGTGAGGTTTAGGGTTAGGGTTAGGGTGAGGGTTAGGTTTAGTGTGTTGGTTAGGGATAGGGTTAGTGTGAGGGTAAGGGTTAGGGAGAGGGTGAGGATTAGGGTTAGCATTAGGTATAAGGTTAGGATTAGGATGAGGTTTAGGGTTATGGAGAGTGTGAGGGTGAGGTTTAGGGTTAGGATGAGGGTTAGGGTTAGTGTGAGGGTGAGGTTTAGGTTTAGGGTGAGGGTTAGGGTTAGGGTGAGGGTTAGGGTGAGGGTTAGGCTTAGGGTGAGAGTCAGGGTGAAGGTTAGGTTTATGTTGAGGCTTAGGGTTAGGGTGAGCGTTAGGGTTAGCGTTAGGTGAGAGTTATGGTTAGGGTGATATTTATTGTGAGGGTTAGTGTTCGTGTGAGGGTGGGTGTTCGTGTGAGGGTGAGGGTTCTGGTTAGGGTGAGGATTAGGGTGTGGTGAGGGTTAGGTTTAAGATGAGAGTCAGGGTGAGGTGTAGGGATAGGGTTAGGGTTAGGGTTAGTGTGAAGATTAGGGTTAGGGTTAGGGTTAGGGTTAGTGTGAGGATAAGAGTTAGGGTGTGTTTTAGTGTGAGGGTGAGCGTTAGGGTTAGCTTTAGGGTTAGGGTGAGGTTTAGGATGAGATTTAGGGTAAGGGTGAGTGTTATGTTTAGGGTTAGTGTGAGTGTTAGGCTTAGGGTCATGTTTAGGGTGAGGTTGAGGATTAATGTGAGGGTGAGGGTGAGGGTGCGGGTGCGTGTGAGGCTGAGGGTGAGGGTGAGAGTTAGGGTTAGGTTTAGGGTGAGTGTGAGGGTTAGTGTTAGGATTAGGGTTAGAGTTAGGCTGAGGGTGAGGATGAAATTGAGGGTGAGGTTTAGGGTTAGAGTTAGGGTGAGGTATCAGGTTAGTGTGAGGGTTAGGGTGAGACTGAGTGTGAGGTTGAGGGTTAGGATTATGGTTAGGGTGAGGGTGAGTGTTTGGTTTAGGTTTAAGGTGAGGGTTAGGGTTAGTGTGAGGGTTAGGGGGAGGGGGAGGGTTAGTGTGATGTTGAGGGTCAGGATGAGGGTGAGTGTTAGAATGAGGGTGAGGGTGAGGGTGAGGGTAAGGGTTAGGATTAGGTTAGGGTGAGTTTTAGTGTTAGGGTTAGGGTTATTGTTAGGGTTGGGAATAGGGTTAGGTGAGGGTAAGGGTGAGTGTTAGCGTTTTATTTAGGGTTAGGGTTAGGGTGAGGGTGTGGTTGAGGGTTAGGGTTAGGATTAGGGTTAGGGTTAGGGTAAGGCTGAGGGGGAAGGGGCTGTTGAGGGTGAGGTTTACGGTTAGGGTTAGGGTTAGCATGAAGGTTACTGTTAGGTTAAGGGTTAGTATAAGGGTTAGGCTGAGGGTGAGGGTTATGGTTGGTGTGAGTGTTAAGTTTAGGGTTAGGGTTTGGGTTAGGTTGAGGGTAAAGATTAGGGTGAAAGTTAGGGAGAGGGTGAGGTTTAGGGTTATGTTGAGGGTTCGGGTGAGGGTTAGGGTTAGGGTTATGGTTAAGGTTAGCGTGAGGGTTAGGGTGAAGGTTAGGTTTAGGTTTAGGGTGAGGGTGAGACTTAGGTTTATGATGAGGGTTAGGGTGAGTGTTCGGGTTTGGGTTAGGGTTAGGGTGAGGGTGAGTGTGAGGTTTAGGGTTAGGGTTTTTGTTAGGCTGAGGTGAGGGTGAGGTGAGTGTTAGGGTTGGGGTTAGGTTGAGGGTTGTGTTAGTGTGATTGTTAGTGTGAGGGTGACTATAACGGTTAGGGTGATGATTAGGGTGAAGTGAGGGTTAGGTTTAGGGATATGGTTAGGGTGAGGTTTTGTGTTAGGGTGAGGGTTAGGTTGCATGTGAGGGTTAGGGTTAGGGTTAGGTTTAGGATGAGGGTTATGGTTGGTGAGAGGGTTAGGGTGAGGGTGAGGGTTAGGGTTAGCATTAGGGTTAGGATGAGGGTGAGGGTTAGGGTTAGGTTAGGGTGAGGGTGAGGGTGAGGGTGAGAGTGAGGGTTAGGGTTGGTGTTAGTTTTAGTGTTAGGGTTAGGGTGAGGGTTAGGGTGAGGTTGAGTGTTAGGGTTAACATTAGGGTTAGGGTGAGGGTGAGGGTTAGGGTTAGCATTAGGGTTAGGGTGAGCGATAGGGATAGGTTTAAGGTTAGGGTTAGGGTGAGGGTGAGTTTTAGGGTGAGGCTGAGTGTGAGGTTGAGGGTTAGGATTATGGTTCGGGTGAGGGTGAGGGTGTAGGTGAGGGTTAGGGTTAGGATTAGTGTTAGCGTTAGGGTTAAGCTGAGGGTGAGCTTGCGGGTGAGGGTGAGGGTTTGGTTTAGGTTTAAGTTGAGGGTTAGGGTTAGTGTGAGCGTTAGGCTGAGGGGGAGGGTTAATGTTACGGTTAGGGTGAGTGTTAGTGTGAGGGTTAGGGTTAGGGTTAGGGTTAGGTTGTGGATAAGTGTTAGAGTGATGGTTAGGATGAGGGTTAGGGTTAGTTTGAGGGTTAGAGTTAGGTTTAGGGTTAGGGTGAGGGTTAGGGTTAGTGTGAGCGTTAGAGTTAGGATTAGGGCTAGGATGAGGTTAAGGCTTAGGGTTAGGTTTAGGTTGAAGTTGAGGGTTAGTGTGAGGGTTATTGTTAAGTTTAGGGTAAGGTTTATGGTGAGGTCTAATGTGAGGTTGAGGGTTAGGGTGAAGGTGAGGGTGAGGGTGAGCTTTTCGGTTAGGTAAGGGTTAAGATTAGGGTTAGGGTGAGGATTAGGTTGAGGGTCAGGGATAGGATGAAGTTTAAGGTTAGAGTGATGGTTAGGGTTAGTGTGAGGTTTAGGATTAGGGTTAGGGTTAGGGTGAGTTTTAGGGTTCGGGTTTGCATTAGGGTTAGGGTGAGGGTTAGGGTGTTTTTGAGGGTTAGGGTTAGGGTTAGGATTAGTGTTAGGGTGAGGGTGAGGGTTAGGGTTAGGGTTAGGATGAGGGTTAGGATAAGGGGTAGGGTTAGGATTAGGGTGAATGTTAGGATTAGGGTGAAGTTTAGGCTAATGGTAAGGGATAGGGTTAGGGTGAGGTTAAGGATTAGAGTGAGGGTTAGGGTTAATGTTAGGTTTAGGGTGATGGTGAGGGTTAAGGGTGAGGGTGAGGCTGAGGGTGAGTGTTAGTGATAGGGTAATGTTTAGTGTTAGGGTTAGTTTGAGGATTAGGCTGAGGGTGATGGTGAGGGTGAGGGTGGGGTTGAGGTTAAGTGTGAAGGTTAGGGTTAAGGTTAGTTTTAGGGTGAGGGTAGTGTGAGGATGAGGGTTAGGGTGAGGTTTAGGGTAGGGTTATGGTGAGCGTGAGGGTTCGGTTAGTGTGAGTTTTAGGGTGTGGGTGACAGGATTAGGATGAGGGTTAAGGTGATGTTGAGGGTTAGAGTGAGGTTGAGGGTTACGGTTACGGTGAGGATTAGTGTTCGGGTTGGTTTTAGGGTTATTGTGAGGTAAGGGTTAGTATGAGGTTTAGGGTGAGGCTGAGGTTTAGGGATAGCGTTAGAGTTAGGGTGTGGGTTAGGGTGAGGGTTAGATTAGGGTGAAGGTGAGGGTTAGAGTTAGGGTTAGTGTTATGGTTAGGTGAGGGTTAGGTGAGCTTTAGGGTGAGGGTTAGGTTTAGGTTTAGGTTTAGGGTGAGGGTTAAGGTGAGGTTTAGTGTTAGTGTTAGGATGAGGGTTAGGCTGAGGGTTAAGGTTAGGATTAGTGTGAGGGTAAGGGTTAGGGTGAGGGTGAGGGTTAGGTTTAGGATTAGGGTTAGGCTAAGGATGAGGGTGGGGAATTGGGTTAGGTTTAGGGTGAGGGTTTTGGTTATGGTTAGATTTAGAGTTAGGGTAAGGTTGAGGGGTTGTGTTTGGATTAGTGTTAGGGTTAGGGTTAGGCTCAGGGTGAGGTTGAGGGTGAGGGCGAGGGTTAGGGTTAAGGTGAGGGTTAGGGTTAGGGTTAGAGTTAAGGTTAGGGTGAGGGTTAGGGTTAGGTTTAGGTTTAGGATGAGGGTTTGTGTGAGGGTGAGAGTTTGGGTTCGTGTGATGGTAAGGGTTAGGGTGAGGTTTAGGGTGAGGGTGAGGGTTAGGGTGAGGGTGCAGTTGAGTGTTAGTGTTAGGGTGAGGGTTAGGGTGAAGGTTAGGGTTAAGGTTAGAGTGAGGGTTAGGGTGAGGGGAAGCGTTAGGTTGAGGGTTAGTGTGTGGGTAAGTGATAGGATTAAGGTGAGTGTAAGGGTTAGGGCGAGGTTTAGTGTGAGGTTGAGGATTAATGTTAGCATTTGGGTTAAGGTGAGGGAGAGGTTTAGAGTGAGTGTTAGGGTTATGGTTAGGGATACCTTGAGGATTAGGGTTAGGGTTAGGTTTAGGGTGAGGGTTAAGCTGAGGGTTAGGGTTAGGGTTAGGTTGAGGGTTAGGGTGAGGTTTAGGGTTAGGGTTAAAGTTATGGTGAGGCTGAGGTTGAGGGTGAGTGTAAGGGTTAGGATGAGGGTTAGGGTGAGTTTGAGGTTTAGTGTTAGCATTAGGGTTAGGTTAAGGGTTAGGGTGAGGGTTAGGGTTATGATTAGGGTTAGGGTGAGGGTGAGGGATTGTGTTAGCATTAGGGTTAGGGTTATGGTTAGGGTTAGAGTGGGGTTCAGGGTGAGGGTTAGGGTTAGGGTTAGGATTAGTTTTAGGGTTAAACTGGGGTGGGTGAGGTTGAGGGTGAGGATTAGGTTTAGGCTTATTTTTAGCCTGAGGGCCAGGGTGAGGGTGAGGTTTAGTGTGAGGGTTAGGTTGAGGGTTTGGGTTAGGAAAGGCTTAGGGTTAGGGTTAGTGTGAGGGTGAGGATTAGGGTGAGCTTTTAGGTGAGCATTAGTGTTAGGGTGAGGGTTGCGGTTAGGTTTAGGGTGATTGTTAGGATTAGGGTAATGTTTAGGGTGAGGGTATGGGTTAGGGTGAGGGTGAGGGTGAGGGTGAGTGTGATATTGAGGGTAGTGCGAAGGGGAGGGTTAGGGATAGGGCTAGACTGAGGGTTAGATTTACGGTTAGGGTGAGGGGTAGGATGAGGGGTAGGGTTAGGGTTAGGATGAGGATTAGGGTGAATTTGAGGCTTAGGGTTAGGGTAAGTGAGAGGATAAGGTTTAGTGTGAGGGTTAGGGTGAGAGTGAGAGTTAGGTTAGCCTTAGGGTTAAGGGTGAGGGTTAGGGTGAGGTTTATGGTGAGGTTTTGGGTTAGTATGAGGGTGAGGTTTAGAGTTAGGTTTAGGGTGAGGGTTAGGGTTAGGGTGAGGTTTAAGGTAGGGTTAGGGTGAGGGTCGGGTTCTGGAGAGGGTGAGTTTTAGGGTGAGAGTGACGGTTAGGGATAGGGTGAGGGTTAAGGTGATGGTGAGGATTAGAGTGAGGTTCAGCGTTAGGGTTTCGGAGAGGATTAGGGTTAAGGTTAGTGTTAGGGTTAGGGTGAGGGTAAGTTTTAGGGTGAGGGTTAGGGTGCGGCTGTAGTATAGGTTTAGGTGAGGGTTAGGGTGAGCGTTAGGGTGAGGTTAGGTTTAGGTTTAGTGATAGTGTGAGGGTTAGGGTGAGGTTTAGTGTTAGTGGTCAGGTTAGGTTTAGGGTGAGGGTTAGGGTTAGGGTAAGGGTTAGAGTGAGGATTAGGGTGAGGGTGAGTGTTACGGATAGTATTAGGGTTAAGGTTTGGTTTAGGGTGAGGGTTAGGGTTAGGGTTATGGTGAGGGTGAGTGTTAGGGTTAGCATTCGGGTTAGGGTTAGAGTTAGGGTGAGGGTTAGGTTTAGGGTTAGGTTTAGGGTGAGGGCTAGGTTTAGGCTTAGGGTAAGGTTTACGTTTAGGGTGAGAGTGAGGGTGAGGGTTAGGTGTAGGATTAGGCTTAGGTGTAGGTTTAGGCTTATGGTGAGGATGAGGGTGAGTGTCAGAGTCAGGTTTAGTGTGAGGGTTAGGGTTATGGTTAGGGCTAGGGCAAGGTTGAGGGTGAGGGTTAGGGTGAGGGTGAAGCTGAGGTTGAGGGTAAGTTGAGGGTAAGTTAGGGTTTGTGTGAGGGTTAGGGTTAGGGTTAAATTTAGGGTGAGGGTTAGGGTTAGGGTTAACATTAGGGTGAGTGCTAGGGGGAGGGTATGGTTTAGGTTTAGGTTAAGGGTTAGCGTGAGCTTTAGGGTGAGGGTTAGGTTTAGGTTTAGGGATAGGGTGAGGGTTAGGGTGAGGTTTAGTGTTAGTGTTAGGGTTAGGGTTAGAGTGAGGGTTAGGGTTAGGGTAAGGGTTAGAGTGAGGTTTAAGGTGAGGGTTAGGGTTATGGATAGTATTAGAGTTAAGGTTACGTTTAGGGTGAGAGTTAGTGTTAGGGTTACAGTGAGGGTGAGTGTTAGGATTAGCATTAGGGTTAGGGTGTGGGTGAGGGTTAGGGTTAGGGTTAGGGTTAGGGTGAGGGTGAGGTTGAGGGTTAGGGTTAGGGTTAGGGTGAGGTTTAGGGTTAAGATTTGGGTTCGAGTTAGGGTTAGGGTGAGGGTGAGGGTGAGGTTTAGTGTTAGAGTTAGTCTTAGGGTGAGGGTTAGTTTGAGGGTTAGGGTTAGGGTTAATGTTAGGGTTAGGGTGAGGGTTAGAGTGAGGGTTAGGGTTAGAGTTAGGGTTAGGGTTAGGGTTAGGGTGAGGGTGTGTCTGTGGGTTAGGGTTAGGTTAAGGTTAGGCTTAGATTTACACTAAGGGTGAGGTTGAGGTTGAGGGTTAGGTTTAGAGTGAGGGTTAGGCTTAGGGTTAGGTTGAGGGTTAGGATGAGGGTTAGGTTTAGGATTATGGTTAGGGTGAGCGCTGGGGTGACATTTCGTGTGAGGGTTAGGTTTAGGGATAGTGCTAGGTTTAGGATTAGGGTTAGGGTGAGGGTGAGTCTGAGGGTTAGGGTTAGGGTTAGGATTAGGCTTAGGCTTAGGGTTAGGGCTAGGGTTTGGTTTAGGGTGAGGGTGAGGATGAGGATTAGGGTTAGTGTTAGTGTTAGTGTGAGGGTTAGTTTTAGGGTTAGAGTGACGGTTAGGGTTAGTGTTAGGGTTAGGTTTAGGCTTAGGCTTAGGGTTAGGCTTATGGTGAGGGTGGGGATGAGGTTAAGGTTTAGAATGATGGATAGGGTTATGGTAACATTGAGTGTTAAGGTGAGGGTTTGTGTTAGGATTAGGGTTATGGTGACTGCTAAGCTGTGGGTGAGGTTTAGGGTGAGGGTTAGGTTTAGGATTAGGGTTATGCTGAGGCTGAGGCTGAGGGTGAGGGTTAGGTTTAGAGTGATGGTTAGGGTTACCTTTAGGGTGAGGACTAGGATTAAGGTTAGGGTTAGGGTGAGGGTTTGGATGAGTGTTAAGCTTAGGGTTAGGGTAAGGGTTAGGGTGAGTGTTAGGGTTAGGGTTAGGGTGAGATTGAGGGTTAGATTGAGGGTTAGGGTTATGTTGAGGGTTATGTTTAGGGTAAGGGTTAGGTTTAGGTTTAGGGTTATTGTTAGCATTAGGGTTAGGGTTACGGTTAAGGTGAGGGTGAGGGTGAGGGTCAGGGTGAGGGTTAGGGTGAGGTTTAGGTTTAGGGTTAGGGTTAGAGTTAGGGTTAGGGTGAGGGTGAGGTTTAGGGTTAGAGTTAGGGTTAGTGTTAGGGTTAGGGTTACGGTGAGGGTTAGGGTGAGGGTTAGAGTTCAGGTTAGGCTTAGGCTTAGGCTGAGCATGAGGGTGAGGGTTAGGGTTAGGTTTAGGGTTACGTTTAGGTTGAGGGTTAGGATGAGGTTTAGGGTTAGGGTTAGGGTTAGTGTTAGGGTTAGGTTTAGGGTTAGGGTTAGGTTTAGGATTAGGGTTAGGGATAGGGTGAGGGTTAGGGTTAGGGTTTGGGTTAGGGTGAGGGTGAGGATCATGGTTAGGGTTAGTGTTAGGGTTAGGGTTAGGGTTAGGGTTACAGTGAGTGTTACGGTTACGTTTAGGGTTATTTTAGTGTTATGTTTAGGGTTAAGTTTGGGGTGAGGGTGAGGCTCAGGGTGAGGGTTATGGTTAGTGTTAGGGTTAGGGTTAGGTTTAGCATTATTGTTGGGTTAGGATTAGAGTTACGGTCAGGGTGAGAGTGAGGGTGAGGTTTAGGGTTAGGGTGAGGTTTAGCGTGAGGTTTAGGGTTAGGGTTAGGGTGCTGGTGAGGTTTAGGTTTAGAGTTAGGGATAGGGGGAGGGTTAGGGAAAGAGTTAGATTTAGGCTTAGTGTTAGCATTAGGGTGAGGGTGAGGGTTAGGTTGAGGTTTAGGGATAGGGTTAGGGTTAGGATTAAGGTTAGCGTGAGATTGAGGGTGAGGGTTAGGGTTAAGATTAGGCTTAGGGTTATGGTTAGGCTGAGGGTGAGTGTGGGGGTGAGGATTAGGGTTAGGTTGATGGATAGGTTTAGGGTTAGTGTTATTGTTAGGGTATGGGTTAGAATTACGGTGAGGGTGAAGTTGCAGGTGAGGGTTAGGGTTAGGGTTAGGGTGAGGTTTAGGGTTAGGGTTAGAGATAGGGTTAGGCTGAGTGTGAGGGTGGGGGTGAGGATTAGGGTTAGAGTTTGCTTCAGGGTTAGAGTTATTGTTAGTGTTATGGTTAGGGTTAATTTTGCAGTGAGGGTGAGTTTGAGGTTGAGGTTTATGGTTAGGTTTAGGTTTAGGGTTAGGGTTAGGGTTACTGTTATTGATAGGGTTAGGGTTATAGTTATGTTGAGGGTGAGGGTGAGGTTTAGGGTTAGGGTTAGGTTGAGGGTGAGGTTTAGGGTTAGAGTGAGGGTTAGTGGGACAGTTAGTGTGAGGGTTCGGTTTAGAGTTAGTGTTAGTCTTAGGGTGAGGGTGAGTGTTAGGTTGAGGTTTAGGGATAGTGTTCAGGTTAGGATTAGGGTTAGGTCGAGTGTGAGTGTGAGGGTTAGGGATAGGCTTAGGCTTAGTCTTAGGGTTAGGCTGAGGGTGAGGGTGGGGGTGAGGGTTAGTGTTATGGTGAGGGTGAGGATTAGTGTTAGCGTGAGGTTTAGGATGAAGGTAGTGTTAGGGTTAGGATTTGGTTTAGGGTGAGGGTGAGGGTGAGGATTAGGGGTAGGGTTATGGTTAGGGTTAGGGTTACAGTGAGGGTTAGGTTTAGGTTTAGGGGTATGGTAGGCTTAGGTTAGGCTGATGGTGAGTGTGGGGATGAGGATTAGGTTTAGAGTGATGGTTAAGGTTATGGTTACGTTGAGCGTTAGGGTGAGGGTTAGGGTTAGGATTAGGGTTATGGTGAGGGCTAAGGTATGGGTGAGGGTTAGGGTTAAGGGTAGGCTTAGGATTAGGGTTAGGCTGAGACTGAGGTTGAGAGTAAGTGTTAGGGTTAGGGTGATGGTTAGGGTTACGGTTAGGGTGAGGGTTAGGATGAGAGTTAGGGTTAGGGGGTGGGTTAGGGTGAGGGTGACATTAAGGGTAAAGATGAGGGTTAGGATTAGGGTGAGGGTTAAGGTGAGGATGAGGGTTAGGGTTAGGCTGAGGGTTAGGGTGAGTTTGAGGGTTACGGTTAGGGTGAGGGTGAGGTTTAGATTGAGGTTTAGGGTTATGTTGAGGGTTATGTTTAGGGTGAGGGTTAGGTTTAGTTTTAGGGTTATTGTTAGGGTTAGGGTTAGGGTTACAGTTAAGGTGAGGTTGATGGTGAAGTTTGGGTTAGGGTTAGGGTGAGGTTTAGGTTTAGTGTTAGGGTTAGAGTTACGGTTAGGGTGATGGTGAGGTTTAGGTTTAGGGTTAGAGTTAGGGTTAGGGTGATGGTGAGATTTAGGGTTAGAGTTAGGGTTAGGTTTAGGGTGAGGTTTAGGGTGAGGGTTAGAGTTCAGGTTAGTCTTAGGCTTATGCTTAGGCTTAGGCCGAGCATGATAGTGAGGGTTAGGTTTAGGGTTAGGGTGAGGGTTAGCGTTAGGTTTAGGGTGAGTGTTAGGATGAGGTTTATGGTTAGGCTTAGGGTTAGGTTTAGGTTTAGGATTAGGGTTAGGTTTGGGTTTAGGGATAGGGTTAGGGTTTGGGTGAGGGTTAGGGTTAAGGTTAGGGTTAGGGTTAGGGTTATTGTTAGTGCTATGGTTAGTTTTAAGTTTGCAGTGAGGGTGATGCTCAGGGTGAGGTTTATGTTTAGTGTTAGTGTTAGGGTTAGGTTTAGTGTTAGGGTTATGGTTGGGTTTAGGGTTAGGCTTAGTGTTAGGTGGAGGGTGAGGGTTAGCGTTAGGTTTAGGGTGAGTGTTAGGATGAGGTTTATGGTTAGGCTTAGGGTTACGTTTAGGTTTAGGATTAGGTTTAGGTTTGGGTTTAGGGTTAGGGTTAGGGTTTGGGTGAGGGTTAGGGTTAGGGTTAGGGTTAGGGTTAGGGTTTTTGTTAGTGCTATGGTTAGTTTTAAGTTTGCAGTGAGGGTGATGCTCAGGGTGAGGTTTATGTTTAGTGTTAGTGTTAGGGTTAGGTTTAGTGTTAGGGTTAGGGTTGGTTTTAGGGTTACGCTTAGTGTTAGGTGGAGGGTGAGGGTTAGGGTGAGGGTTAGGGTTAGGGATATGGTTAGGGTGAGTGTTAGGGTTCGGGTTACGGTGAAGGTGTGGGTTAGTTTTGAGCTGAGGGTTAGGGTGAGGACTAAAGTGAGGGTGAGGGTTAGGGTTAGGGTGAGGGATAGGTTGGGGTTTAGGTTTAGGTTTAGGGTTAGGGTTAGGGTTAGGGTTAGGATTAGGGTTAGGCTGAGGGTGAGTGTGAGGGTTAGTTTAAGGGTTAGGCTTAGGCTTAGGGTTAGGCTGATGGTGAGGGTGGGGATGAGGATTAGGTTTAGAGTGATGGTTCTGGTTATGGTTAGGTTGAGGGTTAGGATGAGGGTTAGGGTTAGGATTAGTGTTAGGGTGAGGGCTAGGGTGAATGTGAGGTTTAGGGATAGTTTTAGGCTTAGGCTTAGTGTTAGGCTGAGGCTGAAGGTCAGGGTGAGGGTTAGGGTTAGGGTGATGGTTAGGGTTATGGTTAGGGTGAGGGTTAGGATGAGGGTAAGGTTTAAGCTGAGGGTTAGGATGAGGGTGACAGTAATAGTAAAGATGAGGGTTAGGGTGAGGATGAGGGTTATTGTTAGCGTGAGGGTTAGGGTTAGGGTGAGGGTGAGGGTTAGATTGAGGATTAGTGTTAGCATTAGTGTGAGGTTTAGGGTGAGGATGAGTGTTAGTTTTAGGTGGGGCTAGGGTGAAGTTGAGGGTTAGGGTTAGGATTAGGGTTAGGTTTAGGTTTAGCGTGATGGTTAGCATTAGTGTCAGCGTTAGTGTTAGGTTCAGTGTTAGTGTTAGGGTGAGGGTAAGTGTTAGGGTAAAGTTTAGGTTTAGGGTGAGGTTTAGGATTAGTGTTAGTGTTAGGGTTAGGGTGAGGGTGAGGTTTAGGGTTAGAGTTAGGGTTAGGGTGTGGTTTCGGGTTAGGCTTAGGGTTAGGTTTATTGTTAGCGTTAAGGTTAGGGTGAGGTTTAGTGTAGGGGTGAGGGTTACTGTTAGGATTAGGATAAGGGTTAGGGTTAAGGTGAGGGTGAGTGTGAGGGTTACAGTTAGGGTTAGGGTTAGGATTACAGTTAGGGTGAGCGTGAGTGTGAGGGTTATGGTTAGGGTGAGTGTTGGGGTTAGGGTTAGAGTGAGGGTTAAGGTGAGGGTTAGGCTTAGGCCTAGGGTTTGGGTATGGGCTAGGCTGATGGTGAGGGTTAGGGTTAGGGTTAGAGTGAGGGGTAGGGTGAGGGTTAACGTTAGTGTTAGTGTTAATGTTGGGGTTAGGGTAAGGCTTAATGTTAGGCGGAGGTTGAGGCTGAGTGTGAGGGTTAGGGTTAGGGTGGGAGTGAGTTTTGGGGTTAGATTTAGCATTAGGGTGAGGGTTAGTCTAAGGGTTAGGGTTAGGGTTAGTGTTATGGTTAGGGTTAAGGTGAGGGTGAGTGTGAGGGTTAGGGTTAATCTTAGGCTTAGGCTAAGGCTTAGGCTGAGTGTGACGGTGAGGGTGAGGGTTAAGGTTAGGGTTTTAGGGATAGGGTGAGTGTTAGGATAAGGTTTAGGGTTAGCATTAGTGTGAGGGTGAGGGTTAGAGTTAGGGTGAGGGTTAGGGTTAGCGTTAGGGTGAGGTATATGGTTAGGATTTGGGTTAGGGTTACAGTGAGGGTGAGGGTTAGGGTTAGGGTGAGGGTTAGGATTAGGGTTAGGGTGAGGGTTTGGGTTAGCGTTAGAGTTACGGTGAGGGTCAGGGTTTGGGATAGGGTTAGGGTTAGTGTTACTGTTAGGGTTAGGGTTAGAGTAACAGTGAGAGTGAGGGTGAGGGTGAGGTTTAGGATCAGGGTTAGGTTGAGGTTTAGGATTAGGGTTATGGTTAGGGTGAGGGTGAGGTTTAGGGTTAGAGTTAGGGTTAGGGGGAGGGTCTGGCGGATGGTTAGGGTTAGGTTTAGAGTTAGAATTAGGGTGAGGTTTAGGTTGAGGTTTAATATTAGAGTTAGGGTTAGGTTTAGGATTAGTTTTGCAGTGAAGGTGAATGTGACGGTTAGGGTTAGGGTTTGGCTTAGGCTTAGGGTTAGGCTTAGGGTGTGGGTGGGGATGAGGATTAGGTTTAGAATGATGGTTAGGTTTAGGGTTAGGTTGAGGGCTAGGTTGAGGGTGAGGGTTAGGGTTAGGGTGAGTTTTAGGGTTAGGGTGATGGTTAGGGTAATTGTAAGGGTGGGTGTTAGGGTGAGGGTTAGGTTTAGGGTGAAGGTTATGGTTAGGATGAGGGTTGTTAGGGTTAGGGTTAGGGTTAGGGTTATGGTGAGGGTGAGGCTGAGGGTTAGGTTTAGGTTTCGGGTTAGGGTTATAGTTAGGGTTATGGTGAGTGTGAGGTTTAGGGTTAGAGTTAGGGTTAGTGTTAGTATTAGGGTTAGGGTGAGGGTTAGGGTTAGGGTTAGGCTTATGCTTATGCTTAGGCTTAGGCTGAATATGAGGTTGAGTGCTAGGGTTAGGGTTAGGGTGGGGTTTAGGGTTAGGGTTAGGGTAAGGGTGAGGGTCAGGTTGAGGGTTAGATATAGGGTTAGGGGGAGGGTTAGGGTGAAGGTTTGTTTTTGGGTTAGAGTTTGTGTTAGGGTGAGGGTAAGTTTTTGGTTGAGGGTTTGGTTTTGGGTGAGGTTTATGGTTAGGGTGAGGGTTAGGAATAGGGTTAGGTTTATTGTTAGGGTTAGGTTTAGGGTTAAGGGTAGGGTGAGGGTGAGGGTAAGGATGCGGTTTAGGATTAGGGTTAGGGTGAGGTTTAAGGTTTGGGTTAGGGTTAGAGTTAGGGTTAGGCTGAAGGTGAGATTTAGGGTTAGAGTAGGGTTAGGATGAGGGTTAGGTTGAGGGTTAGGGTTAGGGTTAGTGATAGCGTTAGGGTTAGGGTGAGAGTTAGGGGGATGGTTAGAGTTAGGGTTAAGGTTAGCGTTAGGATTAGGATTATGGTGAGGGTGAGTGTGTGTATGAGCGTTAGATTTAGCGTTCGGTTTAGGGTTAGGCTGAGGGTGAGGTTGAAGTTGAGGGTTAGGGTTAAGGTTAGTGTTAGGTTTAGGGTTAGTTTGAGGGTTAGGGTTAGTGTTAGGCTTAGGCTTAGGGTAATGCTGAGGGTGAGAGTGAGGGTGAGTTTTAGGGTTAATGTGAGGGTTAGTGTTAGGGTTAGGGTGAAGTTTAGTGTTAGGGTTAGGGTTATAGTTAGGGTTAGTGTGAGGGTGATGTTTATGGTTAGAGTTAGTGTTAGGGTGAGGGTTAGGGGTAGGGTGAGGGTTAGATTGAGGATTAGTGTTAGGATTAGGGTGAGGTTTAGGGTGAGGATGAGGCTTAGTGTTTAAGGTGAGGGCTTGGGTGAGGCTGAGGGTTAGTGTTAGGGTTAGGGTGAGTTTTAGGGTTAGGGTGATGGTTAGGGTTAGTTTGAGAGTTAGTGTGAGTGTTAGGATTAGTGTTAGGGTGAGGGTTATTGTTCGGGTGAGTGTTACTGTTAGGGTTAGGTGTACTGTTAGGGTTAGGGTTAGGGTTACGGTTCAGGTTAGGTTGAGGGTGAGGGTTTGGATGAGGTTTAGGGTTAGGGTTAGATTTAGGGTTAGCATGAGAGTGAGGTTTAGGGTTAGAGTTCGGGTTAGTGGTAGGTTTAGGGTTCTGGTGAGGTTTAGGGTTAGGGTTTGGCTTAGGTTTAGGCTTAGGCCGAGCATGAGTGTGAGGGTTAGGGTTAGGGTTAGGGTGAGAGTTAAGATGAGGTTTAGGGTTAGGATTAGGGTTAGGGTGAGGGCTAGGTTGAGGGTTACAGTGAGGGTTAGGTTTAGGGATAAGGTTAGGTTTAGGATTAGGTTTAGGGTAGAGTTTGTTTGAAGGTTAGGATTAGGGTTAGGCTTAGGCTTAGGGTTAGGGTGAGGGTTCGGATTAGGGTTTGCATTAGGGTGAGGGTGAAGCTGAGGATTAGGGTTAGGTTTAGTGTCAGGGTTAGGTTTAGTGTTAAGGTTAGGTATAGGGTTAAGGTTAGGGTTAGGTTTATGGTGAGGGTTAGGGTTAGGGTTAGGCTTAGGGTTAGGCTGAGGATGAGGCTGAGGGTGAGTTTTATGGTTACCCTTAGGGTTACTGTTACGGTTAGGGTTAGTGCTACTGTTAGGGTTAGTGTTATTGTTAGGATTAGGTTTCGAGTTACGGTGAGGTGGAGGGTGAGGTTTAGGGTTAGAGTGAGGTTTAGGGTGAGGTTTAGGGTTAGGGTAAGGGTGAGGTTTAGGGTTAGAGTTAGTGTTAGAGGGAGGGTTAGGGTGAGGTTTAGGGATAGCATTAGTGTTAGGGTTAGGGTGATGTTGAGGGTTAGGTTGAGGTTTAGGGATAGGATTAAGTTTAGGATTAGGGTTAGGGTGAGGTTGGCTGTGAGGGTTAGGGTGAGGGTTAAGTTTAGGCTTAGGGTTAGGCTGAGGGTGAGGTTTGGGGTGAGGATTAGGGTTAGGGTGATGGTTAGGGTTAGGGTTAATGCTATTGTTAGGGTTAGGGTTAGAGTTACAGTGAGCGTGAGGGTGAGGGTTCGGTTTAGGTTTAGGGTTAGGGTGGGGTTTAGGGTTAGGTTTTGAGTGAGGGTGAGGGTGAGGTTTATGGTTAGATATAGTGTTAGGGGGAGGGGGAGGGTGAGCTTTAGGGATAGGGTTAGTGTTAGGTTTAGGGTGAGGGTGAGGGTTACAATGAAGTTTAGGGTTAGGCTTAGGGTTAGAGTTAGTGTGAGGGTTAGTTTTAGGGTTAGGTTTAGTGTTAGTGTGAGTGTAAGTGTTAGGGTGATGTTTTTGTTAGGGTGATGTTTATGGTTAGGGTGAGGGTTAGGATTTGTGTTAGGGTTATTGTTGGGGTTAGGTTTAGGGTTTGGGTTAGGGTTAGAGTTAGGTTTAGGGTGAGGGCGAAGTTTAGGGTTAGTATTAGCGTTAGGGTGAGGGTCAGGGTTAGGGTTAGTGTTAGGGTTAGGGTTAGTATTAGGGTGAGAGTTAGGGGGAGGGTTAGGGTAAGGGTTAGGTTTAGGGTTATGATTCAGGTAAGGGTGAAGGTGAGTCCGAAGTTTAGGGTTAGGTTTAGTGATAGGTTTATTGTTAGTGTTAGGGTTAGAGTGAAGTTGAGGGTAAGGGTGAGGGTGAGGATTAGGTTTAGGGTTAGGGTGAGGTTTAGGGTTAGGTTTAGGGTTAGGGTGAGGGTTAGGTTTAGGGTTAGGGTTAGTGTGAGGGTTAGGATGAGGATTAGGGTTACAATTAGGGTTAGGTTGAGGGCTAGGGTGAGGGTGAGGATTAGGGTTAGTGTTAGGGTAAGATTTAAGGTTAGGATTAGGTTTAGGGTGAGAGTTAGTATGAGGGTTAGGGTTACTGTGAGGGTTAGGGTTAGGGTGAGGATTAGGGTTAGGGTGAGGGTGAGTGTTAGCATTATGGTTAGGGTTAGGGTTAGGTTTAGGGTAAGGATTAGTGTTATTGTCAGTGTTAGTGTTAGAGTTATGGTGAGGGTGAGGGTGAGGTTGAGGCTTAGGTTTAGGGTTAGGGTGAGGTTTAGTTTTAGGGTTAGGATTAGGGTGAGGCTGAGGGTGAGGTTTAGGGTTAGGTTTAGGGTTAATTTGAGGGTTAGGTTGAGGGTTAGGGTTAGGGTTAGTTTTAGGGTTAAGGTTAGGGTGAGGGTTAGGTTGAGGTTTAGGGTTAGTGTTAGAGTTAGGGCTAGGATTAGGGTTAGGGTTAGGGTGAGTGTGAAGGTTAGGTTGACGGTTAGAGTTAGGGTGATGTTTAGGATTAGGGTTAGGGTGAGTATTACGGTTAGGGTGAGGGTGAGGGTTAGGATTAGGGTTATGTTTAGTGTGAGGGTAAGGGTTAGGGTGAGGCTTATGGAGAGGTTGAGGTTAGCATTAGTTTTAGGTTTAGGATAAGGGTTAGGGTTCTGATTAGGGTTAGGGTGAGGGTGAGAGATTTGCTTAGGAAAGGCTTAGGGTTAGGGTTAGGTTGAGGATTAGGTTGAGGGTGAGGTTTAAGTTGAGGATTAGGGTTAGGGTGAGGATTAGGGTTAACGTTAGTGTTTGGGTTAGGGTTAGAGTGATGTTTAGGGTGAGGGTGGTGGTTAGGGTGGGGGTGAGCCTGAGAGTGAGTGTGAGGGTGTAGGTGAGTGTTAGGGTAGTGGTGATGGTTGGGGTGATGGTGAGGGTTAGGGTAAAGGTGAGGGTGAGGGTTCGGTTAGGGTTAGGGTGAGGGTTAGGGTTAGGGTTAGGGTTACTGTGAGGATAAGTGTTAGGGTGAGGGTTAGGTTGAGAGTGAGGGTTAGGGTTAGCGTTAGGGTTAGGGTTAGGTTTAGGATGAGCGTTAAGGTGAGGTTTAGGGTTAGTATGAGGGTGAGGGTTATAGTTAGGTTTAGGGTGAGGATTAGAGTTAGGGTTAGGGTTAGAGTGAGGGTTAGTGTGAGGGTTAGTGTGAGCATGAGTGTAAGGGTGAGGGTGAGGTTGAGGGTTAGGGTTTAGGTGAGGGTCAGGTTTACGGTTAGGGTTAATGTTAGGGTGATGGTTAGGGTTAGGATGAGGGTAAGGCTGAGGGTTACGTTTAGGGTTATGGTAAGGGTAAGGTTTAGAGTGAGGGTAAGGGTTAGATTGAGGGTGAGGGTTAGGTTTTGGATTAGGGTTAGGGTTAGGGTGAGGGTTTAGGGTTAGATTTATGATTAGTGTGAGGGTTTTGGTTTGGTTTAGAGTTAGGGTGAGGGTTAGAGTTAGTGTTTGGATTAGGGGTAGGGTTAGGGTTAGGATGTGGGTGAGGTTGAGGGTGAGGTTGAGGGTTAGGGTTATTGTGAGGGTTAGGGTTAGGATTAGCGTTAAGGTTGGGGTGAGGGTTAGGTTTAGGGTTAGGGTTAGGATGAGGGTTAGGCTGAGGGTTAGGTTTAGGGTTCAGGTGAGGGTAAGGGTTAGGGTGAGGTTTAGGGTGAGGGTGAGGTTTAGTTTAAGGCTTAGGTTTAGGGTGAGTGTTAGGGTTAGGATTAGGGTGAGAGTGAGGTTTAGGTTTAGGGTGAGGGTGAGGGTTATTGATAGGGTTGGGGTTAGGGTCAGGGTCAGGGTTAGGGTTAGCGTTAGAGTTAGGGTGAGGATGAGTGTGAGGGTTAGGTTTAGGTTTAGGTTTAGGGTTAGGGTTAGGCTGAGGGTGAGGGTGAAGGTGAGGGTGAGGTTTAGGGTTAGGATGAAGGTTAGGGTTAGGGTTAGGGTTAGGGTTGGTTTGAGGGTTAGGGTTAGGTTTAAGAAGTGGGTTTGGCTGAAGGTTACGGTTATGGTTAGGGTGAGGTTTAGGGTTAGTGTGAGGGTTAGGATGATAGTTAGGCCCAGTGTTAGTTTTAGTGTTAGGGTGAGGGTAAAAGTTATGGTGAGGGTGAGGGTTAGGGTTAGGGTTAGGGTGAGGGTTAGGTTTAGGGTTAGGGTGACGGTGAGGGTAAGGGTTAGGGTGAGTACTAGGGTGAGGTTTAGGGATAAGGTAAGGTTTAGGTTTAGGGTGAGTGTGACAGTGAGAGTTAGGTTTAGGATTAGGCTTAGGTGTAGGCTTAGGCTTAGGTTGAGGGTGAGGGTGAGTGTCAGAGTTAGATTTAGTGTGAGGGTTAGGGTTATGTTTATTTTTAGGGTGAGAGTGAGGGTGAGGGTTAGGGTGAGGTTGAGGGTGAGGTTGAGGGTTAAGGTTTTGGTGAGGGATAGTATTAGGGTTAAGGTTAGTGTGAGGGTTAGGGTTATGGTTAGTGTTAGGATGAGGGTTAGGTTTAGGGTTAGGGTGAGGGTAAAGTTTAGGGTGAGGGTGAGGGTTAGGGGTAGGATTAGGGTTTGGGTTAGGGTGAAGGTCAGGGATAGGGTTAGGATAAGGGTGAGGATTTTGTTTAGGGTTAGGTTTAGAGTCAAGGTGAGAGTGAGGGTGAGGGTTAGCGTTTGGATTAAGGTTAGGGTTAGGGTTAAGCTGAGCTTGATGTTGAGGATGAGGGTTAGGGTTAATGTGAGGTTTAGCGTTAAGGTTAGGGTGAGGGTTAGGTTTAGGGTTAGAATGAGGGTAAGGGTTAGGGTGAGGGCTAGGGTGAGGGTGAGGGTTAGGAATAGGTTTAGGTTGAGGTTTAGGTTTCAGGTGATGGTTAGGGTTAGTGTGAGTGTTAGTGTTAGGACTAGGGTTAATTTTAGGGTGAGGGTTAGTGTTAGGGTGACTTATAGCGTTAGGGTGAGTGTTATGGTTAGGGTTAGGGTTAGTGTTAGCTTTAGAGTTATTGTTTGGGTTAGGGTTAAGGTTATTTTGAGGGTGAGGGTGAGGTTAATTGTTAGGGTGAGGGTTACCATTGGGGTGAGGGTTATGGTTAGCATTAGGGTTAGTGTTGGGTTAAGGGTTTTTGTTAGGGTTAGGGTTAGGGTTAAGGTTACGTTGAGGGTGAGGGTGAGGGTAAGTTTTAGGGTTAGGTTGAGGTTTAGGTTTAAGGTTAGAGTTAGAGTTAGGGTTAGGGTGAGGGTGAGGGTGAGGGTGAGGTTTAGAGTTAGTGTTAGGGGGAGGGTTAGGGTGAGGGTTAGGGTTAGGGTTAGGGTTAGTGTTAGGATTAGGCGTAGGGTGAGGTTGAGTGTGAGGGTTAGGGTTAGGGTTAATCTGAGGGTGAGGATGAGGGTTAGGTTTAGGATTTGGGTGAGGTTTAGGATGAGGTTAAGGTTAGGATTAGGGTTAGGATGAGGGCAGGTGTGAGGGTGAGGTTTAGGGTTAGCATTATGGTGAGGTTTAGGATTAGGGTTAGGTTTATGGTTAGGGTGAGTGTTACTGTAAGGGTTACAGTGAGGGTGAGGTTTAGTGTTAGGGTGATGGTTAGTGTTAGGGTTAGGGTGAGGGTGAGGTTTAGGGTGAGAGTTAGGGTTAGTGATAGGGTTAGAGTTATGGTGAGGGTTAGGGTGTGGGTTAGGGTGAGGGTTAGAGTTCGGGTTAGGCTTAGGCTTAGGCTTAGGCTGAGCGTGGGGGTGAGGTTTAGGGTTAGGTTTAGGGTGAGGGTTAGGGTTAGATTTAGGGTGAGGTTTAGGATGAGGTTTGTGGTTATGGTTATGGTTAGGGTTAGTTTTAGGGTTACGATTAGGTTTAGTTTTAGGGTTTGGGTTAGGGTGAGGTTTTGGGTTAGGTTTAGGGTTAAGTTTAGGATTAGGGTTAGGGTTAGGGTTATTGTTAGTGTTATGGTTAGTGTTAAGTTTGCGGTGAGGGTGAGGCTCAGGGTGAGAGTTATGGTTAGTGTTAGGGTTTGGGTTAGGGTTAGTATTATTGTTAGGGTTCGGATTAGAGTTACGGTCATGGTGAGAGTGAGGGTGAGGGTTAGGGTGAGGTTTAGGGTGAGGTTTAGGGTTAGGGTAAGGGTTAGGGTGCTGGTGAGTTTTAGGGTTAGAATTAGGGTGAGGGGGAGTATTAGGGTGACGTTTAGGGTTAGGTTTAGTGTTAGCATTAGGGTGAAGGTGAGGGTTTGGTTGAGGTTTAAATATAGGGTTAGTGTTAGGATTAGGGTTAGGGTGATGGTGAGGGTTAGGGTTAGGCTTAGACTTAGGGTTAGGGTTAAGCTGAGGGTGAGGCTGGGGGTGAGGATTAGGTTTAGGGTGATGGTTAGGGTTAGGGTTAGTGTTATTGTTAGGGTTAGGGTTAGAGTTAAAGTGAGGGTGAGGGTGCGGGTAGGGTTAGGGTTAGGGTTAAGCTGAGGTTTAGGTTTAGGTTTAGAGATAGGGTTAGGGTGAGGGTGAGGTTTAGGGTTAAAGTTAGGATTAATGTTAGGGTTAGGCTTAGGGTTAGAATGAGACTGAGCGTGGGCATGAGGATTCGGGTTAGGGTTAGGGTTGGGGTTAGAGTTAGGGTTAGGGTTAGGGTTAGGGTAAGGGTTAATATTAGTGTTATGGTTAGTGTTAGGTTTAAGTTTGCAGTGAGGGTGAGGCTGAGTGTGAGGTTTATGGTTAGGGTTAAGGTTATGGTTAGTGTTATTGTTAGGGTTAGGGTTAGAGTTACGGTGAGGGTGAGGGTGAGGGTGAGGGTTAGGGTTAGGTGACATTTAGGGTGAGGTTTAGGGTTAGGGTTAGGTTGAGGGTGAGGATTAGGTTTAGAGTTAGGGTTAGTGGGAGGGTTAGGGTGAGGGTTAGGGTTAGGTTGATTTTTAGGGATAGGGTTACGGTTAGGATTAGGGTTAGGGCGAGGGTGAGTGTGAGGGTTAGGTTTAGGGTTAGGCTTAGGCTTAAGATTAGGCTGAGGGTGAGGGTGGGAGTGACCGTTTGTGTTACAGTGACCGTGAGGATTAGAGTTAGGGTGAGGGTTAGGATGAGGGTTAGGGTTACAGTGAGGGTGAAGGTTAGGGTTAGAGTGAGGGTTACGTTTAGGATTAGGGTTAGGGTGAGGGTGAGGGTTAGGATTAGGGTTAGAGTTAGGTTAATTGTTAGTTTTATGGTTAAGGTTACTTTTGGAGTGAGTATGAGGCTGAGGGTGAGGGTTAGGGTTAGGATTAGGTTTAGGGTTAGGATTAGTGTTAGGGTGAGGGTGAGATTGAGGGTGAAGTTTAGGGTAAGATTGACGTTTAGTGTTACAGTTAGCTTGAATTTTACGATGAGGGTTAGGGATAGATTGATTGTTAGGGTGAGGGTGAAGGTAAGGGTAAAGTTGAGGGTTAGGCTATGGGTGAGAGTTAAGAAAAGGGTCAGGGTTAGGGTTAGGGTGAGGGTTAGGGTAAGTGTGAGGGTTAGGGGTTAGGGTGAGGGTGAGGGTTAGATTGAGGATTAGGTTTAGGGTTAGTGTGAGGTTTAGGGTGAGGATATGGGTTTAGGGTTAGGTGAGGATAAGAGTTAGAATTAGGGTTAGGGTGAGGCTGGGGGTTAGGGTTAGGGTTAGGGTTAGGGTGAGGTTTAGGGTTAGGATGAGTGTTAGGGTTAGTGTGAGGGTTAGTGTTAGGGTTATGGTTAGTGTTAGGGTGGGGGTATGTGTTAGGTGATGGTTAGTGTTAGGGTGAGGGTTGCAGTTAGGTTGAGGGTTAGGGTTCGTGTTAGGGTTATTTTTAATTTTAGGTTAAGGGTTAGGTTGAGGGTGAGGGTGAGGGTGAGGGTGAGGGTTAGTGTGAGGTTTAGGGTTAGGATTAGGGTTAGAGTTAGGGTTAGGGTTAGGGTGAGGGTTAGCGTTAGAGTTAGGGTTAAGGTTAGGGTGAGGGTTAGTCTGAGGGTTAGGGTTAGAGTTAGGGTTAGGGTTAGGGTTAGGATTATGGTTAGGGTGAGGGTGAGTGTGTGGGCTAGGCTTAGGTTTAGAATAAAGCTTAGCATTAGGCTGAGGGTGAGGTTGAAGATGAGGGTTAGGTTAAGGGTGAGTGTTAGGATTAGGGTTAGGGTGAGGGTGGGTGAGAGTTAGGGTTAGGATTAGGGTTAGGCTGAGGGTGAGGTTTAGGTTTATGGTTAGGGTGAGGTTTAAGGTTAGGTTTAGGTTGAGGGTGAGGTTTAATTTTAGAGTTAGTGTTAGGGTGAGGGTTAGTGTTAGGGTTAGTGTTAGGGTAAGGGTGAGGGTTAGGGTTATGGTTAGGATTAGCATTAGGGTTACTGTGAGGGTGAGTGTGAGGGTTACGGTGAGGGTTAGGGTTGGTCTTAGGGTTAGGCTGAGGGTGATGATGAGGGTGAGGGTTAGGGTTAGGGTGAGGTTGAGGTTTAGGGTTAGAGTTAGTGTTAGTGTGAGGGTTAGTGTGAGAGTGAGTGTTAGGTTTAGGTTGTGGGTGAGGGTTAGGATTAGGGTGATGCTTAGGGTTATGATCAGGGTGAGGGTTAGGATGAGGGTTAGGGTTAGTGTGAGGGTTAGGGTGAGGGTGACAGTAAGGGTAAAGTTGAGGGTTAGGCTGAGAGTGAGGATTACGTTAAGGGTGAGTGTTGGGGCTAGGGTGAGGGTTAGGGTTAGGGTTAGTGTTAGGGTGTGGTTTAGATTGAGGATTCGTTTTTGGGGTTAGTGTGAGGTTTAGGGTGAGTATGAGGGTTAGGGTTGGGTTGAGGGCTAGGGTGAGGATGAGGTTTAGGATTAGGGTTAGGGTGAGTGTTAGGTTTTGGGTGATCGTTAGGGTTAGTGTGAGGGTTAGTGTTAGGTTTAGGGTTAGTGTTAGGGTGAGGGTAAGTGTTCGGTGAGGTTTAGGGTTAGGGTGAGTGTTATGGTTAGAATGAGGGTTAGGGCTAACCCTAACCCTCATTTGGATTTGGGTGAGGTTTAGGGTTATTTTTAGGGTTAGGGTTAGGGTTAGGATGAGGGTCAGGGTTAGGATTAGGGTTACCGTGAGCGCTAGGGTGAGAGTGAGGATTAGGTTTAGGGTTAGGCTTAGGCTTAGGGTTAAGCTGAGGCTGAGGGTGAGGTTGAGGGTTCGGGTTAGCATGATGGTTAGGGTCATGGTTAGGGTGAGGGTTAGGATGAGGGTTAGGTTTAGGGTGAGGTTTAAGGTGAGGGTGACAGTAAGGGTCAAGATGAGGTTTAGAGTGAGGATTAGGGTTAGGGTTAGGGTGAGGGTGAGGATAAGATTGAGGATAGTGTTAAGGTTAGAGTGAGTTTTAGGGTGATAATGAGGGTTAGGGTTAGGGTGAGGGCTAGGGTGAGGGTGAGGATAAGATTGAGGATAGTGTTAAGGTTAGAGTGAGTTTTAGGGTGATAATGAGGGTTAGGGTTAGGGTGAGGGCTAGTGTGATGTTGAGGGTTAGGGATAGGTTTAGGTTGAGGTTTAGGGTTAAGGTGATGATTAGGGCTAGTGTGAGGGTTAGTGTTAGGACTAGGGTTAGTTTTAGGGTGAGGGTTAGTGTTAGGGTGAGTTATAGCATTAGGGTGAGGGTTATGGTTATGGTTAGGGTTAGTGTTAGCTTTAGGGTTATTGTTTGGGTTAGGGTTAAGGTTACGTTGAGGGTGAGAGTTAGGGTAACTGTTAGGGTGAGGGTTACCGTTAGAGTGAGGGTTATGGTTAGGGTTAGGGTTAGTGTTAGGTTTAGGGTTATTGTTAGGGTTAGGGTTAGGGTTAAGGTTATGGTGAGGGTGAGGGTGAGGTTAAGGTTTAGGGTTAGGTTGAGGTTTAGGTTTAGGGTTAGGGTTAGAGTTAGGTTTAGGGTGAGGGTGAGGTTTAGGTTATAGTTAGTGTTAGGGGGAGGGTTAGGGTGAGGGTTAGGGTTAGGGTTAGGGTTAGTGTTAGGATTAGGTTTAGGGTGAGGTTAGGGTTAGGGTTAGGGTTAGAGTTAGTCTGAGGGTGAGGGTGAGGGAGAGGTTTAGGATTTGGGTGAGGTTTAGGATGAGGTTAAGGTTAGGATTAGGGTTAGGATGAGGGTAAGTGTGAGGGTGAGAGTTAGGGTTAGCATTATGGTGAGGTTTAGGATTAGGGTTAGGTTTATGGTTAGGGTGAGTGTTACTGTTAGGGTTACAGTGAGGGTGAGGTTTTGGGTTAGGGTGAGGGTTAGATTTAGGGTTAGGGTGAGGGTGAGTTTAAGGGTTAGAGTTAGGGTTAGTGTTAGAGTTAGGGTTAGGGTGAGGGTTTGTGAGGGTTAGGGTGAGGGTTAGGGTTCGGGTTAGGCTTAGGCTTAGGCTTAGGCCGAGCGTGGGGGTGAGGGTTAGGGTTAGGTTTAGGGTGAGGGTTAAGATGAGGTTTGTGGATATGGTTATGGTTAGGGTTAGTTTTAGGGTTACGATTAGGGTTAGTTTTAGGGTTAGGGTTAGGGTGAGGGTTTGGGTTAGGGTTAAGGTTAAGTTTAGGATTAGGGTTAGGTTTAGGGTTATCGTTATTGTTTTGGTTAGTGTTAAGTTTGCGGTGAGGGTGAGTCTCAGGTTGAGGGTTATGGTTAGTGTTAGGGTTTGGGTTAGGGTTAGTATTACTGTTAGGGTTAGTGTTAGAGTTACTGTCATGGTGAGAGTGAGGGTGAGGGTTAGGGTTAGGATTAGGGTTAGGGTGAGGGTGAGGGTTAGGGTTAGGCTTAGGCTTAGGGTTAGGCTGAGGGTGAGGCTGGGGGTGAGGATTAGGGTTAGGGTGATGGTTAGGGTTAGGGTTAGTGTTATTGTTAGGGTTAGGGTTAGAGTTAAAGTGAGGGTGAGGGTGCGGGTAGGGTTAGGGTTAGGGTTAAGCTGAGGTTTAGGGTTAGGTTTGAGATAGGGTTAGGGTGAGGGTGAGGTTTAGGGTTAATGTTAGGGTTAGGCTTAGGGTTAGAATGAGGCTGAGCATGGGCGGGAGGATTAGGGTTAGGTTTAAGGTTAGGGTTAGAGTTAGGCTTCGGGTTAGAATGAGGCTGAGCATGGGCGTGAGGATTAGGGTTAGGTTTAGGGTTAGGGTTAGAGTTAGGGTTAGGGTTACGGTTAGGGTTAGTGTAAGGGTAAATGTTAGTGTTATGGTTAGTGTTAGGTTTGAGTTTGCAGTGAGGGTGAGGCTGAGGGTGAGGTTTATGGTTAGGGTTAGGGTTATGGTTAGTGTTATTGTTAGGGTTAGGGTTAGAGTTACGGTGAGGGTGAGGGTGAGGGTGAGGGTGAGGGTGAGGGTTAGGTGAGATTTAGGGTGAGGTTTAGGGTTAGGGTTAGGTTGAGGGTGAGGATTAGGTTTAGAGTTAGGGTTAGTGGGAGGGTTAGGGTGAGGGTTAGGGTTAGGCTGATTTTTAGGGATAGGGTTAGGGTTAGGATTAGGGTTAGGGTGAGGGTGAGTGTGTGGGTTAGGGTTAGGGTTAGACTTAGGTTTAGGGTTAGGCTGAGGGTGAGGGTGGGAGTGAGCGTTTGTGTTACAGTTTCGGTGAGGATTAGAATTAGGGTGAGGGTTAGGATGAGGGTTAGGGTTACAGTGAGTGTGAGGGTTAGGGTTAGTGTGAGGGTTAGGGTTAGGATTAGGGTTAGGGTGAGGGTGAGGTTTAGGATTAGGTTTAGAGTTAGGTTTATTGTTAGTGTTATGGTTAAGGTTATTTTTGGAGTGAGCGTGAGGCTGAGGGTGAGGGTTATGGTTAGGATTAGGGTTAGGGTTAGGATTAGGGTTAGGGTGAGTGTGAGATTGAGGGTGAGGGTGAGGGTTTGGGTTAGGGTTAGGGAGAGATTTAGGTTTAGGATTAGGGTTAGAGTTAGGGTTAGGGTTAGGGTGAGGGTAAGTGTTAGGGTGAGGGCTAGGTTTAGGGTTAGGGTTACAGATAGGTTGAGGGTTAGGTATCCTGCTATGATTATTTTTATTTTTAAATTTAGGGTTATGCTGAGGGTGAGGGTGAGGGTGAAGGTTAGGGTTAGTGTTAGGGTGAGGTTTAAGGTTAGGATTAGGTTAGAGTTAGGGTTAGGGTTAGGGTCAGGTTTAGGGTTAGTGTTAGGCTTAGCGTGAGGGTTAGTGTGAGGGATAGGGTTAGGGTTAGTGTTAGGTTATGGTTAGGGTGAGGGTTAGTGTGAGGGTTAGGGTTAGGTTTAGGTTGAGGTTTAGGTATAGGGTTAGGGTTAGAGTTAGGCTTAGGTTGATTGTGAGGTTTAGGGTTAGAGTTAGGGATAGTGTTAGGGTTAGGTTTAGGGTGATGATCAGTGTGAGGTTTAGAGTTCGGGTTCGGCTTAGGCGGATTGTGAGGGTGAGGGTTAGGATTAGGGTGAGGGTTAGCGTTAGGTTTAGGGTGAGGTTTTGGATGAGGTTTTTGGTTATGGTTAGGGTTAATGTTACTTTTAGGGTTAGGGTTAGTGTTAGGTTTAGGTTTATGGTTAGGGTTAAGGAGAGGTTTAGGGTTAGGGTTAGGCTTAGGGTTAAGGTTAGGTTTATTGTTAGTGTTATGGTTAGTGTTAATTTTGCAGTTAGGGTGAAGTTCAGGTTGAGGGTTATGGTTAGTGTTAGGGTTAGGTTTACGTTTAAGGTTAGTGTTATTGTTAGGGTTAGGGTTAGAGTTACGGTCACGGTGAGAGTGAGGGTGAGGGTGAGGGTTAGAGTGAGGTTTAGGGTGAGCTTTAGTTTTAAGGTTAGGATTAGGGTGCTGGTGAGGTTTAGGTTTAGAATTAGGGTTAAGAGGAGGGTTAGGGTGAGGGTTAGGTTTAGGATTAGGGTTAAAGATAGGTTGAGGGTTAGGGTTCCTGCTAGGGTTATTTTCAATTTTATGTTTAGGGTTATGTTGAGGGTGAGGGTGAGGGTTAGGGTTAGGGTTAGGGTTAGGGTTACGCTTAGAGTGAGGGTTAGTGTGAGGGTTAGGGTTAGGGTTAGTGTTAGGTTAGGGTTAGGGTGAGGGTTAATCTGAGGGTTAGGGTTAGGTTTAGGTTGAAGTTTAGGTATAGGGTTAGAGTTAGAGTTAGGGTTAGGTTGATCGTGAGGTTTAAGGTTAGAGTTAGGGTTAGTGTTAGGGTAAGGTTTAGGGTTCGGGTTAGGCTTATGAGGATTTTCAACGTGAGGGTTAGGGTTAGGGTGAGGGTTAGCCTTAGGTTTAGGGTGAGGTTTTGGATGAGGTTTTTGGTTATGGTTAGGGTTAGTGTTACTTTCAGGGTTAGGGTTAGGTTTATGGTTAGGGTTAAGGTGAGGGTTAGGTTTAGGTTTAGGTTTAGGGTTAAGGTTAGGGTTATTGTTAGTGCTATGGTTAGTGTTAATTTTGCAGTGAGGGTGAGGCTCATTTGAGGGTTATGGTTAGGGTTAGGTTTAAGGTTAGTGTTATTGTTAGGGTTAGGGTTAGAGTTACGGTCACGGTGAGAGTGAGGGTGAGGGTGAGGGTTACGGTGAGTTTTAGGGTGAGGTTTAGGTTTAAGGTTAAGGTTAGGGTGCTGGTGAGGTTTATGTTTAGATTTAGGGTTAAGGGGAGGGTTAGGGTGAGGGTTAGGTTTAGGTTTAGTGCTAGCATTAGGGTGAGGGTGAGGGTTAGGTTAAGGTTCAGGGATAGGGTTAGGGTTAGGGTTAGGGTTAGGGTCAGTGTGAGGGTGAGGGTTAGGGTTAGGCTTAGGCTTAGGCTTAGGCTTAGGCTAAGGGTGAGAATGGGAATGATGATTAGGGTTAGTGTGATGGTTATTCTTAGGGTTAGTGTTATTGTTAGGGTTAGGGTTAGAGTTACGGTGAAGGTGAGGGTGCGGGTGAGGTTTAGGGTTAGGGTTAAGGTGAGGTTTAGGGTTAGGTTTAGAGATAGAGTTAGGGTGAGGGTGAGGTTTAGGATTAGAGTTAGGGTTAGTGTTAGGGTTAGGCTTAGGGTTTGGCTGAGGCTGAGGGTGGGGGTGAAGATTAGGGTTAGGTTTAGGGTTAGGGTTAGAGTAAGGGTTAGGGTTAGGGTTAGGGTTAGGGTTTGGGTTATTGGTAGTGTTATGGTTAGGGTTAAGTTTGCAGTGAGAGTGAGGCTGAGGGTGAGGTTTATGGTTAGGGTTAGGGTTAGGATTAGTGTTACTGTGACTGTGAGTGTGAGGGTTAGGGTTAGGGTTAGGCTTAGGCTTAGGGTTAGGCTGAGGGTGAGGGTGGGGGTTAGGGTTAGTGTCATGTTGAGGGTGAGGATTAGGGTTAGGGTGTTAGGATGAGGGTTAGTGTTATGGTGAGGGTAAGGTTTAGGGTTAGGGTGAGGGTTAGGGTTAGGATTAGGGTTAGGGTGAGGGTGAGAGTTAGGGTTAGGGTTAGGGTTATTGTTAGTGTTATAGTTAAGGTTACCTTTGAAGTGAGGGTGAGGGTTAGGGTTAGGATTAGGGTTAGGGTGAGGTTGAGGGTTAAGGGTGAGGTTGAGGGTTAGGGTTAGTGTTAGGGTTATGGTTAGGTTTAGGGTCAGGGTTAGGGTTAGGGTCAGGGTTAGGGTTAGGGTTAGGCTTAGGCCGAGGGTGAGGGTGGGTGTGAGGATTAGTGTTTGGTGATAGTTAGGTTTAGAATTAAAGTGACGGTTAGGATGAGGTTTAGGGTTACGATTAGGGTGAGGGCTAGGGTGAGGGTGAGGGTTAGTGTTAGGGTTAGGCTTAGGCTGAGGTTTAGGCTGAGGGTGAGATTGAGAGTGAGGGTTACGGTTAGGTTGATGGTTAGGGTTACGGTTAGCTTGAAGGTTAGAATGAGGTTTAGGGATAGGGTGAGTGTTAGGGTAAGGGGAAAGTTGAGGGTTAAGGTGTGGGTGAGGGTTATGATAAGGGTGAGGGTTAGGGTTAGGGTGAGAGTTAGGGTAAGTGTGAGGGCTAGGGGTTAGGGTGAGGATGAGGGTTAGGTTTAATGTGAGGTTTAGGATGAGGATGAGGGTTAGGGTTAGGTGAGGATAAGGGTTAGAATTAGGGTTAGGTTGTGGGCTAGGGTGAGGGTGAGGGTTAGGGTAAGGGTTAGGGTTAGGGTGAGGTTTAGGGTTAGGGTGAATGTTATGGTTAGTGTGAGGGTTAGTGTTAGTGTTAGGGTTAGGGTTAGGGTGAGGGTAAGTTTTTGGGTGAAGGTTAGGATTACGGTGAGGGTTACAGTTAGGGTGAGGTTTAGGTTTAGTGTTAAGGTTATTTTTAATTTTAGGTTTAGGGTTCCATATAGGGTGAGGGTCAGGTTGTGGGTTAGGGTTAGGGTTAGGGTGAGCTTTAGGGTTAGGATTAGTGTTAGAGTTAGGGTTAGGTTTAGGGTGAGGTTTAGGGTTAGAGTTAGGCTTAGGGTGAGGGTTAGTGTGAGGGTTAGGGTTAGGGTTAATGTTATGTTACGGTTAGAGTGGGGGTTAGTGTGAGGTTAGGGTTAGAGTTAGGGTTAGTGTTAGGATTAGGGTTAGTGTGAGGGTGAGTGTGTGGGTTAGAGTTCGGTTTAGGGTTAGGCTTAGGTTTAGGCTGATGATGAGGTTGATGGTGAGGTTTAGGTTTAGGGTGAGTGTTAGGATTAGGGTTAGGGTGAGGGTTAGGATGAGGGTTAGGGATAGGATGAGGGTTAGGGTGATTGCTGGGGTGAAGGTGAAGTTTTGGGTTAGTGTTAGGGTGAGGTGTAAGGTTAGGGTTAGGGTGAGGGTGAGGTTTAATTTTAGAGTTAGGGTTAGGGTAAGGGTTAGGGTTAGGGTTAGTGTTTAGGTTAGGGTTAGGTTTAGTGTTAGTGTTAGGTTGAGGGTTAGGGTTATGGTTAGGATTAGGTTTAGGGTGAGGGTGAGGGTGAGTGTGACGGTTAGGGTTATGGTTAGGCTTAGTGTTGGGTTGAGGGTTAGGGTGAGTGTGAGGTTTAGGGTTTGGGCGAGGTTTAGCGTTAAAGTTAGTGTTAGTGTGAGGGTTAGTGTTAGGGTTAGGTTTTGTGTGAGGTTTAGGGTTAGGGTGATGCTTAGGGTAACGGAAAGGGTGAGGTTTAGAAGGAGCGTTAGGGTTAGTGTGAGGGTTAGGGTGAGGGTGACTGTAAGGTTAAAGGTGAGGGTTAGGCTGAGAATGAGGATTACAGTAAGGATGAGGGTTAGGTTTACCGTGAGGGTTAGGGTTAGGGTGAGGTTTATGGTTAGAATGAGGGTTAGGGTTAGTTTTAGTGTTATTTTTAGGGTTAGGGTTAGGGTTAGGTTTAGGGTTAGGCTGAGACTGAGGGTGAGGTTGAGGGTTAGGGTTAGCATGATGGTTAGGCTTATGGTTAGGATTATGATGAGGTTTAGGGTTAGGGTGAGGGTTAGGATGAGGTCTAGGTTTAGGATTAGGGTTAGGATGAGGGCAAGGGTGAGTTTGAGCGTTTGGGTTGGAATTATGGCAAGGTTTAGGATTAGGGTTAGGTTTAGGGTTAGGGTGAGTGTTAGGGTTAGGGTTATGGTGAGGTTGAGGTTTAGGGTTAGGGTGAGGGTTAGGGTTAGGGTTAGGGTGAGGGCTTGGGTTAGGTTTAGGTTTACAGTGAGGATGAGGGTTAGGGTTAGTGTTAGGGTTAGGTTTATTTTTAGGGTTTGGGTTAGAGATAGGGTGAGCGTGAGGGTGAGGGTGAGGTTTAGGATTAGGGTGATGGTGAGGTTTCGGGTTAGAGTTAAGGTTAGGGGAAGAGTTAGGGTGAGGGTTATGGTTAGGGCTAGTGTTAGTGTTAGGTTTAGGGTTATTGTTAGGGTTAGGGTTAGCGTTAAGTTTACGGTGAAGGTGAGGGTGAGGGTAAGGGTTAGGATTAGGGTGAGGCTTAGGTTTAGGATTAGGGTTAGAGTTAGGGTTAGGGTGAGGGTGAGGTTTAGGTTTAGAGTTAGGGTTAGGGTGAACGTTAGAGTTACTGTAAGGGTTAGCGTTAGGGTTAGGTTTAGTGTTAGGATTAGGGTTAGGGTGAGGTTGAATTTTAGGGTTAGTGTTAGGGTTAGGCTGAGTGTGAGGTTGAGGGTTAGGGTTAGGGTGAGGGATTGGTTTAGGGTTAGGATTAAGGTGAGGTTTAGGATGAGGTTTAGTGTTAGGATTAGGGTTAGCATGAGGGCAAGTGTGAGGGTGAGCGTTAGGGTTAGAATTATGTTGAGGTTTAGGATTAGGGTTAGGTTTAGGGTTAGGGTGAGGGTTAGGGTTGGGGTTAGTGTTAGGGTGAGTGTGAGGGTTAGGATTAGATTTAGGGTTAGGGTTATTGTTAGTGTTATGATTAAGGTTAAATTTAAGGTGAGGGTGAGGCTCAGGGTGAGGTTTAGGGTTAGGGTTATGGTGAGGTTTCGGGTTAGGTTTAAGGTTAGGTTTAGGGTGATGGCTTGGGTTAGGGTTAGGGTTACGGTGAGGGTGAGGTTTAGGGTTAGGGTTTGGGTTAGGGTTATTTTAGGGTTTGGGTAACGGTTAAGCTGAGGGTAAGGGTGAGGGTTAGGTTAGGGTTAGGGTGAGGTTTAGGTTTAGGGTTAGGGTTAGAGTTAGGTTTAGGGTGATGGAGAGGTTTAAGGTTAGAGTTAGGGTTAGTGTTAGGGTTAGGGTTAGTGTGAGGGTTAGGGTGTGGGTTAGAGTGACGGTTATGGTTAGCTTTAGGGTGAGGGTTAGGGTTATGTTTAGGGTGAGGTTTAGGATGAGGTTTAGGGTTAGGTTTAGGGTTAGGGTTAGTTTTAGGGTTAGGATTAGGGTTAGGGTTAAGGTTAGGGTGAGGGTTAGGTTTAGGGTAAGGGTTAGGGTTTGGCTTAGGGTTAGGGTTAGGGTTATTGTTAATGTTATGGTTAGTGTTAAGTTTGCGGCGAGGGTGAGGCTCAGGGTGAGGGTTATGGTTAGTGTTAGTGTTTGGTTTAGGGTTAGTATTATTATTAGGGTTTGGGTTAGAGTTACGGTCATGGTGAGAGTGAGGGTGAGGGTTAGGGTGAGGTTTAGGGTGAGGTTTAGGGTGAGGGTTAGGGTTAGGTTTAGGGTACTGGTGAGGTTTAGGGTTAGAGTTAGGCGGAGGGGGAGGTTTAGGGTGAGGGTTAGGGTTAGGTTTAGTGTTAGTATTAGGGTGAGGGTGAGGGTTAGGTTGTGGTTTAGGGATAGGGTTAGGGTTAGGATTAAGGTTAGGGTGAGGGTGATGGTGAGGGTTATGTTTAGGCTTAGGCTTAGGGTTAAGCTGAGGGTGAGACTGGGGTTGAGGATTTGGTTTAGGGTGATTGTTAGGGTTAGGGTTAGGGTTAGGGTAAGGGTTAATGTTAATGTTATGGTTAGGTTTAAGTTTGCAGTGAGAGTGAGGCTGAGGGTGAAGTTTATGGTTAGGGATAAGGTTATGGTTAGTGTTATTGTTAGGGTTAGGGTTAGAGTTTGGTAAGGGTGAGGGTGATGGTGAGGGTTAGGGTTACGGTGAGATTTATTGTAAGGTTTAGGGTTAGGCTTAGGTTGAGAGTGAGGATTAGGTTTAGAGTTTGGGCTATTGGGAAGGTTAGGTTGAGGGTTAGGGTTAGGTTGAATTTTAGGGATAGGGTTAGGGTTAGGATTAGGGTTAGGGTGAGGTTGTGTGTGAGGGTTAGGGTTAGGGTTAGGGTTAGGCTCAGGCTTAGGCTGAGGGTGATGTTGGGGGTGAGGGTTAGTGTTACACTGAGGGTGAGGATTAGGGTTAGTGTGAGGGTTAGGATGAGGGTTAGAGTTACAGTGAGGGGGACCGTTAGGGTTAAGGTGAGGGTTAGGGTTAGGATTAGGGTTAGGGTGAGGTTGAGGGTTAGTATTGGGGTTAGGGTTAGGTTTATTGTTAGTGTTATGGTTAAGGTTACTTTTGGAGTGTGCATGAGGCTGAGGGTGAGAGTTATGGTTAGGATTAGGGTTATGGTTATGATTAAGGTTAGGGTGAGGGTGAGATTGAGGGTGAGGGGTAGGGTTAGGGTGATGGTTAGTGTTATGATTAGCTTGAAGGTTAGGATGAGGTTTAGGGATACATTGAGTGTTAAGTTGAGGGTGAAGGTAAGGGTAAAGTTGAGGGTTAGGCTGTAGGTGAGGGTTAAGATAAGTGTGAGGGTTAGGGTGAGGGTTAGGGTAAGTGTGAGGGTTAGGGGTTAGGGGGAGGGGGAGGGTTAGATTGAGGATTAGGGTTAGGGTTAGTGTGAGGTTTAGGGTGAGGATAAGGGTTGAGTGTTAGGTGAGGGTAAGAGTTAGAATTAGGATTAGGGTGATTGCTAGGGTGAGGTTGATGGTTAGGGTTAGAGTTAGGGTTAGGGTGAGGTTTAGGGTGAGGGTGAGTGTGAGTGTTAGGGTTACAGTGAGGGTTAGTGTTAGGGTTACGGTGAGTGTTAGGGTGATGGTTAGGGTTAGGGTGAGGGTTACAGTTAGGTTGAGGGTTAGGGTTCGTGTTAGGGTTATTGTTAATTTTAGGTTTAGGGTTACGTTGAGGGTGAGGGTGAGGGTGAGGGTTAGGGTTAGGGTTAGTGTGAGGTTTAGGGTTATGATTAGAGTTAGAGGTAGGATTAGGGGTAGGGTGAGGTTTAGGGTTTGATAGGCTTGTGGTGAGGGTTAGGTTGACGATTAGGGTTAGGGTTAGTGTTAGGTTAGGGTTAGGATGAGGGTTAGTGTGAGGGTTAGGGTTAGAGTTAGGGTTAGAGTTAGGATTAGGGTAAGGGTGAGGGTGAGTGTGTGGTTTAGGGTTAGGTTAAGGGTTAGGCTTAGGGTTAGGCTGAGGGTGAGGTTGAGGGTGAGGTGTAGGTTTAGGATGAATGTTAGAATTAGGTTTAGGGTGTGGGTTAGGGTGAGGGTTAGGGTGAGGTTTAGGGTGAGGGTTAGGTTTAGGATTAGTGTTAGGCTGAGCGCTAGGTTGAGGGTGAGGTTTAGGGTTAGGTTTATGGTGAGGTTTAGGGTTAGGGTTAGGTTGAGGGTGAGGTTCAATTTTAGAGTTAGTGTTAGGGTGAGGGTTAGGGTTAGGATTAGTGTTAGGGTTAATGTTATGGTTAGTGTTAAGGTTAGGGTGAGGGTTAGGGTTATGTTTAGGATTAGGTTTAGGGTTACTGTGAGGGTGAGTGTGAGGGTTAGGGTGAGGGTTAGGGTTAGGTTTAGGGTTAGGCTGAGGGTGAGTGTGAGGTTGAGGTTTAGGGTTAAGGTGAGGGTGAGGTTTAGGGTTAGAGTTAGTGTTAATTTGAGCGTTAGTGTGAGAGTGAGTGTTAGGGTTAGGTTGTGGGTGAGGGTTAGGATTAGGGTGAGGCTTAGGGTTATGATCAGGGTGAGGGTTAGGATGAGGGTTAGGGTTAGTGTGAGGGTTAGGGTGAGGGTGACAGTAAGGGTAAAGGTGAGGGTTAGGCTGAGAATGAGGATTACAGTAAGGGTGAGGTTTAGGGTTAGGGTGAGGTTTAGGGTTAGGGTTAGGGTGTGCTTTAGATTGAGGATTCGTTTTTGAGGTTAGTGTGAGGTTTAGAGTGAGGATGAGGGTTAGGATTAAGTTGAGGTCTAGGGTGACGATGAGGGTTAGGTTTAGGGTTAGGGTGAGTGTTAATGTTAGGGTGATTGTTAGGGTTAGTGTGAGGGTAAGTGTTAGGGTGAGATTTAGTGTTAGAGTGAGGTTTATGTTTAGAATGAGTTTTAGGGTTAGGTTTAGGGTTATTTTTAGGGTTAGCGTTAGGGTTAGGATGAGAGTCAGGGTTAGGATTAGGGTTAGGGTGAGGGCTAGGGTGAGGGTGAGGATTAGGGTAGAGTTAGGCATAGGCTTAGTGTTAGGCTGAGGCTGAGGGTGAGGTTGAGGGTTAGGGTTAGCATGATGTTTAGGGTCATGGTTAGGGTGAGGGTTAGGATGAGGATTAGGGTTAGGGTGAGGGTGATATTAAGGGTCAAGTTGAGGGTTAGGGTGAGGATTAGGGTTAGGGTTAGGGTGATGGTGAGGATTAGATTGAGGAGTAGTGTTAAGGTTAGAGTGAGGTTTAGGGTGAGGATGAGGGTTAGGGTTATGGTGAGGGTTAGTGTTAGGACTATTGTTAGTTTTATGGTGAGGGTTATGGTTATGGTTAGGGTTAGTGTTAGGTTTAGGGTTATTGTAAAGGTTAGGGTTAGGGTTAAGGTTACGGTGAGGGTGAGGTTAAGGGTAAGGTTTAGGGTTAGGGTGAGGTTTAGGTTTAGCGTTAGGGTTAGGGTTATTGTTAGTGTTATGGTTAGTGTTAAGTTTGCGGTGAGGGTGAGGCTCAGGGTGAGGTATACGGTTAGTATTAGGGTTAGGGTTAGTGTTAGGGTTAGTATAATTGTTAGGGTTAGGGTTAGAGTTAAGGTCATGGTGAGAGTGAGGGTGAGGGTTTGGGTGAGTTTTAGGGTGAGGTTTAGGGTTAGGGTTAGGGTTATGGTTAGGGTGCTCGTGAGGTTTAGGGTTATAATTCGGGTGAGGGTGAGGGTGAGTGTGAGGGTTAGGGTTAGGTTTAGTGTTAGCATTAGGGTGAGGGTGAGAGTTAGGTTGAGTTTTAGGGATAGGGTTATTGTTACAATTACGGTTAGGGTGAGGGTGAGGGTTAGGTTTAGGCTTAGGCTTAAAGATAGGCTGCGGGTGAGGCTGTGGGTGAAGATTAGGGTTAGGGTGATGGTTAGGGTTAGGGTTAGTGTTATTGTTAGGGTTAGAGTTAGAATTACCATGAGGGTGAATGTGCGGGTTGGGTTAGGGTTAGGGTTAAGCTGAGGTTTAGGGTTAGGTTTGAGATAGGGTTAGGGTGAGGGTGAGGTTTAGGGTTAAAGGTAGGGATAGGGTTAGGGTTAGACTTAGGGTTAGGCTGAGGGTGAGGGTGGGGTGAGGATTAGAGTTAGGGTTAGGGTTAGAGTTACTGTTAGGGTTAGGGTTAGGGTAAGGGTTAATATTAGTGTTATGTTTAGGTTTAAGTTTGCAGTGAGGGTGAGGCTGAGGGTGAGATTTATGGTTAGGGTTAGGGTTATGGTTAGTGTTATTGTTAGGGTTGGGGTTAGAGTTATGGTGAGGGTGAGGGTGAGGGTGCGGGTTAGACTTACGGTGAGATTTAGGGTGAGGTTTAGGGTTAGGGTTAGGTTGAGGGTGAGGATTAGTTTTAGAGTTAGGGTTAGTGGGTGGGTTAGGGTGAGGGGTAGGCTTAGGGTTAGGGTTAGGCTTAGGGTTAGGCTGAGGGTGAGGATGAGGGTGAGGGTTAGGGTTAGGTTGAGGGTGAGGTTTAGGTTTAGAGTTAGGTTTGGGGGAGGGTTAGGGGGAGGGCTAGTGTTAGGGTTAGTGTTAGTGTTAGGATTAGGATTAGGGTTAGGATGAGGTTGAGTGTGAGGGTTAGGGTTAGGGTTAGGCTTAGGGTTAGGCTGAGGGTGAGGGTGAGGGTTAGGTTTAGGGTGAGGTTTAGGGTTAGGATTAGGGTGAGGGATAGGATGAGGTTTAGGGTTAGGATTAGGGTTAGGATGAGGGCAAGGGTGTGTTTGATGGTTAGGGTTAGCATTATGGCAAAGTTTCGGATTAGGATTAGGTTTAGGGCTAGGGTGAGTGTTAGGATTAGGGTTACGGTGAGGTTGAGGTTTAGGATTAGGGTGAAGGTTAGGGTTAGGTTTAGGGTGAGGGTGATGGTTAGGATTAGGGTTAGGATTAGCGTTATTGTTAGTGTTATGGTTAAGTTATCAATGAGGGTGAGGCTGAGGGTGAGTGTTAGGTTTAGGGTTAGGGTTAGGGTGAGGGCTTGGGTTAGGTTTAGGGTTACGGTGAGGGTGAGGGTTAAGGTTAGTGTTAGGGTTAGGGTTATTGTTAGGGTTAGGTTTAGAGTTATGGTGAGGGTGAGGGTGAGGGTGAGGTTTAGGGTTAGGGTGAGGGTTAGGTTTATTGTTAGAATTAGGGTTAGGGGGAGAGTTAGGGTGAAGGTTAGGGTTAGGTTTAGTGTTAGGGTTAAGGTTTTTGTTAGGATTAGGGTTAGAGTTATGGTGAGGGTGAGGGTGAGTTTGAGGTTTAGGTTGAGGGTGAGGGTAAGGTTTAGGTTTAGAATTAGGGTTAGGGAGATAGTTAGGGTGAGGGTTAGGGTTAGGTTTTGTGTTAGGGTTAGGGTTAGGGTGAGGGTTAGGTTGAGGTTTAGGGTTAGGGTTAGGGTAAGGTTTAGGATTAGGGTTATGGTGAGGGTGAGTGTGAGGGTTAGGGTTAGGGTTAGGCGTAGACTTAGAGTTAGGCTGTGGGTGAGAGTGGGGATGAGGATTAGGTTTTGGGTGATGGTTAGTGTTAGTGTTATGTTTAGGGTTATGATTAAGTTTAGGGTTAGGATTAGGGTTAGGGTGAGGGCTAGGGTGAGGGTGAGGGTTAGTTTTAGGGTTAGGCTCAGGCTTTAGGTTTAGGCTGATGGTGAGGTTGAGGGTCAGGGTTAGTGTTAGGGTGATGCTTAGGATTATGGTCAGGGTGAAGGTTAGGATGAGGGTTATGGTTAGGGTGAGTTATTTGGGTGAGGGTGATGGTAAGGGTAAAGCTGAGGGTTAGGCTGAGTGTGAGGATTAAGGTAAGGTCTAGGGTTAGGGTGAGGGTTAGGGTTAGGGTGAGGGTGAGGTTAAGATTGATGATTAAGTTTAGGGTTAGTGTGAGGTTTAGAATGAGGATGAGGGTTAGGGTTAGGGTGAGGGTAGGTTGAGGGTGAGGGTTAGGGTTAGGCTAAGGGTGAAGTTTAATGTTAGGGTGATGGTTAGGGTTAGTGTGAGTGTTATTGTTAGGGTTAGGGTTAATGTTAGGGTGAGGGTAAGAGTTAGTTTGAGGGTTAGGTTTAGGGTGAGGGTTATGTTTAGAATGAGGGTTAGGGTTAGGGTAAGGGTTATTGTTAGGTCAGGGTTAGTGTTACATTTACGGTGAGGGTGAGAGTTAGGGTTTGGGTCAGGGTGTGGTGTATGTTTAGGGTTAGGGTTAGAGTTAGGTTTAGGGTGAGGGTTAAGTTTAGATTTAGAGTTAGCGTTAGTGATAGTGTTAGGGTTAGGGTGAGGGTCAGTGTGAGGGTTAGGGTTAGGCTTAAGCTTACGGTTAGGCTTAGGCTTAGACCGAGCGTGAGTGTGAGGGTTAGGGTTAGGGTTAGGGTGAGGTTTAGGTTTATGGTTACGGTGAGGATTGGGTTAGGGTTAGTGATAGTGTTAGGGGTAGGGTTAGGGTGAGGGTGACAGTAAGGGTAAATGTGAGGGTTTGGGTAAGGATCAGGTTTAGATTGAAGGTGAGTGTGAGGGTTATGGTTAGGGGTAGGGTTAGGCTTAGGGTTAGGGTGAGAGTTAGGGTTAGGGTTAGGGCTGGTGTTGGTGTTAGGGGTAGGGTTAGGGTGAGGGTTAGGGTGAAGGTGAGGATTAGTGTTAGGATTAGGATTAGGATTAAGTTGAGGGTGAGTGTGAGGGTTCGTGTTAGGGTTAGGGTTAGGGTGAGCTTGAGGGTTAGGGTTAGGGTTAGGGTGAGGTTTAGGGTTAGGGTCAGTGTTAGTGTTAGGGTTAGGGTGAGGGTTAGGGTAAGGGTTAGTGTTAGGGTTAGGGTTAGGGTGAGGGTTAGGATGAGGGTGAGGGTTAGGGTTAGGGTTAGGATTATGATTAGTGGTAGTGTTAGGGTGAGTGCTTGGGTTAGGCTTAGGGTTAGGATTAGGCTTAGCATTAAGCTGAGGGTGAGGGTGAGTGTTAGGTTTAGGGTTCAGGTTAGGGTTAGCATTTGGGTGACAGTTAGTGTTCGGGTTAAGTTTAGGGTTAGGGTGATGGTTTTGAATTAGGTTTTCGGTTAAGGCTTAGGGGGAGTGTTAGGATGAGGATTAGGTTTAGGATTAGGGTTAGGGCGATGGCTAGGTTGAGGGTGAGGATTAGGGTTATTGTTAGGGAGAGGTTAAGGGTTAGGGTTAGGGTTAGGGTGAGGGTTAGGATGAGGGTTAGGGTTATGGTGAGGGAGAGGGTTAGGGTTAGGGTGAGAGTTAGGTTGAGGATGAGGGTTAGGGTGAGGGTGAGTGTTAGGATTAGGGTTATGGTTAGGATTATTGTTAGTGTTATGGTTCTGGTTACCTAGGCAGAGATGGTGAGGCTGAGGGTGAGGGTTAGGGATAGGATTAGGGTTAGGTTTAGGTTTCGAGTTAGGATTAGTGTTATTGTTAGGGTTAGGGTTAGAGTTCCGGTGAAGGTGAGGGTGAGGGTAAGCATGAGGGTTAGGGTTAGGGTTAGGGTGAGGTTTAGTGTCAGGGTTAGGATTAGGTTTAGGGTGAGGGTGAGTATGAGAGTTAGGGTTATGATTAGGGTTTGGCTTATGTTTAGGCTGAGGGCGAGGGTGAGTGTGAGGGTTGGTGTTAGTTTGAGTTTTAGGGTTAGGATTACAGTGAGTGTCAGGTTTAGCATTAGTTTGAGGGTTACAATTAGGTTTAGGATTAGGTTGAGGTTTAAGGTTAGGGTTAGGGTTTGGGTTAGAATGAGTTTTAGGGTTACAATTAGGGTTAGGGTGAGGGCTAGGGTGAGGGTGAGGTTTAGTGTTAGGGTTAGGGTGAGGTTTAGGTTTAGGGGGAGGGTTAGGGGGAGGGTTAAGTTTCGGGTTACATTGAGGGTGTGGGTTAGGTTTGAGGTGAGGGTTATGTTGAGTACTAAAGTGAGGGTGAGGGTTAGGATTACGGTTAGGGTGAGGGTTAGGTTGAGGTTTATGTTTAGGGTTAGGGTTAGGTTTAGGAATAGGGTTGTGTTGAGGGTGATGTTGAGGATGAGGATTAGGTTTAGAGTGTTGGTTCCGTTAATGGTTAGGTTGAGAGTTAGGATGAGGGTTAGGGTTAGGCTTAGGCTTAGGGTTAGGCTGAGGCTGAAGTCGAAGGTGAGGGTTAGGGTTAGGGTGATGGTTAGGGTTACGGTTAGTGTGAGGGTTAGGATGAGGGTTAGCTTTGGGGTGAGGGTTAGGATGAGGGTGACAGAGTAAAGGTGTGGGTTAGGCTGAGGGTGAGGGTTATTGTAAGGGTGAGGGTTCTGGTTAGGGTTAGGGTGAGGGTGAGGGTTAGATTGAGGATTAGTGTTAGGGGTAGTGTGAGGTTTAGGTTGAGGATGCGTGTTAGGTTTAGGGTGAGGGCTAGGGTGAAGTTGAGGGTTAGGGTTTGGGTTAGGGTGAGGTTTAGGTTTAGGGTGATTGTTAGCGTTAGTGTGAGGGTTAGTATTAAGGTTAGTGTACATGTTAGGGTAAGGGTAACTGTTAGGGTAAGGTTTAGTTTTAGGGTGAGGTTTAGGATTAGCGTTAGGGTTAGGGTTAGGGTGAGGGTGAGGTTTAGGGTTAGAGTTAGGGTTAGGGTGAGGCTGAGGTTTAAGGTTAGGGTTAGGGTTAGTGTTAGGGTTAGAGTTAGGGTGAGGTTTAGTGTGGGTGTGAGGGTTAGTGTTAGGGTTAGGATTAGGGTTAGCGTTAAGGTGAGGGTGAGTGTGAGGGTTAGGGTTAAGGTTAGGTTTAGGTTTAGAATTAGGGTGAGGGTGAGGGTGAGGGTTACGGGTAGGGTGAGTGTTGGGGTTAGGGTTAGAATGAGGGTTAGGTTGAGGTTTAGGCTTAGGCTTAGGGTTTGGGTATGGGCTAGGTTGAGGGGAAGGGTTAGTGTTAGGGTTAGTGTGAGGGGTAGGGTGAGGGTAAGGGTTAGTGTTAGGGTTAGGGTTAGGGATAGGGTGAGTTTTAGTGTGGGGTTGAGGGTTAGTGTTAGTTTGGATTAGGGTTAGGGTTAAGGTGAGGGGGAGTGTGAGGGTTAGGGTTAGGGTTAGGGTTAGGGTTAGGTTTAGAGTTAGGGTGAGGGTGAGGGTGAGGGTTACGGTTAGGGTGAGTGTTGGGGTTAGGGTTAGAGTGAGGCTTAGGGTGAGTGTTAGGCTTAGGCTTATGGTTTGGGTATGGGCTAGGGTGAGGGTGAGGGTTAGGTTTGGGTGATGGGTAGGTTAAGGGGTAGGGTTAGTGTTAGGGTTAGGGTTGGGGTTAGGGTTAGGCTTAATGTTAGGCGGATGGGGAAGGTGTGGGTGAGGGTTAGGGTTAGGGTGAGGGTGAGGTTTAGGGTTAGAGTTAGCATTAGGGTACGGGTTAGTGTGAGGGTTAGGGTTAGGGTTAGTGTTACTGTTAGGGTTAGGATGAGGGTGAGTGTGAGGGTCAGGGTTAGTCTTAGACTGAGGCGGAGGCTTAGGCAGAGCGTGAGGGTGAGGGTGAGGGTTAGGGTTTGGGTGAGGGGTAGGTTAAGGGGTAGGGTTAGTGTTAGGGTTAGGGTTGGGGTTAGGGTTAGGCTTAATGTTAGGTGGATGGGGAAGGTGTGGGTGAGGGTTAGGGTTAGGGTGAGGGTGAGGTTTAGGGTTAGAGTTAGCGTTAGGGTAAGGTTTAGTGTGAGGGTTAGGGTTAGAGTTATTGTTACTGTTAGGGTTAGGATGAGGGTGAGTGTGAGGGTCAGGGTTAGTATTAGACTGAGGCGGAGGCTTAGGCAGAGCGTGAGGGTGAGGGTGAGGGTTAGGGTTAGGGTTTTAGGGTTAGGGTGAGTGTTAGGATGAGGTTTAGGTTTAGCATTAGGGTTAGGGTGAGGGCTAGAGTTAGGGTGAGGGTTAGGGTTAGCCTTAGGGTGAGATTTAGGGTTAGGGTTAGGTTAAAGGTTGAGGTGAGGCTGAGGGTAAGGATTAGGGTTAGAGTTACAGTGAGGGTCAGGGTTTGGGTTAGGTTTAGGGTTAGTGTTATAGTTAAGGTTAGGATTAGATTTACAATAAGGTGAGGGTGAGCGTGAGGGTTAGGATCAGGGTTAGGGTGAGGTTTAAGGTTAGGATTATTGTTAGGGTGAGGGTGAGGATTAGGGTTAGAGTTATGGTTAGGGGGAGGGTTAGGTTGAGGTTTAGGTTTAGGGTTAGTGTTAGGCTTAGGCTTAGGGTTAGGCTGAGGCTGAGGGTGTTGTGAGGGTTAGGGTTAGGGTGATGGTTGGGTTTGCCTTTACGGTGAGGGTTAGGATGAGGATTTAGGTTATGGTGATGATTAGGGTGAGGGTGACCGTAAGGGTAAAGGTGAAGGTTAGGCTGAGGGTGAGGATTACGGTAAGGGTGAGGGTTAGGGTTAGGGTGAGGGTGAGGGTTAGATTCAGTAATAGTGTTAGGGTTAGTGTGAGGTTCAGGGTGGGAATCAGGGTTAGGGTTAGGTTGAGGGCTAGGTTGAGGGTGAGAGTTAGTGTTAGGGTGAGGTTTAGGGTTAGGGTGATGGTTAGGGTTAGTGTTATGGTTAGGGTTAGTGTTAGGGTGAGGGTAAGTGTTAGGGTGAGGGTTAGGTTTAGGGTGAAGGTTATGGTTAGGCTGCGGGTGAGGGTGAGGGTTAGGGTTTGGATTAGGATTAGGGTAAGGGTTAGGGTGAGTGTGAGGGTTAGGTTTAGTGTTAGGATTAGACTTAGGTTTACACTGAGAATGAGGGTGAGGGTGAGGGTAAGGTTTAGTATTAGGGTTAGGGTGAGGGTGAGTGTGTGTGTTAGGGTTAGGCTTAGGTTTATGCTTAGGGTTAGGGTGAGGGTGATGTTGAGGGTGAGGTTTAGGGTTAGGGTGAGGGTTAGGGTAAGGGTTATGGGGAGGGTTAGAATAATGGTTAGGATTAGGATTATGGTTATGGTGAGGGTGAGGTTTATGGTTAGTGTTAGTGTGAGGGTTAGGGTTAGGGTGAGGGTTGGGATTCAGGTTAAGTTTATGTTTAGGGTAAGGGTTAGAGTAAGGGTTATGGTGAGGGTGAGGTTTAGGGTTAGTTTGAGGGTTAGGGTTAGTTATTAGCGTTAGGGTGAGGGTGAGGGTGTGGGTTAGGGTTAGTGTTAGGGTGAGGGTTAGGATGAGGGTTAGGATTAGGGTTAGGCTGAGGGTGAGGTTTAGGGTTAGAGTTAGGGTAAGGGTGAGGCTGAGGTTGAGTGTTAGGTTTAGGGTTAGTGTTAGAGTTAGGGTTAGGGTGAGCGTTAAGGACAGGGTGAGGGTTAGGCTTAGGGTTAGGATTAGGATTAAGGTAATGGTTAGGGTGAATGTTAGGTTTAGGGTTAGGGTTAGGCTTAGGCTTAGGGTTAGGCTGAGGGAGAGGGTGAGGGTGAGGGTTAGCTTTAGGTTGAGGGTTAGGGTTAGGGTTAGCTTGAGAGTTAGGTTTCAGGTTAAGTTAAGGGTTAGGGTGAGAGTTAGGGTTAGGGTTAGGGTTAGGTTGAGGGTTACAGTTAGGTTAGGGTGAGGTTAGGATTAGGGTTAGTGTTAGGGTAAGGTTTAAGGTTAGGGTTAGGTTTAGGGTGAGGGTTAGGATGAAGGTTAGGGTTACCGTGAGTTTGAGGTTAGGTTTAGGGTGAAGGTTAGGGTTAGGATTAGGGTTAGGGTGAGGGTGAGTGTTAGCATTAGGTTTAGGGTTGGGTTAGGTTTAGGGTTAGGGTTAGTGTTAATTTTATGGTTAGTTTTACAGTTATGGTGAGGGTGATGGTGAGGGTGAGGCTGAGGTTGAGGGTTAGGTTTAGGGTTAGGGTTAGGGTTAGGGTTAGTGTGAGGTTTAGGGTTAGATATAGGGTTAGGAGAGGGTTAGGGGAAGGGTTTGGTTTAGGGTTAGTGTTAGGGTTACGGTGATGGTAAGTGTTAGAGTTAGGGTTAGGGTTAGGGTTAGAGTGAGCTTTAGGGTTAGGGGTTGGGTTAGGGTTAGAGTTACGGTGAGGGTGAGGGTGTGGGTGAGTGTGAGGGTTAGGGTAAGTTTTAGGTTTAAGGTTAGGGTGAGGGCTAGGGTGAAGATGAGGTTTAGGGTTAGGTTGAGGGTAAGGTTTAGTGTTAGTGTTAGGGTTAGGGTTAGGGTGAGTGTGAGGTTTAGGTTTAGAGTTAGGGTTAAGGTGAGGCTGAGGGTGAGGGTTAGGGTTAGGGTTAGGGTTACTGTTAAGTTTAGGGTTAGGGTGAGGGTTAGCGTGAGGTTTAGGGTTTGGGTTAGGATTAAGCTTAGGGTTAGGGTTAGGGTGAGTGTGAGGGTTAGGGTTTGGGTTAGGCTTAGGCTTAGGGTTAGGCTGAGGGTGAGGGCGAGGTTGAGGGTTAGGGTTAGGTTGAGGGTTACGGTTAGGTTTAGGGTGAGTGTTAGGTTTTGGTTAATTTTAAGGTTAGGGTGAGGATGAGGGTTAGGATTAGGGTTAGGGTGAGGACTAGGGTGAGAGTGAGGGTTAGGGTTAGTGTTAGGGTAAGGTTTAGGGTTAGGATTAGGATTCCGGTGAGGGTTAGGATGAGGGTTAGGATGAGGGTTAGGGTTACGGTGAGGGGTAGAGTTAGCTTGAGGGTTAGGGTTAGGATTAGTGTTAGGGTTGGGTGAGTGTTAGGATTATGTTTAGGATTTCGGTTAAGGTTAGGTTTAGGGTTAGGATTAATGTTATTGTTAGGGTTAAGTTTAGAGTTATGGTGAAGGTGAGGGTGAGGATTAGTGTTTGGGTTAGGGTCAGGTTTAGGGTTAGGGTTAGGATTAGGATAAGGGTGAGGGAGAGGTTTAGTTTTATATATAGGGTTAGGGCGAGGGTTACTTTGAGAGTTAGGGTTAGGGTTAGTGTTAGGGTTAGGGTAAGGTTGAGGGTTAGGTTGAGGTTTACGGTAAGGGTGAGTGTTAGGGTTAGAGTTAGGCTTAGGCTTAGGGTTAGGCTGAGGGTGAGGTTGGGGGTGAGGATTAGGGTTAGGGTGATGGTTAGGGTTAGGTTAGGGTGAGGATTAGGAGGAGGGTTAGGGTTAGGATTAGGGTTAGGCTGAGGGTGAAGTTGAGGTTATTGTTAGGGTGAGAGTTAGGTTTGGGGTTAGGGTGAGAGTTAGGGTTTCGGTTAAGTTTAGGGTTAAGTTGAGGGTTAGGGTAAGGGTTACGGTGAGGGTGAGGGTTAGGGTTAGGTTGAGGGTTAGGGTTCGGATTAGGGTTAGGGTGAGTGTGACAGTGAGGGTTAGGTTTAGTGTTAGGGTGAGGGTTAGGATGAGGGTTAGGGTTAGGATTAGGGTTAGGGTGAGGGCTAGGGTGAGGGTGAGGTTTAGTGTTAGGGTGAGGTTTAGGGTTAGGGTTAGTGATAGGGTTAGGGTGAGGGTGAGGTTTAGTGTTAGAGTTAGGTTTAGGTTTAGGCTGAGGTGAGGGTTAGGGTTAGGGTTAGTGTTAGAGTTAGGTTTATGATGAGGGTTAGGGTGAGAGTGAGGGTTAGGCTTAGTGTTAGGATTAGGATTAGGGTAAGGGTTAGGGTGAGGGTGAGGGTGAGGGTGAGGGTCAGGGTTAGGAATAGGGTAAGGCTTATTGGTAGGGTTAGTTTGAGATTTAGTGTTCGGGTTAAGTTTAGGGTTAGGGTGAGGGTTAGGGTTAGGGTTACGGTGATCGTGAGGGTTAGGGTTAGATTGAGGGTTAGGGTTAGGCTTAGGATTAGGGTGAGGGGTAGGGTTAGGGTTAGGGTGAGTTTTAGGGTGAGGTTTGGGTTAGAGTTAGGTTTAGGGGCAGGGTTAGGGTGAGGGTTAGGGTTAGCGTTAGTGTTAAGGTTAGGGTGAGGTTTAGGGTTAGGGTTAGGGTTATTGTTAGTGTTATGTTTAGGGTGAAGTTTGCGGTGAGGGTGAGGCTGTGGGTGAGGGTCATGGTTATGGTTATGGTTATGGTTAGGGTTAGTGTTAGTGTTATTGTTAGGGTTAGGGTTAGAGTTAAGGTTAGGTTGAGGGTGAGGGTGAGTGTTAGGTTTAGGGTGTGTTTTAGGGTGAGGTTTAGGGTTAGGGTTTGAGTTAGGTTTAGGGTGAGGGTGAGGTTTAGGGTTAGAGTTAGTTTTGAGGGGAGGGTTAGGGTGAGGTTTAGGGTTAGTGTTAGGATGAAGGTGAGGGTTAGGTTGAGGTTTAGGGATAGGGTTAGGTTTAGGATTAGGTTTAGGGTGAGGGTGAGTGTGAGGGTTAGGGTGAGGGTTCGCCTTAGGCTTAGGGTTTCTCTGAGGGTGATGGTGGGGGTGAGGATTAAAGTTAGGGTGATGGTAAGGGTTAGGGTTAGTGTTATTGTTAGGGTTAGGTTTAGAGTTAGGATTAGGGTGAGGGTGAGTTTTAGGGGTAGAGATAGGGTTAGGGTGAGTGTTAGGCTTAGGGTGAGTGTTAGAGTGGGGGTGACGGTAAGGGTAAAGGTGAGGTTTAGGCTGTGGGTGAGGTTTACGGTAAGGGTTTGGGTTACCGTTAGGGTGAGGGATAGGGTTAGTGTTAGGATGAAGGTGAGGGTTAGGGTTAGATTGAGGATTAGTGTTAGGGTTAGTGTGAGGTATAGGGTGAGGATGCGGGTTAGGGTTGGGGTGAGGTCTAGGGTGAGGATGAGGATTAGGGTTAGTGTTAGAGTGAGGTTTAGGGTTAGGGTGATGGTTAGGGTTAGTGTTAGGGTGAGGTTAAGTGTTAGGTTTAGGGTTAGGATTAATGTGAGGGTTAGGCTTAAGGTGAGGGTTAGGGTGAGGGTGAGTTTTAGGGTTAGGGTTTGGATTAGGTATAGGTTTAGGGTTAGGGAGAGTGTGTGGTTTAGGGTTAGCGTTAGTGTTAGGCTTAGGGTTAGGCTGAGGGTGAGGGTGAGGGTTATTGTTAGAGTGAGGGTTAGGGTTAGGGTTAGGGTGAGAGTTAGGTTTTGGTTTAAGTTTAGTGTTAGATTGAGGATTAGGGTAAGGGTTACAGTAAGGGTGAGGGTTAGTTTTAGGTTGAGGGTTAGGGTTAAGGTTAGGGTGAGGTTTAGGATGAGGATTAGGGTTTGGATTAGGTTTAGGGTGAGGGGTAGGGTGAGGGTGAGGTTTAGGGTTAGGGTTAGGGTGAGGTTTAGGTTTAGGTTTAGGGTTACGGATAGGGTGAGGGTGAGGTTTAGGGTTACAGTTAGGGTTAGGTTGAGGCTGAGGGTGAGGGTTAGGGTTAAGGTTAGTGTTAGAGTTAGGTTTACGGTGAGGGTTAGGGTGAGAGTGAGGGTTAGGCTTAGTGTTAGTATTAGGATTAGGGTAAGGGTTAGCATGAGGGTGAGCGTGAGGGTGAGGATGAGGGTTAGGGATAAGGTAAGGTTTAGGGATAGGGTTAGTTTGAGATTTAGGGTTCGGGTTAAACTTAGGGTTAGGGTGATGTTTAGGGTTAGGGTTATGGTGAGCGTGAGGGTTAGGGTTAGGTTGAGGGTTATGGTTTGGTTTAGGATTAGGTTGAGGGTTAGGTTTAGGGTTAGGGTGAGGTTTAGGGTGAGGTTTTGGGTTAGAGTTAGGTTTAGGGGCAGGGTTAGGGTGAGGTTTACGGTTAGGGTTAGTGTTAAGGTTAGGGTGAGTGTTAGGGTTAGGGTTAGGGTTAGGGTTATTGTTAGTGTTATGGTTAGGGTGAAGTTTGCGGTGAGGCTGAGGCTGAGGGTGAGGGTTATGGTTATGGTTATGGTTATGGTTATGGTTAGGGTTAATGTTATTGTTAGGGTTAGGTTTAGAGTTAAAGTTAGATTGAGGGTGAGGGTGAGGGTGAGTGTTAGGGTTAGAGTGAGTTGTAGGGTGAGGTTTAGGGTTAGGGTTAGGGTTAGGGTTAGGGTGAGGGTGAGGTTTAGGGTTAGAGTTAAGGTTGAGGGGAAGGTTAGGGTTAGGTTTAGGGTTTGGGTTAGAATGAGGGTAAGGGTTAGGTTGAGGTTTAGTCGTAGGGTTAGGTTTAGGATTAGGGTTAGAGTGAGGGTGAGTATGAGGGTTAGGGTGAGGCTTAGGGTTAGGCTGAAGGTGATGTTGGGGGTGAGGATTAAGGTTAGGTTGATGGTAAGGGTTAGGGTTAGTGTTAATTTTAGGGTTAGGGTTAGAGTTAGGAATAGGGTGAGTGTGAGGTTTAGGGGTAGATATAGGGTTAGGGTGAGTGATAGGCTTAGGGTGAGTGATAGGCTTAGGGTGAGGTTTAGGGTGGTTGTGAGGATAAGGGTAAAGGTGAGGGTTAGGCTGAGGGTGATGGTTACGGTAAGGGTTAGTGTTAGGGTTAGAGTGAGGGATAGGGTTAGGTTTAGTGTGAGGGTGAGGGTTAGATTGAGGATTAGTGTCAGGGTTATCGTGAGGTTTAGGGTGAGGATGAGGGTTAGGATTATGGTGAGGTCTAGGGTGAGGATGAGGTTTAGGGTTAGTGTTAGGGTGAGGCTTAGGGTTAGGGTGATGGTTAGAGTTAGTGTTATGGTGAGGTTTAGTGTTAGGGTTAGGGTTAGGATTAATGTTAGGGTTAGGCTTAAGGTGAGGGTTAGGGTGAGGGTGAGGTTTAGGGTGAGGGTTAGGATGAGGGTTAAGGTTAGAATTAGGGTTAGGGTGAGGGCTAGGGTGAGGTTGAGGTTTAGGGTTAGGGTTAGGGTGACGTTTAGGGTTAGGGTTACTGTTACTGATGGGGTGACGGTGAGGTTAAGGGTTATTGTTAGGGTTAGGGTGAGGCTGAGAGTGAGTGTTAGGTTTAGTGTTAGTGTTAGAAATAGGGTCACATTGAGGATTACAGTGAGGGTGAGGGTTAGGCTTAGTGTTAGGATTAGGTTTAGGGTAAGGTTTAGGGTGAGTGTGAGGGTTAGGGTTACAGTGATCGTGATTGTTAAGTTTAGGTTGAGGGTTAGGGTTAGGCTTAGGATTAGGGTGACGGTCAGGGTGAGGGTTAGGGTTATGGTAAGGGATTGGGGTAGGGTTAGGGTGAGAGTTAGGTTTCGGGTTAAGTTTATGGTTAGGGTGAGGATTAGGTTTAGGATTAGGGTGAGCATGAATGTTAGGGTCAGATTGAGGTTAGGGTTAAGCTTAGGATTATTGTGAGGGTTAGGGTCAGGGTTAGGGTGAGGTTTAAGGTGAGTTTTTGGATTAGGGTTAGGGTTAGGGTTAGGGTGAGGGTGAGGGTGAGGTTTAGGGATAGAGTTAGGTTTAGGGGCAGGGTTAGGGTGAGGTTTAGGATTAGGGTTAGTGTTAGGGTTAGGGTGAGGGTTAGGGTTAGTGTTATTGTTTGGGTTATTGTTATTATTAGTGGTATGGTTAGGGTTAACTTTGCAGTGAGGGTGAGGCTGAGAGTGAGGTTTATGGTTAGGGTTAGGGTTGGGGTTAGTGTTATTGTTAGGGTTAGGGTTAGAGTTAAGGGTAGGTTGAGGGTTAAGGTGAGGGTTAGCTTTAGGGTGAAGTTTAGATTGAGGTTTAGGGTTAGGGTTAGGGTTAGGGTTAGGGTGAGGGTGAGGTTTAGGGGTAGAGTTAGGGTTAGGGGGAGGGTTAGGGTGAGGTTCAGGTTTAGGGTTAGTTTGAGGATGAGGTTTCGCTTGAGGTTAAGGGATAGGGTTAGGTTTAGGATTAGGGTTCAGGTGAGGGTGAGTGTGAGGGTTAGGGTGAGGGTTAGGCTTAGGCTGAGGGTTAGGCTGAGGGTGAGGGTGGGGGTGAGGATTAGGGTTAGCGGGATGATAAGGGTTAGTGTTAGTGTTATTGTTAGGGTTAGGGTTAGAGTTACTCTTAGTGTGAGGGTGGGGGTGAGGTTAGTCTTAGGGTTAGTGTGAGGTTTAGGTTTAGGGTTATTGTTAGGGTTATTGTGAGGGTGAGGTTTAGGGTTATTTAAAGGGTTAGGGTGAGGGCTAGGGTGAGGGTGAGGGTTAAGGTTAGTGTTAGGTTTATGGTGAGGTTGAGGGTTAGGTTGAGGTTTAGGGTTAGGCTTAGGGTTAGGGTTAGTGTGAGGGTTAGTGTTAGGATTAGGGTTAGTGTTAGTGTGAGGGTTTGGGTTAGGGTGAGGGTTATGGTTAGGTTGAGGGTTATGGTTAGGTTGAGGGTTAGGGTTAGGATTATTGTTAGGGTTAGGTTTAGGGTTATCCTGAGGGTGAGGGTGAGGGTGAAGGATAGGGTTAGGGTGAGGGTTTTGGTTATGGTTAGGGTTAGGGTTAGTGTTAGTGTTATTGTTAGGGTTAGGGTTAGAATTAAGGTTAGGTTGAGGGTGAGTATGAGTGTTAGGGTTAGGGTGATTTTTAGGGTGAGGTTTAGGTTTAGGGTTAGGGTTAGGGCTCGAGTGAGTGTGAGGTTTACGGTTAGAGTTAGGGTTGAAGAGAGGGTTAGGGTGAGATTTAGGGTTAGGTTTAGGATGAGGGTGAGGGTTAGGTTGAGGTTTAGGGATAGGGTTAGTTTTAGGATTAGGGTTAGGGTGAGGGGGAGTGTGAGGGTTAGGGTGAGGTTTAGGCTTAGTCTTAGGGTTAGGCTGAGGGTGATGGTGGGTGTACGGATTAAGGTTATGGTGACGGTAAGGGTCAAGTGAGGTTTAGGCTGAGGGTGAGGGTTACGCTAAGGGTTAGTGTTAGGGTTAGGGAGAGGGATAGGGTTTGGGTTAGGGTGAGGGTGAGGGTTAGATTGAGGATTAGTGTTAGGGTTAGTGTGAGGTTTAGGGTGAGGATATGGGTTAGGATTATGGTGAGGTCTAGGGTGAGGATGAGGGTTATGGTTAGTGTTAGGGTGAGGCTTAGCGTTAGGGTGATGGTTAGGTTAGTGTTAGGTTGAGGTTTAGTGTTAGGTTTAGGCACAGGATTAATGTTAGGGTTAGGCTTAAGGTGAGGGTTAGGGTGAGGGTGAAGTTTAGGGTTTGGGTTAGGATTAGGAATAGGGTTAGGGTTAGGGTGAGTGTGAGATTTAGTGTTAGCGTTATGGTTAGGCTTAGGGTTAGGCTGAGGGTGAGTGTGAGGGTGAGGGTTATTGTTAGGGTGAAGGTTAGGTTTAGGGTTAGGGTGAGAGTTAGGGTTCCGGTTAAGTTTAGGGTTAGAGTGAGGATTAGGGTAAGGGTTACAGTGAGGATGAGGGTTAGGGTTAGGTTGAGGGTTAGGGTTAGGCTTAGGATTAGGGTTAGGGTTCGGATTAGGTTTAGGGTGAAGGCTAGGGTGATGGTGAGATTTAGGTTTAGGGTTAGGGTGAGGTTTAGGTTTAGGTTTAGTGTTAGGGATAGGGTGAAGGTGAGGTTTAGGGTTAGAGATAGGGTTATGTTGAGGCTGAGGGTGAGGGTTAGGTTTAGGGTTAGTGTTAGAGTTAGGGATACGGTGAGGTTTAGGGTGAGAGTGAGGTTTAGGCTTAATGTTAGGATTACGATTAGGGTAAGGGTTTGGGTGAGGTTGAGGGTGAGGTTTAGGGTTAGGGTAAAGTTTAGGGGTAGGGTTAGGGTGAGATTTAGGGTTCTGGTTAAGTTTAGGGTGAGAGTGAGGATTACTGTTAGGGTTACGGTGAGCGTGAGGGTTAGGGTTAGGTTGAGGGTTAGGGTTAAGCTTAGGATTAGGGTTAGGGTTAGGGTTAGGGTTAGGGTGAGGTTTAGGGTGAGGTTTTGGTTTAGAGTTAGGTTTAGGGGCAGGGTTAGGGTGAGGTTTAGGGTTAGGGTTAGTGTTAAGGTTAGGGTGAGGGTTACGGTTAGGGTTAGGGTTTGGGATATTGTTAGTGTTATGGCTAGGGTGAAGTTTGCGGTGAGGCTGAGGCTGCGGGTGAGGGTTATGGTTATGGTTATGGTTATAGTTAGTGTTAGTGTTATTGTTTGGGTTAGGGTTAGATTTAAGTTTAGGTTGAGGGTGAGGATGAGTGTTAAGGTTATGGTGAGTTTTAGGGTTAGGTTTAGGGTTAGGGTTAGGGTTAGGGTTAGGGTGAGGGTGAGGTTTAGGGTTAGAGTTAAGGTTAAGGGGAGGTTTAGGGTTAGGTTTAGGCTTAGGGTTAAGATGAGGGTGAGGGTTAGGTTGAGGTTTAGGGATAGGGTTAGGTTAAGGATTAGGGTTAGGGTGAGGGTGAGTATGAGGGTTAGGGTGAGGCTTAGGGTTAGACTGAGGCTGATGTTGTGGGTGAGGATTAAGGTTAGGGTGATGTTAAGGGTTAGGTTTAGTGTTATTGTTAGTGTTAAGTTTAGAGTTAGGATTAGGCTAAGGGTGAGGTTTAGGGGTAGAGATAGGGTTAGGGTGAGGGTTAGGCTTAGGGTGAGGGTTAGGTTGTGTGTGAGGGTAAGGGTAAAGGTGAGGGTTAGGCTGAGGGTGAGGTTTACGGTAAGGGTTAGGGTTAGGGTTAGAGTGAGGGATAGGGTTAGGGTGAGGGTGAAGGTTAGGGTTAGATTGAGGATTAGTGTTAGGGTTAGTGTGAGGTTTAGGGTGAGGATGCGGGTTAGGATTAGGGTGAGGTCTAGGGTGAGGATGAGGTATAGGGTTAGTGTTACGGTGAGGTTTAGGGTTAGGGTGATGTTTAGGGTTAGTGTTAGGGTGAGGTTTAGTGTTAGGGTTTAGGTTAGGATTAATGTTAGGGTTAGGCTTAAGGTGTGGGTTAAGTTGAGGGTGAGGATTATGGTGAGGGTTAGGACGAGGTTTAGGGTTAGAATTAGGGTTAGGATGAAGGCTAGGGTGAGGGTGAGGTTTAGCGTTAGGGTTAGGGTGACGTTTAGGGTTAGGGTTACGGTTAGGGATAGGGTGATGGTGAGGTTTAGGTTTAGAGTTAGGGTTTGGGTGAGGCTGAGGGTGAGTTTTAGGTTCAGTGTTACTGTTAGACATAGGGTTTCAGGGAGGGTTAGGGTGAGGGTTAGGCTTAGTGTTAGGATTAGGATTAGGGTAAGGCTTAGGGTGCGTGTGAGGATTAGGGTTACTGTGAGCGTGATTGTTAGGTTTAGGTTGAGGGTTAGGGTTAGGCTTAGGATTAGGGTGAGGGTGAGGGTGAGGGTTAGGGTTATGGTAAGGTTTAGGGGTAGGGTTAGGGTGAGAGTTAGGTTTCAGGTTAAGTTTAGGGTTAGTGTGAGGGTTAGGTAGGGTAACCGAGAGCATGAGGGTTAGGGTTAGGTTGAGGGTTAGGGTTAGGCTTAGGATTAGGGTGAGAGTTACGGTTAGGGTTAGGGTGAGGTTTAGGGTGAGGTTTTGGATTAGGGTTAGGGTTAGGGTGAGGGTGAGGTTTAGTGTTAGCGTTAGGTTTAGGGACAGGGTTAGGGTGAGGTTTAGGGTTACGATTACGGTAAGCTTGGGGGTTAGGGTTAGGTTGAATTTTAGGGTTAGGCTTAGGATTAGGGTGAGGGTGAGGTTTAGGGTTAGAGTTAGGTTTAGGGGCAGGGTTAGGGTGAGGTTTACGGTTAGGGTTAGTGTTAGGGTTAGGGTTAGAGTTAGGGTTAGGGCTGTTGTTTTTTTTAGGGTTATTGTTAGTTTTATTGTTAGGGTTAAGTTTGCGGTGAGGGTGAGGCTGAGGGTGAGGGTTATGGTTAGGGTTAGGTTTAGGGTTAGTGTTATATTTAGGGTTAGAGTTAGAGTTAAGGGTAGGTTGAGGGTGAGGGTGAGGGTTAGGGTTAGGGTGAGGTTTAGATTGAGGTTTAGGGTTAGGGTTAGGGTTAGGGTTAGGTTGAGGATGATGTTTTGGGGTAGAATTAGGGTTAGGGGGAGGGTTAGGGGGAGGTTTAAGTTTAGGGTTAGGGTGAGGATGAGGGTTCCTTTGAGTTTCAGGGTTAGGTTTAGGTTTAGGATTAGGGTTCAGGTGAGGGTGAGTGTGAGGGTTAGGGTGAGAGTTATGCTTAGGCTGAGGGTTAGGCTGAGGGTGAGGGTGGGGGTGAGGATTAGGGTTAGGCAGATGGTAAGGGTGAGGGTTAGTGTTGTTAGGGTTTGGGTTAGAGTTACTCTGAGAGTGAGGGTGGGGGTGAGGGTTAGTTTTAGGGTTAGTGTGAGGTTTAGGTTTAGGGTTATTGTTAGGGTTATTGTGAGGGTGAGGTTTAGGGTTAGGTATAGGGTTAGGGGGAGGGTTAGTGTGAGGGTGAGGGTTAGGGTTAGTGTTAGGGTTATGGTGAGTTTGAGGGTTAGGTTGAGGTTTAGGGTTAGGGTTAGGGTTAGGGTTAGTGTGAGGGTTAGTGTTAGTGTTAGGGTTAGTTTTATGGTGAGGGTAAGTTTTAGAGTGAGGGTTTGGGTTAGGGTGAGGGTTATAGTTAGGGTGAGGGTTAGGGTTAGGATTATTGTTAGGGTTATTCTGAGTTTGAGGGTGAGTGTGAATTTTAGGGTTACGGTGATTTTTAGGGTGAGGTTTAGGGTTAGGGTTAGGGTTAGGGTTGGGGTGAGTGTGAGGTTGAGGGTTAGAGTTAAGGTTGAAGAGAGGGTTAGGGTGAGATTTAGGGTTAGGGTTCGGATGAGGGTTCGTATGAGGATTAGGGTTTGGATTAGAGTTAGGGTGAGGGCTAGGGTGATGGTGACGTTTAGGTTTACTGTTGGGGTGAGTTTTAGGTTTAAGGTGAGGGTTAGGATGAGAGTTAGGGTTACCGTGACATGAGGGTTAGTGATAGGGTGAGGGTGAGGGTTAGAATTAGGGTTAGGGTGAGGGTGAGTTTTAAGATTAGGGTTAGTGTTAAGTTTAGTGTTAGGATTAGTGTTATTGTTAGGGTTAGGGTTAGACTTACAGTGAGGTTGAGGGTGAAAGTGAGGGTGAAGGTGAGGGTTAGGGTGAGGGTTTGGGTGAGGTTTATGGTTAGGGTTATTATTAGGGTTAGGGTGAGGGTTAGGGTTATATTTGGGGTTAGGTTTAGTGTTATTGCTAGGGTTAGGGTTACAGTTACGAATAGGTTGAGGGTGAGGGTGAGGGTTAGGCTTAGGCTGAGGTTTAGGGTGAGCTTTAGCATTAGGTTTAGGGTTAGGGTAAGGTTGAGGATGAGGTTTAGTGTTAGAGTTAGGTTTAGGGGGAGGGTTAGGGTGTGGATTAGGGTTAGGGTTAGTGTTCGGGTTAGGGTGAGGGTGAGGGTTAGGTTGAGGTTTAGGGATAGGGTTAGGTTTACGATTAGGGTTAGGGTGATTGTGAGTGTGAGGGTTAGGGTGAGGGTTATCCTTAGGCTTAGGTTTAGGCTGAGGCTGAGGTTGAGGGTGAAGGTTAGGGTTAGGGTGAGGGTTAGGGTAAGGTTTAGAGGGAGGGTTAAGATGAGAGTTAGGGGTAGGATTAGGGTTAGGGTGAGGGCTAGGGTTAGGGTGAGGTTTAGGGTTAGGCTTAGGGTGAGGGTTAGGGTTAGGTTTAGGGTGAGAGTTAGGATTCGAGTTAAGTTTATGTTTAGGGTGAGGGTTAGGGTAAGGGTTACGGTGAGGGTTAGGGTTAGGGTTCGGTTGAGGGTTAGGGTTTGTGTTAGGGTGAGGGTTAGGATTAGGGTTAGGGTGAGGGTTAGGATGAGGATTAAAGTTACGATTAGGGTTAGGTTGAGGGCTAGAGTGAGAGTGAGGATTAGGTTTAGTGTTAGGGTAAGCATTAAGTTTAGGGTTACGTTTAGGGGGAGGGTTAGGATGAGGGTAAGGGTTACAGTGAGAGTGAGGGTTAGTGTTAGGGTGAAGGTTAGGGTTAGGATTAGGGTTAGGGTGAGGGTGAGTGTTAGTATTAGGGTTAGGTTTAGGGTTAGGTTTAGGGTTAGAATTAGTGTTATTGTTAGGGTTAGGGTTAGAGTTATGGTGAGGGTGAGGGTTAGGTTTAGGTTTAGGTTGAGGTTTAGGTTTAGGCTTAGGAGTAGGGTTAGGGTGAGGGTTAGGTTTAGGGTTAGGTTTAGGATTAGTTGGAAGGTTAGTTCGAGGGTTAGGGTTAGGGTTAGTTTTAGGGTTAAGGTTAGGGTGAGGTTTAGGTTGAGGTTTAGGGTTAGTGTTAGAGTTAGGGTTAGGATTGGTGTTAGGGTGTGGGTGAGTGTGAGGGTTAGGGTTAGGCATAGGCTTAGGCTTAGGGTTAGGCTGAGGGTGAGGTTGGGAGTGAGGATTAGATTTAGGGTGATTGTTAGGGTTAGTGTTAGGATGAGGGTTAGGATGAGGGTTAGGGTTAGGATTAGGGTTAGGGTGACGGTGAGGGTTAGTGTGAGTGTTAGTGTTAAGTGAGTGTTAGGGTTAGGCTTAGTGTTAGGCTGAGGGTTTCTTTTATGGTGAGGCTTAGGGTTATGGTTAGGGTGAGCTTTAGTGTTAGGGTTAGGGTTTGATTTAGGGTTCGGGTGAGTGTGAGGTTTAGGGGTAGAATTAGGGTTAGGGTGAGGGTTAAGGTTAGGTTGAGGTTTAGGGTGGGGGTGATGGTAAGGGTAAAGGTGAGGTTTAGACTGAGAGTTAGGGTTATGATAAGGGTGAGGGTTAGTGTTAGGGTGAGGGTTAGTGTTAGGGTGAGTGTGATGGTTAGATTGAGGATAAGTGTTAGGGTTAGTGTGAGGTTTAGTGTGAGGATGAGGGTTAGTGTTAAGGTGAGGGTAAGTGTTAGGATGGGGGTTAGGTTTAGGGTGAGGGTTATGGTTAGGGTGAGGGTTCGGGTTAGGATTAGGGTTATTGTTAGCCTTTGGTTTAGGGTTACAGTTACGGTGAGAGTGAGGGTGAGGTTCAGGATTAGGGTTAGGGTTAGTGTTAGGCTGAGGGTAAGTTTTAGGATGAGGGTTAGGATTAGTGTGAAAGTTATGGTAAGGGTGAGGTTTAGGGTTAGGGTTATGGTTATGCTGAGCTTAAGGGTTAGGGTTAGGTTGAAGGTTAGGTTTAGGGTTAGGGTGAGGTTAGGGTTAGTGTGAGGGTTAGAGTTGGAGTTAGGGTTAGTGTTACTGTGAGGGTAAGTGTTAGGGTCAGGGTTTGGGTTAGGGTGAGGGTTATGGTTAGGTGGAGGGTTAGGATTAGGGTTAGGGTTATTGTTAGGGATAGGTTTAGGTTTAAGGTTACAGTGAGGGTGAGGGTGAGGGTTAAGGTTAGGGTTAGGGTGAGTTTTAGGTTTTGCGTTAGGGTTAGAGTTAGGTTTTTCGTGAGGGTGAGGTTTAGGGTTAAAGTTAGGGTTAGGGTGAAGGTTAGGTTGAGGGTTAGGGTTAGGGTTAGTGTTAGGGTTAGGGTTAGGGTGAGAGTTAGTAGGAGGGTTAGGGTTAGGGTTAGGTTTAGGATTAGGTTTAGGGTTAAGTTGAGTGTGTGTGTTAGGGTTAGGTTTATGCTTAGGCTTAGGTTTAGGATGAGGGTGAGGTTGAGGGTGAGGGTTAGGGTTAGGGTGAGGTTTAGGGTAAGGGTTAGTTGGATGGTTAGGATGAGTGTTAAGGTTAGGATTAGGGTTAGTGTGAGGGCTAGGGTGAGGGTGAGGTTTAGTGTTAGGGTTAGGGTGAGGTTTAGGGTTAGGGTTAGGGTGAGAGTTAGGGTTTGGTTTAAGTTTACGGTTAGGTTGAGGGTTAGGGTAAGGGTTATATTCAGGGTAAGGGTTGGGTTAGGTTGAGGGTTAGGGTTAGGGTTAGGATTAGGGTAAGGGTGAGTGTGAGGGTAAGGGTTAGGGTTAGTGTTAGGGTGAAGATTAGGATGAGGGTTAGGGTTAGGATTAGGGTTAGGGTGAGGGCCAGGGTGAGGTTGAGTTTTCGTGTTAGAGTTAAGGTGAAATTTAGGGTTAGGGTTAGGGTTAGTGTTAGGTTGAGTGTGAGATTTAAGGTTAGAATTAGGGTTAGGGTGAGGCTGAGCGTGAGGGTTGGGTTAGGGTTAGGGTTAGAGTTTGGGTTAGGGTGATGGTTACGTCGAGGTTTAGGGTTAGGGTTAGTGTTAGGTTTAAGTTTAGGGTGAAGGTTAGCTTCAGGTTTAGGTTTAAGGTTAGAGTTAGGGTTAGGATTAGGGTTAGGGTGAGGGTTAGGGTGAGTGTGAGGTTTAGTGTTAGGGTTAGGCTTAGGCTTAGGTTTAGGCTGAGGGTGTGGGTGATGGTTAGGGTTAGGGTGAGTGTTAGGGGAAGGGTTAGGGTGAAATTTAGGGTTCAGGTTAAGTTTAGGGATAGGGTGAGAGTTAGGGTTAGGGTTATGGTGAGGGTTAGGATGAGGATTAGGGTTAGGATTAGGCTTAGTTTGAGGGCTAGGGTGAGGGTGAGGGCTAGGGTTAGTGTTTGGGTGAGGTTTAGGATTAGGGTTAGGGGTAGGATGAGGGTTAGGGTTCCAGTTTGAGTGAGGTTTAGGGGTAGGGTGAGTGTTAGGGTTAGGATTTGGTTTAGGGTTAGGGTGAGTTTTAGGGTTACATTTATGGTTAGGGGGAGTGTTAGGTAGAGGATTAGGGTTAGGTGTAATGTTAGGGTTAAGGTTAGGGTTAGGGTTAGGTTCAGGGTTATGGTTAGGGTTAGGGTTAGGGTTAGGGTGAGTATTAGGTTGAGGTTTAGGGTTAGGGTTAGGTTTTGCGTTAGGGTTAAGGTGAGTGTGAGGGTTAGGGTTAGGGTGACGCTTAGGCTTAGGGTTAAACTGAGGGTGAGGGTTAGAATGAGGCTTAGGGTTAGGGTGAGCGTTAGTTTGAGGGTAATATTAAGTGTAAAAGTGAGGGTTAGGCTGAGGGTGAGGGTTAAGATAAGGGTGAGGGTTAGGTTTAGGGTGAGGGTTTGGGTAAGGGTTCGGGTTAGGTTTAGGGTGAGTGTTAAATTGAAGATTAGGGTTAGGGTTAGTGTGAGGTTTAGGGTGAGGATGAGGATTAGGGTTAGCCTGAGGGTGAGGGTTAGAATTAGGGTTAGCGTGATGGATAGTGTGAGGGTGAGGGTTAGGGTTAGGGTTAGGGTGAGGTTTAGGATTAGGGTGAGAGTTAGGGTTAGTGTGAGGGTTAGGGTTAGTGTTAGGCGAGGGTAATTGTTAGGTTGAGGGTTAGGTTTAGGGTGAGGTTTATGGTTAGGGTTAGGTTTGGGGTTACATTTACGTTGAGGGTGAATGTGAGGGTTAGGGTTAGGCTGAGGTTTAATGTTAGGGTTAGATTTAGGGTTAGGGTGAGGGTGAGGTTTAGGGGTAGAGTTAGGGTTAGGGTGGGGGTTAGGGTGAGGGTTAGGATTAGGGTGAGGGTTAGGGTGGGGATGACGGTAAGGGTAAAATTGAGGGTTAGGCCGAGGATGAGGGTTAGGGTTAAGGTGAGGATGAGGGTTAGGGTTATTGTTAGGGTGAGGTTTAGGGTTAGAGTGATGGTTAGGGTTGGTGTGAGGGTTAGTGTTAGGGTTCGGGTTAATGTTAGGGTGCGGGTTAGTCTTAGGGTGAGGGTTATGGTTAGAGTGAGGGTCAGGGTTAGTGTTAGGGTTAGAGTTAGGGTTAGTGTGAGGGTTAGGGTTATGGAGAGGGTAAGGTTGACGGTTAGGGTTGGGGTTAGGATGAGGTTTAGGTTTAGGTTTGGGGTTAGAGTTAGGTTAGGGTGAGGGTGAGGTTTAGGGTTAGAGTTAGGGTTAGTGTTAGGGTTAGGGTTAGGGTGAGGGTGAGGGTTAGGCTTAGGCTTAGGCTTAGGCTTAGGCTTAGCCTGAACATGAGGGTTAGGGTTAGTGTTAGGGTGAGTGTTATTGTTAGGGAGAAGTTTAGGGTTAGTGTTAGGGTTAGAGTTAGGTTTAGTGTTAGCGTTAGGGTTACGGTGTGGGTAAGGGTGAGGCTTACGGTTGGGGTTAGGACTCGGTTTAGGATTAGGTTTAGGGTTAGAGTTTGGTTTAGGGTGAGTGTAAGGTTTAGTGTTAGAGTTAGGGTTAGGGTTAGTGTTAGGGTTAGGCTTAGGATGAGTGTTAGGTTTAGCATGAGGTTTAGGGTGAGGGCTATTGTGAGGGTGAGGTTTAGGGTTAGGGTTAGCTGAGGTTTAGGGTTAGGGTTAGGGTTAGGGTGAGGGTTAGGTTTAGGGTTAGAGTTAGGGTTAGAGTGAGGCTGAGAGTGAGGGTTAGGTTTAGGGTTAGTGTTAGATTTAGGGTTCGGGTGAGGGTTAGTTTGAGGTTGAGGGTTAGGCTTAGAGTGGGAATCGGATTAGGGTTAGGGTTAGTGTTAGTGTTATTGTTAGGTTTAGGGTTAGAGTTACGTTGAGGTTGACGGTGAGGGTGAGGGTGAGGGTTAGGGTGAGGTTTCGGGTGAGGTTTAGGTTTAGGGTTAGGGTGAGGTTTAGGTTTTGGGTGAGGGCTACGGTGAGGGTTAGGGTTAGGGTGAGTGTGAGGGATAAGGTAAGGGTTTTGGTTAGGTAAGTGTTAGGGTTTGGTTTGGGGTGAGGTTTAGGGTTAGGGTTAGGGTGAGGGTGAGTGTTCGGTTTCGGGTGAGTGTGAGTGTTAGGGTGTGGGTTACGGTTAATGTTAGAGTGAGGGTTAAGGTGACAGTAAGGGTTAGTGTGAGGATTAGGGTTAGGGTTATTCTTAGGGTTATGGTGAGATTATGGATTAGGGTAAGTTTTAGGGTGAGGGTGAGGGTTAGGGTTAGCTTTAGGGTTAAGGTGAGAGTTAGGGTGAGGTTGAGGGTTAGGGTGAGGGTGAGGGTTAGGGTTAGGGTTAGGGTTAGGGTTCGGGTGACGTTTAGAGTTAAGGTGTGGGTTAGGGATAGGTTTATGGTTAGGGTGAGGGTTAGGTTTTCGGTTAGGCTTCAAGTTAGGGTGAGTGTGAGGGTGAGCATTAGTATTAGGATTAGGGTTAGGGTTAGTGTTAGGCTGAGGGTGCGGTGAGGGTGAGTATTAGGTTTAGGGTAATGTTTAGGGTTAGGGTTAGGTTGAGGTTTAGGGTTAGGGTTAGGATGAGGGTTAGGGTGAGGATTATGGTTAGAGTTAGGGTGAGGGTTAGGTTTAGTGTGATTGTTAGGGTTAGTGTGAGGGTGAGCGTTAGGGTGAGTTTTAGGGTTACGGTTAGGGATACGTTTAGTGTGAGGGTTAGTGTGAGCGTTTGGGTGAGGGTTAGGTTTAGGGTTAGGGTGAGGGTTAGGGTTAGGTTTGAGATTAGGGTTAGGGTTAGCGTGAGATATAGGGTTAGGGTTAGGTTCAGGGTGAGGGTGAGGGTTAGGGTTAGTGTGAGGTTTAGGGTTCTGGTTAGGTTTATTGTTAGGATAAGGGTTAGGGTGAGGGTTAGGGTGAGGGTGAAGGATAGGGTTAGTGTAAGGGTTAGGGTGAGTGTTTGCTGAGGGTTAGGTTTAGGTTTTAGGTTAGGGTGAGGGTTAGGCTGAGGGTAAGTTTTAAGGTGAGGTTTCTGGTGAGGTTGAGTATTAGGGTTAGCATTAGTCTTAGGGTGAGAGTTAGGGTTAGGTATAGCATTAGGGTTAGGGTGAGGGTTAGTATTAGGTTTATGGTGAGGGTGAGGTTTAGGGTTAACATTAGGTTTAGGATTAGGGTTATAGTGAGGGTGAGGGTTAGGATTAGGTTTAGGGTTAGGGGGAGGCTGAGGTTGAGAATGAGGTTGAGGGTGAGGTTTAGGGTTAGGGTTAGGTTTAGGGTGAGGTCTACGGTGAAGGTGAGGTTTAGGGTGAGGGTTAGGGTGAGGGTGACGTTGACGGTGAGGTTTAGGCTTAAGGTGAGGGTAAGGGTTAGGGTTAGGCTTGAGGGTTAGAGTTAGGGTGATGTTTAGGGTGAGGGTGAGGGTGAGGGTGAGGGTATAGGTGAGGGTTAGGTTCAAGGTGAGGGCAGGGGTGACGGTGAGGGTTAGGTTGAGTGTGTGGAAAAGGGTTAGGGTTAGGATAAGTGTTAGGGTTAGGGTAAGGTTTAGGGTTAGGCTTAGGGTTAGGGTTAGGGTTAGGGTGAGGTATAGGTTTAGGGTTAGAGTTAGGATGAGGGTTATTGTTAGTGTGAGGGTTAGGGTTAGGGTGATGTTTAGGGTGACGGTGAGGGTTAGGGTGAGGGTGAGGTTGAGCGTGAGGGTTAGTGTGAGGGTGAGCGTGAGTGGGAGCGTGACGGTGAGGGTTAGGGTTAGGGTTTGGTTTAGGGTGAGGGTAAGATTTAGGGTTACTATTAGGGTTAGGGTAATGGTTAGGCTGAGGGTTAGGGTGACGGTGAGGTTCAGGGTGTGCGTTTCTGTTAGGTAAGTGTTAGGGTTATGTTTAGGGTGACGATTAGGTTGAGTGTGAGGCATAGGGTTAGGTTGAGTGTTAGGCTTAGTGTGAGGGTCACGGTTAGGGTTAGGTTTAGTGTGAGGATAAGGATTAGGGTGAGGGTAAGGTTGAGATTCAGGGTTAGGGTTAGAGTTAGGGTTAGGGTGAAGTTTAGGGTGGGGGTTAGGGTGAAGGTAAGGGTTAGGGTTAGGGTTGGGTGAGGGTTAGGATGAGTGTTAGGTTTATGGTTAGGGTTAGGTTTAGGGTGCATGTTAGGGTTAGGGTTAGAGTGAGGGTGAAGGTCAGGGTTAATGTTAGGATTAGGTTTAGGGTTATGGTGGGGATGAGGGTGAGGCTGAGGGTGAGGGTGAGGGTGAGGATGAGGGTTAATATGAGGGTTAGTTTTAGGGGGAGGGCTATTGTGACGGTTAAGGTTAGGGTGAGTGTTAGGGTTAGGGTTAGGGTGAGGGTTAGGGTTAGGATTAGGGTAAGGGTTAGGGTGAGGGTAAGGGTTAGGATGACATTTACGGTGAGGGTGAGGGTTAGGGTTAGGTTTAGGGTTAGGGTGAGGGTTAAGGTGAGGGTTAGAGTGAAGCTTAGGGTGAAGGTTAGGGTTAGGGTTAGGGTTTGGGTTAGGGTGAGGGTTAGGTTGAGTGGAAGGGGTAGGTTGAGGTTTAAGGAGAGGGTGAGGGATAGGGTTATTGTGAGAATAAGTGTTAGGCTTAGGCTTAGGTTGAGAGTAAGCATTTGTGTTAGCATCAGGTTTGGGCTGATGGTGAGGGTTAGGGATAGGCTGAGGGGTAGTTTTAGGGTTAGGGTGAGGGGTAGGGTTTGGGTTAGGGTGAAATTAAGGTTTAGGGTGAGGGTGAGGGTGAGGGTTAGGGTTAGGGTTAGGGTGAGTGTGAGTGTGAGGGTTAGGTTTAGGATTCCGGTTAGGGTTAGGGTTAGGCTGAGGTTGAGGTTATGAGTGAGGGTGAGGGCTAGGGTTAGGTGTAGATGTAGGGTTAGGGTTAGGTTTAGGGTTAGTATTAGTGTTAGGGTTAGAATTAGGCTGAGAGTCATGGTGAGGGTGAGGGTGAAGTTGAGTTTTAGGGTGAGGGTTAGGTTTAGAGTTAGGGTTATGTTGAGTGCTAGGATGAGGGTGAGGGTTAGGGTTACCGTTAGGGTTATTGTGAGGCTTAGGGTGAGGGTTGAGTGTTAGGGTTACTGTTAGCGTGAGGGTGAGGGTTAGGATTAAGGTGAGGGTGAGGGTTCGGTTTAGGGTGGGGTTTAGAGTTACACTGAGGGTGAGGGTGAAGGTTAGGATTAGGGTTAGGTTTAGGGATAGGATCAGGGTGAGGGTTAGGGTGTTTTTGAGAGTTAGGGTTAGGTTGAGGGTGAGGGTTAGGGTTAGGGTTAGGGTGAGGTTTAGCTTTAGGGTGAGGGCTACGGTGAGGGTGAGGTTTAGGGTGAGTGTGAGCGTGAGGGTGAGGGATTTTTTTTAGGTAAGGGTTAGGGTTAGGGTTAGGGTGAGGATTAGGTTGAGAGTGAGGCTTAGGTTGAGGGTAACGGGTAGTGTGAGAGTTAGTGTGAGGCTGAGGGTTAGGGTGAGGGTGAGGGTTCAGGTGAGGGTGAGGGTTCGGGTGAGAGTGAAGTTTCGGGTGTGGGTTAGGGTTATGTTTAGGGTGAGGTTTAGTGTGACATTGAGGGTTAGGATGAGGGTGAGGGTTAGGATTAGGGTTAGGGTGAGTGTTAGGTTTAGGTTGAGGGTTAGGGTGAGGGTTAGGGTTAGGGTTAGGGTAAGGGTTAAGGTTCGGGTGACTGTTAGGGTTAGTTTGAGGGTTAGGGTGAAAGTGAGTTTGAGGTTGAGGGTTAGGGTCAGGGTGATGGTGACGGTGAGGGTTAGGGTTAGGATTCGGGTTAGGGTTAGGGTGACGTTTAGGGTTACGGTTAGGGTTAGGGTGAGGGTAAGGGTGAGGGTGAGAGTTAGGGATAGTTTTAGGGTTAGGGTTAGATTTAGGGTAAGGGTTAGGTTTAGGGTGACGGTTAGGTTTAGGGTTAGGGTGAGGGTTAGGGTTTGGGTTTGGTTTAGGGTGAGGGTTAGGGTTAGGATTAGGGTGAGGGTTAGGGTTAGGGTTAGGGTTAGGCTGAGGTTGAGGGTATGAGTGAGTTTCACCCTAGCCCTCACGGCTAGGGTTAGCGTGAGTGGTAGGTTTAGGGTTAAATTTAGCGTGAGGTTTAGGTTTAATGTGAGGGTTAGGGTGATTGTAAGTGTTAGAGTGAGGGTTAGTGTGAGAGTGAGGTTTAGGGTGATGTTTAAGCTGAAGGTGAAACTTAGGGAGTGTGAGAGGTTTTGGGTGAGAGTGAGGGTTATGGTTTGGTTGAGGGTGAGGGTTAGTGTGAGAATAAGTGTTAGGGTGATGTTTAGGTTGAGAGTGAGGTTTAGGGAGAGAGTTAGGGTTCAGGGAATGGGTAGGGTTAGGGTGTAGGTGAGGGTTAGTGTAAGGGTGAGGCTTAGGGTGACCGTGGGGGTTAGGGTTCAGGGGAGGATTAGGGTTAGGGTTAGGGTTAGGGTTCAGGTTAGGGTTAGGGTTAGGGTGAGTGTTAGGGTGAGTGGTAGGGTTAGGTTTAGGATGAGGGTTAGGCTTTTTGTGAGGGTTACGGTTAGGATTAGGGTTAGGGTTTATGTGAGGATAAGGGTTAGGGTGAGGGTTATGGTGAAACTGAGGGTTAGGGTTAGCCTTAGGGTTAGGGTTAAGGTTAGGATGGGGGTTAGGGTGAGGGTTAGTATGAGGGTTAGGGTTGGGTGAGGGTTAGGGTGATGGTAAGGGTTAGGGTGAGGGTTAGGTTGAGATTGAGGAATAGGGTTTTTGTGAGGTTAAGGTTTAGGGCGACGGTTAGGGTTAGGTTGAGGGTTAGGGTTAGCATTAGTGTTAGGGTGAGGGTGAGAGTTAGGGTGAGGGTGAGGGGTAGACTGAGGGTTAGGGTTAGGTTTATGGTTAGTTTTAGGGTGTGGTTTAGAGTTAGGGTTAGGGTGAGGGTGAGGGTTAGGGTAAAGTTAGGGTCACTGTTAGGGTGAGGGTGAGGTTTAGGGTTAGCATTACGGTTAGGGTTAGGTTTAGGTTGAGTGTTACAGTTAGGGTGAGGTTGAAGGTTAGAGTTAGCATTAGGGTAAGGGTTAGGGTTAGGAAGCAGGTTAGGGTTAGGGTTAGAGTGAGGGTGAGGGTAAGGGTTAGGGTTAGGATTAGGTGTAGGTTTAGGGTGAGGCTGAGGATGAGGGTGAGCATTAGGGTGAGCATGAAGGTGAGGGTTAAGTTTATGGTTATGTTTAGGGTGAGGTATAGGGTGAGAGTGAGGGCTAGGGTGAGGGTGAGGGTGAAGGTGAGGTTTTCGGTTTGGAAAGGGTTAGGGTTAGGTTTAGGGTGAGGATTAGGGTGAGGGTGAGTTTTAAGGTGAGGGTTAGGGTTAGGGTGAGGGTTAGGTTTAGGGTTAGGGTGAGGGTTAGGGTTAGGGTGATGTTTAGGGTGAGGGTGAGGGTGAGAGTTAGGGTTCGGGTGAGGGTGTGGGTTAGGGTGTTGGTGAAGGTTAGGGTGAGAGTGAGGGTGAGAGTGAGGGTGAGGGTTAGGGTGTTGGTGAGGTTTCGGATTAGGATGAGTTTTAAGGTTAGGGTGAGGTTTAGGGTGAGGGTGAGGGTTAAAGTTAGGGTTAGGATTAGGGTTAGGGTTAGGGTGAGGGTTAGGGTGAGGGTTATGGTTAGGGTTAGGTTGAGGATTAGGGTGAAAGTGAGGGTTAGGATTTGATTAAGGGTTAGGTTGAGATTTAGGGTAAGGGTTAGGGTTAGGGTTAGGGTGAGTGTGAGGGTTAAATTAGGGTTAGGGTGAGGGTCATGGTTGGGGTTAGGGTTAGGGTTAGGGCTAGGGTGAAGTTTATGATGAGGGTGAGGGTGAGTGTGAGTGTTAGGGTGTGGGTTACGGTTAGGTTTATGGTGAGGGTTAAGATGACGGTGAGTGTTAATGTGAGGGTCAGTGTTAGGGTTAGGGTGAGTGATAGGGTGAGGGTTAGGGTCAGATTGAGTGTGAGGATTAGGGTTAGGATTACCATTAGGTTAATGGTGAGGGTATCAGTTAGGGTGAGATTTAGAGTGAGGGTGAGGGTTAGGGTGAGAGTTAGGGTTAAGTTGAGATTAGGGTGAGGGTTAGAGTTAGGGTGAGGATTTGGGCTAGGGTTAGGGTGACGTTTAGGGTTAGGGTGTGGGTTAGGGATAGGTTTATGTATAGGGTGGGAGTTAGGTTTATGGTTAGGGTTCAAGTTAGGGTGAGTGTGAGTGTGAGCGTTAGGGTTAGGATTAGGGTTTGTGTTACTGTTAGGCTGAGGGTGTGGGTGAGTGTGACGGTGAGGGTTAGGTTTAGGGTAATGTTTAGGGTTAGGGATAGTTTGAGGGTTAGGGTTAGGGTTAGGATGAGGGTTAGGGTGAGGATTATGGTTAGGGTTATGGTGATGGTTAGGTTTAGTTTGATTTTTAGGGTTAGTGTGAGGGTAAGCGTTAGGGTGAGGGTTAGGGTGAGGGTGAGGTATAGGTTTAGTGTTAGGGTGAGGGTGAGCCTTTGGGTGACGATTAGGATTGGGTTTAGGGTGAGGGTTAGGGTTAGGGTTGAGTTTAGGGTTAGGGTTAGTGTGAGGTTTAGTGTTAGGTTTTGGGAGAGGATTAGAGTTAGTGTGAGGGTAAGGGTTAGGGTGAGGGTTAGGGTGCGGGTGAGGGATAGGGTGAGTGTAAGGGTTAGGGTGACTGTTTGGTGAAGGTTAGATTTAGGTTTAGGTTTAGGGTTAGGGTGAGGGGTAGGCTGAGGGTAAGTGTTAGGGTGAGGTTTCGGGTGAGGTTGAGTATTAGGCTTAAAATTAGTCTTAGGGTAAGTGTTAGGGTTAGGTATAGCATTAGGGTTAGGGGTAGGGTGAGGGTGAGGGTTAGGATTAGGGTAAAGTTGAGGGTGAGGTTTAGGGTTAGCATTAAGTTTAAGGTTATCGTTAGAGTGAGGGTTAGGGTGAGGATTAGGTTTAGGATTAGGTTTAGGGTTAGGGTGAGGCTGAGGTTGAGGATGAGCTTGAGGGTGAGTTTTTGGGTTAGGGTTAAGTTTAGGGTGAGGGCTAGGGTGAGGGTGAGATTTAGGGTGACGGTTAGTGTGAGGGTGAGGTTGAAGGTGAGGTTTAGGGTTAGGGTGATGTTTAGGGTGAGGGTGAGGGTGAGGGTGAGGGTGAGTTTTAGGGTACAGGTGAGGGTTAGTTTTAGCGTGAGGGTTAGGGTGACGGTGAGGGTTAGGGTGAGGGTGTGGAAAAGGGTTAGGGTTAGGTTCAGGGTGAGGGTTAGGGTTAGGGTTAGGGTGAGTGTTCTGGTTAGTGTGAGGGTTAGGGTTCGGGTTAGTGTGAGGAAAAGGTTTAGGGTGAGGTTTAGGATGAAAGTAAGAGTTAAGGTTAGGTTTAGTGTTAGGGTTAGGGTGAGGTTTAGGGTTAGGATTAGGGTTAGGGTTAAGTTGAGGGTGAGGGTTAGAATTAGGGTTAGGTTGAGGATTAGGTTTGGGGTGAGTGTTAGGGTTTCGGTTAGGGTGAGGGTGAGGTAGAGGTTTCGGTTTCGGGTGAGGGTTAGTGTGTGGGTGATGGTTAGTGTTCGGGTGAAGTTTAAGGTGACGGTGAGGGTTAGGGTGAGGGTGATGGTTAGAGTTAGTGTGAGTATTAGGTTTAGGGTTAAGGTTATGGTGAGGGTAAGGTTTAGGGTGCGGTTTAGGGTGAGGGTGAGGGATAGGGTTAGCATTAGGGTTACGGTGGGGGATAAGGTTAGGGTTAGGGTGAGATAGAGGGTTAGGTTTAGGGTTAGGATGAGGTTTAGGATTAGGGTGAGAATTAGGGATAGGGTTAGGGTTAGGGTTAGTGTTTGAGTTAGGGTGAGTATGAGGGTGAGAGTTAGGGTTAGGATTAGGGTTACGGTTAGTGTTAGGCAGAGGGTGAGGGTGAGGGTGAGGGTTAGGGTTAGGGTGATATTTAGGGTTAAAGTTAGGGTGAAAGGTAGGGTTAGGGTTAGGGAGATTGTTAGGGTTAGGGTGAGGGTTTGGGTTAGTTTGAGGGTTAGGGTGAAAGTAAGTTTGAGATTGAGGGTTAGGGTGAGGGTGATGGTGATGGTGAGGGTTAGGGTTAGGATTCTGGTTAGGGTTAGGGTGAGGGTTAGGGTTAGGTTTAGGGTTAGGGTGATGGTAAGTTTGAGGGTAAGGGTTAGGGTTATGGTTAGGTTTAGCGTTAGGGTTAGGTTTCAGGTAAGGTTTAGGGTTAGGATGAGGGTTAGGTTTAGGTTTAGGGTGAGGGTTAAGTTTAGGGTGAGGGTTAGTGTTAGGGTTAGGGTGACGGTGAGGTTTAGGTTGAGGGGTAGGGTTATGAATAGGCTAAAGGTTAGGGTTAAGGTGAGGTTTAGGTTTAGGGTGAGGGTTAGAGTGAGGGTTAGGGTGAGGGTTAGTTTGAGGTATAGGTTTAGGGTAAGGGTAAGGGTTAGGTTCAGGGTGAAAGTTAGTTTTAGGTTTAGGTTTAGTGTTAGGGTGATGCTGAGGGTTAGGGTTAGGGTTAGTGTGAGGATAAGGGTTAGGGTGAGGTTTAGGGTGAGGATGAGAGTTAGGGTTAGCATAAGGTTTAGGGCGAGGGTTAGGGTTAGGGTTAGGGTTAGGGTTAGGTTAGGGTAAGGGTTAGGGTTAGCGTGAGGGTTAGGGGTAGGGTGATGTTTAGGTTGACGGTGAGGGTTAGGGTGAGGGTGAGGTTGAGAGTGAGGGTTAGGGTGAGGGTGAGCATGAGTGGGAGGGTGACCATGAGGGTTAGGGTTAGGGTTAGATTTAGGGTGAGGATAAGAGTTAGGGTACTATTAGGGTTAGGGTAAGGGTTAGGCTGTGGGTGAGGGTGAGGGTGAGGTTTCGGTTTCGGTTAGGTAAGGGTTACGGTTATGTTTAGGGTGAGGATTATGGTGAGGGAGAGGATTAGGGTTAGGTTGAGGGTTAGGCTTAGTGTGAGGGTTATGGTTAGGATTAGGGTTAATGTGAGGATAAGTTTTAGGATGAGGGTTAGGTTGAGAGTGAGGGTTAGGGTTAGCGTTAGGGTTAGGGTGAAGGTTAGTGTGGGGGTTAGGGTGTGGGTTAGGGTTCAGTTTAGGGTTGGGTGAGGGTTAGGCTGAGCGTAAGGTTTAGGGTGAGGGTTAGGTTGAGAGTGAGGGATAGGGTTATGGTGAGGGTAAGGGTTAGGTTTAGGGTGAGAGTGAGGGTGATGGTAAGGGTAAGGGTTAGGGTTCAGGTTAGGGTGAGGGTGACGGTTAGGGTTAGCATTAGGGTTAGGGTTTGGTTTAGGTTGAGTGTTAGGGTTAGGGTTAGGGTTAGGGTGAGGGTAAGGGTTAGGATGACAGTTAGGGTGAGGGTGAGGGTTGTTTAGATTTAGGGTTAGGGTGAGTTTGAGGGTGAGGGTTAAGGTTAGGGTTAGGGTGAGTTTTATGGTGAGGCTTAGGGTGAAGGTTAGGATTAGGGTTAGGCTTTGGGTTAGGGTGAGGGTTAGGGTGAGGGGAGGGGGTAGGGTGAGTGTTAGGGAGAGGGGAGGGATAGGGTTATGGTGAGGGTAAATGTTAGACTGAGGCTTAGGTTGAGAGTGAACATTTGAGTTAGCATCAGGTTTGGGTTGAGGGTGAGGGTTAGAGTTAGGCTGAAGGGTAGTTTAAGGGTTTGGGTTAGGGTTAGGTTTCGGGGGAGGTTAAGGGTTGGGGTGAGGGTGAGGTTTAGGGTTAGACTTAGGGTGAGGGTGAGGATTAGGTTTAGGGTAAGGGTGAGTGTGAGTGTGAGGGTTAGGTTTAGGATTAAGGTTAGGGTTAGGCTGAGGTTGAGCGTATGTGTGAGGGTGAGGGCTAGGGTTCGGGGTAGAGGTAGGGTTAGGGTTAGGTTTAGAGTTAGTATTAGGGTTAGGGTTAGGCTGAGGGTGAGGGTGAGGGTGAGGGTGAAGATGAGGTTTAGGGTTAGAGTTAGGATTAGAGTTAGGGTTATGTTGACCGCTAGGATGAGGGTGAGGGTTAGGGTTTGTGTTAAGGTTAGGGTTAGGCTTAGGGTGAGGGTTGAGTGTTAGGGTTTGGCTTAGGTTGAGGGTGACGGTTAGGATTAGGGATAGGGATAGGGTTAGGCTGAGGTTGAGGATGAGGGTGAGGTTTAGGCTTAGGGTTACGGTTAGGGTGAGGGCTAGGGAGAGGGTGAGGGTTAGGGTGAAGGTGAGTGTGAGGGTGAGGGTCTTGGTTAGGAAATGTTAGGGTTAGGGTGATGATTAGGTGAGTGTTAGGGTGAGGGTGTGGGTTCGGTTGATGGTGAGGGTTTGGGTTAGCATTAGTGTTAGGGCTAATGTTAGGTTGAGTGTTAGGGTTAGGGTTAGGGTTAGGGTGAGGGTATGCGTTAGGGTGAGGGTTACGGTGAGGGTGAGGGATAAGGTTAGTGTGAGTGTTAGGGTGAGCATTTAGATGAGGATTAGGTTCAGGTTTATGGTTAGGGTGGGGGTTAGTTTTAGGGTTGAGTTAAGGGTTAGCGTTAGTGTGAGGTGTAGGGTTAGGGTTAGGGTTAGTGTGAGGATAAGGGATATGGTGAGGGTTAGGGTGAGGGTGAAGGATAGGGTTACTGTAAGGGTTAGGGTGAGTGTTTGGATGAGGATTAGGTTCTGGTTTAGGGTTAAGGTGAGGGTTAGAATGAGGGTAAGTGTTAGGGTGATGTTTAGGTTGTGGTTGAGTATTAGGGTTAGCATTAGTCTTAGTTTGAGGGTTAGGGTTAGGTATGGCATTAGGGTTAGGGTTAGGGTGAGGGTTAGGATTAGGGCTAAGGTGAGGGTGAGGTTTAGGGTTAGGGTAGGTTTTGGTTTAGCCAGAGGGTGAGGGTGAGGTTGATGGTTAGTGTTAGGATTAGGGTGAGGGTGAGGTTTAGGGTGTGGGTGAGGGTTAGGTTTAGGGTGAGGGTTAGGTTGATGGTGAGGATTAGGTGAGGGTGAGATTTAGATTTAGTGTTAGAGTTAGGCTGAGGGTTAAGATCAGGGTCAGGATTAAGGTGAGGGTTAAGGTGAGGCTTAGTGTGAAGTTGAGGGAGAGGGTTTCCTTTACATCAGGGTTAGGGGTAGGTTAGGGATTAGGGTGAGGGTAAGGGTGAGGGTTTAGTTTACATCAGGGTTAGGGTTAAGCTGAGGTTAGGGTTAGGGTGAGGTTTAGGGTTAGTGTTAGGGTTAGGTTTAGGGTGAGGGTGATGTTTAGGGTGAGGGTGAGGGTTAAGGGGAGGGTTAGATTGAGGGTCAGGGTTAGGGTTAGTGTTAGGGTTATGGTGAGGGTGAGGGTTAGGTTGACGTTTAGGGTTAGGCTTATTGTTAGAGTTAGGGTGAGGGTTAGGCTTAGGTTTAGTGTTAGGGTGAGGGTTAGGGTTAGGGTTAGGATTATGGTAAGGGTTAGGGTTAGCGTGAGAGTTAGGTTTAGGGTGATGTTAAGGGTGACTTTGAGGGTTAGGGTTAGCGTAAGGTAGAGCGTGAGGATTAGGGTGCGGGTGAGGGTGAGTGATAGGGTGACGGTGAGGATTAGGGTTAGGTTTAGGTTGAGGGAAAGAGTTAGGGTTTGGATTAGGGTTAGTGTAAGGGTTAAGCTGAGAGTGAGGGCGAAGGTGAGGTTAAGGGTGAGGCTTTCGGTTTGGTAAGGGTTAGGGTTAGGTTCAGGGTGAGGATTAGGGTGAGGGTGAGGGTTAGGGTTAGGTTGAGCATTACGGTTAGGGATAGGGTTAGGGTGAGAGTTTGGGTGAGAGGTAGGTTTAGGGTTAGGATGAGGGTTAGGCTTAGTGTGACCGTTACGGTAAGGGTTAGGGTTAGTGTGAGGATAAGGTTTAGGGTGATGGTTAGGTTGAGATTGAGGGTTAGGGTTAGCGTTAGGGTTATGGTGAAGGTTTGGGTGGGGTTTAGGGTGAGGGTTAGGGTTCGGGTTAGGGTTGTGTGAGGGTTAGGGTGAGCGTAAGAGTTAGGGTGTGGGTTAGGTTGAGGGTTAGGTATAGGGTTATGGTGAGGGTAAGGGTTAGGGTTAGGGTGAGAGTAAGGGTGAGGTTTATGGTGAGGCTGAGGGTGAGGCTAAGGGTGAGGGTGAGGGTTAAGTTTAGGGTTAGGTTTATGGTGAGGGCTAGGGTGAGGGTGATATTTTTGGTTAGGAAAGGTTTAGGGTTAGGTTTAGGGTGAGAATTAGGGTGAGGGTGAAGTTTAAGGTGAGGGTTTGGTTTAGGGTGAGGTTTAGGGTTAGGGTTAGGGTGAGGATGACAGTTAGGGTGAGGGTGACGGTTAGGCTTAGATTTAGAGTTAGGGTGAGGGTTAGGGTTAGCGTTAGGGTGAGGATTAGGGTGAGGGTTAGGTGGAAGTTTAGGGTTAGGGTTAGGGTTTGGGTTAGGGTGAGGGATAGGGTGAGGGGAAGGGGTAGGGTGAGGGTTAGGGAGAGGGTGAGGGATAGGGTTATGGTGAGGGTAAGGGTTAGGCTGAGGCTTAGGTTGAGAGTGAACATTTGTGTCAGCATCAGTGTTGGGTTTAGGGTGAGCGTTAGGGTTAGACTGAGGGTTAGTTTTAGGGTTAGTGTGAGGGTTAGGGTTAGGGTTAGGGTTAGGGTTAGGGTGAGATTAAGGGTTAGGGTGAGTGTGAGGGTGAGGGTTGGTTAGGGTTAGCCTTAGTGTGAGGATGAGGGTTAGGGTTAGGTTTAGGGTGAATGTGAGGGTTAGTTTTAGGATTAGGGTTAGGGTTAGGGTTAGGCTGAGGTTGAGGGTATGAGTGAGGCTCACGCTAGCCCTCACGGCTAGGGTTAGGGTGAGGGGTAGATTTAGGGTTAGAGTTAGGGTGAGGCTTAGGTTTAGTGTGAGGGTTTGGGTTTGAGTAAGGGTTAGGGTGATGGTAATTGTTAGGGTGAGGGTTAGGGTGAGAGTGAGGCTTAAGTTTAGCCTAAGTGTTACCTTGTGGGTTAGGGTAAGGGTTAGGGTTAGCGTTAGGGTGAGGGTGAGGGTTATGGTTAGGGTTAGGGTGAGTGTTAGGGTTAGGGTGATGTTTAAGGTGAAAGTGAAAATTAGGGAGAGTGAGAGGTTTCGGGTGGGGGTGAGGGTTAGGTTGTGGGTGAGATTGAGGGTTTGGGTTTGGGTGAGGGTTTGGGTTAGGGTGATGTTTAGGTTGAGGGTGAGGTTCAGGGTGAGGGTTAGGCTTCAGGGAATGGGAAGGGATAGGGTGTAGGTGAGGGTTAGGGTGAGGGTGAGGCTTAGGGTGACCATGAGTTTTAGGGTTCGGGGGAGGATTAGGGTTAATGTTAGGGTTCGGGTTAGGGTTAAGGTTAGGGTTAGGGTGAGTATTAGGGTGAGAGATAGGGTTAGGCTTAGGATGAGGTTTAGGCTTAGTGTGAGGGTTACAGTTAGGTTTATGTTTAGGGTTAGTGTGAGGATAAGAGTTAGGGTGAGACTGAGGTTTAGGGTTAGCCTTACGGTTAGGGTGAATGTTAGGGTGGGGGTTAGGGTGAGGGTTAGGTTTAGGGTTAGGGTTGGGTGAGGGTTAGGGTGAGTGTAAGGGTTAGGGTGACAGTTAGGATGAGGTTGAGGGATAGGGTTATGGTGAGGGTAAGGGTTAGGACGACGGTTAGTGTGAGGTTGATGTTTAGGCTTATCTTTAATGTTAGGGAGATGGTGAGGGTTAGGGTGAGGATGAGGGTTAGGCTGAGGGGTAGGATTAGGGTTAGTGTTAGAGGTAGGGTTAGGGTGAGTGTTGGGTTACGGATAGGGTGAGGGTGAGGGTTAGGTAAAGGGTTAGGGTCAGGGTTAGGATGAGGGAGAGGGTTAGGGTTACCATTAGGGTTAGGGTTAGGTTTAGGTTCAGTGTTAGGTTTAGGGTTAGGGTTAGGGTGAGGTTGAGGGTTAGGGTTAGCATTACTGTTAGGGTTAGGCTTATGTTGCAGGTTAGGGTTAGGTTTAGAGTGAGGGTGAGGGTCAGGGTTAGGGTTAGGATTAGGTTTAGGGTTAGGGTGAGGCTGAGGGTGAGGGTGAGGGTGAGGGTGAGCATGAGGGTGAGGGTTAAGTTTAGCGTTAGGTTTAGGGTGCAGGCTAGGGTGAGGGTCAGGGCTAAGGTGAGGTTTAGGGTGAAGGTGAGGTTTTCGGTTAGGAAAGGTTTAGATTTAGGTTTAGGGTGCGTATTAGGGTGAGGGTGAGGTTTAAGTTTAGGGTTAGGGTTAGGGGGAGGGTTAGGGTTACGGTTAAGTTGAGGGTTAGGGTTAGGGTGATGTTTAGGGTGAGGGTGAGGGTGAGTGAGGATTCGTTTGAGGGTGTGGCTAAGGGTGTTGGTGAAGCGTAGGGTGAGAGTGAGGGTTCGGGTGAGGGTGAGAGTTAGGGTGTTGGGGAGGGGTAGGGTTAGGGTGAGGGTTAGGGTGAAGGTGAGGGTTACGGTCAGGTTGAGGGTTAGGATAAGGGTAAGAGTGAGGGTTAGGTTTAAGGTGAGGGGTAGGGTGAGGGGTAGGTTTAGGGTTAGGGAGAGGTTTAGGTTTAGGGTTAGGATTAGAGTGAGTGTTATGTTTAGGGTTAGGGTGAGGGTTATATTTAGGTTTAGGGTGAGGATTAGGTTTAGTGTGAGGGTTAGTGTTAGGGTTATTGTAAGGGTCAGGGTTAGGTTGAGGATTAGGGTGAGAGTGAGGGTTAGGGTTAGATTAAGGTTTAGGGTGAGGGTTAAAGTTAGGGTTAGCATGAGGTTTAGGGTTGGGGTGAGGGTTAGAGTTAGGATTAGGGTGAGGGTTAAGGTGAGGGTGAGGTTTTGGGTGAGGGTGAGGGTTAGGGTTAGGGTGAGTGTGAGCATTAGGGTTAGGGTTACTCAGGGCTATGATGAGGGTTTGGGTTAGGGTGAGGTTTAGGGTGAGGGTGAGGTTTAAGGTTAGCGTTAGGGTTAAGGTGAGTGTTAGGGTGAGAGTTAGCGTTAGGGTGAGGGTGAGGGTTAGGGTTAGGGTTAGGGTAATGTTTAGGGTTAGGGTGTGCGTTAGGGATAGGTTTATGGTTAGGGTGAGGGTTAGGTTTACGGTTAGGGTTCAAGTTAAGGTGAGTGTGAGGGTGAGTTTTAGGGTTAGGATTATGGTTCGGGTTAGTGTTAGGCTGAGGGTGAGTGTGAGGGTTGGGTTAGGGTAATGTTTTAGGTTAGGGTTAGTTTGAGCGTTAGGTTTAGGGTTAGGATGAGGTTTAGGGTGAGGATTATGGTTAGGGTTAGGGTGTGGGTTAGGTTTAGTGTGAGGGTTATGGTTAGGTTTAGGGTGAGGGTGTGGGTAAAGGTTAGGGTGAGGGTCAGGGTGAGGGTGAGGTTTAGGGTAAAGTTTAGGGTGAGTGTTTGGGTGAGGTTTAGGTTTAGGTTTAGGGTTAAGTTGAGGGTTAAGATGAGGGTAAGGGTTAGGGTGAGGTTTAGGTTGTGGTTGAGTATTAGGGTTAGCATTATTCTTATTGTGAGTGTTAGGGTTACATATAGCATTAGGGTTAAGGTTAGGGTTAGGGTGAGGGTTAGAATTAGGGTTAAGGTGAGGGTGAGGTTTAGGGTTAGCATTAGGTTTACAGTTAGGGTTAGAGTGAGGGTGAGGGTGAGGGTTAGGGTTAGTCATATGTTTAGGGTTAGGGTGAGTCTGAGGTTGAGGATCAGGTTGAGTTTGAGGGTTAGGGTTAGGGTTTGGCTTAGGGTGAGGGTTAGGGTGAGGGCGAGGGTTAGGGTGAGGGTTAGGTTGAGGGTGCGGTTTTCGGTTAGGAAAGGGTTAGGTTTAAGTTTAGGGTGAGGATTAGGCTGAAAGTGAGGTTGAAGGTGAGGGTTAGGGTTAAGGTGATGTTTAGGGTGAGGGTGAGGGTGAGGGTGAGGGAGAGGTTTAGGGTGTCGGTGAGGGTTAGGGTTAGGGTGAGGGTTAAGGTGATGCTGATGTTTAGTTTGAGGGTTAGGTTTAGTGTGAGGGTTAGGATTAGGGTTAGTGTGAGGAAAAGGGTTAGGGTGAGGATTAGGATGAGAGTAAGAGTTAGGGTTAGGTTTAGCCTTAGGGTTAGGGTGAGGTATAGGGTTAGAGTTCGGGTTAGGGTTAGACTTAGGGTTAGAGTGAGGGTTAGGGTTGTGGTGAGTCTTAGGCTTACAGTTAGGGTGAGGGTGAGGGTGACGGTGAGGGTTCGGGTGAGGGTTAGGGTGTGGGTTAGGGTTAAGTTTATGGTTAGGGTAAGGGTTAGGGTGAGGTTTAGGGTGAGGGTTAGGGTTAGGGTGACATTGAGGGTTAGGGTGACAGTGGGGGTTAGGGTGAGGGTGAGGTTTAGGTTTAGTGTTAGTGTTACAGTGAGGGTGAGAGTCAGGGTTAGGATTAGGGTGAGGGTAAAGTGAGGGTTAGGGTTAGGCTTAGGTTTAGGGTTAGTGTGAGGATTAGGGTTAGTGTTAGGTTTATAGTGAGGGTAAGGGTTAAGGTGAGGGTTAGGCTCATGTGTATATTTAAAGTAAGGGTTAGGGAGAGGTTGAGGGTAAGGGTTAGGGTGAGGGTTATGGTGAGGGTGAGGGTTAGGTTTAGCATTAGGGTTAGGTTTTGGGTTAGGGTGAGGGGTAGGGTTAATGTTAGGGTGAGGATGAGGGTTAGGGTTAGCATTAGGTTTAGGGTTAGGGTGAGGGTGAGGTTTGGGGTTAGGGTTTGGGTGAGTGGGAGGTTGAGGGTTAGGGTTAAGGGTAGAGTGAGGGTTAAGGTTAAGGTGTGGGTTCCGGTTAGGGTGAGGGTGAGGCTAAGGATTAGGGTGAGGTTTAGGGTCTGGGTGAATATTAGGGTTTGAATTAGAGTTAGGGTTAGGGTGAGGGTGAGGGTGAGGGTTAGGGTTAGGGTTAGGGTGAGGGTCAAGGTGAGGGTTAGGGTGAGGGTAAGGTTTAGGGTTAGGGTTAGGGTTAGGCTTAGTGTTAGTGTGAGGGCTAGGGTGAGGGTGAGGGTTAGGGTTTGTGTTAGGGTGAGGTTAAGTGTTAGGGTGAGGGGTAGTGTGAGCGGTAGGGTTAGGTTTAGGGTGAGGGTGAGGGTTAGGGTTATCGTGAGTGTGAGGGTCAGGGTTAGGTTGAGGGTTCATGTTAGGATTAGGATTAGGGTTGGGGGGAGGGTGAGGGTTATGTTTAGGGTTAGGTTGAGGGTTAGGTTTAGGGTGATGTTTAGGGTGAAGGTGAGGGTTAGGGTGACAGTGATGGTTCGGGTGTGGATGAGGGTTAGGTTGAGGGTGAGGGTTAGGGTTAGATTTAGGATGTGGGTTAGGTTTAAGGTTAGGATTAGGGTGAGGGGTAAAGTCAGGGATAGGGTGAGTTTTGGGGTTAGTGTGAGGTTTAGGGTTAGGTTTAGAGTAAGTGTGAGGATAACGGTTAGGGTGAGGGATAGGGTTATTGTTAGGGTTAGGCAGAGGGTTAAGGTTAGGTTTAGGGTTAGGGTGAGAGTGAGGGTTAGGTTGAGGTGAGGGTTCGGGTTTGGGTGAGGTTTAGGGTGATGGTGAGGGTTAGGGTTAGGGTTAAGTTGAGGGTGAGGATCAGAGTAATGGTTAGTGTTAGGTTTAGGGTGAGAGTGATGTTTTGGTTTAGGATTAGGGTTAGGGTTAGGCTTAGTGTGAGGGTGAGAGTGAGGATGTGGGTGAGGGTTAGGGTTAGGGTGAGGGTTAGGGTTATGGTTATGGTTAGGGTGAGGATTATGGGTATGTTTATGGTTAGGATGAGCGTTATGCTGAGGGTTAGGGTTAGGGTTAGTGTGCAGGTTAGGTTTAGGGTTAAGGTTAGGGTGAGGGCGAGTGTTTAGAGTAAGATTAGGGTGACGTTTAGGATGAGGTTGAGGGTTAAGGTGAGGGTTTCGGTTAGGGTGAGCGTTAGGGTTAGGATTAGGGTGAGGGTTATTGTTAGGGTGATGTTTAGGGTGAGGGTGAGGGTGAAGGTTCGGGTGAAGGGGAGGCTTAGGGTTAGGGTTAGCGTAAGGGTTATGGTTATGGTTAGGGTGATGGTGAGGGTTAGGGTGAGTGTGAGGTTGAGGGTGAGGGTTAGCATGAGAGTTAGGGTGAGGGTTAGAGTGAGGGTGAGCGTTAGGGTGAGAGTGAGGGTTCGGGGGAGGGTGCGGGGGAAGGGGAGGGTTATGGTTAGGGTTCGGTTTAGAGTTAGGGTGAGGGTGTGGGTGAGGGTTAGGTTTAGGATTAGGGTTAGGGTTATGGTAATGCTGAGGGTGAGTGTGAGGGTAAGGGTTAGGGTTAGTGTTACCGGTAGGGTGAGGGTTCAGGTTAGTGTGAGGGTTAGGGTTAGGTTTAGGTCAAGGTGAGTGTAAGGGTTAGGGTGAGGGTTAGGGTGAGGGTGAGGGTTAGGATTAGAGTTAGTGGTAGAATTAGGGTTAGGGTGAGGTTGAGGTTTAGGGTTAGGGCGAGGGTTAGGGTTATTGTTAGGGTTAGGGTGCAGGGGAGGGTGAGGGTTAGGGTTAGGGTAGGGTTATGTTTAGGCTGAGGGTGAGGTTGATGTTTAGTGTTAGGGTTAGGGTGAGGGTGAGGCCTAAGGTGAGGGTGAGGGTTAGTGTGAGATTGAGGATGATGCTTTCGTTCAAGTCAGGGTTAGGGTTAGCCTGAGGATTAGGGTAAGGGTGAGGGTGAGGGTTTCGTTTACATCAGGGTTAGGATTAAGCTGAGGTTAGGGTTAGGGTGAGGGTTAGGGTTAGGGTTAGGGTATGGGTTAAGTTTAGGGTGATGTTTAGGGTGAGGGTGAGTGTTAGGGTCAGAGTTAGGATGAAGTTTAGGGTTAGTGTTAGGATTAGGGTTAGGGTGAGGGTGAGGTTTAGGGTTAGAGTTAGGGTTATGGGGAGGGTTAAATTGAGGGTCAGGGTTTATGTTAGTGTTAGGGTTAGGGTTAGCATGAGGGTTAGGCTGAGGATTAGGGTTACGGGTAGTGTGAGGGTTAGGGTTAGGTTAGGGTTAGGGTTACGGTTTGTTTAGGGTGAAGGTTAGTTTTAGGTTTAGGGTTAGGATAAGGTTTAGGCTGAGGGTTAGGTTTAGGATTAGTCTGAGGGTTAGGTTTAGGGTTAGGGTGTGGACTATGGTGAGGGTGAGGTTTAGGGTGAGGGTTAGGGTTAGGGCTGAGGTTAGCGTCAGGGGTAGGCTGAGGGTTAGGATTAGGGTATAGACTAGGGTTAGGCTGAAGTTGAGGGTGAGGTTGAGGGTGAGGGTTACTGTTAGAGTGAGGGTTAGAGTGTGGGTGAGGGGGAGTGGCAGTGTTTGGTTTAGGGTTAGAGTTAGGTTGAGGGTGAGTGTTAAGATTAGGGTTAGCACTAGGTTTAGGCTGAGGGCTAGGGTGAGTTTGAAGGTGAGGTTTAGGGTTAGGGTGAGGGTTAGGGTTAGGGTTAGTTTTAGGGTAAGTGTTAGGGTTAGGGTTAGGGTTAGGATGAGCATTAGACTGAGGGTTAGGGTTAGAGTTTGGTTAGGGTGAAGGTTGCTTTTAGGTTTAGGGTTAGGATAAGGTTTAGGATAAGGTGAGGGTGAGGGGTAGGGTGAGGTTGTGGGTTTGGGTTATGGTTAGGTTTAGGGTTAGGGTAAGGGTGAGGGGAAGGGTTAGAGTGAGCTTTAGGCTGAGGGTGAGTTTTAGGGTTAGGGTTAGGATTAGGGTGAGGGCTAGGGTGAGGGTGAAGGTTAGTGTGAGGGTTTCTTTTAGCCAAGGTTTAGTGTTATGGTGAGGATTAGGGTGAGGGTGAGGTTTAGGGTTAGGGTTAAGGTTATGGTGAGAGTTAGGGCAAGGGTTAGGGTGAGGGTTAGGGTTTGGGTGATGTTTAGTGTGAGGGTGAGGATGAGGGTTCGAGTGAGGGTAAGGGTTCGAGTGAGGGTGAGAGTTAGGGTGTGGATGAGGATTAGTGTTAGGTTGAGTGTTAGGGTTAGGTTTAGGATTAGTGTTAGGGTGAGGGTTAGGGCTAGGGATAGTGTTAGGTTGACGGTTAAGATTAGGGTTAGACTTAGTATGAGGGTTAGGGTGAAGGGTAGGGTTAGGGTGAGGGTGAGGGTTAGGGTGAGGGTGAAGATTAGGGTGAGGGTGTTGGTGAGGTTTAGGGTTAGGTGTAGGGTTAGGGTGAATTTGAGGGTGAGGCTTAGGTTTAGGATTAGGATTATGGTTAGTGTTAGGAAGAGAGTTTGGGTATTGGTGAGGGTTCGGGTGAGGGTCTGGGTTAAGGTGTGGGTGAGGGTTAGTTTTAGGGAGAGCATTAATGTTAGAGTTAGGTTTATGGTGAGGATAAGGGTTAGGGTGAGGTTTAGTGTGAGAGTTAGGGTTAGGGTTAGGGTGATGGTGAGGGTGAGGTATAATGTTTGGGTTAGGGTTAGGGTGAGGGTTAGGGATAGGTTTAGGGTTAGGGTGAGGGTGAGGGTGAGGGTTAGGGTTAGGTTTAGTGTTAGAGTTAGGGTGAGGGTGAGGGTTAGTATTAGGGTTAGTATTAGAGTTAACCTGAGCATGAGGGTAAGGTTTAGGTTTAGGGTGAGTGTTAGGGTTAGGGGTACGGTGAAGGTGAGGGTTAGGATTAGGGTAAGGGTTAGGATGAGCGTTAGGCTGAGGTTTAGGGTTTGAGTTAATGTGAGGTTTAGGGTTAGGGTTAGGGTGAGGGTTAGGGTTAGGTTTAGGTTTCGGATAAGGGTTAGGTTGAGGGTTAGGTTTAGGGTTAGTGTGAGGGTTAGGTTTAGGTTTAGGGTTAGGGTTAGGGTCACGGTAAAGGTTAGGGTGAGGGTTAGGGTGATGGTGAAGGTAAAGATTACGGTGAGGCTTAGGGTCAGGGTGAGTTTCAGGGTGAGTGTGAGGGGGAGTGTGAGGGTTTGGTTTAGGGTTAGAGTTAGGGTGAGTGTGAGGGTTAGGATAAGGGTTAGCACTAGGTTTAGGGTGAGGGTGAGGTTGAGGTTGAGGGTGAGGTTTTGGGTTAATGTGAGGGTTAGGGTTAGGATTAGGTTTAGGTTGAGGGTTAGGGTTAGGATTAGGATGAGCATTAGGCTGAGGGTTAGGGTTAGTGTTAGTGTGAGGGTTAGGGTTAGGGTGAGGTTTAGGGTTTGGTTAGGGTGAAGATTTGTTTTAGGTTTAGGGTTAGGATAAGGTTTATTCTGAGGGTTATGGTTAGGGTTAGTGTGAGGGTTAGGTTTAGCGTTAGGGTTAGGGTGTGGGCTAGGGTGGGGGTGAGTGTTAGGGTGAGGGTAAGGGTGACGGTTTAGTTTAGGTAAGGGTTAAGGTAAGGTTAGGTTGAGGATTAGGGTGAGGATGAGGGTTAAGGTGAGGGTTAGGGTTAGGGTGAGGGTCAGGGTTACTGTGAGGTTTAGGGTTACGCTTAGGGTGAGGGTGAGGGTAAGGGTTAGGGTGAGGGTTATGGTGAGGTTGACGGTTAGGATTAGAGTTAGGGTTAGGATTAGGGTGAGGGTGAGGGTGAGAGTTAGTGTTAGGGTGAGGTTTAGTGTTGGGGTGAGGGTTAGGGTTGGGGTGAGGGTGAGGGTGAGGTTTAGGGTTAGGGTTAGGATTAGGTTTAGGCTGAGGTTGAGGGTGAGGTTGAGGGTTATAGTTAGGGTTAGGGTGAGGGTGATGGCTCGGGTGAAGGTGAGATTTAGGGTGAATGTGAGGATAAAGTTTAGTGTGAGGGTTTGGGCGAGGCTGAGGTTTAGGTTTAGGGTGAGGGGTATTGTGAGGGTTAGGGTAAGGGTAAGGGTTAGGGTGATGGTAAGATTGAGTTTGAGGGATAGGATTATGTTGTGGGTAAGTGTTAGGGTGAGGGTTTGGGTTAGAGTGGGGGTTAGGGTTAGGGTTAGGTTGAGGGTTAGGGTTAAGGTGATGTTTAATGTGAGAGTATGGTTTGGGGTTAGGGTGAGTGCTCGGGTCAGCATGAGGTTTAGGATGAGAGTGAGCGTTATGTTTACAGTTAGGGTTAGGGACAGGGGTAGGGTGAGCATTAGGGTTAGGATTAGGGTTACGATTAGGGTTAGAGTGAGGATGAGTGTGAGAGTTAGTGTGTGGGTAAGTGTTATGGTTAGGGTTAGTGTTAGGGCTAGGGTGAGGGTGAGTGTTAGTGTGTGGGTGAGGGTTTTGTTTAAGTTAGGGTTAGGGATAGGGTGAGGATTAGGTTGAGGGTGAGGGTTAAGCTGAGGTTAGGTTTAGGGTGAGGGTTAGGGTTAGGGTGATATTTAGGGTGAGGGTGAGTGTTCCGTGAGGTTGAGGGTGAGGGTTAGTGTTAGAGTTAGGTTTAGGTTGAGGGTGATTGTGAGGCTTAGGATTAGGAATAGGGTTAGGGTTTGTGTGAGGGTCAGTGTGGGGGTGAAGCTTAAGGTTAGGGTTAGGGTTATGGTTAGTGTGAAGGTTACGGTTAGTGTGAGGGTTATGATTAGGGTTAGGTTTAGGGTTACAGTAAGGGTAAGGGTTAGGGTGAAGGTGAGTGTTAGGGTTCGGGTTAGGGTTAGGGTGTGGGCTAGGGTGAGGGTAAGGGTGTGAGGGTTTCTTTTAGGTCATAGTTAGGTTTATGGTGAGGATTAGCTTGAGGGTGAGGGTTAGATTTAGGGTAAGGGTTAGGGTTAGGGTTAGGGTGAGAGTTAAGGTTTGGCTGATGTTTAGGGTGAGGGTGAAGGTTAGGGTGTGTTTGAGGATTAGGGTTAGAGTTAGGTTTAGGGTTATGTTGAGGGTACGGTATAGGATGAGGTTTATTGTGAGGGTTAGTGTTAGTGTTTGGTTTAGGATGAGGTTTAGGGTGAGGTTTAGGCTGAGAGGTAGGGTTAAGGATAGAGTGACTGTTAGGTTTAGTGTGAGGATTAGGGTTAGGGTGAGGTTTAGGTTTAGTGTAAGGTTTAGGATTAGGGTTAGGGTAAGGATGAGTGTTAGGGTTAGGTTGAGGGTGAGGGTGAGGTTGAGGGCTAGGGTTAGAGTTAGTGTGAGGTTTAGTGTTAGGGTGAGCGTTAGGTTTTGCGTGAGGGTTAGGGTTAAAGAAAGGGTTAGGGTGAGGGTTAGAGTTAGGATTAGGGTTAGGGTGAGGGTCAGGGTGAGGGTTAGGTTTAGGGTGAGGGTTAGGTTTAGGGTGAGGGTTAGAGTTAGGGTGAGCGTTAGGGTGATGGTGAGGGTTACGGTGAGGGTGAGGGTTAGGTTTAGAGTTAGGTTTAAGATGATGTTTGGGGTGAGGTTGAGGGTTAGTGTGAGGGTGAGGGTGAGGGTGAGGGTTAGGGTTAGGATTAGGGTTAGGGTGAGTTTTAGGGTTCGGGTTAGGGTTAGAGTTATTGTTAGGGTTAGGGTTAGGATGAGGGTGAGGGTAATTGTTAGGTTTAGGGTTAGGGTTCGGGTGAGGGTGATGTTGAGGGTTAGTGTTAGGATTAGGGTTATGGTTAAGGTAAGGCTGAGGGGGAAGGGGAGTTTGAGGGTGAGGGTTAGGTTAAGGTTAGGGTTAAGTTGAGGGCTTGAGTGAGGGTGAGGGTTAGGCTGAGGGTGAGGGTGAGGTTTTATGTTACATAAAGTTTAGGGTTAGGGTCAGGATTAGGGTGAGGATTAAGTTGAAGTTAGGTTCAGGGTTTGGGTTCGGGTTAGCGTTAAGGTGAGGGTTAGGGTTAGGGTGATATTTAGGCTGAGGGTGAGGGTTAGGGTGAGCGTGAGGGCTAGGATTAGGGTTAGGGTTAAGCTTAGTCTGAGGATCAGGGTGAGGGTGAACGTTAGGCTCAGGGTTAGGGTTAGGGTTAGAGTGAGGGTTACGGTTATTATGAGTGTTATGGTTAGGGTTAGGGTGAGGGTAAGGGTTAGGGTGAGGGTAAGGGTTAGGGTGAGGGTTAGGGTGAGTGTGAGGGTTTGGATTAGTGTTTGTGTTAGGGTTAGGGTGAGGGTTAGTGTTTGGGTGATGTTTTGAGTGAGGGTGAGGGTTAGGGTGAGGATGAGGGTTTGGGTGAGCGTGAGGGTTCGGTTGACTGTGAGGGTTAGTGTGTGGGTGAGGAATAGGCTTAGGGTGAGGGTAAGCGTTAGGGGTAGGGTTAGGGTTAGGTTTAGGGTTAGGGTAAGAGTTAGGGTGAGGGTAAAGGTAATGGTGAGAGTCAGGGGAAGGGAGAGGTTTAGGGTTAGGGTGAGGGTGAGGGTAAGGGTATGGGTAAGTGTTAGGGTAAGGTTTAGGATGAGGGTGAGTGTTAGCATCAAGGTTAGGTTTAGGGTTCGGGTTAGGGAGAGGGTTAGGTTTTGGGTAATTGTTAGGGTGAGGTTTAGGTTGAGGGTGAGGGTTATGGTTAGGGTGAGGGTAAGTGTTAGGTTGAGGGTTAGGGTGAGTCTTAGGGTTAGGGTTAGCATTAGGGTGAGGGTGAGGGTTAGTGTTAGGGTTAGGATTAGAGTTAGGGTGAGGGTAAGGCTTAGGGTGAGAGTTAGGGTGAGGTTGAGGGTTAGGGTTAGGGTGAGGGTGAGGGTAAGAGTTAGGGTGAGAACTATGGTTAGGGTTAGCATTAGGGTGAGTGATAGGGTTAGGGTGAGGGTGTGGGAAAGTGTTAGGGTGAGGGTTAGGGCGAGGTTGAGGGTTAGGGTTAGGGTGAGGATAAGGGTTAGGATGAGGGTAAGGGTTAGGTTGAGGGTTAGGTTCAGGGTGAGGGTTAGGTTTAGCATTAGGGTTTGGGTGAGGTTGAGGTTTAGGGTGAGGGTTAGGGTTAAGTTTAGGGATAGGGTGAGGATTAGGGTTAGGGTGTGGTTTAGTTTTAGTGTGAGGTTTAGGTTTAGGGTTAGGCTTAGGATGAGTGTTAGGGTTAGGTTGAGGGTGAGGGTTAGGTTGAGGGCTAGGGTTAGTGTTAGTTTGAGGCTTAGTGTTAGGGTGAGCGTTAGGTTTAATGTTAGAGTTAGGGTTAAAGTAAGGGTTAGGGTGAGGGTTAGCGTTTGGGTTAGTTTTAGGGTGAGGGTCAGGGTGAGGGTTAGGTTTAGGTCGAGGGTTAGGTTTAGGGTGAGGGTTAGGGTTAGGGTGAGCGTTAGGGTGATGTTGAGGGTTAGGGTGAGTGTTAGGGTTAGGGTTAGGGTGAGAGTTAGGGTGAGGTGTCGGGATATGGTTAGGTTGAGGGTTTGGGTTAGTGTGAAGGTTAGGGTTAGGATTAGTGTGAGGATAATGTTTAGGGTGAGGTTTAGTTTTAGGGTGAGAGTTAGAGTGAACGCTCGGGTTAGGTTCAGTGTGAGGGTTAGGGTTAAGGTGATGTTTAGGGTGAGGTTGAGGGTTAGTGTGAGGGTGAGGGTGAGGTTGAGGTTTAGGGTTAGGATTAGGGTTAGGGTGAGTTTTAGGGTTAGGATTAGGTTTAGAGTTATTGTTAGGGTTAGGGTTTGGGTTAGGTTGAGGGTGAGGGTTATTGTTAGGGTTAGGGTTAGGGTGAGGGTGGGGTTGAGGGTTAGTGTTAGGATTAGGGTTATTGTTAGGGTAAGGCTGAGGGGGAAGGGGAATTTGAATGTGAGTGTTAGGGTTAAGGTTAGGGTTAGGGTGAGGGCTTGGGTGAGGGTTAGGGTTAGGCTGAGATTGAGGGTGAGGGTTTCGGTTAGTTAAAGGTTAGGGTTATGGTGAGGATTAGGGCGAGGGTGAGGATTAAGCTGAGGTTAGGTTCAGGGTGAGGGTTCGGGTTAGGGTTAGGGTGAGGTTTAGGGTTAGGATGATGTTTAGGGTGAAGGTGAAGGTTAGAGTGAGGGTGAGGCTTAGGGTTAGGAATAGGAATAGGATTAGGGTTAGGGTTCAGCTGAGGGTGAGGATCAGGGTGTGGGTGAAGGTCAGGGTCAGGGTTACGTTTAGGGCTAGAGTGAGGGTTACGGTTATTTTGAGGGTTATGGTTAGGGTTAGGGTGAGGTTAAGGGTTAGGGTGAGGGTAAGGGTTAGGGTGAGTGTTAGGGTGAGTGTGAGGGTTTGGAATAGGGTTTGGGTTAGGGTTAGGTGAGGGTTAGGTTTTGGGTGATGTTTAGAGTGAGGGTGATGGTTAGGGTGAGGATGAGGGTTCGGTTGAGGGTGAGGGTTCGGTTGAGGGTGAGGGTTAGGGTGTGGGTGAAGATTAGGGTTAGGGTTAGAGTTTGGGTTAGAGATAGGGTGAATTTGAGAGTGAAGGTTAGGTTTAGGATTAGGGTGAGGGTTAGGGTTAGGTTGAGGTTTAGGTATATTGTTAGGGTTAAGGTTAGGGTGAGGGTGGGTGTTAGGGTTAGGTTTAGGGTTAGAGTTAGGGTGAGTGTGAGGGTGAGGGTTATGATTAGGTTAGGATTAGGGTTAGGCTGAAGGTGAAGGAGAGGGTGAGGGTGAGGTTTAGGTTTAGGGTGAGGTTTAGGTTTACGGTTAGGGTTAGGGTGAGAGTTAGGATTAGTGTTAGGCTTAGGATGAGGGTTAGGCTGAGGGTTAGGGTTAGGATTAGGGTGAGGTTTAGGGCTAGGTTTAGGTTTAGGATAAGGGTTAGGCTGAGGGTTAGGGTTAGGGTTAGTTTGAGGGATAGGCTTAGGGTTAGGGTGAGGGTAAAGGTTAGGGTGAGAGTTAGAGTGAGGGTGAGGTTTAGGGTTAGGGTGAGGGTTAGGGTAAAATTTAGGTTTAGGGATAGGGTTAGGGTGAGGGTAATGGTGTGAGTAAGTGTTAGGGTGAGGTTTAGGGTGAGGATGAGGGTTAGCGTCAAGGTAAGGTTTAGGGTGATAGTTAGGGTTTGGGTAAGTGTTAGGGTGAGGTTTAGGGTGAGGGTGAGGGTTAGGTTTAGGGTGAGGGTAAGTGTTAGGGTGAGGGTTAGTGTGAGTCTGAGGGTTAGGGTTAGCATTAGGGTGAGGGTGAGGGTTAGGGTTAGGATTAGAGTTAGTGTGAGAGTAAAGCTTAGTGTGAGGGTTAGGGTGAGGTTGAGGGTTAGTGTTAGGGTGAGTGGGAGGGTAAGTGTTAGGGTGAGGACTAATTTTAGGGTTAAGATTAGGGTGAGTGTTAGGTTTATTGTGAGGGTGAGGGTGAGGGTTAGGTTCAGTATTAGGTTTAGGGTTAGTGTGAGGGTTTGTGATAAGGTTAGGGTTAGGGTGAGGGTCATAGTTAGGGTTAATTTGAGGGTTAGTCTGAGAGGTAGGGTTAGGGTTAGGGTGAGGGTTAGGCTTAGTGTGAGGGTTAGGTTTAGGTTTAGGATTAGGGTGAGGGTGAGTTTGAGGGTGAGGGTTTGGGTTAGGGTGAGGGTTAGTGTTGGGGGAGGGCTAGGTTGAGGGTAAGGGTTTGGCTGATGGTGAGGATTTCGTTTAGGTAATGTTTAGGGTTAGGGTTAGGGTGAGGATTAGGATGAGGTTGTGGGTTAGGTTTAGGGTAAGGTTGAGGGTCAGTGTTAGTGTTAGGATGAGGGTTACCGTTAGCCTTAGGGTGAGTGTGAGGGTTCGTGTGAGGGTGAGGGTGAGGCTTAGGGTGTGGGTTAAGGTTCGGTTTAGGGTGAGGGTTAGGGTGACGGTGAGTGTTAGGGTGAGGGTGAGGTTGAGGATGAGGGTTAGGGTTTGGTTTGGGGATAGGATTAGGGTTAGGTTTAGGGTAAGGGTTAGGGTCAGGTTGAGTGTTAGGTTTAGGGTTAGGGTTTGGTTTAGGTTTAGGGTGAGGGTTAGGGTTAGGATTAGGGTGACCGTGAGGGTTAGGTTGAGGGGTAGGTTTAGGGATAGGGTAAGGGTTAGGGTTAGGGTGAGGGTTAGGTTTAGGGTTAGGGTTAAGATAAGGGTGAGGGTGAGGATTAGGGTTAGGGCTAGGGTTAGGCTTAGGTTTAGGGTAAGGGTTAGGTTTATGGTGAGGGTTAGTTTCAGGTTTAGGGTTAGGGTGAGGTTTATGCTGAGGGATAGGGTTAGAGTTAGTGTGAGGATAAGGGTTAGGGTGAGGATTAGGGTGAGGGTGAGTGTTAGGTTTAGCATAAGGTTTAGGGTGAGGGTTAGGGTTAGGGTTAGGGTTAGGGTAAGGGTTAGGGTTAGGCTTATTGTTACGGTTAGTGTTAGTGTTAGGGTTAGGGTTAGGCTTATGGTTACGGTTAGTGTTAGGGTTAGGGTGAGGGTTAGATTAGGGTTAGGTTTAGGGTGAGGGTTAGGCTGAGGGGTAGGGTTAGGGATAGAGTGACTGTAAGGTTTAGTGTGAGGATTAGGTTTAGGGTGAGGTTTAGGTTGAGGGTGAGGGTGAGGGTGAGGGCTATTTGTAGGGTTAGTTTGAGCGTTAGTGTTAGGGTGAGCGTTAGGTTTAAGGTGAGTGTTAGGGTTAAAGTAAGGGTTAGGGTGCGGGTTAGCGTTAGGGTTAGGGTTAGGGTGAGGGTCAGAGTGAGGGTTATGTTTAGGTTGAGGGTTAGGTTTAGGATGAGGGTTAGGGTTAGGGTGAGGGTTATGTTTAGGTTGAGGGTTAGGTTTAGGGTGAGGGTTAGGGGTAGGGTGAGGGTTAGGGTGAGCGTTAGGATGATGGTGAGGTTTAGGTTTAGGGTGAGAGTTAGTATTAAGTTTAGGGTTAGGATGAGGGTTAGGCTGAGGCTTAGGGTTAGTGTTTGGGTGAGGTTTAGGGTTAGGATAAGGGTTGAGCTGAGGATTAGGGTTCGGGTTAGTGTGAGCGTTAAGTTTAGAGTTAGGGTAAGAGTTAGGGTGAGGGTAAATGTTAGGGTGAAAGTTAGGGTGAAGGTGAGGTTTAGGGATAGGGTGAGGGTTAGGGTCAAGTTTAGGTTTAGGGTCAGGGTTACCGTGAGTGTAAGGGTGTTGGTAAGTGTTAGGGTGAAGTTTAAAATGAGGGTGAGGGTTAGCGTCAAGGTTGGGTTTAGGGTTAGGGTTAGGGTGAGGGTTAGGGTTTGGGAAAGTGTTAGGGTGAGGTTTAGGTGAGGGTGAGGGTTAGGGTTAGGGTGAGGGTAAGTGTTCGTGTGAGGGTTAGGGTGAGTCTGAGGGTTATGGTTAGCATTAGGGTGAGGGTGAGGGTGAGAGTTAGGGTTAGGATTAGAGTTAGGGTGAGGGTATAGCTTAGGGTGAGGGTTAGGGTGAGGTTGAGGGTGAGTGTAAGTGTTAGGGTGAGGACTACGCATAGGGTTTGGGTTCGGGTAAGTGTCAGGGTTATGGTGAGGGTGAGGGTTAGGTTCAGTATTAGGGTTAGGGTTAGTGTGAGTGTTAGTGATAGGGTTAGGGTTAGGGTGAGGGTTAGTCTGAGAGGTAGGTTTAGGGTTAGCAATAGGGTTAGGGTTAGGTTTAGCGTGAGGGTGAGGGTGAGTGTGAGAGTGAGGGTTAGGGTTAAGGTGAGGGTTAGTGTTGGGGGGGCTAGGTAGAGGGTTAGGGTTTGGGTGATGGTGAGCTTTTCGGTTAGGTAAGGTTTAGGGTTAGGGTTAGGGTGAGGCTTTGGGTTAGGGTTAGTGTGAGGGTGAGGGTGAGGGTTAGTGTTAGGATGAGGGTTAGGTTCAGGTTTAGAGTGAGGGTGAGGGTGAGGGTGAGGGTGAGGGTTAGGGTGTGGGTTAAAGTTCAGTTTTGGTTGAGGGTTAAGGTGACAGTGATGGTTAGGGTGAGGGTGAGGTTTAGGATAAGGGTTACGGTGAGGGTTAGGGTTAGGTTGAGGGTTAGGGCGAGGAGTAGGGTTAAGGTTAGTGAGAGGGTTAGGGTTTGTGTGAGGGTTAGGGTTAGGTTTAGAGTTAGGTTTAGTATTAGGATAAAGGTTAGGGTGAGGGTTAGGGTGAGGGTTAGGCTTAGTGTGAGGGTTAGGGTTAGGGTTAGGGTTAGGGTTAGGGTTAGGGTAAGTGTTAGAGTTAGGGTGAGGGTTAGGTTTAGGGTTAGCGTTAGGGTTAAGGTTAGGGTTGGGTTTAGGGTGAGTGTCAGTGTTAGGGTTTGGGTGAGTGTGAGGTTTAGGGTGAGGGGTAGGGTTAGGGTTAGAGTAAGGGACAGGGTTAGGGTGAGGGTTATGTTTAGGGTTAGGTTTAGGGTGAGGGTGAGGGTTAGGGTTAGGGTTATGGTTAGGGTGAGGGTTAAGGTTAGATTCAGGCTTAGAGTAAGGGTTACGGTTAGAGTGAGGGTTATGTTTTTGGTTAGGGTTAGAGTGAGGGTGAGGTCGAGGTTTAGGGTTAGGGTTAGTTTGAGGATAAGGATTACGGTGAGGTTTAGGGTGAGGTTGAGGGTTAGGGTTAGCATTAGGGTTAGGGTGATTTTTAGTGTGATGGTGAGGGTGAGGGTGAGGGTGAGGTTGAGCATGAGGGTTAGGGTGAGGGTGAGGGTGAGTGTGAGGGTGACGGTTAGGGTTAGGTTTAGGGTGAGGATAATGGTTAGGGTTAGGATTAGGGTTCGTGTAAGGGTTAGGATGAGGGTGAGGGTGAGGGTTAGGGTGAGGGCTATGGTGAGAATGAGGGTTAGGGAGAGGGTGAGGGTGAGGTTGAGTGTTTCGGTTAGGTAAGATTTAGGGTTAGGGTTAGTGTGAGGATTAGGGTGAGGGTGAGGTTTAGGCTGAGGGTTAGGTTTAGGGTGAGGGTTAGGGTGAGGCTGAGGTTTAGGGTGAGGGTTAGGGTTACAGTGAGGGTTAGGGTTAGGGTTAGGTTGAGGATGAGGTTTAGGTATAGGTTAAGGGTTCGGGTTATGGTGAGGGTTAGGGTTAGGGCAAGTGTTAGGGTGAGGATGAGGGTTAAGTTTAGGGTTAGGGTGAGGTTTAGGGTTAGGCTTAGGGTTTGTGTAAGAGTTAGAGTTAGGGTAAAGGTTAGGGTTAGGGTTAGAATTAGGGTTAGGGTGAGGGTTCGGGTGAGGGTTAGTTTTAAGGTTCAGGTTGGGGTTAGGTTGAGGGTAAGTGTTAGGGTGAGGGTTAATGTAAGGGTGAGAGTTTGGTTTAGGGTTAGGGTTAGGGTAGGGGTTAGGTTAGCGTGAGGGTTAGGTTTAGAGTGATGTTTAGGGTGACGGTGAGGGTTAGGGTGAGGGTGAGGGTGAGTGGGAGGGTGACGGTGAGGATTAGGGTTAGGGTTAAGTTTAGGGTGAGGGTAAGAGTTAGGGTAAGGATTAGGGTTAGGGTAAGGTTTAGGCTGAGGTTGAGGGAGAGAATGAGGTTGTGAGTGAGGGTTTCGGTTAGGTAAGGGTTAAGGTTAAGTTTAGGGTGAGGATTATGGTGGGGGGCAGGGTTAGGTTGTGGGTGAGGTTGAGTTTTAGGTTGAGGGTAAGTGTGAGGGTGATGTTTAGGGTGAGGGTGAGTTTTAGGGTGACAGTTAGGGTTCAGGGACGGGGAAGGGTTAGGGTGTAGGTGAGGGTTCGGGTTCAGGGGCGAATTAGGGTTAGGGTTAGGGTTCAGGTTAGGGTCAAGTTTAGGGTTAGGGTGAGTGTTAGGGTGAGAGGTAGGGTTAGGGTTAGGATGAGGGTTAGTCTTAGTGTGAGGGTTACGCTTAGGGTTATTGTTAGGGTTAGTGTGAGGATAAGAGTTAGGGTGAGGGTTAGGGTGAGACTGAGGGTTAGGGTTAGCATTAGGGTTAGGGTGAAGGTTAGGGTGGGGGTTAGGGTGAGGGTTAGTGTTAGGGTTAGGTTTGAGTGAGGGTTAGGGTGAGTGTAAGGGTTAGGGTGAGGGTTAGGTTGAGGTTGAGGGATAGGGTTATGGTGAGGGTAAGGTTTAGGGCGACGGTTAGGATGAGGTTGATATTTAGGGTTAGCATTAATGTTAGGGAGAGGGTGAGGGTTAGAGTGAGGGTAAGGGTTAGGCTGAGTGGAAGGATTAGGTTTAGGATTAGAGTTAGGGTTAGGGTGAGTGTTAGTGTTATAGATAGGGTGAGGGTGAGGGTTAGGATAAGGGTTAGGTTCAGGATTAGAGTTAGGGTGAGGGTTAGGGTTAACATTAGGATTAGGGTTAGGTTTAGTTTCAGGGTTAGGGTTAGGTTTAGGGTGAGGTTGAGGGTTAGGGTTAGCATTAGGGTTAGGGTTATGCTTAGGATGAGGTTTAGAGTGAGGGTGAGGGTCAGGTTTACCGTTAGGATTAGGTTTAGCGTTAGGGTTAGGGTTTGGTTTAGGGTTAGGGTGAGGGTGAGGTATAGAGTGCGTGTTAGTGTTAGGGTGAGGGTTAGGTATATGGTTAGGGTGAAGTTGAGGGTTAGGTTTAGAGTTAGGGTGAGGGTGAGTGTTAGGATTAGGGTTAGGGTTAAGGTTAGGGATAGGGTGAGGATTAGGGTTAGGGTTAGGTTTAGGGTGAGTGTTAGGCTGAGGGGTAGGGTTAGGGATAGAGTGACAGTTAGGTTTAGTGTGAGGATTAGGGTTAGGGTGAAGTTTAAGTTTAGTGTGAGGTTTAGGTTTAGGTTTAGGGTTAGGATGGGTGTTAGGGTTAGGTTGAGGGTGAGGGTGAGGGTGAGGGCTAGGGTTAGGGTTAGTGTGAGGGTTATTGTTAGGGTGAGCATTAGGTTTAGGGTGAGGGTTAGGGTTAAAGTAAGGGTTAGGGTGAGGGTTAGCGTTAGGGTTAGGGTCGAGGGTCAGGGTAAGGGTTATGTTTAGGTTGAGGGTTAGGTTTAGGGTGAGGGTTAGGGTTAGGGTAAGCGTTAGGGTGATGGTGAGGGTTAGGGTGAGGGTGAAGTTTAGGTTTAGAGTTAGGGTTAGGGTGAGTGTTATGGTTAGGGTTAGGGTTAGTGTGAGAGTTAGGGTGAGGTGTCGGGATACGGTTAGCTTGAGGGTTAGGGTTAGTGTGAAGGTTAGGGTTAGGGTGTGGTTTAGTGTGAGGATAATGTTTAGGCTGAGGGTTAGTTTGTGGCTGAGAGTTAGGGTGAGCGTTAGGGTTAGGTTCATTGTGAAGGTTAGGGATAAGGTGATATTTAGGGTGAGGTTGAGGGTTAGTGTGAAGGTGAGGGTGAGGTTGAGATTTAGGGTTAGGATAAGGGTTAGGATGAGTTTTAGGGTTAGGTTTAGGGTTAGAGTTATTGTTAGGGTTAGGGTTAGGGTTAGGATGAGGGTGAGGGTTATAGTTAGGTTTAGTGTTAGGGTTAGGGTGAGGTTGGTGTTGAGCGTTAGTGTTACGATTAGGGTTATGTTTAGGGTAAGGCTGAGGGTGTAGGGGAGTTTGAGGGTGAGGGTTAGGGTTAAGGTTAGGGTTAGGGTGAGTTCTTCGGTGAGGGTGAGGGTTAGGCTAAGGGTGAGGTTGATGGTTTCGGTTAAGTAAAGGTTAGGGTTAGGTTGAGGATTATGCTGAGTTTAGATTCAGGGTGAAGCTTCGGGTTAGGGTTAGGGTGAGTGTTAGGATTAGGGTGATGTTTAGGGTGAGGGTTAGGGTTAGGGTGAGGGTGAGGGTGAGGTTTAGGGTTAGGGTTAGGTTTAGGGTTTAGGGTGAGGGATAGGTTTAGGGTTAGGGTTAAGCTGAGTTTGAGGATCAGGGTGTGGATGAAGGTTAGGGTGAGGGTTAGGGTTAGGGTTAGAGTGAGGGTTACGGTTATTGTGAGGGTTATGGTTAGGGTTAGGGTGAGGATAAGGGTTAGGGTGAGGGTAAGGGTGAGGATGAGGGTTAGGTTTAGAGTTAGGGTGAGGGTGAATGTTTGGATTAGGATTAGGGTTAAGGTTAGGGATAGGGTGAGGATTAGGGTTAGGGTTAGGTTTAGGGTGAGGGTTAGGCTGAGGGGTAGGTTTAGGGATAGAGTGACTGTTAGGTTTAGTGTGAGGATTAGGGTTAGGCTGAAGTTTAAGTTTAGTGTGAGGTTTAGGTTTAGGGTTAGGGTTAGGATGAGTGTTAGGGTTAGGTTGAGGTTGAGGATGAGGGTGAGGGCTAGGGTTAGGGTTAGTGTGAGGGTTATTGTTAGGGTGAGCATTAGGTTTAGGGTGAGGGTTAGGGTTAAAGTAAGGGTTAGGGTGAGGGTTAGCGTTAGGGTTAGGGTTAGGGCGAGGGTCAGGGTGAGGGTTATGTTTAGGTTGAGGGTTAGGTTTAGGGTGAGGGTTAGGGTTAGGGTAAGCGTTAGGGTGATGGTGAGGGTTAGGGTGAGGGTGAGGGTTAGGTTTAGAGTTAGGGTTAGGGTGAGTGTTAGGGTTAGGGTTAGGGTTAGGGTGAGAGTTAGGGTGAGGTGTCGGGATACGGTTAGCTTGAGGGTTAGGGTTAGTGTGAAGGTTAGGGTTAGGGTTTGGTTTAGTGTGAGGATAATGTTTAGGCTGAGGGTTAGTTTGTGGGTGAGAGTTAGGGTGAGCGTTAGGGTTAGGTTCATTGTGAAGGTTAGGGTTAAGGTGATATTTAGGGTGAGGTTGAGCGTTAGTGTGAGGGTGAGGATGAGGTTGAGATTTAGGGTTAGGATTAGGGTTAGGATGAGTTTTAGGGTTAGGGTTAGGGTTAGAGTTATTTTTAGGGTTAGGGTTAGGGTTAGGATGAGGGTGAGGGTTATAGTTAGGGTTAGGGTGATGTTGGGCTTGAGCGTTAGTGTTACGATTAGGGTTATGGTTTGGGTAAGGCTGAGGGTGTAGGGGAGTTTCAGGGTGAGGGTTAGGGTTAAGGTTAGGGTTAGGGTGAGTTCTTCGGTGAGGGTGAGGGTTAGGCGATGGGTGAGGGTGAGGGTTTCGATTAGGTAAAGGTTAGGGTTAGGTTGAAGATTATGCTGAGTTTAGGTTCAGGGTGAAGCTTCGGGTTAGGGTTAGGGTGAGTGTTAGGATTAGGGTGATGTTTAGGGTGAGGGTTAGGGTTAGGTTGAGGGTGAGGGTGAGGTTTAGGGTTAGTGTTAGGTTTAGGGTTTAGGGTGAGGGTTAGGTTTAGGGTTAGGGTTAAGCTGAGTGTGAGGATCAGGGTGTGGATGAAGGTTAGGATGAGGGTTAGGGTTAGGGTTAGAGTGAGGGTTACGGTTATTGTGAGTGTTATGGTTAGGTTTAGGGTGAGGGTAAGGGTTAGGCTGAGGGTAAGGGTGAGGGTGAGGGTTTGGATTAGGGTTTGGGTTAGGGTTAGGTTGAGGGTTAGTGTTTGGGTGACATTTAGAGTGAGTGTGAGGGTTAGGGTGAGGATGAGTGTTTGGGTGAGGGTGAGGGTTCGGTTGAGGGTGAGGGTTAGCTTGTGGATGAGGATTAGGTTAGGGTGAGGGTTAGCGTTAGGGGTAGGGTTAGGGTTAGGTTGAGGGTTAGGGTTAGGATGAGGGTTAGGGAGAGGGGAGGGCTTAGGGTAAGGGTGAGGGTGAGTGTTAGGGTTAGGTTTAGGGTTAGAGTTGGGATTAGGGTTAGGCTGACGGTGATGGGGAGGGTGAGGGTGAGGGTTAGGGTTAGGGTGAGGTTTAGGTTTACGGTTAGGTTTAGGATGAGGGTTAGGATTAGGGTTAGGGTTAGGATGAGGGTTAGGCTGAGGGTTAGGGTTAGGGTTAAGGTGAGGTTTAGGGCTAGGTTTAGTGTTAGGATAAGTGTTAGGCTGAGGGTTAGGGTTAGGGTTAGTGTGAGGGTTAGGTTTAGGGTTACGGTAAGAGTTAGGGAGAGGGTAAACATTAGGGTGAGAGTTAGGGTGAGGGTTAGGGTCAAGTTTAGGTTTAGGGTTAGGTTTAGGGTGAGGGTAAGTGTTTGGGTAAGCGTTAGGGTGAGGTTTAAGGTGAGGGTGAGGGTTAGCGTCAAGATTCGGTTTAGGGTTAGGGTTAGGGTGAGTGTTAGGGTTTGGGTAAGTGTTAGGGTGAGGTTTAGGGTGAGGGTGAGGGTTAGGGTTAGGGTTTGGGTAAGTGTTAGGGTGAGGGTAATGGTGAGTCTTCTGGTTAGGGTTAGCATTAGGGTGAGGGTGAGGGTTAGGGTTAGGATTAGAGTTAGGGTGAGAGTAAGGCTTAGGGTGAGTGTTAGGGTTAGGTTGACGGTTAGGGTTAGGGTGAGTTTGAGGGTAAGTGTTAGCGTGAGGACTACGGTTAGGGTTTGGATTTGGGTGAGTGTTAGTGTTATGGTGAGGGTGAGGGTGAGGGTTAGGTTCAGTATTAGGGTTAGGGTGAGTGTGAGGGTTAGTGATACGGTTAGGCTTAGGGTGAGGGTTAGAGTTAGGGTTAAGGTGAGGGTTAGTCTGAGAAGTAGGGTTAGGGTTAGGGTGAGGGTTAGGCTTAGTGTGAGGGTTAGGTTTAGGGTGAGGGTTAGGGTTAGGTTTAGGTTTAGGGTGATGGTGAGTGTGAGGGTTAGGGTTAGGGTGAGCATTAGTGTTAGAGGGAGGTCTACGTTGAGGGTTAGGGTTAGGGTGAGGGTTACTGTTAGGTTTAGGCTTTGTATATGGCTTAGGCTGAGGGTAAGGCTTAGGGTTAGTTTGAGTGTTAGGTTTAGGGTTAGGGTTTGGGTTACGTTGAGGGTAAAGTTTAGGGTGAGGGTTAGGGAAAGGGTGAGGATTAGAGTTATGGTGAGGGTTCGGGTTATGGTTAGGATTAGGGTTATTTTTAGGGTTAGCGTGAGGGTAAGAGGAAGGTTAGGTTTATTTTTAGTGTTAGGGTGACGGTTAGGGTGTCAGTAAGTGTTAGAGTGAGGGTTAGGGTGAGGTTAGTGTTAGGGGGAGGGGGAGGGTTAGTGTTAGCATTAGGGTTAGGGTGAGGGTGAGGGTTAGGTTGAGGATTAGGGTTGAGTTTAGGGATAGGGTGTGGATTAGGGTTAGGGTTATGTATAGGGTGGGGTCAGGGCTGAGGGTTAGGGTTAGGTTTACGGTGAGGGTTAGGTTTAGTGTGAGGGTTAGGGTTAGGGTTATGGTGAGGGTAAGGGTTAGGTAGAGGTTTAGGGTGAGCCTGAGGTTTAGGGTTAGCATTAGGTTTAGGTTTAAGGTTAGGATGAGGGTTAGGTTTAGGGTGAGGCTGGGTGTTAGAGTTACAGTGAGGGTGAGGGTGAGGATGAAGGTTAGGATTAGGGTTAGGGTTAGGGATAGGATCAGGTTCAGGATGAGGGATAGGGTGTTTTTGAGGGTTAGGGTTAGGGTGAGAGTGAGGGTTAGGATGAGTGTTAGGGAAAGGGGTAGGGTTAGGGTTAGGCTGAATGTTAGGATTAGGGTGAGGGTTAGGGTCAAGGTAAGGGTTAGGGTTAGGGTGAGGTTAAGGATTAGTGTGAGGGTGAGGGTTAGGGTTAGGGTTAGGATTAGGGTGAGGGTTCGGTTGAGGGTGAGGTTGAGGGTGAGGGTGAGGGTGAGGGTGATGTTGAGGGTTAGGGTGTTCTTTAGGGTTCAGTTTAGGGTGAGGGTTAGGGTGAAGGTGAGCGTTAGGTTGAGGGTGAGGGTTAGGATAAGGGTTAGGGTGAGGGTTAGAGTGCGGGGTAGGGTTAAGTTTAGGGAGAGAGTTAGGGTTTGTGTGAGGGTTAGGTTTAGGGTTAGAGTTAGGGTGACTATGAGGATAAAGTTTAGGATGAGGGTTAGGGTGAGGGTTAGGGTTCGGATTAACGTTTGGGTTAGGGTTAGGGTTACATTTAGGGTAAGTGTTAGGGTTACGGTGAGGGTTAGTTTTAGGGTTAGCATTAGGGTTAGGGTTAGGTTTAGGGTGAGGGTCAGGGTTAGGTTTTGAGTCAGGGTGATGTTTAGGTTGAGGGGTAGGGTTAGGGTTAGGGTAAGGGTTAGGATTAGGGTGAGGGTTATATTTAGGCTTAGGTTTATGGTGAGGGTGAGGGTGATGGTTGGTGTTAGGGTTACGGTTAGGGTGAGGGTTAGGGTTAGGTTTGGGCTAGGGTAAGGGTTAGGGTTAGAGTGAGGTTTAGGTTTAGGGTTAGGGTTAGGGTTAGGGTGAGGCTGAGGGTTAGGTTTAGGGTTAGTGTGAGGATAAGGTTTACGGTGAGGTTTAGGTTGAGGTGGAGAGTTAGAGTTAGCATTAGGGTTAGGGTGAGAGTTAGGGTTAGGGTTATGGTAAGGGTTAGGGTTATGGTTAGGGTAAGGGTTAGGGTTAGGGTGAGGTTTAGGGTTAGGGTGATTTTTAGGGTGACGGAGAGGTTTACGGTGAGGGTGAGTTTGAGCGTGAGTGTTAGGGTGAGGGTGAGGTTGAGTGTGAGTTTGACGGTTAGGGTTAGGTTTAGGGTGAGTATAAGAATTAGGATTAGGTTTAGGGTTAGTGTTAGGGTTAGGGTTAGGGTGAGGGTGATGGTTAGGGTTAGGCTTAGTTTTATTGTTAATGTTAGGTTTAGGGTGAGAGTGAGGTTGAGGGTTAACATGTCGGTTAGGGTTAGGGTTATGGTTAGGGTTAGGCTTAGTTTTATTGTTAATGTTAGGTTTAGGGTGAGAGTGAGGTTGAGGGTTAACATGTCGGTTAGGGTTAGGGTTATGGTTAGAGTGAGGGTGAGGGTGAGGGTTAGGGTTAGGATTAGTGTTAGGGTTAGGTTTAGGATGAGGGTTAGGCTGAGGGTTAGAGTTAGGGTTAGTGTGAGGCTTAGGGTTAGGTTTACATTTAGGTTGAGGACAAGGGTTAGGGTAAGGTTTAGGGTCCGTTTGAGGGTTAGGGTTAGGGTGAGGTTTATGGTGAGGGATTGGGTGAGGGTTAAAGTTAGGGTGAGGGTTAGGGTTAGCGTTAGTGTTAAGATGACAGTTAGGTTGAGAGTTAGGGTTAGGGTGAGGGTGAGGGTTAGGGTTAGGTTTAGGGTTAGGGTGATGTTTAGGTTTAGGGTGTAGGTTAGGGATAGTTTTATGTTTAGGGTGATGGTTAGGTTTATGGTTAGGTTCGAATTAGGGTGAGTGTGAGGGTGAATGTTAGGTTTAGGATTAGGGTTAGGGTTAGTGTTAGGCTGAGGTTGAGGGTGAGGGTGAGGGTGGGGGTTAGGGTTAGGGTAATGTTTAGGTTTAGATTTAAGTTGAGGGTTATGTTTAGGTTTAGGATGAGGGATACGGTGAGGATTATGGTTATGGTTCGGGTGAGGGTTAGATTTAGTGTGAGGGTTAGGGTTAGGGTGAGGGTAAGCGTTAGGGTGAGGGTTAGGGTGAGGGTGAGCGATAGGGTGATTGTTAAGGTTAGGTTGAGCGTATGGATGAGGGTTAGTGTGAGGGTGAGGATTAGGGTTTGGGTTAGGGTTATGGTAAGTGTTATTGTGAGTGGTAGAGTTAGGGTAATGTTTAGGGTGAAGGTTAGGATGAGAGTGAGGGTTAGGGTTAGTGTGAGTGTGCGGTGATGGTTACGGTGAGGGTTCGTGTTTGAGTTAGGATTAGGGTTGGGGTGAGGGTGAGGGTTATGTTCAGGGTTAGGGTGCGGGTTAGGTTTAGGGTGATTTTCAGAGAGAGGTGAGTGTTAGGGTGACTGTGAGGGTTCGGGTTTGGGTTCAGATTAGGGTGTGGATGAGGGTTAGGGTGAGGGTGAGGGTTAGGGTTAGGTTTAGGGTGTGGGTTAGGGTTAGGGTTAGGATTCGGGTGAGGTTTAGGGTGAGGGGTAGGGTCAGGTTTAGGGTGAGGTTTAGGGTTAGTGTGAGGTTTAGGGTTAGGTTTAGGGTAAGTGTGAGGATAATGGTTAGCGTGAGGGATAGGGTTATTGTTAGGGTTAGGGTGAGAATGAGGGTGAGGGTTATGGTTAGGGTAAGGGTTCGGGTGAGGGTTAGGGTTAGGGTAAGGCTTAGGATTAAGGTTAGGGTAAGAGTGCGTGTGAGGGTGATGGTTACTGTTAGGTTATGGTGAAGGTGAGGGTTCGGTATAGGATTAGGATTAGGGTTAGGTTTATGGTGAGGGTGAGGGTTGGATTAGGATTAGGTTTAGGGTTAGGCTTTAGGTGAGGTGAGGGATAGGGAGAGGATTAGGGTTAGGTTTATGGTTAGGGTGAGTGTGAAGATTAGGTTGAGGTGAGGGTTCAGGTTTGAGTGAGGGTTAGGGTGACGGTGACGGTTAGGGTGAGGGTGAGGTTTAGGTTTAGTGTTAGCTTTAGGGTGATGGTTAGGATCAGGTTTAGGATTAGGGGGAGGGTTAAGGTGAGGGTTAGGGTTAGGGTTAGGGTTAGGGTGAGGGTGAGGGTTAGGGTTAGGGTTAGATTTAGGGTGAGGGTGAGGGTGAGGGTTAGGTTTATGGTTAGGGTTAGGGTAAGTGTTAGGATTAGGGTAAGGGTGAGGGCTAGGTTTAGGGTGAGGTTTAGGGTTAGGCTGAGGTTTAGGGTGAGGGGTAAGGTTAGGGTTTGTGTGAAGGTGAGGGTTAGGTTTAGTGTGAGGCTCATGTTTAGTGTTAGGGTTATGGTAAGTTTAAGGGTTAGGGTGAGGTTTAAGATAAGAGTGAGGTTTAGGGTTAGCATGAGTTTGAGGGGGAGGGTTAGGGTTAGGGTTAGTGTTTGGGTGAGGGTGAGAGTTATGTTTAGGGTTAGGGTGAGAGTTAGGGTTAGGGTGATGTTTAGGGTGAGGGTGAGGGTTAGGATGAGGGTGAGGTTTCGTGTGAGGGTGAAGGTTAGGCTGAGGGTGAGGTTTAGGGTAGGGTTAGGTTTAGGGTGTGGGTTAGGGTTAGGGTTAGGATTAGGGTGAGGTTTAGGGTGAGGGTTAGGGTTATAATTAGGGTTAGGGTGAGGGGGAGTTTGAGGGTTAGGGTGAGGGTTAGGGTTAGGCTGAGGCTTAGGTTTGGGTTTAGGGTAAGTGTGAGGGTGAGGGT